>NC_090924.1:395554583-396840601 GCF_040938575.1 Ambystoma mexicanum | reverse complement strand
ATTGGTGCGCCCGCGAGCTTCCCAGCCTGGGACCATCGCTGTTCCCAGCTCTCGGTGTACCTGTCATTTGCAACAATGTTTCACTATGGGTACGTGCAGACAATGTGAGGACTTATTCATAGCTGGAAGGCCGACTACTCCCACTGTCGCAGATGTCCATTGAGCCTTTTAATTGTATCTGCCTATGTCTTGTAACGAGGGATCCAGACGCTTTCTTCCTCCTGGGCTTGGCATCCTGTCAGGTTCGGCTTGGTCACGTGAGGTGGGACCGTGTTTGAGGCAGAATTCTGCACAATTAATATTGTTTTTCCACTGTATGCCTGGTTTAATTTGCAGGTGTGACTTTAACGTTGGTGTGCGGCGTGCGAGGTTGTAACATCGTGCCCTTGATGGTTTGCTCTCGGAATGTGGGTTGGCAACATTGCGACCTTGGCTGGTTGCTTCGCCGGGCTCATTCTGCAGGATCAGCAACTTGACTCTTGTTCTTTTAACGTCCATGGAAGCTCTTGCTTGCGGCCTACTTAGGCCTGGTGTATAAGTGGAGCCGTTTGGTGCACAGGGGCTTTAGGTTACAGTACCATATTGTCTTATGACCAGTATCGTGTCTTCATTATATTTCTCATTGTGGCAACTGGTTTTAGGAGAAGCGTAAGCGAGCTCTTTTAGATGAGTTCATGATGCGTCTTGCGTTTCTGCATTTTGAAAGCCTATGTGGAAAATAATAAAGATGCACGTCCGTGAGTATGTCTGTCGCCTACGTCATAGCACTGAGTATATTCTTCGCGTAGATTGGTGCGGGAGTGTCCAGTGTGTATATTTGTACAGGTGTGCTGACCGTTGGCTAGGTCGTCATGGCATCTCTAACGACGTGTAGGTTTTAGTCTAGTTGATCCGTGCTGCAGGTGTCGGCATGGCCAGTGCGGGCTGCTGGGCAGGCAGATGGACACATCCGTATGTTCCTGTACCAGGGTATTTGGTCGTCTGGTAGATGGGCAAACTCTTCTCGTGGCGGGTGTCTGGGTCGTGACCCTTTAGGCCAAGCGCGAGAGGTGAAGGACGGAAGCCTGGTCTTCCATTCTCCCACTTCAGTCCCCCCTCTGGTCGACTTGTCGACCACAAACATATCCTTTTCGTTGTCTCCTCTTACTCTCCATATCTTAGTTATTCCTCCTAAATGTCCATAGTGGTTCACATGATCTTCAAATGACCAATACATATATTCACAGGTTCCTCCAGGAGTACAGTATACCCATTTCCCTATGTAGCTCCTGGGGTTTCTTGGGTTCTCGATCTTCACCGATGGTGGGTCCAGATGGTTGGTGATGATCTGGTTGCGCAACTTCTCCCTCTCTTGTATTATTATGCCTGTGTGTTGGCCGTCATCTGCTGGCATCAAGGGGTGCATACCGACCATTTCAAGCAACTCGTCAGTGGTGCGTGCCTTCCGGGCCTTCCAAAGTCTTATTATGATCAGTGTAGCTCCAGCCAAAATAGTACAACCAACTATAATCTTCAGTCCATCTGACAGCCAAGATGGCATCCATGACCATAATAGTGAAAACCAGCTCTTATCCTTGTTTACACCGTTACTTTCATCCATCATTTTGGAGTGCATCTGGGCCAATTGTGAAACTGCTTCTGTCAGTGTACCATTGTCAGCATCGTTGGCAGGAATGAACGTGCAGCATGATTGTCCTATCTTTGCACAAACTCCTCCTTCCATGGCTGTGAGGAGGTCCAATACATATCTGTTCTGGAGTGCTACCATCCTTATAGCTCGCAGCTCCTCTTTTATTGCGTTGAATCCATTTACTGTAGAATTGATGGTCATCATTAGTTCCCATCTAGTTATCTGGAGCCATTTTGCGTTTGCGTAGGCCTGCAGTCCCAGATGTATGATTGAGGAGAAAAACATTGCTGCTCTGCTGAATAGTCTGTGTTCTGGCGGGATTGAAGTGAGTGCCGTTTCCGACCTTCCCCACAGGTAATTTCCTGTCAGAGGTTCTCCTTGTCTTTTCCTTCTGTTTAGGACAGCATCATTGCTGTTGGTCCTATTCCCTTGCTCCTCCTGAGGTGGTGCAGATCTTTTCCTTCTTTTGTCCCCTTCATCCATTTTGGGAAAGTTCGCCACATTCACATGCTTCTGGGGTACCTCTAGTGATGGTACATTGACGTGCACCATCGTGCACACACCATTCCACAGGGGTGGCAGTGTATGGTATGCCTTTTCTCCATAGGCCCAATAATGGTCCATTATTACTGCTGTTCCTGCTCCCCTCTCAGGTAACTCCATCACGCTTGCACAGTTGGTGTTGTATCCTACGTCCACCTCTCCTTTATGTTGGTAGCATACCTTGGGCGCAGTCAGCGGCAGTATTGTTATTGGGTCTTCATCGGTCTCCACCCACGTGAGCATGGGTACGTACTTGATCCACGTCGTCCAACATCTGTGGTTGTGTGCCTCGATAGTTGAGATAGTTTCTTTTGTTACCATGTTGCTGCCAATCACTCCTATCTCCCAATTGTTGTACAGGTACACCTTCCCTGTTATCGTCACCAGTGGCCTTTCCCAACATCCTGGTTTACCAGGAACTTCAGTGGCGTACCAATCACATGGTAGATACTGCAGTGTTACTTTCTTTGTTTCCCCTTTTGCAGGACCACTTGTTATGTATTTGAATGCTTCAGCATGTAGACTGCTCTTGTGGTAACTCAAATAAGTCTTGAGGAAGTTGTTTTCATATGGGTATGAGTCTCGTGTTTTCCACACCATATGCACCACTGTCCCTTGGAATCTTCCCTTCGTTTGGAACAGTGCCAAGTATATTATGCATCGTGCTGTCTTTTCATCTATTTCTGTGGCAACAAATGTTCGAGAAGCGCTCATGGCGTATGGTATTAATGAGCAAACGTAGCAGCTGTCCTCTGTTGTCTGCTTACCAATGCGGGTCATGTGTTGGTACCATATGTTGTTTGAGACGTGTGCTGAATCTTGTATATAATTATCAATACCTTTATTATCTGAGTATGTGCTGCGTTTAACTCTATCTTGCTTGTGTGCAATTTTACTAGTATCACCTGACGTAACACCTGTTGCAGCAGGGGATGGGGGTGTATTAGGTTTGCAGCAATAAGATGAATAGCATAGCTGTACTGCCATACAGAGGCAGCCAAGAACCCGGTGATCATCAAAATCCCTATTAGTTTTATTACATATGCTAATTTCACCGGCATTTTGCTCTTACCTTGCTGCAGTCCTGGCAGCGTATTCTTGCGACGTTAAAGTTGCCCGCCTGAAAATTCTCAAAATGCTGGTTATTAAATGTTAGTTGTTGTTTTTCTTTAAGCTCTCCCTATCAAATAGTCATTCAGTGCCCAGGCGAAGAGCTGTTCCCACGCTACTCTAAGTGATCTATCTCTTAGGACAGGCAAGTATGGGTGGAGGTGGGGCATTGAATATTCTATGGCCAAGAGGAATGCTGTGTAGTAGACACGTACCCTTCTCCTTTCCAGGTACGTTGGCCTTTTTATTTCATATACAAATTGGTGTGACAATTCTTCCGGGTAGTTATCGTCTGGGGGTACCATCTACTCCTGGGCAGTGAATTTGTTAGTTATCTATTTTCTTAGTAATACAATAATACGCAGTTCCTGCATGTGCGAGAGAAGAGAAAAGAGAGCATTCACGTGTTTACATGTGTACGTGTGCAAGGCAATGTCCTTCAGTTCGGTTATTACTGTATTGGGGGTAGGGGTCAATGGGCAGGGGGTTTGGGCTCAGCTGGCGGAAGTATTTTTACTCTTTGAGCGTGTGACCATGGGGTGGGCAGTATGGGGATCACCCCTTTCTTCTTCAGTTATTGTCTCCGGGGAATCTGGGGAGTGACAGGGTATGGGAACAATTGGGTCGTTGGCTGTGGTAGAACTCTCTTCCTCCGTTGGTAATGTTGTTATTGTTCTCCCAATGGACCTGTCGGTGGCGCTGGGGCGAGTCTGCAGTTTGTAGATCTTTACATCATGTAGGTGGTTCCAGGCACGCTTGTCCTGTAGCTTTACTGCCCTTGTTGATACTTCCTCTACCAGATGGGGGCTAGTAAATCGTGCACTATTCCACTTCCTGTTGAAATTGCGAAGTAGCACGTGGTCACCTTTAGCAATTTTACACAGGTTTTCCTTTTCCGATTCTTTATCCGCGTCTTCTTGTTGATTGCTGTTAGACCCGCCCCGTGTGCGCTCGAGCTGTTGAGACACAAACACTACACTAGTAATCAAAGAAGACACATATTGGTACATTTCATCACCAAGAACACTCGCTGTGCGTTCGTGGTCGGTAAATGCTCTTGATGTTGGCGTTAGGGGAAGGCGCATTTGACGTCCGGTAACCACCTCGTGTGGGGTGAGGTGGTGGTCGGACCCTGGTCTATTCCTTAGCTCAAATAGGGCTAATGGAAGGCAATATAACCAGCTTTTCTATGTTGTTTGCTGTATCTTTGCAATTGCCTCCTTTAATAGGCCATTCAGGCGTTCACATACACCGTTGGCCTGTGGGTGGTAGGCACATGCAAATTTATGTTTTATGTTCAGCAAGGATGTGATATGCTGGAACATTTCGTTTGCGAAATGTGGGCCATTGTCTGACCTTAACACCTCGCACACTCCCCACCTGGGGAAGACCTCCCTCACTAGGAATTTAGCTGCTCTAAATGCATCTGGGTGTGAACAGGGCCCTGCTTCAATCCACCTAAAGAATGGGCATACTACTACAATCATATACCTATTACCTTGACATATGTTGATCATATCAACATAGTCAATATGGAGATGCCAAAAAGGTCCCTCTGGCCGGGGTATAATACCTCTTATTACTTTTAGGGTATGGCCGGCCGTAAACTGTTGACATGTGAGACAATTGCTGATAAAATTTGACACATGAGAATTTAACTCGGGGCAGAACCAATCTTCTCTAATTCGTGCTGCAATTACTTCCTTGCCTGTGTGGGCTGGATGATGTAGTTGGCTCAGGGTGGTGTTCAAAAGTGCCAATGGTATTACAACCTTTCCAGTGCCACCCTGGCGCCATAGTGCGTCGGTTGGTGACATTGTGCATCCTCTTTTTACCCATATTTCTTTTTCGGCCATTGGTGCAGCCGCTTGTAGCTCCATAATCTGCGTGGCTGGGAGATGGGTGTACCCTTCTCTTATCAACATCTCCTTAGCCATTCCCCTCCCCCTCCCTCTCTGTGACTCTGGGGGGTTCCATATCTCACCAAAGTATGCAGCATACTTCGCATGTGCGTCTGCTGCTGCATTCCCATTTGAGACGTGGTCTTCACCATTGGTGTGTGAGGTGCATTTTACTAGGGCTAATTCTTGGGGGTCATTTATTACTTCAATTAGTTCAGCCAATAAGAGGGCATGTTGCACTGGAGTGCCATCAGCTCTCCTAAACCCTCTTCTTCTCCATTTCGACAGCCCTGAGTGGACAGTGGATGTAACATATGCACTGTCGGAGTATATGGTTACTCGTTTGTCAAAGCTTTCCTTCAACGCCAAGATTAGTGCAACCAGTTCCGCTGCTTGAGCGGAGTAATGCTGTGGTAATTGTACACATTTCATAGCCACACACACCGGTACCTCCATCATTTTTACCACTGCTGCCCCAGTTCTCCTTATCCCATCTCTTTGATCAATAGTTGATGACCCATCAATAAACAAAAGCTCACCTCCCTCTAGTGCGTTTTCTTCAACCTTTCTAGTACATGAGTACATTTTAGTTATTTGCGTACAGTCATGGGCATAATCTCCCTCCTCAATTACTTCTGCTAGGAACCTTGCAGGGTTAGCCGTGCTACATCTAACAATTGATAGTTCAGCTCTAGATAGAATGATCTCATAACCTGATGCCCTCTGCGTGGTTAGGGTGGACTTAGGTTTATTCAATATTGCAAATAGTGCATGTTCCACAAACAGTGTAGTTGGGCACCCCATGGTGACTGCTGATGCTTTTTCCACTGCAAAAGCAGCTGCAGCGAGACCTTGTTCGCAAGGGAAGTGACCTAACATCACAGGATCCAAGTGACCGCTGTAAAATGCTACTGGTTTGTAGCCCATGCTTGTTTTTTGAGCCAACACTGCTTTCATTACAGCTGAGTCGCAATGTGAAAATATAAAAATTGTCGCTCATAGTCTGGGGATGCCAGTACTGGAGCAGTTGATATCGCATCTTTCAATTCATCAAAAACCTCTTTCATTTCCATAGTCCACCCCAACTTTTTCTCCCCTTTATTAGCTTCCCTTAAAGCCTCAAGCAGGGGTCCTATGTACGAGCTATAATCAAATACCCATGCTCTACAGTAGTTGCACAGCCCCAGGAATTGCTGCAGTTCCCTCACTGTTTGTGGCATTGGAGTGCTTGAAATGGCCTGTGCTCTTTGTGGTGCAATCTTTCTTCCATGTTGGGATATAAGTTGACCAATGTAAAGTACCTGTTCTTGACAGTATTGTATCTTTTCCATGTCTACCTTGTACCCTTTTTCAGCCAATATTGTCAACATCTTTAAGGAGTCCTCTCTGCATTTACTTTCGTTTGTACTGCAAATTATTATGTCATCCACATACTGCAACACTGTGCTTTCCACTTCAATGTTACCCAAATCCATCTGTATTACTCTATTGAAAATTGAGGGTGATTCGCAATACCCCTGTGGCAATATGGTATGTTTCCACTTTGTATTTCGGTAAGTGAAGCTTGTCAGATCTTGTGAGTCTGGGTGCAATGGTATTGAGAAAAAAGCATTTTTAAGGTCGATCACTGTAAATCGTGATGCTTCTGCTGGAATGCCACACAATATTGTGGCCGGGTTTGTTTCTACTGGATATTCTGCTTCTACTATGTTGTTCAAGGGCCTGAGATCCTGTATGAAGCGCCAAGACCCCCCTTTAGCCTTGCGCACTGGGTACACAGCCGTGTTGCATGGTGATTCTGAGGGGACCAATATGCCACTGTTTATAAGGGCCGTTATGGTTTCATATATGCCCTCATCTGCCTCTTTTGACAGTGGGTACTGTTTCACTCTGGGGAGTATTGCACCTTTTTTCAATTTTATCCTTACTCCCCCTATGCTTTTTATGCACCCCACGTCATAAGGGCTAGTAGTCCACAATGATTTGGGTACCTTTGACATATCCTCCTTAAAGAAGGGGACTGGGGTGCATGCGGGTGCCTCAAGTGCCATCGCAATTTTCTGTGCTACTTGTTTGTGAGCCACTCTTAGCCATATTTCTACACTCATCATGAACACCATTTCACCTTCCTCCTTTTTTCTGAGAACAGCTCCTCATCTGACACCTGGGTTAGCCTACATCCTTCTGCTAGTGCTATCACTGCCCTCCATGCTCTTCCTTCTTTGTCTTGGGCATGCACAGCAATATAATCAGCTGTTGCAATAATGCTCTCAATGTCCATTAGAACCACCTTTCCTTCTGGTTCATTAACAGGTGTTTCTGGTCTGAACAGAAAGGCTGCTGGCCTCCTCCATATTTTCCCTTCTATCCCTGGCATCCATGCAAATGCCATATCTGTTCCATACTGGAATAGGTCTCCATCTACTGGCTCCGCCCTAATCGCTGCCTGTCCGCAGTATGCTTGCATAATCTGTCGTGCTGTGAGCATGTTAATCCCTGGAGTAGAGCAAATTATGCCGTCCTCTGTAAAGGAGATCGTCATATTCAACCTGTTCATTATGTCTCTCCCCAGTATATTTACTGGTGAGGCACTATAATATAAAAGTGGAACTGACAGATCATAATCTCCAATAGATAAGGGAATGTTATCAGTAAAGGGAGGGGGGGCGTGGCCAGCGCTGATGGCGTAAAGACGTGTCTGTGCAGAGCTCCCGTCTTGATCCTGGCCTAGATCCTTAATCTGATCAATATTTTTGACCTGAACAGGAGCCAAACTCATACTCCGGTGGGGGAAGCGATTCCGGCCCTGCTCGGCGCAGGAACGAGGAGAAACGGAGCCGGCGTCCCTGAAAACGCAGCATCTGAACTGGTACCCCCGGGAGAAACAAGATGGCGGACGGCGCCGAGGCCTGAAGGAAGAACAGATTAAGCCGGCAGCGAGGCAGCGGGGAGACGGTCCATCGGGCGCTGCCTCCTTCGTCGCGGGCTGGGTCGAAGAAGTCCCTGTGAGCAGAGCGGAAAGACCCCAGTGAGGAAACCAAGCGCAGGACCGGCCACCCTTGGATCTCCCTCCCCCCAGGAGACGTCCCACTGTTGGGAGCCCCCGAGCGCATAGGAGAACCTCCGCAGGGGCGCGAACGGAGCTACATCCGAGGCTCCGGGACCGCTGCAGAGGAGACACAGAGTGTGAGCAGACCGCTGCCATTTCGAGGGAGACCCGTCGGTGATCTGCCAGCCGCGAGTGCGGTGGTGCTCCGTGAGCCGGAGCGGCAGCAGCGTTAGCGGACCCCTGCCGCTGTCGTTACAGCGAACTGCACAGGGCCCTCCTCCCTCCCTGAATAGGCAACCGAGCGGTTGAAGAGGGAACAGTCCACGCTCGGACGAGCCGGTAGGCTTGCAGACCCTAACCCAACACTGGGGAGCAGGAACTCGCCTGTGCCGTAGACAGCAGGGCCCAGCAGGGTTACGGGACAGTGGCCCAGTGTGCTGGGAGATCGCAGAGCACTCCATTGCCCTACTGGGAGAATACCCTGCGCAGGAGCACATACTTAACTGCACCCCCCTGTGTTCTCCGGTGCCACCACTGAGTATCGCTGAGCATCACTGCATAACGCTGACCTGTGAGGCTCACTCTGTTACACACTGTCCAGGGGCTCATATCTGCCGTCATAACACTAGGAGGGACTAATGTCTACTTCACGAAACAAAAACAGGGGCGCAACAATTATGGACTCGGTCTCAGGGGCCAAACCTAAACAGCCCAGCCAATATGAGATCCCCACACAGACGGAACCCCCTGCAACAGTTGATGACCCCAGCAACGCCCAAGTGCTGCAGGCTATTGCTACACTCCAAACGTGTATGGAGACCAGGATAGATGAACTTAAGGTGGACATGCAGCTCATCCGCCAAGATGCCCGCAACCTAGCGGAAAGAATAAGCACGGTAGAAATAAATCTGCAGGATACCACAGACACTGCCAAGGACTTAAAGCACAAAGTTATCGCACTTGAGAAACAAGTGGCTCATCTTGAGGCGAGGTCAGAGGAAGCAGAGGGAAGGGCCCGCCGCAGTAACATCCGAGTCCTTGGCGTTCCGGAGGGGATGGAAGGCACTGACCCCACGGAATTTATTGAGTCCCTATTAATGCAAGAGGTTGGAGCTGGCAAGCTTATACAGGGATTCTCCGTCGAGAGAGCCCACCGCTCCCTACAGAAACGACCCCCACCGGGATCACACCCACGCCCGATGATAGCCAAGATCTTAAACTTTCGCGATAGAGAGACGATCCTCAAATTCTCGAGGGACGGAGGCGAGATTAGACGCAATGGCTCCAAGATCGTTATCTACCCCGATTATACCCCGCAAGTGCAGCGCGCCAGGAACTCATTCATACCTGTCAAAGCTCAACTGCGGAAGCTTGATCTTAAATACATGCTCCTGTACCCCTCGCGCCTTAAGATACTATACAAAGGCAAAGCTGTCTTCATGGAGACTCCGGCAGCAGCCACTATGTGGATGGAGCACAATAATTTGGCTGAGGGAGAGGATCACGCCTTGACGCCCAATGGCTGATCACAAACAGATCTCTTTGTTGTAATGATCAATTAGTTCTTTCAAGGACGGGAGCTATATGGACTACCCACAGACATTGTCACAACCCACCCCACCCCAAGCATGGCTGGCCTATGGCCAACACCACATCCGCACCTCACGACCCGGATCGGCCAATGGGTAGCGGAAGCCCCCGAGCGTTGTCCTCCCAGAACGGCTGTTCTTTCATGTTCAATCCACCTGTTCGAGTGGAAGTTAAATTTGTTCATAAGTCTCCGTTTAATACATCAACACAACAATCATGGTCAGCAGGAAGATTACAATGCGCATTGTTGACGGCCGACCCAGGGGGCAATTGCTCAGCACACGAAGCTGGCTTGAAGACAGTCGAGACTGCCATGAGTTCAGCGCTCCAACTCCTCTGCCACCATCATGTCTACACGCCTTAAGATCGCCACTTGGAATGTGAGGGGTTTGGGTACCTACTTACGCCGCAACAGAGTTAAATCCTATCTACACAGGAAGAGGATAGGGCTGGCCCTGTTACAAGAAACCCACTTAACCAAGGAATCCACCGCGATGCTCCAATCATACTGGGGTGGACAGGGGTTCGGGTCCGCATATTCTAAATTCGCTAGAGGGGTGTTCACTTGGATCAGCCCTCACATCCCCTTCCAGCTTACAAAAGCTGAACTGGACCCGGAAGGAAGGTACGTGATACTCTGGGGCCACATCGAACAAACAGAGATATGTATTGTCAATTCATACCTCCCCAACAACAATATCCCTGCGCACCTCGCTATGTTGTACACAAAGATTGCACTTTATAGAGATGCATTCTTTATCTGGGGAGGCGACTTTAATTGCGTCAGTGACTCTGTGCTTGACAGATCTGCTCCTCCCTTGGGGGGCCCGTCGACCGCCACCACCGCTATGAATGTCATGCTAAACCGCCTAGACCTGGTAGACATCTGGCGGGAGCAACACCCAGGGGATCGAGGCTATTCCTTCTACTCCTCGCCACATAATCTTCACACCAGAATTGACTACCTCTTTACCGGCAGAGAAAGCTTTCCCCAGATTGGTTCTTCCAATTACTTGGGCCGCACCATCTCTGATCACTCTCCCCTGGTAATTGAATGGAACATCACTGGACCCAGACCTCCTATACCTACATGGAGGATGCCCACCGAGGCACTTAAAGATTCAGAGTTCAGGGAAGATCTCAGAGAATCCCTAGAGAACTACATTCGTGAGAATAAAGACAGTGTTGACCACCTAAGCACAGTCTGGGATGCTCTCAAAGTGGTTGTAAGGGGAGAGGTCATAGCAAAGGCTGGAGGAATGAGGAAACGCCTCAGAACTGAACTTGAATTACTAGAAACTGAAATAGAACAGCTAGAATCCAACACCCTGGACCCCCAACCGCAGGAAGACAGGCTTGCCAGTACTAGGGCCACCTGCAAGGAAGCTTGGGACAGACTGGCCAAATTTGATTACATCACCAGAACCAATAAAGCACACGCCCACGCTGATAAACCTGGTAGACTGCTTGCCTGGCTGTGTAAGAAAGAACACCCTAAATATTCGACTACAGCCTTAAGAGATGCTGATGGCACGCTACATCGGACCCAACATGGAATTAATGACACTTTCGGGCAGTTTTATGCCCAACTATACTCTCATAATGACATGGTGCCCCCTGAGGAAATTTCAAACACCTTGGATGAAATTGGCCTGCCCCTACTCCCGCTGTCACATAAGGAGGCTTTGGATGCTGATATCACCATAGATGATATAACCGATGCTATCAAGTCTCTGGCCACTTGCAAGGCCCCGGGCAGTGATGGGCTACCCGCCGAATTTTACAAAACCTACGAGCCGGAATTGACTCCGCTGCTGCACGAGGTGTTCCTAGAAGCCTATGAGTCGGGTACCCTGCCTGGGAGTATGCGTGAGACTTTGGTGGTTCCGCTCCTCAAGCCTGGTAAACCTGCAGATGACTGTGACTCCTATCGCCCTCTTGCGATGCTCAATTATGATGTTAAAATCCTTACAACCATTCTGGCTAAGCGGCTGTCCAGGGTGATCGGAGAAGTGGTGCACCCCGACCAGAGCGGCTTTGTGCCGGGTCGCAACTCCACTGCCAATCTTCGTAGGCTACAACATGTATTGTCACATTCCACTCATGTAGGGGAATCTTATGCTTTGCTCTCTTTGGACGCCATCAAAGCGTTCGATTCTATTTTCTGGGAATGGCTGATTGCGGTGCTTCGGGAGTTTGGCTTTGGAGAACGATTCGTTAGATGGATCACAGTCCTCTACACTAAACCACGAGCACGAGTAAAATCTGGCCGGCTCATCTCCACGGCATGGGACATACAAAGGGGCACAAGGCAGGGCTGCCCGCTCTCCCCTATGCTATATATACTTGGGCTTGAACCCATCGCCATTTTCTTTAGGAAACAATTCTTCGATGCTGGTATAAGGCTTGACGGGGTGGACCACATAATTTCCCTGTATGCAGATGATGTCCTCCTTTATGTGAGGGACCCACAACTGAATGTCCCAACCATGCTGGAGGTCCTCGGCAACTTTGCCAAGGTATCAGGCATACACTTTAGCAGACATAAGTCTTGTCTGTTTCCGTTGGGTGCCCTCCAAAATACACACGTTGATGACCTCCCCTTCTGGGCATAAGTTGGTGCCCCATCACGTTCCGCTATCTGGGCATTAATATCTATCACACGCCCGAACTTATGCACGTCAATAACACGGCAGCGGCGCTACCTCCTTTGCGCAAGTCGATTGGGTTTTGGGCTCGCCTCCCCCTATCCATGATGGGTAGGGCTTCCATCATCAAGATGATTGTTCTCCCCAGATTTCTTTATGGTTTCCAAAACATTTTTTATTATATTAGGACTCCCTTCTTTCGTCTTTTGGGGAAGATACTTAAAGACTTCCTGTGGGGAATTAGTAGGCACAAATTTGCATTATCCACGCTGACCCTCCCTTATGAGCAGGGAGGCATTCGGCTCCCTGATCTGGAACGATACTACCTGGCTGCCCAACTAAGCTTCGTGGCTAAATGGCTAGCCGATGACGACACCCCCGAAACAATGCTTTTACAACGCTCAATTGCTCCGATCCGGCTAAACGAACTCATTTGGGCCCCTCAACGTCTTGTGAATGGGATTCCATACTTAGCTGCCCTGGGTCGTCAGATATGGCAAAGGGTTAAAATTCTTCTCCACTTGAAACATAGATATATTCCGGACATACCGCTCCTTGCCGACCTGTGTCAGAACTCTGTAGACCTTGCCTCCATTAGATACTGGGAAAGGCTGGGAGTGTACACTTGGGGGGATCTATATAACGAGGGCTCCTTCCGGGATTTCTCCTCCTTGCAATCTGTCGATGGCGTTCCGGCTGGCCAATTCCTTTGGTACTTAAAGATCCGTAAATTTGCTCGGACTAAATGGGACGCGTGGCCAGAAGAACCTGAAACTGACCCCTTCATAACACACCTATATAGTTTGGGAGATGGATGGAGGCCTGTGTCCCGTATATACAGTCACCTAATCGATAGGCCCAATCCCCGCAGTCGGGATCTCAAACTCAAATGGGAAGGAGACTTGGGACATGAATTGTCTGAAGCTGAATGGGGTAGAGCACTAGCGTTTCCCAACGTGGTATCTAGAAATTCTAGATTTAAATTGATTCAGCTTAATATGTTATACCGCTCGTACCTGACACCACTTAGAATAGCCAAAATATATGAGCTACCCCAACATAACTGCCCTTGGTGCGGTAGAGATGAAGCAAATCTTTTACATATGTTCTGGGGATGCGTCCAGGTCCGACAACTCTGGGCAAGAGTGGAACTCCTCTGTAGCGAGGCAGGCATGACCAGATATGAGTGGACCCCGAAAGAGTGCCTTCTTGGAACGTATCCCAGACTGGCCAAGTTCAAACACTCAGTTAAGCTCATGGACCTGGTATGCATTCTGGTCAAAAGGACCATTGCTATGGCTTGGAAGCGACCTGGAGGCCCACGATACCAGGTATGGCGCAACGAACTGGAGCGCTGGATAGGGGCAGAAACCTCAGCTTGGGAGGATGGTGTTACCACATCCCCCGAAGACACGAGCTTAGCACTTGCTGCCTGGAAAACTCTCACCTGGGCCTTACTTAACCCCCCCAATGACGATAAACCCCCTTGAGAAACTTTCCCCTATTGATACATGCTATCTGTCACAGAATACTTGCGCAGTCCCTAACCTGAACTTATTTGTTGCCTGACCTCCCCACGTTGCTTACATTATTGACCATACGGAGACTTGTTAATGTTGTTTATGTTATGCTGTTTCTGCTTAATTGTTAATTTCTAATTGGCTTATTTTGATTAATCCTGACTTATACCACTGTGATCGCTCGATGCTGCGATGCAACTGTTTATTATATAAATGCCAATAAAGAAATTTGAAAATAAAAAATAAAATCAGTAAAGGGAACCAACCCTCTAGCCCCAGAGAATCCTTGGGTGTTCATGGCTTCGCCTGACATCTTAAATTTACCTTCCCTTATGCAAGACCGGGTCGCCCCGGTGTCGACAAGGAATGATCATTTTTTGTCACCTATCTTTACCTCTATGCGTGGCTCCTCCGCACTATTAGGTGTTACTGACAGGATGGGACACACCAAGGCCGTCTGTGGGCTGTCCTATTGAGGGTACAATGATTGGCCATTTCCTGTGTAAGGGTTGTGTCCCAAGACCGTCACCCTACCCAATTGTGTTTGTTGTGTTTGGGGTTGTTGTGTCATCGCTACCTGTTGTTGTGGCAGTGAATATGTCTGTGGCTGTTGTGTTATTTGTTGTTGTTGTTCATTTCCCTATTGCAACGTCTGCTGTTGTTGTAGGCCCTGCTGTTCTTGTGAGGGCCTTGGTTGTCCCTGTTCACTCCATGATGGTGTTCCTGGCCTAACTCTACACGTGCGTGACATGTGTCCTAATAATCCACAACTCCAACACACTGGTGGTTCCCTACTCTGCCATGGGAAGCTCCCTGTGTTGTCCTGGTATACTGGTTGCCCTGTGGGGTAGGAATTTCTAAGTCCTCCCACCTGCTGTTGGGTGTTATATCCGTATCCTCTCCCTCTCATAAATCCTCCTCTCCCCCTGTTATAATTATAATACCCAGCTCCTTGCATTGGGTACCCTCCTCCCATGTTGGTTGTGTATGGTTGCAGTGGTGGCGCCTGTTGTGTTATAGTCTGTGAAGGTGGTATTTGGGCGGAATCTTGTGCAGCCACTACTTGTGTGGGGCTTTGGGCCATTGTTGTGGGCGTAGTTATTAGTGCCCCTTCCATTGTGTATTTAGTAAGTTTTTTCTGTACTAGTTTAGCCTCTTCCGTTTTCCTGTCCTCTTCCTTTTGTTTCATTTTTCCTTGCCATGTCCTGCAGTGATGCACTATAGTCAGTTGTATTTCTGGCCATGGTTTTGCTTCCATTCCCACTACTTTCTTTAGTTGTTTCTGAACTCCTTCTGGGAGCCCTTGTACTAGTATATGATAGAATATTGCTGGTGTTTTATCACATTGCTCTCTAGTTTCCATGCCCCACTTCTCTTGGATCTCCTGGATATAATCAACAGGATCTTCATTCTCACGCATCTTACGGGAGGTAATTGCTCCTATGTCTGATGTGTCTGGGTACTGTACCCTCAGTGCCTGCCATAGTGCATGTCTGCAGTTTGCGAATGGTGCCCCATCATGCGATGTGTTTGTTATTGTTACCCCATGGAATCCTGCTCTCTTCCAAATGTCATCCGCTCTATCCCCTAATATTGATATTAAAAGGCCCTTTACATCTCCTACTGCCAGTTTCTGTCCTGCGGTGTGTTTTTCCATTTCATATATCCACTTACCCGCACCTCCACTTAATGATGGAAGCCTGCATTTTATATTTTCTTTATCTGTATGCTTCCAAGGGACATACTGTGGTCTAACCCCTCCTCTCTCCAAAAGTGGCATTAAGTTGTGTCTCGTTTCACCCTTTATGTTCCATAATATCGAGTCCTCACACCCTTCCTCCTCTTCCCTTTCTTCTACATCTTCAATTTCGTCCTTATTACCCCTGCTCGTAACTCTTTCTTCTCCATCTTTTTCCCTCCTTCCATCATTTCCTGTATTTAATGTGGGCATGTGTATTCGTCTGTCCTGCCTGCGACTAGGGAGGTCTCTAAGCCGACATGCATAGGTGTCAGTTCGTCTGTGAAGGGCGCAAGTCTTATTTTGCGCAACGAGCGTGAGGTGGTTGAGCATGTAGGGTGCGATGGGGGAGGGCGGGATGGGGATGGTGTGGCTTCATGTGTCTGTCTTTCCGCTAGTCCTTGCTCTCCCTCCTCACTTCTCTCCAGCTCATCCTTTCTCCTACTGATCCATGGCGAGTCTATGTTGGTTCGGGTGAGGTATAGTTTGTCTAAGCTTTCCCTTCCACTTTTTCTTCCTTCCCTCTCCACTCCTTCTTCTTCCTCACTACAAAAGTCAGTCATAAACGGCACCCCCCACTCGGTCTTTTTCCCTTTTATTGTTACTGTTTGTAAGTCTATTAGGTCCAATTCTCCTTTTTCTCCTTTACCAACTGCTCCCCCTTGTGCTGATGTTGTCGCTACTTCTGTGCTTCTATATACATCCCCCCATCTTTCACTCTCCCTACTCCTATCTTCTCTTTCTCCTTCACTTCTCTCCTCCATCTCCCTACTATTTTCCTCCCTTTTCCTTTTTAATTCCTCCATCACTTCACTGCTCATCTGTTCCAATATTCTTTCATCCTCTTTCTTCCTTTCCCATTTCACCCTTTCTCTTTCTACTATACTCTCTATTACCTTCCCTTCTTCATATTTCTTAGTTGTTTCCGATAGTAACCTCCTCTTCCACATTGCCATTTCTTTTTCTTTTTCTTCTTCTTCCCTCTTCTTCTCTCGCAGCACTACTCTTGATACCCTTTCTGCTGCTGCTTTTACCCTTTCAGCTTCTCTCCTTTGCTCCTCATTCCGTTCCCTTATTTTTTCCAATTCGTTCTTACCTTCTTTCCTTTTCCTCGCTCTCTCTCTCTCCTCCCTCTCAAGCTGTTTGATCAATTCATTCTGCTCATCCCTTAGCTTTGCTAGTCGTTCCTCCAAAATCTCTTCCTTTTGCCGTAATAGCTCTTCCCCCCTCATTTCACTCTCCCTGGCACTATCCTCGTCTGTTTTCTTTACTACCTCCTTCTCTTCTCCAGTTAGTGAACCTCGTAATTTTAATAGTATCTGGGCAGCTACCCACTCATCATTTCCTATCTCCACAGTCTGCTCTTCTCCAGTCCTCCCCTCCCCCACTGGCATCTTCCTATGAGCCACATATGATGGAGGGCTGTATGCCGGGTTCGAGTATCCCTCAGCCGCCCTTAACTGTCCTCTTTCTATTTCTCCTAATTCTCTTAAAGGGTACAGCCCCCCTCCCTCTGTTTTCACTTCCTGTGTTATGGGTATCTCGTTGCTCGGTTCCTTTTTTATGTCATCTAATTTATTATTCTTTTCTCCTCCTCCTCCTCCGTTCCCCGTGTTCTTTCTGCTTTCACTCCCCTTTTCCCCATCCTCTCCTTCCTCCTTAATCTCTTTTTCTTCCGGTTTTTCCCCCATAGTGAACATTCCATTTGGTCCTGGTCGGGACCCCTGGAACATCTTCCATAAGTTAAACACCTCCACATGGTTTGCCAACTTCTTCCCCTTGTATGTATTGTGCAGATGGTTTAGCAGTGAATGTTGGGCATATGGATCGAAGCTACCATTAGGCGGCCACGGTGTTAGCATTTTGTTATCCGTCCCCTGGGTCCATTCTATGCTGTACTTAATTAGTTTCTCCCTATGGGGTGGCAGTGTTGTGCATATGTGTTGTAGTGGGGTAGTGAGGGTGTTCCCCCACCCTCCCGACCCTGTCCCGTATGACATAGTAGCGCTCCACTTGTTACCCTTCCCCTATCTGGTAGCAGTTTATCTCACTAGCAGTTTACAATATACACCTTATATTGTTTACCTGGCCCCGTAAGTTTGGGGACTTACGACAATCCGCTAATGAAAATTATAAAAAATATGGTATTTTACATTTGTATATTTCCTTCTGTCTTTCTTTCTTTATACGACACCCTTACAGCCCCCTGCGGCCGAGGCGCACGTAGCCCCCTGCGGCTGCGTACCCCTTATGACGCTCTTATACAGTCGTCCTATTTTCACGTGCTCCTCCCCCTTTTACACTTGCCGTGGCCGGCGTTCTCCGTGCGCAGCCACGCCCCCCTTTCTCCTTTCCCCGATCAACTTATTTACCGTTTATCTCCGTTTCCACTCCCTTACCATATTTCTCTTCCCCACCACTCTTAAAACGAAGATGCCTTGTGCTCGCGATATCCTATGAAAGCCCTACTGGTGACGTCACCGATCTCTTCGAGCTACTGGTAAGTTCTTCGTATATTCTTTAAGTTCAAAATACACTTGCAATCTACCCCCGTTAACCCTACAGCTGTCTTCCTGTCACTCCTGGAACAAGGTAATCAAATCAATAATATAATCGGACTGCGCACGCTGCGTGTGATATGCCCCTCAACAGGAGGGCTTAACCAGCCAATTATCTTCCGTATTGGGCAACTAACTAGCTACCGCCTACAGGGAAACGTCATCTACCTATCGAGTTTCTTGCTCGAACAATAGGGATCCTCATCTACTCATTGATCAATAAATGCCAAATCGTAGGAAACCACACACACCCACCCTTACACGCAGTCGCGACCTAGGCCAATCAGTGTCTACGAGCGGCCGCACGTGATGTTTTCGTGCTCCGCCCCCCACTTTTGCATGACGTAGCCGACTGCTCTCGCACTCGTTTCACTACCATTCATTCCATTGCCAACACTAGATTGTCAAACCTTCGCCGCGCACCTGTGCAACACCTCTCTCCTCCCTTATTTAATTCCTCCCCCCTCCCTCACAATTTCGCATTGCTTGTTGTGCGTGTCATGCTCACCAAGTTCTCTTGATGCGGGGCCGCTCGACTGCGTGCACCCCTCCAAGCGGCTCGTCACCTCCCCTCGTCTGGACCACGTCTGGACACTCGCCAACCGCGGGCGGGATACTTCTCAACCGGCTCCCGAGAGCCTATATCCGAATTGCGCTGTCCGGTCTTCTCGCAGCTCTGCGATGGTCCTGTAGTTCTCAGAAGCGGGCAACGGCAGAGGGGGCCGCGCCGCCGGGCCTCCTCGCAGCGGGAGTGCCTGGAAAAAGTAAAATAAAAAAAAAGCGGATCTTAAACAGATCTCAGCGGTGCCTCCAACTTGTCGGGGGGAAATTCTGCCGGGGTCGGCCGGGCCGTCCGCAGACCTCCGGGCAGGGAGGCCCCAACTCCTCCCGTATATCCCAGATGAGATAGAGTATGAGACACACGCAAGAAGCAAGGTGACTCTGCTGTTTATTAGACAAAAACGGCAGGGATGGGTGAAGGAGCGCACGCGTCCGTCCTGACACACACACAATCGTAGGGCTCGCAGGCCCTTTTTACCTTATTATGACGCGCTACTTGCGTCACCTTGGAAAGTTAGCAAAAAACCTATCGCCACTCTTAATTGGTTGCTCGAGTGGTAGGGTTAGTATAGCGCACGTATAGAGAACAATATTAGTGGACAAGGGTTAGTCAGGTGATATATCTGGGTTGTCCCTACAATTAGATACATGAGAATTGTTACATGAAGACCCCTGATGATTGGTTAAAGTTAATGGCGTCAGTGATAGGAGCCCCATGTTCTGATTGGTGCGCCCGCGAGCTTCCCAGCCTGGGACCATCGCTGTTCCCAGCTCTCGGTGTACCTGTCATTTGCAACAATGTTTCACTATGGGTACTTGCAGACAATGTGAGGACTTATTCATAGCTGGAAGGCCGACTACTCCCACTGTCGCAGATGTCCATTGAGCCTTTTAATTGTATCTGCCTATGTCTTGTAACGAGGGATCCAGACGCTTTCTTCCACCTGGGCTTGGCATCCTGTCAGGTTCGGCTTGGTCACGTGAGGTGGGACCGTGTTTGAGGCAGAATTCTGCACAATTAATATTGTTTTTCCACTGTGTGCCTGGTTTAATTTGCAGGTGTGACTTTAACGTTGGTGTGCAGCGTGCGAGGTTGTAACATTGTGCCCTTGATGGTTTGCTCTCGGAATGTGGGTTGGCAACATTGCGACCTTGGCTGGTTGCTTCGCCGGGCTCATTCTGCAGGATCAGCAACTTGACTCTTGTTCTTTTAACGTCCATGGAAGCGCTTGCTTGCGGCCTACTTAGGCCTGGTGTATAAGTGGAGCCGTTTGGTGCACAGGCGCTTTAGGTTACAGTACCATATTGTCTTATGACCAGTATCGTGTCTTCATTATATTTCTCATTGTGGCAACTGGTTTTAGGAGAAGCGTAAGCAAGCTCTTTTAGATGAGTTCATGATGCGTCTTGCGTTTCTGCATTTTGAAAGCCTATGTGGAAAATAATAAAGATGCACGTCCGTGAGTATGTCTGTCGCCTACGTCATAGCACTGAGTATATTCTTCGTGTAGATTGGTGCGGGAGTGTCCAGTGTGTATATTTGTACAGGTGTGCTGACCGTTGGCTAGGTCGTCATGGCATCTCTAACGACGTGTAGGTTTTAGTCTAGTTGATCCGTGCCGCAGGTGTCGGCATGGCCAGTGCGGGCTGCTGGGCAGGCAGATGGACACATCCGTATGTTCCTGTACCAGGGTATTTGGTCGTCTGGTAGATGGGCAAACTCTTCTCGTGGCGGGTGTCTGGGTCGTGACCCTTTAGGCCAAGCGCGAGAGGTGAAGGATGGGAGCCTGGTCTTCCATTCTCCCACTTCACAACACGGTTGTGTTTCCATGCCGCAGTGTTTCTGCCTACAGCAGCTTTCATTTTGGGGCTCTCGGGCTCCCCCCAGGGAGCCCGAGAGCCCCTTAAAGTGAAAGCTGCTGTCGGCAGAAACACAACATGGATGTTTAGAAATGCCGCAGTGCTTCACACTGCGGCAGCTTTTGCGTGGAGTCTCCTGGGCTCCCCCAACCCTGAGGGAGTCTAGGAGACTCCAAGCGAAAGCTGCCGCAGTGAGAAATACGTTTTTGGATTTGTAAATGCTGCAGTATTTACAAATCCAAAAATGTTGTTATTCTGAATGCGGCAGCTTTCGTTGGGAGTCTCCTGGACTCCCTCAGGGTTGGGGGAGCCCAGAAGACTCCACGCAAAAGCTGCCACTGTCAGAATAACAACGTTGTTGTATTTGTGATTGCCATGGTTTTCCAACCATGGCAATCACAAATACAACAACGTTATATTTTTAATTGGTGCGCCTCGGCTTTTTGCCTTCATTTTACGTTTTCTGTGCTTCCCTGGGCTTGGGGAGCACAGAAAACGTAAAATGAAAGTGAAGGAGGCCTCCTCAGCCCTGCTCAGGCTGCAGTAAGCAAAAGCTCCCAGTAGGGGGCTTTTGCTGCTTGTTTAGTGCCACAAGGGCAGAGCTGAAGAGGCTGCCTGAAATCACAAAATGGATGCCCACTAGTGCTTCCCATTTTAAAGTTTGAGCTTCATTTGCTCAATACTTTCAATAGGGACTTAAAAAAATATATTTTAGATATTTGTTTTATTATTGGCCATCTTGTTGGCCAATAATATTTCTGACCGCACCATTCCTTTAAGGGGCGACCAGCTTCAAAGGAAAACCGGCACCTTGTGGGTGCTAATTCTAGAGACTCTGGTTGATCCCCATCTAAGAGAAACTACAGATACTAGCAAGCCATAGGAGGGCCAGCGGAATAGGTCAAAGTGGTCATACTGAGGGTGAAGCAAAATCCCCATACAATGGAAAGACTTTGATCTTCAAACTGTGTGAAAGAAAGGGAAACAAATCCCACCAACAGTGAATTGTAAAAGTTAGCCAGAGTGAACCCGACCGAGTTATGGTGATGATGGGGGCAAAGTCTAAAGTCCTGAGAAACAGTGTGTTGACAGATGTGAACCCAGCCGAGGGATGTCCACCATGAACTGTTTGAAAAAACATTGAGAAAACAAAGGAAGTGAATCCCGCTAAAGAGAAGAGAGGGGTCCGAGCCCGACAAAGGGAGATCCAGGGGTGAAGCTATCATCCAAAGTTCATAGAGAAAAAGAACTGAAATTTAATTTGTAGGAATACGATACATGAAGGGTCAGCACCCAGAAGATTGGGCCCCAGGGGTGAAGCCATCACCCTACGTGAAACTGTGGTAAACAATAGAGAAGGGTCAGCGCAGAAGATATTGACCCAGGGGTGAACCCATCACCCAGCGAACATTGGAAACTGAACTTCATTTGTTTGTTAAAGGAACTTCTGTTTTGCATAATGAACACATTAGGCCCTCGAAGGCAAGAGACTTTCAAAGGAAACAAGACTAGGCCATCCACGGTCCTGAGAACTGCCATTGGAACTGTTGTCTCGTGCTGGAGAAGCCAGAGACTGTACTGTGCTCCACGATCCCACCGTACCCCCTGCTCAAGAAGTGGGGAAGCGAGACCCAGGCTACCGCATCCTGACATATTATTTGAGAACACTTTCTTTTCTTGAGAACTACCTCACAGCCCTTTTTGGTATTAGTTGTAAGGTTTGGCAATTTAACAGCGCCACTAGGACTGCCTTATTTTTCATTTGCTGGTCGACACGTGCTTCGATCCTAGATTTAGGTTTCGATTAGGCATTCTTCCAACCTGCATACATCATTCATTGTTAAATAAACACCCTTGAACTACTGTGATCACTTGTGTCTGTCTTACTTGTTGCCATCATGTGTTCCTTACAGAAGTTAAAGCATAATGCTTACCTATGGTCTTGACATAGAATTAGGAGCTGGAAGGGCCAGAGGTGGAGTCTGGAGATGACCCAAAACTCCATCTGGGAGCCCTCTGGATCAGCAAACCAGCTGAGTGAATTAAGTGAGGCTTATGACCCCTCAATGATGGAGAATGTCTCATCTGTGCTATCCAAATGAGGGGCCTTTCAAGGTGTTTCCCGTGTAAATAAAGAGATGCTACTGCCATCACTTCTTCAATAAGTGTGAGCCAAGGAACGTCATCAGAGAGACCTCAATTAGAAGGTATACATTGTTTGGGCCTCAAATATGTTTTGAATGAGAAAGTTAGGCCTATTTTGAATAGATCTAAAGTCTTAGAACTCATGCACAATATACTGTCTTTGAGGATGATTACCTCTAAGGATGTTGCTTTGGTTTTCTTTGCTGATTATGATAGAAGAACTGATTTGGTAAAGTCATATTTGCACTCCAAGATAATTTATGACCTGCTGGTTCAGTCTGTAGGTGCCTTTATACTGTTAAGCTATGAATAATTTTATTTTGAAGTGTCTGGTAATATAAGGGGTAAGAAGGACAAACCCTTTGGTGAGGATGTGATAACGGGAACTAATAGGGTACCATTGAAAATTACTTGCATAAACACATCGCCAGGACTTAGGAAAGGTTTCCTGTGAGCAATGTTGCTTCTAATTATTTTTCCCTGAGAGCGGAAATGCTTAGCTTTCGTGCGCACATCATTTTCCATGTGCGCAACTGAATTACGAGGTAAGCCACTTTGTGAGGATACGTAGTTAGTGAGCTACCATCTCCAAAGAGTTTGGAAGGGAATTTCCACTTCCCAACCACTTCCCAACTACTGCAATTCTTTACACATCATTGTAAAAGGTTAGACCACTTTTTCCAAACGTATAATCTTTAAAAAAATACAAATATTGTATATGCTCATCAACCAGTCCAAGACTTCAAAATATACATTAGTACCTACCAAAAGTACTCCAGTGCAGAGGAAAAAACACGTATGAACTAAGAAAATGTGCATGCTGAGGATAAACAATAGGTTTATTTGTGGCTGTTCGTTTGTCGACACTGCTTAGAGACAATTGTAAGGGTGCAGAAGTAAGACTCGGACACAAAGATGACAGTTTTGGTTATAAACATTTATTAACCAGTAAAAGGGTCTGTCCCTAAAGCAAAGAGGGGTTTCCCTGCCTCAAAGAAATCTAAGGAAATCGTCAGGATGTCAAATAGTCAGTCATTGTCGTGTCCAAAAACCCTGCTTTTGACCCTAACACTAGTAACTTAAATCTAATGTGCAAGGACGCTATATTCAGAACAAAAGTGATGATGACAGTTCTTGCCAACAGAAAGTTCCCAATGTCTCAGGGTTGTCAAAAAACAAAACAGGTGTTCCTTTTTCACAATGTAACATTCCAATTACCAAGGATTAGCTCTTTTACCCTGGTTTCCTTCTTGTTCTACTTGACAAGTTAGGAGCACGTCTTCTCCTTATGTCGTTTCCTTTACTTTGCAAAAGTAACACAAGAGAAAGCACAGTATTCACTCAGCCAGGGGACCTGTCTCAATTTCCCTGGGCTTTCCAATTTTCCCAAAGATGCACAACAAAGGTTTCCAGGTTTTCCATGAAGTCCTCTTCTTTGTACACGGATGGTTTATGTCTGGGTCACTCTCCTGCCAAACACAACCCTGGAAATTATAATGGGTAGTCTGATAGTCTATTCCTTTTATCTCCTTGGGTCCCAGATCCCATACTTTCTTGAACAAGCTTCACCTTATTCTTAGACCTTCATATGGGTGTATGTCCCAGATTCACAATTTTGTATAATACCGGCTTGGTGTACTGTCCTGCCAAGCATATGTTTTCTTCTTGTCTGTCTGTTTTGCTATCAGGGTCCCAGACCTTCTTATTCTCTGGCTCTCAGTGCCATTTTAAGCACTTTTGGGACCCTTGGCACATACCTCTTTGGGCCCCCCTCCACCAAACCAAAGGAAATAAGTGATCAAGAATATCTGCCTAAACCGCCCCCCCCCCGCTGCAATCACAACCCATAGGTTGATATGCTGCCTCACAGAATTAGAAATAAGGATGTTTACTCCCTTCAAATCCCCTTACCCTCTTCATTCTTGATTTAATAAGAATGATAAACAAGTACCATTTGAAGGCCAACATTATCAGTCTACGAAGAGGTTACTTCTGTTCTAGCATAGATTCAGGAGACTTTTTATCAATAGAATCCAGGAAGGTATACAGCTTGTAGTATTAATGCAGGACTGTATGTAAAAGGTACATGTAACTCAGAATAGACAGGGAACTCACATTTGCTGCCGCACAGAACGCAAACGTGCTCAAGCATGGATAGAGGAGACCAACTGGAAGGAAGGAGAAAGCTACACATACCATAGCATGGATACTGGGTACAGATTATAAGCTAGCAGGAAGGTTTCTGTATCCAGACAGACTGATTATAAGTGGACATGGTTTTCAAAGAGTGTTGCCATTAGAGATCAAAATAAGAAAGTGCCTATGATGTTCAATATATAAATGCTCACTATTAGAGTGGAAGCAACACTATAGCCAGTGAAACCATGAGTGAGGCTGTTTTGAAGATCATACCCTAAGAAGGACATATCTCTGAAGGGCTGACAATTTTGAAAGGTTTAGGGACTGGCAATTTCGAGAGGCTAGGCAACACAAGATTAAATTAGATGCACATCATTACACACACACTGGTTAAGGGGTGAATCTGGGATTTGTGCCAACTCTGCAATTTCTGCATTTGAACACTTTCATTACCAGTTCTTCCCATGAGCTAAAATAATCTCGTTTTATAAAGCGGACTTGGAAAGTACACCAATCACATTACCAAACATGACCATTTTAAAAAACAAAATATTATAGACTTGTTTAACACAGAATGATTCTAGCTTCATTCACTCCATCATCAAGAGAAGTATATAAACACCAGTATACCAATCAATGTGATTTAACAGATTTAATCTGGGTTGGTCTTTTGTATTTTAAAGCTTTACATAGTTCCAAAACACTGGCGTGTGAAATTGTCATTTATAAACGTGCAGAAAAACCTTTGACTTTTACAAAAATGTAAAGCTTTTTTTGTGTCAAATGAGCAGACCTTAAAATATGCTTGCCCGATTCCTGCACCATCTGGTCCGCTCCCGTCTGTCTACCACTTCTTCCACTCAAATGGCCTACATAAGAAGAAAGATCAAGTAATGGGTTAAACGAGGCCACCAGCAAGAAAGGAGGCAAACTTCACAGAAGACAGTACAGTAATCTACAAGATATTGGATGATTCGACCAGGATCACTGTATTGTCTGCTGGCAAAGTCAGGATACAAGCAGGAATGCTTTGGTTCCAAATTTGGATACGTATTCTTCTCTTGGACTAACAGTTTATGCTCATTGTTGGAGGTGATTGCCTAGGTTTTACAACACCCCACCTGAACAAACCAATTTCTAGACCTTCACCATCGTTTTTATAGCAACCCCAATATGGTGCAGGTAAATTGCTGATAATAGCACTTGTTGTGTTGCAAGACCAAGTGCATACGCAAGCAGGATAATAAACTTCAGACACAGGAAAGGCTCAGCCAGCCTTACAGGAATGTGATATTCTAATCTTGCATAGGAACACATATCTCTGTAAGGAGTGCTTACCACACTGAGCTAACCTCTGAACCATTGTGGCACTCAATTTACCAATATGCATTTCAAATTTGGCTATTGCACATGATTAACATAATTCCTACATGACGGAAAGAATGCTACAGGAGTTGTGCCGCAAGGAACGAACACACAAACTATATATACCACAGTGAACACAAAAAGCATTACATGATAAATTGATCGAGGCAGAATGTCCTTGCTGAAAACAGACAGGCAGCAGTTTTACAGCCTCAGCACCATGCCATAAAATATCCTGATGTGTGCTATTTAAGTCTGGTGAACAAAGAAATCTTACTTCGCTAGATCAGACAGCCTTGTGGAGCCCTCTCCGAGGTGGGGGCCCTGGGCAAGTGCCCCTTTTGCCCTCCAATAAAAACGTCTCTCCTGGCTCTCACATAGATGCTGGTCCCAGACTCACAGTAATTTCCATTGCCTGTTTGGTTTACTCTCATGCCAAGCATACAATTGTTTCTTTCTCTCTGTTAATCTTATGGTCCCAGTCGCTTTGTGTGGTTCATGCCTTTCGAATGGCGGTGCTCTGCTGTGAGGCTCTAGTAGCGTTTGGGTGCTCTCTCGTGTATTCGGCAGCTCCGCCAGTTACACCATCTTTCTCTGATTATGGTTTCTGTCTCCAGCAGCGTTTGGGTATCTCCACTCATCTGTGGTTGCTCCGCCGGTCGCTGCTTCCTTCTCAGGCTGTGATTTTGGTCTCCAGCATCTCCCTAGACTTTGGGATGCCTGCTGGGTTTCTTGGGCAGCGGTTGGCATAGTTCCTTCGTCCTGGACCACCTATGTGCTCTCAATCTCCTCGTTGCACGGCACCTTGTGGTGAGTTTTCCCTGTTAGACGGGTCAGCGTCTCCTGGGTTTCCTTGGAGGAGGATGGCTCTCTCCATGTTGGTTTCCCTCTGCTATTTTATATTGCCTTTGACCAATCAAGTGCCGTGAGAGACTAGACCGATCAATCCGGTTCTCTGGAGTGCTCTTCATACTCCTGGCCAGCTTCTTCTTCACAGTACTTGCATTGGAACTATATGGAAACCAAACTGTGTTCTTTGGTGTCTTAGTTATGTCTAACATACTAGGTTGTGTGAGGGTGAAGTAGTGAGAGATCGAAACATAGGTGGCATTTTTGTTGCTACAAAAATGGGGTTGGTGAAAGGCCTTGCTAGCCTTAACGCTAAGAGGGGTTTTCCTGCCTCAACATATATCTTAAAGGGGTCTCTGATGATGTCAAAATAAAGATAAGTCCACCGTTGTGTCAAACCTCTAACTCACGCCCTCAGAAAGGGGTTGTCTTCTCAGCAGGTTCTTCTTCTCAGAGTTCCAAACACAATGTTTTTCAAATGGTGAAAAAACAAACAAAGTTCCACAGGGGTCAAGAGAATATTCCCCTTCTCTTGACTTCTCATAGTATTTCACAAGTTCCAAGAGGAAGTGCCTGCTTTCCCTTTTTTCCACTTCCTTAAAATAAGAGAATATTTCCTTTCTTTCAGCTTTGTCACAATGTTCACAATCCCAGGGGTTCTCTCTCTTCCTTTTACACAATGTCCACAATACCAGGGGTTGTCTCCCTTCTGCAGGTTTCCCTTCCTTTTCCACAGCCAACTGGGTTCACTCTTCTCCCCAGTACTGTGATTAAGAAGAGGAGTTTACAGACACAAGGGGGCAGGGAGACTGCTGACACTCATCAACATGGAGTAGATTTGCTGTGAGGGACGTTGGGAGGAAAAGGGGCAAAAAATGTGTTTCAGATGGTATGGGCAATCTGGAAGAAGTTTCTGAGGAAACTGTAAGTGGCTGGTTTATATAGTGCTGACCTGCCATCGGGTGTGGACCCGTGGCTTCACTTGGCATTGAGGAGGATGGGGTTATCCGACCTGGGGTGACTCGTTTGAGGATGGGAGGCTGATGCCATTTGAGGCATGGAGAGCTCAATATGGGTGCTGAAGTGGCATTTTCTGGCTGCCATATGGAAGGAAGTCCCGGAGGAACCAAATAAAAACCAACCGATGCAGGCACTACTTGCACATGATGGTGGGGAGCCAAGATCTCTCTTATTTCTAGGCATGTTACAGAATGAATTACCCTCAAAGGATCTGATGGTTCAGAGTAAATGGGAGAGAGATACAGGGTGTCTGATTTCGGAAGGGGAATGGGAGCAAGTACGTAAGGTTTCAAGGAATGCCAGACTCCAACTTATCCAATTTAACATCCTGCATAGGGTCTATGTGACACCGGTCAAGCTACACGCAATGAAAACGACTTAAGTCAGGACTGCCCCCAATGTGCGACTGGACTGGCGAGGATGTGGCACATGCCATGGGGATGCTCTGTTGCATGCTACTGGCAAGCAGTGATCTTAAAGGTTAAGGAACTGCTTGGCTCCAGTTTCGAGTGCAGTCAGAAGGTGTGTCTTTGGAGAATACTCCTGGGAGGAAACGGCATAAAATAAGAAACCGATTGGGCTCCCTTCATGCTGGTACTAGCTATACTAGCTAAAAGGCAGGTAGCCATTGCCTGAATGAAGCCCCAGGGTCCGTCTGTAGTACATTGGAAGGAGGATATTCGCAGGTGGGGGATGGCGGAGTTGGATATTTTACAAAGGAGTAGTGACCCCCGAGTTGGACAAAGGGGTGATGGGGGAATGGGGCCAGTTGCTGGATGAGTTACGTTTCTCCATAGATCTGAAACCCCCATGAGAGAGAGAAATGGGCTGGCAACATGTTCATGGAGGGGGTGGAGATGAGGATAAGGGGGAGGGGAGAGACATTGGCCAGATGGGGGATTACCGGAAGAGTGGTGGGAAGGTTGACACGTAGTCCAATGTACCCTGGTCTTAATCATGTATTGATACTGGTTGCTATATACTGTATTGCATACTGAAAACTCGAATAAACAAATGTCAAAAAAAAAAAAGGAGTTTACAACTGTTCTCATATGGGTGCGAGTCCCTGACTTGCATATCAAATGCAATTCTCCTAGGAAGACTTTGTATACTCTCTTGCCAAGTACTACCTTCTTCAACAAGTGTCATCAACTGTCCTTTTTATGTTGGTGTGAGTCTCAGACTCGCCTGTCCTTAACAGTTCTCCATCTAGGTAGACTTGGTGTACTCTCCTGGCAAGTACTACCTATCAAACAGCCAACCTGGTTCACCTTTCTCCCAAGTACTGTGACTATGAAGATGAGTAACTGATGTTTTTTCTCCGGCTTTGCTCTTCCTTCTGGGTAGGCTTGGTTCAATCTCCTGCCAAGCACTACCATATTTAATTGGGCATGTAATGGCTACTTTGCTACTACTTTCACGGTCCCCGACCCTTGGTTCAGGATATGCTTCCCCCTTTATTTCTCGCCACCACCTCTTCTTATTCGCAGGGTGCCAGACTCTAGGTTTACAGTATTCTCCCCCCTTTTCTATGGACCTCCACCTCTTCGCCTTAGTGTCCCAGACCCTTGGTTCTGGGTATTCTTCCCCCTTCCCTATCTGCCACCTCTTTCTTGAAGTTTCAGTGTCCCAGACTCTAGGCTTGGGGTATTCTGCCTCCTCATCTGCTTGCCTTCACTTCCTTGGGTTCCCAGCACCTTTTAGCCCTCCTGTGTAACTGTGGCTTAGGTCCGCGAGGGCGCCTGCCTTCTCCATGCTTCCTCCTTCAGGTGTGGGACTCGTGCTGCTCACAGCAGCTCGGCTTGGTATGCAGCGTCTCCACCGCACCCGCTTTCCTTCCACGAGTCGTGCTGTTTCCCACACCTCGGGATCACCTGTCATCGTGCACCAGCCTGCCATCCCAGCCTGTATTTCGGGACCAGTTCTGTAGCTCTCAACATCTTCCCAGGTGTTTCGTCATTCACAGGTGCATCAATAGTCCTCTTCCTCGTGGCTCCTCCAGGGAGGACTGGTCATTCTTGCTGTAAGTCCTTCTTCACTTTTTATTTGTTCATCAGGCTCAGCTAGATTGAAGATCAAATAGGCTAGACGGCTCACCGTGGTTTCTCAGAGTGCTTTTCTGCACTCCGTGCATCATCTTCATCGCAGTACTATTCTTCAGGATGTTATGAACATTCTTCTTTGTCTCAATATAAAAAGGAGGACACACTTCTACCTTGTTTGCATACATAGAAGTACTGAAGGCCTTAACACTTTGGAGAGGGTAAGAGGGTGAAGGAGTTGGGATAGTGGTATGTATATACCAGACATCTCCTAGGATGTCATCTCTCATCCCATGAGAGCGTTCCTTCCCCCATGTGATCCTCCTGCGGTGCACCACCCACAGGGTGATTATTGGACTGTGGTTGCAACACCCTGGCCACATGAGAAGGGTTCTCCCCCATGGGAGAAGGGACAGCATCCAATGATTCATCACAGTTGGCTGACCTTGTAATAAAAGATATTGGCACTGGTTGGAAAGAGGCAAGGCGAGTTTGGCTTTGGGAAAGAGGGAGGGTGTAACAAAGCAGAGCTACCGCGTTCTCAGGGGATGGTCGTCACCACTCCCAGTGGGGCTATTGTATTGCGGATGCACCGCCTTGCCTCAGGGGAAAGGTCTCGCTTATCACTGATGTGGATGCCACAAAATTCAGACAGGATACCATTTTTGCAAATTGAATAATGGCAACTAAAAGGAATGTGTCAGAAAACATGCCAATAGGAATTAATGTGCCAGTTTCATGAAGCAATTCAAGAGCCAGGAGAACCTGGATTATAATTTGTGTAAGGACGATGATTGCATGAGAATAACTGCACCATAGAATATGATTATCAGAATTCCTGGGCCTCTGCTTGCTATCCACATTATGTGGTCCTGTGAGTTGTGACAACCTTTCAACATTTTCTCAAAACCAGCCTTACAGCTACGATACATATACACCATCCTTTGTTACTCCCAAAAAAGAGGAAAAAGTACCCAACGAAAACAGGAAACCATGAACATATAGGAGCCTGCCACCGGCTTCTACCCACAATTTTCCACTGATATGTTTTCTAACAAGTGACCAGTAGAGCTGTGGCATTGGTAGGAACTCTGATAATACTACTGCCCAATCTCAAAAGGAATTGTAAGGGGAAAACATATTTTAATAAACATGAAATATCCCTACTGGCAAAGCTAATTACTTTCTTACTCCCTGAAAAATAATTTGATTCCTAGTAGGGAATAAAATCATACCAGAGCCCTCTTTGTAACTGTGAAGAATACTACAGATCCCTCACTGAAACCCTGCCTAAAGTCTCCTCCCAGGTGGCCTGGGGAAGGCAGATGCTTCCCTATCCCAACCCTGGAGGTGGGGTACTGCGGGAGGATCACCTGGGTAGAGACTAGGCCCAGGGTAGTGAGGAGATTCTGTGGCACGAGACACAGTATTTCTCCTCTGAAAGGAGGATCCTTAACACTAAACCAAAAGAAAGAACCTTTATCTAAAACTAAATGCCCCCTTCAATTCCAAGGGTGCACTATAAAGGATTGTTGAAATGTCTTTTCTAAACCATCGTCCTATGTAAAAGTTAAAACCCTAATCACCTCTGTTAAAAGTATTAAGGGAATAAAATCTACCCCTATAAAGAATAAAGAATTGGAAAAACCTAATGTTATTGAACAAAGAACTACATATCACAGAATCCTAGAGAAAATGAAATGAGAGAGAGAGCTGAAGAGGCATGTAGATGTAGTAGTCAGGCAATTAAGCTTAGTAGCCATTGCACGAGTCAGGCAATTGAAGTTAATAACTTACACCTGAAGCCTATTGTCAAAACTGGGAGCCATCAAATACCCCAGCAGGAAAGTAGAAGGAGCAGGAGTTGGAAGGCTGGCAGTAGTAGAAGCACAGGAGAAGCATGAGACTGGCAAGTCACGAGGAAGTGGGAGCACAGAAGGGACACCGGAACGTGGAGACAGCAGATTTCTCCTGCAAGTTCCGAGAGGGTCCTGTGTTTCCAAAACCTATATTGCAGAGGCACCGCAGAGTAAGACATGCTGGAAGTGAAGTTTTCCCCATTTGAGCTGTGTTGCTGTGATTGCAGAGCTGTGATCATGCAGGAGCCCAAAGCCAGAAGCAGAAGGCAAGGCGTAGGTCTTGGGAGTGAAAGTGATAACCAGCTAAAGTGGCCGGAGACACTGACGCTGCAGAAGGGTGTTGCTCTCAAGTGAGCCAGAAGTAGAGCAGTGGTCAAAGAAGTCAGAGAAGCAAAGCATCCCACAACCTAAGTGTCCCTGAATCCGGTGAGTGAAGCACAACATTCAGCTTCATTCAATAACCCTTGCCGGTAACTGTAACCAGCTCCGAAGTGACTCGCATAGAGTTTAAAGTGAGTAGAAGTAGTTTGATATCCTTAAACTGTCTGTGAACAATAGAAATGTAGCACTCGTGCTTATCCTGAAAGTTGCAATGTTTGCGTGGGAAGTGAAAGCGGGTACATCCATTGCTGAGCCTTTTTCGGAATAAAGGCGTGGTCGGTGGCCTGTCCTTAATTGTGAAGAAGGAATGCTTGTTAAACCCATTTCCTAATATCTAACATTGACATTGTACACGAGTTACAAGTAATACAGAGTGAAAACTGTATCAAAGGAAGGTCGCGTATGGCAAATTGCGTTTCCCAAAGGATGTCAGAAGCTGCCTCATTTAACAATACACGGGAATGCAATTCTGTTCATCACTTGTCATGATGCCCGCTCCCGGGGAGCCGGTTCAAGCCCTGCGTCCCCGAAAGCGGACATCCAGTCCCCAAGGAAGGGCCCAGCAACCCCATATAGGGGCCCTTTGGACAGTGTCCTGGCGCCTATGGTGCCAGGCTCATAAAAGACATCAGTCCTGGCGCCATAGGCGCCAGGCTCATTATGGAAGTGCTTAGGTGCACTTACCTGATGCAGACCATGCTGCAGGATCCCGGCTTCCTTGAGGCCTGAAAGGAACTACTTTACCTGTGGGACTAATTTACCATCCGGGCGTGGTCGGGGAAGGATACATACCTGATTGGAGGAAGGATACATACCTGGAACTTCTTCCAAGGCTATTTAAACCCCACCCGAACAGCCACACGTGCTTCGCGTTGTTCTGCATCTAGCAGCTGGACGCTCACCGTGTCTCCTCCTGCATCCTGACTTCTGCCACGCCTGCCAGCATCCTGGATCACCTGCAAAGGAAGAGAAGAAGAGAACAGAAGAAGGAAAAGTCCTTACCTGCTAAATCCGCATCCCGGAGACATCTCGCCGACAATCCTGAAAAGGAAGACTTTTATTTAAAAGCTCATCGCGTCGATCGCTGCAGCGCCGTATTCCACTCACCTTTACAGGGCGCCTCCATGTTCAGCAGCGATCATCCGGATTCGCAGTCACGCCCCAGCGCCTAGGGAGAAAAAGACCAGAACAAAAGGTGAGAGAGAGAAGGGAATAAGGAAAGCTAAATCTCCATGTTAAGACTTACCTGTTGATTGATTCCCTCTTCATTTCGGGTCCGCGCCGCATCCTGGGATTTCCAGACCCCGGCCCCTAAGGGGAAAAAGAGACATCAGCGTTGATGAGCGAATGAAAAGACATTACCAAAAAACGCTCATTAAAGACTTACCTGATTTCTACAAGGATTTCACCTCTCATCTCGGGTCGGTGCCTGTTCCCCGGCATTCCGTACCCCGGCCCCTATGGGGAAAAAGACACTAGCATTAGTACATTAATGCATGGACACAAGGGGAACCTCTTATCAAAAAACTTACCTGGAAGCCAAGCAAGTTTGGTTCTCACCAATCCGAAAATCCAGTGAAGTAACTGGATACCAACGCGCCCCTGCATCAGAAGCAAGATGGAGAGCTCGTCCTTCCAGACCCTAAGGTGAGACGCTACGAGGAATCACAGAAGGGTTTCAAGGAGGGTGAGAGGGGAAAGTGGGAGGCTGATTGCAAACCCCACAGACAGTTAATCCCCTATTTTCGCCTACAGAAGGATACTTCTGCGAGCCAGACAAGCCAGATTTGGGGGCCCGGTCCAGTCCGTCTTCCGAACCCTGCGCATCACCTTAGAAGAGGTCACAGCAGCGCGAACCAGGCCAGCGCCTCCGTGGGAGTCAGGTGAGCGTTATAGAACGCGAAGCCTTCCTACAAATTCCCACCCAGGCGCTATGGAAAGTTCTGAGACTGATCAGTTGGCCCAATTACTGGGGGAATTACGGGCCGAAGTACATGCCGCTCGTCAAGAGACTAATGCCCTCAGGAGGGAATTAATAATATTAAAGGAAAGAACTGATGACCTGGCCAGACAGTTTTTGCAAGGTCAAGCTGGGCAAACTCCTCTACCCGGTTCCGGAGGGAACCCCGCTCCTGTGGTTTCCAGTAACCCTGTGCAGATTAATCTACCTGGAAACATGCCGCTGGCCCCACCCGAACGCTTTGCTGGGGACCCCAAACGATTCGCCGTATTCATGAATCAGTGTCGTTTGCACTTCCTATGCAGACCTGGGGCCTTCCCTAATGATCAGACCAAGGTAGCCTTTGTATTGTCATACCTCAGCGGCTGCGCTGCCGATTGGTCAGTTCCACTGGTTACTCAAGATGACCCGATTCTCCGTGATTTTCAAAGGTTTCAAGCAAGCATGGAAAGGTTATTTGCTCGACACTCTCAGGGGCAGGCTCTGGATGACGAACTTCTATCCCTGCGACAGGGCAATCAGACCTCCTATCCTATATTGCAACCTTTAATAGACTAATTGTGGAAACGGGACGGCCAGAGGATAAAAGAGTCACGTTGTTTTATCGAGGCCTACGCGGAGAACTTAAAGATGTCTTGGCCCAAGTTGTAAATCCGCCCCAAGAATGCACAGAGTATATAGACTTAGTGGTCCAATTGGATCACAGACTTCAAAACAGAAAAGCAGATCGGTCCAGGTTTGAGACCCAGGTGTTGGTCAAGACCCATGCTAATCCCAAGGGAGTTGATGTCTCTGAGCCTATGCAAATTGGAGGGGTTAAAGGACCCTTAACTCAAAAGGAACGTGAAAGGAGGCGGCAGGTAAAATTATGTCTTTATTGTGGGAATTTGGACACTTTCTACGAGATTGCCCGGCAAAACCGCCCCGAAAGACGGTAGGAGCCGCTGATAAAAACCATGAAGACTCTGTTTTGGGAAACGACTCCGTCTGACAAGTGTAGGGGTCCGCTTGCCGAGCTTGAAAACTAACTCTCAGACCTCGCATTTCATTGTGCCAATGGTTCTCGTAGATCCAGAACAGCCTAAGCGGTTGCATGCAATAAAGGCATACATAGATAGTGGGGCTATTGGAAACTATGTGGATCGTGAATTGGTCTCTAGGATTAACCTCCCTCTCCGTCCTAAAACCAGCAAAGATGTCATCACCACAGTCGATGGAACTGAAATTGCCTCTGGACCGGTAACACATTCCACTACTGAGGTGACTCTTATTGGTCCCGACGGCCATCGGGAGGGTGTAGTGTTTGATGTAATCAAGGCTCCACAGTTTCAGGTTATTCTTGGAATCACTTGGTTAGAGACACATAATCCTCGAATTGATTGGCGAGCTAAGAGAATAACCTTCCCGGATTGTACACAAACCTGCTACCCAGAAAACCTGAAGATTAATCTAGCATCTGTAACCTCTGCCTCCATGCAACTACCTCCGGAATACCAAGACTTTCAGGACGTCTTCCAAAAGGAACAGGCCAACACGTAACCTCCTCACAGATCATACGATTGCCAAATCGATCTGGTGCCCGGTGCACAACCCCCTTGTAGCAGGATTTATGCCCTTACCGAACCTGAGAATCTGCATTTGAGACAATGTTTGGATCAATACCTAGCTAATGATTTTATTCGCCCGTCAAAGTCCCCGGTATCCTCGGCTTTGTTCTTCGTGCCCAAAAAAGAAGGCGACCTTAGAACTTGTATCGATTACCGCGCATTGAACCAGATAATGGTTAAAAACCGTTATCCTCTGCCTCTGATCCCTGAACTCCTTGACCAGGTGAAGGACGCTTGCATATACACCAAGTTAGATCTCCGGGGGGCTTATCATCTGGTACGAGTTAAAGAAGGCGACGAATGGAAAACTGCCTTCCGTACTAAATACGGATTATTCGAGTACCAGGTGATGCCTTTCGGATTGTGTAACGCGCCGACTGCCTTCCAATACTTCATGAATGATGTCCTTCGGGAACTCATCGATGTTTGTGTTGTCGTATATATAGATGACATTCTGGTGTACTCCTCTTCGGAATCTGATCACAGAAAACACGTCAGGGCAGTACTTGAAAAACTGCGCCAACACAAACTATTTGCTAAATTGGAGAAATGTCTTTTCCATACCACAGAAGTCGAGTTTCTAGGTTTCATCCTGACACCCAAAGGAGTCCGAATAGACTCAAGAAAAGTGGATGCCATCCTCAAATGGACATCACCTAGCTCTGTAAAAGGGGTTCAAAGCATGCTCAGCTTTGCCAATTTCTATCGCAGGTTTATCCCAGAATTTTCACGCGTGGTACAACCCATTACTGCACTCTTGAGGAAAAATAAACGTTTTGAATGGTCTGAAGAAGCCGAGCAGGCCTTTCAGGATTTAAAAGCTAGGTTTACCTCCGCACCTATATTGAAACACCCGCGTCCAGATCTCCCTTATGTCGTCGAGACTGACGCATCCAGCCTAGCCATGGGAGCTGTCCTGTCCCAAAGAGATCCCGAAACCAACCAACTGCATCCCGTAGCATTTTGGTCCAGAAAATTCTCGGCACCTGAGGTTAATTATGCAATCACGGACAAAGAACTGTTAGCCATTAAGTCCGCTTTTAAAGCCTGGCGGCATTATCTGCTTGGCGCTCGACATACCATCACAGTGATCACTGACCACCGGAATTTACAGTATTTGAAAACCGCCAAGGCTCAGTCATCACGGCAGCTCCGATGGGCTTTGTTTTTCGCTGAATTTGATTTTGTGATTACCTATCGACCTGGAATGGGAGAATCTGATACAAACTCAGAACCAGTACCAATAATTCCCGAACAGAGGATTCTAGGCATGACTTTGTTACAGACGCTTGAAGACATTCAAGCCAGAGTGAAACAACTCCTGGACCCTACAACCTTACAGGATTGGATACAAAAGGGATCAGACTTTACCATAGATAATGGTTTACCTTATTTCCAAGGACGCTTATCCCTGCCACATAAGGAATTACACGAACTAGTTATTTCCGGTTATCATGATGCATTAATAGAGGGACACCCCGGTATTGCCAAGACAGAGGAAAAGGTGAAACGACAATTTTGGTGGCCCTCTTGGCGAAAAGATGTTAAATCTTTTGTGATGTCCTGTGGTGTTTGCGCCCAAAATAAAAGTCAAAAGAAAAGACCAGCCGGTCTCCTTCAACCTCTAGGCATACCGCCAGCACCCTGGCACACCCTCTCAATGGATTTTATTACGGACCTGCCTCCTTGTTCGGGGTACAATACTATTCTGGTAATTGTGGATTTGTTTTCCAAAATGGCCCACTTTATTCCTTTGAAAGGTTTACCTTCAGCTTCTGTCCTAGCCAAAGAATTCCTCGAAAATATTGTTCGGCTACATGGATTCCCATCTATACTAATCTCTGACCGGGGAAGCCAATTCATTTCCCACTTCTGGCGCAAATGTTGTCAAATGGCGCAGATCGACGTAAGATTATCGACCAGTCACCACCCTCAGACCGATGGTCAGACCGAGAGGACAAATCAGACCCTTGAGCAATACTTACGGTGTATGTTACAGCAATCTGAAGGCAACTGGAAAGACATTCTTTGGATAGCCGAATACGCATATAATAATTTGGTACACTCTGGAACTGGCCACAGTCCTTTTTATACTTTGTTTGGGCATCACCCTCGAACCTCAAACCTTGACTCACCTCAGAACCTCGGAATGCCTGCAGTAGAACATCTGCATTCTACAATTACCCAAGCCTTCAAAGAGGCAACTAGGCAGTTACAACAAGCCAAGAGAAAATACAAGGAGAATGCTGATCTACATCGGAGTGAAGCACCTCCATATCAGATTGGGGATCAAGTGTGGTTAGCTACCAGACATTTACCACTCAAAGGGCCTCGAACTTTTAACCCAAAATATCTGGGACCTTATTCTATTACGGCAATAATTAACCCAGTGGCTGTTAAACTTGATTTACCAGCTAGTATGCGAATTCACCCTGTTTTTCATGTGTCACTTCTGAAACCAGTGGTACCCGGAACCCGACTACTCAAACCTCCAGAACCTATTCTAATAGATGGGGAGCCCGAATTCGAAGTGAAGAACATTTTAGACTCAAAAATGTTTAGGTCAAAACTGTTCTACCTAATTGATTGGAAGGGGTACAGACCTCAGGAGAGGTCGTGGGAACCCAGCAACCATGAGCATGCACCTCGATTAGTCAGGAAATTCCACCGACTCTTCCCAGACAAACCAAAACCCCCGGAGGGAACAACCTTGGGAGGGGCCTTGGGGGGGAGTGCTGTCATGATGCCTGCTCCCGGGGAGCCGGTTCAAGCCCTGCGTCCCCGAAAGCGGACATCCAGTCCCCAAGGAAGGGCCCAGCAACCCCATATAGGGGCCCTTTGGACAGTGTCCTGGTGCCTATGGCGCCAGGCTAATAAAAGACATCAGTCCTGGCGCCATAGGCGCCAGGCTCATTATGGAAGTGCTTGGGTGCACTTACCTGATGCAGACCATGCTGCAGGATCCCGGCCTCCTTGAGGCCTGAAAGGACCTACTTTACCTGTGGGACTAATTTACCATCCGGGCATGGTCGGGGAAGGATACATACCTGATTGGAGGAAGGATACATACCTGGAACTTCTTCCAAGGCTATTTAAACCCCACCCGAACAGCCACACGTGCTTCGCGTTGTTCTGCATCTAGCAGCTGGACGCTCACCGTGTCTGCTCCTGCATCCTGACTTCTGCCACGCCTGCCAGCATCCTGGATCACCTGCAAAGGAAGAGAAGAAGAGAACAGAAGAAGGAAAAGTCCTTACCTGCTAAATCCGCATCCCGGAGACATCTCGCCGACAATCCTGAAAAGGAAGACTTTTATTTAAAAGCTCATCGCGTCGATCGCTGCAGCGCCGCATTCCACTCACCTTTACAGGGCGCCTCCATGTTCAGCAGCGATCATCCGGATTCGCAGTCACGCCCCAGCGCCTAGGGAGAAAAAGACCAGAACAAAAGGTGAGAGAGAGAAGGGAATAAGGAAAGCTAAATCTCCATGTTAAGACTTACCTGTTGATTCATTCCCTCTTAATTTCGGGTCCGCGCCGCATCCTGGCATTTCCGGCCCCCAGCCCCTAAGGGGAAAAAGAGATATCAGCGTTAATGAGCGAATGAAAAGACATTACCAAAAAATGCTCATTAAAGACTTACCTGATTTCTACAAGGATTTCACCTCTCATCTCGGGTCGGTGCCTGTTCCCGGGCATCCCGTACCCCGGCCCCTATGGGGAAAAAGACACTAGCATTAGTACATTAATGCATGGACAAAAGGGGAACCTCTTATCAAAAAACTTACCTGGAAGCCAAGCAAGTTTGGTTCTCACCAATCCGAAAATCCAGTGAAGTAACTGGATACCAACGGGCCCCTGCATCAGAAGCAGGATGGAGAACTCGTCCTTCCAGACCCTAAGGTGAGACGCTACGAGGAATCACAGCAGGGTTTCGAGGAGGGTGAGAGGGGAAAGTGGGAGGCTGATTGCATACCCCGCAGACAGTTAATCCCCTATTTTCGCCTACAGAAGGATACTTCTGCGAGCCAGACAAGCCAGATTTGGGGGCCCGGTCCAGTCCGTCTTCCGAACCCTGCGCATCACCTTAGAAGAGGTCACAGCAGCGCGAATCAGGCCAGCGCCTCCGTGGGAGTCAGTTGAGCGTGACATCACTTTTCTTTAAGAACCTATTTTTATTGGGTATTTGCATAGGATTAAATCAACAGTATACATGACCCCCCCTGCATAAAAGTAGGGCTGGGTGACAATATCTTGCTTCGTACCTAAACTCCCCGTCCCAACCCCCCCACGCCCTCCTTCAAAACATGCAGCTATAAAAACCACAGTGCTCCCCTTACCAAAACAGTAACAGCTGTTATAACATTGTCAGTGATGCACACAATTTGCAGATCTATTTGGTTAGTTTGGCCAGTAAGTAGCCCTCAGGTGCTCTGCATGCTTGCGCTCCCCAGGTATCTACGGGCTAGTGCTAGAGGATATCATGTGAGCTAGATATTATTGAGATTGTAGTAATTGAGATTATTCTAACCACCTTGCAGTTGGGTCATCAGTGGGCCCAGAGCGCTGAAGGGTGCTCTGGTTATGAATCTTGTTTATGTGATATGTGTCCAGCACATTCCCGCCCGAGGTCATCTGCCTGGTCAGGTCTACCCTGATGCCTCAGGACAGAGCATTCAAGTAAGCATAACTTGGTAATCAGCCTTAAGAGTGCATGTATGGTAGGCACAACATCTGTTTTCCACTGCATGATAATAAGCTTGCGCGTGGAAAAAATGATTGAGTGTGGCAATTGCCTTATAATAGGGTCAGTGTGCCAGTCCACATTCGCCACACCGAACATAGGTCCGGGGGCCAGGTTGATTGTTATGTTTGGAATGCGTGATAACAACTTATGTAGCCATTCCCAATGTGTCTTAATCAGGGGGCATGTCTAAAGGACATGGCCAATAGTGCCAAGTCCATTACATTGTCACCAGCAAGACCCATACGACCCATACGAAATAGCTTACTGGGTGTGTAGTATTGCCTTTGGATTAGTCTATACTGTATTTCTCTGTTGCAAATACTATGGGATGTCGCTGTCATGTTCTCAAAATAATCATATACATCACCCGCGTCAATAAGGATATTTAAGTCATTGGACCATTGTGTCGCTAGAATTATGTTATGTCTGCTGTTGTTCGGGATGCAAATGGTGTAAAACTAGCGTATTCTCAAGAGCTCTGTCGGGTTTTGTTCCATTATCAGTTCCCATTCCGATGGGTTAGTTTGCAGTGTTTGAGTGCTTACATTCGATCTGATCCCTTCTCTAATAGTATGATAATGTTTCCAGTCCGTGTGTTGTAGTTGGAGAATTTTGGCTAGCTTCGTGGAACCCCATCAACTTGTCCCCGTCAAAAAGATCTAGTACCCTAATCTCTGGCCAAATGGTGTCTTGATTTTTATGTAAAGTGTTTCTATGTCGATTGAGAGGATTGCTTGTATGCTAATCCAGGCAGGAGCTGCCCGGTTGCCCGATCCATCTGCTGTCTCATTCTATGCTATTGTGTCAGCGGTGGGCCTATCAGTGGGTGCGATTTGATGCAGTTAGGTAGTTTATTAGGTGGTATGGCAAGGATTTCGGCAAGGGTATATGGTGCTACAAGAGCCAGTTCCATCGATCTCCAGCTCGAGGAGTCTGACGTATCAAGCCATCTTTTGGCACATCAAATTTGAGCGGATTGATAGTACATCTGCCAGGTTGGTACCGCCAGTCCCCTATCATTTTTGGAGGCTTCTAGAATTTCGAGCCGAATTATTGCCTTTTTTCCTCTCCAAATGAATTTGACTAATTGTGTATCTAGGTGTTTATACATTTGTCGAGTTGGGGCGCATCTTAGCTATGTATATACATTTTGGTAAGGAGTTCATTTTAAAGGCATTGATGCGGCCGGTGAGTGACAGCGGGAGTGAGTTCCATCTAATAAGATCCGATTTGTTCTTTGTCATAGTAGGTGGGCAGTTTAGGTTCGTAATTTCCTGGATAGATGGGGCTACATGGATTCCCAGATATTTTATGGAGTGCAGTTGGAGAAGAAAGGGGGCTACCCCGCTGGGGTCCCATGGAATGTCGGGTCTCAGAGGTAGAACCTCTGATTTTGCCCTATTTACCTTGTACCCTGTCATGGGCCCAAATTCAAGGAGCAGATGGTGTAGTCTTTGAAGTGAAACAGCGGGATTGCTAACATAGACCAGAAGGTCATCCGCATACATGTATATTCGTTGTTCTTCGGAACCTCCCAGCACGCCGCTCCAATGTGGAGCAGCGCGCAGCTTCTCTGCTAGTAGGCCGTTAGCTAGGCCATATGTCCCGGGAGGATAGCTCGGCGGCAACATGCTCACCTTGGAAGCAAGATGACAAGAAGCAACACAGGTTCGATCTCCGGGTCTGCGCTTAGAAACCTCTGAATATTTAAGCGCATTCTAAATATGCAACTAAGACACAAAATAGAATTACACAAAAAAAAGACAAAACAATTCCTGTAACAGCACCTCGATGCCCGCGGGCTGTGTGAGCTCTTTAAAAATGAAAAAAATTAAATCAATGATAAATATAAAAGAGGGGATAGGGGACATCCCTGTCTAGGGTCCGAGTATAGATTAAACAAGTTTGAGACGGATCCGTTAGTTGTCACCAAGGCCTGGGGGGCTGTGTATAGCAATCTTATGAACCCCAGAAGTGTTGATGGGAAGTCATAGGCTGTGAGCGCCTTAAACATAAAGTCCCATCAAACTTTGTAGAATGCTTTTACAGCATCGACTGTCAGTATTATTTCACTTGGGTCTTCTCGTCCGGCGAGTACATGCAGTGATCGCCTAGCATTATCTGCCGAATGCAGCACATGATAAAGCCGGTCTGATTACTATGGACAAGTTGAGGGAGGATTTTCTCAATTCTATATGCCAGGCATTTAGCCAGATTTTTGGCATCTGCGTTGATTAGCAAGATCGGCCGATATGATCCACAATCCTCTGGATCGCAGTCCTGTTTGTGAAATACCACTATATTGGCAGCCATCATCGACCTAGGCAGGTGGCCCGAGATCAATGCTTCAGCATATACTGTTTCAAGTAGCGGGGCGATGTAGTCTATCATTGCTTTGTATAGGTCAATGGGTATGCCATCTGGTCCGGCCACCTTACCCGCTGTCAATGAGGATGTGGCTTGGGTGATTTCATCTGAGATTCAAGACCCCAGTTCTGATTTTTGTGACTCAGTGATGGACTTTCAGTTTAATGAGTTGAGGAAGGTATCTATGTAGACCGGGGCAATCAGACTTGGGTTGGCATAAAGTTCACCATAATATTCTGCAAAGCGACCATTTATATCTCTATCATTAATTAGTAGGTTCCCGGCTAGATAACAGATGCCGGCTATATGTTGGGCAGCTTGTCTAGTGCGCAGGGCGAGAGCCATCAGATGGAGGGGTCATTCGGCATCGTGATAATATGACTGCGACCAGCTAGTGAAGGATTTTTATACCCATTGGGTAGTGACTTGTTTAAGTTCGGCTCTCAATTTGCTAAATCGGGCAAATGTGCCGGGATACGGGCTCTGCTTGTGCCAAGATTCTGCAAGAAGAATGTCTGCGATGATGTTTTTTTCCCCCATTCTTTCCAGCACTTCATTCTGTGTACCCATCGAGAGATGCATTGCCCTCTAAGAAAGGCTTTGTATGCATCCCAGCAGGTAGCAGGAGAGTAGTCTGGGGTCAGATTGGTTTGCCAGAATAGGTTGTTGTCTTCATTAATATGATCTAGAAAATCAGGGTGTGTCAGTGTTCTCCAGTTTAGACGCCATGATGGTCTGTCAGGCGGGTCACCTGGTAGGTCGATGTGGAGAAGTACCGTTGCATGGTCCGATACTGTCATGGGAAGTATTGTGCATTGTTTTATTTGAGATAAGGCGTTTGTCGGGGCTAACCAGTAATCGAGTCTACAATGGTATTTGTGGCAGTTCGAGTAGAAAGTATAATCGTGCCGCTGCAGATGGAAGGTACGCCATATATCTGTGAGGCCTAAATCGCACATGAGGGATAGTAGGGTCATGTGTTTGCGGGGGGGGTCGGGAGCTGCGAAAGGGGTTTGGCCTGGCAGTCCAGTGTCACATCAAGAATCGTATTCCAGTCCCTGCCAATAAGTGTGAAGTTCCCCATGTATTGCGTGCAATTTGCAAAAACATCTGTGTATAAAACGTGGGTGTGTCACTGGTTGGGGCATATATGTTCAGAAGGGTGAGGGGGTGTAGGTGAACCTTGCCCTGAATTAGAGTAAACCTTCCTTCATTGTCTGACATGGTATGGATCGCCTGAAATGGGACACGTTTGTGGATAAGAATTGAGACCTTTGTGCAGAGAATGAGCTGTTGTCCCAATCCAACCACGGTTACATTTTCTTGATTCAAGAGCATTCAAATGCGTTTCCTGGAGGAAGGCTATATTGCACTGTGAGTCACGTAGGAAACCTTTTAATTGGATGACCCAGCCCCTGCACATATTAGGCGTAGGTCTGTCATTCCTGTGGGGGTGTGGTTGGTTAGCAGGGAGGTGTATCTATAGGGGGGGTTCATCCCTGGGGGAACAGTGGTGATCATACAATGTGAGTGTGTGAATAAGAGCATCAATAAAATAACCATGACCTCAAACCTGAGGGTCAAAACCTTAACCTTAACATTGGGACAAGCCAACAATACTGCTTCTCACAAGCCTATGCCATCAAGGAGGGCAGAGAGATAGAGCAAGGCTCGTTCATCCATTTGGCATGCTGGTAAAAATTGTAGGGGTAACCAGTGATACCGGTAACCCGCGGGATTGGGCGGGTGATGTCTCAAAGTAGAAGGCGGGGTCTTTCAATATGATCCACATACGGTATCACATTCTTTTCATTTAAACCATGTTGGTCAAGGTTGTGTAATTCAGTCCTGAGTGACTTGGTCTCTTACGAAGTAGGTAATCGTATCTGACGTTTTTGATTAATGAAGGGCTTTATGACTTAAGTCAGATCATGTCGGGCATCCTTGCGGTCTGGTCCATTTGGTTGTCTGCCGGGTCATTGACGTTTACTCCGTGGCCACTGCAGATGTTGGAGAAGCCATTGCGGGCCTTCTGTCTGGTGAGTTGAGCTATCTACCCCTGCATCCGCAGGCAAATCTGTAGAAACCAAGATCTTGCTGGTGTAGAAGGCACCAGGCGTCTTCAGGTTCATCAAAGGAGTGCCATTTTTTGTCTAATTGGATGCACCATATCGCAGGGAATTTAAGAGACAATTTGTGATTAGAACCTTGTAGCGTCATAAACAATGGGGCAAGTCTCTTTCTAAGCCTGGAAACTTCAGCGAAATAGTCATTGAAAATGCAGACTTCTGATCCTTCCACACGGATTGTGCCGACTGCTCTATAGGCGCGTAAGATGGAGACTTTGTGCTGGAAGTTTAAAAGCTGAATTGTAATGGACCGAGGGCGGTCTCCAGCCGCTGACTTCGGGATGGGAGCTATGCGACTTCTCTCAATCACATGTGATCTCGGATCCTGGATGTGGAGGTGGTCTTGAAATAGGCAGTAAGGATAGGGCTCGAGGCCAGTTCCCGCCACTATTTCTGGAAGGCCGATGAGACGAAGATTGTTATGCCTTGAGCGATTTATTTTTTTGGTCCTCAACCTTTGAGCCGAGGCGTTGTACTTCTTTTATGAGCCCATCTAGATCCGTGACCGCCACTGCGTTGTTATCCTCGAGTGCACTTATCGGTTGTTCATTGTCTGTTGTGCGTTCAGCTTGGGCATTCAGACGAGTTTGCATGTCCTGGATGTCCCATTTGATATCCAAGACAATGACATTAGTTTCTTGTGTGCTGTGTCATATGGCCCTCATTTCTGCAAGACGTGTTTGTAGCTGATTTTGAACATCCATTCAGTGTGTTGACGTGCAGACCAATGTAAAGATGTTGCTTTTGGAACTGGGTCGATATTTGTGATGATGTTGTGGTCAGGCAGGTTTTTTGCCATACCCCAGAGGCAGGCTAACAGATGGGTGCTTTGGTATTATGTGCCCTGTGAACTGCAATGGTAACCCGCTGGCGCCCACCGCAGTCTGGGGGAGATGAAGCACCTACTCCCCCCTCTGTATAGACACAGCCGGCGCCCTTGAGTTGCTGTCCTCTATTCTGAAATCAGCCGGTGTGATAGTTGCGTATATGATGCCCGTTAGGCTGTGGTGACAGAATGACCAGCGCAGCCAGGCCACCGCCCGAGTTATGTCGGAGATGAGCCGGCGACCCTTCTCTGTTGTACGGCTCACCAGCATGGCAGTGGATACACTGCACCTGTGTGAGTCTCCATCATATGGGGGCATGCCAGGCTCTTCCCGGTAGTCCACGTCCAGTCCGGGGTTCTGTTCTCCTGGCGTTTCACCACATTGGCTGGAGCAGTGAGGCCTGCTGGTCCGTGTGATGCAGAGAGCTGCTGCGTGGATCAGCTCCTCCCCTGCAGCACGCACCACCAGTCCCGGCACTCATGCAGCACACGGCGGACTCCCACAAGCTGCGTCCATGCCCCAATACCCCTGGCCAGCTGGGCATTCGGAATTAGCATCGGGCGATTCCTGATGTACTCAATAAACCATTTCAGTTAGTAAGAACAGAGACCCAGCGGCGCAAGATGCATATTCTGCGAGATTATGCCTACCTTCACTAGAGCAGCATCAACTCGCTGCCATCTTGCTGAAGCGGCTCTCGAGCACCTCCTACCCCCTCCTGTTCATCACCAAGTTAAAAAAAATCTACCTTAAAGAGTGGTCACGTGTGCCCAATTATGTTTTCACTTTGAAGAAAGAACTTTGTATTGTACCCAGAATTTACTTTGTATTTTAAGAAGTATAGAGCAAACAATATTGAAGAGAAGAACATGCATTACCCAAGCCAAGAGGCAAAGCCTTTCCATAGTGAAATCAGCCTTCTTTAAAGCTATCCACCTACTCTGAAGTTGTCAACAGTCAAATGGCCTAAGATACAAGTGTGGCATTGTTACCTAAAGCTGAAAGAGTGGCACTACGGCTTCTGGGTAATTACTTGGTGAGTAAAGATGTGGAAGGGGAGCTGGCTGCTTGTTAACAACATTCAGAAGCAGACTATAATCTGTAATGCTTAATACTGCTGACGTTGAAAGGAAATAAGTATGTTGGGCAGAAGCAGGTTATTTAGACGGAAGAGGCAAAGAGTCTACTCCCTTTTGGGAATTCATTAAAAGTAAGAGTGCCTTGCCTAACTGAAGAGGTCGAAGAGTCTTGTCAATACATACCTAATGATTCTAAAGTACTGAACAGGTGCAATTATATTCTTGTGGCAGTCAGACAGACGGAAGAGGAAAAGAGGCTGCCAGTCAGATCCAGGTACTCTCGTGGAGGTAGCACATACTCCTGACTCCCCTCAGTTTTCTGGTGCCTGTACTAGCAACGACACAGGTTAGCCGCAACCCCCATGGGGAAAGAGGGTTAGGGTCCACGGGTTGGATAGGTAGGCATGTTTAGGGAGACCGGAAAGAGGTTGTGGGAGAGGTTTTGGATGGGTAGGGCGAAATAGGGTAAGTATGCTCCTTGGCTCTTAGCACAAGCCGTGGTTCTTGCTTGACTTCCGGGTCTAGCATTCATGCATACTGCACAACCACAAACATACATTCATTAAAAAACACTCTGGCTGCAGATTGACAGGGCACCGATACAAATGTTGCTTCACTGGGTAATGCAGTTCGACTTTGCTGAATTCCCTGCCAGTAAAGTAAAAGAACGAGAAAGAATACCACAATGGTTGTAGCCAACAATATGTAAATGCACTTAGCTTTGTTTCCTCTGCAGCTTGTGCGATGTAGCAAAATTCTGCATGGTCCTTGAAAGCATAGTCGTGTGCGGCGAGCGCCATGGATAGATGCCAGTCTCTTATGAGACAGTGTTTACAGTATGACTAACAGCAATCGTAATGATCGTTCATGTGAGCAACTGGATGCATCAGGTGATGTGTTAATCAAAAACATAACACAGATTAGTAGAAAGAACCCCCAAGTTCCACGTTAAGTGTTCCCAACTTGCAGGAGTTAATTACTCCAAATGGTTAGGTCAAAAGTATTTCGGGCAGGAGAGCCGTGGTATTTAGCTTTGCTGGAGCAGAGCCTGGAATGAGGGTCAGGCAGGGTGCGGCCCCGCAATGGAGTTCTGCCGAGGGTTGGGTTCAGGAGAGACTCTGGAGTGCTTCCGTTCAGCTTGGCGATTAGAGCACGAATGAGTTTCCTTACTCGTGCATGTGGTGGGGCCCGGGGAAGTATTTGCAAGCATGTACAGGAGCAGAGGATGCCAGGAAGTGTAGTCTTTTGTTCCTGCTTCCCCATCTGCTGCCACACATGGTTGTTGTCCGTGGTAGCTGTGCTTTCTTGGTGTCTGCTAGCTTTTCCTGCTGGGCTCTGCCAGTGAGAAGTAACCCACACCTACACCTGGGGTAAATGTGACCTTTGCTATGGGTTACATGTGGATTCACCGGTATTGCCCTCCATAGACCCTCAATAACAGAGCCCCCTGCCACCCTCTGCCTCCTGCCCTTGACAGTACACCTCATTCCCGGGGAAGGGCCAGGTTTGCCTGGACTTTATGAACTGTGGTGCTGTCTTGAGGAAGGGAACCTCAATACCCTTTTTTGAACCATATGGTCTTCTAGGGGGAAGGGAACACCAAGACTTTGTGGAACTGTCTTGAACTTGGGGAAGGGGAGCTGGAAAGTAAGACAGGAGCTGGAAGAAGCTCAGACCTTTATTTGGAACGCTATTTCTTTTATTGCAGACATCCCTACACATTGTTTAGCGTTGGCTGTGATGGCAAGTATACGTTTTGGACACAGACGGACTTAAGTTGAACTTATTGTCTCAGACGTTCCTTGGTTTCTTTAGGTAGGGAAATCCCACCTTAGCATCAGGCAAGGTAGGTTTTCAACCATCCTGACATTTAAGTTAATAAAACACTTTTATTTGAACTTTGAATCTGCTGTCTGTGTCTTGCTTCATGATGCTTTCACAGTATATAATGGTATACTCCTTTCACTCTCCCTGGTTTTGGTCTAAACACATCAGGAAATTGTTGTAACAAATCCATTAAACCCTGCTTTTCATTTTGAGGTAAGTCAGGGGAGATTAATTGGTTCTCCTGATTTTCTTCTAAAAGGAGAGTGATTAGAATGACAGCTGTGTCTTTATACATAGGTTCTTTCCATTCTTTAAGTAAGTTAATGATATATGTGTTTTAAGTGTCCGGTCAGGCTGTGATATTTTATAATTATAAGATCCCATCTGTACAAGTACTTCATAAGGTCCATGCCACCTGGATAGCATCTTAGTATCAGATGATGGAAAGACTAATACATTTTCTACTTATGGCAAATAGTATCATAAATGATTTCCGGTCATAACATTCTTTTTGTTCTTACCATACCGGTGTTTTAACCATATTTAAGGGAACTATTTTCCTTACTGCTGCCATCTGTTCTTTTGGTTTTGATTGGTCTGGGATAAAGGAATGGTGGCGCTCTCCCTCTCTTCCCAAGTCACTCTTAACATGTCTACCACATCTCTGGGTTCCCTTCCATACAACAATTCAATGGGAGATACTTCTGTGGATGACTGAGATTTTTTACGGATGGCAAACGGGGTACAATAACATCCCAGTTCTTCCCATCTGCTTCAACCAATTTCTTCAGAATATGCTTTGGAGTTTGATTGAACCTTTCAACTAACCCATCAGTCAGGGATGTTCTGAGAGTCTTCATTTGAATAATGTCTTTCACTTCAGACATGAGTTTACTCATGAAAGTGGAACCTTGATCAGTTAAAATCTCTTTTGGAAAACCAGTTTGAGAGAAAAATGGTAACAATTTCTTCAAGATTTGTTGAGAGGTATTATTCCTTAAAGGAAAAGCTCAGGATATTTGGTAGCATAGTCTAGAATAACCAGAATATATTTATTACCTGATTTTGAGGTTTCCAAGAGTCCTACTATGTCCACCCCGATTCGGGAAAAGGGAACATCAATAATAGGCAAAGGTTGCAAGGGGGCAGGAGGAGGTATTTTTGTACTGGTCTTTTGACAAGGTTCACAGGTGTTTATGAATCTTGAATATCAGCCAATAAAACCTATGCACAGTTTGGGATTGGGTCGTATTGATTCCAAAATGTCACCCAGTACAATGTCTTTATGGCTTCTTGGCATCACAATCTGAGTTTGGGGAATGCCAGATGGGCCCACATCTCCCCTATATAGTAACCCATTCTTTTGGGAAAAGAAAAATGACCCCCTTTCTCTCTGCCTTCTTCCTCATTTAGCTTCTGCTAGCAAAGGGTCATTATGCTGAGCAAAAGCCAAATCAGGCATCATTTCTTCCTATATTTATGGGAGGTTTTTGTTCCTGATCTGCCTCGCCAAACCTTTGAGTTCCTCTTTCTGTAGACGCAGAGTTCTTGATTTCCTTAAGCCTTGGGAACAGGGCACACTTCAAAATGCCTTGTGCTATTCTTTCCCCAGCGTTGATTTGGTAGGCCTTTTTCCAATTATTTTGCATTAAGACTTATGTCTGCCAAAACGTCTAGGCCATACCGCCAGGCCAGGCCAGACTTAGAGGCAAGGCAGATATACATACCCATAGGGGGGATAACAATTAGATCTGTGGTGATCAAAGCTCTTTCCCCTGGTTGTACTAATTCTCCCATACTACTACACATGTAAAATCCAATAGACTGTTCAGTAACTATGTTAGATTAGAAGCTCTCGTACTAAGCTTGTCAAATTACAGGGTTCCACAATATGTATCAATTAAGTCTGATCCCACTCTGCCACCATATATGAGGGGTTAGTAATGCGAGGTGAACAACTGCTTGCAGTTTTTTCAAAGACATTTTATTTAAGTAAAAGTTTGCAAAGAAAGCCTTGCTTGCACTACTATATAGAGTAAATCCATACTTATTCTAAAGGCTAAGGGAACAATCTCCAGCATGGGTAAACTGGCCCTCATTCTAAACAACAAAAATTTAAAGAAAGTGATAAAGCAACACAAGATAATAAACAATCATTAAATAATATTTGGATGACCTTCACCTGCCCTGGGTGAAATCCTTTCCCCGGGTTTTTAAAGTCAGCTTCAAAATGTTCAAAGGAAACACAGTTTTGAACCAGTTCTTAGCAGTTCCAAGTCAAAATAAAAGTTGTTTGGTTGAACAGATCCCCTTTCAATTCTAGCAAAGAAAATAGCACCAATGGCAGTCCTGGTTATCATCTCTTCAAGATTACTTCAAGATTATTTGCCACAGTTCAAAAGAATACATATCTGACTTCTCCGGCTATAACTTCACAATGGGTTAGGACTTCTGCAGTACATTTGGTAAACTTGTCAGGATGCTTCTCTTGGGGTTGCTGCTTTCTTTTAACAACCACTCTTCTACTGTTGGTACTATGCGAACAGTCCCCTTCATCCCACAGTAGGCCACTACTTCAAACCACTCCAATTTGACTCTTCTGACAACTTCATATACCACCACAGTTCAAGTACTTCCATCACTGCTTTGTACTTCTTAATTATCAGGTGAAGTCTGACAAGACACTTCGACCTCTTCAGGTAGCAAGGCCCTCTTCCCTTTTATGACTTTCTAAAAAGGGGCAGTCTCTTTGACTCTTCCGTTTGTCTGATTGCCACAGGAATATCCGGCTTCTGCTCACAAGACTTTCAGCTTCAGCAGTCTTTTAGTATTACAGGTTAACTTCTGTAAATTCTTTACAAGCACCCAGCTCCCTTCCCCAGCATTCTCACATCTCTTCTGCCCAAGTTATTACACAGGAGCTACAGTGCCACTCTTTCAGCTTCATCAGAGGCCACTGGATTATTGACAACTTCACAGAATAGGTGGATGGGTTTAAACACAGCTTCTTTCACTATGAAGAGAGTTCGCCTTTTGGCTTGGGTAATGCTTGTTTTCTTCAGCATAGTAACTTTTTGAAATAAAGAATGTACACTTTGGATAACACAAGGTTCTGTCTTAAAAGTGTAAACATAATTAGGCACACATGACCATTCCTTAAGGTAGATAAAAAAAAATAAGCATTGAATGGAATTGTATTCCTATGTAATATCAAAGAGGCAACTTCTAACTTTCTTCGGGAAACACAATTAGTCACACACAAACTTCCTTTGTTTTAGTTTCACTTGTGACTCTTGTAAACGTTAATGTCAGGTTTTCAGAAAGGCTTCAGTAAGCGTTATTTCTCCAATCAAGGGCATGCAACCACTCCAGTAATGCAAAAGAGTTCAACTATGGTTATAAAGGATTTTACTCTCAAGCAGACACTTCAGCTTTCAGAATAAATGTGGATGCTACATTTCCATTGTTAATAATCAGTATAGTAATACTGAACAACTTCTACTTGCTTTTAACTCTACGCAAGTCACTTTGGAGCAGGTTACAGTTACAGGCAAGGCTTGTTGAGTGAATCTGAATGCTGTGTTTCACTCACTGGCGTCAGGGCCACTGTGGTTGCGGGTTGCTCTGCTTCCCTGACTGCTACTTCTTCAGGCTCACTTGGGATAAACACCATTCTTCTGTTCGGGTGTCTCTGATCCAGCCACCTTAATGGGGAGTCTCTTTCGCTCCCTTAACCCTCGGCTTGCCTTCTGCTTCTGGCGTTTGGTTGGTGAACGGTCACGGCTCTGCAATCACAGTGACTCAGCTCACATGGGGAAAACCTCACTTCCAGCACGTCTTCCTCTGTGCAGCCTCTGCAATACAGGTTTTGAGAACACAGGACCCTCTCAGAAATTGCAGGTGAAATCTGCTGTCTCCATGTTCTGGCGTCCCTTCTGTGTTCACACTCCCTCATGAATTGCCAGCCTCGTGCTCTCCTCTGCTACTACTACTACTACTACTGCCAGCCTTCCAACTCCTGATCCAGCTCCCTCTCCTTTCCTGCTGGGGCCTTTTATAACTCACAGGTTTGACAATTGGCTTCAGGTGTGAGCCATCAGTTTCAATAGCCAGACTCCTGCAATGGCCATTATGCATAATTGCCTGACTACTACAACTACATCCCTCTTCCTCGTCTCAGTCCCCCTGGATTCTGGGGCATGTACTTTGTTTCATGGAAATTAGGGTTTTCCACTTCTTTTGTTTGGCAAAAAGCCATTAAAAGGGAGGGATTACGGGAAAAGTTGAAATGGGGTTTATCCCAGTCTTCCTGGTCTGTTTCCCCCATGTGATCCTCCCGCAGTACACCACCCTGAGGGTCGGGATCAGGAAGTGTCCGCCTTTCCCTGGCAATATGATGAGGGTGCCAGACCAGGTTTCTGGGGAGAATCATATCAGATTCTTCACACTAACACACAACTAGTAGAAGATTGTTTCCTCAAACAATTGTTTGGCCTCCCATTTTTGGCTCCATCATTTGCAACCCACAAAGAACCAGGAATGGATTAATAGTCTGCCAAATTAGTCAAAGAAACAGTCAAATGGATGGTTTACCATTTTGGACAAACAAAAAGGCAACAATCACCGCTGCATATTAAGTCATATCCACGCTTGGCAAGGTAACTCCTTATTGATTCCATGGTGCACACACGTGAAGAAGTACCTCACCATGGCAAACTTCCAGCTTTTTTCTGATCCTTCTTTAATTTTGCAGAAATGTGCTTATACGGCAATGCAACATTTCACTTTGTCACTTCAATATGGAGTGGGAACTTGTCATACCAGCGAATCGCACACATACCGTCTTCACTATAGCTAGTATTTCAGACTACCCAACTTGGTCTTACTTTAAAAATGATCACTCTCTCATCACAAGAGCATGGTTTCATTTGTTATCTGTGAGAGGGGTAACAGGCAAATGGTATCCTGTTAACACTACTGCCGAGAGAGAGACCTTACATGTCTTCTATGTAACAGACCCAAGGAAGACTTGATGCATTTCTTGTTTTTAGAAATCTACTCTGAGTGTTTTGTTATGCAATTTACACTTTAACCAGTGCAGGCCAGCCATGCACTTTATCCTTTTAGCAAATTCTGGGGCGGTGGCGTGGACTTTATTTATGGTCCTCCATAGAACACAGAAACCGTTTAATGAAATTGTTTTAATACATTTTACGTAATTGATTTTGTATAATTGTATGATTTTGTTAGTAACTAGAATATTTTATCAATATTGCTTTATTAATGTCGATTATATTATTCTATAATCTTTTATGTTATGCTTTTATGGACAATGTTTTTGTCCGAATTAAAGTATTTCAACAACAACACTAACCGGGGTTATGTACCTGATAGACAGGCTCTCAGGTCCTGTTGCGAGGTGCATAGCCTTTCCAATCCAGTAGACACTGAAGGCACCGGGAGTCGCAGATCTGTTGGACTTTGATACTCTTCCGGTTGATCACGGAGAGCAGGAGGAGGTGTTTTGTTTCCGAAGATGGCCTCCTGGATAATAGGTCTTCAAAAGAAAGGCTTGAAAGATACTATGTGTCCAAGACCAAGTGGGCGTGAGCTTGTAAGCGACAGGGTTGATGTTCTTTACGATCTGAAATGCACTAAAATATTTTGGGGAAAACTTCACAGATGCCAATCACTGGGGTAGATAATGGGATGCAAGCCATACTTTACCCCCATAATTGTACTGTAGATTAGTATTCCCTTTTTGATCTGCAAACTTCTCAGTCTCAGTCTTCACTTTTTGGAGGTTCAAGGTGCCTTCCTGTTGAATCTTGTGTAACCTCTGTAAGGTTAGCTCCACAGCTGGATTGTAGTAACTGTTTTGGGGCAAGTTCGGTATTAACGTAGGGTGATATACCTAAAGAGGAACGTATGGTGTTATTATATGAGAATTTTGCTGATACACAAAAGGAGTGCTTCAAAGCGCTCCAAGACAGGAGGGGTACATGGGATACAACCATTCATAAGGCCTTGGTAATTTCAGAATGATATACAATAATAATAGGCATACTAGGCCTCATGACATTTCTGCTAATTAAAGTGCGTAACAGGTAGTAGGGGGAGCTGGGAGGGAGAGGGAGGAGAGGTGGGTACAGGCATGACAAACTGACAGTAATGCAAGTGCGTGAAGCAGTGAGGCTAGGAGGGGATATAAGCAGTTTAATGTGCATTTATAATGTGCCACTACGACAAGTGATTCAGGTGCATAATGCTAAAGGGGAGGGGGGGGCAAGGGGAGACCAAGGAACAGACAACAAACTTACTGGATAAGGTGTATTCAGATCGTGTAAGTGCCAGACAGGAAGTGCAAACGGAAGGGTGCCTGGTCCAGGAGGACCAGGTTAAGTGCAGAGGGTTACCTCTAGGCAAGAGAAAAGTGCTGCAAGTAGTGCGGGGGCCCGAAGGCAGTGCAGGGACTGGTGTGGGTGCCTGGGACCTATAAGGTTCTGAGGTGCGCCAGGCGTCCAGTCAGCTAGCTGAGCAGCCTGAGGTGGTAGCAGGTCGAAGTAGATGTTAGCAGGGGAGAGGTAGAGAGAAGGCAGATGAGAATAGGAAGGTCTTCAGGAGTTACCGGAATTTGAAGCGATCCGGCTTGAGACGGAGTGGGGAAGGGAGGCTGTTCCAGTCGGTGGCCCCTGCAGAGTATAAGGATCTACCACCAAGTCTCCATTAGGAAAAGTGGGTCACTCTCAGAGTGTGGGCAGGAGAGTAACCCAATCGCCTTGAGTGGTGGAAACATAGCACCGAAGGATACTGCTCCAAGGTCTGATTTAGTCTTTGCGTTTGGACATTGGAGTCAGGGTGGTATCTGGAAGACCTATTTCTTTTGATGTCCAAGGAATGATAGAGGAGTCCAAAAACAAGAGATGTACTATGTCCGATTTAATGGATTCAGGAAGGCAATGCAGTCGAAATATGTCCTGTAAGAATATTTTACTCATTTCAATAGCTGTGGTAAATTTCTTGAAAGGAGAAAAATTAGCCATTTAAGAGAAAGAGTCGCTAGTGACCATTATCACTGTAAATCCTTGAGACTGAGGCAACTCAGCAATAAGGTCCTGACAGGGCCTAGTGGGTGCTTTGGGTTGTTGTAATTTTCCACAGGGTTTAGTTCTTTGAGCCTTTTGTTGGGTTTATAACTACCTTTAAGTTGCTGGTAGCTCCTTTAAAAAGTATATGGGTTTTACTTACCTTGTATAGCTGTGTGCGATCCTAAAATAAGTTAGAGGGTTATTTCTCCCCTTTGTCTGTGCTCCACTGAGCTGAAAAGCAACTCTAAGTGTATATTACACCAAAAGGTCTAACTCACCTAGTAGAACTTTGTGTTATCCTAAATATGGTTATAGGTTTCTACTGCCCCTTGAATGAGTGTTCCCCTATTCAGAAATGTATACTTGCAGGTTGGTTTACCAAGTGATTCCTTAACTGAGTGTCACTGCACAACTGTTAGGGTCTACTACCCTTGTATTACTGACAGTAACATGGTTTTTAACTCCCCCATGAATAGGTGTGTCTTATACTAAATGTGTTTGATACAGTCTGACTTCCCTAGAAATACTGTTAGTATTCTGAACAAGGTTTATGCTTTGGTCTGTGTACCTTCAAGAATTTTGTTGCATTTTTATAATATTTTTATGACTCTTTGGTCAAGTACTTACCCCCCAAGATTTTTTCTTGCCCTAACTTGTATTTATAAAGCTTTATTTTTTTATAATACTTCTGGTTGTCAGTGTGTCTATTGAACCCTTGCTAACACATTCATGTATAGGTTTGAACATCGTTATGTATTGGACCACCCGGAATGGTCATGTAAGATACTAACATGGAAACGTTACATAGATGACATCTTCGGCATCTGGTGTGGGACTCAAGAGGAACTGGACTCCTTTTTCAACTATCTCAATTCAGTACACAACCACATCAAATTCACTATGGAAGTGGGGACACCATCCTTACACTTCCTGGATGTCAGTTTAGAGATCGAAAACAATCGGATCATAACATCCCCATACCATAAACCAACGGATGTTAACAACTTATTACACTTCACAAGCTTGCACCACAAATCAATGCTCAAAAGACTCAAACAGATCATCTCTGACCCTGCGGTTCTTGACACAGAATGCTCTATGTTAATGGAGAAATTTGAGACAAGGGGATACCTTGACACAGTACTAAAGGAAGCTAAACAAAGATTGGAATTGATTAGCAAAAAACATCTACTGACTCCGAGGACGAATAAGAATGAAACACCTTTAGTGTATATCTCAAAGTACTCCAGGCAGAGCTTCCAGGTGGGCAAAGCTATAAGAAAACATTGGAACATCCTGAAAAAATGATCCTCTACTACATGAGCTATTCCCCCAAACCACTGATGATGGCATTCAAACGTGGACAGAATTTCTGTGACAAACTTGCAAAAGCTGAAAGACTGCTTTCAGACAAACAACGTGTTCTTAAAACAAGGACTGGCACATTCCCATGCCTATGTTGCACACACTGTAACAATGTAACCAAGGGTGACATCATTTCCCATCCCCACACAGGGAAGAAATCAAACAGAGACTACGCAACATGCATGACCACAGGTGTCATATACGCCATCAAATGCCCCTGCGGGAAACTATATGTGGGTCAAACCACGAGATCCATTAAAGACAGAGTGATCGAACATAAATCTACAAATCACCCATTGCAAGACACTTCCTAGAAAATAGCCACACTTAGGCACAATTAAAGTTTCAAGTCCTAGAGGTAGTGAAAAAACCCTCTAGAGTTGGAAATTAGCAAGCGATTTTGCCTCACAGGGAAAAATTCTGGATCCATTACCTTGATACCCTATTCTCTAGGGGGCTCAACGATGAATTCTCATTGAAATGTTTTGAGTACGTTCGGTATCTATATGTTTGGTGCATAGCAATGGTGAACTGATGACTTCCTATTTATCTTTACTACTGTATGTTTCCCATTGATTTATTCCCCGAATAAGGATTACAGACATGGTTGAACATTTCGAATTATGTATCTACAACTAGATCCGCCATGTTTAGTTAATGTTAATATTAATGTTAAAGGACATTTGTACCATGCACTATCACCACCGGAGTGGTCCTCTAGCCCACCGACGGCTCTGAAAGAGGAAGGGAGGGTGAGTTAGTGGGAGGAAGCAGGAAAAGTGAAAGAAAGCAGTGATGTGCTGTTGACGGCCACAGCCCGGTGGGTCTGTTGGCTGGGCCTGGGGCGTTTGCGGCAGGTAGTCGTCGTCTACTGTTGGGGAAGTCTGTGTGTGTTTTTGTTTTGTTGTTGCAATGTAGTGACGTTTGTGTGGTTTGTTGTGCTGTAGGTTTGTGGTTGTGTTTGGTTTGGAGTTTGAGAGGTGTGTACAGAGGTGGAAATTGGTAGTAAAATTGGTTAGTTGGCATCTCTATCCTGAATTGAGGCGCTGGGCTTGCAAAGTCTCTCCTGATGCTCCTCTGTCCTGATCTGGGCCCATCTTGCACTAAGGTCCCTTTCAAATCTGGCCCCCACCTCAACCAGCCTCCATCACAACCCCACCTGTCCTCCTTTCCTGCTCTTGTGGCCAGTGCACCTGCCAATGTCCACCATTCAGCTAGTGTGGCGATTGCCAGTGTCTCTGCAGTTCAATTGATACTTTGGTACCTGGTAGGAACTAAGGTGTGGTGGAGATGGGATTGGCTGGGATAGTTGACACCGTCTTAATGGGTGTCACTTGTGTTTCAGTCTATCCGGTGTCACTGGTCCAGCATTGCGGGAGCTTCCCTGTCGATTCTGGGGCTGTCAGTGTCCTTTCCAGTTCCGTCATCCTTTTTCTCTGTTATTTCGGTTTTCAGTTTGAGTCTGTGGTCTTGAAGAGCCAGGTTTTTAGTAATTTCCTGAATTTGTGGTGATCTTCAGGATTTCTGATCGTTTTTGGGATGTTGTTCCAGGTTTTTGCGGCTAAGTGGTAGAAGGAGGTGCCTCCAAGTTTTAGAACATATTCACCAGTATGTTCAGGTTACCCATGTAAAATATATGAATAAGGAACAACCCTAGAAGATTTAAATTACGCAATATTGACTGTACTGTAGACCTCTGAATACCGTAGAATAGTTGACTTATGATTTTACTTTATAAGGAATTTCCAACTTGCACCATATGTAGATGTTTCTGGCATCTTATCTATTTTATAAATGTGGAATTCTGCTATACAGGCGCGTGACATATACCGAACGGCGCCATTCCGCATATCCACCCGTATGTGCATTTTATAATCCACACTCTGGTGAGTTACCAGTTACATTTTTTTACTTTTTCACTTTAGGACATCCCGTTTTTCTTCATTTGTACTCATTGAATTACAGGACCAGCCTGTCGCCGTAAATCTTATGACCGATGGTCCCTTTTCCAAGGAATCTTTGAATATATGGACATTTGGGTCCTCTTTTACATTAAGCCCGCCGAGCTACACAAATGAAGTTATCCTTTGAGCTTTGGTGAGTGCTATGCCCGATATCTAATTCATTCATGTCCCATCCCATCCAGGTTCATAGATTTGACTATTCCAGATTGCCTAACCGTAATAGTTTTTTTATATACCACTACATTGGAAGCTGTGATCTAGACTGTTCCCCATCTCAGTTACACAGTACCCTACTTAAAGATTCATTTTAAGACGTGAAGGTCAGTGATTTTGGATAATAACCTAGATTGTTAAACATCAAAATCAGTGACATATGAAAATGTGAATAATGTTATGTTTTGTAATTATGTGGCAGTTGATATCAAGTTTACTAAGTTATTTGATTTAGCCTCATTACCTCTCTCCTTTATTTCTAATTTACAGTTCAGAATTTTCATCTGGCTCTGGAAGAAGGGAATGTTTTTCTCGAAATGTGTCAGCCATTTCTTTAGTTGAAGTGCACTTTCTTTGATCTATATGCTTTGCTTATTTTACTATTAAACACATTTCTGTACCAAAGTTTTGTTAAGAGTTGTTTCTCTTTGAACTTGCAAACTAAGCAACAATGTATTAACACATTTTCACTAACTAATGATTTCAACCGTCTCCTGACGGGATTGTAAGGTGTGCAGGGGACGGGAGGGTTCGATCTACGGATCCTCTTCTCTTTGTACAGTTGTATTGTGTTGGCTCTGTGCCAGGGCCACTCTTCCTCCGCTGCACCTAAAAATGCTAAATACCTGACCTTCGCTGTAGAACCCTTGGTATTCTACAAGTTCTTTGTGCCTTCTGTGAGAAACCTGAAGGTGTCTCCCTAGCTAGTCCCCAGGGATCTGTCATCCAGGAGGCCAGGACACGGCCATCGCTATTGGATCCAGTTCCTGTGGGTGGACCAGTGAGGGAGGATCACCTGGATGGGGGGTCCTCAGGGAGTAGGCGTGGGACACCAGCGGGTGAGACGTGCGTTCCCCCCCTTCTCTCAACACCTTTTCCCCATCCTACCACTTAGGACACTCAAAATCACTGCCCACCCCCCTTTTTCCGACGCAAACACTTCCACACGACACACCAGAGAACGGACTAACACCAGAGCCGTTTACCTGACTACAAGGGCCAGGTAAAGTCAGGCAATTGATCAGAATCACACACACCTGACGGCCCTTTCCCTTCCCCACAGGGATAAAAGTTGGAACAAGAGAGCACAGTACGAACAAGGCAAGCACGGCAGACAGCACAACGGCACAGCTAAACAGGCACAGCAGTTCAAGAGAAGGAGAAAGGCAGCAGGAATCGAGAGGGTGGCGGGGAGAGAAGCAGCCTTGCTGTTTTTGTCCCAGGCCCACTGAACCTACGTGGAAGAGGACATAATGCCACAAACAATAGCACAAGTGTCTTGTGACATCAGTAGATGTCAACAGTACACGGGGGAAGCCTACACCGATAAGCAGGAACAAGGGAAGCTCCCACGACCATCGTACCAGCCTTGATGCCAGTGAAGCCAAAAGTCGAAGCCGAAAGCCAAGCGATTCATCACAGCCGGTGAGTTGAGGGGAGAACCGATAAGAACCGGGCTCTGTTAAATGAGAATCGCAAAGTGGCAAGTTTGAACCACGTTCAATAAACTGTGAAAAGTGTTAAGGGGAGACAAGCTGCAGTGGGAAACCGGTACCACGTGGGTGCTAATTCAAGAGTCTCTGGTCAATCCCCATTTAAGTGAAACTACAAGTACCAGAAGGCCATAGTTGAGCCATCAAAAGAGGTCAAAGTGGTCATACAGGAGGTCTAGTAAAATCCCCATACAAAAGACTTTGATCTGCAAACTGTGAGAGTGCAAGAGAAGTGAATCCTGCATTGAGAGAAAGCAAGAGACGTGAATCCAGCAACACTTGAAAGTAAAGTTAATGTGAAGTTGGCAAGAGGGAGCCCGACCAAGATATGCTGAGGAGAGGGGTACGTCTAAAGTCCCAAGAAACAGTGTGCTGACAAGAGTGAAACCAGCCGAGGGATGTCCACAGGAACTGTTTAAAAAGACATTAAGATTTGTGAGCAAAGGAAAAGCTGGTGAACCCAGAGAAGGGAGACTGAAAGTAAAGGAGGTCAGTGCCCAGAAGAGAGGTATCCAGGGGGTGAGAAATCCTCACCCAAAGTGAAACCAAGAACCAAACTTTCATTTTTGTTGAAGGAATTTTTATTTGTTATTTACGTCAGGTCTTCGAAGGCAAGAGACTTTGACGAGAAACAAGACTTGGCCAACGAGGCTCCTTATAAGCTTGATGGGAACTGTCGACTTGTGCTGGGAGAGGCTCAAGTGTGTACTGTGCTCCAAGATCCCATCTTAACTTGTGCACAAAATATGGGGAAGGGAGATCTAAGCGACCGCATCCTGACATATTATTTAAGAACACTTCTTTTTCCTGAAAATCATCCCACACCCGTTATGTATTAGTTGTAAAGTTTGGCAATAGGTTTCTTAGTATAGGCCCTTTTTTGTTTGACACAATGCCACTAGGACTGCCTTATTTTCATTTGATGGTCAACGCTTGCTCCCATCTTAAATTTAGGTTTAGATCAGGCGTTTTTCCAACCCACATAATACTTAATAAACACCCTTGACTGGTGATCATTTGTGTCTGTCTTTACTGTTGTCCCCATGGGTTTGTCACACTTCCCACAGCCCTCTCACCCTCCTAAGATAAGCCTGGTTGTTCTGTCTATGCTAACCTATACTCAGGTGGTACAGCCTTATACCAAGACAGGAGTCTTGTACTGTCTCCATTGAATGATTTTGCTAAACCCTTAGTTGGACTTCAGAAAAACTGCCTAACAGGCACGCGTCACATTTAGAATTGTGAAGGTTAGCCACACATCGCATATTGTGAAAGATTAGCCATGCGTCACATTTAGATATAATAAGATTAGCCACTTAGAAGAACTTTGAGAGTACCCAATGCACTAACCCCCACCCCCTTTCCTGCTCTCCTCCTTCACACCTCCCTTGTAATATAAATACCCACTGGCTAGCCAAACTACATGCACAAAGCCAACATAACTAAAACTTGCACGCAACAACCACCCCAGGCACTGGACCTTACCCCTTTGGACACAACAGGCCAGTGCGCACAAGCATAACCTTAATTACCAGCCAGTTCAATAGATAAAACACACAAAACAAACAACCCAGGCATTGGACCTCACCCTTACGGATACCACAAGCCAGTGCAAGCGTCCAACCTATCTGCAACCCACACAGACACCAGTTTCTCCTGGTTTTGGACCTATCCTATTCCTCTACCATCACTAACCAACCCAGTCCTCTTTCTTGCAGAGCCACTTGAGCGCCTGGAGACTGCCCATGGGTGGTAGCGGTGTGGGTTATAAATCGACATAGCTCACAGATGTGAACGTATTCCTGTACGTGTGTTCAGTGTTGGCCACCTGAATTGTCGACGAATAAGACCAGCAGTTGCTTGTATACCCCAATGGGCTTCTATCTTAGAGTCATGACACAAGGCAGTGATTTCTAGCTGTAATTCTGTGGAAGGGAGATACAAAGCCACGTCCCTAAAAAGGAGTCCATCCTTCATTTCTACAATCTGTTTGCCCAAGCCATTCTTGTGCAAACCCATGGCTATAACAGCATGCCTGACTCGATTTAGGGTTGGAGGAGCAGGTGGTAGAGAAAAAAAGCATCATAGCAACTGCAGATATTCAAAGTTGCGATGCATAGACTTAACTGCGGCTTCCCCTTGTCTTTTGTCTCTGCTCCTGGAACTGTATCCCGTTGCATAAGGGACATACTGCTGAGGCATAACGTCTGTATGTATGGTGCCATTTTTAGGGCATGGTTGTTTTGTTCTGAGATGGAACATGAATTGGGCTGCCCTGTATCCGGATTGCTTTTTTGGGTGTCCGAAAGGTAGGCTATTGAAGTAGTCAATTATGGCAAGGATCAGTTCCTGAACTAGTTGAATTTTGCCTGATCACTCCCAGGTTTTTGGTTTCCACCGGGCTTGGAGCTGGGCTCATATCCAGGAACAATAATCCAAGTATGTTGTAGAGGTAGGAGACTGACACACAGGTGGCATATTTTTGGTTATAAACTTTTATTGTGTAAAAATAAACAGAGAACCCCCTACCTGGCCCTTTTAATAAAAGGGATTTCACTGCCTCAACCAAATATTAAGGACTCTGTCTGGATTTCTGTCAAAAACACGTGGTCCACCGCTGTGTATCAAAAACCGATTTCCTTCCCTTACACTCTAAATTAAACTAAGTAAAGGGGTGATCTTCTTGGTCCAGAAGAATGGCTCCCTTCTTTTGGATTAAAGACCAAAGTTCACTTTCGGGAGATGTACAAATGGAAAGTTCTTCAAAAAGGTCAAAACCAAAGGTCTCAAAAATATTCTTTTCTTGGCACTCTACCAATGCACATGGAAAAAGAAAGTCTTGTATCTCCACAGTGCTAGCAGGGGATGCCTCCCTCTCCCCCTAACCTTCCTTGGGTTTTTCAACACCTTTCACAGTGGCAGGAAGGACACCTTCCTTCTCCTAGTTTTTTACCATGCTGTTCACAATAGCAGGTGGAATGACTCCCTTCCCCTGGTCTTTCTTGGGCTTCTCACAATGCCAAAGAAGTTCCTCCCTTTCCTTTGGCTTCTCAGACAATGTTCGCAAACATCAGGATAGGATGATTCCCTTTCCCTGGACATTCTATGAATCTTCACTAGGCCAAGAGAATGACTCCTTCTCTTGGCTTCTTTAACACCGTCCATCAACACCAGGGGGAATGACTCACTTTCTCTGGCCTTTCTCAGGCTTTTCACAATGCCGGAGAATGACTCCCTTCTCTTGGCTTCGCTCACAATGTTCATCAATGAAAAAAACACATCTCTTGTATTCACAAATGTCCAGTTCACCAGTGTTAGGGGGTGGGGTGGCTCTCTCCCCGTAATCTTTCAAGGGTCTTCTACTGGTTTTTCAATATTAGGGGGAATTAATTCCTTCCCCAGATTTCTTCAGGCCTTATATAGCACAACTCTGAATGCCAGGGTGGAAGCTTCTCTTCCCCTGTGCTTTTCAGGCTTTCTTTCTGCAGTTCAAAATGCCTGGGGTAATGGCTGCTTCCCCTGGCCTTTCTCACCTTGAACAATTCACCATGCAGGGGGTGGGGGGGGATAGCTGCTTCCCCGGACCTTTCTCAGCTTTCTGGGCACAATCAACTCCCTGCCGGGTACTGTGGACTATGAAGAACGAGGATGCTTCTTGCTACGTTTATGAGTGTGGGTCCAACACTCATGCTTTCTGCTTTCACCTTTTATTTGATAGACTTGGTTCACTTTCCTGCCAAGTACTACCATGCTTTTCCCCATAGGCAAACGTTTCTTTCTCGGCTTGTCTTCTCATGATTCTCTACCACTTTCTTGGGGGCCCCAGCCCATCCCCTGCTACCCGCGTACTTTGCTTCGCGGTCCGTGGTAGTCTTGGGTGTTCCTAGACGTCTGCAATCTGGTGTGGGGCTTCTCCATCTCTCTGCGTCTCCCTTCGGCCTCCAGCGGCTCTGCAGGGGAAACCTTCCTCCAGCTGGTGTGGCTCCTGCTTCCCACGCTTGCCGGGCATCAGGGATGCCAGGAGCTTCTTCTCGGCTCATCGAGCAGTCCTTCCACACTGGACCTGCTTTGCACCGGCTCGCTCCTGCCTCGGCGTCCTGGTCTGCCTTATCTTTCTTCCCCCGACGTGATGGCCCTCACGCTTCCTCCAGGAAGGGCTTGACGCCTTCTTCCAGGTCTCTCTTTCTTTTCTATTCTGCTTGGACCAATGCATGACCGTTAACCACTAGAATGCTCATGGCGGTTCTTAGGAGTAGTCTTCATGGCTCAGCACCTCTTTCCCGTCCCAGTACCTATCCTAGGAATCTCCCTTGGGTAGATTAGGTTCTTTTTTGTCATAGTACTATGTACATTCTTTAAGTATGTTTCAAGCAGTTAGTGCCTACTCTCCCTCATCCCAATACTTATCAAGGACGCTGTGTTTTCTATCTTATGCATATTCATGGAAGTGTGGGGTGTAGGGGTGACTGACCGGATAGGAGGGCATGTGAGGGTGTGGTGGAGTTTTGGAATACCACTTTCTATCAGGATAGTCATCCCTGTCTGCATAGGGAAGATCCCTCACCCTGAGATCCACCCGCTGAGTATAACCTTGGGGGACTATTGAGTAGTGGCCTCACGAGAAGTGGCTCCCCCTAGGGGAGAAGGGACAACCTCCAAGAATTTGTCACAATGTCCAGTGCTGGGACCTGCCAAAATAACACGCTTTCCTTATTTCCTGGGTTCAGGCACAGATGGCTATCGTACATATGCTGAAAACATTCAGCTTTATCTCTGGGTGTCATCCTCGACAGACATCGGCCACCTCAGGGACTGCCTCAGTGCCTTGAAGGAGTGCATTGCTCTCCTTTCTCAAAGCACATCCACCTTAACTACATTTCTTTTATTATTTTCGTCTTATTCATCATTTTTCCAAGTGTGACTTGCTATACTCTCTTCTCGTGGAATTCGTCTTTTCCTGGTGTCCTCAATTAAATCTCTTAATTTGTCTATGGATTAAAATCTGAACTTTCTAGCATATATTTCCCATTTTGCACAATCTTTTGTTTTCAGTTCTTTTCTTCTCAAAATTAAACCTTTTCTTCCTCACTCAACCTTCAGCAACACTGTCCAGGCATTTGTTTTCTCTCATCTGGATAGCAGGAATGCGGTGTTCAGGATTTCCACTGTGTCTCTTCTCGAGGCTATGTAGGGCCTCATTCTGAGTCGGGCGGTAACCCTGCCAGTGCTACCGGCGGGTTGCTGCAGGACTCGGAATAATTTACCCGTGCCTGATATCCTGATGCCACCAGCTCATTCCGAGTCCGGCTGCCGGGAAGTCAGGCGCCGGTAATTTAGTTGATCACTCACTCCCATAGAGTCCTATAGGAGTGGGGACATGGGAGCACCAGCACCGTTAACAATGGTGCCGGTGTTCCCGTGACCAGTCCGCCTATCGTGGTATCTGCGCCTGGCAGGGACAGACCTGTCAGGCACAGCGACTTCGGTTGGCAGACTTGTAGTTTGCCGGTCCGGAAACAAGGGTGCCGGTGAGCTTACCAGCCCCCTCGTTTCAGACCGGCAAACTTATGAGGGACTATTACATTCTCTGGTTTGTTTTATTTCAGGCATACTGAAGTTTGAGCACATTATTCCAACAGTTATCACTCTGAAATGGCGTCCCATTCACTGTGATTCAGTTTTGAAGATTTGCTCAATCATTCATAAGTGTTGGGACAGTTAACATGGCCAGCCACCCTTAAGGGGAGAACCACCTTAAGGGAGGAAGAAGCAGGGCTAGTAGAGCCCGAGGACCAGAAAGCCATAGAGGGAATAAAGGAAGGTTGCAGATCTCCTGGTCTCTCTGTGTGTATGTACATTGTGTACGGTGTGCAGGGCCCAGGCCCTTGGAGCTCCAGTGAGGTGAGGACTGGCAGGTCACAACAACTGGCGATGAGCCACCATGTTCCACCAGTGCAACGACCCAGGACTAACCACCGGTGTAGGTACCAGGAAGCAAAACGGACCAGAAACTGAACCGCTGTCAAGACAGTGAGTGCAGCCGGTCCAAAACAAGGAGGAGGAAGAAAGGAAGAACAGCAGCCAAGGCCACGACCCTAGGACACACACCCTCCACTAAACCACCAGGGAAGTGCTCCGCCTGTAGAACAGCAGAGGCACCACCCTCATGCCAAACAGCCCAGCAGACCAAGGGAGATGACAGCCACTCATGCACGTGCGCACCATGCACAGAGGACACTAAAATTAGGACGCCAGCGGGAAGCGCAAGATTCAGAGAAGGAAAGTGCAAATACCAAAGTGCACCGCAGAGAGTGACTGTAGCTGGGACACGTTGCACCTACCAGGACATGACATTAAGAGCACACCCACGCCGCGAAACAACATGGCAGGAAGCAAAGAGATTGGAAGTAAGGTCAATGGGCAACAGAGAGGTAGAAAAATAATCCTCATGGTAATAAGAACACTGTAGAAGGCGAACAGAATGGCCACAGGAGAGACTGCCCAAGAAAGCAGCCATATGAAGGGGCTTGGAAAAGAGGAGGTACCAAATATAGGAGGAGCCAGGAGCCCTGCCACTGGCAGCAAAGAGACATTCCAAGCTGTAAGACAGCACCCCTGTGCGCCCGAGGCAGAACCAGAGCTGCTGGAGGCGAGTGTAGCTAATGGTGAGGAGAACCCAAAGGAAGCTGTAGAAGGGAAGGAGAGCCAGAGGGGAAGACGAACTACCCTGCGGGAGAGCCAGGAAAAGAGGATACCAACCCGGGCAGGAGAAGCGGACAGAGGGCTGGACAACAAGTGTCCCCCATACATCTTCGGCAGAAGGCTGCACTGTAGAGGTGGCACTCCTAAATTTGACTGTGACCAAGACTACCGCTCCGGAGAGAAAAAAAAATGCTGTCAAAAGGAGTGTCACAAAGAGACCATGACACTGGGGCACATTGCACCCCACACAGGAGCGGAACACATCACGACCACAGTTCCTCAACATGCAGCCCCCACCAGGGGTAACACTCTACCCACCAAGGGCAAGCAACCACAACAGAATAGGGCACTGGCATAGAGGCAGCATGCTTCAACGCTGGAGGCCCCTCATGGACTGCAGGAGGGAAGGAAGGAGCAACCACTGCTCGAAATAGCAGACAAAATACGTACAGTTGACTGTAGGAAAGGTGCAGGCAAACACCCGGCCCTCCCAGCGGGAAACCGGGCCACAGCATCCTCCGTAATGAACATGGTAACTGCCGCTGACCAGCTGACCCCTGAGCAGGAGCGAGAGGCAAGAGCAGGCACCAGTCGCCAAGAAGGCCATGTGCAGCACAGGCAAATTCAACAACATCATTGGTCTAAAAGGGGTGTTAGCAAGTATACCGGGCCAGAGTCATCAACAGTCACCACGGCGATGGATGGCTGCCAGAGACCTATACTACACAACCAGCCAAGCCGCACGCCTCTGGCCTGTACCAGCACAAGTCACGCCACATCAGATGCCCCCTCACCGAACGCCATGATTAGAGATGACAAAAGGCATGTGCGCAACAGTGCCGGTGCTTCCGTCAAAGTCTGCTGGCGGGTACCATTCTGCGGGCGTAACAGCGCCCGCCAGCAGACTCAGTTTGCCGGTCCAGAAACAATGGTGCCAGTAAGCTAACCAGCACCGATGTTTACAGACCGGCAAACTTGTAATGAGGCCCAATGTCTCAGTGGAATAACTGTCAGAACTCTAAGAAGGAAGGAGTGAGCTCTGGTGTCAGAATAGACATTTTGTGAAGACTAATTGAGGTTGGAATTGAAGGTTTTAGTTTGGACCTTGTGGATTAAGTATGAAGCCAACATGTCTGTTAGTTCTCGAGAAGGTTCCAATAGGGAATTAGGTTGACTATTTCTTTATATCTGAACAGCTCCTTTCTTTTATTTACCTCATCATCGACTCAAAGGTGTAAAATGGATGTTTTTTTTATCTTGATGGTGGGTCTGTTATTCTTGAATGTTGGATGAATTTCATGTCATGTTTGGGGTTCTGGGAGTTGGGCCATTTGTGTTCCAATTTCGATTCTTCCTGTTCCATGGGAGTTAGGTAAGGATAAAACCATTTCTTAATTTGCTAATTTGCTGGGTATCAGCGAGGCTAAGTGTAGGGTTTCAGAGATGGTTGTATTTAATCTGGAGATCATTTCTTTGTGGTCATTGGCAAAATGTTTATCATGCGGCTTTAAGGCGAATAATTGCCAATGTTTTCGGGAGAGACGATCTGATGGTGAGCGAGTTCTCAACAGGAAGGGGGTGCAGAGGGTTTCTCGGTCTCGCATATGTAGGCAGGTTTGGATAAGGATGTAATCCGATACAAATATTTGGTTAATTAATTCTGGGATTGGTGATGGTATAATTGAGAGAGAATATAGCTTCTAAGGTATGACCATGGGAACGTGTGGGCCCTTTCACAGCTTGCTTGACTCCCAGATCTTCTATAAGATGTAGAAGCTGGAACATGGGGCCATTCTTCTCGAGTTCAATCCAGGTAGTTAATTTGAGGAAATTTGAGTCCTGAACTTTGGGATGATGTCCGAAAAGTATTACTAGCGTTTGCATTTGGGCACTGTGGCAAACTCCTTTGTGTGACAAGGTTAGTGCTGTGAACTTGTCCAGAGATGATGGGAACCCCTCTCAGCCTGCAGTGGGAGGCCAAGCAGGCAGGAAGCCAGAGCCAGTTTACCTCAGAGAAGGACAGTGGCAGTTGGGAGGGCCTCATTGCCTGTCTGTTGCCCAAGTGCTAGTGTGTATATGTGGCGTACCAGTGTGTATCACCCCACACCTTTGAGCCCAAGGGCTGGTCAAGTTTTCCCTTTTTTTCCAGAGATACCACAGACATAAAAGACCACCACCTGCAAGACAGAAGAACAAGTTACTTATCTTACCTGGTAACATTCTTTCAATGGGATGTTCCTACGACGCATTCCATATCTTCGACAGTAATGACCACAGCTGTGCTGCTTCAGAAAACATTTTCGTCGATGATGTCGATACGCTGTCCCTCGAGGGCTTCCGTCCATGGTCAACATCACTGGATGTTATATCTATGATGCACGACGCCCGTAGCCTTAGTTGTCGTTTTTTCCCAGAACATGTGGCACCAATCCCCTGCCAGTATGACTACAGAAAGCTTTGCAGAACCGTAAGCTGCAATCACATAAGAAATTCTGTAGAGCGGCAAGTAGGGAGGGTACAATGTGGAATACGTCGGAGGAACATCCCATCGAAAGAAGGTTACTAGGTAAGATAAGTAACTTGTTCTTCCAAGGGATTGTGTCCTCCGACGTATTCCACATCTTTGACAGACTCCCAAAGCAGTACCAACGTATGGAGGTGGGAAAATAATTTACAGTTTCATCAATTTAGAATGCCCAATCAAATTGCAGAATAGAGGACTGCCTTACCAAAGGCCAAATCCTGCCCATGGATAGAGTCCAAGGAATAATGTTTCACAAAAGTATGGACAGAGGCCCATGTGGCTGCTTCGCAAATATTGCGAATCGGAACACCCCTCTGTAGGGCATTGGAGGCAGCCATACCTCTAGTAGAATGAGCCCGTAAGCCAACTGGAGGGTCCTTTCCCGCCAAACGGTAACACTCAGAGATCGTCAAAGTGATCCATCTAGATAAGGTCAGTTTTGAAACAGCCTGACCTAAACGCCTTGCAGCATAACCAATAAAGAGCTGATTGTCCACTCTGACCCTCGACATCCGTGAGAGATAGAAACTCAAAGCTCTCCTAGGGTCCAACCTATGGAGCCTCTCCACTTCCTTACCCGGATGTGGAGGAGGATAAAACGCCAGAAGAATTACCTTCTGGCTCAGATGGAATACCGACAGAACCTTCGGAAGAAAAGAAGGCCGCACCCTAAGGACAACCCTGTCCTTATGGAACACAGTGAAGGGTGGTTTGGCGGAAAGTACCTGCAACTCACTCACTCAGCGTGCGGAAGTATCCGCAACTAAAAATACAGTTTTAAAGGACAATAGTCGCAATGGACAAGAATGTAAGGGCTCAAAAAGAGCTCCCATTAGGAACTTTAAAACCAAATTCAAATCCCAACCCGGCACCTGGAAAGGCGACGGTGGAAACACATTAGTTAGCCCTTTTAGAAATTGAGATATCAAAGGGATTTTAAAATAAGAACATTCCGCAACAAGCGCTTAAATATGGACAGTGCCACCAGGTAACCTTTAATGGTACCCACTTGCAGGCCCTTGTGGGCTAAAGAAAGCAAAAAAGACAAAACCAAAGGAATGGAACATTGGAAAGGATCCACATTCTGTACTCTGCACCAGTCGCAGAACTTTCTCCAACGGCACAGAGTTTTCATTGCGGGCCTTCTGGCCGAAAGCAACACCTCCATCACGTCCTCGGGGAGGTCCCGATCCTTGTACCTCAAACTTTCAGATACCAAGCATGAAGGCTGAGGGATTTGACCTCTGGATGGAGAACCCGACCCCCCCTCCTGTGAGAGCAGATCGTCTCGGTAGGGAAGACGACGTGGAGGGCAGATGGACATGTCGAGAATGTCCGGGTATCACACTCTCCTGGCCAATGCCGGAGCAATGAGGATCAACCAAGAACCGAACCTCCGCAACACCTGCAGAATGATGGGGACTGGAGGAAACGCGTACAGCAGTGGGAAGGACCACTCCACTACGAACGCGTCCCCCAAAGGCTCCTTTTGGAGGACATTCCCACGAGCAGAATCTTTTGCACTTCCGGTTGACACTGGTGGCTTAGAGATCCACTTGCGGGGTTCCCCAAAGGCCGAAGATCTCCAACAGAACTTCCTGAGCCAGCTCCCACTCGTGAGAGACCATGCTCTGCCTGCTCAGAGCATCCACCGCTGCGTTTTCGTCTCCGGCCAGATGAACTGCCGAGATCAAAACATCCAGCTGAATAGCCCAGAACCAGAGCTGCATCGCCTCCCTGCACAACGGGAGTGACCCTGCCCCCACCCCCTTTTTGATGAGGAAGTGCATGGCCAATGTATTGTCCGTCATAATCAGGAAATTTTTCCCCCCCGCACAGACGCCAAAAAAGCCTTCAGGGCTAGGCTGACAGCCCGCAGCTCTAACATATTGATGTGGTGGAGTCTGGACTCTGACGGAGACCAACAGCTGCTGGCTGTCAGCTCGTTGGCATGAGCTCCCCAACCCGTGAGGGATGCGTCCGTCACGATCGTTATCTCCGGCCACCGTTGCCAAAACGGAGCACCCCTCATCAGATTGCCTTCAACGGCCCACCACAGAAGATCCATCCTGTGCAACCGAGGGCGGAATCTGAACGTGATCAGACATCCTGCCGGTGAATTGTGACCACTGCATCTTGAGAGCCCACTGCAGAGAGCTCATCCGCAGCCTGGCCTCTGGCACCAGAAAAATGCAGGAGGCCATGAGGCCGAGCAACCTCAAAAACTCGAACGCCGGGAGACTCTGGGCACGTTGAAACTTGTCCACCATCTGCAGAATCTGATGAGCCCTCACATGGGGAGGTGAACACAGCCCCGGGGATGTGTCGAGCACTGCTCTAATGTGCTAGAGCCGCTGGGTAGGTGTCAAATGGGACTTCTTCAAATTGAGGGAGAAGCCCAGCTTGTGCAGGGAGTGGCAGGTGACGGACAGATGATCCAGTGCTTGCTCGGGAGAACGTGCTCTGATCAACCAATCGTCCAGGTAGGGGTAGACGTGAATCGCCCCTTTCCTGAGATACGCTACCACCACCACCATCAGCTTGGTGGAGACCCTTGGGGTGGAGGTCAATCCGAACGGCAGGACCCGAAACTGAAAATGCGAGTCAGCAACCGCGAACCTCAGGTACTTCCTGTGCTTTGGATGAATCAACACATGAAAGTAAGCATCCTTGAGTTCTAGAGACACCAACCAATCTTGTAGTTGAAGGGCCTGGAGTACTTGAGAAAGAGTTACCATCTTGAACTTGTCCTTCCTGAGGAGCTTGTTCAAACCACGCAAGTCCATGATGGGTCTCAATCCCCCGTCTTTTTTCGGGATCAAAAAATAAGGGGAATGCCATCCCTTGTTCCTCTCCGCTACAGGCACCAGTTCTATGCCTTTCTCTAGCAGGGATAGGATTTCCTGCGCAAGGAGCGGATCCTGACGCTTCAAAGAGAGCTTCCCCGGTGGATTGTCGTGAGGCCTCTGCCGAAAGGGCAGACAGTAGCCGTGGGTTATGATCTCCAGAACCCACACATCTGAAGTAATGGCACGCCATTCTCCAAGATGCTGGGCCAGTCTGCCCCCAACCGGCGAACCATGGGACATGGCCTCATGACTGAGCGGACGCGGCAGCGGCAGTGCCTGATGGCAAAGAGGCAACTGCCCTAGCGGTTTTGGCACCTCGAGTACCTTGCTAACCACCTCTGGTACTCCTACGGTGGCCCCTTTGACTGGCAGCTCCTCTCGATCTACCAAAGGAAGAGTAGTAACGAAAGGTACCTCCCCTCCATTGCTGTCCCCTAGGACGAAAAGGCAGAGGTTGTCGTACTGCAGCGCTCAAAGACTTCGCTGCAGTTTTGGAGGTCTGCAACCTCTCCAGGCTCTCGTCAGCCTTGCTGCCAAAAAAGTGGACATTATCAAAGGGCATGTTGAGAAGCCAGGATTGCACGTCAGGAGCAAACCCCGACTTCCGCAACCACGCAAACCTGCGTATCACGGTGCTCGAAGCCATGGCCATGTCCAGACCCGACTGAACGGATTCACACATGGCATCCTTGCCGTCTTGCACGAGGGCTAGAAAACCATCCCGTACCTCCCCTTCGGGAATATGTTCAGCCGCCAACGATACACAGAGTGTGAGTGAATCTTGCCAGGGCACAAACAGAGTTGGCTGCCTTTAAAGCCATACCCCCAGAAGAAAATACCTTCTTCGCTCAACCATCAAAGCGCTTGTCGTCCCTATCCGTAGGGATGCTAGGGTACCCATCCTGCTTTGCTGGGGCCGTAGCCAACTGCACCACCAAACTCTCCGGAGTAGGGTGTGTTGACAAGTAGCAGGGGTCACCACTGGCTGGGCGGTATTTTTTCGGCAGCGACTTATTCACTGCCGGGAGACTCTCCGGAGCAGTCCAAGCCGCCGCCACCCTTCTTTGCAACGCCATATGAAATGGCAACACTGGGTCAGTGGATGGACCTTGGTCCAGGATGTCTGTCAGATCATCCTGAAGAAAATCAACGGATGGAGCAGACCACCCCAAGTACTCAGTCACCCTCAACATGAGGCACCTATACGAGGAGTCAGTATGTGTACCATGCTCAGGCCTGCCAAACTCAACCTCCGGAGAGATATCAAGACCACTGGCGTCATGTAAGGATTGACAAAGGTCTTCCATTTGGCTATGACCAGACAACAGGTCATCAGGAGGCACAAACCTCTCTTCATCAGACTCTTCCTCCACCTCTGAAATAGGTGGAGGAACCCTACTCTGTTCCTCCTCCCAAGGGTTGGAACAAATCCACCCTGGGAGGAGGAACAGAGTAGGGCTCAAAAACAGGCCTCACAGACTTGGTGAGAGCCTTTCCCGGAGCTTCCACAGCCCTCGGGGGCACCTCTGGTAAATTCTCCTCAAAAGACGTCAAGGACGCTGATGGAATCGGCGTCAATGTGACCGAGGCGCCGACAACTTCGACAATGGTATCGAGGCCGGAGCCCCGAGCGTGTCCTTCGACAGCCGTGGCGCCGATGGTGTTGACGACTTATTCGAAGCAGGAGCCTTGAGAGGGTCCCTCGACGGACATGGCACCGACTGCGTCAATGCCTTCTTAGAAGGCCTCACAGGCTCTGACGGTTTCAACGGCGTCGAGGACCGGGACCTGGACCTGGCACGGCTATGGCGATCAACCTTGTGCGATCGGGACCTCAACGGCTCTCGATGATTGCGCCGACTCCCTGAGCCCGAAGGCGTCCGAGTGGTGGCTCTAGCTCGTTCCTTGCTGGCTTCTCTCGAAGGCGCGGACGGAACGGTGCCTTTCAATTTGAAAATCACCATGATCTGCTGGCAGAATGCATCCCATTCGGCCGGCGACTAATGTTTATTGGGACAAGTTACCCGCCGAGTGGCAGTGTCCTCCGACGAGGACGGGGAAGGCGACTGGTGACAGCGCTTCCATGAATGCCTAGAAGAGGCAGAGGACTGGCGGGACCCACTGCAAGACCGAGACCCCCTGGACTTAAGCCGACGCGGAGAGTCGCCCCTCGAATCGTCAGTCGAAAGACCAGCAGATTTCGACTTATGGGTTTTAGAAACCCTACCCACCGACAACAACTTCTTCCGCTCGCGCAAGGCCTTCGATGTCAGGGACTGGCAGTCATTGCAATCGTCGGTGGCGTGGCTCTCACCGAGGCACCAGAGGCAGACGTCGTGCGGGTCCGTGATGGACATTTTGGAACTGCAGTCCCAACACTTTTTGAAGCCCGACTTCGGGGTAGAAGAAGACGAAGACATCTTAAACAAGATGAACCGAGGCGCGCCGAGATTCCGAAGCAAACACGTTCGCAGAAAAAACAGAACTGAGGCTACGGGCGTCGTGTGTCCTAGCTATAACATCCAGTGATATCGATCATTGACGGAGGCCCTCGAGGGACAGCGTATCGACGTCATCGACGCAGGACACCTACGCCGAAAACGTTTTCCAAAGCAGCACAGCTGTGGTCATTACTGTCAAAGATGTGAAATACGTCAGAGGACACAATCCCTTCGAAACCCATCATGGACTTGGGAAGATAGCTCAAGGGCAAGGCACTCACCTTGGAAGCAAGACGATGCAAAGCAACAAAGGTTTCATTACCCCGGTCAGCGATTACTAACCTCTGGGTATTAAGCGCATTATAAATTGCCAATTATAATTATAATCAACCTACCCACACAAAATCATATTGAAACCCTGCTGGGGGGTGAGAGAGCCAGCGGGAAGAGAGTCGGAGTCCTTGCTCATCTGTCAAGTGCCCTGCATGAGCGGGGTACAGACACTGCCATGTGAAGAGAGGCCACAAAGTGAGGAGCTGGAGCTCCTATATGGCCGTCACCACCCCTGTATAGTGCACATCAGCTTCAACCCGCATAGACACCATGTCAGTGTAGTGGCCTTAAAACACCAGAGACATATCCTCTATCCCAATTCTCCTTGACCTGTTGTCATGCCCCAAGGGGTATCCGCACCCTCTCTGCCCCCTAACTACGGAAACTGAATGGAGTACAACCCTCCGACCTTGGTTGGCACGGGTCCCTGATTCTGAGTAACAGGTCCCCAGGCAGCAGCCAATGGGGGGGGGGGGAGGGTTAGGGAGATGTTGTGGATAGTGGGAGGGTATAGGAGTAAGAAGCGGACACAAGGATGGCATGTTCATTTTTCAACAACGTTTATTAACAAAAACTGGGGGGGGGAGTTGGAATCCTAACTAACTGGATTTTTAATAGAACTTTCACTGCCTCAACAAAACTAGCTAATGAAACAGTCGGTGTCAGAACGGAACCTCCACAGTAAAAAACGCTGTCTTGTATCCAAATCCTAACCTATCCCTCACAAGCTAAACTCAATATAAGGTGAAAAGAGAAATGTCTTTTGGCTGCCGACCTGCCGACCTGCAGTCCTGCTTTGAAGTTCCAAAAAGCTGTAGAAAAACAAACAAAGGTTCCAGACTCAAGGGGTTCATTCCTTTCCCCAGAGTCTTTCCAGCATTACACAAAGTAGTTTCTGTATCTTCAATGGTCAAGAATGATACATATGTGTACTTGGTAGGCCTGACTGCTAGGCCCGGCGACAAGGAAGAATGGTCTGTACACCTTTTCCAAGCCATGTTGGAGTCCCAGACGCTTGATGAGCAGACCTGGCTCCCAGGTACTGTGGCTTGGTTCTTGTTCCCAAACCTTGCAGAGGGTTTTCCCCATACCACGTTCTTGGTCCACTCAACTGCCAAGTAGGGTATTCAACACTCTTGTTCTTGCCATCTGACATCACTCTCCCTCACAGCCTTAGTTTACTCTCCTGCCAAGGTCTCCGAGTGTCACTTGTGCATGTCAACTTTGTTTTCCTCTGCACTATTAATGGGGGTGTACTTCCCCTGTGTGGGCCCCATGGCCCCTTCAGTTAGTCAGTTTCAAAGTGCTCTTTATCGGATTTCACTTCCTCCCACAGTCTTGGGTTACTCCCCTGCCAAGGTCTGTACGGACAATTTGTAAACGCAAAGTTCGTATTTCTCCTTGTTATGGTTTGGGGTATATGTTCCCACTGCTGGTCCCAGACCCCCTTCACCTTGCTGCTGTGCGTTGGCAATTGTTCCCGTAGGTTAGTTATTACTTTACTTAAAATGCCATTGTTACGTTCCCTCTCCTGTTTTGAATGACAATGGGCCAATCAGTTGATACAAATGACTAGAACGTGCGTCTTGGTTGTCAGCATTGATCTTCATTGCTCTTGTCTGCTTTTTTTTGTACCAATACTGCCATTGGATACCTTATGGGTGTTTTCCTTTCCAGCGGTCTCCACCCGAGATGTATGGCAAAAGTATATTGGAGTACTTGACAGGTGGTCCTCCCTTCCCATGAGATCCTTCCACTGAGTACAACCCTCAGGGGGACCATTGGGTAGTGGCCTCACCTCCCTGGCATCATGGAAAGGGGCTCCCCCCATCTAAAACAATGCCAACACCTCGGGATTCGTCACAATAGGTAGGGGGGAAATTAGGAACACCAGAAAGAGGATTAAGGTAGCACAAGTGGATGCATGGGGGAGTAAGGGTAGGTCACACTCCATGCATAGCTTGATACACACACCATGAACCTGCATACCTGAAAACATACCTGAACCTTCCGATATGCTCTACTTTTTTGCCTTTGTATGAAAGAACCTGAACATTCATGAACCTAACCTGTTCCTTATCACCCTCTTTGAGTGACATGCAACCTACTCCTTATCTCATTTTACCCACTTGTCTTGAGTGACATGCTTAGCAACTCTGTTGGATATATTGACCAACTTAACAGGGTTTCCCCACATCACCAAGCTGCCTGTCTGCAGAAAACAGCAAATGGCTGCGCTGACTCCTGTGCGCACCAGGACCTCAAAACTGCGTTTTTGCAGCAACAAAAAGATGGCTGCACCGTCCTGCCAAGCACACTTCAGGCAGGATGGAACAAGGGGACACACTGAAAAAGCATGCTAGTGTGTTCTGAAACATATAAATGGAATAAAGTGAAAAGGCAGCACTGCTTTGCTGAAAACCCAAAATTCCCCTTCAAGATGAAACTTTTTCACCCTTTAAAAATTCTGCTTTGACGCTTATTCCATCTGTTCATTCTGAACCCACTGTGATTAAAAAGGTCCTGCCATGCCCAGGATATTGCATTGTGCCTCACCAAAACCAGGCATAATCCCGAATGATAGGCCCTGTCAAACCAACTCAGAGAAATCAACAAGAAACTTCACTTTCTGCTGTGCACGGGAAACACTTTATTTTGTGCTATAAAGCGTCAAAGGAATGAACCCCGCAAAATAAATCATAGCTCTGTGCACATGTCCATTCCAGGAGACCTTTGCCTTGTACAGACTGTTGTGTACAAGAAACTAACTATGGCTGCAAGGCAATATTGGAAAGGCAGATGGCAAAATCGAATTTGAAAGGAAATGCTAGCAGTTTTCAACACGTGTAAAAATGGGATTTTGCAAAACTAAAGGAGAGAAATGCCCATTTAAAAAGTAAACTGTTGAAGGAAAGCCCGCCATTACCTAGCAATGCGAAGGGGGTTGTGGCTGGTGAAAATACAATCAGGGCCTATTTTTATTCCACAGGTTGGTTTTAATTCCGGACCCAAAATAAGAAAAAAAGATTTAACACACATTGGGCCTCATTCCGAGTACGGCGCTAACCAATGGCGCTATTAACGCCTTGGTTGATGCCGTACCCGGACCGGCAGCGCCTTGGTGGTTGGCGGAATTACCGCCCCATTCCAAGGTTGGCGGGGCGGTAATTCCCCAATCCCCATTTACCCTTCCCCATTCCCATTCTTGCCCCATAGGGCATAATGGGAGTGGGGAAGGCGTCAATTACGCCACCGTAAATTACGGTGGCGTAATTAACATCAAGGTCCCTTAGCGCCATGGTATTTAACGCCTGCTAAAAGCAGGTGTTAAAAGCACCATGGCGCTAAGGGAACTCGGAGTATGGCGGTAAGGGATTACCGCCACCGCTCTCGTTAGCGGTGGCCGCTATCCCTTACCGCCATACTCGGAATGAGGCCCATTGTTTTTTTTGGGAGCTTGCAAATTCAGCCCGTTATTCCCATTGCCAGCCCTGAAACTTCCCCCTAGAAAGTGAGACGCACCAAAAACTTCCAGGACACAAAAGTGATAATTGCCAAAAACTTTGAATGGGCCAGGACAAAGAAAGTTCACACGCTCGTCAGACATTCGTCTGTGCTCCAGGCTGGGACAATAGAAGTCCTGGGACACTAACCTGTCAAGTGAAGGGGGCCGTAAAACCTTCAATCTCACTGGGAAGCCCTACCCCACACAGGGCTGAAGTGACAGTTACAGTTGAAAAAGGAAAAACAAATGGTCCACTACAGGACAATGGACTGCCATTTGCTTCCAAAGACTATTTTATAAATAAACTTTAAAGACTTTTTATCTCGGCAGCAAGCCTTTTTAAAAATGTAAGATTTTCGCAGTGTAAAAGTGAATTTTTGGGCTTTCTTTTAAGACTTGGTAGAATTCATTGACACTTTGGGGACAGGAATGACAGATTACAAGAAAAGCATCTATGTTGCAAATGCACATTTTTGTACATACATCCCTTATGATAATCCACACCCATGTATAAAGTTCTAGAATTTGTAGCAATATAAATCCCATTGAAAAGCGCAAAAAACTGGTAGTAGGGCAAAACAAGGTCTCACGGACTTGAGGATTGGACTGCAATGTGCTGCACAAAATATGGAACCTGTATATATAATTTGCTAAGAGATTGCAATTGTATAAATGTATGTTTGTGGCAAAATCGGATTTTAGTTAAAGTAACAGTGGGAGGTTTTTTGGACATTGTAAAACTTACACTGTAAATGTGACATCATTTTCCTAAAGTCCAACCAGCTGAAAGCGAGGCAGAGACTATCACCCTTGTCCAATCTCGTTGTTAGAGGCGTGTTTAGTTAAGCCTGCCCCAGTCATATACTTTGATGATGTCACTAGGCATTATTCCTGATTTTCCTACGCGGCGTCCTGTTCCTGTTCCATACATCCAGATTCCAGATCCCAACTGCAAGACCAAAACATTGCTGACCCTACTCCAGGGCCCACTGAAAAACCCAAGCATTGCTGATCCTGCTCCAGCAAGGCCTCAATTCTGAAAACCCACTAAAATCCCCAAATAACCAAAAGGGAAATCTGTGGTGTTTTTGGCAAGCGTCCGGCCGCCACTAACTGCATGCTTGCTGCAAACCTGCCATCCAGCTGATCTTTAGTATCCAGTGACCAGAATTGCCAGTCCAGAAGTGCCACCCGATGACCAGAACTGCCCAGCTGTTGCCAGGCGCCCGGCTGTGTAGTAACCAGAACCCTTGACGGTCCAAAAACCCAAACTAAAAGTGGACTGTAAGTATCATCCCTACCCCATCGGAACCCATAGTATATCTTGTCTTGTCCATATCTCACTATCCAACTCAGCCCATCCTTACCCGGCTAACTTGTAAAACTGTCAGAATTATCTGTGCAACTAACCTTGCTCTTGATTTCTAGTGTTAGCGCCACATTTCTCTTCATTTCTGTCTTGCATAGATCCTAAGTCATTAGCGATATTGTGTTTAAATAAATTAATTTTCCTTTAAGAAAAGGGGTACACTGCGTGAAGGGTTACAACTGCAGCGTAACTTTTGATGGTCACAGGTGGCGTTCCTCTTTTCTTAGCCATTAAATCTAGTATTAGTGAGATTTGCCGTTCAATTTTAAAGCCGATTCCTCTTTTCATTGGTCTACTTTCCTAAAAATGAACTCTACCTTCCATATCTTTCTTAATTTACTAGCTAGAGACTTACTTTCACTTCCATATTGTACATGAGATATATAGCTATCCCCCACTCCAAATCAGTGTATTTCACCCGTTTTTATTAAAAACCGTGTGGTTAATTTTAGGCGGTAATAGACAAAAATGCAACTTTCACATATGTCATTTTGCTGCAATCTGTTTTAAACTTGCCACTCATTTTCGAACTGTATGCTTTTGGAAAACCATTCTTTATGATTATTAGTGTCTTTGCATTGTTGATTTAGTGAGGAAATATATTTGCTTTAAGGTTTTTAACCCACATTCATTATTGATTTGTCCATTTCCGAGTGTCATTTCATAACTTTGCAAGGGGTTTAAAATCAGTTTTTCTCTTATTTGGGCAGGGAAGGTAAGATTTAGATTCCGTTTCCTATTTCTCATTCCTGATTACCTGCTGCTTCTGTTTATCCACTCACAATTGATTATTTGTGGGTTGAGGGAACACTGCAGGGGGAAATTCTAACTTGAGTGCCATCTTTCCTAAGTCAAAAAGTGCTCCCATTACACTGTGCTGTGTATATGTTTCACTAGCAGGTTAAACCCAGTGCATTGGTCACATTCTCATTGTAATTATCACCCCATTGGTGATTGCTGCCCCACATTAAAAGTGTATGATTTCTTTTGAATTTTAAAATAAATATTGTATTTTACCAACCAGCCTGGTTCATGGTCCATTGTGACCCGGGGTATTTGAAAAGGGGATGTGATATGAGTGGTGTACTGTTGTGTATGTCTTGCCTGGGTAAGCAGGAATGTTGTGATGTCATGTGGAGTGTTGATGTCTGAGTGTTGGAATGTGTGAGTGAAGGTTCTAGCCTAGGTCAGTTGGTGAACCCCCTGCCTGGGTGGTGGGCCGCCAGTGTTAATGTCCTTTATGTAACTTACCTAAGAACTATATAACTGCTTGTGAAGGTATTCTGAGATGTTCCCATAAACCTAACAAGCTTACCTAAGAGGGTTGTGAGCTGCTTCTTAACAATGACGACGAGGATGTCTTAAAGAGGTGAACCTGCGTGCAAGAGACTGAAGAAAACCTGCTGCGGGGGGTGCAGGGAAGAGCTGGACAGAAGGACAACACTGCCCCCCATGACAAGTAAAACCCATCACCCAGGGCACCAAGGGGGAGGAGGAGGAAAGCCCCACACTAGCAGGGATCAGCTGCCCATAAGGGATAATGAGATGAAGGAAAGCTGAAGAAGCGAGCTGGGCCTTAAAGTGAAGAAGGGAAGTTGTCCTAAAGTTGTAGAAGGGGAAATCTGTCCCAGAGAATGAGAACCAGGAATATTATTGCATAAGCTCAAAGAAGTTCAAGTTTAAACGGAAGCTAAGTGAAGTGCTAGTAGTGAGGAGGGCACAGCAGGGTTCCATAAAAGCAAAATGTGCATACAAAATGAGGATGAAATGGGCATCAGTAAGAAACATATCCCTGTACAGCGGAGTAGCAATTAACACTGGCCACTGTTGAGCTGGCAAAGAAGGGCTTAATTTACCACGTGGATCCCCTGCGGTGTGTGTGGGTGGCCTTGGGGACAGTTGGCGTTGAGAGATGTGAACCTTTCCATGCCTGGATTCGTAATGATGACGTCAACCAGGGGAGTTGGCGATCGAGAGGAATGTTAAACACAACACATCATGTACCATCTCAATATTGAATCAATATAAAAAGATAAGCATTTCTGTCATGCGCTGTATACTAGGCCGAGACTAAGGTGTGTGTTGTCTGATTGAAATCCTTAACAACTCAGGCCAAATTACATAAGTACAATGAAATTACAAAAAGCATGATCGTTGGATGGAACATGATGCACAAGATAAAACTGCCAGCGCAATACTGTACATATATTATCACGAAAACCAAATTCTCGAACTACAAAATCATAGGTTTGCATTTTATAATTAAATTCTTTTTTGTTTTTTTGTCCCCCGCAACACATGTGTATGCGGGGGGACACCCCCGTGAACCCTGCAGAGTAAAATACAGAATTATTAGACTGGGGGACACCCCTACTCCCATAATTCAGTATTTTGGAATACAAGATTTTTGTAGTCCCAAAATGCAGGACTTTGGGTGATGCAAGATTTTAAAAGTGAAAAAAGTATTTTTGTTGAATACCATACAAACTAGTAACGCTAGCCACAAACAAATAATATTCAATGAATTGTCGGCACTTGGTTACCTCACAGAGCAAACTCAAAACTGTATTTTGAAAGAGTTTGTATATCATGCTTTCCACACCATGAGCGTAAGTAAGGTCTTAAACCTTGTCTCGGGAGGATAGCTCAGGGGCAACAAGCTCGCCTTGGAAGCAAATAAGACATGGAGCAACACAGGTTTGATCGCCGGGTCCGCGCTTAGAAAACTCTGGGTATTAAGCGCGTTATAAATAATCTATCATATCCACTATGCACCCTGGTAAGATATTGGTATGAATTAGGTCGAGTGTACAAGATACTTGGAATTGTGCGCTATTCACCAGCCTTTAAGTTCGTTAAATGATTCCGGCTGCAGGAGTCTTGCTAAAAGTGAACCCTCCACTCAATGGTTCACAATGCATGTAAGTAACTTGAGAACTATTAGAAGACTTAGTCTTAGACTTAGATATTGTACTCACACTTGTACCCTTGCACCCACTTAACTGAGGCCCAGGGAGTCACGCAGGAATCCCCTGGTGAGCTGTTACCAGTGGAAGGCTGCGGTCACCACATGTACTCTCAGACCACGGTGCAGTAACCTCCTGCACACAGACGCTGCTGGCGGGCCTCCAGGGCTGTGCATCGTCCTGTCTCCACCTGCTCTAACAACATGCCCGAGCCGCAGTTTCCTCTCCATTCATCGCCTATGCCACATAAAACCTGCAATAATCAGCAAACGGCATGGGCTGAGCTGGAGTTAATGAAAGCATGGTGGCACGCGCGTGATGCACCCTTCCACAGTGTCTCATGGAAAATGTCATCCCGATATGGTCCATGGCCCCAGGGAGCCACATCTCCAGGGCTTGTTGGCCTGACTTTGGTGGCTCCACATAACTCCTACAGCACCACAGATCATCATACCTGTCCACTGCCTCCGACACAGTCGATCACTCTGATCTCCTTAATACGCTCCTCTTGGTATTCACGATTGAGCCCTTGCCTGGATTGAGTCCTAGCTGGCACCTCACCAATTCTCGGTCTCCTGGAGCAACAATACCTCTCAACTTGCTCCTCTAACTTTTGGTTTTCCACAAGACTCTGTCTTGGGTCCACTCCACTTTACACTCTACATCTCTGCTCTTGGGGAATTAATCTCCTCCTTTGGATTCTCGTACCAACTCTTCACGGATGACACCCAAATCTTCTCTTTTCCTGAACTCTCCTCTGATCACTATCAAAATCTCCACTGTGTCTCTACTATTCAATGTTGATGGCTTTGCACCCTCTGATGTTATACTCTACCAAAACAGAGGTGCTCTTCTTCCCTGCCAAATGCGCTCTATCATCTCTTTCTCTGTCTATCCAGTTCCCATTGGACACCGTCCCCCTACTCTTCTTCAGCTAGAAACCTCTAGGTCATCTAAGACCCTTCACATACCTTCTTTGCTTTCATCTCCAAAACTGCAACAGTGTCTCTCAACCTCCTAAATATTAGGAACTTCCTTTCAACACTGCCAAACAACTCCTCACCACTCTGGTCTTTTCTAAGCTGGACTACTGTGCCAGCATCCTCTTTGGTCTCCCAAACTATTCTTTCTGTCCTCTCGATAAGATCATGAACTTGTATACCAGGACTCTCTTTGTATTCCCTCACTTCACACTTCCTTTTACTGGCACCCGGCTGTACCAACGATGCAAAACAGGGCCAGATTTAAATGGTCTTCTCTGGTTCAGAAATGTATCCACGGTAAGACACCACCATATCGATCCTCCTCTACAAGCCAAACTAAAATCCTACCTCCTCGTCTCCAAGTTACCCTATTGACCTACCTCTCATCTGCCTTCTAGTTAACATTTTTCCATAGCCTCTAACCTGCCTATGTCCCTCACTTTCTTCTGTTCTGTCATGGTCAGATCCCGATCACAGCTAGCTGTACCGCCTACCTGTACTTGAAAATGTCTAATGTTGGTTGTCCTTATCTATGCATGTCCACTTATGTATTGTCCCCGGTGACTGTTCCAGTTACTCCCCGACACAACCCGGTTAGAATGTCCCTCAAACTCACCCCACTGTAAGAAGCTCACTGCTTCCGGTCAAATCTGATTTCTTATCTATTGTACAGTCTTTTGTGATCAAAAGAGCATGGTTCCTTCCTGTAAGTAAATAAATAAACAGAAGTATACGAAATGAAAAAATACCCAAGACTGGACTTGCCTTGGGGGTGGTCTGGTCAGAACCTCCAAAACAAACTTGGGCACTTTAAACAAACTACCATTGATGTTCCACTGAAAAGGGGCATGCATAAAGCACTATATTAAAGCTTTATTTTATGGAACACGTCCGGGGCAGGGAAGATAAGGCTACATTGGCCATGGGCAGTGGACCAACCAGAGGAGGGGAGTAAAACAGACCCCAGGACGTTGTGAGGAGTTTGAATGAGGTCAGAAGAGGAGGAGGAGGTGGCAGACCAAGAAACAAGCAAGAGGAGGGAAAGGAGTGTGGAGGCGATTTGTGGAGCAGGCGAGGTATTGGTTAGTGAGTGCAAGTGGTACTTAATTGTGAGTGTGCATAAAATACTGATTAGTTTAATAAGAAAATGATTGTGCAGTGCTTGTGACAGTGAAAGAAGGGTGACTAAGTAGAAGGTGGAGAAGCAAGAATAGCAGCGGAGTGGTTGGCATAGTAACACCAAAGGGTGGAGGCAAGGCTTAGAAGGAGTGAGACATTGAAGGGACAGAGGAGGAAGGTGCAGGTAGAGAAGTGGAGGTGGATTTGGAAGAAGAGTACCTAGCGGGAAACAGAGGAGGAGGGGAGTATGTGGACATGATAAGACAACAAAATCAGGCAATGTGTCTGAAAGGCACAACCCATTATCCCTTTTTAAATCAAATGGATATTGTGGTGTCAGTCTAGAAAGTCCCTGAAGGAGGTTAGATAAGAGATGTGGCCTTTATACATTCACTTCTGGCCTAAGTAGGGATGTCTGGGATAGGGTGTATTGGTGTTTTCAAGAGGAGAGAGAGGTAGGGAGAGATGGAAGGAGGGAGAGAGGCATGGCCTTGGGGCTCTGAGAAAGCCAGCAGTAAAAACCAATGAGCCATCTACAAATGTCTTGAGCCATATGTGATACCGGCCTGACCTTACTGGTGGGTGGTAGAGTCGCAAAGAGGGCTACACTCACAAAGCTATGTTTGTGAGGCAGGGCCGCACCACATTGCTGATTTTTAAGCGCCTGCGTCTGTGCCTTCAAGTGAATAAAGGAGTGGTCCCTCAGAGCCAGAACCATTGGCACACTCAACACCCCTTGTTCAAGCACAAACATCAGATATAAAACTACAGGAGGAAAGAGCGGGACACGAATTAGGATGGGAAACGCACAGTCAACTATTAACCTCTGTGGTATCCCTGCCAAAGATCCTATAACCAGACAAAACAGAGTAAGTTTAGGGTTATTTATGAAGGGATTTTTACAGTGTGGGACAAATTAACAACCGGGGAGTGATGCATTCTATTGAAATTATGAGATGGTTCTCTGGGTAACAATTTACTAAATTACCAGGATGGATCTGATCTTAATGACCAACTGAAAGTTAGGGAATAACTAAGGAATCCATCACAAGTTGGATGGGCTTTTGGGTGGATTTTGAGTGTCAAATACCGCTGAAGAAATCTACCCCCACCACCAGTGGTATTTCTGAAAATCCATCCAATTCAGAGTTTGTAAGTGCAATGGATATATACATCAATGATTGGATTTACTCTTTGCTTTCCAATACTATTTCGGATAATTGATCAAGAACGTGTTCAAATTTACTCTATATAGTTCCGACGATCATTCATGGACCATTATCATTAATATGGAAGTTACACAATTGGTTGTTTTTATTCATTTGGTAAACATCACTTGTGTATTAAGAATGGATTTTCTCTCTAATCTAACACTATGATAGATGTACAAGCATACAATTGAGGTGGAATCAATTTAGACATCTGGTGGATTCCAAAATAATATTTTAAGCATTTTAATAAACTAACAAAAGGATTCAGTTAACGTTTACAGCCAGGGCCAGAATTTGCCGTCAACATGACTATTTATTTATGACGTTGTTAGGAAAGATTCCCAATTATGTGTAATGTTCCCTCCAGTTGCGTACCCCCCAACTATTTGTTAAACACCATAGTCTGACTTTACCAGAGGAGCCCAGCCTTCTGCTGCACTCCTCTGGGCTTTTCGCTCACTTTTTAGGGGGAAACTGACATGCCCTTAAGACAGTCGGTACTGGGAGACTTTGTTTCCCTTAGTGCCTTCCAATGTTGCAGCTTTTCTGCAACATGTAACAAGTGTACAGTGTACCTTCCAGTACAGTGCTCTTGGGTCTATTAGTCATTTTCAAAGGCCCTAGACACGTTAAGGATATTTTAGGAGAAGTGCAGATGTGCCATGGACAGGGCTGGTGGCATCTTATTTCGTATATTTTTAACCCTTTCCTGCCAAGTAAACCGTGATTACCACGTTTGGCACAAACGGGTGGCATGGCTCCAAAATGGCCATGCCACGAGGTTCTTTGTCCTGTCCTTTGGCCATCTTGCCCCTTCACCTTCCCCAGGTTGAGCTGCCCCCGGGCAGTTCTTATTTGGGCATGCATTCTCCCACGAAATGCCAAACTTTCGCCGGCTTCTGCATCCCTTGTGTGTGCGCCTCCAGGATGTGGGCTGGAACGTCTGTTTCCAATACACATCCTCGGTGCCAGAGAGTCTGCAGTGCTATGAATGCCTGGGACCACCGTGGTCTGCGATTGGTCCACGTACGGTATGCCTGTGTGTGAGCAGATCTCCTGTTGGGACCTCTTCGTTTTGGCGCAAAGGAGAACCTGGATAACAGAAGGCCCGAAACACCCATACCATGTCAATCTCTGGAGTTCTCACTGAACGAAGGATAGGATCAAAGTATCCTGAAACTAAGAAGCCGAGTCGAGGAACTGCTGGTGACTCGCTGGAAGGTTTTGGCACCCTGAGCCAGCTGTCACCCTGTGGGACCCCTCTGCATTTGGTCGTCCTAGAAGGTCTGCGAAGACGTTTCGACCCATTGGAATAGTGGGACCAACTATTCTCGCCACCTTCATCAAACCCTGCAAGTAAGCTCTCTCGGAAGTGTCACAGGGCCAACCAGTGGGCTGACCAGCTTATACAGACTCTTTGCGCTGATACCGCTGCCGTTTCGAGGAGGCCCTCGAAACTTGGTAAGTCACTAGCTCTGTTTTCACGGCACTCACACTAAATTTCATACACTTGGCGTTGCCAGGTCTACAGTAAAGTGAGTGCGCCTGAACTGGAGTATACACGGTTGCTGTGTCGCCCAGCCATGGTGACGAACTTTGCAGGTGCGCTGCATTTGTTACACTCTATCCCCTGAAGCCTGCCGCAGTGATCCATCCACCAGGAGTGGAGAAATGGCCACTGTCCCATTAGGGAATCATCACTGTATCTTCATTGCTGAAAGCCACAGAGCCGCCAACTTGCTGCACTTGAACCTGCAACCGAAGTGGACTCGACTGCCGAAGTTTGGTCCGGAGTGAGCCGGAGGGCGGTGACTAATCGCAAACTTAACCGGTGGCCCCTAGCGCCGCCATTGAATTTTACACACAAGTGGCCCTGATGGCCCCTCTCCTTTCCACTGCTAGTGCGAACTAGCAACCTATTCCCAACTCTTGGAATCGACTGCCCTCAAGTGGAGGCCCTCCTCGAATAGTGGGAACCTATTCTTCATCACCTCACCTACCTTCCTGAGCTGCTACAGATCGTTAAAGAGACCCCGTTTTGCCCATTTGAACTGCTGCGTGTGCGAAAGTGCAAGTACATTTGAGCAATAGGCTCCACTCCTCTTAGGGATTGGACTGCCTCTTAGTTAGGAGTGTGTTGGATGCAGAAGGGACTAAAGACTATTTGCACTGCCCGTTTCCTTGCCCTTTTAGGCTGTGGACCCATTTTGTGCATTAACCCTTTAGACCCAATTGGTCTTGTATATATGTATTTAGATAGGATTGTGTTGGCTTAAAAGTATTACTGTGATTTGATTTGTGTGGTGAAACTCAAAGGCATTGAAATAAATATATTTGTATTTTTAATATATATATATATACACCTGACGGGGAGTGATTTGTAAGTGTCCTTTGCTCTGTGTGCTCATTGAGGTCTTTCAGTCACCCTCACCCCTCCTGAGACCTAGTCTTGACCGCTGCCAAGCTACCTTGATTGGTCTGGCTTGTCCAGAAGGTTACCCTGTTCTAAGAAACTAGGCTGGCCTCCTGAACCTCTGCATACCAGAGTTCAGAAATCTATTTTAACAGATGTCACACGTGAAATGCCAGGTTTGCAGACTTCGGTAGGATGAATTTACATCTAAATAAATCTTGTAAGTTATGCAATGAGGCATTACTATTTTTAATGGTTACCCATTTTATAAACCCCTAATAATTAATTCTAGCTATATACTATTTATACAATTTAGCAATACTATAATTAAACCGATGATCATCAATGAATTAGGACACATTTCTTGAGTTAATGCAGCCTTAACTAATCAGGTGAGTTAAACTGAATGATAGTAATACCTGGGACGGTTTAACGATTTCTTAAAACCATTACAGAGTAGGACTATACATTTCACAGGTAAATAAACTACTGATACTAATGGAATTATGAATACATAATCCAATTCATTTGAGCTCCACGCTCACATATCCTTACTGGGATAACATGACCTATCAACACAGGTGAGCACATTTTGTACGATAGCATCCAATGAATTGAGCAAACAAAAGTTTTACTCAAATAGTCATATTTTTTATAATGCATGTTCTTTTCTTTCTGCATTTATTTTGTTCATATCCTTACATGCAACAAAAACATTTCAGCAATCATGCAAATTGGAGAGATTAAAGATTGGGATAATATGCCGTCTATGAATTATGGTTCAAAAACATTTTGAAGTTGGAGTTTGAACAACAGCGTTTCCATGAAATAGCCTTGAGAAAGCTCATTTTGGTTAACATGATATCAGAGAACATAGTGTTTCGATGCAATGATTAAATAATATATAGTAACACAGAATTGTGTTCTGATATAGTGACAGTACTAATAATTGACACAATGATCGAATTGATAATATGTTTTGATGTGGTAACAAAATTGGATGTTTGTTAATTTCTGATGTTATTTCACACAACAAGAATAAATCACAGTGTTCAATTGCGAGACCATTGTTTATGATGCAATGATACAGGTATGGAGTGAGATCTTGCTTTTGAAATCCATTTATTTATTTTGTAAAATTACTTACCTTCTGTGATTACAAACAGCACCTTATTAAATTTCAAGAACATTAGCAAAAGAATGTTCACCTAGGACGCACAGCATAAGGCCTTTCTTGTGTTTATCCTGATATGGCAATGTTGAATGTCATGGCCCTATGTGACCTACACAGGTTTAGCTTTATTTGTCACTTGAATATTACTTCTCAGATTAGGCGCAGGGAAGAAACTGTCAACCCATATCCTTTTGTTTTACACTTCTCAAATTAATCTTTGTAGCAACTACCTGTCTCTTTCATTCAGATTCTTCTTATTCCTCCAAAACATCACAGCTATCGCTTTGTTTCGGTTCTCCTCTGACGAAATCTGCAGATAGCTCCCCATCAAAATTCTCCCCGAACAATATTGTCATTCCCCTTCTAACTTTCTCCTCAGATGCTGTGTCTTTCTCGCATGCTCTTACCTCACTGCCAACCTCCAGAATTTCAATTTGCGCGTTCAGAGCCATAACCGTGCATTATTCAAGTGTCAATGCCACCTGACACCTCTAAGTGCCAGGGCCCCCAAGAGCAGTGTCAGCATTCTTCAGAAATGTCCATCGTAATCCAAGCCGATTATAGATTAGTGCACCATCATTTCTTACAAGCAAGGTCTCATATGCTGCACCGGAAACCTCAATGGACGCAAATATACCTCTTACTGCAATGTCAAAGCTGTAAGAAAAGGTTCATGATGCACATTGAACTAGAACAGAACAATGGAATGGTGAAACAATACAAAAATGAGAAATATAGAAGAAAAAAATTTTCTTTTGCATACCTGGGCTTTATGTGCAACCAAAAATACTTTAACTCAATCCTTCACCCTGCGAATCATTAGCTTCATGGGGACCGGGCTAACAGACTGATCTTTGTTAACCCCCTAATAAAGTCTAAATGTTTATTTTCAACAGGGCACCGATTTCTACTTCTAACTAATCATCATTTATATCGAAATCATCTCTAAAATAAAATGATCAACTTTCTGCAATATATATTTATATTTGCAGCCCCCATGCTGGCACCATATCTACAATAACATTTTTCGGGTTAAGTGTAGTGAATTCCCACCCCTTCCTAGCATTATGTTGGAGGATAGCAGGCCGCTAGGGACTGGGTTGGACCGGCCTCTAACAGATGCTCCTCATAGAGGGTGGCTGAGGCAGGATCCCTCAGGCCCGCTATATCTCTCAAGGAACATTATATCTCCACCAAGACAAACTAGAACCTCGAAAATGCACTAACACCTAATGAAGGAGTCTGTCTTTTTCACTCCGTGTTCAAAGTATGGAATTGGGATATGATTCCCGTGGTGGTCTGCTTCACTGGACTTGCAGCTACCACAAGGACTCAGTACTTGGGCAATCCGAGGCAGAGGCAGACATGCCACCGGTACAATACCGGAAACCCATGGACTCCGCAAAACATTCACCAGACACAGCAACTGCTCTTAAGAAGAGAGCAGAGAATGTGCTGACATGGAAGCCACTTTCCAAAGATCAGGAGGCAACAAGAATGCAGAACCAGAGGATCACAGTCCATGTAGGCACACGATCAAGATGGCACTGACCACCGCACCAACCTTTGTAGTTTCCCTGAGAAAGCAGAGCACAAATCAGAGGAGCCCAGGCCCGAGCCCATCACAACCCAGGGTTACAAGTAGCCAGTAAGCATCCCATGGAAAACAAAGAGGGAATATCAGAGATATAAAGAGGGTGGAAGATGCCCATTGGGAGAGAGAACTCCAGAGGAGATGCATTCTCAGCTGCAGTTGTGTTTAACACAAAGAAGGTTCTTCGAAGACTACACTGGCAAGAGAACCAACTGGAGAGTCCAGCTCCTATGACTCAGAGGGGCCCCAAGAAACACATAGCTGACCACAGGGACTGGCAACCACAAGCCATATAGCAGCTGGAGCAAGCTGCCATTCGCTGCACTTAAGAGCCTGTTCACTTGGTAGCCTTCAAGGAGGTGGACAACCTAAGTCCCAGATCCACACCTCACCCAGAGGAAATGAGAATAAGCTGCCTAACCTCCAAAAGAAACCAGAGGTAGAGGGGGTAGTCTGTGACAGGAGGTCTAAGGAAAGAATATTGTATGCCTGAAAATCACCCTGGGCTTAAACAGAGAATCATTGCTCAACATTTGAAATCAGGAACAGTGGCCTAACTGGGGCCTGATATTGCTTCAGAAGAATTGCATTGCAGAGTCAAGGACTCAGTGAAGGTGCCACAAGGTGGCCTGAACTCATACCACACCATGAAACAAAGAGAAAATGCCAGTCTGATCCCAGACAAAACCCTGATACAGAAGATGACACTTGAGTGCATTTCAAGACCAAACCCCGAAACACGGGAGAAGATATTCACACACATTTGGACGGGGAACTCAAGAGATAAATGATAACATTCCGGATTGGAAAAGGACTGTCCCACAAAGTCACAATGGATCCTAAGAAAGAACCGAAGAGCAGAGAATAAGCACAGAGGCCGAGGGAGCAGCTGGACTGAGTACAATGTGGAGAGTCTTTCTACAGGGGAATCTGAACTGTGTTAGCATTGGAATGGAATTTTAAGAACAGGTTTTGGACATGTTCTTGGGTCACTTCGAGGTCTTTGCTGTTAAGACTAGGGGAGCAGCTACTCATTACTTCTTAATAACAGGGTAATATGTACTTTGGTCCTCCTTTGGATTATTTTACTTTAGAATAGGGGGTCTAGGATGGGAACTAGGCCTGTGTCTCTATACAGCTGAGGAAAGAGACAGAAACCATGTAATCACTGATATTGGTTGTCCTGACCTTTGCCTTCTCATTTAGGATATTGTGTAATTAGACTAGGCGGGTATTTTCCCCAACCTTACCCGATCACTATATTATTAATAAAGGCCCCATGGTATGGAGTTCTCAGTCTTATGCTTCACTGCCCAGCCTACCATACAAGACAATAAAGAATACCATTAGAATCACACCTAAACAGATAAAATATCTTACTTTCATGCAGTCAGTTGTTACAAATATTTATATACTGTACTGTAAAATATATTACATCTGAAGATATATTGTACAGGGTGGCACACACCGGACTGGGACTTGAAAAGTCACATTCTCCTCCCTAAATCAGACATCTCCTAGACCTGGGATATAATCTCTAGATGTGGGAACTGATGGGGTAATTATGTTGAACAATCGAGTAGCATTTCATATTCAAGACTTACCAACTTTTCCTGCTGCACCGTCCAATTTGCAGTGCTCGTCTGAGTATTAGTGCAAAGGCTAAAATGCATATCATGGGAGTGGGCACCACTAATCCAAGCTTTTGCAGTACAGAATTACGTACTCTCTATAGAATGCCTCTGAGACCATCCTCCAAATATACCCTCTTTCCTACCAATAGTATCTCACCTGGCTCTAATTTTCTAATATATTGCATCTGTCAAGGCTCAACGAGCCACAGATACCCATTTATTCAGTGGTTATTTCCAGGGCACTGGCAGGTATCTTTTAGATTGTCCAGAAGTCTTAATTTGCCATTTTGTCACCATGCACAATCATTCAAAGATGCATCCTACCCATGGACCAGATAGTATGTAACTAGTGGGAGTCCAGAAGCCTGTAAAAAGCATTGGAATCTCTGGCAGTTCCAGCTGCTACTGTTCCAGAGACTTCTTCACAGCCTAATTCAGCAGGAAGTCCAGATTCATTGGAAGGGTCCCAGGCCAGGCCTGATCGCGCACATATTCATGATTCTTCAGCAGCTGCACATTCAGAAAGTCCTGAACATCTATAGATGTGAGATCCCATTTTAGAGCTTCTCCAGCCACAGCAACATTCCACATTAGAATTGTCAGGAGTTATTTGGTTACTGTGGCTCAGGGAAGAAATTATTCTCAGTTCTCTGATATTGGCATTAGTTTTTTATATGACTTGAGTCCAGGTTACAAGCTCTGCTGCCTTCTTTAACTGTCCTAAATGGAAGTGACTGCCCCCCCCCCATGAACACTCAAATTTACAAGGACAGAATTTGCCCCATTCCATTCCCAATCCTCTGTGTCCCATTTACTTCTCGTAGTTAACAATAGTTTCTGTAGCACCAAGTGTATACCACACCTTGGACCAACTTGAATACTGAGACAGGACCTAAAAGAAGACAAAGGCAAAGAAGCTAATAGTGGTCAAAGTGACATTTACAAACATATTTGAATTCTGACATATTTGGCCATGTTGCTATCTAATACCACAGCTCTTGGCCTGCTATGACACCTCAGCAGTCTACTACACACATAACATGAGAATGACTACAACAGAAGGCAACACATGTGTAGCCCCTGTTTTTCTGGCCCCAGCCTCAGCAAGGGAATGCCCCTTCCCTGCTCCAGGTCAGGGACGAGTCCCACAGGAACCAGCCACTGCCCCTTCCCAGACCAGCCAGACAGGAAGAGGCCCGCTGCAACCTGAAATTAAAATTGATGTTAAAACAGATGCGCCCAGTTCCTTCAAATGGAACACAGACACCAAAGAGGATTGCCTCACGGAGACACCATCCTGACGTGATTTCTCTCCGAGGGATCAGCCCCGACAAGTCCACCCTCCTAGATAAAAGGTCAAAAGGTAGATCCTTATGATGGAACTGACAGAACAGATCTCTATTTCCTACCTGGTGCCATCCACTGTGGGGAAAGGTCAGGAGATGCCTGGGTGTTTCCACCCCTCCGCGGGTTTTGGCTGGCTGACACTTCTCCTTTCCCTATTACATCAAACTACATCAAAACACTGCTCTATCTATCCACCCACTGCCCTCCCTTATATAAACTCCTATCCATTTCTACTGCACCACTTAATCACATACACATTAATAACTAACTACAACTGTAAGCCTACACATACATAAATATACAGATAATTTACAAATAACGGCAAACAAATATACATTACATGGGGGTGGCTGCAGCAGTCAGCCACCCTTTCTCAGTAAAAATGGTGTTGTCCTAGTTATGGTGGATGGTTTCTGCATGGGGTTTGACCAGGGCGTTGTTCTTTTTCTTGTTCATTGGGCATCATCACATCACATAGCATGCCCAAAACAAATGTCTCTTTCAGGAGGCCCGATCTGCCACGTGGTGCTGCCTACTCACTGCTGTGTCCCCTGCGGCCAATAATCTTTAGTGGCCCTATGCCACTAAATGCCAATGACTGCCACACCCACAGCACAACTGTCGGCCACAGCAGCCCTGTGGCCAATGCCCTCACTGACACTCTGTGGTGCACTTGATATTTTTCAGCTGCTGTCATGCCCTGGAGGGGCTGCTCGAGTCACTGCTGCATGTTTTTTCTGGCGCTGTCCCTGTTGCCATGGGGTCAGTGCTATCCCTGTTGCTGTGGGAATGCCGCTGTTGTCCACCGCTGCGTAGGCAGCACATTGGCTGCCTTCTGGGACAGTCCCCCATCTTCCCTGCACTAACGTGCTGCAAGAGCGCAGGCCCGCACAATTCGGAACTCCGACCATCGTGTCAGAGCTCCATTCTTTGGAAAACAGGGGGAGTTAAGAGGGGGGGAAGAGGTAGCTCCAAATATAATGTAGAATCATCAATGTCTCAAATGTTGACTCAATTAGGGAATCAGAAGTAAGAAAGCAATAAATGCTTTATATGTAATTCTTGATAAAAGAGTGTATACATTTCAGTATTCTCTTGGGTTATCTATTGGGACTAACTGTGCCTATCCACCAGCCTTCACTGCCCACTTAAGTGAAGCATGCCTTCTCTACCATTGCTACACAGTTTGTTTTGGTTGGAACCCCAGTTTACCCTTAAAATTGATTGCTTTGCATCCCACACCAGAGAACTAAGAAATAAATCTGCCAACACAACAAAAGGAGGAGGAAAGCAGGAGGTGGCCAAGCCAAGTATGCCACATTGTAGGAAAGTTCTGGAACAAGAGGTGGCCAAGTCAAATAAGCCACCCCATAATGCGGTAACGGTTTGGAGAGGCAAGAGGAAGGAGACTACTAGGAATCTTAATCCAGAAGCAAGCAAGAGCTTGAAGAAGTGTGTACCCTGTTGGAGGCTCTAGCCTAGATCCTGGTGGTAGCTGCAAAGCCACCAAAGAAGCCCTCCAAGAATGAATTCCTACTGCTGACCAACAACACTGAACACCCTGACCTGGCTCTCCACTATGAATCTTGAGGGCTGCACCACATCCCTCGGTTTCTACATCAACAGACACCTCACTTTCAAGGAGCACGTAGCAAGGAATACACAACAGCCTGGTACTAACTTTCCCTCCTGTGGAAAATCAAGCCCTTTATCCCAGCAAGCAACTTCTGATCTGCTGTCCAAGCAATGGTCCTCTCCCACATGGAATGTGGCAATGCCCTCCGGGAAGGTCTTAAGGCCACCCCTGTGGCACCCCTAAGATGTGTTCTACATGCAGCAGCATGACTCGAAGTACTCCACAAATTCAACCACATCTCCCGACCCTCATCAAACTGCACTGGTTGCCGCTGCAAGCACATAGCACCTTCAAATCCTGCTGCATCATCTACAAGGCCATCACCTTTATTTCCCAAAGCTAATTCAGCTCAGCAACTCAAGAGGCCTAAGATTCACCAAAAAGTAAGACCTTGTGCAAACCTGAACTGGATTGGTGGAGGAAGGAAAGAACTGTTGAGAAGGAGCTAGTGCCTCCTTTCATTCCCAAGCACTTTAGAATTAAGCAAGATTTCTTTTGACTGCTTCTAGGCACTGCAACAGACCAGGAGGGAGGAGGTGCACTGAGAACGCCATTTCATGCAAATATAATCACACAGATATGGGGCAGTTATTTAAATATAAGGTGCAAATAACTATTAGCTTAATACATTTGTAAATGTTAAATCATAGTTTTAAAATCTCAAAGCAAGCTCTCTGCCAAAAGGAATGTGGCCTGCACTAAAAATGGATCGCAGAGCTCATGCGGTGTTGCATCACTGAGGCCAGCTCTAGCAGAGCACACGAAGTGGCTCAGCAGTTGTCTGTCTGTCAAAAACCCATTTATGCTAAAATGGGATTTTAACATGCTCAATGCACACAATGCAGAATTATGGAAAACCAGGTTTAAAAGAGATTAGAAGACAGATTAAAAAATTAGTAGAATGAGTGCAGTATGGAGTTAATTACTGGAAAATGTGTTTATATATAAAAGTTCATATGCAGCAAAATAAAGGAAAAAAATGAAGCTACAGTATATTCTTGCATAGGCTAGCAATATGTAAAGTAGTATGTCCTAAACAGAAATCCGACCCTGAAGAAAGGAAGACTGGAGCATCCATAAAACGGAAGAAGGATGGTTTGGGATTGAGCCATAACAAGTATCCAGTGACCAAGCCAAGAGTATATAAGCTCCTGCCTGGCACTAGTTTGTGGCACAAATGAACGGTGGAGGGACAGAAAAGACCGTTCGGGCAGCAGAGTTCTTTGCTCCTATCCTCATTTCTGTAAAGAATACATGTGTTATCCTTGCAAGATAGACTATTGGCCTTGCCTCCCTAGAGGTGTGCATTTACTCTGGTGTGAGCATGATTAGGGGTACTTGTATAATTAAGGGGTACCCCTTAAGTTGGGCTACCCTTAAAGAACCATATGACAGGCCACCTCTTTTTACTTCCCCAGAATCTGGAAATTCCGCCCCATCAACACAGGACTCACCCTTTCACTTGTATTTACATTTGAAGGATATGAAAACCCTTCCTCTTCAAGGATTGGCTTCCCCCTAACACCTAAGCCCACAGAGACTTGCCACCTAACGCGAGACTGGGTCAATCTGCTCTCCCATAGTTGCTTGTTGATCCTTTGCTGACAAATTAATCACCCTGCCCCTACCTCATTGTTAGCTCCCCACTCCCTTTGTATCTGGTTTCCTCCCAGTCTACATCCCCCTATGACTTTTAAAGTGCTTTGTTGCTTCCCGAAGCTAGGTCCACACTCAACAAATACCCTTATAATAAATAGTAATTATAACAAAGTGCCTGAGACAACCAGTGATGGGCGACTGTTGGTTGGGGAAGCGTTGTAATATAGTTACTGCAGGCCGACAGGGACAAAGGTGGGGGTGGATCCGACCCAGAAGATCCCTAGTGCAAGAGGGGGAAATTGCAAGTTCTTGCCCTGGTCGGAGCACAAGGAAACTGGCTAGCATAGAGGGGGATGTTGCAAGGTTTTGCCCTAGTAAAGAGTTTCAGCAGACCCCCAAACCCTTAAGGCAAAAATGGTGATCTGAAAGGGCTTGCCCTAGTAGGCGTGCATCACTGCTACAGACTCCCGGAGGACTACTCATCATTGGCGTCATCTGTCAAAGCCAAGTAAAGAAGTGTGCTATCGCACTTAAAACTTCCAGACACTGGGAATGCAATGAAAGAAACATTTTCCTGGTTACCGATACCCATGAAATGCCTGGATTAGAATAGATACTGGACATTGGACTAAGTACCTAGGTCCTCTTAGCACAAACCCCCTTGTTGCTTTGATTTAGCCCAACCCGGACAATGGATAATCTCTCTTATGTTGGTTAGGCGTTACCTCCTGTCCTGTAGTAGGTAGTTTCTTACCCTGGCGTGACTCTAGGATTGCAGCTAAGAATGAGGAAGTTGTGCAGGAAATGATCTCAGAAACACAGTGGGCTGAATACTGCCATGTTGGCCGCTCTTGGTTAAGAACGCCTTCCTCGATTGATCACGCTACTCTTGCAAAGAGCCAATCATTTTATTTGTACTGTCACACCATCCTTTTGTTTACAGAAGAATATACAGTCAACAAATTTAGCTGAGTATGAATGGTCCGTTTCTTCTTCAGGACACCAAGAGAAGACCTTTACAGTTCTGGTTTTTGCTTTTTAAGCATTTTGTAATAATACATGTGCAGGATTCACCAAGTCCTCTTGTGGAGGTCATCCTGACCACCCACCCCTAAGCAGCAAGGTCTGTCAGCTTCTGATCTGCCAGCCCCTTTTGGTGACTTGGGAAGTAGACACTGGTGAGCTTCAATAAAGCAGTAGAGCAAGCATTTTGTATCCCTGCCCTTCTTCACTGATTCAGACAATACTATGGGGCATTCCCCGGCAACATAAATAAACATGAAACAGATTTATTTTCATCAAACTTTAATATTTATTTCCTTTGTTTGATATGTTGCAGTTTCTGATGCCAAACAGCAAATGGGGGAAATAGCAAACACGTCCAGCCCTTCTATATAACAAGATTGGAAAGTTTACAAAGTGTGGTAAATTGAAGGATCCCAAATTGGTACAATGGAAGATTATTTAAGGAAACAAAGGAGACCCTTAACTCTACTCAAAGGAGTCATTTTGATGTTCAACTGAGGCTCAATATGGCGGGAAGTCCTCAGGTCTCTTTTTCCAACCTTCCTTTGTTTGTAGGGAAACAATCTATTTAGGTGCCCCGCAGTTGGAAACACTTCTCGCCTTCAGGGAGACCTAGAAACCAGTGTTTGCATGCACATGAAATTAGAAAAACTAATCTTATGACCACTATTGTACGATTCAATTTAGATAACATTTTCAGCCTAAAATACATTTATCATTTTTAATATTGCATTCACTTGAGGACGTTTATAGTGGATTTTAACCATTTGAGGCCAACCGGTTTATCAGCAATGGGCACTATGAATGCACTATTTTCTTCAGACATAGGGCTAAAATTGTTTTATTAGCGAGACTTTGAACATCTATGTTCAACTTAGTAGCCCAACAGGCTGTCATGATGATGCTATAGAACACACTCCCTCTACAGTAAAATTAAATGAATGGTCCAAATAATCTTGAGAGAAGAAGTTTAGTTCTTGAAGCAGAGAAGACACAGGGAACCTGGAGCTGGCTCACAGGATGTGCCGAGATGTCCCACTTTCCTGTGCAATTGACATTTTTATGGGTTGCCCATGTAACTCCAAGTACACAGGACACTGTTTTCAGTTCTGGGCTTTCATTTAACCTATGTATGTTGTTGTATGTATGTATGGGATTTGTATCCAGTAGTTGTCTAGTTATAGAATCACTTAATTATAACCGCTGGTAAAAGGAATGCCCAAAAATGTGGCTTCTCTGGTACAGGGCCAGCTGACCACCCAAGGCTTTTAGATATTGTTTGCAGTCAGTTTACAGATTTATTCTTTAAGAAATTAGAAGCCATGATTTTCCTCAAACAGACAACTCAAATTAAACCTGCAAAACAATGAATGGTACCATTAAACATATGTCAAGCACTGAGTGGCCTGCTGTGCCTTTACAGCTAGAGCCAGTGAAAAGCCACCCAAGCACAGAACCAACGAGTGAGTCCCACAGCACTGCATGGACACGGATGTGACCTTTACTTGTCCCTTTGGTCAATTCCATCCCTTGCAGGTATGTGTGGGGCATGAATGTAGGTTTACACAGTTGCCCTTTGAAGGATGCTACATGCACATCAGTGTGCACAACGCAACCCTTACCCCTCTTCCCCGAGAGCTGGGAATTCAGGAAAGGGTTGAAACAGTAACGCCAAGAAGGCTCCTAGGTAAATCTGCACAGTGTGGTTAGGTGTCACTGTTCCAGATCTACTATGGAAAATGCTAACTTTTTTGATGGAACCTTTACTTTTTTGTACCTCTTCCCATATAGTTGCATGTTTTTTCAACCCATTTATTAAAATACTTCAGAGGCCAGTTCCTTTAAATGCCCACATTTTAATGAAAATGGTCCATAGGTAATTTGGTAGTGTGAAGCAGAACACATAGCCCTATCCACCATTCAGTTGTGACAAAATCAGAATGTGAACTTGTATTCTGTAGTTCAAACCATAAACTTCAGTTCATAGCTTTCACCAAACTCAATGGTACTCATTTTATCAACCTAGGTAGGACATACGATTGTGTCGACCCTGAAAGGAAGTCAAACCTATGACGTGAAGGTTAAACAGTGCTCCCCATTGGCAGTTTGTCTAGTGATGACTGGGCTCATGTTCTGTAGTGGAAGGGAATGCCTGCTATGGAATCAGAAATGAGGGGAAGAGAGAATAGTGGAACGGACTTGAATGTAGTATGTAAGCAGGCAACACTATCAGATGACTTAATAGCAGCAAACTGGGAACTCGGCCACCAGAAACCTCAGACTACCCACAGCAGATGTGCCGTGCACCCAACAGTGCTCCTTGGATGAAACGATTGTGCCGATTATTCCAAGTCAAGAAACGGGGAGACTGGGCAAGGACATGTGACATTAACAAAGTCTGTGAGAATCTGGCGTCAGGCTCACCCCCACTCCGGATAGCCAGCAATGAAGGAGACTGCAAGGGGATTTCGCAGCCTGTAGGTGGAGGGGGATCTTTCAGGGGTGAGTGGAAGTGGGCTTGCTTACTCGCTAACTCACAGCAATCTCTCAAGGAAAGAGAACTCCATGGCACAGGTACTTGAATCCTCTCTGTCCCCTTACAAAATGTTGCCATCTTTTACTACAGACCAATAGGTTTTTATCAAAGTCATCCAGAGCTATAACTCTTAAGAATGCATTTCTTTGTCAAATAATGTGCCAGGAATGGAGGCTAGGCGCACCCATGGCATGGAAGTCTTTTTGGACCGTCTTGCACAGGGCAAACATTGGCTGCATACAAGCACACCCTACATCTGCTTTTCAGGCACCGAAATTAGCTATCATTTTTAGTTTTCAATTTGAAGCAGCAGGTTTGTGCATGGGGAAAATAGTTATTAATGCAACTTCCAACTAAGCGAGCCATGTAATCAAACACCAAGCGCTGCCGTCATAGTATTCCTCTTCTGGTTACTTGGAGTCAGAACACACCCAAGTAGCCAATGGTGGGAAAATGCTGACAACCAAACGAAAACTGGACAAACGGGGACCTCTTGTGCCCAAAGACTTTTTTCGTACCTTGCATAACGTTTTTGACTTGAAATGAACCAATGTTTTAAAACAACAAAAAACAGATTTTAATGTTCTGTGGGGAAGGGAGATCACCCACTGTAGTTTGCTTCAGAAAAGAAAGGCTTCCTAGCATTTCACACAACTTCCTTGCAAGGAGTTTTCACAGCAGAAGCGAGATGCAAGCACAAGGTGTGGGTATGAAAATAAATTAATAGTAACCAACACTTTCATGGACACTGAAAGACACTTGACATTTTCTTTACCGGAGCAGACATTTCACGAAGAACAAAGGCTCATTCCTTAACAGGGCAGAAAGGGGCAAAGGCAATGTGGAAGTTGAGGGGGGGGGGAAGGGTCTTGATCACCATTCTGCTTAGTGCAGCAATTCCTGTGGCGGTACACAGCATGTAAGGTGGAATGGTTGAGGTCTAGCCGGTTCAGGACGACCAACCAGTTGGGTAGAAGTGATCAACCTCTCTCAATGGATGTGGTTTTTGTTTGGGCACATAAGGATATGTGCTGGTCTTCAACTTGACAGAGGAGGCAGCAGAAACAGCCTCCATTCACCTTGCATCAGAATACAAAAATTCACATCCTCTCCACAGGCGGAGCTCTTGTACAGGTCCCCTTGATAAGGATACATAATTCAAACCCCTCTCTTGGTGCACGCCTCCAATCCTCTCTTAGCAGTGTGCACTTCCTATTAGAACCATCCAGCTATGGCCGGAGGATTCTGACTTCATAGAGCATTGTAGCCTCCGACACAGATACCTCCCGATTGGCTGAGCCACAGTAGCATTTTGTCTCTGGAAGGTTTGCTTCTCCTGTTCATGTATTCTCTGGATGGCCATCTTTTATACATGCTCCCTTAATGGAACCACAGGATACTTTTGTAATCCGTCTGATGTGTGGGCATCCCTTACAGCCATTCTTGCTTTCTGACAAAATGTAAGACTCATCTCGTCACTGCATGTGCATATATCTTTTTGTATGAGTGCCCCTCAACAAGGGATGATTGGTATAAGACTGTATATCATAGACCAGTACTACATGGAGCATGGCGTCCCTTTTCCATCATAGCTGGCCCATTTCCTGTAACCATCCTCCAATGCTGAAACAAGAGGAAGCAGATGTCTCGTATATTATACTCCCTTCCATGCCGCATCACAGTTACCATCTCTGGGTCAAAAGGCGGGCATCTTGCATCCGTTTTGCCAGGGGGTATACCAGTCTTAGAGCCCTTTCCTATTCACTGGCACCATAGGTTATTTCCCCAATCGACTTATCAGGAGGGTGCAAGTTTTCCATGCCTGTTCAATTCCACTGGAACAGGAAGAGACCTCTTCCACCCTCAACCAACCCATGTATGTGCAACTATAATCTGCTTCCGTCACATGAAGCAAATAATCTATTGCATACTCCTTTGTTTCTGAATGGTATGTGGAAATGGACACCAGATTGGTGCCTCATGGATCCAGTGGTGGGTGTCTTGAATGACAGTGCAAATTACTGTGGCCTGAGGATTGTCGGTTAATAACCTCTTCCTCATGTGTTCATGCATCTAGAATATCAATAATTACAGGCGGGAGATGGCTTATTTGGTTGACTTAGAATGTACTGCCTACGCCAAGTATCCTTAATAGATGCGCAAGATATTGAGCGCTTGTGTTTGTTTCCGCTGCGACCATACATCCTTCTAACCATAGGCACACAGTTCTCAGAGTTGGTCTCATGCATTTCTTCAAAGCTCAGGCAGCCAATGTTCAGTGGAAGAATGAAAAGAAAGATATGCACTGGAGGGGTCCTGCTTCTCCCATTTGCTGTTCCTCCAATTCACATTCAAATGTTCCTCAATTTACATAACACTGATTGAGTCCTCGCAAACGAAGTTCAGGGAAGGGCCATTCTGTAGTCCATGATTCAGATCAAGATTTATATATTGCATTTCATCAGAGGAAAAAAAAATATAAAATAAGAAAGCTAGGTCTGTGTCCTCCTGCAGCTCGCGTCCCTGTGACGCCACTCCCGACCGGCAGGGCATGAACCTTCACCGAGGCACGTCTCTTAGGATGGTGTTGCTGTCCAGATCCATCCCGTTGGGCAGAGACTGCTTGGAGCATCGCACCCGCCCTTTTCCTGAATCGCGCCTTCATGCGCTCCCGCTCTTTTTCCTGGCTTAATGAATGCAGCAGGTTTTCACCATATTTCCTTCAAAGCACCAAACTTGGCCTGTGGGTCTGTCCATTCACTGTGAAAACAAAACATATGAAAGACTGTTAGGCTTGGCTGTGTCAGAGTGTGAACCGAGGCACGGCAGTTAGGAGGACAGATAAGGAGCGAGAGCAAATGGTTTGATAGAAAGCGATTACAGTGGCCGAGCAGCAAGCTGGCTTCTAGATGCCTAGCGTATGGTCATGTGATCATGGTACAAATAGCAAACCAGTATTCTGAATTGACATGTTCGGCAAAAAGGTCTTTAAATTTTGATGAAGTGGGCATCAGTTCTGAACACTGTACTACACTGAAGTTTCTTGGGAACAGTTTGCCCACAGAATTAATGTCAGTGCTTACAATTTTTAACAAAGACCTACTAACTATTGAGCAGAATTTTTTTTATATAAAGTTCCGACAATTGAATTAAAATCTATTAGCATAATTCCCATTGTTATTCTGATAAACCATAACAATCTGAAGAAGGGATTAAGGTTGGACTCAAATCTCACTGGACACTTTGTTATGACAGTGTCAATCACAGAACTTGCAGAAAGGGAACGCAAACGCATTTGTCTCCAATCGAGGACCTTCCTGTGAAGTCCTGAAAATGAAATTCTGCATACTAAATGTGCCTCAAAGATTGAAATTGGTGATCAATTTGATAGTTGTATTTGTTATCTTCCAAACAGGACATGCTCTACAAAGCTCTAAACGGTTTGTGAACAGTTAATTGACAATGGCGTAACAAACTCACCTTTTTTGCAATACAATTATTTAAACTTTTAATGGAATAATGCTACACACTTTAACAATGAATTTGTCAACATGGTCTTGTCACGGAGGTAGAAATTGGAAGAGCCTGTAAGATTTGTAAAGTCGATCTGCTAAAACATCCTGGCCATAAACTGTGATCTTCATGGATAATATTGTGGTGAAGTGCAGATGATGACAGATACATCCTTAGTTAAAATAAGGGCACTCAAAAAATGAGTAAGGCCCGAGTAAAGAGGTGGAAGCGTTTACTTGTAATTCTTCCACTGGGTTAAGGGTCAACTGCAGGGTCACAGTTGACATTCATTATGAAAAGCTTTGTAAAGTCACTTTTCTATGTTCGGAGCTCCTGAGGACCACTAGGCCAGTCCATGTTCAACTACAGGAGAGTGTGGGGGAACACACCCTACAGAATGCCGATGCCACGTGGTTCGAATGAGTGTAGAACCTGCTAGGAGTATTGTTCAGGAGTCTCCAGAAGAACTAAAACACATTCAGGTGCTCAGGAAATTACCCAGGATGCAAGTTTATAGGCCATGTTCTGGGCTAAGGGAGATCTGTTTACACCAAGGTTTTCTGTATATGCTGGATGCGCCCTTTCCTCAACATGGCTGAGGAGTCAAGGCTATACTCTCAAGAGGGAGCAGGATCATACAAAGGTGTACAACAAGCAATTACTGATGGTCCACACAACATACAACCACAAACTATTTTCTTAATACAGGGTTATGCAAGGAGACAGAAGAAAAAAGAAATGACTATATTAGACCACCACAGAAATTACTAACTGCTGATGAAGCAGTTCGAGCCCACATGCAGCATTCTAAATGGTTGTGTTGGATAATATTGGGTTTCACCTCACATCAAAACCAACATGTCTTTATTCGTAGTAAAAGGAGCTGAGGCAGAAGAGAAGATGTGCTTTTGCACAGCTTGTGCATAGGAATTTCCTATGGGCCAATGTTATATAATTGGACAGAGACAAGCAGAAAGCCTTGCGGTTTAAGGCAAAAAATAAAACACAGTGAGAAGCGTGCAGCATACAAACAGATGACAACCCTTGGCCATGAAGGCCAACTCAAGGACCCTGGTTAAAAAAAATGCTGGAGTGTAGAGAGGTGAACCAGATGCTGTGGGATGGTGGCGCTACTTTGGTAGCCCCGATTGCAGTCTTGGTTACAAAGGTGGTGGCCCATTGGTTTAAAAAAAAAGGTATGCTGCTCCCTTGGGCAGTGATAGGCACCCTACCGACTGTCAGTCCTAGGATTCCAGACATGAGGTGAGCTTTGCAAGGGCTAACAAATGTTCTTCATTGGAACCAGGAGGCAGGAAAAAGTCCTGTGCCCACTGAGTCAGGGGAAGAAGATCTGGTTAGGTGTGTTCTGGTTGGTAGGAAAGAATTCTGGATCGCACATAGAAAAATAACTTTACGTGGGGTTTGCAGATTTAAGGCAGATGCTTCAGCAGAGTCTGTGTTCCCTAGGTTATTTCTTGTCCCAGTTGCTTTGGGAAGAGTCCCAGCAATTGACCAAGATATGGTGCAAAAAGCACAATTCTTGTAGCACACTTGATCTAGATGCACATCCATATTCCAATAAGGTGCAGGCCACCACAAACATTTTGACGGCCACCCAATCGGGCATGGTTGCCCCATTTGAACCGCCCCGGGCTTCTTCCTCAGCAAAGACACAGGATGCAAATTCAGCAATGAATCCAAGACATCCATTCATGCTGCTGACCAGATGCGATCAAAACTACGCCGAGATTGTAGTCTCAGGAATAGCATGACCTTATATAATAAACGCTTTTCCCGGCTTACTGTCACAGTTGGCCTCAAGAACACACTAACTCTCAGAGAATGTTGAAAGTTTAAGGTTTCTGCAAAGGGGCGCCCAAATTGCCGCCCTGCTCTCTCGTGTTTTAAGGGCTTTTCCCTCCCTGGACCAGACATGCCTAAACCTGAAGGGCTCACTAGAGATTGGTAACCCCCTGCTGTCTACAAGTTGACTTGTTTGTTGCTGTGGCCTAAAGGCAAACGCCTTGTGTATCTGTCTCCCTGTGGTAATTCCTAGGCGAATCCTTTCCAGGGGTCCCACTGAAGAAATAATTATTTTTTACAACTGAGTGAAGTGCCTCAGAATTACCCGGCCATCTCTTTTCTTTTCCTCGTGCTTTTTTACTCCTCACCCGGAACTTCTCAGGGTCTTTTTCCCTTGCCTTCAACCTCCTCTCCTCTCCTCTCCTCTCCTCTCCGTTATTCTTCCCACTGCCTCTCCCCTCTCTCTCTCACAGTCCCTCTTCTGTCCCTCCAATGGCCCCCTTTCTACTCCCGACTTCCACCATTTGATCTCATTCTCCACTCTATACCTCTCCACTACATTCTCCTGCCTCTTACACTACACTCTCTGCCTTCTACTTCTCCACTAAATGATCCTCCCTCTTCCTCTACACTCTCCTTCCTCTACACTACTCACCTACCTCTACCTGCCACTACACTCTTTCCTCTACCTTTCCACTACACTCCTCCCTCTACCACTGCATGACAATCTATTCCTCCCTCTACTCTCACTAGACACTGCATCCTCTCATCCTGAATGCTGGTACTCACAGTCCTACGGAAGAAGTGTAAATGCTAGCAAATATTGTGCACAACAGGTAGGCAGTCAAAAGAAGAGGTACTTGACCATTTCAGCCAGGCACAGATAAAAAGAACAAAGTCTGAGGCTTTCCCAACTTCCACACACCACCTCTAGGACAGGACTAGCTCTGGGAAACAACCTGGGGCAGAAGACTTAGCATGGGAAGAGGGGATCCCTATCCAAGGAGTAAGGCTCAAGGAAAAACAAACATGAAAGGCAGTGTTCAAAGACTATGATCAGAGTCCTCCTCCATAACAGCTCATAGTCTGAGTCTTGCTCTTCGGTGCATCAACAAGTCATTCTTAGGTCTCCTATTTAAAGATTAATTCCTCCTGGCAGCTGCTAGTGTATGGTGGCTATCCTGGGCAATGGTCCCATGGATTGCTGACAACAGCCTAGTTCCTCCCAGTCTTTCCTGGGATAATTTCATGCAGAAGTCATTTGTAAGTCTCCCCAGCAAAAGGCAGTATGTTATCATCGGAACTGGCTGCTGGCTTCATTCAATCATGAGCCCACTACAGGCCTGGTCCCATAGGATCCTATTAAGACTGATTTTCTATACCCTGGCCTGGTGGACAGATGTATAGAAGGTCAACCTATATTGTGACAAGGACGACTATAGGGAGCTGTAGCCAAACCAGTTCGGATAGCAGTGACAGGCGGTCTAGGCTAAGTTCTTCAGAGGCAGTGAGCTTGTAAAGGGTCCACAATGAGGTCACACAATGTGAATCACAAATTACACAGACAGGATGTATAAGAAATACATTACTCACCGGAATCTTATTTCTGATGCTTGCATCTGCTTAGATTCACATGCTATGCATAGGCCGACATCTAGTGGAAGCTGCAGAGTATTACAGTTGTTGTTTTCAAAATTCAAAAAGGGACGTCGGCAGGGCTTGCCAGTAATACTATCCTTAGTGTGACGTCCACTGTACCCATGGTCCTTCACGCGTCGGGGTCCCTCAGATTGTTTTTTTCCACCATCGTGAGCTGTCGCTTATCGCAGAGTGCAATGCTGGCTAACGCCATTTACTTTATCAAAGTTTAAAAATAGTTCCTCTTCCTGTCCTTCTTGCAAGCCCAACCGTGCCCTTCGTCGTGGTCCCGATTAAGACACAGGTTACACACCTCGTGTCAAATCTAAGCAGATTCCACAAGCCTCAGAAGAACAAGTTACTTACCAACTGGTAACGCTGTTTCGATTGGATATTACTCCAACGTATTCCACATCTTTGACATGTAATGTCAACAGCTGGGCACTTCGGAAACTTTTTCGGCAGAGGGCGTTCTGCGTCGACGTCCCTCAAAGGCCTCAGTCGAGGGTGACGTCACTGGATGCTATAAATAGGATGCATGGCACCCGTAGCCTCAGTTTATGTTTTTTCCCTCCGAACGTGTGGCACCAATCCAATGCCTGCAGGACTACACATAGCCTTGCGGAAACGTAAGCTGCAATTGCATAGGAAATTCTCCAGAGGGGCAGGCTGGGAGGGCGATGTGGAACACGTTGGAGGAACATGCAATCGAAAGAACATTATCAGTTGGTAAGTAACTTGTTCTTTGAATGGATTGTGTCCTCCAACGTATTCCACATCTTTGACAGACTCCCAAAGCAGTACCAGAAAAATGGAGCAGGGAAAAGAATAAATTTAGAATATCCAAACAGATGGCGGAATAAAGAACTGCCTTATCAAAGGCCATATCTTGACCATGGATCGTATACAGGGAGTAATGTTTAACAAAAAGTGTGGATAGAAGCCAATGGGGCTGCTTCACAAATATTCCTAATAGGAACTCCTCGTTGGAGGGCGGTGGAAGTAGCCACGTTCCTAGTGGAATGAGCTTGCAACCCTTCGGGAGGGTCCTTATCCGCCAATCGGTAACACTTGGTAATGGTGAGGATAATCCACCTGGGCAAGGTCTGCTTGGTAACAGCCTGGCCCAATCGGTGTCCAGCATATCCCACAAAGAGTTCATCATCCACTCTGACCCTGGACATCCTAGAAATATAAAAGCTCAGAGCTCTCCTAGGATCCAACTTATGTAGACACTCCTCTTCTTTACCAGGATGAGGAAGAGGATAGAAAGAAGGAAGAACCACTTTCTGACTCAAATGAAATTCAGGCACTACCTTAGGTAGAAAGGAAGGACATACCCATAGTACAACCCTGTCCTTGTGGAACACCAAAAGGGCGGCTTAGATGAAAGTGCCTGCAATTCACTCACTCTGTGAGCAGAAGCAACCGCCACCAAGAACACTGCATTGAAGGACAATAATCTCAAGGACAAGAGTGCAAAGGTTCAAATGGAGCACCCATTGGAAATTTCAAAACCAAATTCAAATCCCAAACCGGCACCTGGAAAGAGGACGGCAGGAACACAATCAGTCCTTTAAGTGCTCGTCTGAAGAATGCTCCTACTTTAGGATTCCTTTGGTTTCTTAAATATAGACAGCGCCGCCAAGTAACCTTTAATGGTACCTACACGAAGGCCCCTGTGGACCAAAGAAAGTAAGAAAGACAAAACCATAGGAATGGAACATTGAAAGGGATCAATATTTTGTCCTCTGCACCAGTCGCAAAACTTATGCCAACGGTACAGGGATTTTGTTGCTGGCCTTCTGGCCCAAAGCAACACCTCCATCACATCATCCGGGAGGTCCCAATCCTTATATCTCAACCTTTCAGATACCAAGTGTGAAGGTTGAGAGTCCTGACCTCTGGATGGAGAACCTGACCCCCCCCCCCCCTCTCGCAAGAGCAGATCCTCTCGATAGGGAAGACAGCGTGGAGGGCAGATGGACATTTCTAGAAGGTCTGGGTACCACACTCTCCTGGCCCAATCTGGAGTAATGAGAATCACGTGGGACCCGAACCTCCGTAACCTGCGTAACACTTGAGGAATGACAGGGACTGGAGGAAATGCGTACAGCAGTGGGAATGACCAATCCACTACGAATGAGTCTCCTAAGGCTCCTCTCGGAAGAAATTACCTTGAGCAAAATCTTTCGCACTTCCTGTTGGCAGTGGTGGCGAAGAGATCCACTTGTGGGGTTCTCCAAAGGGTGAAGATCTCCAGAAGGACTTCCTGAGGAAACTCCCACTCGTGAGAGATCGCGCTCTGCCTGCTCAGAGCACCCGCCGCTGCATTTTCGTTTCCGGCCAGATGAACTGCCGAGAGCGAAATTCCCTGCTGGATGGTCCAGAACCAGAGCTGCATTGCCTCTCTGCACAACTTGAGTGACCCTACCCTCCCTTTTTTGTTGAGGTAATGCATGGCTACTGTGTTGTCCATCATGATCAGGACACTGTTCCCCCGCACAGACTGCAGAAAAGCCTTCAGGGCTAGCCTGATGGCACTCAACTCGACAAGGTTGATGTGGAGTTTGGACTCCGACGGAGACAACCGACTGCTCGCTGTCAAGGACTTCGGCATGAGCGCCCCATCCTGTGAGGGAAGCATCCGTCACTATAGTCACCTCCGGTCATGGTTGCCAAAACGGCACCCCCTTCATCAGGTTCCCTTCGTCGCCCCACAACAGAAGATCCTGGGAGACAGAGGGGAATCTGAACGGGATCCGACACCTTGCCTGAGAAATGCGATCACTGCATCTTGAGGACCTGTTGCAGGGATCTCATCCTCAGCCTGGCCTCTGGCACCAGAAAAATGCACAATGCCATGAGGCCGTGCAACGTTAAGAATTCGAAAGCTGGGAGACTCTGGGCACGTTGAAACTTGTCCACCATCTGCACAATGTGATGGGCCCTCACCTTGGGAGGCGAGCACTTCCAAGGACGTGTCGAACACAGCCCCAATGTACTGGAGCTGTTGGGAAGGTGTCAGATGCGACTTCTTGAAATCGAGGGAGAAGCCCAGCCTGTGGAGGGAGCCGCAGGTGAGACCGAGGTGAGCCACTGCTTGCTCAGGAGAGCACGCACGGATCAGCCAGTAATCCAGGTAGGGGTAGACGTGAATCCCCCCCTCGCCTGAGACACGCTGACACCACCACCATTAGCTTGGTGAAGACCCTCAGGCGGAGGTCAATCCGAATAGCAGGACCTGAAACTGAAAGTGCGAGTCGCCAGCCGCAAACCTCAGGTACTTTCTGTGCTTGGGATGAATCGGCAAATGAAAGTAAGCATCCTGTAGGTCCAGAAACACCAACCAATCGTGAAGTTGAAGGGCCTGGAGGACATGAGAAAGAGTGACCATCTTGAACCTGTCCTTCCGGAGGAGTTTGTTCAACCAACGCAAGTCCAGGATGGGTCTCAATCCCCCAGTCTTTCTTTGGGATAAAAAATATGGGGAATACCAACCCTTGTTCCTCTCCGCTACAGGCACCAGTACTATAGCGGCTTTCTCTAGCAGGGTCATGATTTCCTGCACAAGGAGCGGATCTGGAAGCTTCAAAGAGTTTCCCCGGTGGATTGTCGTCAGGCCACTTTAGGAAGGGAAGGCAGTAGCCTTGGACTATTGTATCCAGAAACCATGCATCCGAAGTAATGGCTCACCACTCTTCGAGATGCTTAGACATTCTGCCCCTAACCAGCGAACCATGGGACATGGCCTCGTGACGGTTTTGGAGTGGCCGCGGCAGTGCCTGAAGGCAAAGAGGCAGCTGCCTGAGCGGCTTTGGCACCTCTATTTCCCCCCCCGACCACCATGGGTACTTTTACAGTGACCCTTTTGACTGGCGGCTCCTCTCGTTCTACCAAAGGAGGAGTAGTAACGAAAAGAACCTCCCCTCCACTGCTGTCCCCTAGGACGAAAAGGCAGAGGTTGACACATGGCTGCGCTTAAAGATTTTGCTGCAGCTTTTGAGGTCTGCAACCTCTCAAGGCTCTTGTCAGCCTTGCTGCCAAACAAATGTGTGCCATCAAAGGGCATGTTCAAAAGATGGGCTTGCATATCAGGAGCAAAACCAGACTTCCGCAACCACGCAAATCTGCGTATAACGGTGCTCGCAGCCATGGACCAGCTAACACTGTAGGCCGTGTCCAAACCCGACTGAAGGGATTCACACATGGCATCTTTGCCATCTTGCACGAGAGCAAGGAACCCATCCCTTTCTTCCCCCTCGGGAATATGCTCAGCCACAAGAGAAACGGTTCCACAGAGTGTGTGTACAAGTGCAGTTGGCCGATTTCAATGCCATACTTACCTCCGAAAACACTTTGCGTGCCCAACCGTCGAAGCGATTGTCGTCCCCATCAGGACGGAGGGTAGGATATGCAGCCTGCCTCGAGGTGGCCATAGCCACCTGAACCACCAAACATTTGGGAGCGGGGTGAGTGGATAGGTAGCTGGGGTCACTACCGGAAGGGTGGTATTTCTTGGTTAACGATTTGTTATCAGCCGGAAGAGATTCCGGTGACTGCCAAGCAGCCGCCACCCTTTTCTGTAAGGTAAGATGAAAAGCTAATACAGGGTCAGAGGACGGACTTTGATCTAAAATGTCTGAGATCATTTTGCACAAAATCTTCAGGAGAACTGGACCAGCCCAGATACTCCGAGACCCTAGCCATGAGCCTCCTGTAGGACGACTCAGCATGAGCCTCAGGCTCAGGCCTGCCAAATTCCACTTCCGGAGAAGCGTCCAGCCCACTAGCGTCATGAAGAGTTTGCCTCAACTCTTCCAGTTGGCTATTCCCTGAAAAGACAGGAGCCCCATCCGGCTCAACAGGGCCAAGATCAAAATCTGACCTCTCCTCCTCCTCATAGATGTCATCCAGAGGGAGGAAAAAGTCCTGTCTCGGAACAGCTGAGGGCCTGGAGTCCATAACAGGCCTCACAGACTTGGAAGTAGCCTACCTAGGAGGATCACAGCAGTAGGCATCTCAGATGGTAAATTTCGGCCAAAAGGCCTCGAAATTGTCGAGGGTACCGATGGCTTTGGTGGCGACCGACACTGGCGCCGACGGCGCTGTGGACTGATACGTAGTCAACGCCGACCTCAAGCATTTAGCAGGTTTCAGCGGTCTCGCTGGGGATGAGGACCGAGACCTGGAAGCACGTCTCTTGCGACTATCCTGAGCCTTGTCCGAACAGGACCTCGAAGGTTCCCGATGAGGATCACTCCGAGGACCCCGGCCCGAATGCATGCGAGCCACGGATAGAGACCGTTCCTTGCCGGCTTAGTCAGAAGGCGCGGACGGAACTGTGCCCTGCGATTGAAAAATTGACAACATCTGTTCCCGAAAAGCAGCCCATTCTTTTGGGGTCGAGGACTTAGTCGGGCAAGCCACTTTCCTTGCCGCACCATCCTCCAAGGAGGACGGGGAAGGCGACCAGTGACGGCACTTCCTAGCGCACCGAGACAAGGAGGATTAATGGCGGGAACCACTCTGGGACCGAGACCCCCGGGACTCCTTCCAACGTGGAGAGTCACCCCTCGAATCGTCAGGGGGGATACCCTAGGACTTGGATTTACTTTTAGACTTACTAGGTTTGGAACCCCTACCTACCTGAAACTTCCCCTTACGTTCCTGCAAGGCCTTAGCAGTCAGTGACTGGCATTTGGAACAGTCGGTGTCGTAACTTTCACCCAAGCACCACAAACAAATGCGATGCAGATCAGTGATCGACATTTTAGACTTGCAGTCCCGGCAGGTCTTGAAGCCAGACCGCGGAGTCGGAGTGGTCAAAGAGGAAGACATTCTCACGAAGACTACACGAGGCGGTCCGAATTCTCGAAGCAAACACGTTTGCGGAAAAAATGGAACTGAGGCTGGCCAAAACACATTATACAAAAATGACTACTAGCAAGTAGGGTTATCACACAACACTGAATAAAATAGATGTATTGCTATAGGGCATAATACATATCACAAACTCCTGCAAAGGAAATGTTAGATTACAATTATGCACTCAAGGTCCACAGAGAATGATCCCCAACTAATACAGTCCAGCCCTAAGTTGTCTGGGGTCTTTTGCCCAATAGTTCAGGTAAAAGTTCCACAGAAGCAGGAAAAAAGGCAAGTAACGTCTCTGGGGTCCAGTGAAGAGTTCTTAGGGTTACAGTTAAACTAGCTAATAGAAGTAGGCCCAACTTTCAGAGGTCTTGCACAAGCAAGCAATGGCAAAGCCAGTATTGTTATAATAATGTTTATTATAAGCCCATTGACAGTATAGGGGTAGGTAAGAAGCTCTATAACTTAACCTCCCATACTCTTATTCTTCCTCAGACTTGGCAGAACAAAGGTCTGTCACTGTTGCAAGGACTCTCAATGGAAGAATGCAGCAAAACCCGATGCAGGACCTCTCTCAGGACTGGACTCGGGTCAGGTAAGCGATTTCGGGCGGTGGTCACGGCAGCACAGTGACGTAAAGGGACTCAACTGCTACGGTCAGACTTTCCCTCCTATCTCGGGACCCCTTGGCGCTAGGACGCCCAAATTCTGTAGGGCCAGCTGAGGATACCCCAAGTTCCAGGTCGAAACTTGGAACAGTGACACCAGCAGCACGATGCCCCAAATTCAGAGCTGGTCAGCCACAGGACGATCCTGGACATTTCCCAAGGCTCTTCATTGCAGGGCACCGAGCAGACACTCCAAGGGTCCCAGCTCCTTCACAGTACTTCTAAAGATCACAAGCAAAACGGGGCTCCTCCCGGACAGCAGCAGAAGTTGGTAGCCAAGTCTTCTTCCGACGGGTCTCTGGTGTCTTCGTGGGTCTCACATCTGGATAGGATTCTTGACTTCTTCAGGTTTCTCCAGGATCTCTGAAGAATGGGTGCAGAGGTCCTCTTATCCTAAAAGCCAGGCAAGAGCAGCTGCCCTCACTAGCCAATAGCAGGACTAGCCCCCACACACACCCCAGCAGTGGTCCAATCAGGACCACTGGTGGGAACATTCATACATACCACTCAGACACACCGAAACCAGTTTGTGGATTGGGACCAGACAGTACCAGCCCACATCCTGCCAGGAAAAACACACCTTCCCGGGTTTTTAGGATTTTCCTGGCCTTTCAGGCCAGTAAGAAGGCTAAAGAACAGGATGGCAAAAGGACAAGCGAAAAATACTGTGGCACGGCCATGTCTGACCAGTAGCCACAGTTAGTAGCCAAACACACACCTAGAGAAACCAAAAATCTAGTCTAGGGCAAAACAAATATGTACCCATTTGTACTGCAGTGTAAGCCGCATTGTACAATGATAAAAAGCTACCAAAAGTGATACAAAAGTAACCAAAAGTAGTAACACAGTAACACGACTAAGGGAAACAAGGTTTCCCAGTACTGATAGCCTGAAGGACATGTCAGTTTCCCCATGACATGAGCAAAGGTCAGTGCAGTGAAGCTTTATGCTTCACTGCACTGTACAATGTACAGGTTAGATTCAAAAATAAAAGTATAAGGTTTGGGGGTTCCATAAAGTTGGAAGGAAAGGTGCAGTAAAGAGAAACCTTTCCTAACAGAGCCCACCTTAGGGCCGGGTTTAGCAAGAGCCCTCCAGATTCTGCTTCTCTGTTAGCAAACTTTATTTTTTGATTTTGCTCGTCAAACCAGGTTTTGGATTAGGACTCTGAGGAAGCCTGGCAGTGTCCATTCTCTCTCTCGGATCTTGCTCTCCACCCAGTCATGATTAAGTAGGTTCACCGAGTGCTTGGCTGATGTAGCAGATTGGAACAGTGTCCAGAATTGGGTTTCTGCCAAATCTGGGTCTATTCTTGCTTCTCCTCCATCCCTGCATATACCCAAGGGCTGCCGATAACTGGGACGTGAAGGGTTCACTGGAGACACCTGTGTCCTAATACCATATTGCTTTTGGGAGTAGCTGAGGTACACATGTCCTGACAAACCCTGGTATAGCTGCTGATGTCTGGTTATTAGTCGACTTTTGGCACTGCTGACCGAGGCCTTAAATAGAGGGGAGGCCATTTTGGAGTCCAGCTACCCGATAACTGCGGCCCCGACTCTGCCATAGTGCTTCCATAATATGGGTTCCTCTCATCTCCGATGTGCTGCTTTGGCAGTATCCAGTCTCTGCCCTTGAAACGTGTGCCCATGATTTCGGTTTCCAACTGCAAAATGCATGCACCAGAATCCCTCAAAAGTTACACAAGTTCCTTTATTGTCACATTTTATGCATGCATCAAGCGCTACAAGTCTGGGGTTAAGAATGAAGCAGGAGGCCCTAGAGTACCTCTGCATACCACCTCCAACATTGACATTACTGAGCAGGTGGCCTCCCCCAGTTCATAACCCACTTCACCAATAGAAGTCAGACACAGTGGTCATTGACCTTTGGCTGTGTCTGATGGAAGCAGTCACTTGCTTGCTCCGCAAAAGGTTGTAGCTTGCAGGACGGATGCTTCCAAATCACAAGATTTGTGGTAAGTCAACTTAAAACCTAAGCTGCCCCTAAAACACTTTGCCCCAATATAAAGAAAAGAAGACTAAAAGAGTGCTTATCAGGATGTTAATGTTAAAGGTATTTGTACCACGCACAGAGTGGTCCCCAGGTGCTCTAGTGGATCTGAAATGGATGGTGTGGAAATAAATGGGTGGGGGTGGGCTAGTAGGGTGTAGTGGGAATGGGAAAGTGAGAGTTGAGCTGTCTGTTGCCAGCTTGAGCTCAGTTTGCACCGTTCGCCGAGCTTAAGTCCAGTGTTCTGGCTAGTGCGAATTCTGATGTGCTGTTCTGCCAGGTTATGTGTTTGCAATGTGGTGAAGTATGTGCGGATTGCTGTGCAGAGAAGTGGTTGTGTGAGTTTCTGTATGAGAAGTGTATGCAGAAAGGTGAGGCTTTAGTGTTGGGTTAGTGGGTATTCCTTACCTCTTTGTGTTTGCATTTCTGCACTTGACATCTATGGTTATCCTGTGTGTTTGGTATTGTAGTTTGTCTGGCCAGGTTGGCAGGCATGTTGAGGAATGGCAGTTTTCCTCTATTATTCTAGTGGTATACATACCTGGCTTTAGCTGGCATTTTCCCCCGCCCTGGGGTTGGCGATGTTTAGGTTAGAGGATTCTGGTCCCTCTCTGCCCAACCCCTGTGGGGTTCTTACCTACCTACCTACGTTTCCTCTGAACTAGCGATATGTGGACATGGGTGGTCTGGTTGTCCACCCCCCGCCCTCTACTTATGGAAGATTAAGTTAGGCAACATGGGTCCCTCCCTGTGCTTCTTGTTTCCCGCTTAGTTTATGCTTCCTAATAGTTTCCTTCTGGTTCTGGAGCCAAGTTTCGAGTAGTTTCCTGAATTCCAGATCATCTCTTGTGTTGCGGATGTTTTTTGGTAGGTTATTGATGCCAGGTGAGCGAAAGATGATCCTCCTCATTTTCTTTTATTGTATGGTTTTGGTTCTAGGCGAATGTCGTTACTTGATCCGAGTGGTCCTGTCAGATGGTAGACTGGTATTTTCTCATTTAGGAACTCTGCTCCTTGGCTGTGGATTGCGCTGTGTGTTATGCACATGGTTTTGAACTTTATGCGCTGTGTTATTAGTAGCCAGTGTAGCATTTTTAGTGCTGGGGTAATGTGTTCTCTTCATGGTAGTTTGAGCAGGAGTCTGGCAGCAGCATTTTGGATGTGCTGAAATTTCTTTAATAGCTGTTTTGGCATTCCTAGGAATAGGCTGTTGGCGTAGTCTACTCTGGACCCGAGTGCGATGATTGCAAGCGTTTTGTGGGTGATAGAGAGGAATGGTAGGATCCGTTTTACCACATATAGGAGGAAGAAACATTTCTTGATTATAGCGCTTACTTGTGGCTCAAGTGTTATTTCGTTGTCCATCAAGACTCCCAGGTTCTTAACTATCATTGATGGAGTAGGTGCTGTTCCATGTTCAGTCAGTCATGGGATGTAGTGATAGTTTTCCCCACTTTTGGATAGGATCATTATTTCTGTTTTGCCCAAGTTGAGTTTAAGGCTTGGTGTTCATCCAGCCATAGAGTTCTTTTAGGCAGCCTTCCAGCATTGTGTTTTCTTCCTGTGTATCTATGTAGACAATGTGTGTGTCTGCAGCATAGTTATGGCATGTGAGGCTGTGTCTTTTAATGAGCTTGATTAGTGGAGCCAGATATATGTTGAAAAGCAATGAGGATAAAGAGGATCCAGGTGGATTCCCTTGGAGTGGATTTGAAAGGTTTGTTAGGAGGAATTTAATCCATCGTAAGGCTAGATTGGTGATTCATATTTCTTCCATTCTCCCGATGGGGATGTCATGGTTGGCTGTGTCAAATGCTGTGGAGAGATCCAAAAGTATTAGAGCTGTGCTTTTGCCTGAGTCTGCATTAGCCTTTAGATCGTCCCAGATTGAAAGCAGGGTCGTGTCCATTCCTCTCATCGGTCTGAAGCCTACTTCTGCCTGATCCAGCAGTAGGTGGTGTTCTATGAATTCTTGTGTAATGCTATGAACTTATGTTTCGAGTAGTTTCGCTGGGTATGGAACGTTGGAGATGTGTGTCGTTGGAGGTCCTCCACATTGCCTGCTGTGTCTTTGAGGAGCGGATTGATTTATGCCGATTTGAATGACCGTGGTACTTTCCCTGTCAAAAGTGATTGATGAAAAGGTTTCTGTAGTATTCAATGGGTGTTCCTTGTGCGAGGATTGATTTGTGCATGTCTGCCGGGCAGGGATCCATGGGGGAGCCTGCTTTCTTGCTATTGCTTACCAGCTTGACAAATGTCTCAGCTGATATTTGGGGAAGCGTCAGAGTTTGTTCTGGCCAACCTCGGATGGCTGGGTGGGTTTTATGTTGTGGTTGCTTGGTCTGCTTTGTCTGATCTGTTGGATGGTGCCGATTTTGTTTTTGAAGAGGTCTGCAAGGTCGTTGCAAAGTTTTATTGAAGGGATCGGTGTGTTGTTGCAGCCAGGGGGGGTTTCTCATTTAGTTTATGATTCGAGCAGTACCTCTAACCGGACTAATAATTCTTACTCTTTTGCTAGTGGTGAAGATTGCCAAGATTTCTCACACCACCAGATGGATCGTTACCCAATTAAGAGAGTGATGAATGAATGAATCCTCGAGATATCCGGATCCAACCTATCGCCATTAGCAACCAAGTGAACAGGCTCCCTCTCTACTAACGGTCTGTTCATGGAACACGAGAGGACACCGCCATCTCTTTGGTCACAATAGATCAGAATTCTTAACAGCCAATGTGATATGCCTCCAAGAAACCTGGCTCGATCAAAAGCCGGTGCGTGATGGCTTTAACCTGTTCATGAATCCTGCGATTGCTAACCCAAAAGGACGCCCCTCTGCAGGACTTTTGACCATAATCAGGATGGATTCTCTGTGGCAAGAAGTCAAACACGAAATCGTCAACCCTTGGATTCAGATCATCATCCTGCTTCAGGAACCCGATACAACCCTTTCAGTTCCTTCTAATGACCAATTCCATGATCAATAATATCTCGGCGTGCTAAATGCATATTGGAATCCTCAAAGCATCACTGACTAACTTTTTATAGACTCCTTTTTCTCCACATTTGATGAAGCCACTTTCACTTATCCTGGTATCACCTTCATAATTTGTGGAGATCTGAATATACATCTGTTTTCCAAAGCAGGCCAAGAGCTCGACGAATACAATTTAGAAGATCGCGCACGAAGATGGTCCAAAGAGATGCTGCAACGTAATATGATGCGTCTGGATGCGATTGATCCAACAACTAATTTACCCACCATTACTTGGTCACGAGATCAGAGCAGTGGAATCATCGACTATATATACCGCTCAAGCACCATCCGACCACCCATCCACTGTGCAGACAACCTTTATGTCGAAGATAGTGATCACTAGATCTTAATAAGAGTCTGGTCGATCCCAAGTCATAACTTGACATATTTAGAATTTCCAGACCTTGAAATAAATAATGCAAACACCCGATTGAAATTAACAAAAACGCAAATCAATCAACTTCCTTAAATCTTCCGCTCCACCAAGATGAAAGATAAGAAAACTAAACTATGTATGGCTGCTTCACAATCTTCAAAAGGCCCATAACAACAAGAAAATGCCGTTGCCACATAACCACAAGCACGCCTACTACAAATAATAGCTGCAAAGAAAAAAGATCTAAGGCACTTAATTAAACACCTAAAAAAAGGCCCTGCTATTATTCAGAATGCCCAAATCAAAAAAGCTAAAACACAAATTCAAAAATTGGTTAAAAAACCAGAAGATATTAGAACAACATGATGCAGAGACCATGCTGCGAGCTCTGGGACCAGGTAATACCCGTGACTTGTGGAAACTTCTAAATCACCAACTTTCGAAGGGCGACAATCAGATTTCGGAAGTTTCCGAAGCAAACTGGAAATTACATTTCCAACAACTATATCGACAACGACCTATCAGACATGGAGAAGACTTAGTCTCGTATGATGCCAAATGGACCCTTACCTGGTCTCTAACTGACATCATTGAAGCGATTAGTAAGCTCAATGTGTCAAGCACTCCAGGGCCAGATGGTCTAACCAATTCAATCATCAAAAAAGACCCTGACATATGGGCCATTTTTACTTTTGCAAATTCTTGAACTAATCAATAAAACAAACACCATACAGTGCTCATGGCAAAGAGCAGTTTTGATACCAATCTATAAACAAGGCCCGTCTGAAGAGCCCTCAACCTACCGACCTATTGCCCTTTTAGACCCGTTGGGCAAACTCTTTGCAAACCTATTATTACAGCAGTTTAACAAATGGGCAGCGGGAGCGAAAAAAAGACATGCGACAAGGCAAACCGGATTTACGAAATTCCTGGGCACGACGACTAATCTCTTTATCTTTAACTTAATCAAACAAGAATCATATAGATCTAAAACCCAGATGTACGTCGTGTTTATTGACCTACATTTAGCCTTCGACAAAATCAATAGAAACATCCTTTGGTCCAAATTAACGAAATGGGGCTGTCCACATCACATCATAGAGCCAATAAAGCTCCTCTACTCAAACACTGAACTTCGGATCAGGTTATCTAAAGCCGGCCTTGTATCTAAACCGATCAAAGTGTGGCATGTGCTGAGGCAAGGTTGTCCACTAGCGGCTGCACTTTACAACCTCTTTACCTCAGATCTGGAGTACTCATTAGCTTCTCCTCTCATAAATCCTCCGAAACTGAACTCTATGCTCATTCCAACTAGACTATATGCAGACGACATCGTCCTATTTTCAAAGACTCCAACTCGCCCTAAACAATATTTATAACTTTATGACTACTAACGAACTAGAAATAAATATCAAAAAAACCAAAGTGATGGCTTTTGTGTCGGAACTTGGCCCCTCACTCAAAAATACGTCTTTCTTTCTGAAAAGTGAAAAAATTACCCAAGTCAAAACCTTTAAGTATTTGGGGATGTGGATCAACCAGTCCGAAACCGAACAACCATGGACAGTTCACCTAATAGCCAAAGCCAGAATGCTAGCACGTCAAGGCTTAATCATCCACAAAAGATTCGGAAAGTATTCATTTAAACCGATCATTCTTTTCTACAAGCAGAAGGCAGCCTCAATCCTCACATATGGTGGAGAGACCATGATCAATCTTCAGGATGACATATGGAACAAACTAGAAGCCTCTTTTGGTCAAAGGTTCTCTCATTACCAAATGCAGTTCCCGCTGCATGTATAAGATTCGAACTGGGCCTGCAATCCTTGAGTTCCCTAATAAAATGGAAACAACTGGATTTGTTAAGAAAACTCCTGAATGATGACTCCATCACGGCATGGGACATATTGCGACCCAATTCACCAAACATCAATGCTGCAGCTTTGATCAAATGGAAAGCCTTTGTCCAAGCACAGATGATTGACAATGACATCACGAGAGACACTCTGCTTCATAGACCGCAAAAAGAGAAGTTGCAACTGATAAGACTCGATTGGATAAGAACTCAAACTATTAAAAACCACAGCAGCACAAGGTGTTCTGGGACTGGTTTGTGGCCTGGCTGCATTAGCCTTTAGAGTTTTACCTTGCGCCATCTTGAGGAGACGGAGTTGCCACGTCGTCGTCTGGAGCCTGTTGCGGCCATCGTCCTGGATCCTGTTGCTCGAGCTGCCATCACCGGATTCTGGAGCCCGACCTCACCGACACCGTCGCACTGTGGGAGGACCCACTAAATACCTGTTCCAAGAGCGGAGCGGAGCTAGAGGCGAGGTAGAGGCAGTCATCGGCAGTCTCTCTACCCTCTCTACCCTTTCTACAGTGGGAGGACCCACTAAATACCTGTTCCAAGAGCAGAGCGGCGAGCGGAGCTAGAGGCGAGGTAGAGGCAGTCATCGGCAGCCCGCGGCATGTCCGCGCCCCTCCGAAAATGAAGCCTCGCGTTTCACGTGAAGCCCCTTCACAGGTAAGCCTAACTATCTCTACATGTCCGCAAGAAGAGCAACAAGTGCGGCTAGATTGCTCAGTGGAGCAAAGACTACTAAGAAGTAACTTTAAATGTGTCGATGGTTCGTCAATGAAAAATCCGGTTACAAAACCGAAGGCCCCAAGGATCATCGCTCCGACACCTTCGGTCAGCGATTTTTCTGGTAGCACCCTGTCATCCCCGAAAACCTGTTTTGATTTCGAAAATCCTTTCAGCGGGGGCCACCGTTCTCCTCATGTATCATGCCTGACGCCTATGGAGCTGTTATCCAGTGCTGCAAAACATACGGAATCTATAGATGCGGAGGCAGCTAACTCCTCGCATCCTTCAACTAACCGACACGTGCCTACCTCGGACCCTTTCGTCTCCCCAGTTGGGAGGGGACGCTGTGTTGGTGACCCTTCGGATTCACCGTGCTTCCAGGGTGCGGCGCCTTCCTCGACTCCTTCGCCGTCTGCCTTGCGGGGCTCTCCCCCCTCCTCACCTTCCTGTACCGGCGTCCAGCCTGCCGAGCCTTCCCGCCAGGTTCTGACGATGGCGAGAGGTGCGGACGATTCGGCGGTCGGAGGACCGCCGGCGTCTACCCCTGTGCTCGCAGCCTGGGCAGACGGTCTTGAGGGGGAGAGGCCACAGGAGGACGGAGCCGAAATTACGATCACAAACTCAGAGATGCAGCCTCAAGTACCGATGTCGAAACTCTTTCCTCTTGGCTGCGCCGATGCTGCCCCATGTAACGCTCTGTCTACTCAAGCGGCAATCCCCTCCGCATTGGATGAGCCTGCAACTGATTTACCAGAGCCCATCAGCAATTACGAAAAAACTCTGCAGGTACCGGTCAGAATCCTGGCCCAAATTCATGCAACCAACGAACATTTACCTTCAATAAGTCCACAAAGGGAAAAAAATCCCGGAAACCATTCAAGTCCCAAAAATCTTTCTAAGCCTAGAACAACTAAACCCTGCAACGTCAACACATCGAATGAACATATTGAGGAAATTGTTGAAGAACCGGCCTCAGAATCTGCCGCAGCCCAAATAGCTGCTAAGAACCTAAAGCGAGATGTTCAACTCAAAAAAACACAAAACCCTAAAAAGAAATATAAGAAAAAAGATACAGGGAAAAAGATTCTACCCTGCCCATTGCTATCATCGGCGTTAAAAGACTTCTTTAAAAAACAATGTAAAAGAAAATTGGATGAGGCCAATGAACTCTCGGATGCAGAAATCCTGGAAGCAATTCAGGACCTCCCCCCTGTCAACAAGGCAAGAAAAACATCCTTGCATGCCAAAAAAGTAATGGATTCTCCAAGTGCCAACAAAAACGATTCTAATTTAAACAATGTCCAGAATAGGGAAAGTTCTATTATGAAAATCCAAGCGGAAAAAACCAAACCAAATCTAAAAGAACCCACCCTAGACTATGTCCGACACCCTGAAACCAGTGCAATCGCCAACACCGAACATGACTAGCTTGGGTACAACAGAGGCTGCAAATAACATCAAATCTTCCACACCTCCAAAAGGGAAAGGGCGAACTGGCGTACTGCTACCCCTAATCGCTGAACTACCTCTAAAAAAAAAAACAAGCCAGCGAAAATGCTCCATTGTCTCCTTCAGTTCCAAATAACCAGCAACCTCTGGTGACACAGCTAGAGTCGCAATTGTCGCTGGAACAACAAATGCAAAAACCGAAAAAACATGACCAGCTTACCCAAACAGATGAAAATCTACTTTCTCCAGAGCAATTGCTGCACTCTTCACCACGTCCACGTTCGCCGCCAAGGAACAGGAGACTTAGTGAAATAACACCCCCAAATTCAAAAGACTCCTTTAAAAAAAAAACGACTTAGCAGCCATCATGTCGGCTATTACAATATCCTTAGCTCCTTTTGGGAAGCTTTATGAAAATATTAACGACTCATTAAAGGACAGCATCACAGTTTCAGCAATGATGCATACAAAGTTGATATTTGTAGAAGGATTTATTACTGCCTTGGAGCAAACTAATAAGAAACAAAGAGAAACCTGGGACCAGAAATTATCGATTTTGGAAGAAAAACTAAGACTGCTACAAACTACAAACCCGGAAAAAAGCTCCCTGGATGAGAAAGAAACCCAGATTTCACCACAAACACAACCTATGAAAACAGCACCGCTTTTTCTTAACGAAAAAAGTAAATTACCCCACAGAAAAACGGCGCCACCGAAAACGGGACTTACAAAGGCCAATTCCAAAAAAATATTACCCTCAACGTCAAATCAAACACTATTGAAGTTAACAAAAAGTCCTCAACTAGATTCGTCTAAGAGACATAATGAACCCACAATAGAGCCACCATCTTCTCTCAAGGGAATCTCTAAAGAGAGTAGAACTTACTCTACAGATGAAGTGACGGCATACGAAAATGGTTCACCTGGCACCTACCACCCCATCCAATCGCCTCGATCTGTTGAGGACTTCATCTGTCAAAGTTCACTGATAGATGTATCTCAATATGAGGACCCAGCAGAAATTATTGATCTTGATACTGTGACGGGAGACAGCGACAGAAATCCGCATGAAACGCAATCGCCCCTACAAAAAGAAGAAGTAAATAAATCTGCACCTACCCACGTTGGCAAGGGTGAGACTGATCCTAACCAGGCGGGTGACTTGAGTATCGACCAACTGTATGAAAAATTAAAATCCACTAAATCTACCATCTCAAGTAAATTGTCTCCTTATAAGGAAAAAGTGGTGAAAACCAAATACCAACATGAATCCTCAGTAAGAACCAATGGCAAGATCCGTGATTCAGCGCGCCTTTTCAAGATCGAACAAAAATCGGCAGAAAACCATTACATGATCTTGAATAGAAGAACTGTCCTCAAAATTCTCAAACAGGTTGACATACTTAACACACGAAAATCTGACGACTTTACGCTCATAGAGCCGTATCACAGAAATAAGCAAGCGAAAGCATATCTCCATATTAAGAATTCAGCGCTTCAAGCAATCCCCCAAGAAGCCTACGCAAAAGTGGCCCAAGAGGGCTTCATCCTGACTGAGATCTCGTCTCAAAAAACCACCAAGATCCAGACGGAAAGCAATAAATCCCCGGCAGTAAAAAAATATAGATATAAATCACAGACTGAAGATTTGTATAGATCGAGAAGACGAGGAAGAACTCCACCACGTTGGGATAAACCAGTCTATCATGAAACTAGAACGTCGGGGATAGTCCCATCTAGAACTGCTCATTTGAGACACTACCGCTATGCTAATGAAAGAAAGGAAGACAGGAATGATACAAGAAATTGGAAAGATCACAGAAGATCAACTTCGCCATCGCATACATTGTCAGCGCGCCGAATCGAACAAAGACCACCATCTACAGCACATTATCTACGACCTAAACAAGACGTAGACCAGTCTACGACACACCGATACCCTACATCAACAAAGGATACGTGGTCCTGGCTCCGAAATGCCTTTACTCCGGGTCTAAAGAAATAGCAGCAAACAAGGGGAGCCAATTCACCACGTCGGCGACCCAAATCCAGAAATGAAGTCCAAATGAACGCTACTTTATCCATAGTGTCATGGAACACTAGAGGCCACATGCATCTAACTAAAATTGGCAGCTACAACCTGGGAATCCATGACATTATATGCCTCCAAGAAACATGGCTATTGAATAAACCGGCTCTTGATGGCTATAACATCGCGATCTCGCCGGCGCTAAAGGGGCCTTTTGGCAGACCATCTTCTGGCCTCCAGATAGCCATCCGGACTGGGTCTAATCTACAAATCATCAAGACAATCGTAGCCACTTACGCTTTCTTGGTAGTGCTTGTAAGAACGAACAGCGAAAATGACTCAGAAATCTGGGCAATAATTAATACCTACTGGAATCCTCAAAGAATGTCGTCCGCTAAATTTTGTGATGAAGCTGCCAGCACCATCGACGAAATAATGATTGAACACAAAACCTCTAATATTCTTGTCTGTGGAGATTTGAACTGCAATTGCCTAAAAGCGACTGATTGACGCCAGCATCAGAAAGAGGAACTCTGTGGCTTTCGCTAATGAACTCAAAAAACCTTCGCAACGCCGCAAATGTCAATAATCAACCCACTATTCCGACATGGGAGCGAGAACAATCTATAGCAACCCTTGATAACATCTTCGTTGCAGAAAATATTTACTCAAGCATTGCGTCTTTTGAAGTAATCAGAACAGAAAGCAGTGACCACAACCTGTTAAACCTCACATGCAGAACCAAGAGATATGACCAGCAATTCTATAACGTCCCGGTTGAGGTGAACACGCAGCTCTCTCGTTTACGCATGAACGCCAACGACATCAAACGCTTGACTGACGATTATGAAGCTCTCATCATGGATACTAAAGCAAACGATGTAACATACAGGAGTAGCTACATCCCTCTGCTCCTGCAGTACAAAAAACCTCGGAAAAGGTTAGACAACCGAAGTGAGAACTTTACCCACACTTACAACCGGACTTTAGTGATTAAACGCCGCCACCTAAGAAAACTAAAGAAAGTCGCAACTACGATTAACTCCCCTAGCATATGGGAATCTTACCATCTGGAGCTCAGAGCATATAAACAGTGGCTAAGAAACAACAGATCACTACTCTACCAAGCTGATGCTGAAAGCATGATCACGATCATAGCTAACAAGAAAACCCGAGAATTTTGGAAACTGATCAACAAAATGAAACCTCATCCAAACTTGTCAATGATAAATGCTGTGCCAGAAGAACGCTGGTTTAACCATTTCTCTAAACTGTTTGATCATCCTCCCTCTGACACTGAGAGGGCACATCCACCAACCAAATCCGACTGGGTCGACCTATCCGATACAGAAGATATAAAGTCAATTATCATGAAACTGAAATTCTCGCGCGCACCTGGACCGGACGGTCTAGCTAACACCGACTTGAAGCAACACCCAGAGGCGTGGTCAGCAGCCCTGAGCCTGATATTCAAACACTGCAAGGAACGAAGGATAATTCTGAGCTCCTGGACACAAGCAATTATCGTCCCGATATTCAAAAAGGGCATGAGAGAAGACCCCTCCAATTATCGCCCAATTGCCCTATTGGATGTTATCGGAAAAGTTTTTGCCACTTACCTCTTGACCCACTTTCGGACCTGGATAACAACATCGCCAGCTATGGACCCTCTCCAAACCGGTTTCCAAAAAAATGCTAGCACAGCGGCTAACTTAATGATCCTAAGCATCTTAAAAGAAAAAGTCTTGCTTGGAGCACCGAGAATCTTCCTTGCCTTTGTGGACTTGTCCCAGGCTTTTGACAGAGTAGATAGAGCCAAACTGTGGGCCAAGCTGAAAAACTGGAATTGCCCTAGCCAGATTCTCGACCCAATCATCGCTTTACACACGGATACTCATATCAGTCAGGCTAAACAACAGTGGACTACTCTCCAATCCTATACCGTCCAATCGAGGAGTCAAACAAGGCTGTCCCTTTGGCTCCAGCTCTTTTTATCTCTTTTCTCGGTGATTTCCAAACTTCACAAGAACCAATTAGATCGTTTCCTCCGAAAATAGGATCCACAATGGTTGCCAGACTCCTATATGCAGACGATCTCATCATTTTAGACCACACCCAGGTGGGTCTCCAACGACAACTGGACAATCTGCAAAAGTACACAAAGGAGAACAATCAGGAGATTAACAACTCAAAAACAAAAATATTAATTTTCCAAAAGCAAGGTCGTAAGAAAAAAGAATCATTGAAGTGGTTTTTGAACCAATCAAAAATCGAGATAGTACCCTCATTCAAATATTTGGGAGTAACCATCGATAGTTCGAAAAAAATCTCTTAGCATGCAGAAAATCCTGTGGCGTAAAACCAAAAACTTAACAGCACAACTACGCGCAGTGGACAGAAAATATGGTAAATTCAGTCTTCTCCCTGCAATTCAATTCTATAAATCCAAAATAATCCCAGCCTTGACATACAGCATGGACGCGAATCTCTCCATTCCTACGACCCTATGGGCAAAGCTAGAAGGTTTCATCTGGAGAACAACTCTAGGCTTACCTAAATCGACAGCAGTGGCTCCTATAAGGCGCAAACTCGGCCTGCTCTCCCTGGAGGCTGTAGTTGCGCAGAGCTCGATTCAGCTCTACAAGAAACTGCGGAACAAAGACAGCTTGGAAATATATAAAATGATTTCTGAAGAAATATCGAAGGGAACCAACAAATCCCTTACCAACTGGGCTGAGAAACAAAAGCTTACGCTGCAAGAAATAGCCTGCTCAGAAGAGGAATTAATTCAGAATCCCATGAGAATAAAATCTAAAATGGAATGGTTGGATTGGATAAAAACTAACGACAACTCAACTACGACCAAGCTACTAACCCACCTGCCACCAATTTACAACAAATTAAAGCAACCAATGGAGTACTGTCTGAAATATCCGTCTAAGCGCCTCATGAGAACTCTACTCAAAGCCCGTTTAAATCTTCTACCGACTCAAGAGGTTCTGGCAATTCGGGCCACATCAAAAGAAAAATCCTGCAGACTCTGTGGAGATTCCCAATCCACAGAAACAATCAAACATCTTTTGATGACTTGTCCTTCAATTGACCACGAAAGAGAGGCCTTTCTCGGCCCTATGTTAAAATCTTCATATGTCATCGACAACAATGTCTGGTGGAATCGTTTGATCATGGGAGCCAAAACTAGATGGCTAATAGCGGCTTCTAAGCTAATAGACATTGCTTTGGAGAAAATCCTGCAAAAAAATTCAGCAATCGAAACCCTCAATCAACCAGCGGTATGAGCATGCCAGTGTACACAGGAAACGGTAGATTTCTTTTTTCTCTTTTTTTCTCTTCAGTTGACAAAGAAAGACTTTTCTTCTTCTTTTGTAAAAATCTAATTTTGATTAAATACAAATAATAAAAAAAAATATATATAAACTAACACTGAATTGCTCAAATGACATCAGAGCGTCAAATGATCTCCCACCATACCTCAATCTCTTTCCAGATCGCTTAATCAGAGACTTATTTCTCCGGTTGAGATTGAACATTTTACCTACACAACAAATCAATGGAATCCAAAATCGTTCTTCGAATCCAAACGAGTCGTGCAGATTTTGTTTCCAAGTGGCTTCGGTTGAAACGATAGATCATCTGCTGATGGAATGGACTGCACTGGCAGAAAAACGTACTGCACTTGCACGGCTATATCTATCCTCTGCAGGACCCTTGGATCCAGATGAACGATGGTCACTCATCCTTTCTGGAAACAATCGAAGAATGATTACTGCTGTGGTTCGCTTCTGGACTGACATTATATCCAAATTTTAGTTTAATACTATTTTTTTGAAACACTATTTGTTCTTGAAACTCCTATTCAATGCCCTTAAACTGATCAATTTTCTTCTTTATGCATCCACTTTTTTTTGATAAATACAAATGTAAGGTTTAATTTCATAAACCAATTACATTTTAATAAAAAATAAAATAAAAATTAAAATAATGTGATTATGATTTTAAACCATTCTTTTTGGGTGTTGGCTTCTTTGGTGATTCTGTTGTCATAGGGTTTATTTTTGGACTTATGGATTTCCTTTTTGTAGGAGTGGATTTGTCGTTGGAATTTTAATTTCTTCACCTGCTCGTTTTCTCTCCATTCTTTTTCAAGCTTCCCGTTTTTTCTTTTCATGGCGCCGAGTAGCGGGGTAAACCATTTTGCTGTCGCTCTTTTGCACAATGGGGTGAAAGAATTTTCCTTGGAGATCTCATCTATCGCAATGGTGATCCATTTGTGCAGTAGTTCTGTTTTTCTGTCGAGGTCAGCTTCATCCAGCGTCGTTGCCGGTGGTTTGTTGATTTTCAGTATTTCTACCAAGTTGTTATTTTTTATGGTTCTCCAGTTTCTTTTCATGATAGTCAGAAGTTTGTTGGGTTGTTTGACTGTTGATGTAGCTAGCGTGATCACAAAGGGGATGATGAGGTGGTCGCTCCAGAGGATCTATATTGGTGGGGACGAGGTAATGAGGTTTTTGTTGGTAAAGATTGTTTCTAGTGTACGTCCCACCGTGCGAGTTGCTCCTTTGACTAGCTGATGAGGTTTCACTGTCTTCAGTTGTTTGGCTAGTGATTTATGTGTTTTCTTCGTCAAACCAGATGTTGAAGTCTCCAAGGATTACCAGGTGTTCCTGCTCGATGGCTAGGTTGGTGATGGCTTTATTGAAGGCGCCCACAAAGGTTGCATTGTATGTCGGGGCTCTGTATACCAGAATTAATTTGATGGTTTGTTTTTTTTGTTAAACAATGGATTAGGAATTAGCAGTTTCATGTTTAGTGGTTCTTCCGTTTTAATTTTCAGGTGTTCCTTGTATGTTATCGCCAGTACTCCTCTTGTTTTTCCTGTTTGCTTGTAAACACTTGAAGTTGTCAGGGAAGCAGTTATGGAGTGTGATTTTGTAACTGTCGTCTAGCCATATTTCAGTGATGAATGTCGATATGTCAGTCGCACAGGACGTCGTAAATATCTGTGGCATGTTTGGACATTGATCTAATGTTGATTAGGTTGCAATGGATCTTTTGGACGTGGCTGGGTTGTTTTTTCATCCTTGTTTTGGCTTGCGGTTGTTCAGTGCTTCTGTGTTGTTGTCATAAGTTGGTGATTCATGGAGTCTGCTTCGTCATTGAGGCGTTCCGTTAGATTGATCGTTGGGTTGATGAATTCTTCAGCTTCATCATCTTCTATGTTTCGATGTGGTCGCTGGCGGTGCCCTTGTATTTTTTTGATATAAGGATTGAGTTAGATGGTTTCGTACCTTTCACTTTCAGGGTCCTCTTCTTCTTTAGTGGGGTCCCAATAGGTTCTCAGTGTGTCCGGACATGTCGGTGGCATTGAAGTGTCGAGGTGCTGCGGTTTGTTGCGAGGTACGGTGTAACATATAGGGATTTTTCTCTTCTCATGTTTGTTTTGCTGGCTGTTGTGTTTGTTGGGGTGCGTTCTGTATTCATGACAGTTTCTACTGGATGAGAGTGTGAATCCATTCGGTTTGTTCCTTGTTCCGATTCTCTTTGGAGGCATCCAGCTCTGTGTCGGGGCATTTTGTGGTGCTTGGTAGTAGGATGGATTGGGTATTGAGGTTAGAGGGGCAGCAACCCGCCTATAGGGACTTGTGTGGTTTGGATGATTTCAGGTCTTATCCTCTTGCACTGTAATAGCTGAGTGACCTCTATGTGTGGCTGTCCAATTAGTTGGTTAGGTTCTGGCATTCCTCTATCTAAGGATGGACGTCTAAGCGGCAGGGCACTGCGCGTTGGAAGCGGGTAGCACAGTTGGATATGGGAAGTAGACTATGGGTTCCTAGTTAACTTGGGCAGTGACCTGGCTAATTATTTTTATTTATTTTTTCCATTTGTAAATACAACGGGATAGAGTAACATCTATACACGTTATTTACAAAGAAAGCAGATTTGTTTTTTAAATAATAAGTTCTGAGTGTAGAAGTTGACACCCAGGGCTCTTTCGGAAGGACCAGTAGGAGTCCTCTGCTCTTAGTTCTGGGCGGAGGGCATTCCAGTGGTTCACAGCCACTGTAGGAAAGCTGACCCCCACTTCCTCTGGGTCTTTTCACTTTTGGTAGGACCAAGCGATGAGCAGGGCTAGATCTTACCTGTCTGGTGGTCTGGGTTCTTGCAATTTTCTGAGACCGGTTGATGGGCTGTATTGGTTAGGCATGTGTGTGTAATCAACAGTTTTGAAAATAATCCTTTACGGAAATGGCAGCCAGTGGGCCTTTTTCTAAGCGGATGAGATGTGGTCTCTTTTCGAAATGTACAGTGCTGCTCGGAGGGCATTGTTTTGGATGAGCTGTCATTTGTTGATGTTTCGATTGGAGGTCCCAGCAAAGAGGACATTACAGTAATCCAGTCTTGCTCCAGTAATTGCTCGGGCGATAGTCAGGCAGCGGTCTGGGGTCAGGAAGTGTCTGGCTGTGTTGATGAACTTGGCAGTGTATGCTGCCGAGGATGCAATCGCATTCACTTGTTTGGTGAGAGAGAGGTAAGATCCAGGTGGACGCCCCAAGTGTTTACTGAGGGTAGGACAGGGATCTGAGTCCCATCTATCGTGAACGAGGTGAGTAGGGGGCCCCAAGTTTCTTCAACGTAGCGGGAGAGTCTACCGACAGAATCTCTGTCTTGTTGTCATTCAGGCACAGTCTTGTCATCATATCTGGTGCTTTCAGTGGTTGCTGGGTCGTTCTGGCTAAAGAGAGGTCCTAGGTTTCACAAAATGTTAGACAAATGGGGGAGGGCACACCTAGATTTGAAGCTCGTAGACAGTGAGGGGAAAAGGCCTAGGTTTCACAAAATGGCAGACAATGAAATTCCTAGATAGTGGTTGAAGAGGCCTATATTTTACAAAATGGTCGACAAAAGGGAGAACACAGCTAGATTCACAAAACCGTAGGCAATGAGAAAAGAGGGGAAAGGAAATAAAAAACACCTAGACTTGATATTCCTGGACAGTGGGAGAAAGGCCCAGTTCCACAGAAATGGCAGACAATGAGAAAACACACAATGCCAATCCGAAATGAGGCCACATGGGACAATCAGGCCATCTGGGACAATCGGGCCATCTGGGACAAGTCTGCCTCAATGCCAGCAAGCCTGAGATCCTTTGTATTTATTGGGAGTGCTGCTCCCTCTTTCTTCCCCTCAGTCTGGCCATCCTCTATGGGCTCTCCCCCTTCTCATTCATCCGAATCCAAAAACCTCGGAGTTATCTTCAACTCCTTTCCCTTCCTTCCTTCCTTCATGCCTCCCTCACATTCAGGACATTGTCCTTGCCCTCAAGCCCAAGGACTGCATCCCTCCTGCCCTAAAAACTCTTCACTGGCTCCCGGTTGCTGCACAGATGAAATTTAAATACCTCTGCATCATCCACAAGGCTGTCTGCGGCCGGGGACCACGCTATCTGCAACTTGCTATATATAAATGTTAAAGATATTTGTACCGCACACCCTCACCAACGGCGTTGGTCCCCAGGCAGTCTGGCGGATCTGCAAACGAGAAGGTGGGATGGGTTAGTAGGGTGAAGAGGAGTGGTGTTGTGTTGGCAGCTTCAACTCGGTATACACCGGGTGCTGAGCTTTTGGTGCGGGTATCGGGCCGATGCCAGTCCTTGTGTGCTGTTTGTGTGGTTTATGTGTTGTAGCAGTGTGGTGAAGTGGATGCGAATTGTGGTGCGAGAGGTGGTTGTGTTAGTTTGAGTGAGATAAGTATGTAGAAAGTTTTGAGTTTTTTTGGTTAGTGGGTTAAATGTCTTGCAGCTATCACCATATGGCTGAATGCCTCGGTTTAGGGAGTCTAGCCTGGTGCGAAAACGGCTAGACTCGCATAAGAGTAAAAGTGGTGGAGAGGCCCACGCCTGACTGAGCAACTGGGTATAGTAATTTACTTCGCTTTGATTGAGGAATAATTGAGTAATTTAGTGCAGTCCTAAAAAACGCTGCTAGAGTGGAGAGTCCCGCGAGGGGCTCACAAATGACAGATTCGGTTTTGGCACGACACAGGAGTTGGGGGTCTCCTCTTACCCTACCATCTAAGTGAATATGTCTGCTTAGAAACCTTTGGTGTGGGACAGGCCGTAATGTTGTGGATGAGTCGACTGAGTGGTTTCGTCTTGGTCTGACTGTGTCCAGTCTGTAGTGTCCTGCTCTTGTGACCATCTCGCGAGATGTCTTGTGGACTATCGTGGGGTGCATTCTGATCGAGTTTGGTTGTTTGGTGAGGAACGATGTCGGTCTCTTTATTCTTCATTGATCGGTGTCTGGGTGTTCTTGTGGGTGGTCTTCTGGTTACACTGAAGAGCCAGGGTTTGAGCAGTTTTCTGAATGCTAGGTGATATCTCGAGTTCCGTATGTTCTTCGGTAGGTCATTCCATGTTTTCGGTGCCTGGTGAGAAAACGAGGATCCAAGTTTTGTTAAGTAGTTCCAAAGGTGCAGGGACTGCTCTGTGTCCAAAACCTTTTTCCCCCTTTTCCTGCCAATGTCCACAGTAGGCACAACTCCCCGACCATTCGTGTCGAAGCACCGTCTGCCCTTGCCGGTGTTCCAGGGCTGGGAGGGTGCAGTTTATTCAGGGGAAGCTTAAAGACCAACAAAGACAGGTAGGAAAAGAATGCCATTTGTTAGGCAGAAACCTGTGCAGTTCCCTCTGGGACCACTGCAAAAGATTTAGGACTACAGGTGTTTGGCAGTAAACCCACTTGGTAGCAGTCTGTACCACACAGATTCACTTGGTAGCTGTGGCTGAGCAGTCAGACTTCCCTCAAGAAGAGTTAGGCAGTATACAGAGTATTCACAATAGGTCAAGAGCACACAATAGAACAAGTAAACACTGACCAGGGCTTCGTGTAAAAGAGATATAATTATTTATTTAAAACCACATCTAGAAAAACACACAGGCACTAATAGTAAGCAATTCAAAAACACGGTCACTAAAAGATATACACTCCCTTAAAAGAATATTAGACAAGTCTTAAGTAAAGCACCACTTATTTTCAGACAGCGGTGAGCGCTTAATGTAGATGGCACTCTAATAATTCGTTTTTAAAAAAGGGAGAGAAAAGCAGAGAACAACTTGAAACAGATCCCAACACTTTTACAAGAACAGAACAAAAGGGGAGGGCAAAGTAAAACCGTGAATTCAGAGTCAGTAGGCCGTATCCGCTTTAAGAGGATCGAAACGAAATGTGTCCAAGGTCACACGGTTGCAGTGCACAAAAGTCTTGTAATGGTTCAAAAAGGAGTTGGATCAAAGAAAGGGACCAGTTAGAGGGTCAAGGCGGCCAGCCCAGTCCAGAAGGTTAAGGAGTTATTATTACCTTGTTGCAAACTTTAGAAAGGGAGGCCTGGCGGACACGGTACCTTAAAGTGGTGAGAACGCTCCAGCGGGGGCAGTTGTTCCTGGCAGCGGATGCAAGTCGGTGCTTCGTCCGGGGAAGAGGATCTCGTCGTGGAGGAAGACACGAGTCTGTTGCACTGCCAGGGAAGAAACCAGCCGCATAGTTTCTCAGGTACAAGGAGCGGTCCGGTGATTCACGGTTCAATGGTGATTGGCTATCCGGCTGCCGGGGTGCTTGGCACGGGCCGTTCGACCACAAACCGGGCTGGGGTGCGAAGAAAGAAAGGTAAACTGGTTGTGCCCACCAGTCAGGGGAAGAAGCCTCTCCAGCCGGGAGATCTTCTCTGTCGTCGGGAAGTGGTGAGTCGGTTCTGCAGGGCTCCACCGGTGGTGTCGTCGTGGTAGGTCGGCTCAGCTTCTCTCTCGTCGGATTCTCAGGTCCTGTGGCGACTTCTGAAGTTCCAGTCCCCAAAGCCCTGCTTTTATGCAGAAAACCCCCATTCACTCAGCCTAGCTGTCACTCAAACATGCTAAGTGGTGAGCCGGCCGGCTCACCACTTGGGCCAATCACACAAGAGTGCGGCTTGAGTTACCAAGGTCCAGGGTGCCTAAACCCCTCCCACACCCCCTGTGGTACCCAGACAGAGTGGCACCACTTTGAGGCTTCTGTGGAGAAGCCTGCCAAAAAGTGGAACAAAGGGCTCGACTTGGGTTTGAGTCACAGAAGAGAACACAACCGCCATTTTAGAATCGAGTCTTGGCAAAAAATACCAACCGGTAGAATTAATATTAATTAAATAAACCAGCGGTATGTTCGAGGCTATGAGAATTAAATCATTAAAGTTGGTAGCCTCGAACAATGGGAAAATCCCATAGCGAAATATTCGCGGTCGAATATAAAAAGTAGTTTCCACTGCCACCAGCCAAAACTCGATCAGGGGGGACGGAGACGTGCTCCCTCGACTAACAGACCCCGGGGCAATCGAATTGCCCCGACCAGTACGTCCACAATATGATGGTTTGTACTGGTTTCTGTTAATAATTTGGGACTAGTAAAGCCAATGGTGACTTTACATGCCCTGGGAGACAGTAATCAGTCCCAGGGTATGGAGTCTATGGTGGGGTGCCACTATGACACCCCAGTGTTACTGCACGGAGGGTGCTTTGTAACACACATAGGAAAAACACATGAGACCCTATGGAGTAAAGGACCCCATAACCCATAAAACACATTACCAGTCAAAGGAATACCATAAATCATGTCCAAGAGTGGGAGAAAAAGAGTCTCACACTTGGCAGGAGGAAAAAACAAACTCCAGAAATCCAGCAAAGCTGCTGGGGGACTCACTAGGTTAGGAAATTCAGCCTAAAGAGAGAATTCTCCCTAACACCATTCATATATCGTTTTCTGTTTAACCAAAGCGTTTTGTCCACTGCCAACACAGGGAGTGCACCGCGGCCCAGTACTTTTATGGACCTCATATCGCATTAGTCTTCTAGGTGCGCTCCTCCAAAACTACAAACAGTTCTTTTAGGAAGGCCAGTAGGGCCAGAGAAAGCGTGTTTCACTACCCCATCAGCTTTATCCACCAGTCTTTGGCAGTCAAAGCAGTTAAGTCAACACATTTCCTCAACCCCTTTGATCTTATAGCTCTCAGCCCAGGGCATATTAAAGTCAGATGGTACAGGGATTCTCTTTTGCATTTGCACAGTCTGCATCCAAAATCACGCTGTTCTTTTTTCTTTCTCATTTCCATAAGTTCTTTTGTTGGGAATAAGTTCATGCAAATGGGCATAAATTGACCGACATTAGCGACAGCGGAATCTGGTCAGATAAGCTAGAATGGTGTCCCTGGCTCTTATAATCTCTGCAATGCCAAGGAATGCTAACAAGGCTACAAACCAATCGCAGTTAGTGGTTAATCTCTCAAAAAGGATTCTTTCTAATCGTGAGATACAGACTCTTGAGAAGGGTCTTAAATTCGTACCAACATACAGCACTAACAGATTTCAAACAAGTCGAATTGTACAAACTTGTTCGTAAACTGAAACTCAAGACATTTTTTGCTGAAACCACTCCATCGACTATGGCATCCTCAACAACTACAGAATACATCGAATTCAAACCTCGCAGCACTTTTTGTCCTCCGATTAATGTACCATCGATAGACATTTTTCAAAAAATGGTACTCCACGATCTGAAGAAGATCCAATTTCATCCACCCAAGAGGCACAACTTGAATAGGGGCGAATTGTCACAAATTAAAAATCTCTTTACAGATGAGACTATCACCATTCGACCAGCTGATAAAGGGGGAGCTATTGTGATTCAGGATATGTCTCAATATCATGAAGAATGTTTACGACAACTTTCAGATGTCAATACGTATAAGCTACTGTTGCATGATCCGACACCACGCATCAAAAAGAAACTAGAAGAGATTCTTGCACAAGCAGTAGAAGATGAATGGATCAGCACCAAAACCAAGGTATATCTGCTGACCACACATCCTGTAATGCCCCATTTATACACCTTGCCGAAGATACATAAACGATTAGACAACCCACCTGGAAGGCCCATAGTGGCCGCAACGCAAAGCATTCTGCAACCATTGGGGACGTACATAGATTTTTTTCTTCAGCCAATCATCCAAGCCACAACCACATATGTTAAAGATACCACTCATTTTTTGAGAATATTAGAAACAATAACATTAACTCCAGAAGACATTCTATACACTATTGACGTTGTCAGCTTATACACCAGCATTCCACATGACCTTGGACAGAAGGCAGTCGAAGCTCTACTACTACAAACAGCTGAGATTGAAGCCAACAAGGAATTCCTAATGATTCTTCTTGATTTCATTTCTAAGAATTCAAACTTTACGTACGATGGGAAATACTATACACAAATATCAGGAACGGCCATGGCAGCCACAATGGCACCGGCATATGCGAATTGTTTTATGTACCAATTTGAAACGTCACATGTACTCAATAACCAAAGATGGAAACGTCACCTTAAGACATGGGTTTGGTACATTGACGATATTTTTGGCATATGGGCAGGTAATCAGAATGAACTCCAAGAGTTTTTGGAATATTTAAATGGAATTGACCATCGTATTCAATTTACACTTGAGATAGGGGATCCCAATATCCACTATCTAGATGTTCAAACCATTATCAAAGACAACAAGATAAACACTACTCTCTACACCAAACCGACAGATCGAAACAACCTTTTGCACCGCATGAGCTTCCATCCTCCAAATACCTTGCGCAACCTGCCTTATGGACAGATGTTACGTATAAAAAGGATAGTGAGTGATCCAGAAGACTGTCAAATTCAGCTTCAGAAACTGCAAGAAAAAATGCAACTGAGAGGTTATCCTGAAACAGATCTAACTGCGGCCAGAGTTAAAACAGATACCCAAAGTCGACAGGAATTACTTGACAAAAAACACGAAAGCGCCAGTCCAGAACTTGTGTTCGTAACAAAATTCTCCATACAAAGTAGGCAGATCAAAGCTATCATACACAACAGATGGAATGTGCTTACCAGCGACGAAAGAACAAAAGAACTATTCCCACGTCCTCCGGTTTTCGCATATCGGAAAAGCAGCAATTTACGCAACATGTTGGTTAACACCAGAGGTAGGGCATCCTCGATTAAACCAGACAAACACCCTGGAACATACCCATGTATGAGTTGTGGGAATTGCAACAACATTATCAAAGGCAACATAGTCACGCACCCACGAACAGGAGAAAAAATCAAACTGAAACAGCACGCGACGTGTCTATCAGAAAATGCTATTTATGCGATCAAATGCCCTTGTGGTAAATATAGGAGAAACATCACGAAAAGTTCGCATCAGGATGAATGAGCACAAATCGAACATTAGGAAGAAGAACAGAACTTCGGCAGTTGCCAGACACTTCAATGACAATGGACACTCAATCACCCAATTAAGGTTTTTGATACTTGAGGTGATATCCACCAAAGGTCCTAACCGTGATATTAAGAAATGGCAAGCACAAAAGGAAGCCTATTGGATTGATAGACTGGACTCACAATCACCTAATGGGATGAACGAAGAGTTAGACCTCAGTTGTTTCCTTTAGCATTCTTTTTCTTTTTGTCTTCTGATGTATACCCACTTTAATTGAATATATAGTGGTTAGCAATGTAGCAAGGTGGTTTACCGTATTTGCATCTCATAAGTCCATATATGTCTTGCCAGTGGCCTGCAAAGGTTTTTTCTTGCCTTCTCCCCTTTACTATCATCTTGATTCTTTCATACTATGACACTATGACTGTGTATATGTTGGAGATATGGAGATATTTGTAACACACTGTAGGTCTTTGTGCACCACGCAAGGTTGATTTTGAGCCTCACCGAGTATTATGAACTTTCCATCAGGCAGTAGAATACCAGATCAGCATACCCCCGTTTACCATAACAGGCAGACCTAGAGTCCAGCACAGCATGATGCACTCGTTTTCAGGCAGAAGCTAGCCTACTCACAGATGCCACATGTGCGCATCAGGATACATCCCCGCCTTTTTCTTCACGATGGTAGCGCCTGCTACACATTCCAGCACATATCACTGCTTACCATTGATCACGCTTTAGCAAGGTAGCCAGACGGTATTTAAATTAAAATATATTTAAATATACCAGCACATCTATGCTGCCAGCATTTAAAAAAATGTTTAATCATTATTATTTTCTTAATTTTACGTTTATTTACTCGATTTTTTCATTTCGAGTCAGAAGTCATTCCATTAGGCTCTGGGGGGAAGCAATAGAGACTAGACCTAGGAACACAGGGAAAGATTACATTTAGCATGACCCAACAGTAATTATATATGTTACAAGATGGCCGCCGCCGTAACTAAGCGTTGGGCGGTTTCCATGGTTACGCTTTCCAAACAAGCTGGAGAATCTAGTTATTCAGCACACGACTCGCGCGCTTACAAGGCGTCCTTCAAGGATTCACTCTTGTGGTTACTAGGTAAGCAGTCCGTTGATTTTACATGCTATCTCAATGCACCTGTTAATCGCTTACAAGTCTGTGCTCACCGCACGTACATAGACCTGATACTTGCATTTGTATACATTTTCTAGCGCTGCAGTCCTCGCTAGTCAGCCATACTGAGCAGTTTTTCCGTGCTACTCTACAGTAGAAGTACTGACACTGGATACACACCAAGGTCAGTACCTCTTGTTTATTGATAGTAGTTTTACAGCATTTCACATTAGCGGACAATCAGTTAATTTAGTAAATCCGATGTTTTCTCATTCATCTTTTCTTTTTTTCTTCTTTTTTCATACCTCCGCGACTTGGCACGTATGTATGGGCTATATTTCATGATTTTATTTTATATTACAATCATCATAATCTAAATGATGCACTTTATATTCCTACACGTGACACTTTAACTTGATGATGATGGTGGCTGATATGATCAAATGCTGACGCGGTGAATTTTCACTGGCCTTATTTGGAATGTTAATCATGATGATATTGCACCACACGGCCCACTTATGCCTTTGTTCTACCCATAATGTGACTACTGTTCATCATAATACTCTCTGTATGATTAATTAATGCTGCACCTCTATTCTGAATGCCATTTATATGATGCATGCCCGACATATATATATATATAATGTACATTGTGGGACTTAGACTGAAACCGATGATAGGTTTCTGATACATTGAAGAGTACATGAGCTGGCCCTGGGGAAGGATATTGACTCCGAAATGCATAGGCCAATTTGGGCTCATGTGACGCATCTGCTAAAACAGTGATATATAACTGTAGAGCACTAAGGAAATTAAACTATTTCTTCATAAATATTAACAGAGTATTTGAATGATTATTACCTCCGATTGACCGACTGAAAACAGTTATACCACTCTGTGGTTATTGGGAGTGCAGCCCGCACCGCTGGCCTCACGGCCTTGGTCCACTTTTTTCGTCCCTGGCTCTTATGTCAAAAAGTTGGATCCATAGAGTTTGAAATTTCACCTGTAGTCCAATGTCTCGATCCAATCTAGATCGTATAGTTTTCTCTTCACCTGCGTTGGATTCCCCACGAGGGTTGATCCCGTTTCCTTCAGCTCCTACAAGATGGCGACACGCCTCCCCCCCCAAGACATTAATAAGACATCTGTAATGCCAGTCATAGCATTTCTTATAGCTGCAAGCCCGCATTCATTGGTCTCGATGCAGCACTTCCGAAAGAAAGACAAGGCTTTCCATACTGTGTGGGCATACAGTGAAGTTAAACCTAATTCCGCTCTTAAAACTTGCATAGGTACGCAGGTGGGAATCGAGAGAACTCTTCTCCAGAAGATGCCCTCTAGTTTTAACCAAAGTGGGCGAGGCCTCCGCCCCATACGTCAGAATAGGTGTAACTTTAATTCGATAAAATTCATTTATTGGGGTTGAGGAATTTGCAGTACCAGGTGTTAGGCAAGATTGTGTGCAGTATCCTTTGGAAGACTACAGGAACCTTGACCTCCTGGCAATAGGAACCCAACCTTTGATATAAATCTGTACTTCACAGGTTGGTAGTGTGGCTAAGCAGCCTGGCTTGTCTCAACAGGGGTGTTAGGGAGAATTCTCAAAAATGTGCCAATTCCTCCCACCTTACAGCCCTCCAGCTCTTTTGCTAAACTTTGGGACTTTGAACTTTTCAATGCGTTTTCTGTGTTTGTTTCTTTTGGTTATGGAGTCTAACTCCATAGGCATCATCTTTTCCAATTATGTCCCAAAGCACCTTCAGTGCAGTGGCACAGGGAAGTCTTCAGACTTCCCAAAGTTTAAATACCTTCTCTGGGATCAACTACTGTTTCCCAGAGCAGTAAAGTGAAATTGACTTTACTTAGCATTGTACTTGCTAGACCCAGCACACCATATCTTACAATAGTGCTGGAGGGATTACTTGGTATCCCCTGTGTCTAAATGCTCATGTAACATTTTCTATGTTACCCTTTCCTCAATTGACTGGCTGGTGGCAATGGTTTTGTTTTGGACTACCTTGGTTTGCATTTACCGCAACCATTCCCGGCGCGGTAAAGTAACCGCTGGAGCCATCTTTTTCAAAATGGCGACAAGCCAGCTTTGCTAAAATGGTGCCCAGTTGTCTTTTTTCGCCAGGTCTTTGGTGGAAGGTCCTTCTAGAGAGTTTCTTTGTTCATTCGACTTTGGCAGGCTTCAAGAATAAAACCCGCCTCTGGGTCCAGAATGTCTGGGGTAGGCAGGAAGTGAGGGAGGTGCCCGAAACTCCCTGTGCTTAGTCTCCTAGGAGACTCGAATGCACTCTGTTATCGGCTGGCTGACTGTCCGGCAAGGACAGCCATCCTGCTGGGTGAGTGACAGCTAGGCTGGAATGAATGGGAGAGAACTGAATAAAAATGCAAGGCTTTTGGCTTGGAAGGCAGAGTCGACCACTGGACGAAGGAACCGAAGAAGAGCTTGAAGCGGACGCCTGCTGCATCTCCTGGACCTGTTGGGTTGCCCAGTCGAAGCCCTGCTGCAGGTCCGAATCGCCAAGTTCGCATCGACAGAGAAGCCCCTGCAATGACGACTTCTCCCTTTGAGTTGGTGGGACCAATCAACTCCAAAGTAAGCCACCCGGACACCCATCTCGGAGCTGGTTCAATTTCCTCAGAGTTGCTGCAGGAACCGTATAGCCAGGGAGAAGGACACCAGATTGTGTGCGCTACTTTTAAGCTGGCCTAAAGCGTTTGGAAGATCCTCTGGACTCCCACAAAGCAGGAGTGACCAAGCCTGAGCCCCCCCCCCCCCCCAGCAGAGTGCGGGACCCCAGAAGTAAGGACAGTCCATCTAGACAGCCAGGAACCACACATTGCTATTTGCTGTACCGCAAGGAGCTGAAACATGAAACAGCCACTGAAAGTAAACTTTGCCGGTTGCCAGTGCAGGAGTCCCCCGACGTCCTCCCTCTTGTCCCCACGACTGAGGCCCAGGAACAGTGAGATCTGCAGAGCTGCACAGGAACAGAAGTCATCAGCTGCATCTTTTCTTCTTTATCAAGGTACTATAAAACAAGTCTAAGAGAACTTACCTCTAACTGTGGAAGTGCTTGTAACTTCTGCAACTCGCAAGTCTAATCATTTTGTGGCCCTACATTTGATTCTTCATTTTATCAAAGACTCCTACGAACTTGTGCAAAGACTTTTCCATTTACTTATCTGAAGTGCTGCATCCTATACAAAGACTTTTGCCGATTGACTTTGGATTAGCCTATTGAATTGAATGACTCTTCTATTACTATCTGAAAGTATTTGCCCTGCTTAAGAAATTGATGATCTCTTGTGTTCCAATAATCTTTGCCTTTTGCCAACTTTTTAAGAGTGTTCTGAACACCAACAGTAAGATATTAATGTACCCAGCACCCTTGTTACTGAAGTCACCTGTGGGTGTAGGCTGTGTCTGTGGGCCATCCCAAAAGGGCCTCGTCTGATTCAGAACCTCAGAGTGTACAGTATTGAAGGGTATTTGTGTGTTACTAGTATATTGCTCCCTTCTAAAGAAGGCTTTATAACTGACTGATAAATTAATAATTGTTTATGCAGGAAACCTTGAGTGTAAGAGTTTATTTGAATACCTGTAACTAAATCTATGTGCAACTCCACTACGGCTCACATTTCTCTTCTCGAGATAAGCCTGGCTGCTCAACACACTACCAAAACTGTGTAGGACAAGCGTATACCAAAGGTTGGGTTGTCTATACCTGTAGTCATAGTCAGGGGTGGACTGGGAACCAAAAAAGGCCCGGGAAATAACGTTCAAAGTGGCCCCATAACATTTTCAGCAAACCCAACCCCTTTCCTATGAGACAATGTGAAAATAAAATAGTGTACCAGAAAAAAAGAGACCAAGGGTGCAGAGGGCTACCAGGAAATCTACGGAGTTCCCTATGGGCCAGTTCACACCCTGTCTGCAGCTAGGAAAAGAATTGTGTGTTTCTACATTCGATTGGGGGAAAATATTTAGTTTTAAAGATTTGCTGACAGAAAGGGCCTGTGCGTTTCACAAACAAGGACAGGGCTGACATTTAAACAGACAACAAAATGCCCAAGTGCAACTTCAATTTAACCGATTAGAAATGGTTTAGGCTGGAACATAGGGTTTTAAAATATCTATGAACAATTAGTAGGAACATTGCAGTTGAAATCTGGGCCTGGTTTCTCGTGTTTCCGGGGTCTATTGGTTTCAGCTGCATACATTCCAACATGTTGCATTCAATTCGGAATTGATAAGTACAGTCCTGATTTTAACTTTGCATTCTGGTACTTGCAGCACTGGATTTCCCCATCATAAACACAGGACTCCAAGTTCCAGAATGCAAAGCTAAAACCAGACCTGCACTGTTATCCCCCAAATGAAATAAGGCACGCTGTCATGTATGCAGTTAGTTTCTTTTACTCCTGTCTGGATATAGGCAAAGTCCAGAAACCCAGACGCTCCAGTTAATTTTATTAGAAATGTTTTTTAAATTAGAATTTCCAGCAGGGAAGGGTTTTTCCATCTTTAGTATCAATGTACCACATAATCCTTAAAAAAATTACTATGGAAAGTTGCCATCTTACACTTAACTTGCAGCCACAGGATGTGATACGTTACAGTGTAAGCTTCCCCTTGCTATGCTGAAGCTCGCCTGGGCCCTAAATTATCTTTTTCGAAGACTGGCTCACTCTTTTCTTACAGTAAGCAGTTTAAAAACAATCCAGGCAGCTCCAAACTATTACTGTTCTTTGGGCAAACAGAGAGCATTGCCTTCCTTCGAGTCGAGGTACTCCCAAAACAGCCACCAGCATATAATGTACAGGGCCTAAAAGGCGTGTTTATGCGTGGACCCCTTTCCTGCCACTACACCCTTCCCTCCATCCTAACCCCGGTTATCCCCCCAGTAGTCTGTGGGTCGGTGCTTTCTGCGTGGGAATCCCGGATGATGGATGGTGATGCAGGGGAATGCTGCAAGCATCCTTCATCCCATCCGCACTCAGCGATGCAAGTGATGGACCACTCTCTTTCCAGCTCCAGGAACCTCCTTAAGGCATGCTTTTCATCGTCTGGCTGTCGATGAAATCAGTGCCTCCTATTTCTAAAAAGCATCAAGGGAGTATTGAGGTTGCGTTGTGGTCTTTATAAATAACCTAATAAGATCACATGGCAGTGGTTAGAGGGTTACCAAATTCGGCGCACGGCTTGTATGAAACACGGGCAGTGGTTGAAGTTCTTGTGGTGCATTTACATAATGTAATCCTTCTTGATGCTATCCCAACCCAACTTGCCCACAGTTGTCTGATATGCCATGCAAAGGATGGAATACTGCTGTATACTGAGATTCAAACCTGCAACTTACATTCACAAGCAGCCGGTGCATTGACCCATTGAGCTGTGTTATTGGGATTCAAATGGGCGAGTCACATCCAGGCTAGAAACATATCTGAACAACTGATGCATTAGCCCACCGAGCTATCAGCTGGAATTTGAACCAATGTCTTATTGACCCAAACGAAGCAGGCACACTGACCCCCCTGAGCTCCTCCCACGTGAACCCCTGCACCCCAGTATTTCTCTCCTGCGTGGAACGAGCCCCCTGCTCTGGTAATGGGAGAACTGTTGATGTGTGCTCGTGCTTTACTCGAGAACAAGTGAGGTCTGAGGTATGAGGGGGTGATGGAGAGGGACTCTAGAGGTGAGGGAGGGGTTTTTGGGAGCCATGTTTTGTCTGTGGGCAGATGAGGACAGGCGGTGGGGGGATGGGTAAGCACCAAAAACAGCCACACCAACAGGGAAGCCAGGTAGAGGGAAGAAAAAGAGTAGGGGAGCGGGAAGTGCAGGGTGAAGAGGTCATATGATAGGCAGATAAGGGCAGATACGGGAGACAACGGATAGGGGCATAGAAAAACAGAAGGGACACTGCGATAGAGGAGATAGGTTATGGGTAATGAGGAACAGAGAGGAGAGACATTGCTGGCATACAGAAGCCGAGGAGAAGTAGTGGGGTCAGAGGAAAGAGGCACAGAGTTACAAAGACGAGTGAGATTGGGAATGAGCACGAGAGGGCGGGGGGGAGGAGAGGCATCTGGTGTGGATGGATATGGGGATAAAGGAGAGTAAAAGGCAGGGAGGACGATGATGCGGAAGCTCCATGAAAAATATTTTCCAAGCATTCGCTCCCGAACAGAGGTGCCCCTCCTTTTGATTACCCAGCCACCCTCGGGCTCCTCCAGCCAACACCTCCACCCACCGCACCACCAAGCAATGTTCTAATGCAATTGCGCACCTCGCACGTGAGTGAAAATGCTGCTCTGCTGCGCTCGCTCGTCGTAGAGCACTTTGTGCAGTGCATCATATGATGCAACATGATTCAAGTGAGCACACTGACCAGGGCTGCATTTTGGCACATGAAATTCCACCTACTCGGGGCAGTGCCCTGGCCTCAAGAGGCGCATGCGCCAGCCTGGCTGTCGTTTTCTCCAGATGGGTAGAAAAGAAATGCGCAGCCAATTTCAACCGAACTACCCAGACTGACTGGGTCTTCTCGCATGATTTGTATCCTTGCGCAGCTCATTCCGTTAACTCCCAAAGAGGCCCTATGCCCGAGGCCTAGCGGGGAAACTCCCGGTGTCCCGGTGGGCCAGTCCAGCCCTGGTCATAGTTGTTTGTAGTGTTCCCAGAGGGTACTGCATTCAAACTTTGCCTAACAAGGGGTCAATGTGAGCAGTAGGGTTGTAACAGAGTTTTACAGTGACAGTTATTCAAATAAACACTCAAGGTTTCTTGATTAAACAAATATTAATTTAACAGTCAGTTATACAAGCCTTCTTCAGAAGGGAGCAATATATGTACCAATTATGATAGACTTCAGAACACACTCTGTTTCTCCAAATCAGATGATACACATTGGGGATGGCACACAGGCACGTCCTACACCCTCAGGTGACTTAAATAACTAGCACACTGGACAATCGGACATTTAGAGCAATACTGAACGTGGTGCAAATGATTAGATATGGGAATAAAACAAAGGTTACAAATAATTAAGAAATTGGTTAGTACTTTTAAAACCCTCCAATGCAAAGTAAATTAACCCTTTCCTGTAGGAAAGGCAAAAGCACAAAGTGAGAGGTAGAAGAGTCTCCCAGGTAGCCAGGACAGAATGTTAGTTGAGCAAAGTCTAGGGGAGCTGAAGATCTTCTTTGCAGGTAAGTAAAAGTCTTGCAAAGTTTTTAGAAAAGTTTGAAGGGCAACAAGCTGGGAGGTTTACGAGGTCCAAAGCTGCAAGCAACTCTGCAATGGCTACCAAGACAAGGCTACACAAGAGGCAAGTCCTCTTAGGTTTACAATACCTTTGGTTAGAAGAAATGGTTCCAGCTAGCTTATGTTCCTGTGTGGCTCTGCAGATCCTGTTACTGGGCCTCAGTCATGGGGACAAGAGGGAGTACATCTGGGCACTCCTGCAACAAAATGGGAAGGTCGGCAGAAGCAAAGGTCAAACTTCAATTCAGCGGCACTTTGCGGTTTCAGCTCCTCGCAGTGTACAGCAAAGAGCAATACTGCGGTTCTCGGATACCACTTCCGACTTTCCTTGCATCTGGGGTCCAGCACTCTGTTGAGGTGGCTCAGGATTGGTCAGTCCTGCTTCAAGGGAGTCCGGAGGATCTTCCCGAGGCTTGGGTCCGAACTTAAAGCGATGCACTCAAGCTGGTGTTCCTCTCCCTGGCACTTCGGTTCCAGCAGCAGTGTAAGTACAGGATGTCCAGACGAGTTCACTTTGGCGTTGAATGGTCCCAACAACCCCAGGGGAGAAGTCGTAATTGAAGGACTTCTCTAGTCTAAACGAATTCGGAGCTTCAGCACAGCAGCAGGGTTTCACCGGGAAAAGCAACGGTCCAGGAGTTGCAGTAGGCATCTCTTCCAAGTTCTTCTTCGGATTCCACCGTCCAGTGGTCGGCTCTGCCTTAAAAGCCAAAAGCCTTGCCTTTTATGCAGGTTTCTCCCATTAATTCCAGACTAGCTGTCAATCACACAGCAGGGTGGCTGTCCTTGCCGGACAGCCAGCTGGCCAATCACCTTTGGGTGCATTCCTGTAACCAAGGGATTAATCACAGGGAGTTTCGGGCACCTCCCTCACTTCCTGCCCCCTGCCAGACATACTGGAGCCAGAGGCGGGCTTCACTCGTGAATCCCGCCAAAGACAAAACGAACAAAACTGGTTTGGTGTGCAGAGTAAATCTCAAGAATGACCTTTCTGACAAAAAATGGCGAAAAAAGAACACCAGGCCATTTTGACAAAAATGGGCACCCATGGGTGCCTTGCTGCAGCTGCGAACGCAGCCCGTGATAAAAACACACAATGGCAGTACAAAGTAAACCACTGCCACCAGCCATTAATTGTAGAAAGGGTAACAAAAATGTTACATGAGAAACTATACAAAGGGGATACCGAAGTAACCCCTCCAGCAACCTATGGTAAAATAGTGTGTGCTTGGTCGGAATCGTACAAAAATGTCGCCCTCATTTGTGCGCCCCTGCAGTTACTGCGACTTTGGGGGCGCACAAAATGAAGGCGACATTTACTGCACCCAAGCAGAGCGGGGGTTGCAGGGGTGTCCCCCGCTCTGCTTGGGTGCCGTAACGGGAGTTGGGGGCTGCGGGGGTGTCCCCCGCTTACCAAAATGGTAAGCGGGGGACAAGTACCCTGCAGCGTCAGCTCTAACCCACGTTAGTGGGAGGAGCTGATGCCGCAGGGATAGCAGGGTGCAGGCAGCACACAGATATCTGCCGCCGTGAAAGGTAAATTGGGGGTTGGGTGTGGGGAGTAGGAAGGGAAAAGCAGGCCGGGGAAGCGGGCACAGTGATCTATATGATCACTGCGCCGTAACTGGCGTCGGCATTTCGGCCGTCGCAGTGATCACATAGATCATGCTGGGTTTAGTGTAACGCTCACCCGATTCCCGTAGAGGCGCCGGTCTTGACTGGGCGTATACCGTATCTTCAAAGGTGATGTGTAACACACGGCTGGCTCTTTGGGCTGGACCTCTGTGCACTGTATGTCTGACTCGAAGGGTAAGATGTCTGCAGATAGAAAATATGGGATTAATGAACTGGGTTATTGAATGTCTCTCTCTTCTTCCCTTTCTCTTCTCCTGTAGAACCCCAAAGGTTAACGCTCTCACCTTAGGTAAGTGAACGCCGTGCTCTCCATCTGCCTCGGGGCAGGGTGCTGTAACCAGTTTCTTCACTGAATAAGGGGAGCAGGCCTCTTGACTTCAGAGGACTGCTGTCCGTCGTTTACTGCACGAACAGTAAGTTTCGAGTAATTCTAATGTCTTTAAAAGTCTTTAGTAATGATGTCTCTTGTTTTGCAGGGTTCCGGCGATGGCGGATGACGGGCTGAAGTGAGTTGAAGATGGAGCCCGTGTGATGAATAGAAGCGCCTGGAAGCAAGTAAGTAAGCGCTTGTTGCCTGCTTCACGATGCGCTCTAACTGTCTTTTTATTTTGCAGGTACAAGTTTGGAGCGGCTGCAGGGTGCCGGAATACCCACTGGGTTAGATGTGGAAAGGAGTAATGGCACGTGAGTATTAAAGTTCCCCAATGTCTTTAAACGCACCTTGTTTTGTCTTTCAGATGCGGGATGCAGCGCCGAAGGCCTCCGGAGCGTGCGAAGAGTTGGTAAGCTTTTGTCTTTCAGATGCCGGAATGCAGTGCGAAGACCTCCGGAGCGCACGAAGAGTAGGTAAGCCTTTGTCTTTCAGATGCCGGAATGCAGCGCGAGGCGTTGGTGACAGCCGATGGACCAGGTAAGTGAAGCGCTGTCACTGAAGACCGTAATGCTAACCTGTTCTTTCTTGTCTTTATAGGTGTTGCTGAAGACTGGATTCAGGATGGTAAGCCTTTTTCCTTAGGCCCAGGATCAGATGCAGAAGACACGATGAGCGTTCTGCTGCAGAGGATGCAGAATAACGCAAAGCAAGATTCATCCATCGGGTGTGGTTTAAATAGCCTCCTGTAGTGCTTAGGTGTCTCCTTCCACAGCCACGCCTAGGTAAGAAAAGAGTTCCTGCTTTCCAGAAGAGTTCCAGTGTTCTGAACCTAGGGAGTGGCTCCTGCCCCACCCAACAGGAAAAGTAGTTCCAAACAGAAGAGGATCAGAGGCTCAACTGGCAGGCAAGTAAGCAGCATGGTCTGCTGCAGGTAAGTCCACCCAAGCATTATGAGCCCGGCGCTTCCAGCGCTGGGACTGGGCATATTTATGAGCCTGGTGCCACTGGCGCCAGGACTGGGTCCAAAAGGTCCCAATTGGGACTGGTTGACACTCGGAACCTGGGTTATGGATCTGCTTCCAAGGGAGTTGGGAAAACCCTGACCTTTTGGAAGCAGAGATCATGACATTTAGACAGTTACAAAATGTAAGTAAAGTCAATTTCACTTCACTGCTCTTGGAAACAGTAGTTTCACCAAGAGAAGGTATTTAAACCTTTGGGAAATCTAAGAGACTTCCCTGTGCCACTGCACAGGGGCGCCGAGTACGCGGGTGCTCCGGGGCCCTGGCACCCGCAGGCAGAATGAAGTCTGGGATGAGCGCCCCCCCCCGCATCCCCGGCCGCCGAGAAAAGACGCAGTATGGATGGCCCTTTGTTCCATCCATACTGCGTCTCTCTGGCAGCCGGGTAAAAGCCAGATTAAAACAACCATGTTTAGAATTGAGGGACAGATACAAAGCAAGAGGCTCTTGTTTGCATCTGTGCCTCAATTTCTAAACATCTTTTTGGGTTGGGTGTATTTGTACATCTGTTCACCCCTCTTTGGAAGAGGGGTGCCTCTCCCACTACAGTCTTACATCACTCATGTTACACCTCTGCATTCAAGTAAACTGTTGTAAACTGTTGCATGTACTGCGCTCTGTTACTTGATTCACATGTTGTTCTACAATGCTTATTGTATTCTTTTGGTCCTCTTGAAAGTGCTTTGGCATAAAGCGCTATATAAAAATTTAATAAATACAAATAATGCGCACAATACCCAGAGGTTTCCAAGTGCAGACCGAGGGATCGATCCTGTGTTACACGAACCGAGGGATCGACCCGGTGTTACGCGAACCGAGGGATCAAACCTGTGTTGCTCCTTGTCATCTTGCTTCCAAGGCGAGCACGTTGCCACTGAGCTATCCACCTGAAGATCTGAAGTACTTTAAATGATACAGAACCAGAGCTATTGAGCAAGTCTGATTTCATCTTCATCAGAATAACTCAACACTGTCGTGGTTATACAAGAGCTAATATATTTAAAGGGATAGAATTACTCAGAATGTAGCAGCACTATTCAATAACCCAAAGTGCTTAAACATAGTTAATGTGAAAATACTACACTTCTCACCGTTGGCACAGTACTGCCACTTCTCACAGAGGCTTCTACTCCTTTTATGGGGCAGCACTAATCACGCCTACTGGACCGCTTCACTATTAATGGCACTTCTCAAGAGGGCTGCTATACTTCAATTGGAAATGACCAACACTACCCAGCAGGGAATTGCATACTCTTGATGCCACCGAAGCAGCACTTCCACCCACCAAAGCTGCTTTATTTTTAATGGTGCGTGTACTTTTCAGCCACTCTGCTTTACATTTAAACAGACCAAATTGTCATTTCTCAGCAGGAATGCAACACTATACCATTGTGTTCTGTATGTTGAGTACTTCTTCACCACAAATGTGATTCATGGCACTCTCGCAGTGTCTAAATAGTAGATCTGGCTACATTAAATTGGCAACAGGCATGTCTCGAGCTGCCTGCCGTTCATAAGCTGCCGCTCAGGAGGTTGGAAGCCATCCTGGGGCAAGAGATAGAAGGCTTGTGCCTGTAAGATATCAGAATATATAATTGTCTTCCCAGATGGGAGACTGACTCCATTAATATACATGGGGTCAGTGAGATGACCAAGAGTGAAACTGTACATTCACTTGTGAGATTATCAGCAACAGGTGATACTATGCTCCAGGGAGTGAGGTGCCCACTCAATATATCACACTGTTTAAAGGTGTAAGACCCATCCTGAATGCTTGCCCAAAGAGCCTTGGCCAGAATTTCACACTGAAGAAGTGAGCATGTGATCCGGGGTCTGCAGCCCACACACGCAGGGGATTCCCATGCTCCCACTTGCGAGATTTGCACCAGATTAGTGAGATTGTGCTCCAAGGTAGGAGGCACACGTACAGTTTTTGCTCTGAGGTTTGACACACTCACAGGATGGGCTGGCATTTCGTTCTCCCATCCTACTTGTGTTACTCTGCCTTTTGAGGGCTACTACAACCTGGATGATTATAGAGGGATGGAGTAGGGGCAGCGATGGCCTACTGGAATGCAACTGGAAGGCGGAAACCTCCTTCTTACTTGACTTTAGTGTATGCAGTACAAGCTAGACAATGTTTCCACTGTTCTGCGCCCTACCCCCTTGCACCAAGTTGGCGACTACGTGCAAATGCGGTCATATAACTGCCAGTGATGTCACTTCCTACATTTGGACACCCCCTGGGAAATTCATAAATTGGCTCCCCTGCCACTGCACTGAATGTGCTGTGTGTCACATGCAAAGATGATGCCTATGGAGTTTGTCAGGCTCCAGAGTCAAATGAAAGAGTATAAATCACAAAAAGTGATAAAAATTACTAAAGTCCAGCAAAAAGAGCTGGGGGTCTCCAAAGTAGAGAGGAATTAACACATTTTTGAGAATTCTCCCCAACACCAAGACAAGTTGAAAGCCTGACCACAGGGCTCGGTGAAAAAAACAAGACCCCTAAAACTGGCTAAGGAACCTGAGACCCCAAGGTGGGGTAAAAACCAGGCGGTAACTAATTGGAGAAAATACATCAAGATTCCTGGGTAGTGAACCCCAGGAAAATACCTGATGTGGATGTATGTGCCAGTAAGCACTTGAAGGCTGAACGTAGCCCTGAGAGTGTCTGAAAAATCCCAAGAAAAAGAGACTAACCCGAGACTAAAACTCCATCCTAAAGAAGGGGGTGGATCCATAAGGGAAATTTGGTATTCTGACTGGAACTTTGCAATGGGGCAAGGAGCACGTTGTCTTGAGAAAGGGGCATTATGGTGGGGTCAGAAACCAGCCAGCATTCCTTTGTTTTGGCGAGGGCCCTTATTGTACCTTTAAGACTTTGGTTATTTTCTTTGTATCAAGTGGTAGGGACAGAAGTCAGCCCAGAAGGGGTTTCTGGACAGCAGACTATTTTATAAGACACGTGCCAGATAGCCTACTTGTGCCAGATAGCCACATTTTGCCCACTTGTGTCCAATAGCCTACCTTATTTATTGTGCATTTGTTAGGCGCTCGTACAACAAGTAAATTGTATTCAAAGCGCCCGCATGGCAACAGGGAGGGAACGTAGGATTGAAAACAATACATACACTGGGGAGCACTAGGCCTTGAGTATTCAGAATGTGCAAGTGCAAACAGAGAAGAGGGGGAGAGGGAGTGGCAAGTATTGGAATGTCCATGCTTTTGGGGGAGCAGCAGATATAAACTGCAAGTATAGTAAGTGCTAGGGAGTGTTGAGCTGCAATAAGTGGGTAAGTGCAGGCCTACATTGGGGGCAGGCCAGTGGGTGCCGAGGGATGGCGTTCTCAAGAGGCACAGCGGCACCTGCTGCGTTCTCGCACAGGTCCTCCAGCACTCTTCGATTCAGGCATACCGAAAACCATAAAAATCCCCGGATCGAGCAATGAGATTAGCTCTGGCTGAGTTTACTTATACCACAACTATGAATCCGAACGTCCATTGAAAGGACATTTAGCCTTATACCCAGTGTGATTTCCACACAGGGGACATGGGTATTCAAGAAACACCAAAAATTTAGCGGTAGTCTTCTAGATATCAGGAGATTTTGAGTTTTTGGATCACTCTGTGGCAAAACTAGAACACGAGAGAAACAAGACACCTCCATTCCAACTTTCTTTCCGTCTTGATGAAGGCCAATCACTTCCCAGCTATACAGATCAGCTAATGAAAGGCTGAAACACTGTTGTGTTGATTCCCCCCACTCTCCCTCAGTGCGTTATGTCAACTCTGTAAATAGTGTACTGTTCTGTACCATGTCCACATGTAATTTGTTCCTATGATCCCTAGATGCTGTAAGCGATTATACACGTCACTTTGTATTTAGGTCCAGTTAAATTGGCTGGAAAAAACATCAATGTATCATCTACAGATATTGTTGTTTTATCAATTTGTGTCCTGTTGAAAAACAACTTTTAAAGCAACGTTTTATGCAGTAAAATAATTTGGCAAAAAGTAACATTGTTTATACATTACTCTAGAATAATGTCGTCCATTGTGTAGGTCCGAAATTGGGTGTGTACTCGAGTTCAGTCGCCCTGATCATTTCCTTCTTTTTCGCAGCCGGTGCCGAGGCAAGTGCTGTGTGAAGGCAGAATCCGAGGCAATTGTGTGTGGGAGGCCAGGGCCCCCCACACACACACACGAGGGCCCTGGTCACCAATCGTAGCGATTGAGATTTGCAGAGGAGGGAAGGAGGAAGTGAAAAAGGGACGTCTTGAGGAGCTTCCGGAATTTAAAGGAGGTCTGGCTTAAGACTGAGAGGAAGGGGGAGGCTGTACCACAAGGAGGAGTCTACTGAAACAAGAGATCGGCCTCCGTTTAGCAAAGGCTGGAAGAACAACGCTGGGATTTGTTGGCGGGGGCACTTGCTGCCAGAAGTTTGGGAGCATAACTCCCAAAGTTGTTGGTGGAGAAACCTAAGGTCTTTCCCCATCAACGGACTATTCTTTGTAGCTGGAATACTAGATGCTTTGCGCACCTATTCGGTGAGGGTGCGCTTACATTTGAGGATTTTGATATGATCTGCTTACAAGAGATGTCGCTCCAGCGCCCCCCCACTCTTGGATGGAGTCACCTCATGTTTCAACCCAGCGGTCAAGTGCCCTAGTGGAAGACCAATGGCGGGACTTTTGATCGCGTAAAAAAAATTGTAGGGGCTATAAAGTGATCGCCGAATGCCAATCGTCCGCCACCCATATAGGCCATTACCATAAAATGTGAAGATTGTGCTAATAATAAACTTGTACTGGAACAATGCTTCCCCAGAGGGAAAAAACTTTGTTGGTCGAGTATTGGCTCTTATCGAAGAAGCAATGGAAAATTGGCTTATCCTCGATCATGTTATGTGGCAACCTTAATATCCATTGCTTTGATACAAATGTAAAACTGATTGAAAACCACATTCCAGTGGCCAGCCCCCAAGCCTTGAGAGGCCTTCAATGGCCGAACGATGAAGCCATGAGAAATATCTTCATGGCCAACGGCCATACAACAGGGGACTATCAACAAAAAACAACATGGAAAAGGGGCCTGGAAACAAAGGTATTGGACTACATCCTGGTCTCAGATAAATTGCATAAGCATCTATATAATTTATGGTGCAAGATAAGGATGCTCACAATATTGTCAAATTACCTGTCAATGCGTGGATTAGGGTTACAGTCACTAAATTACCAGCAACCTTAAATGTTGACCAGGCAGAAATAGACTGAGGCTGTAGATGGTAATTTCTGGCCTAGGTAAAATACTAGAAGCCAGTCCGGCTGCGGGTCACCTGTCATTTTATAGATTATGACGCAGCAAGAAAGACTATTAACAAACCAGGCTTCTGTTTGCGCCACAAATTCGATGCAGAAGTGGCGAAACGGAAAAAAAAAACCTTGAACAAAGCACTGAGGGTTAACTCTTGCAAAAATACTCAAGGTTCAACTGAAAGCTCTAGGTAATTGAAACAAAGTTTCATAAATTGACTAAAAGGCCACAAACTCATGTACCAATAGGATGCAGAAAAAATGCTTAGTGTGCTGTCCTGCAAAAACGCAGTGGAAACGTGTAAGGTGAGGACTTCTCTCTACGTGCCTCAGGCATCTTTAATATCAAATCCAGTACCATCTGAGGTTTAGGGAATCCATTTTTCTTATGACATTCTGAACATCAAAATGGTCAATGAACTTCGGAACTTGAATGTTTATTTTAAATCCAAATAATTAATTGGTTATAAAAACCTATTGTATTTCAAACTATTTTAGCATGTCATCAAGACGTAATTGACAAATTCACAGTGAGCTGAACATGGAATTTCCTTGCATGAAATAAAACTTCAAATTCTGAACAGATCATTCAATAACTTGTGAATATAGCAGCACGTTTCCATGTCATTCCATCGCCCATTTTTATTTCGCAGCATTTTTTGCTGCAGATCTTTTGTCGCAAAAACTCATCGATTTCTTTTTGGGGGGGGGGTTTACCCCACAAACCCCCCCCATCCCACCTATTTAGAATCTAGCCCCGAAACACCCAGAAATATTACTCTAACCAACTCCCTCCCATATTTTTCAATTTTTTTTTTGGTAAAAAATCTGTTGCAAAAAATGCAGCGAAAAAAAAAAAAACGCATTGAAAGGACACCGTACCATGACGGCACACAAAGTAGGAAATGATGGGTTGATCTTAAATCTTGGATTTCACAGTGAATTGCTGAACATTTATTTTGTTTTTGTATTTACTTTAGTTGTATAATATGAGATTGTACACACTGTGGACTGAGCCAAGTGGCAGGATTGTTTATAACATAGAATCTGCTACAATAATAATTCAATTAGGGAACCGATTCACAATACTCAATTTACAAAAAGTTCATAAGAAAGTAACTCAATTACTTAAATATTATTCGTCGTGATTTATTTCTTGTATTCACGCTTTTTCTATTGGTCAGTCCTTCACAGCAAAAAGGTTCCAGCCACGTCATTTTGTAGCAATATTAAAAATATGAAAGTCACACTGCAAATACAAGGACAGTTCCTTCCGTGGCTTCCATTAGAATGGTCTAAGTGCAGCATTACCTCTGAAGCTCGGAGCATACAATTCAGTGGCAATTTAAAAGTCAGGACATTTAGTAATTGATATGAAGTTCTCAACCATAAATCCGTTACCAATTTCTGAACAATTAATTTAAAATTAAATTTTCTTCAGTAACTCTGAGGTTCTGAACACAGAAGTGTTCTCAGAATCGGAATATGGAATGCTCAACACAAAATTTCACTTTACATTTTTGAAGCAGTCCCAGTTCCAGGTGGTCTGTCATGAATCAAGTGCTCACAGAGAGTTGGTAAGAACTAAAGACTGAATAGAGCATGCGTAAGGCTAAGGAGGAGAGAGAGTGTCTAAATGACATGGGGTGTGTAAGAAGCAGAGAGAGGGCAGTGGCAATAGGGGTCAGAGAGGCAGCAGAAAGAATTGGGAAGGGAGGTAAACTAAACAGAAGTAGGGCGTGATAGATTAGCAAAAAGCGAACAAGGCATTCTTCATCTTGCAAAGGATGGAATCCAGAGCTCTTTCTGGCAAAGCCACTTTCCCAAACCCACTGCCCCCAACCCATCCAGTTTTTGCAAAGGTGAAAAGGAATGGATAAAAGGAGGGCCGAAAATAAGGTGTAGGGCCATTTCCAAGCTTCCAGAGTTGGCACATGCAAGCCCTTAGCAGAGATGGGCTTAGACAAAGAAGTACCTGCACCTCATTACGCGACTAAAAATCTGTGTCCAGGAAATAGAAGGTTGGGCGGCCTGTGGAAGGAGACGTGTTTATTGATTTTACAGATCCAGCCACACCATGGAAGTAAAGAAGAGGCGTGAACTGCATGCTCCTACAGATCAACCATGACAGGGTAGTGTGCCATGTGTGGCGGCAACATGCAGGAGAAAAAGGGAAACTGACAAGATGAAAAAAATATGTAAGCAGGACGGAAATGAAAAGAAACTGAGGTAGAAACAAATCCGTGCATTTGGTATAGGCACGCTAGGAGTACACAGTAGCAGTACAGCGGCCCCTGGTGTGAAGAAGCATACCAGCAGCATATCCGGCACATTTAAGGGTTGAGCTTCTATTCCAGAAAAATGACCAGTCTCACTTTGAGGCAGGTGTGCTATTTTAATAGTCTTGCTCTAAGAAAAGCGGAGGGGGGTAATTAAAGCAGCACATCAGATACAGGTAAATGGAAAGTCTATTCCAGAATCAACTTAGTATTGGGTAATTGAGGTGGTATTTCAGTAGTATAAAAAGGTAATGGGGAGGAGGTGAGATTTCAGCAGCAAACCTACCTTAGATAAGGCATGTAATATCACAGTAAAATTGCCTCCAGGGGAAGCTAGGGCGATTAAACAGCAGGACACCTCCCTGGAAGCCAGGATGGACAGGAAATTGACACACATGTGCTGCCTCACATAACCAGCGTGGAGAATGAAATCAGTACAAGTGGGCCAAGTAAGGTATGTAGGTTTTGCATCCGTTGGTAAGGGAAGAGGGGTATTGCGACTGCACACTTGCCACACAAAAAGGTTAAAGGAGGGGTCCTGCTTGAGGGGAGAGAAGGGGTATAGCAGCAGCATACCAAACCCATACAAGGTGGGAGGTTGACACAGTGGATGTACCAGATGAGGCCACTGGGATATTGGAGGTTTGCGCACCTGTCTCGTGCAAGGAGGCCGACTTCAGTCCCATTTCCTTCTGTAACTGGATTTCTTTTAGTGCAAATATAGACGTTGCTGAAAGAGAAGGAATAATGGGTCCTTTGAAACCTGGTTATCAGCGACACAGGATCACTCACAAATGACCATCTCTGGAGGCTCGTGCCCCCAGCTCGGCTTTCATTTTTATGCACTACATTTATGAGGTTACACATCACTAATTGAAAAAAATGGGTACATTGCAAGTCATGAAGGACCCCACCCCCATCATCCGTCCATTTACAGCAGCCAAAAGCCACAAGTTGTAGGCCTAATTTATTATTAGTGTATACATGGTTAACTAGTAAATCTTATACACTTTTAACTTGATACAAAATGTAAAATAAAATTTCAATATCAACTTATTCGACACGGTTAACTGGACCAATCGTCATGATCTTTACAGATCCTCTATCACGTAGTCTAAAAATATTCATAAAAACCTTTTAAATGACCAATAATTATTAATGCAAATTCATTAAGAACATTTCATCTTTAAAGATTTGTCTGGAGATAATTCCTTCTAAATTCCTGTGCTACCCAATCCCCCATACACACATACATTTTGCATCCCGCAGGACTGCTATCAAACATAGCCGATTCCTTGCTCCAAAAATGTTATAACAATCACGACCATCCAGCTCCGTCAGATCCAAAACATTATGGATATTACCACTCCTATTTCAAAACACACTGGCATGCTGTACTCCTCGTCTCCCACCCCAAAATACATTGAAAATTGTTAGGCAAGATTGTATGTAGTAACCCTGTGGGAGACTACACCAGCCTTGTTCTCTTGGCAATAGATACCCAACTATTGGTATATGGGCTGTACTACACAAGTTGGTAGAGTGACTGAACAGCCAGCCTCATCTCAAGAGGGGTAACTGAGCTACAGAGGGGTAACAGAGGTTCACAAATGCAAGTAGTCAAACAACACTCGTACTCAATGTTTTCTAGTAAAATAATTATTTACTTAACAGTACATGGGGCAACTGGCAACAATAAAAATACACTTCAAAAACACTACTTAAGTTAAGCAAGAATACCCTTTTGGGCGCTCGAGTTCGTGTTCTCTCTCTCGTGTGTTTTCTCTCTCTCTCTCTCTCTAGTGACTGTGGACATTGATATATCACTTTTGATACTTAAATGCAATACTGAGTTGTGGAAAAGGTTAGGGAAGAAAAAAGGTTAACAAGTTCTCTGAACAGGTAAATACTTTACAATGCCCCAATGAAGTATAAGTTAACCCTTTCCCAGCAATGCAAGTAACTTATTTTCCACCTATGAGGGACAGATAAACACAAAGTCAATGGGTCAGAAGAGTCTGCAGGGAACCAGGACAGCCTATGTCAATTTAAAATGTCTAGGGGAGCTTAGGCACTCCTTCAGGTAGCACAATAATCTTGCACAATATTATAAAGAGAGTTGGTAGAAAAGAATCACTGTTGGGCCACAATCTGTAAGGCTTGTGAAAGGAAAGCTGCAAACAAATCTGCAGAAAACGCAGCTACTGTAAGTCTCCAGTGAGACAGACAAGCTACAGAACAAACCGGTAGGTACCCTTTAGTCAAGACAGTACCTTAGGTTGGAAGAAAAGGATCCAGCTGGCTTCTGTTCAGGTTGCAGTCCTTCAGCTCCTGGGCCTCAGTCGTGGAGACAAGAGGGAGGATGTCTGCATGACTCCTGCACTGCAGTTTGAAGGTCGGCGGCGGCAAAGGGCTCCAGCGACACTTGCGGTTTCAGCAACTGGTCAATAGCACCACCGCAGTTCTTGGACACCTTGTGGGCTTCCCTTGCTTCTGGGGTCCAGCACTCTGTTGAGATGGCTTAGACTTGGGTCGTCCTGCTTCAAGAGGGTCCTTAGGATCTTTCTGGAACTCGGGTCTGGCTTAAAGACTAAGCACACGTTCCTGCTGTTCCTGTCCCCTGGCACTTGGTTCCAGCAGCAGCAAAGAAATACAGCCAGCAGGGAGAGGGGGTTCCAGTCAAGTTCGTCTTGGGGTCAGTTGGTCCCATCAACCCAAGGGAAGACGGCCTTTCCGGGCTTCTCTAGTCGATAGGGAATTTGGAGCTTCAGCACTGCAGCAGGGCTTCAACTGGCAAACAGTCCAGGAGGGTGCAGCAAGCTTCTCTTCCAGTTTCTTTCTTCGGTTCCTTCGTCCAGTGGTCGACTCTGCCTTCTGTCTGAGAGACCTCACATTTTATGCATGTTTCTCCCATTCATTTGCAGCCAGTCACTAACACAGCAGGGAGGCTGAGAAGAATGAGTGAGACTTCGTTGAAGTACTTGTGACCAGGTGATTTATATTTTGTTCTTTCTCAATCCTTTTATCTTCAAGCACTAGCCATCTCTGGTTTTTAGTGTTGGATTCAAGATGTTGTTTTAACCATCTTCTTTCACCTATACTCTTTCTTCCAAAGAGATGCACCTTAGGTTTTTGGTCAACATTTTGGTGAGGTCCCTCCGAGAAAAGAGTAGTATAGTGTTCAATAATCTGGGCTTTACTACCAAGAATGTATGTTCAACAGCTTTGCTTCCCTGGATGTTGGAGCTATCACCTTGTGTTGGGAAGCAGAGCAGAGGGTGTTGGGTAAGAGTTTTTGTAGTATCACTGTGTGAGACTACACAACACTTATCTGCTGGGTATAACCCCACCTATTGGTATAGGCCTGTACTACACAAGTTGGTAGTGTGACTGAGCAGCCAGGCCTATCTCAAGAGGGGTAAATGTGAGCTGTGGAGCTGTATCAATGAAATTCATATTTACAAGTAACACACTCAAGGTTTCTGTTATAACTAGTTATTTAACATCAATTTTTAAATAAGCATTCTTTAAAAGGGCAATTTAACAAATATACTTTAAAACTACTTTTCAAGATCAGCACAAGTTAGTAGATACTCGAGATGCTTAATACATAATTCCTACACCATCAGGTGACTTCATTCACAAGGACAGTAATGGCATTGATATATGACAATGCATTACTTACCGTAAAAGCATTTCTGATGGTTGTATCTGCTTAAATTCACATGCTGTGCATAGTCCGACATCCAGTGGTCACTGCAGAGTATTGCATTTTGTTTTTCGTAGTCGAAAAGGGGACATCGACAAGGCGTGTCTGTAACACTATCCCTATAGTGACGTGCAGTGTACCCACAATCCCGTACGCGTCGAGGTCCCCCAGATTGTTTGTTTTCCGCCCAGATATTGGTCGCCTAAATGCGGAGCTCGTTCGAGAGAAATTGCAAAACATTTGACCCTTTGGTCGTTATTTCTTATATATTACATCAGATCCCTTCTTCGACGGCGAAGTTGTTTCACCGCCGATTAAGAACTCGACGGCGGTGACTTAGACGGAGGCGATCCTTCGGCGCTGGCGAACACGTGGCCCGGCCTCGCCGGCCTAAAACAGTAGGGAGAGTGGGGGTCGTGGGACATTTCTGTTTCTTCTAAGAATGCCTTTCTCTTTCACCCCCCTTTCCTTCGGGGTCGTTATCACGCTTAATTGTATCCTCAGCTATGGAGAGGACTCCTTTTAGATTTTGCCCACGCTGTAAGGGCAAATTCACATGGAAGGATAAGCACAAGCGGTGTAACCGTTAATTACCTCGACCACAACAAGGACGGCTGTGTGGCCTGTAAACTCCTTCGCCCAAAGACTTTAAAGGACCGCAGGGTCAAGAGGTGGGCAGCCTACGCTATGTCTAGAGCTGATCCTTCACCCGCCGTTGCGGAGTGTGACGAGGACGGTGATAACCCGACCTCCGTTTCGGAGGTTGTAGACCTCTCTAGGGAGCGTACCCGCTCCTCAGCGTCTGTCCCCAGCCCCAACAAGCTCGGCTCACACCCTACTTATGGGGATGAACACTCCGGCGACACTGAAACACAGAAAACAAACAAGCACACAACCCATGGCACTTCTTCGTCGAAGACGAAGAAAGACATAGCGCCAACGGAGACGCCAGGCCTACCGGCCCTCCCTGCCACCGCAGACGCGACTAGCGACTGGGCTACCTGCAGACAAGAACGCTACCACCAAAACGCCAGGCGACGCGCCTCGTAAGAGTGTGACCATCGCCGAAAGAGACTCGGCACTGCCCAACACGACGCCAGACGAACCTTCGACGGAGAAGTTAATAGTCGAAAGCTTGGCTCGTATAGTTTCCACTGACGGCCAGAGACGGGTGGCGAGTGATACGCGAACCCCACTCAAAAGGCCAGGGAGAAGCCGAGAATGCCGGAAGGGAGGCAGGGACAGCTCCCGCCGTCGAAGGATGGCCCTAGCCTACGAGAAGGTCTCTCAGAAGGAGAAGGGAGTTTATCCTCGACGTTATGGGACAGATCTAGACGGCTACAGGCGGAGGAGCTTCCCTTTACGCCTCCAGACCGTTCTGGGTTACCACATTGGACATTTGAGAGATTCCAGACATGTATGGACAAGCTGGATAGATTTATGTCCACTCCTGAACATAAATCACCCAAGAGGCCAAGAGAGGTACTTCATGAGGACCCCAGGGCTAAATACCCTAAACTATTTAACCCCCTTCAAGAGGAGGCTAATACTTATGACCTCACTGAAGAAGACTCTCACTTCCAAGAGGATGAGGAGTTCCTGGCTAGTGAAGACCAACAGAACCTCGAAGAAGGTGGTCTTGGGGAAAACCCCGACATGGGTGGGGGGGGGCTTCGAAGAAGACCCAAACGAATGTGGCTCACAGCCTTGGCAGTCCCCAACAGCGTCTACAGACCCTGAGATCCTGAATCTTTCCCCTCTTCAAACCACACCGGTCAGGAACCCGTCACCTATAGATGACCAACCCACTTTCCACTTTCAAGATAAATACCTAGAGCGCAAATGGGAGAAGGACAAAAATCCCCTGAGCCCATCAACCTTGGGCCGGCACCTTCATCAGTACAAGACCGAAATCCGGAAAGCAAAAAAAGCCCATTACAACTCCTGAATTCTAAACTGTAAAAACCCCAGCAAAGAACTACACAAAATCATCACCGAATTCACCAAACCATCATGCACCACCACCGTACCGACCCCCTCTCAATCACTGTGCGACTCACTCTCTCTCCATTTTACACCACAGCTCTCGAAAGAACAAATGCTCTAACCAACAAACTAGCTCTCCTACACCCACCAGGCAACACACCCCCCATACCGACCAAACCACCGTCTGTGACCACTACCCAACCAACGTTTGACTCCTTTAGTCCAATATCACCCGACCAATTTCTCAAACTTCTCTCTGCCCACAAACCATCCGGCTCTCTGCTAGACCCCTGCCCGGCCACAACCCTCAAAGAAATGTTCGCTTCTACCTGTGCAGGAGAACACACAAGATCCATCATAAATGACTCCCTTTCCTTGGGAATTTTTCTCGACGCATTCAAAACAGTTCATGTCAAACCTCTAATAAAAAGAAACTCCCTCGAGCCCAAAAACTACTGCCCCATCTCAAACACCAGGTTCCTTGCCAAACTCATCGACCGGACCGCCTACTCCCAACTGAATGCCTTTGTCGAAGCCAACAATCTCCTAGACCCCGCGCAATCAGGATTCAGAGCCGGACACAGAACTGAAACCACCCTAACCTCAATCTGGGATGACCTTAAAAACACAGCAGACTCTGCGGGATGCGCTGCATTAATCCTTCTTGACCTATCCGCCGCCTTCGACACACCTCAATCACGCAATCCTCCCTGACCGCCTCCACTCCCTAGGAATTCGTGGAAGCGCTCTCAAATGGATAGCATCTCTCCTCAAAAATAGGAACCAAATAACCCTACTCTCCAACTATTCCTCCCAAGCCCGACCAGTCGACATGGAAGTGCCACAAGGAGCATGCCTATCAGCCCTCCTGTTCAATCTCTACATGGCGACCCTCCCACGAATAATTAGTTCACACAACATCCTGTGTTACAACTATGCTGATGACACTCAACTAATTCTAAAACTCCTGAACTCAAAACCCAACTGCCGACCTAACCTCGCCTCCTGCCTCCTCGACAGAGCTCTGGATGACCACACTTCACCTCTTGCTAAACCCCTCCAAAACCAAAATCATGGAATGTGGCAACACCAAACTTCTTCCACACTCTCTACCCTGGCCATCTGCCATGGGCAACTCACCGACTCTAATTCAGTAAAAAACCTTGGATGCACCCTAGACTCTGACCTAACACTCTCGCGCCAAGTCAACAACGTCTGAAAGCCCTGCCACTACCACCTTAAAACTCTTGGGCACATTTTTCCATACCTCTCCTTTCCCAACAGACTCTTTGCGGTCCAATCAATTGTTTTATTAAGACTGGACTACGCCAACCCCCTCTACCTCAGAGTCCACGCTTACCAACTGACTAAACTACAAAGAGCACAAAACGCCACAGCCAAACTGCTACTAGCGCTGGGCCCGAGAGACCACGTCTCCCCAGCCCTCACAACTCTGCATTGGCTTCCCGTTGCCCGAAGGGTGACCTTCAAAACATTATGCATTTCTCACCGAGCACTGCATAAATCCAGACCTCGATATCTGCAAGACAAATTAAAACCCTATCACCCTCCACGTATTCGAAGATCAAGCTCAGCCGGCCTCCTAGTCATACCTAAAACAAACTCAGTCAGGTTAGGCGGATCATCTTTCTCAACCATGGACCCCACGCTATGGAACGCTCTCCCACCCCACATCCGACAAACGGAAGACCTCATGTCCTTCCGCAAACTACTGAAAACTTGGCTCTTCCCCTAAAACCGACCCCGAACTCAAACTAGATCTTAAATAGCAACGCAGCATCTTGATCCAAACGAGAAATCAAAAACTAAGTATCATCTATTGGTTAGCTAAAATGAACAAACAAATAGAATGAGTAAAAAAAAAAAAGAAAGCATCAAACCTACGAAGTAGATAAAATGAATATGTTGTACGAGAACAGCAAAGTGGCTGAAATTAAGGAAATTGTCAAAATAAATGTAATGGACAAGAGGAACAATGTGGACGTAAGGATAAAATGGATAACAACAATTCGACTAAGCAAAAATACTAGATCTTAAATAACAATAAAACAAAAAACAAAACATCAAGATCCAAGCCAGAATTCGACAACTAATAACCGCTAGTGTAAACTAAAAGGACAATAACAATAAAATGAGTAAAAGCAGATCAAAGGAGTAAAGTGAAAAAAGAATAAATTGTACAAAAGCAGTAAAGAGGTTGAAATGAATGAAATGGGTGTAATGACTGCAATGAACGAAAGGAACAAAATAGACGAAATGAATAAAGTGAAGAGGAAGGGAAAATGAATACAGGAGACGGATGAAATCACAGACAGATGACATGGAATGTATAAGTGCATAGCATAAATGGAAAGTTCAGAATAGACGATTCCAGTACATGTGACGGATGTAGTGCATGGGACAGATGGAGAACACGTAACGGATAGAGTGCGCACGACAAGCGAGATGAGTTGAACCAATAATGCAGGATGAATGAATGAAGTGAGTGGAGCGGATGAGTGCGCTTGGGCGGACGAGGGCGTAGAGGGGTCGAGGGCGTAGCACTGATGAGGGTGTAGAGCTGATGGGTGGGTAGAGCTGGCGAGGGGAGCGGATGAGTACTTGGAGCAAATGATTGCGAGGAACCGATGAGTGCGTGGAGCCGATGAGTGCATAGAGCGGATGAGAGCGCAAAACAAATGAAGCATGGAGCAGATAAGAGCATGGAACAGATAGGAGTGTGGTGCGGATGTAGGTTGTGTGAGTGGATAATAGAATGGAGCGGATATAGAGTGTTGTGATGATTTAGGGTATAGAACCGATGTAGGGCGTGATGGGGCTGACCAGATGTAGGGTGTTGAGTGGATGTAGGGTGAGGTGGTATTGAGCCAATGTAAGGTGCTGAACGGATGTAGATTATGGTGCGGGTGCGGAGCGGGTTTAGAGTGCGGAGCAGGTGTCGAGCGCGGAGCGGATATCGGATATATGTGCGGGACCGAATGATTTGAATACATGGAACGTTTGAAAGAGCATGGCAGTGTATGGTTTTTCGAGTGCTTGAAACGGTCGTAATGCATGGAACAGTCGGAGTACATGGAACGGATGGAGAACTTGGTACTATTGGAGTGGGCCAAGTTTCAAAAAAACCTAAGGTAAACCACCATATCACATCTCCACGCTTACTCTCTTCTTTACACCACCACTCAACTAGAACACAGCGATACCATGACACCATTCGTTATAGCTGTTCTCATACCATCATCTGCCCCGTACTCCCCATCACCCTAATTAAGCACTGCTGGTTATACACCCTCCAGCCTAGGTGTTCTCCTCAGGCCTAACGCAGACAGAATCGGTCTGGATAAAAGCTGCCAGAACGAACACATACTCTTGATCTCTCAACCACTACATCTACCGCTAGAAAGCAGCTATCACACGAATGCCACACAAGCTGCACACATATCCGGTGCTCACACGCACTGTTTGACTCTCTCTATTCTCTCTACTGACTTGAACTTCGGTTCCCGAGGGCGTTCAACCTACCAGAGCCTTGAGACTATACCAAATGGTACATAAGGCGCTATATAAATGCAAAATAACATAACATAACGTGCTACTACGGAAAGCAGCAGCGCACTTTGAAATTGAGACCGGGGAAATTACTCCCGATATTGATTTTGTAGAAAAAATCATTAAGGAAAAACCTCCCACTAGCCAAACCGTTCCCCTCCTCGCCTCAGTTAAGAGACAAATCATCCCATCACTGTCTACACCTGCGTTGGTTAGAGGGGTCAACCCAAGAATTGAAAAACTGTTTACTCCCTCTCCATCGGACCCATTATACATTAAGGGTCACTCAATACCAGATTCCTTGGTAGTGACTACCACAAGGAAAAGGGCAGGGGATCCGCTATCAACTAGCAAAGCACCCCCGGACAAGGAAGGAAAGAAACTCTATTCCCTGGGTAAGAGAATTACAACCTCGGCAGCTTTTTCCACCAGAATTTCCAATAATAATACCTTACCGGCAAGTTATACTGATGCCCAATGGGGGAAGTTACAGCAAGACCTCGAGGAAGTCCCTGAGCCCTTACGAACTCGCTTGTTAACCACTGTAACGGAAGGAACTCTGGTTAACCAGAGCATCTTTAAAAACACACTTGATGCTGCCAAAACGGCTGGCCGTTCTTTAGTCCAGGGGATACTTCTGAAGCGTCATGTCTGGCTCCGGAACTCAGGTTTTAAGACAGAGACCCAGGCGTCACTCATAAACAAACCAATCGAGGATTGTAACCTCTTTGGGAAAGTGGTGGACGACGCACTGGAGACCACTAAGAAGGATTTCGACACCCTAAAGACTTTAGACCAGATCTCAAGGCCTCCCAATAAGCGAGGATTCGGCAACAAACGCTTTTTTCAAGGCCAACGTCAACAACAGCAGTACACTGCAGGCAACTGGTCCTCTACTCAGGGAACCAGTGGCCAATACACTAAAAGAGGACAACGCCGTGGCAAGGGTAGAGGTCGGGGCCCCACTCCCAGAGGTTACCCGGCTACCAATACCAAATGACCCGAAAGTTCGGGTCCCCTCCCATGCATCGCCGGTCAGGGGCCGGTTAACATCTTTCGTACCAGCATGGGAGGGAATAACATCAGACCGCTGGGTATTGTCAACTATAGCCCGCGGTTACTGCATAAAATTCAGTCGGTCCCCCACGTACAGACCCCCAAGGGGACGACGCCCATCACCGGAGCACCTCGCCATCCTTCTTCAAGAAGTGGAACTGCTGCTACTGAAAGGAGAAATAGAGGTCGTGCCTCTATCACAGGTAACGGAAGGTATTTATTCAGTGTACTTCCTTGTACCCAAAAAGGACTTAACCACGCGCCCTGTATTAGATCTGCGCCCAGTGACCAAATTTGTCAAACCTCAAAAATGTCGTATGGTGACCTTACAGGAAGTAATCCCCCTGCTTTCACAGGGAGATTACATGACAACACTCCTTTCCCAGCAATACAGTCTAAAACAAGTTACCACCTTTGAGGGACAGAAATGTCAAAGTCAAAGGGCTAGATCTGCAGGGAGCCAGGACAGCCAAAGTCAATTGGGGACAGTCTATGGAGCTGAGGCACTTCTTAGATAAGAGTCTTGCACAAAGAGAGAGTTTGTAGAAATCACTTGTAGGGTCACAAGCTATGAAGCCTGTGAAAAACAGAGTTGGAACCGACTACAGATAAGCCAATGCAAGTCTCAATGGAGAAGAGCACCGCCAAAAATACACTGAGGTAAGTACTCCAAGTCCAAACAGTACCTTTGGTTAGAAGAAGAGTGGTCCAGCTGGATTCTGTCCTGTTGCAGTGCTGCAGACCCTGGGTTCCTGAGCCTCAGTCGCCTGGAGAGCTCCTGCGGCGGCAAATAGGAGGTAGTCGGCAGCTACAGGCTCTTTTCGGAATAGTAAACAGCACCACTGCGGATCTCGGATACCGGTTGGGCCCGGACCTCTGGTGAGGGGACTCTAGCTGTGGTCGCCCTGCTTCTGGAGGATTCTTACGAGACTTTTGGAGCTTCTGGCCGGATTTCAGATGTTGCACTTGCACTTGAACCATCACTGTACTCCTTTCGTAAATCCCTCAAAATGACACTATTCAACTAACATCCTCCCCCCTTCACCTACACTTGCTCTCTTACGTCTGCTACGTAATGTGTCATGTAATGAAATTTGCTCTGTAACCATCTTCCTTCGATTGTAACCAGATTATGTCTTCATGTAACAGCGCCACAATGCCCCCGGGCTCACGTGCACTTTAAACAAATTCAAATAAATATAGATTTCTCGACCCCTGGAACTAGTTTCTTGCGGCAGTGAAGAAATACAGCCAATCAGGGAAGATTGTCCAGTGGAGTTCGTCTCAGGGTTACTTGGTCCCACTAACTCAAGGGAAGAAGTCTTCCCATCCGGAGCTTCTCTTGTCGATCAGAAAAATGAGTTTCAGCACAGCAGCAGGACTGTACCCGGCAATTCAAAGGTCCAGGAGGATGCAGCAAGCTTAGTTCACGGTTTCTTCGTCGGGTGTTTCTTCCAGTGGTCGACTCTGCCTCTATTCCCAATACCCTCGCCTTTTAAGCAGGTTTCTTCCATTCATGCACAGCTTAGGCTGTCACTCACACAACTAGATGGCTGTCCTAAAAGGACAGTCAGCCAGCCAATCAGGACTGGTTGCATTCAGGCATTACTAGAGGCAAAGGACAGGGGAGTTTCAGGACCCTTCCTCACATCCTGTCTTTCCAGACACACTGGAGCCAGAGGCGGGCTTCAGGGATGAAGTCCGCCAAAGGCAAGACAAAAAGTTTGAATCTGTTTCGACGCACGAGTAAAACTCAAGAAAGACTTCACAAACAGAAAATGGCAAAAAAAGAAGTTTGGGGCCATTTTGGCAAAAGGTCTCCCATGGGTGCTGTACTGCAGCCGAGGGTTCAACCTGCAGTAGAAAAGCACAATGGTAGGAAAATTAAACCACTGCCACCAGTCATTTAAAATAGTGAGGGTAACAAATGTTACATGAGAATGTAGGATAAGGGGCTATTGGGTGACCCCCCAGCATTCCACATAAAATGGTGTGTGCTGGACCTACAAAGAGAAAACGTAAGTAAAGTCAATTTCACTTTACTATTCTTGGGAACTGTAGTTCACACAAGAAAAGGTAGTTAAACCTTATGAGAAATATAAAGGATTTCTGACACTGAAGGTGATGTGTGTCACCATACAAAAAGTAGATGCCTATGGAGTTTATCAGACTCCAAAAGCAGTGGAAACACAATCCAAATCCGGTCAAAACACAGAGTGAGAAAAAGGTCTCACTCACTCCAAGGTTAAAAGTCCTTAAATCCAGCAAAAGAGTTGGGGTATCTAAGGTGGGAGGAATTAAGCCCTAAAATAAAAATTCTCTCCAACAGAGGGTATTTTATAGGATGTTGGGTTTAATTGCCCGGTGAATCCGTGCAGCAGAAACATTTTGTTGGCTACTACTGCTTTTCAACATTTATTTTGTGCCTAGTAGGACTTCAACTGAAGTCCCCCTGTCCTCCCTTTTTCTGGTGTGCTCTTAAACACCCCAAATCCTAACAAGGCAGTGGTGGATCTAAACCATTTTGGTTCCAGGGTGATTTTATCACCCTGAAAGTGTCATGAATAGGCTTTTGGCAACATGTGATTTAATTTTACTCACGCCAGTGTTGTAGCCACTTCGACCCCATTTGTATTCAAATGCAATTAGATGGCAGCCATTGGGGTCCAAAAAATGTGTTTAATGCCTGCTCCCAACCATTGACTGTTTTGCTGTTGCTCATCCTGTGCTCATAAAAGGCACCCAGAGTTGTGGGTTAAACTGCCACAGATTTGTGTAAAGCCCTCCAGACCCTCCCCCCACCCCCCAATTTACAGCAAGGTTGGGCATGCCTGTATTTGGCCAGACCCTGAGTGAATCTACTACCAGTGAGAGACTGCCCATTCCTCCGATGCATTCCCGATTCTTACCCGAATACTGCAGGAAGATAGGCTTCTGCTGAAGATCCTCGTTTTGCAATAATGATTGGACTCTGACTCCCTTGTGCAGGGGTGGACTGGGAACCAAATGAGGCCCTGGAAATAATTTAAGTGGTGCCATTATACACATTTTCAGCAAGCCAAACATATTTTCAGTGAGAAAAAGTAGAAATAAAATAGGATTGTCCTTGCTGGACTCTTCCTACAGTGGTTAGGCCCTTGGTTGATAACATTCTTCTGGCCCATGTGCCTACTGAAGGTGGTTTCTCCTGGCTTCGAAAACTATGGAGCTTGCTGTTGCTTCACCTTTGATCGGTTGTGAGACATCTTGGGTCATTTTCAGCCATTGCTTCCACCGTGGGACTTCATGGTTGGCTATGTTTCCTTACTCCAATGGTTTGACCTGTGACTGTTGGTAGGTTCTTGTGTGTTCCCGTTACTGTCTTTGTCACTGCAAAGATTCTATCTCAAGGCAGCTTTTTTGTTGGGCTTTCATCTGGGCCTTTGGTTTGAGAATTACCATTTGGAGCTCCCAACCACTTGTAGCCGGGCCAAAACCCCACATCCAAACTCACATGCGCACCTGCCAATCTTGTGCAGAATTTGGCGCAACCAGCATCGAGAGTACCTTTGCTGGGTGTCACAGATGGCATCAAGAAAACACCAACTCTTGAAGAAAGTTAAAGGGATTTTAATTTGAAGATTTGGAACAGCAGTCCCTTTTTCTCCATTATAGCGCAGAACATTCACTGCCTGGCTCAGGTGTCCCTACCCCAGGATGGTCTCTAGTGATCAGTAACCCTACTACGTAAGGTTCAGTGTACCTGGTAGTGATGGTCTAAAGGCAAATGCCTTCACGCTCCATCTCCCTCAGTGAGCAAGCGAGGTGGCCCCTAACGTATGTTCTCCGATAAGAGTGCAATGTAACATAACTAGGGCTTCCTGTTTTCAGTGTTTTTTGTTTTTGTTTTTATTCCAGTGGAGATAAACCAGACCCTGTCCCATGGGAATAGGAACCCTTCTCCTCCTGGGGTTGGCAGCCTACCAGGATGGAAGCCAGAGATGGTCCTACTCCAGTGGGGTGACGGTGGCAGTTGCGATGGCCCCAATTCCTGTCCCCTCCCCCAAGTTCCCGTCTATACATGGGCAGTATCCATTTGCTTCACCCCATGCCTCAAGTATTCTCTTTGTTCTAGAGTCAACGCTGCAGCTGTATAAAGAACCATTAGAAAGAACACAACCCATCAGGCACCCAATCCATCTGCTTTTCAGTGACAGAGTCCCCAAACCACAAAGCCAGAGAGAGACAACAGTGGATAGCTTACGCAGCTGCCTGACATGCCACACACCGATCCCAAGCACTGGCGAGCAGGAGCAGCAAAACGGTTGCAGACACTTTAGATAACCAGGGACTTAAAAAAAGAGCTACAACCACCAACAAAGACTGTACTTACCTTGGGGAAGTGACACCAAGGCCCCATAAAAAAAATAAAAACGTGGTTAAGCCCTGCGCTGACAAAAGTGGAGGGGCTTAATCTACCATTTGAACGTTTTGCTGTAGGGAACACCTCCCGGTTGGGGGAAGAACGGGCAACATGGGCCAGGGTCAGACAACCAATCAGAAGATAGGGCGGGAAATGAAGAACCCCAGGAAATATGACACTGGGTTTTTTGGGTGAGGTTAGAGGAGGAGGTGATGGACCAAGAGGCCTAGTGGAGGAAGTGAAAAGTGTGTGACAGAATAGAAAGTGAGCTTGAGTTGTAGTAGTAGCGTGGAGGCGGGAGTAGCAGGGTGGAGGCGGGAGTAATGACATTGATGGGTGGAGGCAGCAGTAGAACGAGACATTGGAGGGACAGAGTGAAAAGATGCAGGGAGTAGTTAAGAGTGCAAGTGGGTGGAGTTGGGAGTAGAACAGTAGAGAGGAGAATAGGAAACAGACAAGGAGAGGAACATCAGGGCATGAGCAGAAGAAAACCAAGTTGGGAAGAGTGTCTGACAGGAACAAACCCCGGTCCCCTAGTAGTTACTAACAAATCGGTAGTGTAGGGCTAATATGGAAAGTCCCTGAGGGATTTTAGATAGATAAGGCGAGTACCTTTAGGTCATCCCAGTCAGCTAGACTAGAGATTAGATAGTAGGGGTCAATACTCTCTGGATTCCATCCTAGGGCTAGTGAAGCCTAGGATGGGGTGGAATACGCTATTACTGGACTAGAGAGGAACGCCCTAGAGCCATTGTGAATCCATGGAGAAAAAAAAAATGTGAACCGTCACTGGGAGTTGGAGTACTATTTGAGCCACCTGTGACGGCTGATCCTTGCAGTCTCTTTCTCGGTTAGTTTGCTCGCTGTTTCTCCCACTGCTAAGCATGCGGCAAGTCCCACAGGAAAAGGAGGAAACTGGCCAGTATTGTGCACTGCAGGCATGGAGATATCGACATTGGTACTCATTTGAAACATGCATACACAAGTAGATGGGACTGGTGCCCTTCCAACTCCCACACCCCACCTCTGGGCCAGGACTAGCGCTGGTGAACACCCTGGTAAGCCTCCCACCGCAGGCGGACAGGGATTCATATCCACTCTCGACAGGGTCTGGTCTCTGACAGGCTTGCTCTGCAATCAACTCATCCTGGATGCTGGTTCCCAAACCCTGGGCGGGAACTTGTCTTGGGGGCCCACCCCTTCGCTGGCTAGCCTTTCTGCTGCACCTGTGAGGTTAAAGGGGGCTGTTGGGGAGAAGTTTCATTTCTGTGCCAATTTCCTCTCACCTTAGAGACTGCGAGTTCTTTTGCTGGACTTTAGGTCTTTTTAATTTTAACTCCTGAGTGAGTCGGACCCTTTTCTCATTCCCTCGTGTGTTTCACTGTTTTTGGAGTCTGACAAACTCCATAGGCATCTGCTTTTGCAAAGTGTCACACAGCACCCTCAGTGCAGTGTCACTGGGAGATCTCTCAAGGTTTCAATACCCTTTCTTGGGTGAACTACTGTTCTCAAGAATAGGAAGGTGAAATTGATCTTACTTACCTTTTACTTTGTAGGTCCAGCACACACCATCTTCTGTGGAGTGCTGGGGGGTTACCTAGTAGCCCCTTAGTCTACTTTCTCATGTAACATTTTTTGTTACCCTCACTACTTTAAATGGCTGGTGGCAGTGTACCATCAGCTGCAGTACAGCACTAATGGGTGAACATTTTGTCAAAATTGCAGCGGTCTTCTTTTTTGCCATTTTCTGTTTGTGAGGCCTTTCTTGGCTTTTACTCTAAATTGAGACAGGTTTGCGTCCTTTGTAGGTTTTGCCTTTGGCGAGCTGCACCTCTGCAGTGTGTCTGGAAGGACAGGACGTGAGGTAGGGTCCCAAAACTCCCCTGTCCTTTGTCTCTAGGTGTGCCTGATCGAAACCAGTCCTGAATGGCCTGCTGGCTGTCCGGGAAGGACAGCCACCCTGCTGTGCGATTGAAAGCCTAGGGCTGTGAATGTATGAGAACGAGCTTAAAAAGGTGAGGTTCTTGGGACTACTGGCAGTGTCGACCACTGGAAGAAATCATGAAGAGAAGCCCACTGCAACCTCCTGGTCCTCAAAGTGCCTGGTGAAGCCCTGCGGACCTCCTTTTTCACATCGACAGAGAAGCTTCAGGACGGAACAACTTCTCCCCTTGGGCTGGTGGACCAACTAGCCCCATAACAAACTCACTTTGGCGCAACCCCCGACTTGCTGTGCCTCTCCAGTGCATATGCCAATAAAGAAAAGGTTGTCCCCTTTCCCATTTTACAAATTCTATGTGGCCCTCCTTAGATTGATGCAGTGCTGCAGAAGCCTAATGCCAGGGGTCGAGAGTCCATAACAGAGTGCAACGTCTTCCATGGAACGAATCCGCCCAAAAGCTCTAGGAGCCCCATAAGGAAGCAGGAAATCCGATCCAGAGTCCCCCTCACCAGAGTCCAGGACCGAGGGAGCAAGGAAAGTCTAACCAGGGATATTCGTTTAGCATTAGTGCAGTTTGCGAGGCGCTAAAACTGTGATGAGCCGCTAAATCGAAGCGAGCCCGTAGCTGCCGAAGTCCTTTCCAGAGTACTGCCGCAGGAGCCCGCAAGTCGTCCTCCCTCTTGTCGCCACGACGGAGGCTCAGGAACAAGGGTCTGCTTGGCTGTAGCAAGACGGAATCCAGCTGGACCACTTTCTTCAAACCAGAGGTACATTTTGGGCTTGGGGTACTTACATTTTTGCCTTAAGGTGCGTTTTCTCACTTGAGAAGTGCACTTTACCTTTTCTGAGTTGATTTCAACGCCTGCTGCACAGGCTGAACTGCGTGTGTTCCTTCAGTGATTTCCTTGAACTAGCTGCCTTTGAGAAAGACTTATTCAAGAAGCGCATCAGAACTATAGACTGTATCCAATAGACTTTGGCTGTCCTGGCTCCTTAAAGGCACCCTTCTGATCTATTTACTTACATTGCTTGTCCCATCATAGGTTGTAATTTGTTGAACACTTATACTGCTGGGAAAGGCTTACCTAGATTTCATAAGAGAATTCAAACTGTCTTCATGTTATGAGAAAGTTATAAAGTATATTGATGTTTATGATAAATGCAATACTATGTGTGTTTCTGAAGTCTGTTAGGGAGAATTCTCAGGAATGTGCCAATTCCCTTCTACCTTAGGAAACCCCCCAGCTCTTTTGCTGGACTTTTAGGACTTTTAATGTCTATCCTGGAGAGACAGACCTTTTCCTCCTCATGTATTTTTCTGTGATTTGAACTCGGTTTCTTTTGGTTTTGGAGTCTGACAAACTCCATAGGCATCATCTTTTTACATTGTGACACACAGCACCTTCAGTGCAGTAGCACAGGGAAGTCTTCAGATTTCCCCAAGGTTTAAATACCTTCTCTTGGTTAAACTACTGTTTCCAGGAGCAGTGAAGTGAAATTGACTTTACTTACATTTTGTAACTTTCTAGACCAGCACACACTATCTTACAATAGGGTGCTGGAAGGATTACTTAGTATCCCCTTTGTCTAGCTTCTCAAGTAACATTTTCAGGTTACCCTTTCTACAATTAATGGCTGGTGGCAGTGGTTTACTTTTCACTTCCATTGAGTTTCAACCGCGGGCAGCAATTGCAGCTGCAGTAAAGCACCCATGGCTGCCCATTTTGTCAAAATGGCCCAGTCTTTTTTCGATATTTTTTGGTGGAAAGGTCCTTCTTGAGATTTACTCTGCCCGCCAAACCAGGTTTGGTCCCTTTCTTTGTTTTGTCTTTGGCGGGATTCACTGGTGAAGCCCGCCTCTGGCTCTAGCGTGTCTGGCAGGGCAGGAAGCGAGGGAGGTTCCCGAAACCTCCTGTACTTAGTATCCTTGGTTACAGGAATGCACCCAAGGGTGATTGGCTGGATGTCCTTAGAGGACAGCCACACTGCTTTGTGATTGACAGCTAGGCTGCGAATGAATGGGAGAAGCCTGCATAAAAGGCAAGGTCTTTTAGACAGAAGGCAGAGTCGACCAATGGACAAAGGAATCCGAAGAACTTGGAAGAAACGCTTGCTGCAACTCCTGAACCATTGGTTTACCCGGTGAAGCCCTGCTGCAGTGCTGAAGCTCCGAATTCGCCTCGACTAGAGAAAACCTGCAAAGGACGACTTCTCCCCTTGGGTTGGTGGGACCAATCGACCCCAAGACAAACTCATCTGGAAATCCTCTCGAAGCTGGCTGTACTTCCACTGTTTATGTAGTAACGGAGTACCAGGGAATGGAACACCAGAATCGAGTTAATCGCTTTAAAGTCAGACCCGAGCTCCAGGAAGATCTTCCGGACTCCCTCAAAGCAGGACTAACCAAGCCTGAGCCACCTCAACAGAGTGCTGGACCCCAGAAGCAAGGAAAGTCCACAAGGTATCCGAGAACCGCGGTGGTGCTATTCACGAGAAGCTGAAACCGCGAAGTGCTGCTGATCTGAAGTTTGCCCCCTTTTTTCTGCTGATGAGGTTTAGAGACAAGTCCAATCTATGAAAGCCTCATCAAAACAGGTCCACCCCTGTTCCTCCAAAACTATCAAGGACCACATTGACTCCTTATCGCCTGCCCTGGCTGACTTCTGCAATCACTCCTTCGCCTCTGGAGTCTTCCCATCCCCCCTCAAGCACTCCCTTGTGCAACCCCTTCTCAAGAAACCCTCCTCCGACCCCTCCTGCCCAGCTAACTATCGCCCGATCTCTATCACTCCCTTCCTGGGCAAGCTCCTGGAGAAACTGGCCATCTCCCAGCTTAATCTCCATGCTGAATCTGTTGGTAGTCTTCATGACCATCAGTCTGGCTTCAGAGCTGCCAGAAGCACGGAAACTGCTCTCCTGAACATCCGTGAGGACCTGCTCTCAAACCTTGACTCTAACACCCCTTGTGTTCTCATCTTGCTCAACCTCTCTTCTGCCTTTGACACCGTTAACCACACCATCCTGCTCAACCGTCTCCGTGATAACCTGGGTATCACTGGTCAAGCTCTGGCGTGGCTGTCCTCCTTCCTCTCCAATCGACCCTCCCAGGTCCAACTGGGTTCCTTCCTCTCTGGCATCTTTTTCTCTACCTGTGGTGTCCCCCAGGGATCTAACCTCTCCCCCAGGTTGTTCAACCAGTATCTGGCACTTCTTGCTCACCGCATCGCCGCTCTCTGTCCCAACTTTCAGTGCTGCGCGGACGATACCCAGCTCATTTTCAGGCTACCCTCGGCCTCCTCTTCCACTTCCCTCATCTCCGACTGTCTTTTTGCTATCCAGGAATGGTGTGCCGCCAACGACCTCTGCCTTAATGCCAGTAAGACAGATTCTACTTATCGGCACACCCACTCCCTCCTTCCCTGCAGCTCTCTGGCGGGCCTCCCTTGGCCCTCTTCCTGCTCCTACCTGCACGGAAAAAACCTTGGGGTCATCTTCGACTCCACACTCTCCTTCTCTCCTCACATCTCTGACATCTCTAAGAAGTCACACTACCAGCTACACCTCAGAGGTATCCTTCCTTTCCTCTCCTTCCCCCAGAAGCTCACTGTCTCCAGAGCTCTGGTTCTCTCTAGGCTGGACTACTGTAACCGCCTCTATCTAAATCTCCTGCCTCTACTCTCCGCCCTTTGCAACTCATCCAGAACAGGACTGCGAGACTTGTCCTTGGCCCCAAGCCCAGGGACCGTATCTCTCCAGGACTGAAATCACTACAATGGCTCCCAGTGGCTGCAAGGATTAAGTTCAAAACCCTCTGCATTGTCCACAAGGCCTTCTGGGGCCTTGGGCCAAAATACCTGCAACTCTCTCTTCTTAAATATATCTTCCTTTTCGAGCCCTTCGCTCATCTACCTCCAACCACCTCAGGGTCAGCCGCTTCTCCAAGCAACGAGATGGGGGTAGATCTCTCGCCGCAGCAGGGGCCTCCCTCTGGAACAGCCTTCCTGCCTCCCTGAAACTTGAGGAGAACCATCTCCGGTTCCGGAAGCACCTCAAAACCTTCCTCTTTGCCTCCGCTTTCTCTCCCTCTCTCCCCTGCTAAAATTACTGAACCTGCACTGAATCTGCAACTGGGCCACTCACCGATCTCGTGTCCTGGCCCAGCCACTCTTCCCTGCACTCCCTACCTGCATTACGGGATTGTCTCTGTATCCTACAGCCCCTTCTCCCGGCACTTACCTTGCACTTGCCACCAGTTGGCCCTATTATTTATCTTGTATTCTATTAACCATGTACTGCACTTCCCCTCTCCCCTTCCCCTGCACTTTTCCCAGTCCCCCTACCCTTGCACTTGCGCGATCTGAATGACACCTGGCCTAGTAGGATCGTTGTCTGTTTCCCCCCTGCCGCTCCCGCCTCGTCGCGCCTTTAAACACTTGTGTATAGGCGCGTTACAAATACTATATATCATTGCTGCTGCCAACCTTCGAATCATAGTGCAGGAGTCCTTAGACCTCCTCCCTCTTGTCCCCATGACTTGAGGCCCAGGAACAACAGGATCTGCCATACTACAACAGGAACAGAAGCTAGCTGGAACCAATTTCTTCAGACCTACGGTACTGTAAAGTAAGGGGTACTTACCTCTTGCTGTGTAACTTGCTAGCTCTCAGTTGAGACTTGCCTTTGTTACCTCTTGCAGAGTTGGTTGCTGCTTTGCCCATCACAAGCCTCCCAGCATGTGGCCCAACAAGTGATTTCTTTTGCAACAAAAACCCTCTTTAACATTGTGCAAGACTGTTTACTTACGTTCAAGAAGAACTTCAGCTCTCCTAGACTTTGCTCAATTGACATTGGCTGTCCTGGCTCCCTGATGGACCCTTATAACCTCTGACTTTGTGTTTTAATCTGTCCCTCCAAAATGTCACACCTTTTTTACTTGTGTAGCTGGGAAAGGGTTAATTTCCCTTGCATTGGGGGGGGGTTCAGAAGTGTTTAAATGTTTGAGAAGCTTGTTAACCCTTGTCTCTCCCTCTAACCTTTTCCTTTTGACACTAAACAGATGCACTTGGATAAGCAAACTCAAGCCACGAAACCCTCAACTCCGACCCTGAATCCCACTCACTTTCATAAAAAGAAACACCCGAGTCGAAACAAGCACACAGATAAATCTGCAAGCTATCCTATTCCTAAGAATACTTTATCACTTACTGGATCCCTTATCAACGCCAGATCCATGGTAGCCCATGCAACTGAAATTGCTGACATACTAAACAACAGCAGTATCGAGCTCCTTGCCGTAACAGAAACTTGGCTGCACGAGGCAGCAGGACCCTCACTGATGCTAGCCGTACCTGACAATTACCAGATCCACAGAGTAGATAGACCCAATGCTAAAGGCGGTGGCCTAGCCATCATCGCTAAAACTACTTTGCCTACGAGACTCACCTCCCGTGCTTCCTGCGAAGTACTCTCAGCAAAATTACATCTCTCTAATAACCGCACGCTAACTATTCACTTGATCTATAGGCCCCCAGGTCCCTTGGGAACTTTCGAAGATGACCTTACCACCCTCATAGCTAACAATACCCAAAATCACTTGCAAACGCGGTTGCTGGGCGACTAACATTGGCTTCAGTGAGCCAGATAATAAAAATGCCCGTCCTATAACAGCTATCTTAAACTACCACGGCCTTACCCAAAAAGTTCTCACCCCCACACATGTTAAAAGGTAGAACCCTTGACTGTGTATCTGAACTTAACTGCAACATAGTCATTACTGACATCATCCCTCAACCATGGACCGACCACTATCTAATAAATTTCACTGCCACACTTGACCTCCTCAGCCCTAAAATTATCAAAATGATACCACCACTCCCCACCAGAAGTAAAAAAGACATTACTACAGAAAAACTCATCCCCCTGCTCCTGCCTACTATCAATGGCCTGGAGAAAAATACTGACCCAGACACCCTAGTAGACACCTTTAATAAAGTTATGAATCATGCACTAGATACTATTGCACCACCCAAACTACGCAAAGCTAAACAAGAAGCCCACCTTAATGCTTGGTTCACACCCCAACTTAAGGACCTTAGTTTGGAGTTTTCGTTTCTGCTTTCTATCTGGCGCAATTCGCCTACTGACGACAACAAAGTTAACTTAACCCAATTCACCAAATATTACAAGACAGAAATTATCAATACAAAAAAAAAATGTATTCAATGACAGAATTACTAATGCCAAATCTAATACCAAGGAACTTTTTGCTATCCTCTGGGAAATGGAATCCCCCATCCAACCAACTGACACTGTCCCCAAGGACAAGTTATGGTGCACTAACATACAGAACGCCCTATCGAATATAATTTCCACCCTCCAGCTTAAAATAACTAATAAAAAGGACGCCCTCTCTCCTACTGATCAACAAGCACCTCTAGTGACTGAACCTAATACTATCCCCCCTTTTAGCTTCAAAACTATCTCCATCATCGACACTGAAAAGGTTATCCTCTCACTGAAGCCTTCCAACTGTAAGGGCGACAGTTGCCCAGCTCAAATAATAAAGGACGCAGCCAGAGATTTAGCCCCGTTTATCTCGAAGCTCATTAACTCCTCTTTCAAATCCAACACAGTGCCAGCTAACCTAAAAGAATCCTGGGTCCTCCCCCTTCTTAAGAAACAAACCCTTGATCCATCCACCCCAACTAATTATAGGCCTATCACCACTGTACCTTTCCTACTAAAAATCATCAATAGAGTAGCCTATCTCCAAATTCAAGATTACTTAGAAGCTAACCATCTACTAGGCTCGCACCAATCGAGCTTCCGCCCTCTCCATGGCACTGAAACAGCCTTGAATGATCTTAAAACTAAAATTGGGGAATTCAAGGATAGTGGGAAAACAGCGCTGCTACTCCTACTGGACTTGTCAGCAGCTTTTGATTTGGTGGATCATGCAGTTTTATGCAACCACCTCAAGCTCGCTGCCAATTTCACAGGGGAAGCTATAGCATGGGTCCAATCCTTTCTAGCCAACCGGTCCATGAGAGTCTTTTCCACCTCCACCTGTGCCGATCCCATCCAAATTACATGTGGAGTCCCACAGGGCTCCTGTGTCTCACCCACTATGTACAACATTTTCACCAAGCCATTGTTCGACAAGTTGGACAGACTGGGTGTCACCTACACAAATTATGCAGATGACACCCAGATCCTCATACCCCTTTCGGGCAACTATGAAGTGGACCTGGCTATGGTGAATAAAATATACATCCTCATTCAGGCATGGATGGCCACCCAATGCCTCTGCCTGAACGACGATAAAATCCCTGCTCCTCGGATCAGACCTTAACCTAACTAAACTCACCCCGGACTATGCCTCATTTAACATCGACAATGAAGGTTATGCGAGAGGTTAAAACTCTAGGTTTTTACCTCGACTCAGATCTCACCCTTAAAAAGCAAGTGAACTCCCTCGCCTCTACAACCACTTACACGTGTAAACTCATCCGTGCTGCCAGACCATTCCTGTCCAGTGCCAGCTGCCTCACCTTGGCCAATGCCCTTGTCATGTCCAGACTGGACTATTGCAACGCCCTATACTCAGGTGCAAATAAGTCGGTCATTGACAAACTCCAGAGATTACAGAATAATGCCCGAAGAGCAGCTTTGAATATCCCACGTAGAGAGCATATCTCCAAATACCGGACTGAGGCCCACTGGCTAAAGATAAAGGACAGAATCCTCCTTAAAACTATTTCTCTCACATCCAAATGCCTCAACAATCAAGCACCCCCCTACCTAGCTGAAAGAATCAACTGGAGACCCTCAAACCGACTGACGAGATCTGCCAACACCTTCTTCCTGAGATTCAAACTTACCACAGCGGGTGGATCTAGCTTCCCTGTTAGAGCTGCACAATCATGGAACATACTCCCACCTGACCTCAGACGCCCATTACCCTACACTAGATTTAGATGGAACGCTCTCAAATGGCTGCACAACAATCCTATGTAACGATATTCACCCTTATCTAGCTGATAATGCTATACATATGTTAAGACGGTATTCTACTACGCTTACCCATCTTGATCCTATATGTACTGTATCACTTGTATCATTTGTTGTAAGTTACATCTGTTTTGTAATAGCCTGTGTCAGGCACTGTAACTAAGTTTCGAGTCTACTTGTATTGTTGCGCCCAGCTGCCCAAGGGCTTGGAGCGCATTATCAAATAAACAAACAAACAAAACTTAGTATTGCTCTAAATGTACCAGTGACATATCAATGTCCATAGTGTCCTAGTTATTTAAGCCACCTCAGGGTGTACGACGTGTCTGTGTGCAATCCCAAATGGGTATCTACTGATTTATTTAAACTGAGTGTTCATTTATTGAAGTATATTTTTGCGTTACATATTTGCTCCCTTCTAAAGAAGGCTTATTCAAACGGACTTAAATAATTGTTTAATCAAGAAACCTTGAGTATAAGTGTTATTTGAATACTTTCACTGTGAAAGTCTATGTTACAACCCTACAGCTCACATTGGCCCCTCTTGAGATAAGCATGTCTGCTCGGTCACTCTACCAACTTGTGTAGTACATGCTAATACCAAAGGTTGGGCTAACTATTCCCAAAAGGACAAGGCTGGTGCAGTCTCCCAGAGGGTACTGCATACAATCTTACCTAACAAAGTCACTTCAGGGTGTACGAGAAATGTATTAGCATATCCAAAGAGTATTCACCAACTTAATTGACATTGTAAAGTAATTCCAAAGTTTTTTAAAGAATGCTTAACTAAAACTTATGTGTAAATAAATATATATTTACCTGAAACATTGAGAGAGTAAGTGCTACTTGGTTACTTGAATTGACCGATTTCACCTGTACAGCTCTATAGCTCACATTTAACCCTCTTGACATAGGCCTGGCTGCTCAATCATACTAATAACTTGTGTAGTACAGACCTATACCAAAAGGTGGGTTAACTAATATCAAACAGATCAGTCTTGTGTAGTCTCACGCAGTGTGACTGCATTAATTCTTACCCAACAAGAACTTACTTCCCCATAACTACAACAGATCTATGGGATTTGGCCCCTTGATTCCTATGGGAGAACAGTTGTAAAATCCAAGCTCCTTCCACTTGACTAACAAAAGGTATGTACCTAAATGTAGACCTTTTTATTTGGTCATCCTCTGAGCTTTAGGTAAACAACTATAATTTCAGAAGGTAGCAGTGGTCTATTACATATTTTAGCATGATAAATCACGGCACTTGACCCTGTGTCACAGGGTGCAATGGGGTTACTGTAACTAGTGGTAGTTACATTATTTGTATCTGTTTCTCTGGATGAACTAGGACTACTTCAGATCCAATAATGGATTTATAATTTCACTTGCTTTCTGTTGGCCATGTGTCCTGGATGCCTATACTGCTGTAACTTTTTCCCCTCCTTTGTATGACTTTTATAAGCCTTGTACTCCCCTCGCTAGAGTAATCAATTTCATTGTGCTTCTTAGTAAAGGTGGGATCATATCTTAGCACTTATAGTATTTTTGCTATATACTTCCTTTGTTCATCTTAAAATACTGATTTGATTGTATTTTTAGCCTAATGAAATACTACAATGTATATATAACTTGAATATAGCGTTGTACAGTACTTGTATGTGTGCTGGATTCTATTGTGTATGACACTTTGCACTTTAAGGGGGTTGGGTGGGTTTGCATCAGTCTGTCTACCCTGCTACCTATAACCACAAAGAGTGTTTTGGTCTACCTTGTTAAGGATGGGCATTTCCACACCCCTCAACATAGGCCTGTGGATTGCATCTCATGAGACAACACGATATTTATGTTGCAATGAGCGTCAACGCAAACATGTACGGGTGAGGGAGGAGTGAGAGAAAATGAGGCTATTACTGTGCAAAACTTGTACTATGGGAGTGAGTCAGTACTAAAGCAAGGAACATTAAAAAGACCCCACCCTGGCTTCAGGAGGAATTGGGGTGCAGAGCGAGACATCCCATCACTACACACACCCGACAGAGTACTTTGAATCACTTACTGTCCGGAAGCTTGAGCACTCGTTCCCCCAGGGTCTGGAAGCACCGGTGCCTCATGGCCTCCTCTGCCGAGATCCGCTTCTTACCCTCAAACTAATGGAGAAGGAAGACAAAAAACACAAGGACAAGGACATTAAGGACAACCATTGAAGCTAGACGGTTTCCCCTCCCCCCACAAACCTCCAGTGCAGGACAGGGCTGAGCAGTCCTACTATGAGAATGCCAATGATAATAGCCCCCCACACCACATCCTGGGTATCTCTGTTCCCCTGAAACAACTGTTATAATGATTATGAGTAACAGTGCAAAGAACACAGGTTGAAGGTGGAAGCAGAAGGAGAGCAAACTAAAGGATAGATTTCCAGAACCAGCTCTGTGGATGGATTCTGAGGGCCCCCCCTGTTCTGGTGAACAGGAAAAGACACTAATGTCCAGCCAAAGTCTGAGTAGTGTGACTGAGCAGCAAAGCTTAGACTTCAGAGGGTGAAAGGGAGGTGAGGAGTTCAGTTAAGCACACAGAGCACTTTCAATAATACTAATTCAACAGAATGTATAAAAATAGTTATATTTATTTAGGCCTTGGGTAACTCACAGGCAAGTAAATCACTAAACATACACTACTAGGTTTATAGTGATAGCATTGAATGCAAAAGCATTGAATGCAAAAGCCTCGAAAAAAATGCATCGAAAAATTAATTTTTATTCATGTTCTTTTTTAATGGGGGGGGGGGTGCCCCAACCCCTGATTTTTTACCCTTTAAAATCTATTTTAATAATAAAAACGTTACCTACAATTTTTTTTTTCCGAGGCTTTTGCATTCGATGCAATGTATTCGATAGAATCACTGGATACCACACTACTAATATTGCATACATTACTCACTGCAGTCGTATTTCTGATGACTATCTGCTTAGATTCACATGTTGTGCATATAGTTCGATATCTGGGGGTAATTGCGGAGTATTGCATCCCTCCCCCTGCCCCCAAGGATCGAAATGGGACATCGACATGGGCGTGACTGTTAAACTATCCTGAACATGACCTGTAGTGTAATCCAAAATCCTTCACACGTCGAGGTTCCACTGATTGTTTTTCTTCTGCCCCAACGGAGCCATACAGAATGTGTGAGCAAGTACAGAAGAGAGAAGGAGTAAAATGTATATGTTCCTTCTACTCCAAGAGGGGAGTAAGTATGGGCACATGTGAATCTAAGCAGATACAATCTTCAGAAACACGATTACAGTGAGTAATGCACGTCTGCTGATGCTTGCGAATCTGCTTAGAATCACATGCTGTGCATAGACTAGCAAGCAGTACCAGGAGATGGTGGTGGGATGTGTGAAGGAACAGTAGCAAGAGAGATATGTCTTAGCACTGCTTGTCCCACCTGGGAATTAGACTGGCTTTTGTGTGTCTAAATAGTAGGGTTCGATTAAAGTATGAACAGAACTCCTGGTTGCTGCTCTGCAAACTGAATCTAGACAAACATTTGCAATTAATGCTATGGTAAGCCCATGTGCCCAGAGTAGAGTGAAGTCTAGGCGTAAGTGGTAGATCGGTAGTAACACAGCGTGAAGCAATTTACAATCCATTTGGAAATAGCTGATTTAGAGACAGTGTCCCCTTCACTGCCAGCTGCCACATAGACAAATAATTGGTTTGTCTTTCTCAGTGGCTTAGTCTTTTCAAGGTCGTATATTAATGCCCTCCTCACACCTAGTGTATGGAGGCTTCTTTCTGGCAAGTTAGTGGGGTTTTGAAAGAAAGTGGGAAGTTCGATTGATTCACAAGGAACTTTTGAGATGAATTTCATGGGTGTGCGCACAAAACCACCTTATATTTGTGAATAGACACAAATGGTTCCTGAACTGAAAGGGCCTGCAGTTCACAGACTCTTCTTATTGAGGTAACAACCACTAGAAAGGAAGTTTTATAGGTAAGGGCCTTGAGGCTAGCCTTGTGCATAGGTATGAAAGGAGGTCCCATTAATCTTGCGAGAACACCATTCAAGTCCCACCCGGGAGTTGGGCTGGAAATAGGGGGCTGGGGGTGAAGTCTCTTACCCCTTCCATGAAGGCCGTAATCACAGCAATTTTCCACCATGAAATCTTGCTCCGGTATGCACGGAGAGAGTGGCCAGATGGACTGTTAGGCAAGATTGAATGCAGTACCTTGTGGGGGACTGCACCAGCCTTGTCCGCTTGGCAGTGGGTAACCCAACCTTTGGTACAAGTCTGTACTACACAAGTTGGTAGAGTGACTAAGCAGCCAGGCTTCTCAAGAGGGGCCAATGTGAGCTGTAGGGTTGCAACAGAGTTTTACAGTTTCTTCTCTTGAGACAGGCCAGGCTTATTTTAAAACTTACTGTTGAATGAATAAATAATTGTTTTAACATGAAACCTTGAGTGTAGATGTTATTTCGCCATTTCTTGTCAGAAAGGTCCTTCTTGACATTTACTCTGTGCGCCAAACCAGGGTTGGTCCCTTTGTTCGTTTTGACTTGGGCAGCATTCATGAGTGAAGCCCGCCTCTGGCTGCCGTATGTCTGGCAGGGGCAGGAAGTGAGGGAGGTGCTCAAAATTCCTGTGCTTAATCCCTTTGGTTACAGAAATGCACCCAAAAGGTGATTGGCCGGCTGGCTGTCCATCTAGGACAGCCACCCTGCTGTGCGATTGACAGCTATGCTGGAATGAGTGTGAGAAACCTGCATAAAAGGCAAGGCTTTTTGGCTTGGAAGTCAGAGTCGACCACTGGATGAAGGAATCCAAAGAAGAACTTGGAAGAGATGCCTGCTGCAACTCCTGGACCGTTGCTTTGCCCAGTGAAGCCCTGCTGCTGTGCTGAAGCTCCGAATTCGTTTTGACTAGAGAAGCCCTGCAAGGACGACTTCTCCCCTTGAGTTGGTGGGACCAAATCAACTTCAAAGTGAACATGTTTGGATATCCTCTCGAATCTGGCTGTACTTCCACTGCTGCTGGAACTGAAATGCCAGGGAGAGGAACACCAAATCTAGTGGATCACTTAAGTCGGACCTGAGCACCAGGAAGAACCTCCCGACTTCCCTGAAGCTGGCCTGACCAAGCCTGAGCCACCTCAACAGAGTGCTGGACCCCAGATGCGAGGAAAGTCTGAAGTGGTATCCGAGAACCGCAGTGTTGCTATTTGCTGTCAGACGCTAGGAGCTGAAACGCCAAAGTGCCACTGAATTGAAATTTGCCCATTGCTGCCGCTGACCTTCCCATTGCAGTGCAGGAGTCTCCAGACATCCTCCCTCTTGTCCCCATGACTGAGGCCCAGGAACACCAGGATCTGCAAAGCTGTACAGGAACAGAAGCCAGCTGGAACCATTTCTTCTAACCAAAAGGTACTGTAAAGTACAAGAGAACTTACCTCTTGTGGTGTAGCCTCACTTGCTCTCAGTTGAGACTTGTCTTGGTTAACCTTGCAGAGTTGCTTGCATCTTTGCCACTCACAAGCCTCCCAGGTTGTGGCCCTTCAAGTGAATCTTATTTCTACAAACTGTTTTAAAACATTGTGCAAGACTTTTACTTACCTGCAAAGAAGATCTTCAGCTCCCCTAGACATTGTTCAACTAACATTGGCTGTCCTGGCTCCCTGAGAGACTCTTCTTAGCTTTGACTCTGTGCTTTTACCCTTCCCCCCCCACGAAAGGGTTAAATTTGGGTATCATCTGATTTAGAGAAACTAAGAGTGTGTTTTGAAGTGTATTATAATTGTTACATGTTTTGCTCCCTTCCAAAGAAGGCTTATATAACTGACTGTTAAATAAAGTAACAATTGTTTAATCAAGAAACCTTGAGTGTAAGTGTGTATTTGAATACCTGTCACTGTGAAACTGTTACAACCCTACTGCTCACATTGACCCCTCTTGAGATCAACCTGGATGCTCGGCCACACTACCAACCTGTGTAGTACAGACTTATACCAAAGGTTGGGTTCCTAGGTTCCTATTGCCAGGAGGTCAAGGTTGCTGTAGTGCACCCAAAGGGTACTACACACAATATTGCCTAACATCCTTTGAGAAGGAAGAGCGGATAGTTGGATTTCTTGGCAATGTCCTGACTGTGAGGGGGGAAGGAAAAAGGAGTCGCAGATGACTCCAAGGTTTCTGGCTTCAGTTGAAGGCGCAGGGCGAGAGCCCAAGGAGGAAGGCCAGAGTGAAGGGAAGGAGGAGGGAGCAGGGGTCCCAATGGGAAGGACCTCAATTCTAGAGGCGTTGAGGCAGAGATCATTGGAGGTGCACCAAGACTGGATGGCAAATAGGCAGTGGGATGATGGAGGGTACAAGAGGATCAGCAGGGAGTCTGAAGAAGAGCTGTGTGTTGTCTGCGCAACACTGGAAGTTGCAGAGGAAAAAGAGGAGATGAGGCATGCAACGAGAGCAAGGTAGATGTTGAAGAGCCAGTGGGAGAGTATAGAGCCCTGAGGAACACCACAGGTGGAGATGGAAGAAGGCGATGAGAAGGAGCCCAGTATGACTTGGGAAGAGCGGTTAGTGAGGAAAGATGACAGCCAATCCAGTGCCTGTTCCGAAATACCAGTGTATCATGGAGCCTTTGTATGAGGATGGAATGGTTAACTCTGTCAAATGCAGAGGAGAGATCGAGAAGGATAAGGACATCTGGGGAGTTGGAGTCCAGAGATGCGAGCCGTTCTTCACGGGTGTTCAGAAGAACAGTTTCCATGCCTCTGGATGCTGGGAATCCAGATTGATGGTCGTGGAGGCCTCCAACAACTTCAGTGTGAGAGTTAAGTTGGGCAAAGCCAGATTCTCAAGTAGCTTCCCCAGGAAGGGAGTGATAGAGATAGGGCAATAGCTGGCAGGGCAGTTAGGGTCAGAGTAATGTTTTTTTCAGAAGTGGGCGCTTAAGGGAGTGCTTTAGGGAGAGGGTGATAAAGGAGTGAATGCAGAAATCAGCGAGAGCAGGGGCAAGAGAGCAAGAGAGCCAATGTGATCATTGATGGCCCTGGAGGAGCAAGGGCCAACCTTTTTAGAAGAGAGCTTCATGCGCGGGCAATTCTGGTAACTTCTTCAGGAGTGACAGAAGAGGAGGAAAAGGAGGAAGGGGGTGTGGTGGGGGAGAGTTGGATGGGTTGTGAGGGAGTGTAGAATGAGTGGTCAGAATGTCCTGAGTTTTGGTGGCAAAGTGTTAGGCCAGTGCATTGCAGAGGGCCTGGGACGGAGAAGGGGAGGAGGAGATTGCGGAGGGGTTGGTTAGTTCCCTGCAGATTTTTAAAAGTTCAGCCGTGTTATGGGATGCTCCAGAGACTCATGCCTGAAGGTGGGCTCTTTTCTTTGCACGGATGGCGAGTCTGTTTTGCCTTTGGAGCAGGCGGCAGGCCCGTTTGTCAGAGGATGAGCCTGAGGTGTGCCACTTCCGTTCTGCTGCCCTTTCGTTTCAGGGCTGCAAATTCGGTGTTGTACCAAGTGCTACGCTTTGAGGCAGGTTTCAGATGGATCTTCATGACTGTGGCAAGAATGTCAAGAGTGTTGGTGATGGAAAGATGGAGGTTGCTGAGGGCAGAGTCAGAAGCGAGAGGGGGGGTGAAGGTGGAGGCGAAGGCAGGCAGTCACTCATTTCATCGGGCGGGTGTTACTGAACAAGGTTGGTGCGACCTTTGGGAGGGGGGCCGTCCGGGAGCTAATGAGACAAGGAGGAGAGGAGAGAGTGGTCTGATCAGGAAAGAGGGGTGACTAATGGAAGGGGGAGAGCGAGGTTAAGAGTGTATGAGGGCATCCAGGGTGTGCCCAGCAGTGTGGGTTGGCCCCAAACGAAGAATAGAGAGAAATCGAGGAGCAGAGGTCCGTGAATAGAGTAGATGCCGAGCCAGGGGAGTTAAGCTGAATGTTGAAGTCACCCAGGAGGAGAAGGCTAGAGGTGGAGCAAATTAAAGAAGAGCAGAAGTCAGACCATTCGGAGAGGAAGAGAAGTGCCGCCTGTTATGCACGATTGTATGCAGTACCCTTTGGGAACACTACAACAACCCTGACTACAGGTAATAGGAAAACCAACCTTTGGTAGAAGCTTGTACTACACAGTTTTGATAGCATGTTAAGAAGCCAGGCTTATCTCAAGAGGGTTCAATGTGAGCTGTAGGGGAGTTACACAGAGATTCACAGTGACAAGTATTCAAATAAACTCTTACACACAAGGTTTCTTGAATAAACCATTATTAATCTATCAGTCAATTAGAGTAAGCCTTCTTCAGAAGGGAGTAATATAATAGCAACACTCAAATATGCTTCACAAAATACACACTCCTATTTCTAAATCACTAAGCACCCTTTTGGGATGTCCCACAGACACAACTTACACCCTCAAGTGACTTCAATAGCTAGGGTGCTGGGGACATTAATATATCACTGTTGCATTTAGAGTCATTTAAGAGTAAGTCACAGGAAAAAGGGTATTAGACCATACAAGAGACCACAAATATTCTTAAGCAGGCAAATATGTTCAGATCCCCCAATAAGGGTCTTTCAGTAGAACAGGCTAGGCCAAAGTCAATGGGCAAAAGTCTATATGAGCTGAAGCACTTCTTTGCAGTTAAGTAAGAAAGGTCTTTGCACGATGTTTTAGAAGATCAGTCTTCGAAGAAAAAAAATAATCAATGTAGGGCCACAAGCCATTAGACTTGTGAGTAGTAGAAGATGCAAGCAACTCTACAGCAAGAGGCAAGTTCTCTCAGACTTTTACAGTACCTTTGTATTGAAGAAAAAGTGCAGCAGATGACTTCTGTTCCTGAGCAGCTCTGCAGATCTCACTGTTCCTGGGTCTCAGTTGTGGGGACAAGAGGGATGACTTCTGGGGACTCCTGCACTGAAATGGGACGGTGACCGCTCGCAACCGGCAATCTTCAAACAAGGGGCTGTTCGGTATTTTAGCTCCTTGCATCTACCGCAAATAGCAACAATGCGGTTCCTGGCTGTCGAGATGGGCTTTCCTTGCTTCTGGGGTTCCGCACTCTGTTGAGGGGGCTCAGGCTCGGTCAGTCCTGCTTCCTGGGAGTCTGGAGGATCTTGCTGGAGCTCTTGGCCAGCTTCGAATCAACGCACACAATCTGGTGTTCCTCTCCCTGGCGTTTCCGTTTCCAGAAGCAACTCTGTGGAAAGTCAACCAGCTCAGAGAGAATGTCTAGGTGGCTTACTTTGGAGCTGATTGGTCCCACCAACTCAAGGGGAAAAGTCACCATTGGTGGGGCTTCTCTGTTGATACGAATTTGGAGTTTCAGCAAAGCATCAGGATTTTACCGGGTAAACCAACGGTACAGGAGTTGCAGCAGGCATCCTCTTCAAGTTCTTCTTTGGTTCCTTCGTCCAGTGGTCAACTCTGCCTTCCAAGCCAAAAGCCTTGCCTTTTATTCCGATCTCTCCCATTCATTCCAGCCTAGCTGGGTGGCTGTCCTTGCCAGACAGTCAGCCGGCCAATCACTACAGAATGAATTTGGATCTCCTAGGAGACCAAGCACAGGGAGTTTCGGGCACCTCCCTCACTTCCTGCCCACCCCAGACACCCTGGAGCCAGAGGCGGGCTTCACTCGTGAATCCCCCCCAAAGGCAAAGCGAACAAAGGGACCAAGCTTGGTTTGGCACGCTGAGTATATCTCAAGGACCTTTCCACAAAGAAATGGCGAAAAAAAAAGAAATATGGGGCCATTTTGACAAAAATGGCACCCTTGGGTGCTTTACAGCAGCTGCGAATCGATTCTGCGGTAAATGCACAACACGGTAGTTAAAACTAAACCAATCCCACCAGGCATTCAGTGAGAAAAGAAGAGACCGGGCCATTTTAATACAATGGTCACCCATGGGTGCTATACTGCAGCTGAGGATTCAGCCTGCGGTACAAAGCAAAATGGTAGGAAAATTAAACCACCGCCACCAGCCATTTAAAGTAGTGAGTAGTGAGGCTAACAGAAAATGTTACATGAGTAAGTAAGAAAAGGGCCCAAGTAACCCCCAGCACTCCACATAAGATGGGGTGTGCTGGATCTACAAAGAGAAAAGGTAAGTAAAGTCAATTTCACTTAACTATTCTAGGCAACAGTAGTTCTCACACGAAAAGGTATTTAAACCTTATGCAAAATCTTAAAGGATTCCTCTGTGACACTGCACTAAGTAGATGCCTATGGAGTTTATCAGACTCCAAAAACAAAGGAAACATATCATTCAAATCGGCTCAAAAACACATGAGGGTGAGAAAAAGGCTGCACTCACTCCAGGGTAAAAATGAAAAGTCCTAAAGTCCAGCAAAAGAGCTGGGGATCTCCAAGGTTGAAGGGAATTGCCAGAGAAATGAGAATTTCCCCCTAACAGTTAAACAGCAGGCTCTTTGGTCGCTGGAACTCATCTCAGCCGCTTTTCCTTCATCATCCTCTTCGGTTTTGGTTCTAGTGGTCGACTTGTCTTCAGCGTCCAGGCACGGAGTATTTAACAGGAACTGCAACACAACTTCTGCATTCTCTCCCTGCATTTTACAACAAGGGGCAGTCCGGTTGTCCAATCAGGACAGCCAGCCCCCCTCTGAGATTTGTCCCCATTCAGGCAAGGAGGAAGACAAAGGGCTGTGGTGATTTGGACTCCTCCCTCACATCCTGCCTTCAGACAGACAGACTGGAGCCTGGGTGGGGAGTCCAGGGGTCTCCCGCTGAGGATAGAAATCACACAAAGGAATTTCCTGCCCTGGATGTCAGGGGAAGGAAGAAGGAAGGACGGACAAGAACCACTAAAACGGTGAAAAAACAAGATAGGGGCCATCCTGGTAAAATGAGCACCGTTGGGTGCCTTTACTGCAGCTGTGAGCACAGCCTGTGGTAAAGGTGCACCGAATTAGTAAGGTACCACTGCCACCAGCCATTGAAGGTAAGCATGTCCCTGTAACAGAATTGTTATAGTTTTAGTGTGAAGGGTAATACATTGTATCTCCCCAGCACTCCACAATGTGCTGGTTTCATCAAATAAAATGTAAAAGTGATTGAAAGATCCCTTCTATCCTTGGGAACGGTAGTTCTCTCAAGGCTAGCCAGAAAATGTTAAAATGGGAGCCCCTTGGGTAACCCAGCAACAACATGCACTTATTGCCAAACAGTTGTCAAAGAGGATAACTTTTAAAAGACACTATGGAGAGTCTAAAAAATGACAAAAAAAAAAAAAAGTGTAAAAGATTCTGCGAGTGTGGAAAAAGGTTCCCACTCACAGAGGTATATGGAAAAATAATCCACCAGTAAAGCAAAACGTTCTGGGATTGACACAGGTCAGGAAGATTTACCATTGCTGAAGATCTTACTTAACAAGCAGTGATGGCCACCGGGATCAAACAGCGGAAAGCAACCCTCACACTGGGAATAAAGTAGCTGGTCTTGCAAAGCATCTCTTTGGGCAGGAGAGCTGCAACTGTAGGGGGAGATCACTTGTTCCACAAGTTGCGGGTCTGTGAAATCCCAAGTCAGAACTCTGAAAGGCGACTGATGCAGAGTGGTAGCACAGAAGGAAGCTGAGCAGGCCACAGGATGGGCCTGGGACACTTATGAAAGCTTCCAAGGACAAGATCGTTGAGCAGTGCTCGAGAAATGGTTGTTTCCACTGGTTCAGCAATTGGAAGGCCTTCTGGAGATGAACAAAGGAGCAGGCCTTCACTCCAAACTCCAAATCCATATTGACAGGGAAGTCCCTGCAAGGGAGATTTCTCCTTTTGAGTTGGTGCGACCAATCAACTCCAAAGTAAGCCACCTGGACATCCATCTCAGAGCTGGTTGAATTTCCACAGAGTTGCTGCTGGAAACGGTATAGTCAGGGAGAGGAACACCAGATTGTGTGCGTTGCTTTTAAGCTTGCCTAGAGCTTCAGGAAGATCCTCCCAGGAAGCAGGACTCACTGAGCTTGAGCCCCCTCAGAGTGCAGGACCCCAGAAGCAAGGAACATCCATCTCGGCAGCCAGGAACTGCACTGTTGCTATTTGCGGTAGACATGAGGAGCTGAAACACTAAACAGCCACTGATTTGAAGATTGCTGGTTGCGAGCGGTGACCATCAATGATAAGACCTCAAACCAAAAGCACATGAGAAATGGCAAAAAAGGAGCATACCATTCTAGCAGAATGGTGGCCCATCTGTGCACCGATCAAATTGGCATGGGCTGTGTTACGCAAAGTTTGTGTGCAGTACCCTTTGGGACCACTACACACAACTAGGACTACAGGTGTAAGCAAAAACAACCTTTGGTATAAGTCTGTACTACACAGTTTTGTGGTAGCACTGCTGAGCAGTCAGGCTTATCTGAAGAGGAAATGTGAGCTGCAAGGATGTTACACAGTGGTCTATATTTACAAGTATTCAGATACACTCTTATACTCAAGGTTTCTTGGTAAAAATCTTATTCATTTATTACACAATCAGTTAGAAAGCATTCACTAAAAGGAGGCACTCTATATCACACACAAATATACTTCAGTACTTCACAAGATCAGGTGAGGCATTTAAACTACTTTAAAAGGAGGAGCAAAATGGCTTTCATAGCATTTGAAGTAGGAGCAAAAAACAAGTTAATAAAACAAATATAACAGTTACTCTAAAAAACAGTGCAAATAGTTTCAGTTCATCAGAGGAGTTGATTCAATGCAATAGGTTAGGCCAAATTCAATGGGCAAAAAGTCTTGTATAGGAGAAAGCAGTTCTGGAAGGTAAACTGAAAAGTCTTTGCCAAAGTTCTCAGAAGTAGTTCGTAAAAGAAAGATTAATACGTCGGGTCACAAGCTGACTAGGCCTGCAAGTTGCCAAAGTTTCAAGCACTTTCACAGTGAGAGGTAAGTTATTTCGGTCGGGTTTTCAAAGTACCTTACAATGAAGAAAAAGATGCAGCTGAAGACGTCTGTTCCTGGCAGTTTCTGCAGATCTCGCTGTTCCTGAGCCTCAGTCGTGGGGAAAAGAGGGAGTACATCGGTGGACTCCTGCACTGGGACAGGGCTGGCAAAGGCAAATCTTCAATTCCGGTAGCTGTAGTCAAGTACACAAACTGGTGTCGTCCTCACTGGCTATTCGGTTTCCTGCAGCACTCTGAGGAAAACACAACCAGCTCTCAGAATGGTATCCAGGTGGCTTACGAGTTGATTGGTCCCACCAACTCAAAAGGGAGAAGTCGTCCTTGAAGGGCTTCTCTGTCTAGATGAACTTTGCGATTCGGACCTGCAGCAGGGCTTCACCGGGCTAACCAACGGTCCAGTAGTTGCAGCTGCCGTCCTGTTCCAGCCCGTCTTCGGTTCTTTCGTTCCAGTGGTCGACTGCCTTCCAAGCCAAGAGATTCACCTTTTAAAGAGTTTTCTCCCATTCATTCCAGCCTAGCTGCCACTCACATAGCAGGGTGGCTGTCCGTGCCTGACAGTCACCCAGCCAATCACGCCAGAGTGCATTTGGGTCTCCTAGGAGACTAAGCACAAGGGGTTTCGGGTATCTCCCTCACTTCCTACCCACTCAAGACACTCGGGCGCCAGAGGCAGTCTTCAGTCCTGGAGCCCGCCAAAGGCCTATGAACAAAGGGACCAAACCTTGTCTGGTGTGCAGAGGCAAACTCTAGAAGGACCTTTCCAAAAAGAAATGGCAAAAAAAGAAGACCGGGACCTGTTTAAACAAAGAGGGCTCAGACGCCATCTTGAAAACCATGGCTCCGGCGATTTAACGCTACTGGTGTTCACGGTCGGGAAAAATCATGGTAGTGCGTTGTAAAACCACTGCCACCAGCCATTTCGAGAGGAAAAGGTAGCATTTGACTGCTACATGCATTTCTAAAAATAGGGGATGCTAGGTAACCCCTCCAGGACTCTATTGTAAGATAATGTGTGCTGGGTCTACAAATTTGAAAAGACTGGTAAAGTCAATTTCACTTTACTTTCTCTGGGAAACAGTAGTTTATCCCAGAGAAGGTATTTAAACCTTGGGACAGCCTAAAAGGCTTCCCCCGTGTCACTGCACTGAGGGTGCTGTGTGACACAAATGAAAAGATGATGCCTATGGAGTTGTCTAAAACTCCATAATCAAAGAACACAAGAGTAAAACACACATCAAAATACATGAGTGGGGAAAAGGTTCATACTCTCCAGGTAAAAAAATCAAGCCCTGAGAATACAGCAAAGTTGCTGGGGGTCTCTAAGGTGAAGGGAATTATACACATGAGAATTCTCCCTAACACGCTGTTCAATCATGGAGAGCCTCTTGCCACAACTTACTGGGGCCAGCCACAAATACATACCATCTCTTTGCCTGGCAAAGCCAAGGCATTGTCGAGGAGAGGACATACCAAACATGGCAAATCCAGGGAAGGACGAAGGGCGAAATACAAAATGGCCAAAGTACAAAGTAGAATCGTCTGGCAGCCATTTTACAGAATATGGTGCACTAACAGGTATTAGGTGGTAAAATGCAATAGTGCATGCGAGAATGTAAAACACAAATAAAAAAACACAACAGTAGAATAATATCCAGCAGCCTCAGCCTGTCCTAGGCAAACCATGCAAGTAACCATAAAGTCACAAAAACAAATGATGGATAGATAGGTGATGGGTTCCGTGCAGTGTAAAACAAACAGGGAATTACGTAAAGGAGGGCACAGTCCTTCTGCACGAATAGCCATAGGGACTGATCAGTACTCCTAAAACAGACGAGCTAAGCAAGGTAAGTAAAAAAAAAAACAGGCTTTACTTACCTCCAAAAGTCAAGTCAGGTTCAAAACAGCAAAACTTGAGGCATTCCATACAAGTCTATGGAGGGAAAGCAGCAAAACGAACACCTTTCCCAATAATGCATTTTGTTGGCCTTTGTCCAGCCAGTAGAATGTGGAGCGCATGCAGAAATGAATAGGGAGATGAGCAGGTTTAATGCTGGATGCTCGAAATATGAAAAAAGGTTCCTTGCGTGACCTGCGGTAAGCAGAGTGGGCTGAGGATGACCTGTAGGTGCCCGTCTACAACCATGGGAAACGCGAACTTGCAACATCTACAAATACAAGACTTACCCGTTTTGTATACTAGTTTCCAGTGTTGACAGGTCCAACGTTTGTGGGGAAACACATTTCCTCTGACCCCTCCCCTGTAGGATTCCATTGTTCTCCCTCTCCATTACTTAATCCCATGCAAATGGCCATTTCAGTTATGGCCTGCTGGCACTGAGGACATAAGAGTAATAATGGATTTGGAGGCCCAATTACCTTGGCCTATAGTAACGTGTTCCCTTTACGGATGAGCAGCTTTGTGGGTAATGTGAGAGAAAGGGCACCTGGAACCCTCATACACACGTCATAAACATTGATTGAAGGCAGGAACACAATAACAAGAAAGTCGGTTTTAACAGTATGTAGACAACATACCTGTAACAGTTTTGATAGGAGATCTGCACCATCATTGTCCAGCCTGCAAAAAGAAATAAGAGGATGAATAATGGGCACATTTATTTGAGCTTGACAGGGCCCCTCCATTTATGCGTCACCCCCTTTACCCTTCACCCCCTATAACGTCAGTGACCTTACAACTCTTCCCATTACAGTACAACATGCATTTTTGCAGAATATAAATGTCCTCAGCAATAGCCACAAAGTCACAAAAAGGGCACAGAGGCAATAAAGCAGATGGGGAAGAGACAAGTTAAGCAACATGACGGACATGCACAAGGGAAAGATGCTGTGAAGGAACCCAGGTCACATTAATCCATACAGGAGTATCCTTTCAAGGTCACATTCACCTGGAATCTGACATACTGTGCCGTTATTAATCTGGGTCGAAGCCATTTGTTTGGTGCAGGAGCAAACCACCTTTGCAAAACTTTGCACCATTTAGTGGCACAATAACTAGTACAATGTCAAAAATGGGACAAGAACTACTTCAAGTCTCAGTCGGTTCAAGGGCTGTTATTGATTTTGTAATGTGCTTTATGGCCATCCCTCCCTCTCTAGTCTTAAGACAGATTAGCTTCCCAACCCTTACATCTCTGATACCAGTTTAGTATCTAGTGATAATTGAACCCTACTGTCTCAAGCTCTACAGCTTGCACTAAATGCGGGGACCTAAAGGCAGGATGCCTTCTCCAACTAAATCTCCATCCAGGACTTCCCCAAGACTGCCCCGACTCTATCCAGTGGTTACTGTTCTACAGGGGTATGGATTGTGCCTTGCAGACAACCCTGCTTGATTCAGTCTTCCATCTACCATACGCGCATTCTCCCAATCCCTCGCCTTACCTCTCACTACTCACTTCCTCCAACGCCACCCGCCTCTACTCTCTTCCCTTTCCTCCCCTGTCCCCCAGATTTACTCTACCTCCCTCTTCACTACTACTCTTTCATCCACACTACTACTACTACTACTCCCTCCTCAACACTGCTACTACGTCACAACCTCCTACTCAGACGGTAGCTGGCAGTGGTAATTCCACCCAGAAATGATCATTATAATTGTTCTTTTAGACCCCGCTTAACAGCAGAGCATTTTCCAAGTGCGGGGGATTGGGATTCGAAACGGTGTTCGCTGCGTTGTCTTGCTTCCAAGACAAACGCGTTGCCCCTGAGCTATCCCACCTTGTTTTTGTATGGTGAGCTCTACTCACCAGCTGTAGGATGATGCAGGAGATTTCAGGGGGCCCACATTGGACCTCTAGAGGCAAAAACCCAAATTTGGGTATGCAAAAAAAGAAAAAACAGGACAGCCAGCTTGCCAATCAGGACGGGTTGCATTCAGGCATTCCTAGAGTAAAGGACAGGGGAGTTTTGGGATCCTCCCTCACACCCTGTCCTTCCAGACACTCTGGGGCCAGAGGCGGGCTTCAGGGCTGAAGCCCGCCAAAGGCAAGACAAACAAAGGGCTCAAATCTGTCTCAACGCACAGAGTAAAACCCAAGAAAGACCTCACAAACAGAAAATAGCAAAAAAAGACTGGGGCCATTTTGCCAAAATGGTCACCCATGGGTGCTGTACTGCAGCTGAGGGTTCAGACTGCGGTATAAAAGCAAAATGGTAGGAAAAATTAAACCATTGCCACCAGCCATTTAAGAAGTGAGGGTAACATAAAAATGTTACATGAGTAGGTAGGATAAGGGGCTACTAGGTAACCCCCAACACTCCACATAAGATGTTGTGTGCTGGACCTACAAAGAGAAAAAGTAGTCATTTTCACCTTACTATTCTTGGGAACTGTAGTTCACACAAGAAAAGGTATTTAAACCTTGTGAGAAATCTAAAAGGATTTCTCTGTGACACTACACTGAAGGTGCTGTGTGTCACCATACAAAAAGAAGATGCCTATGGAGTTTGCCAGACTCCAAAAACAAAGGAAGCATATAATCCAAATGAGGTCAAAAAACGAGTGAGAAAAAGGTCCAAGGTTAAAATTAAAAAGTCCTAAGTCCAGCAAAAGAGCTGGGGGTCTCTAAGGCTGAAGGAAATTAGCACAGAAATGAGAATTCTCTGTAACAGGGGCTAAGTACTTGGTCATAGAATTATAAACACAATATAAAACATGAAAATGCTTGAGGGTGCACACACCTTTTACAGAAAATGAGCATTATTTCAAGGCAAGTCAGACCTTCTCAAGCACATTTAGTATAGGACACCTATTCATGTGAAGTAAAACCATAGGTTACTTTGATTACTTTCAGTAATACAAGGGTAGTATACCCTAGCAGTTGTGCAGTGACACTTAGTTAAGGAATCACTTAGTAAATCAACCTGCAAGTATACTTTTCTGAAAAGTGGAACATCAATTCAAGGAACAGTAGAAACCTATAACCACATTCAGGATAACACAGTTATACTAGGCGAGTAAGACCCGTTGGTGTAATATACCATTACAGTTGCTTTTCAGCTTAGTGTTAAACCGACAAAGGTAAGCAAGAACTCTTTATTTAGAACTCTATTTAAGAATTCTAATTTAGGAATTCTAATTTAGGATAGCACCAGGCAGACCAGGTCAGCTACACCTACAGAACATTTTAGGAATGGCATACAGCTATTATAGGCAGGTAAAACCTAATGTTGTAATATACTATTAAAGTTGCTTTTCAGGTCAGTGGAACAGACTAAGGTGATCAATACATTTCTTTTTTTTAAAACTTTTCTTTATTGGCATGATGAGAGAACAGACAATCAACACAGTGCACGAGATATACACAGATGCAGTTACACGAATGGTTATATGGTATATGGGGAATACAAATGTAGGTAGACTTTCAGTTTTTACAGTTTAGTGAGTCACAGTAATGGTCTAGCTTACATCCTCAGAAGGGGGGATGACAGTAGTTCTAGGTCCTTCTTGCTGTTCAGATAGCTACAAAATTCAGTCCATACATTCTTGGGGTGAGAGGGCAGTGGGAGGGTATTGATGTAATCCGCCTCACACGTTTGAGTCCAGGTGAGGGCCCTCAGCCACATCTCAAAGGAAGGGGGGAGGTGGGGAGCGGCGCTTCCAACATTGTAATATGCATTTTTTTGCCACCATGGTGGCCACATTCAAAAACCTGGACACTTTTCTCAATTCGGGCTCGTCCCACAGGCCGAACAGTACAGCTAATGGCTCAGGGGGGATATGGGACGCTGTTATTTCAGAGAGAGCGTCTATTATGGCTTTCCAGTACGGGCCTAGTGCGTCGCAAGTCCATATGTATGTGATCCGCCTCTGTAGATTTGCATCTGGGACAAGTGTGAGCCTGGCTGTTTGCAAATCTATCCAGTCTGTGCGGTGTGTAATATAATTGGTTCAGGAGCTTGTATTGTATACATCTATATCTGGCGTTTAAGGAAGTGGTGCGGGTGTGTATGCACATTTTCCTCCACATTACATCAGTGATGGGCAGGCCTAGCTCACCGCTCCAAATGTCGCGTGCTGTCTGTGGCACATCCTTAGGGTTGGCCATCAGCATTTTGTAGAGCGAGGATATTATCCCTCTGGCCTCGGACGAGTTGGTTATATAGTGGACCTAAGGCGAATCTGGGGGTTCGTCGGGGTATGGGAGCCACCAGGCACGGACCACTGCTCTCAATCTGAAGTATTGTAAGAGTTCCAGCGCAGAGCCAGAGTGACTGGGGCGCCATGTCTGCGGGGTGATAAACTTCCCTTCAGGGTATAAGTCAGTCAGGGCTCGGTATCCCAAGTCATACCAGTGTTTCATTAGGAGTTTGTCGTGTGTGGGGCTGAGGCATGGGAACTGCCAAATGGGCAGCCATTTGTAGTACGGGTGGTGGCCAGGTTGTGTGTGTAGTATTCATTTCCAAGCCATGGTTGTTACCGCTACGGGGTCAGCTGGGGCGTCAGAATGAAATGTATGATGGAGTATGAGAGAGAGGGTGTTAATCCCTTCACTTGCTAGTTTTTCGAGTTTCACCTGTGGGAGAGGATCAGTGAATGTGTACCAGTGTGTAGCGTGTTGGGCTTGCGCAGCGGTCCAGTATTTAGCGAAGTCCGGGGCAGTGAAGCCCCCATTCTCGTATGGAAGAGTCATATGTTGCCACTTCTTATGAACCACACTAGAGTGCCACAAAAATTGGGCACATGCAGTGTGTAGGTCCTTGAAGTATCGTTTCCCAGGCCAGACCGGCACATTAACGAAAACGTAGAGCAGCCTAGGGACAATTATTTGGATTAGGGACAGTCTGTCCGATAATGAGAGCGGGAGGTTGCGCCATTTCGACATTTGGGCCTCTGCAAGCTGCGCCGTAGCCACGTAATTGTCAGCCAACAGTGAAGATTTAGTGAGGGATACCTGGACCCCGAGATATCTGATGCCCTTAGGTGACCAGCGGAGGGGGAATTTGCATGCTGGTTGAGAAGTGGTCGGTGTGAGCGAGAAGATTTCAGATTTGGTATAGTTTATGGTGAAGCCCGAAAATGTGCCGATTTTGTTATGTCCCGTATAATTGGGTCCAAGTGGACAGCCGGGTCTCTGATGTAGAGGAGTACATCATCTGCGTACAGTGAGATGATCTCCGGGGCATCACGCAGACGTATGCCTTTACGTATGTGTTTGTCTCTGACATTGTCCGCCATGGGTTCAATAGCGAGTGCGAAAAGTATCGGGGAGAACGGGCAGCCTTGGCGGGTGCCCCTATGGAGGTCAAAGGGGGCGGAGACCCTGGCATTGACAAGGATTCTGGCCACTGGGTTTGTGTAGAGCAGTTTGATATAGGATATCATGCGTGGGCCGATTCACATTTTGTGGAGTACAGCCCACATACATTGCCACAGCACCATGTGAAATGTCTTCTGGGCATCGAGGGTGACCGCTACGGCGCTTGCGTTGGGGTCAATTCTGGACATGACATTAAATAACCTGCGGATATTGAGGGCTGTGGATCTGCCGGGTACGAAGCCGCTCTGGTCAGGGTGAACTAAGTGGGTCATAATGGGGAGGAATCTATTCGCAATAATCTTAGCAAGTATTTTCATGTCAGTGTTAATTAGAGACAGGGGTCTGTAGGAGCCGCATTCGTCCAGCGGTTTGCCCGGCTTGGGAAGCACAGTTATGAGCGCCTCACGCATGGATTGGGGTAGGGTGTTCAACCTAAGTGATTCGTTCCACACCTCTAGGAGTCTGGGTGCCAGAACGGCTACATGGTCCAGATAAAACTAAGTGAGACCGTCTGGGCCTGGTGCCTTGTCCTTCGGACAGTTCCAGATGGCTGTGGTTATCTCATAGAGGGTGAATGCAACATCAAGCTGGTCGCGCGGGAGAGGAGTGTCATGGGGATTTGGTCTAGGAGAACGTCTGTCTTGTGGGCTGTGTTCTTGCTGGGGGTCGTATAGAATTGTGTAGAACGCAGTGAATGTCTCGAGGATGCCTTGGTCGGACCAGCACAGGGCGCCCCCTGCGTCCTTGACGCAGTCAATGCGGGTCCTGCCACCCTTTGTACGGACTAGTCTGGATAGTGTCCTCCCCGGTTTTTCCCCCTCGCCGTATTTCCTGCCTGCTACGGGACGGGCGTGGTAATGCATCTCCCTCCGAGCATGGGTCTCAAATGTTTCCAATTCCGCTCTAATCTGTGCCAGCGTGGTCGGGGAAGGGGCGGGGGTGTATTCCCTCTCAAGTTCTTTTAGCTTCGCTTCAGATCTCTGCAAGCTATTGTTAATGACTATGAGGACCCGGCTTCTCTAGATATGCACATCCCCCTGATGTAGACCTTGAATGCCTCCCAGCTGACCCATCAGATGGATCTTGTCTGTTGCAGTCAAAGAAGGTGTTGATATCAGCCAAAATATCAGCTTTGAAAACTATATCTTGGAGGGCTTCTGATTTGAATCTCCAGGAGGAGCGGGGGGCTGATCCTGTCCTAGGGTAAGGCGCAGTGTTACTGGTGAGTGATCCAAAAGTGTGCGCGGTAATATCTGAGTCTCTGTGGCCTTGCCCACTATGCCGCTTGATATGAGAAACAGATCTATCCTGGATAGCCTATCATGTACCGATGAGTAAAAGGTATACTCTCGCGCCTGCTGGTTGAGAACTCGCCACACGTCTTTAAAGGCCAAGTGTGACCATGTGTGCATGTAATCTATGGGCCGCACGTGATGTGGCTCTGCCGGTAGTCCCAGATCTGTCCAGCTCATTGTCCAGAATTAAGTTCATGTCCCCTCCTCATATGATGGGAACACCAATATACTTCAAAAGTATGGTGGTGATTGTGTCAAAGAAATCCAGAGCATCAAAATTAGGGGCATACGTGTTCACCAGGAGGCATTCCATATTGGCGAGTGAGCAGTGAAGGATTACAAATCTGCCCTCGGGGTCTATGTGATTGGTGCGTAATGAGAACTGGACTGATTTGTGTATTAGGGTGAGTACCCCCCCTGGACTGGGTCGAATATGTCGTATAGTATCTATTGTTGCCCCAGGTCGGGGCGGAGTATGTCGCTAGGCGTCCCAGGGCATGAGTTTCTTGGAGGAAGAGTATCTTAATTACATGCCTCTGGGCATAGACAGTTATCCTGCGGGCTTTGGTGAAGTTACTCAGTCCACGAATATTCCATGACATGAAATTAAGTGACATAATGTCGTATTATGGGACATCCCTACAGTAGTATTCATTACCATTCCATAACATGCGTACACTTGCTGTACAGGTACACTGCGCTGCAGTCATGTACCTCCCTGCCATGCCATTTTCCTTTAATCCAACCCCAACAGTGCCACCCCCCACCCTCACTGCCCAACCCCGATATGCAGTGCAACCGCCCCACCCCCCAACAAAGGTGCCAACAATTGAACCGACTCCCACCAGGAGGCGGAGGTTGGAGGGCCGGATCCAACGTGGATATGCCCTCATCCCAGCCCAACAAGGGCCAAACATTAGCAACAACCAAATGAAATTAAACATTGCAACTTCAGCGGGGAGCGCCGATGCCGTGCGGCTGGCATTTTAAGCACGATGTAGGGCAGCAGTGCTGTCCCGGACATGTTACTGCGGTAGACGGATTTTGCAATTGGCCCCCAGAGCTAGAGAGCACTCTCGATCTGGGCAAATCCACAGGAGAGGGTAGGACACATGTCTAGCTCCTGGCATCAAGGGGGGAGAATGGCCAGTGCATAACATCCAGGAGCCAGCCTGCGACCCAAATGCATGTGATAGGGAGCCACGTTTGCTGAGTAGATAAAGTCAGGTTGCCATTGACACATTATAAAACAAGGATCATTGGGTATGATAAGTCTCCATGCGCCACGCTGTTCCTGATTAGCTTTCGTTGGCTCGGTCGTCTCTTGGGCCGTGTAGCGGTATTTGCAACTCGATAAATTTCACCGCTTTGTCTGGGACAGTGAAGAAATACAGTTTACCATTGTGGGTGATTTTGAGTCGCGCCGGGAACAGGATGGCATACAGGATATTGCGCTCCCTGAGCAGTTTCTTAACGCTGAGGAATTGACGCCTCTCCTGCTGTACCGCCACCGAGAAGTCTGGGAAGATTCTAATAGTGTGGGCCTCAAAACGTAGGTCTCCCTTCTCACGCAACAAACGAAGAATGAGGTCTCTGTCGCGGTAATTGAGTATCTTAGTGATGATGGGCCTGGGGCTGTCGCCCGACCTAGGGCATGGTGGTAAGGCCTGGTGAGCTCGCTCCACCGTAAAATATGGTGAGAGGTCCGGATTATCCAGCAGGTCTTTGAGTAGTTTTCCCACTGCATCTTCCATCCGCCCCTTGAGGGCATTCTTGGGAACTCCGATAATGCGCAGGTTGTTTCTGCTGGAGCGAGACTCCAAGTCATCGCATTTCGCCTTAACACTCTTCATGTCACGCGACAGGAGGCCACAGTGTCTTGGAGCATGTGTATTTTGTCCTCATTGGCGGAAATTCTATTTTCGGCCTCAGTGATCCTTCAACCTGCCTGGTCCACCCGAGTTTTTAGTGAGGCAACATTTGCGTTAATGTCGTCAAGTTTTTCATGAAAGGAGGTGACATTTTTGGCCATAGATTCCATCAGCGTTGTGAGATCTGGCGCTACAACCCCATGGTGAGGGTCTGGGTCGGATTCTTCCTGTGAAGCCGACGTGTGGCCCGGCTCAGCCCGCGGAACCGATTTAGTAAACTTGTCCATGGTACCTCCTTGGGCAGCACTCTTGGATCTACTCGGCATTGCAGCAGAAAGAAGAAGGTATGGTGCGTGCTCACCGGCGGGGAGGATGGTTATGTGGAGGGTAGTAGCCTCAGCGGGGCCAGAGTTCTCCTGCCAGTGTCTCCGCGTCAGCAGGGTGCGCAGGCTGTGGCAGAGGCAGTAAGTTGCGGTGAGGCAGCAGTATGAGATATTGGGTGTCGATTGAGGAATACCGCTAAGCGATGGGGCAGTGATGGCCACGGCACAATGTCACATTGCGTGCTTAGATTTCTTGCATCTGGTCCGCCATGTCGGGCCCCAACGGGGGAAACACTGTGCGCACCTCCCTCCTCTCCTCACCTGGACCGCCGCACGGACGGTGCGAGCCCCAGAGTCCTCCTAACTGGGCAGCAGCCAGTCCGTAGCCGCTGGTATGGTGTCCGTCGCAGCAAAAGGCACGGCCTCCGAGTGCAGGGGGAGACGGGCCGCGCTCCATTGCCGGCCCCGGCCCAGCCGGGCCGCCGCTCGCTCCGCGCGGGCCCCCGCAATAGATGTCTGGTCTCCGCAGCACCCTCGCCGATGTTACTGAGGGAGGGGGCCCAGGGCAGCCTCTGCAGTTGTTAGTGTCGGCCTCTGGGGAGGGAGCCAGAAGACAGGCGAGCACACAGTCAGCAGTCACCAAGGATGTCGCATCTAGGCCCTTGAAAGTCGTATCGGGCCCAAAATTGCACAGCACACGCCCCGCAGTGTAGGCAGCAGCACAGCCAAGCAGCGATGTTAGATGGCGAAGGAGACCGCAGATGTAGCCGGATCGAAGCCTGGGCCGCACGGAGCTGAAAAGCTAGGCAGCCATCTTGGGCTGCTCCACAGTGCCACCCCTGAGCAATACATTTCTAACTTATTTTGGGATGGCACAAGGCAGACCCAGGTTGGTAATCCCCAAAGTAAATTATTAAGAATTGCACAATTCAAGGTAAGACCCCTATTCTTCTTAAAGAAGCTACCAGCAACTTCAAGGTAGGTATGAACCCGAAGGCCGTTTTAGAATATGTATAAAACTGACCAGGGAAAGCAACACCCAAGGTTACAATTTAAGAATGATCCAATGTCATTTAAGGTAGGTAAAACCCCAGGCAGACTTTGTTTAGACAGGCTATACAGCCGGTCAGGGGACACAGACCCAGTTGGTTAACTTGCACACTAATATTCTGGAAGAAATAGTTAAGTGAAGTCAACAACATTACCTTTGGGAAGAGGCATAACCAATTCACAGGTGTGTAAAACAAACTTACATATACTTTTCAGAATGGCACAACACACATTCAAGGTAAGTAAGAACTCAAGAGTTACAGTTATCAACCAACTTCTTTACAAGTAAGTCAACTTTTAAACAATCGTTCTCTTTTCTAGGCAGCAGGCACAATCCTTCTACCCTTATTCCTGGAGCATGAGTGTTCTGAGCGGCAGAAGGGGGTCACTAGGTCTCTAGTGTCCAACAGGCAGTTCAGGGTAGGCACAGACGCAGCAAAGGTCAGAGTTCCTTAGGAAGACTGTTCAAACAGGTACGTATTACACTTTAGAGAGGTTGAAAGGGACAGGGACTTCTGAGAAGACACCCTAGGCGGATTCCAGCAGTGGGCCTGGGTGAGCTGGATGAGAGGACTCCCAATCACAATTTAAACCCTAAAACTACACAGGAAAAATGAAGATTTAAGGTAAGTTGTTAGGGAGAATTCTCAGAAATGTGCTAATTCCATCCAACTTTGAGACACCCCCCCCAGCAACTTTGCTGTATTTTGAGGATTTGATTTTTTTTTACCTGGAGAGTGAGACCCTTTTCCCCCACCCTCTCATGCATTTTAATGTGATTTTGAACTCGGTTTCTTTTGGTTGTGGAGTCTGACAAACTTCATAGGCATCCTCTCTTACATTGTGTCACAGCACCTTCAGTGCAGTGGCACAGGGAAGTCTTTCAGATTTCCCAAAGGTTTAAATACCTTTTCTTGGATAAACTACTGTTTCCAAGCGCAATAAAGTGAAATTGACTTTACTTCCAATTTTAACTTTCTAGACCCAGCACACACTATCTTACAATAGGGTGCTGGAGGGGTTACTTAGTATACCCTTTGTCTAGCTTCTCATGTAACATTTTTATGTTACCCTTTCCTCGCTGAATGGCTGGTGGCAGTGGTTTACCTTTAACCACTGTGGTGTGCAGTGTTCGCAGCTGCAGTAAAAGCACATGACGGACATCCTTTCAGGAGGGCCTCAGCAAGACCCCATACTTCCTTTTCATGTAGCCTTACAAAGGAAGGGTAACTGCATGGGAAAACCCAGAAACTATTCCCGCAGTAACTAAGAAATGTGTCAAAATATAGACCCTGTCCATCAGATCCCTAATACTTAAGTTAACACCCATCTCCTGCCGTCTGGTAGCTCAAGCAGCTACCTCTACTAGAAATGTTGCATACCCTACAATTCCACCTGATAGAGATGATAAAAAGGTTGATGCATGGCCCAGAAAGATCTTGGCAGGGAGCATGGCTTTAAAATCCACAAATGTAACTTGCACCCTTGCAGGATTTACATTTATCCTGTGGGACTGCATGTCAGCGGCAGCTGGACACATCCCGGAAGGTGAGGAATGTAAAGGGTTCCTGTCCATAGTAAGGGATGGAAAGGAGGCTTCAGGGGAATGCCTTCAATCAGGTTTCGACACAGCTGACAGTATCAGTAGGTCCATGGAATCTAGTACAGTGCTACGCAGATTTGCGTGGCTAAGAAAGTCAGGTGTTGCCCCGGATGTGCAATCCAGACTTCTTAATATGCCATTTGACGGCTCGAGGTTGTTTGGCAGCAAGGTGGAAGAAAGTTTGGAGAAGCTGCAGACTTTCCAAAGCAGCGGCAAAAATCACTCAGTGCCGCTATACGACAACCTCAACAACGCCCCTACACAGACTTATCTTCCTGGAGGGGTCGTCCCTTTCGACTTTATTCCTCATTTGGGAAAGGAAGAGGACAGGCCAGTCAGAGAGGGAAAAGGAAATGTCCTCGTGGGTGAGGAAAAGGTGCTAGATCTGCCCCAGCAGCGGCATCAGTCCCTTCAGCCGCTGCTGCAGCTGCTGCAAAACCACTCTGAGGTTTTGATCCAAGACCCCATTGGGAGGCAGGATCTCACAGCATCTGGAAGAATGGTGGGGCATTACTTCAGATGCTTGGGCACTGGAAACTGTATCCCAAGGTTACTGCCTTCCTTTTCAAAAGAAACCTCAGAATCACCCACCGGGATACAACTCTGTCAAAAATCCAGATCTGCTCCTGTTGCAGGAACTCTTAACCCTGCTACAGAAAGGTGCAAAAGAACATGTACCTGTAGCGGAGAGGAACAAGGGTTGGTATTCCCCATATTTCCTCATACCAAAGAAGGATACAGGACTGAGACCCATCTTGGACTTGAGAAGCTTGAACAAGTTCCTCAGGAAGGACAAGTTCAAGATGGTCACACTTTCTCAGATCCTTCAGGCTCTCCAACCCCAAGACTGGTTGGCATCATTGGACCTTCAGGATGCTTACTTTCATGTGCCAATCAATCTCAAGCACAGAAAGTACCTGAGGTTCGCGATTGGTAATTCTCACTATCAGTTTCCAGTTCTGCCATTCGGGTTGACCTCCGCCCGAGAGTTTTCACCGAGTTGATAGCGATGGTGGCAGCGAGTCTCAGGAGAGGGGGGGATTCAAGTCTACCCCTACCTGGACGATTAGATGATCAGGGCACATTCTCCAGAATAAGCTCAGGAACATTGGTCCAAAACTTGCCACTTCCTGCACAAACTAGAGTTTTCTCTGAATTTAAAAAAGTCAAACATGATACCATCTCAGAAACTCCAGTTTATTGGAGCAGTCCTGGATACCTGTTCGGGCAAAGCCTCGCCTCCCGAAGAGAGCTCACCACATTCTGCAGATGGTAATAAAATTCCAGAATGCCCAGCATCTACCGGCCTTCGATTTTCTCAGGTTGCTCGGCCTTATGGCATCCTGAAATTTTCTGGTGCCAGAAGCCAGATTGAGGATGAGATCCCTTCAATGGGCCCTCAGGTCTCAATGGTCCCAATTTTCAGGAGAAATGTCAGATCTGTTGCAAGTTCCAGTCAGAGTAGCACAGGATCTACAGTGGTGGGCTTGCAGGGAACATATCCTCAAAGGAGAATCTTTTTGGCAACCATGGTCAGAGATAACAGTAGTGACGGATGCTTCACTCACAGGGTGGGGAATTCACACCAACGAGTCGACAATCAGCGGTCGTTGGTCTCCACCGGAGTCCAAACTACACATCAACCAATTGGAGCTGAGGGCAATCAGACTAGCGCTGAAGGCCTCCCTGCCCTCTGTTAGGGAAAGAATGTCCTAATAATGACGGAAAACACGGTAGCCATGTACTACCTCAACAAGAGAGGAGTAGGGTCACTACCACTGTGCAGAGAAGAAATGCAGATCTGCTTCTGGGCAATACAAGAAGGGATCTCTCTCTCGGCAGTTTATCTAGCCGGAGAGCAAAACACAGCGGCGGACACTCTGAGCATGCAGAGCACAGTTTCCCACGAGTGGGAAATAGCTCAGGAAGTCCTTCAAGAGATCTTCGCCCTTTGGGGAACCCCACAGTGGATCTGTTCGCGACCAGTGTCAACAGGAAATGCAAACTGTACTGCTCAAGGGAATTTCCCCCGAGAGGAGCTCTAGGGGACGCGTTCGTAGTGGAATGGGTGTTTCCACTTCTGTATGCGTTTCCTCCAGTCCCGGTGATCCCTCAGGTAATCAGGAGGTTGAGAAAACCAGGAAAACCATGATCCTAATTGCCCCGGATTGGGCCAGGAGAATGTGGTACCAGGACCTTCTGGCCATGTCCATCTGCCCTCCAATATGTCTTCCAAAAAGAGAGGATCTTCTCGAACAAGAGGAAGGTCACGTTCTCCATCCAGAGGTCAACACATTCAACCTTCACGCATGGCTTCTGAGAGGTTGAGCTATAAAGATTGGGACCTTTCAGATGCCGTCATGGAGAGCTTGCTTTCGGCCAGAAGGCCAGCAACTAAATCTCTGTACCGGTGGCGTTGGAAAAAGTTCAGTGACTGGTGCAGAGATAAGAATGTGGACCCGTTTCAGTGTAATATTCCCACAATATTATCTTTTCTATTACACTTGGCTAATCTGGGGCTCCAGGTTGGGACGATAAAAGGTTATTTAGCAGCGCTATCCATTTTTAAGCGCTCATCAGAAGAAGAATCTTACTTCAAGATACCTTTAATAACTCAATTGTTAAAAGGTCTAAATAATGTGTTTCCTCCAATACCTTTTCAAGTTCCTGTGTGGGACTTAAACTTGGTACTAAAGTTCCTCACATGCATTCCATTTGAGCATTTGCATTCTTGTCCGTTAAGGCTCCTTACTTTTAAAACAATAATTATTGTGGCAATTACATCAGCCCGCAGGGTAAGTGAGTTGCAGGCACTTTCTAGCGGGCCTCCTCACACCATCTTTTATAAGATAAAGTGGTCCTTAGAGTAAAACCCTCTTTCTTGCCAAAAATCATCTCAGATTTTCACCTGTCACAAAAAATAACACTGCCTACATTCTACTCTCCTCCTCACGCAAGTAAGGAAGAGGAACGGCTACATAGGTTAGATCCTAGAAGAGCTCTTAGCTTCTATATTTCAAGATTGGCAAAACTACATCATTGTGACCAACTTTTTGTGGGATACACTGGCTGCAAATTCGGACTAGCTGTGACCAAGCAAACATTTAGATGGATAATTTTGGCTATAACTGAATGTTATAGATTGACTGGGAAAGATCCTCCAGATGGGCTGAGGGCTCATTCAACCAGGGGCATGGCAACTCCAACAGTACTTCAAAGGGGTTTCCCTGTGCAAGATATTTGCGCAGCAGCCACATGGTCATCCATGCTTACTTTTATAAAACATCATGCTCTAGATTTGACTTCTTCACAAGGAGGTCTGTTCGGTAAATCAGTACTTCATTCTGTACATGACTAAAATGTCTGTACTCCCACCTCCAATGGGAGGACACAATCCATTCGAAGAACAAGTTACTTACCAACTGTAATGTTCTTTCGATTGGATGTTCCTCCACGTATTCCTCATTGACCCTCCCTGCCTACCCCACTGTACAGTTTATGTGGTTTACACTCTATATTCTCTTAAGGCTTTGGTCAAAAGAGGCACACCATTAAAAACAATCCAGTGGCTAGAATATACGAAAAAACAGAACTGAGGCCAATGGGCGCGCTCGAGGCATTTATATAGCGGATGATGTCGACGCACGACAGAGGCCGCCAAGGGACATAGACGCTGCAGCCTCGAGTGGAGCGCCCTCTGGTGGAGAGAGAAAACATTTCCGAAGCAGCAAAGCTGAAGGTAAGGATATATCTAAGATGAGGAATACGTGGGAGGAACATCCAATCGAAAAAGAAAGTTACAGTTGGCAAGTGACTTGTTCTTCTCTTTGACAAACTCTTAAATCTGATTCTAAATGCAACAGTGATATATTAATGTCCCCAGCACCCTAACTATTGAAGTCACCTGAGGGTGTAGGAAGTGTCTGTGGGCCATCCCATAAGGGTACTTACCCATTTAGAAATATTAAGAGAGTGCATTTTTGAAGTGTATTTGAGTATTACTGTTATCAAAAAAGTTAGCAGGCTCCCCTTTGCCCCCTTCTGAAGGAGGCTTATTCTAACTGACTGATAAATAAAGTAATAATTGTTTATTCAAGAATCCTTGTGTGTAAGTGTTAACTTGAATACTTGTCACTGTGAATCTCTGTGTAACTCCCCTACAGCTTACATTGACCTCTCTAGCCTGGCTGCTCAACACGCTTCCAACCCGTGTGGTTCCTATTGCCAGGAGGTCAGGGTTGTTGTAGCGCACCCAAAGGGTACTGCATACAATCTTGCCTAACATAGGTACATACCCCTGCCAACACAGTATCTCAGCACAGAAGAAGAGTTGTAGCGGGGGGGGGGGGACTTCAGAACCTGCCACCAAAAACCTGGTCGATGGATTCTTTTGTCATGAAGGCGGAAGACAGGACTTTGTAAGGGATTTTGCAGCAAGGATCAATGGGGATGGCTCCTGACAGGAGTTTCTTCACAGATAGATGCAGTTCTTAGGTGTTGGCACCCTTTTCAGGAGGCGGAAGACGACCACATATCACCAATTGGATTTGTGTCGCTGATCTGGTCCAGCACTCTGGCGAGGGGACTTCAAGGACTGGAATCACATCTCTGGAGGTCCAGCAGGATGCCACCAAAGTTTCAGCTCGATTTGGCATTCGGAAGACTGTGCACCGCACAATGGCTCGAGGTCCCAGCGTATTGCAGCCCTGCAAGGTCGCAGCACGATGTGTGATGGCTCGAATTGCAGGTCTTGAGTCCAGTGGACCTCACCAGGCTCTGGGTCGGGGGTTGTCATTTTCGGAGTCCCCAGATCGCTTGGAAGGAAGGCTAACAGCAGGCTCTGGTTAGACAGCAGGCTTTCTGGTCACTAGAAATCGTCTCAGTCATGGTTTCTTTATCTTCCACTTCGGATTCAGGTCCAGTGGTCGACTTTCTCTTCAGCTTCCATGATCACACTTATGCAGGAACCCAGGCAATCAAACAGCCGCGCAACATTTAAACTTGGGAGGGGGGGTGGGGGGAGGGGGCGGGGTTGGGTTTGGCAGTCCTTTCAGGCCAGCCAGCCTCCCAGTTTGAAGCGGTTTCTCGTAGGCAGGCTTGAAGAGAAACGGCTACAGTGTTTAGGAAAAACAGCCTGCGTAAAAGGTGCACCAAATTTGTAAAACAATTCACTGACACCAACCATTTAAGGTGAGCTTGTCCCATTAACCGAATTGTTACAGTGCTAGTGAGAAAGAAAGTACATTGCATCTCCCCAGCACTCCACTTAAGGCCGAGTGTGCTGGTTTCACCTAACAAAATATAGAAGGGATAGACATATGCTTTCTACCCATGGGAACTGTAGTTTTCAGAAGATTAACTAGAGAAAATAAAGGGGGGAGCCCACACATGCCATCCCTGTAACAATGTAAACTCCCAGGCTTCCCTTATCTCCCCCTTGAGTAGTGAAACAAGGGAGGCGACTTCCCAAGTGCCATTGGCTTCTTCCACTATTCTTAACCCCTCGCACATGAGACCTTCCCACCTGGCTACATTCATACCGCCTGGAACAGATCACGAAGGGGAGGGGGACTCGCAATATTACACAAAGATCAATTCAAGCTAATGCACCACAGACTATGAATCTCTCCTGGTAAAACTCAACTCGCACACTCCACCTCACACAGCTTCCTACTCATCTACAGACACCCCCGCTCCAACAAAAACTTTGCAGACACATTTGGTGAAGCACTGGCCACCAACCACATCCTACACCCAACTCTCACCATCCTAGGGGATTTCAACACCAACTCCCCATCAAACTCTATGACCAGGTCACTCAGACAATCTAGAACCACTCAACCTGAAACACCACACCTCCACTCCCACCCATATGAGAGGTCACACCCTCGGCGCAATATTCAGCACCGCAAACATATCTAGCCAGCCCCTGCGCCCAGTCATGGACTGATCACTCAACATAGTATTTCTTCATACCTCAGAGCATTGCGGTCAGCGGTCAAGGACCCACACAACCACCGCCAACCCCACCTTCTACATTCCCACTATGGAACAAAGTGGTAATCACCCCAGATCTAGAGCTCTCTCTGCAGCCCCCTACACTTTTCCTCCTGTAAGGACCTCCAAGAATAGAATACTTCGACCTCTGGCTTACAAAGGCCCTCACCCTGTCAAAACGTACCTCTGGAGAGCTGACCCAGTCATCTCAGAATAAAACCGCCCTAGCAAGGACAACCAGAATATACAGATCGGAAATATTTTTAAAAAAGCAAGACATCATTCTATGCAAACTGAATCCAAAATGCTCGCATCCCGAGTAAGGAACTACACAGAATCATAGCAGAATTAAAATCCCCTGCATGCTCGCGCTTGCTCACTCCAAGCTCCCAAGCCCTATGTGACACCCTCTCGCTCCACTTCCACAATGCCAACATCGCTAAACTAAAACGTTTATCGCTGCCTCAAACTAGCCCACAGACCTCAGCCCAAAACCCCCAGACACATTTTCCTGACTCGTTCTCTCCCATCACACACCAAGAATTCCTCTCGCTTGCAGCAGTCAGCCGCCCGTCAGACTCCCCTGCTCACCCTCAGTGCTAAAAAAAAAAATAATAAAAAAAAAATAAAGCTACCCTCCACCTGTGCAGGTGACTTTGCATGCACAATCCTTAATCCCTCACTCACATCAGGATCTTTCCCGAAAGCCCTAAAAACATCCTAGATCAAACCCATTCTCAAAAAACAGACTCTTGATTCACTCCTCCCCCAAAACTACCGACCTATCTCCAATACACATTTCATCGGCAAATGGATGGACCGTGCGGCATACAAACAGCTGGGCCAATTTGCCACAGCCAACAACCTCCTAAACCCAGCATGACATGCATTACTTACCTTAAAAGCATTTCTGATGATTGTATCTGCTTAGATTCACATGCTGTGCATATGGTCCAACATCCAGTAGTAATCGCAGAGTATTGCATCTTGTCTTTCGGGGACCGAAAGGGGGCGTCGGCATAGGCGTGACTGAAACACTATCCCTATCGTGACGTGTGTAGTACCCAAAATCCCTCACGCGCAGAGGTCCCTCCGATTGTATTTTTTCTGCCATGAGGGAGCCCAAGGCTATAGTGAGTGAGTACATGCAGAGAGAAAGTAGTAAGAAGTCTATGTTGCTTCCTCCCCGAGCGGGGAGGCAGGGAGGGCGCATGAGAATCTAAGTAGATACAATCATCAGAAATGCTTTTACGGTAAGTAATGCATGTCGTCTGATGCTTGTTAATCTGCTTAGAATCACATGCTGTGCATAGACTAGCGAGCAGTACCCGGAGTTGGAGGTGGGTTGTGAGAAGGAACAGTAGAAAAAAGATGTCTTAGTACTGCTTGTCCCACCTGAGAATCAGACCTAGAATGAGTGTCTAGGCAATAGTGCTTTGTAAAGGTGTGTACAGAACTCCAGGTTGCCGCTTTGCAAATGGACTCTAGCGGAACATTTGCAATGAATGCTATGGATGCCCCAGTGCCTAGAGTAGAATGTGCTCTAGGCTTGAAGGGTAGTTCTCTCTTTGCAAGAGTGTAACATAGTGTGATGCATTTGACAATCCACCTTGATATTGCTGATTTAGAGACAGGATCCCCTTCTCTACCAGCTGCCACTGAAACAAAGAATTGTTTAGTTTCCCTCAGTGGTTTAGTTCTATCCATGTAGAACATGACTGCCCTGCACACATATAGTGTGTGAAGGCTTCTTTCGGCCATGTTAGTAGGTCTCTGGAAGAACATGGGTAGTTCGATTGACTGGTTCACATGGAACTTCAAAATAAGTTTCGGAGCAAATCTGGGATTTGTGCGCAGAACTACCTTATCTTTGTGGACTGTAACAAAGGGGGCCAAAACCCCTGTAGTTCGCTAACTCTCCCGATAGAATTGATAGCTACTAGAAAGGCCGTCTTGTAAGTCAGGTCTTTCAGACTAGCTTTATGCATAGGCTCAAAAGGGGGTCCCATGAGCCTAGTTAAAACCACATTTAGATCCCACCCAGGGGCTGGGTGAGTGATGGGGGATACATTCTTTTAACCCCTTCCATAAAGGCTTTAATCACAGGTATTTTCCACCACGACACCTTCTGCTGTGATTGTGGTGTAGGCTGATAACGCCGCTAGGTGAACCTTTAAGGAATTGAAGACTAACCCAGAGTCCAACAGATGGGTTAGATATAACACAATGTGTGAAGGCGAGCAATCGGTGGGATTGACGCCTTTGGAACTGCACCAGATGACAAAACGTTTCCATTTGCTGGCATAGCAATAACGCGTGTTAGGCTTTCTTGCCTCCCTCAGTATGTCCATGCATCTTTGAGGGAGTTGCAGATGTCCAAACTCTATGACCTCAGGAGCCAGGCTGCTAAATTCAGAGTTTGTGGGCATGGGTGCAGAGTCTCCCCCCTGTCCTGAGACAGCCTGTTGTACGGGCAGGGCAGCTTGACTGGTGGGGAGAGGGACAGTTCCATCAGGTGCGCGAACCAAGGTTGGCGGGCCCACATGGGAGCCGCCAGAATCATGGTGACTGGTTCCTGCTGCATCTTGTGTACTATCTTGTTCAGAAGGGGAGTCGGAGGAAAAGCGTAGACAAATTTCCCCCACCAAGTTATCCAGAGACCGTTCCCCTTGGATCGGTTCTGGGGGTACCTGGAGGCGTAATCTTGGCATTGGGTGTTCTCCTGAGTAGCGAACAGGTCGATCTCTGGAAACTCCCATTCTGCGAACACGTTGGATACAATGTCTTCGTGCAGTCGCCATTCGTACTCTTCTGGCAGAGGAAAATCTCTGCCGAGTACGTCTGCCAGAAGATTGAGTTCCCCTGGAACATGTTGGGATATCAGGAACATCTTGTGTTTGTGAGCCCATATCCAGATGTTTTGGGACAGCTTGGATAGCCCTGGAGAGTGAGTGCCCCCCTGTTTGTTCAGGTAATACATTGCTGTTGTGCTGTCGATTAGGACCAGCACGGTCTTCCCTTGCAGTTGTTCCTGAAAGGCTTTCAATGCTTTGAAGACTGATAGTGGCTCCAGTAGGTTTATATGGTTGGACGCTATCTGAGGGGACCACACTCCGTGCGCTGTCTGTTGAAGCAGGTGAGCCCCCCCACCCCGTTAGAGATGCGTCTGTCGTGAGAGTGGCTTCCACTGCAGGGGTGGTGAAGGTTTTCCCCTTCAAGAGGTTCTCCCTCGACCACCACTGCAGAGAGAGAACGAGGGCTGGTGAGACAACTAACAGATCTTCACAATGTCCGCTGGCCTGACACCACTGGCTGTTGAGCCACTCTTGCATGGGGCGCATGCGCAGCTGCGCGTGGGGAACCAAGTATATGCATGACGCCATCATCCCTAGCAAACGCATAGCTTTGTGTACGGTCACCTCTCGACTGGCTACATACTGAGGAACCTGAGAGAGCATGTTCTGAACCCTCTGGCTGGAAGGGAAGACTAGACCGTCTTCCGTACGAATTAGAGCCCCCAGAACTGTTTTACTTGGCTGAGGACTCAGCTGGAGTTCTTTTTGTTGATAGAAAATCCCAGGCTGAACAGTAGGTCTATTGTTTTTTTGGTGTTCGAAAAACAAACGTCGAACGAGTCCCCCGTGATGAGCCAATCGTCGAGGTAAGGGTAAACTGGAACTGAAAGTCTGCGCAGGTGTGCCGCTGCCACTGCCAGGACCTTGGTAAATACCCTTGGCGCCGAGGCTATGCCGAAGGGGAGTACCTTGAACTGGTAGCGTTTGTCCTGAATCACGAACCTTAGGAATTTTCTGTGCGCTGGCAGCATTGAAATATGAAAGTATGCATCTTTCATATCCAATGTTGTCATGAAGTCCCCCTGTTTTAGCAATGGGATCACCTCTTGCAGTGTTACCATGCAAAACTTCTGGGGCTTTATGAACTTGTTCGCTGGGCGCATGTCTAGAACAGGACGCATGGTGAGATCCTTTTTGGGTACAAGGAAGTACACCGAATAGATACCCTCGTTTACCTGAAGAATCGGGACGGCTTCTATGGCGTCCTTTCGAAGCGGCGCTTCCACCTCTTGGATCAGGATCTGCAGATGTTCCGGTGAAAGGCGTCGATGTTTCCGCGGTCTGAACTGTGGAGGTCGGGCGAATTCCACGCAGTAACCGTGGGCGACAGTCTTTAAGACCCACTGGTCTGAAGTTATCCCCTCCCATGCCTTGAGGAAAGATGTTAATCGCCCCCCGACCGGGGAGACATGGGAGGGGACCTGGCTGGACTTGGTGGTCATTTCTGACCCGAAGTTGACGCTCCCCTGGAATTGGAGCCTCTGCCTCTATTCTTTCTGCGCTTCTGACCCCTCTGGGGGTAGTAAGTGGGGCTTGCAGCCGGTTGAGTTGAAGTTGCCTGTGCCGAAATAGTTTTGAGCGGCGAGGGCTTGTCCTCGAAAGGACCGCCGAGAATTACTGCCCCTCCGTGAAGAGGGTTTCTGGGAAATTTGGTGCAGCGACTTAATAGTCTTGTGCTCCTTCTTGGCTGTCTCCAACGCATCATCTACCGCCTTCCCAAAGAGGTTGGCCTCTTTGATGGGTTTGTTGATAATGGATGCCTGGGCCTCAGGCCTGAAGCCCGACGTGCTCAGCCACGCGTGCCTCTTTAGGAGAGTACCCTGTGCGAGAGACCTGCCTGCTGTCTCTGCGATATCCAGGGTATTCTTTACCACATTCTGATTGGCAAGTTTGCCCTCTGAGACAATGGTGAGAAGCTTGGCTCTGGTTGGTTCCGGAACCTCTTGAAGGCCTTCCTGGAGTAGGTTCCATTGGGCGTCGACGTAGCTAGCTAATAACGTTGTGTTATTGGCAATCCGGACAGTATAGGCCGCCGCCGATGTAACCCGTTTGCCCAAGGCATACAACCTTTTGGACTCCTTGTCCGGGGGGGACTCTCCCGTGGCAAGGGGAACCCCTGCTCTCTTGCAAGTGTTGGTCACCACCAGCGAGTCTGGGATTGCGTGTCCTTTGATATAAAGCGAGTCGGTGGGGGAGGGTCGGAAAGGTTTTGACCCTTGGGTTCACAGCCCTAGTCTGAGCGGGTGTGAGTAAGGAAGGGGCCAGCCGTCTCTTTACAGAGCTCAAGAGAGGGATAGACTGGCTTGCAGGAGGCTTTTCATTAATGTCGCCCTCCGCGAAATCTTGTTCGGGCAAGGCTTCAAGCGTGGCAATTTTAAAGAATTCCGCTGCATTTTTCAACATGTTGTTGAAAGCCATTTGATCATCCACCGGGGAACCTTGTCGAATCGGGGTGGATGGGGAGAGTCGTGGCAAACGATATCAGATTTGTGATCGTCCTGCTGGGTGTCCTCTCAGTTGTCCGTTGCTCCTTGATCTTCCCCATAGTTGTCCAGAAAAGAGGACTCCTCTTCTTCTGTATATATGTCTCTATACATGTCCATCTGGACATCTTCTTGATAGTCAACTTGGTGTTGGACAACTTGTGTTTGAGGGTTAGGGTCTACCCGAGCTCTTTTCGGCGGAGGTTGATGAGAAGCCCAGAAAAACTGCTCCAGCCGATCCATACACCCCTCAAATTGCTCCGTGGTCCACTTGGATGACCCAAATGGACCTAGCTGAGTAGGAACCATGTTCTCCGCCCTAAGGCGTTGAGAGGATCTCCTCAGGGTGCTTGAGAGGGGTACCTGGCTTTCTTCGTAAGAGTCTTCGGGATTGTCTTCCAAATCTGTGGAAACCTTTTCGGCGGATTGGCCCATAACTGTGGGCAGAGCCGGAACTAGGCCCACCGCCGTAGCAATCCTATTGATGCTCTTACGGATAGTCACCGAATCTTCGGGAGACAACGCCTCCGATGATGTGTCAGCAGAGGAAATGTCTTCCGCGGCTCCAAAGGGGCCAGCGGATGGCTTCTCGGGTAGAGGCCTACTCGTAGCTTTCGGGCCTGTACGGGCCTTGGAATACGTCGAAGTTTCTTGTTCTGAAACTTCGGCGCGTGTAGTTTGGGGAGTAGCGCCCTTGCTATGTTTGTTATGCCCAGTCGTCATGCGCTGCTGTAGATGCGGGGAAGGCTTCGGACCTGACCAATCCGTGGGCACCGCCGAAATTTCCGGCGGGCCCGTTGGCGCTTTCGCCTTCTTCGACGATGTAGTTGAGGGTGGCTTTTGGGTTGTATGCTTGGTGCGGTGCGATTGTACGCCCCTGTCACCTGGTGTGTTCCCTGTAGCAAGACCGGAGTCGAGCCTGGAAGGGGCGGGGACGGGCGTGGCGGCCCTAGAAGTGTCTGCCTCAAGGTCTATAACGTCCGCATTGGACGTTTGGTCATCCGACGTGCCCCCGTTACTTTCGGCTGGTGTCACGGCAGGGGAAGGAGGCTCCACGCGTGACATGCCGTATGCGGCCCACCGCTTTAACCGGTGCTCCCTAAGGGTCTTAGGTTTAAGGAGTTTACACGCCGAACACCGCCTTTCGCCGTGCTCTAGGGGGAGACAAGCGTTACACGAGGTGTGCTCGTCTTTCCACGGATATCTAACCCTGCACACAGGGCAGAATCTAAATGGAGTCCTTTCCATAGCAGAAGGGAAGGGTGACCAGACCAAAAGGGAAAACAGTGGAAAAGAGGAACGACATAACAGTATGGCAAACCCCGAGCCCACTCTCCCTACTGTGTAGGCCGGCCAGAAGGCCCGACCACGTGGAAGTCCGAACGCCGGATCTTAGGCGCTGGAACCCACAGCCGTAGATGATTCCCCCGTAGTCTTCGTCGAAGATGTTCTTGATGGGCGAAGTGATTTAACGGGGAATAAAACCGACAATTCGGTAAGATAAACAATGTCTCATGAAGAGCTCTGCTATAGGGCAACCAGTTATCTGGGCGGAAAAAAACAATCTGAGGGACCTCAGGGCGTGAGGGATTTTGGATACTACACACATCACGATAGTGATAGTGTTTCAGACACGCCTATGCCGACGTCCCCTTTCGGTCCCCGAAAGACAAGATACAATACTCCGCGGTTACCACTGGATGTCGGACCATATGCACAGCATGTGATTCTAAGCAGATTAACAAGCATCAGAAAATCAGGTTTCAGACCACTAAGGGGAGCAGAATCTTCCCTAGTCTCTATCTGGGGTGACCTAAACAGCCGACGCAGACGGCTGTGCGGTTCTGATCCTGCTAGACCACTCCACAGCCTTTGATATCATCGATCACTCCATCCTACTAGACAGACTACAAACACTAGGAATCAAAAGCACAGCCCTTTCTTGGATCTCGTCCTTGATCTATAATCGGTCGGAAAATCATGCACCTCGACCAGTTCACATCCACATCACGACCAGTAAGTAAAGGTGTCCCCCAAGGAGCATCCACATCACCCCTAATCTTCAACTTCTACATACAACCCATTCCCGCAATCATCTGCTCGTACAATCTTACCTGATACAACTACGCAGACAATACTCAGATCATCCTCAAAATCCCAAATTCAGATGGCTCTTGAGTCCGGACCCGTCATCATGCCTCACTGATATTGACCACTGGATGACGATCAACCACCTCATCCTCAACCCTGGGAAAAATCGAAATCCTAGTCTGCGGGAAAACAGCACTCCTCCCCCAACCAATCCTGTGGCCCAAACTGATAGAGGGTGCCAGTGTTCGTCCTAACGTGGTAAAAACCATGGATGCACTTTGGACTCACTTATCCCTCACCCAATACACCACCCGCGTATCCAAAACCTGCTTCTACCATCTAAGGATTCTCAGGTGAATTTTCCCATACCTCACCTATCCCCACAGTTTCTTGGCCATCAATTCCATCATCCTGTCCCTCCTAGACTACGCAAACTGCCTCTACCTAGGAGCCCTGGCATCCCAACTAAGGGAACTCCATAGAATCCAAAACGCGGCAGCACGCCTGATCATTAACCTGCCCACCAGAGAACACATACCCTACCCTGAGAGTCCTCCACTGGATCCAGATTGCTTGATGCACAACCTTTAAAGCCATGTGTATCAATCACCGCGCAGTCCGCACACCAGCCCGGAATTCCTCTGAGACAAAACTGTCCCCTACCAACCCTCCAGGAAGCTCCGATCTCGCACTGCATTTCGCCTAGTGATCCCCACCCTACAGCTCCACAAGGCTTGGCGGTTGCTCCTTCTGTGTCCAAGCACCAATCATCTGGAATGCTCTAGCGCTACACATTTGCAACACTGAAAGCCACCTGAAATTCAGGAAGGCCCTTAAAACCTGGATTTTCCCAATACTCGTATGATCCATGGCACCCAGAGACTACACCACTGATAAAATCTCCCCTGCATCAATCACAACACAGGGGCCGGCAGATCTTGCAGCAGTTTCACCGGACACACCACCACCACATGCAAAACATTTCCAGCCTACAAGCTTTCCAGGTAAGCCAGCTGCCTTCGCTGTGGCACACCCGCAACATTCTCACGGAGCCCCCTGCTCACCCAGATCCGTCCTCAAGAGAGACCACTAAAAATGAGATAAGTAGCCCGTGGTAGCCCACACCTATCACTAAGGCACAACACAATATACCCACCCACGGCAGGCGCATCCTAGGACCCTTTTGACTAGGGAGACAATGAATGATGAGACCACACCGGCCGATCGGAGATCGCACCAGCCATACAACTCTGAAGGCCATGGTACGTATAACCTCTGAAGACCTTCGGTACGTATGCCTACACCACATCTGAGGACACAGGCCCCAGGCACGACCAAGTACCCAGGCACCATAGAATGCAGCTACGGCTATGCTTTCCGGTCTAGCAGTGCACATAACTGAAACACCAGATGTACCTCAACATCTCTGCCACTAGCATTCGGCGACTACCAAAGAAAAGAAATTCGGTATAGCCGGCCACACATCAAATCTCTCAATAGCTCTCTATCGCAACCTCCAACAGCGCCCTCTCATGTGCCTGGACCACTGGTCTGCTTAGTCGAGCCTAGCCAACCACCCATGCCCTAGACGGGCAAAAATGCACACACTAAAACTAAACTTCTCGAACTTTCCTTGCCACATTGACTACGGTCATCGAGGACGATCCAACTAGGAAAAAAGCACATTGAGGCCATACAAATGGGGAAAGAGCACTATATAAATAACCAAATGCAATGCAATACAATATTGTAGAGAGACCACTTGTGTAACTTACAGATTCTGAATGTCTCTTATGATTGCGACAAAGGAGATTTCTCCCAAGGCACTCTTCACTTTTGAGTTCTTTCTTTCAATTATTCTGATGAGGAAGCTTACTCTTGATGCCTTCTTCACTCTTGGTTATTTTGGCAGTGTTACTGTGAAGAGGGAGATTACTCCTGATGCCATATTCACCCTTTCCCAAGCCCCTACCAGGTCTCCCATAGTTTCCGTTACCTTCTGTTTGATGGGGTCACGGCCCGTTTCTTCCTGGGGTGTTGGGTTGACTTCTCCTCTTTGGCTGTTTGCTGGAAATCTCACTTCTCTCCCTGCTGTGGCTCTGCATGGTCTCTGGCCCCTTGGTATTGACATTGTTGAAGGACCACACGGTCCACCACCCTGAGGTCACACCACAGCCAGCCTTTCTCCAGCTTCTGCTCAGGTAAGGCCTCCCTCTGGCCTTGGATGATTCCTCTGACCTTTCCACTGCATACTCTCAACAGAGGACTTGCTCCTTCTTCAGACTTTGTCAGTCCCAGGTTTGAACTTCCCGGGCTGACAGGCTTTACCATGGCTTCCTCTTTCAAGGAGTCATTCACCTGTAGCTGGGTTGTCCCCAGCAGAATACTACAGTTTTTCCTTTGTGTCCATGAAGCACTCTTCATGCCTCCTTGGGTCCACCTTCTCCCAATACAGTCTAACGTTATAATGGGAGTAGTTTGCATAACGCCTTCAATCTTCTTCCGCTCAGTACTTTAGGAGTGGACTCTGGGGAACTTTAGTTTGCCTAGCCCCTCCCAAAGGCTAGCATGGGCTGCCTTTCTTTCAGCTCCTCTGGGCTCATGGATCAGATGGGTACAGGCCTTTTCCCTTTATCTGGGTTCAGCTGGGCTCTCAGGTTTCCCTCTTTAGCACATCAGGGTGGCTAACAGTGACAAGGCAGCCTTCCTTCCTCTGCTTCTCATTCAGGTGACCCAAGGAGTCATATGGTTGGTGCCACGGGAAGTGTTCACAGTCAGGGTTGGTCTTGGTAGGTTGCAGGTTCAGGCATGGCAACCTAACTCTTCCTATGGCATGTTCCTGCATGCTTCAGGACTCGTGTGTAGGTGTTACCAAGGTATGGACCACACCCCTCCATATTTAAGAGCAATTGGTGCTAGGGTCTGAGCAAAAGGCTGAATTGCTGGATTGCATTCATTCAAGCATTCTTTTGGTCACCACTTGCAACATGCCATGGCTTCTTCCTGTGCTTTATGCCCCCAGGTACTGATTCAGGCTTGCATCCCAGACAACATTCACAAACTGGGCCCATTTGGTTTTCTTAACTGCAGCCTTCTAAAGCATCAATAGACCACTCGCTCACTTTAGGAACAACGTCTGCATGTTGCTACTCTATACGCCATGTAAATAAGGGTTTTTCCAGTATAGACAACTTAAGGGTACAGCAAGCGATATCTAACTAGTAACATATAAAGGATTTCACAAGCTAGAGGAGCTCAAACACTTAGCTGTGAGAGGAGGCCCATAAAAGGTTAAACAAGGAATTTGGAGTATGCTGACCCTGGAGGACAACTAATTCATCTGGCCCAGGAGCAAAGGAAACACGCAAAGCTCTTAGTGGCACAATAAGTAGTGCAAGCACTGGAGGAATGTGCCCCCTGAACAGTTTGGTGCCTGCACAGCCAGCTGTGCGAGGAGAACTGCACAGGGGCAACCTTAGCCTGAGGGATTAGTGGTCTCGCAGAGGTTATAACCTGCATTTGGGTTCTTGAAGAGGTCTCAGGTGAAACTAAATGAGCAAAATATTGGGTAAAATAGTGAAGGAAAGAAATAGGCAGCAGCCTTGTGTCAGCAGTTCTAGAAAGGAATTTGAATTCGTCTCACCCTTGGCATCCAGAGTTAAAGTAAAATCCTGCATAGAGTTGGGTGCTGCACTAAAGATGCCACAGTGAATATTCCCTACAACCGAGTATTTAGCTGCTCAGAAAGGGGAAAAGGTAGAAGCCTACGTTGAGTTAGGGGACAAAATCACGATAGGCTGACAGTGAGGCGAAAGCCTAGGCTAGTCATGCTTAAAATCCAACAGGCAGTGATGGGTACAAACCTAGGTGCATGGTTCTGGATGGAATCTGGCCTATACTTGGGGTAGCTGTAGGACCTGAACTCTTCGTTGGAATGAATTCCAGGCCACGTTTCCTCAGTAGGCGTACCTGGGGGAGAAAAAAGGACGAGATCAAGAGGCAGGAAATTAACAGATACAGGTTAAGCAAAAAGCAAACACTAAAATGCAACACTAGAATTAGGAAAAATTACCCTTTTAGCAACGTTCCCCCATAGGTTCTATCGACCCACAATCTTGTTACTTTTTTTTTAAACCTGTTCTGACTTTTTGAGGGGGAAGTAAAGCCATCAGCTTCACTTCCCCTGCCTTTTACTCATTGGTTTTGGGGAAGCTGATTAGTCCTTTAGACTCAGCACTGAGAAACAAGGTTTTGCTTTTATGTTTGTGACCGGGTGCCCTCGGGAGCGCTGGCAGGGCCCCTCCCAGTCCTCACCTTACCTGCGTTGATGGCTGCATCTCTGCATCAGGAGAATGCGGGTAGGAAAGATTCCTCTTTACTGCACTGTTGCTTTCATTTCTATGGACCCCCAAACATTTTGCATCTGACCACCTCTTTTTACAGAGTAGTGAAGCCTTAAGCTTCACTACACTGTCTTTTGCTCATCTATCATGGGGAAACTGACATGTCCTACATGCTGTCCGTACTGGGAAACATGGTTTCCCTTCGTCTAGTTACTTTTTTCATTGTATAATGCAGTACAATGGGGCACACTTTATTTTGCCCTAGACTAACACTCAGAGAATTTTGGTTACTGTAGTGTGCTAAATGGACAAGCTAGTGGCAGCAGTGACTACCATTTTTTGGTGCATTTTCGTTTTAGGCTTGCTGTGTTTATCATGTTTCGCTACCAACTGTGGCTAGTGGTCAAACATGACCATGCCACGAGATGTTTTGCTTGTCCTTTAACCCTCTAGTTTTTTAGCCTTCTTCCTGGCTTGTGAGGCCAAGAAAACCCTTATATGGACTTCCAGTGCCCGGGAAAGCAGAGGCTTTGGGCCAGCCACTGGGGGGCTGTGTGTGTGTTTGCTGCCAGGAAGTGTGCTGGGACTGTCTGGTCACAATCCACATACTGGTGCCACTGTGTCTGGGTGGAATGAATGAGTTTTGCTGCAGGGCGGGTGGGGTGTGTGCGCGTCCGTGTGTGTGCGTGTGCCCGTGTGTGTGCCCGTGTGTGTGTGTGCCCGTGTGTGTGTCCGTGTGTGTGTGTCCGTGTGTGTGTGTCCGTGTGTGTGTGTGTCCGTGTGTGTGTGTGTGTGTGTATCCGTGTGTGTGTCCGTGTGTATCCGTGTGTGTATCCGTGTGTGTGTCCGTGTGTGTGTCCGTGTGTGTATCCGTGTGTGTGTCCGTGTGTGTATCCGTGTGTGTATCCGTGTGTGTATCCGTGTGTGTATCCGTGTGTGTGTCCGTGTGTGTGTCCGTGTGTGTGTCCGTGTGTGTGTCCGCGTGTGTGTCCGCGTGTGTGTCCGCGTGTGTCCGCGTGTGTCCGTGTGTGTCCGTGTGTGTCCGTGTGTGTCCGTGTGTGTCCGTGTGTGTCCGTGTGTGCCCGTGTGTGTCCGTGTGTGTGTGTGTCCGTGTGTGTGTGTCCGTGTGTGTGTGTGTGTGTGTGTCCGTGTGTGTGTCCGTGTGTGTGTGTGTCCGTGTGTGTGTGTCTGTGTGTGTGTCCGTGTGTGTGTGTGTCTGTCCGTGTGTGTGTGTGTGTGTCTGTCCGTGTGTGTGTGTGTCTGTCCGTGTGTGTGTGTGTCTGTCCGTCCGTCAGTGTGTGTCTGTCCGTGTGTGTGTCTGTCCGTGTGTGTGTGTGTCTGTCCGTGTGTGTGTGTGTCTGTCCGTGTGTGTGTGTGTGTCTGTCCGTGTGTGTGTGTCTGTCCGTGTGTGTGTGTCTGTCCGTGTGTGTGTGTGTCTGTCCGTGTGTGTGTGTGTGTGTGTCTGTCCGTGTGTCTGTCCGTGTGTGTGTGTGTGTCTGTCCGTGTGTGTGTGTGTCTGTCCGTGTGTGTGTGTGTGTGTCTGTCCGTGTGTGTGTGTGTCTGTCCGTGTGTGTGTGTGTCCGTCTGTGTGTCCGTCCGTGTGTCCGTCCGTCCGTGTGTGTGTGTGTGTGTGTGTGTGTGTCCGTCCGTGTGTCCGTCCGTGTGTGTGTCCCCGTGTGTGTGTCCCCGTGTGTGTGTGTGTCCCCGTGTGTGTGTGTGTCCCCGTGTGTGTGTGTGTCCCCGTGTGTGTGTGTCCCCCGTGTGTGTGTGTCCCCGTGTGTGTGTGTCCCCCGTGTGTGTGTGTCCCCCGTGTGTGTGTGTCCCCGTGTGTGTGTGTCCGTGTGTGTCCATGTCCGTGGGTGTGCGTGTGCGTGTGTGCCCATGTCCGTGTGGGTGTCCGTCTCAAATCTGTCATTGGCTAGTGGGAGCTGCTGCTCTTACCTGGCTTTTAGGATAAGAAGCGGACACCAGCACCCACCCTGGAAGAAACCGAAAGGAGCAAAGACTCCTGTCCAGCTCCAAGACTTGCAAAGAGACTGTGGACCTGTCGGAAGAAGGAGGCTTAGCGACCAACTTCTGCTGCTGCTCTGGTAGAGCCCTGTCCTGTGGAAGATCTCCAGCAATCCTGCGAAGGAGCCGCGACCCTTGGAGCGGAGGCAACATCCATTCCCAATGTCAGCTCGAAGTCCTATGAAGAAGAGCCCATTGCCACCCTATGGCTGACCAGCTCTGAGTTTGGGCTACTGTGCTGCAGACGTGCCGGTCCGAGTTGAGGCCCGAAACCTGGGCACCCTCAGCTTGTGCAACAAAACCTACCTCAGTGAAATGTCGTGGTCCTAGCATCAAGGGGAGCCGAGATAGGAGGGAAAGTCTGACTGCGGCAAGTGAATCCGTTAGCGTTGCCGTGCATCAGTGGCATTCGTCCGAAATTGCTTACCTGCGTCCATTCCTGTCCTTAGAGGGGACCTGCATTGGGTTTTGCTGCATTCTTCAACAGAGTCCTTGCACCAGCATTAGACACCGACCAGAGAGTTGCACGAACCTGCAACCCCTGGCAATGAAGGGCTGAGGCTGACGGCGTGAAAAAGAGACCTTGGATCTTCAATCGACCTACCAAGTCCTGTGAAGAATCAGAGTAGGGGGGGTGTGAGTTCTAGCAATACTTACCTGCACCCCTCACTCCGCTTTAAAAGTTTGATAACTTTTATAAAACTTTTCTAACACTTTGGCTTGGGCATTGCTTGTTCACACAAGCATTCCGAAAGTTGGGAACACGTTTATTAGTTAGAACAATTTATGCTCCGACACTTGGAACTGTTCACTGGACCCCCGAGATCCTACCTTCATGTTTTCCAGCTTCATAAACTGTGTGGAACTTTGCTGAACTATTGGGCAGAAGAGCCCATACATCTTGTAGTGCTAATACTAATCTGTACTTTTCTTTTCAGGGGTTGGATATGCATTTTCCCCTACACCTGTAATTTTATATATGCATCTAATTTTAGTGTTGTGTGATGGTATTACCCGTGTGTAGTCTTTATTCACTGTTATTTTGGCCATAGGTAAAGTATTTTTATACCGGTTTGTCCAAGTGTGTTCCTGGACTGCTTCACTCTGGTGCCGATTGTGGACTCTTTACGAGCTCACCACCTCTTGAGACTTCGCCTTAACCACTCGACTTGCTACCTTGAACTGGTTTGGCTCCAGCTCCCAGAGTTGTCCCCGCCACAATATAGGTTAGGTTCGCCTTCTATAAATCTGTCCACCAGGTCAGAGAATAGAAAGTCAGTCCTAACGAACACCGGCAGGGAGAAGCCGCATCGGGGAGCAGCAGGACGCCCATGAGGAACCGCTGATCAACATCATGGGATGCCGTAAATGTCACCATACCGGATGAGCAGGGTTGCAGTGGCAAATCTATACCACTGGGTTGCAACGGCTGGAAAAACACTGGCCACAGCAGGGGGAAAGGAGTGCAGCTCCAACAAAAGGCAGCTGCTGGACCTCACGCGTACAGAGAAGCCACCACTAAACCACCAGGGATTCCTAAAATAACATTGGTAAAGGCCTCCAAGGATGCCCGGGAAAGCACTGTATCCCACCGAGCCCGTTAGGGAGAATTCTCATAAATGTGCTAATTCCCTTCATTTTAGAGACCCCCAGCAACTTTGCTGGATTTTTGAGGACTTGATTTTCTTACTTGGAAAGATTGTGAGCCTTTTTCCCCCACTCTCGTGTATTTTGATGTGCGTTTTACATTTGTGTTCTTTGATTATGGAGTTTTTAGATAACTCCATAGGCATCATCTTTTCGTGTGTCACACACCACCCTCAGTGCAGTGACACAAGGATGTCTTTTAGACTTCCCACAGGTTTAAATATCTTCTCTGGGATAAACTACTGTTTCCCAGAGAATGTAAAGTGAAACTGACTTTACTAGTCTTTCCAAATTCCTAGACCCAGCACACACCATCTTACAATGGAGTGCTGGAGGGGTTACATAGTATCCCCTGTGTCTAAATACTCATGTAGCAGTCAAATGCTACCCTTTCCTATCGAAAAGGCTGGTGGCAGTGGTTTTACAATGAACGACCATGATTTTTCTCGACCGCGAACACCGGTGGCGAAAAATCACGGGAGCCATGTTTTTCAAGATGGCGCCTTAAGCCCCTTTGTTCAAACAGGTCCCTGTCTTTTTTCGCCGTTTCTTTTTGGAAAGGTCCTTGTAGGGTTTGTCTCTGTGTGCCAAACCAGGTTTGGTTCCTTTATTCGTATGCCTTTGGCGGGCTTCAGGACTGAAGACCGCCTCTGGCGTCCGAGTGTCTAGGGGTGGGCAGGAAGTCAGGCAGGTCCCCGAAACTCCCTGTGCTTAGTCTCCTAGGAGACCCAAATACACTCTGGCGTGATTGGCTGGCTGTCCGGCAAGGACAGCAACCCTGCTGGTGAGCGACAGCTAGGCTGGAATGAAAGGGAGAGAACTGTGTGAAAGGCGAGTCTCCAGGACTGGAAATCGGAGTCGACCACTGGAATGAAACAACCAAAGAAGAGCTGGAAGAGGACGACTGCTGCAACTCCTGGACCGTTTGTTTGCCCGGTGAAGCCCTGCTGCAGGTCCGAATTGCCAAGTTCATCTCAAAAGGAAGTCGTCCTTGAAGGGGCTTCTCTGTCGAGTTGGTGGGACCAATCAACTCGTAAGTCACCTGGATACCATTCTCAAGGCAGGTTAGGATTAACCAGGGAGAGGGATACCAGCTTTTGAGCTTTAATCTACAGCTACTGGAACTGAGGTGACTCCATCTTGTTTGCTTTTTCGATGATCCTATGCAGTGCAGGAGTCCTCCAACGTCCTCCCTCTTGTCCCCACGACTGAGGCTCAGGAACAGTGAGATCTGCAGGACCTGCCGGACCCAACGTCTTCAGCTGCATTTTGTTCTTCATACTAAGGTACTGTGCTAACCAGATTGAGGGAATGCCACTCTCGCGGTGAAAGTTCGTGAAACTTTCCCAACTTGCAGGTCTAATCAGCTTGTGAGCCAACATGATTATTTTTCGCCTAAACTACTTATGGTATCAAACGGTAAAGTCTTTGCGAAAGTTCTCAGAACTGCTCTTTCCTATCCAGAACACAAGCCCATTGACTTTAGCCTGGCCTATTGACTTGAATTGAACTCTTCTGGTGAACTGAAACTATTTGCACTGTCCAATAAGTATATGTGATCTATTCTACTTACCTTGTGCCTTTTGCTCACTTCTAAGTAACTGAACTGACATTTGGCTCCTATTTCAGGGGAGCTCTAACTGTCTTAAAATCTTAGAATTTTGTATTGAAGTGTTTTGGTTTATAAAATTAAGCTGTCTCTTTCTAGTGAAATGATTCCTAAATGATTGTGTAATTTATTAATAAGTGTTTTTACCAAGAAACCGAGTATAAGTGTCTACTTGAACCACTGTGATTGAAAGTTCTCTGTGTAACTACCTGTACTGCTCACATTCACTCTTGAGATAAGCCTGGCTGCTCCGCTCACTACCAAAAATTGTGTGGTACAGACTTATACCAAAGGTTGGTTTGGCTAACACCTGTAGTCATAATTGTGTGTAGTGGTCCCAGAGGGTACTGCCTGAAATTCTGCCCAATAGAGCCCCTTTCCGTCTCCATGTTAGTGCAGCAGAGAAAGATGCAGGGCTTACAAGCACACAAAACCTCCCCAAGCCTTCCCCTTTACACCCCCTCACAGAAGAGAAGGGATTGGTAAGTTGGCGTTAGGCAAGATCGTATTCAGTACCCTTTGGGTGAACTACAATAACCCTGACCTCCTGGCAATAGGGACCCAACCTTTGGTAGAAGTCTTAACTACACAGGTTGGTATTGTGGCTGAGCAGCCAGGCTTATCTCAAGAGGGGTCAATGTGAGCAGTAATCTTGTGAGAGTTTCACCACACAATTATCCAAATAAACACTTATAATCAAGGTTTCTTGAAAAAACAATTATTAATTAATTTCACAGTCAGTTATATAAGCCTTCTTCAGAAAGGGAGCAAAACCGGTAACACTTAAATGTACTTCAAAACACACTCTTAGTTTCTCTAAACCAGATGATACCCATTGGGGATGGCACACAGACACTTCACACACACTCCTGTGACTTAAATAGCTAGGACACTGGACATTCATTTATCACTGGTACATTCAGAGCAATACTGAGTTGGTGAAAAAGATAGAATAGAGGAATAAAACAAAGGTTAACAAATGATGCATAAACCGGTAAGTACTTTTAAAAACCTTCCTTAGCAGAGTAAATTAACCCTTTCCTGGGGGAAAGGCCAAAGCACAAAGTCAGAGGTAAGAAGAGTCACTCAGGGAGCTAGGACAGCCAATGTTAATTGCACAATGTCAAGGGGAGCTGAAGATCTTCTTTACAGGTAGGTAAAAAGTCTTGCACAATGTTTTTAGAAAGGTTTGTAGAAAGGTAGAACACATGAAGCCAAAAGCTGCGAGGCTTGTGAGGGGCAAAGCTTTAGCAACTCTGTAAGGTAACCAAGACGGGTCTCAACTGAGAGCAAGTAAGGCTACACAACAAGAGGTAAGTTCTATTAGACTTTACAGTATCTCTGGTTAGAAGAAATGGTTCCAGCTGGCTTCTGTTCCTGTGCAGCTCTGCAGACCCTGTTCCTGAGCCTCAGTCGTGGGGACAAGAGGGAGGACGTCTGGGGACTCCTGCTCTGCAATGGGGGGAAGGTCAGCGGCAGCAATGGGCAAACTTCAATTCAGCGATCCTTCTGTGTTTCAGCTCCTCGTGTCCGACAGCAAATAGCAACACTGCGGTTCTCGGATACCACTTCAGACTTTCCCTGCTTCTGGGGTTCAGGACTCTGTTGAGGTGGCTCAGGCTTGGATTGGATAGTCCTGCATCAGGGAAGTCTGGAGGATCTTCCTAGCGCTCGGGTCCGACTTAATAGCAACGCACACAATCTGGTGTTCCTCTCCCTGGCTCTTCGGTTCCAGCAACAACTGCAGTGGAAAAGCAACCAGCTTCAAGAGCATGTCCAGATGGGCTAACTTTGGAGTTGATTGGTCCCACCAACTCAAAAGGAAGAAGTCGTCCTTGCAGGGCTTCTCTAGTCGAGGCGAATTCGGAGCTTCAGCACAGCAGCAGGGCTTCACTGGGCAAACCAACGATCCAGGAGTTGCAGCAGTTGTCTCTTCCAAGTTCTTCTTTGGATTCCTTCGTCCAGTGGTCGACTCCGCCTTCAAAGTCAAAAAGCTTCACCTTTTATGCAGGTTTCTCCCATTTATTCCAGCCTAGCTGTCAATCACAAAGCAGGGTGGCTGTCCTTGCCGGAGAGCCAGATGACCAATCACCTGTGGGTGTATTCTTATAACCAAGTCGGGCACCTCCCTCACTTCCTGCCCCTGCCAAACTTACTGGAGCCAGAGGCAGGCTTCACTCGTGAATCCCGCCAAAGACAAAATGAACAAAAGGGACCAACCCTGGTTTGGCGTGCAGAGTAAATCTCAAGGAGGACCTTTCCAACAACCCATGGGTGCCTTACTGCAGCTGCGAACGCAGCCTGTGGTAAAAACACACAATGGTTGTAAAAAAGTAAAACACTGCCACCAGCCATTAATTGTAGAAAGGGTAAAACGGAATTGTTACATGAGAAACTAGACAAAGGGGTTACTAAGTAACCCCTTCAGCACCCTATGGTAACAGTGTGCTGGGTCTAGAACGTTACAAAATGTAAGTAAAGTCAATTTCACTTCACTGCTCTTGTAAACAGTAGTTTATCCAAGATAAGTTATTTAAACCTTTGGGAAATCTAAGAGACTTTCCTGTGCCACTGCACTGAAGGTGCTGTGTCACAATGTAAAGATGATGCCTATGGAGTTTGTCCGACTCCAAAGTCAAAAGAAACAGAATACATCACATTAAAATTACATGAGATAGAAAAAGTCCTAAAGTCCAGCAAAAGAGCTGGGGTCTCTAAGATAAGGAGAATTCTCAAAATTGTGCCAATTCCCTTCTAACACTCAGCAATTTCGAACCCAGCTCAGCTGTACCATAAGGTCAGCGGCCCCCCATTACAGTGCTTACTTCCAAATAGGATGTCAACCCCTGCATCAAACTACAGTCCCCCACCAAAAACAGCCGGCGTAAAAAGGGCCGGACGACATGCGCCTGAAAAGATTCACCATGCAGCTCTCAAACGGAGTCAAATCTGGGGGCTTCATTATTGACAGTATCCTTTCCTTTCAAAAGCACGCAAGCAATGTGACGACAGATCTCCACACACTGTAAAATCAAACCCTTCAGCCCTCCACATGACTTTTGCCTGGTGGTTAAAGCCCTCCTGATCTCTCGCATCAACAGGGGAAACGCTCTCCTTAATGGACTTCCTTCTGAGCACCTTGCCCCGTTCAAGGCTTTCCACCACTTTGCATCCCACCTCATTACAGGTGCCGACCAATTCAACCACATCACTCCAACAGTAACAAGCTTCACTGGCTCCCCCTCGCTGCCAGGATGATATTCAGAACTGCATGAATCACCTAAAACGCAGTCTTAAACGGAACGCCACCACACTTTGCGGCTACCCTTCACACCTCTGAGGTAGGCTCTCACGTCTCACAAAGCAAAACTCATAAGCAGTGCTTCTACAGGATTGCTACCATCTGGAACTCAATCCTGTCAGAGGCTCAAAATGCCCACACCATCCTCCAGTTCTGTAAAACACAAAAAAAAAAATTAAAAAAAAAAAAAAAAAAGTCCCTTTCAACAATACCTACTCGACAAATAAAAATCCCTCTCTCCTTCCACCAACAGTGCTGTGCTGTTGAATAAAAGGCCAAGCTGAATTCGTACCCCCACCCCCTCCTCCCCATGGGAGGGCGATGATCCCTGCATCTCTTAGCTAAAGGATCCCTGGTGGGGGGAGGGGGGTCTGTGCCACACTTTTTTTTTTCTTAATAGTAGTGCCGACCCTCGCCAGGCATCCCTTTAACAAAGAGATGCAGCGAGCACCATCTGGCGATGCTGCATCTCCTCGTTAAAGGGATGCCTGGTAGGGATAACACCACCATCAAGACAGACAAGGCTGCTGCAAGCAAAAGCCGTTTTCTTTTATAAAGCCTTTAGCACTCACGAAGCGAAAGCTTCAGGAGGTAAAAAAATAATTTGTAAAAAAAAAAAAAAAGACTAAATAAGTGCCCTCGACTTCTAGCCGCCTCAGCTGCTGGGGCCAGAATGGGCCAGCAGGGGCTGTTGTGGAGCCCCGACAGCACCCAGTCTCAGAAAGATAGCTCCGGCCCACTTCTAGCCTTGAGTATCCCGGAAATGACCATGCAGCATCATCGGAGCTCCCACACTAGCAGCATCCTATTGTTGCTTCCAATTTTGTTCTAAACTCATTTTAGGTCTGCTCAAAACAAGGGAGCTATACAGGTACATCAACATTTGTGGCAACAATTTTGGCATGAATGACCCCTTTTAAAGACACAATGAGGACACTCGTGGCCCAGTTAATGGATTTCTGAAAGTTACTGGCATGAAGTTGAGGCTCGACCACAGACGTGGGAGGGGCGCGCGCGCGCGCACACACACACACACACTCACCTAATATTCGGAATATGAAGTGCAGCTGCTCCTCCACCGTGGAGCCGGGGAAGAGGGGCCGTCCCGTTGTCATTTCGTAGAATATGCACCCAACACCCCTGAGGAAGGAATGGTCAAAACGGCATTAGAACCCCGCCACGAGGCGTGCAAAAGAAAGGCTTGCTAAGATCAGCAGCCCTAAAATGATCCCATCAGGAAAGCATTGCACTGTATGAAGGGAGTTTGCAGCCACACGGCACATACCACATGACCGTATGCACTGCACGCTGGCAGACGAGAACTCTAGGGGCTGGTTGTTCCATCCATAACCTGCCTGGAGTACAGGAGGACATGGTTCTGTGTAATTTCATTCTCAAGCCTTTCAACACTTGTACTTTTCCAAGTGTGCATTTCAGTGTTTAAATTGAATCTAAAAAGGGCTGAACATTCAAAAATAAACCAACATTTTGAAATTCATGGATTACAGGAATGACATTGAAATACAAGCATTATTTGATTTCTGGACAAAAGCTATTTTGCTTCGCCTCCCTTTAGTTTGTCTCACTCAATCGCTCATCCTGTGTCCGTTTAGAAGTTCCTGGTTGCCCTGCCTAGTGCCATCAATACAACTCAAAAAAATAAATAAACTCCCTTGCAGTTGCAGAGGAGTAACTTTGCTGAAAATGTTGGGGGGAGGGATCTGGGGGGCATCATGACAACTGAAAGAACGGGGTGGGCAGGCAGACGTTGGCACTGAGGGATAAGACTAAACTACTACTCTGATCGTACCAACCCCATTCCCACGCACTGGCATGTTCCTCCTGCCCTTTCTATCACGCAACAACTTGCCTTGCCCTGTGCATGACTCACCATCAGCTCACTCAGCTGTGCCACCTCACATTTCCTGTGCCGTGCAATTCCCCTGTTCACCCAACACCTGACCCACTACCTCAATAGACCATGGTCGGGCCTCCTCTGCTAACTCTATACCCACCTTATCACCCCCCACCCCTTCAGAATGACCTCTGAGGCCTCGCTAGACCCTCGCCCACTAGTTCTCTCTGGGCTTTCCTGTTCTGCACATCACTGCCCTTCTCTTATCCCCTTACTGCCCCACAGAATGTCCCTAATCTTCAAGTACCTATCTGTCCCCATCTCAGATTCTCCTATGTATGTGTCCACTCCCCATCGCAGCTCGACCCCCTTCATTCCAAATTTGAACTTACACTTCACCCAGCACCTCGCCCTTGCAGTACCCCACACTTCCCTAGCCATGACTCGCTTCCTCCGCCCGAAGCCCTGTTAGCGAGAATTCTCATTCTATGGCTAAATTCCCTTACCTAGCGAGTCCCTCAGCAGCTTTGCTGCATTTCTGGAGTTTATTTTTTTCCACTTGGTAAGAGTGTGAGCTTTCCCCCACAATCTTATCTGCGTTTTGCCATGTGTATTTCATTTGTTTTTGCGATTGTGGACTCTGGAGCACACCACTCCAGGAGTGCTGTTGTGTGCGTTACACAGCACCTTCAGTGCGGTAACTCAGGGTTGTCTCTAAGACTTCCCAATGACTCTTTTTTCTGGGGCCGACTACTGTCCCCCAGAACCAGGTAAAGTTGCCATTAACTTTACATAGTCACTTTAAAACTACAGACCGAGTACAACCCATCTTACATGGAGTACTGGAAAGGGTTAAATCCTACCCCTTGTTGTCTGTGCCTCCATGAGCTTTGTTTTGCTCTTAACATTTATACTTGGCTGGTGGCAGTGGTATCTACCCTAACTTTTCTACCACGATTATACTATATAAACGTGGTATTGTTTTAGGCTATTATATTAGCCTCGAACATAAACCCGCTTGACCAAATACTCTTTCTTTTTGCTCCGGTTGGGTTTAGTCGCCATTTCTTTTTGTTAAAGTCCTTCTTGTGTTTTACTTTGCGCGGCAAACCAGGTTTGCCTTCTTTGTTCACTGTCTTTTTGCGGGCTTCTGCCAAGAAGCCCTCCTCTAGGCGCCTGGGTGTCTAGGTGGGCTGAATGTGAGGGAGGTGTGTTGTCACCCCCTGCACAGGGTATCCTAGGAAACCCAAGTCGCACTTTGCCATGATTGGCTAAGGTGGTTTCGGGGCTGGACAACCCCCCTGCTGCGTGATTGACAGCCAGACTGTGTGAATGGAGGATTTTCCCATAAAAGGCAGGACTCTTTGGCTGGAAGTCAGAGTCACCACTGGAACTGCAAGGAACCGAAGAGAAGCGGAGAAGATGACAGCTGCTGCAACTACACCATTACGGTGAAGCCCTGCTGCAGTCCTGAGCCATCTACCCTTCGACGACCAGAGAAGATCCAGTCCGGAGTCTTCTTCCCTTGAGCCTGGTGGGGTCAACCAGTTCATCTCCCACAGCCGGAGGAACCTCTTCGTGGTTGAAATCACTGCCCCCTGCTGTAGTGGTCCGGATAGCCATCTGAAGAGCTTCTCCTGTTTTAAAGGAGCGCACCTTTTATTCACCGTCGCTGCTGCTGGCCTCATCCCCGAGTGGTGCAGACTGCTCCCGAGGTCGTCCTCCTCGTCTCCGTGACCGAAGCTCCAGGAACAGTGGGTCTGCAGGAAACTACCAGGAACAACTGCCATGGCACCAGCTTCCTCACTGAATAAGGTACTGTGTTCTGATTTGAGGAACTAGGGTGAATCCCTTTTCTCCTCCTCCAAGGCTTGCCCTCGTCTTCCTTCCCTCTCATAACTTTTGCTTCCTCTGACAATATCCTAGTACTCCTGGCAACGCTGAATCTTGAACTGTCGGACTTTGTGATCCTCGACAACAGGTTCCACTTGACACTGGCTCCGGCCTATTGACTTTTGTATTTCTGTCAGCGAGTGTTCTCTGATTCTGTCTGCCTTGACAAAAGTATTGCCTATGATTTTTGCCCCCAACTATCTCTGGTTAACCCAGGTGCTAAGTGTGTTTTGCCCCGGTAACATTTCTTGCTGCGGATACGCGTATCTTTAGTAAGACCGAACTGTCAAAAAGTGATCGCATATGTATTCACGGTAACGTCTTGTTTCACAACACCGGTCCACCAAAACATAAGGTACTTACCTTGAGTTGTTCTGTGCCAAGAGAATTGGTTGGCTGTAGTGTACTTTACATGTGGTTTTGAATTTATAGAAGTTTTGTGTTTTATAACAGATGGTTTAAAAATAAATGTACTTATATTTAACTTGAAACCTTGAGTCAGTGTTTGCTTGAGCCACAGTAATTGTGGTACCTTGTGTAATCTCTGCTACTGCTCATATACTCTTGAGATACACCTGGCTGCTCTGCTACTGCTACCACTTTAACAGTGTAGTACAGGCTTGTACCAAAGGTGAACTTGTATTACCACTTGAGGTCTTAATTGATTGTAGTGGTCCCTAAGGGCACTGCACAGGATTCTGCCTAACAAACCTCTCTTCCATCACCTCACCTACCTATCTGCCCCCGGTCTCCCCTCCCACGTGGCGCACCTCACATCCCCCCCTGGACAAGTCTCCCATCTCCTCATATTCACCTGTTCACCCCTTCCACATGGCACCTCACCAGCCACACTTGTCGCCTTCTCACTGTGCTGCTGCCTGTCTCCCATCATCTCACCTACCCCTGGTAGCCCCTTCTATGTGGCACCTCACACCTCTAGTCCGCTTCCAACTACGCTGATGTCGCTACCCCCGGTATCCCCGCCAACGTCACCCCTCTGGACAAGTGCCTGCTTCTCATTGCGCCGTTTCCCATTACCTCATCTTGCCCTGGTATCCCCTCCAATGTGGCACCTCACATCCCTCTGGACAAGTCTACCTCATATTCACCTGTTCACCCCTTGCACACAGCACCTGACCTGCCCCCACTTGTCGCCTTCTCACTGCGCTGCTGCCTGTCTCCCATCACTTCACCTACCGCTGGTAACCCCTACCACATGGCAACTCACATCTCTTGTCCGCTTCTAACTACACTGCTGGAGGCCAGCCTGAAAAAAAAGTTCCTGGCAGTAGGAGCATACTGAATGGTAAGTACTGGGACGAGGAAGAGTAGGACTTGAAGTAATTAATATTACCGGTAAGTAATCCGGGCAATGGTTTATGGTTTGGAAATCTCCCATGCAAAGATCGGCAGGTAGTGTGTTGCCCCAATACTGGCTGGATTTGTCCTAAACACGTTGCTGCTATCATGTTGTGAAGTAAATCTTTGTGCATTTATAATTTAGAAAGCTATTTAAAATAAAAAAAAGAGAAATGTATTACTATAATAAAAAGGTGCATCCCTTTTTTAAAATTAATAATCACGTCTACAATGCTACTTTCCTCTTTAAGGAAGCAGATGTCACCATCTCGTTTTGTTTTAATTTGCGACATATTTTCAGGGGTGACAGTAACCAAAACAAGCAACGGCAACGCCAACAGTTTTTGCTTTTGTGTAGGCATGGTGCAGGCCTTTTCCAGGCACTGCTATAGTGGTACAACCTGGCCACAGCTGGTAAATAGTCTGATGACCTGATCATACGAAGTCAGTGACTGGCAAAATGCCTTTCTAATACCTATACACACCAACACGGATGCCTTTGCTAGTGCCTGCTGGACACAGGGCGGAAGTGAAAGGAACAGGTGCAAGGACACACATATAGCTTATGAATCAAGTGGCAGCAGGCACATTTGGTTAATATGTTTTTACTTAATTGAGCTCATTTACAGCTGCCACTAAACCATTGACGCCTAGAAAACTGCACAAAGGGTGATAAAAATGGGTGATAGATATAGCTAAAAAAGATGCCAGGTGGGAGTGGCATGTGGTGAGTTGGACTGGCCATAGGGATTACCATGGCCCTGGCCAGCAATGAGTTGGTAAAAAGCCAAACATCCACAAGTTGTGTCAATCCTGACATCCCATATCCCCCATCTTTACTCCAATGCCATAGGCAGCGATAAAGTGCCACCTAACAGCCAGAACTTAAAAGTAGATTTGAGTCACTTTCATTTTACTGTAAAGAGTTAAGTAACAACACGTTCTACCGATTTATATTTATTCTTAAAAGAAAAAAATAGACCTGTAATATGCAATCAGTTTTGTCACAATTTTTTTTTTCGCTTAACATTTCGAGTTTTTAAAACAGACTTTTTTCTTCAGTGCGTTCCAGAAATTGCAAACAGTGCAGGTACTGGTTGTGTGACTTAAAACCGATGGGAGGCCCCACAATCAACAATATAGCCTAACTCCCCAAACGGACTAGCGCTGGCGGTGCATTTGCACACAGTGTGGGTGATGTGCACACGTCACAGGCTGATGTTTTACAGTCATTGAGATTGCCCTGTGAACTCTCTATGGCTCACTAATTGCTAAATAAAATTGAATCCAGCACACCCGGCGGTCACAATGCAATGCCGCCCCTGGCCCTCCTGCCAAAAGATGGGGAGGGTGGGGAGGGGGGGGGGGACAAAAAGGCCTAACACATAAGTTGGGGGGGACAAACCCCCTCCCCCCAGAATTACGCCCATGCTCCCTTGCCATTAGTGAGGGCAAAGGCTGTTCTCCAACTTCCCTCACTCTCAACCCTTTCCCCTCGTCCCCGACTCCTCTGCAACACCTTCTGATCAACTCACAATTTATTTTTCCACAAACTGGAAAATGCGGCCTGCCTCGAATGTGTAACCTCCTATCCCCTCCACATCAGTTTTCCAATTTTGCTTGGAAGGGAAAAAAAAATATTTTGCGAAGAAGGATTTACAATGAAATGGACAATGTAATTGTGTCAAGTTGTGGCGAGTGAAAAGAAAAATATGTTAAATATTTTACAGAGCTTTGGCAGTATAAAGTGGGTAACACTCAGCATTAGGTGGTTAGCAATGCTTTGCGTAGGATTCCCTGGGCCTTTGGGTTCTGTCCTAGTGATATTTATATCCATCATCATTTGTGGATAATATGGTATTTTGATCAACGTGCTGCACGCTATATGCGTAGTCCCTTATTTTAAAGGGAACTGTCCAATCCCTTGTTGTCTTAAGATAGGGCACTTATTCATCAATGCTCCAATGTTGGAAAAGAAAAGCCCTTTTTCCTAACTGGAGTGTGTCCCCTGGTATGTTTGCTGGCTTCTTCTATGACCTGACCTCCAAAGCTTCACTCCAGTGTGCTGTTGTGGTAGGGATAGAAAAGGGCTGAGGAATACTCCAAGAGAGCATCGTAGTGCGTTTTTCCCCATCCAGGCAGCTGCCCTATGTCACAGGCGGGGGGAAGCTCTTTACAAAGCAGCATTCAGTGTAGCGATTTTACCCCAATGGCAGCCATTTGTTCCCTGCATAGGAGCAAAAGGACTGCCTGATGCTTTTTAATTGCTGTAACTAGGCAAATGGATTTGTTGCCAGTTAAGATAGAATTTCATTTATGGCAATTCTGCAGGCCCTTTTTTGCACCCCCTTAAAGGTTTACTTTTTCCTTATTTTGGAAGCCAGGCAGACCCCTACTGAAATCCCCCTGCAATTGCAACTTTTTCACTCCGAGTATATGGCCCTTGATCTCCAACAGGACTCCCAGACCCAGGGGGCTTGTTAAGCACCCCATTTGTCCCCTAGAGTGATTTTATCACCTTACATTGGGTTGATAGTATAGTCTGGGCAGCTCTTAGTTTTAGTTTCACCTTCACCGGAGGTGCAAGCAGATTAACTGCATTTGTAGCCCAATGTACCTTTTTGGTAGCCATTGGGATACCAAATTTCTTCTCTAACCCATTTTGTTTAAGGGTTTCCATTGTTCAGGGGAACCACAAGGGAGGCCTGAAATGGTAACCTTGGGCAGGAAATACAACGTCCTGGCTTTAGTGGTGGGTTTAGGGGCCACCAGATTGGCTGACTGCCTAACCGAGAAGCAAGTTTAATTACCTTTTTCTGCTGTTTCCTTCTCCCTGTTGATGCATTTTTAGGACTAGGTTTGACCATACTTGGGGAGTCCGGTTTTCGGGAATTACCGATTTTCCCCAATATCTAGACCCTGTTCATATTTATTTATTACTGGTGGACGGATAAACCCCAGTAATTCACTAAATCATACTTATTTACTGTGTGCAGGGAGCCGGATTTGAAGCTGTGATGTCTTGTATTCAAGACAGAAGTGTTGCCAGTGAACTAAACTGGCAGCTCTATGAAAGAGTTGTATTTAATGCTTTAAGTGATTATGCACCATTGCCACCTTGTGGCCAAATGGTGAATTGAGTGCATTTTTGCCAACTGCTTTTTTTCCCCTCTGTCAATTAGTCCCCTTATTGTTGCGCTTATTTCTTCATTAGCACAACAATAAGGGCACTTCAGTTCCCCCTGCAGCTAATACCAGACCCTCCCATCACAATGCTGGCTGTAAACTGCCAATGATGGGCCATTAGTCTCAATGAATGGTTTTGTGCCAGCGTTGTAATGGGAGGGGAGGTTCAGTGGGGAGGGGGCGTGCACTGTAGGCAGCTTTGCCTCTCTGCAGGTGTGTAAGTGGCATGCCATAGCCAGAGGCAGTTACATGCCTCAGCCATGGCCTTGTTTATTTGGACAATGTTTGTCGGGTTCGTGGATCCAATTAATTTATTTATTTCTGCAATGTTGGTCCCGACCAACGCGGAAATAAATAAATGAATCGGGTAAACGGACCTGAAAAACATTGTCCAAATAAATAAGGCCCTGCGCGATCAGCCAACAGCTAATGCCCCTTCAATACCTGCATTCCTACTAACAGTTGTGCCTTTTCATTTGAGATAGTAGGCCACCCACTTCCTCAGCCAAAGTAGATGAGTGTTCTGAGAAAAGGTTTGCCTCCTTTTCATGGGGTTGAAAAGTGACACTGGCAAGGTTTCCATCCCTGGGCTAGAAGACAACCTGCAGAGTCACACAAGGGTTACCTGTTCTACTTGTTAATGATCTCTACCATTTATTGCTCTGCTGCCAGGTTTTGGGTGGTCGAAGTGGGCGGGAGCGGTCGGGAGCGGTGTTCCTATTCTTCTTTTAAATAGATTTTACAGCTCCTATACTTTTATTTTAAAAAGAAACCGTTCCGGAACGGTTTCGTTTTAAAATAAAGGTGTAGGAACACTTTGAAACTTGCACTTTCAGTGCACTGCACTGGATGTTCCCTTTAACATCAGGCGCATGTGCTTTGGGGTTTGTATTGTGCATGGGAGGGGGTGCATCGCCCGTTGCACACTGAGTTTCATTCAGTGGACACCCAATATTTCCTGTCCTGATCGACATGGCACCCTCAAAATGCGTCCACTCTCAAGCCAGCCCTGGATGAGGATCAGCTGGCTCCAGGACAATGAGGAGAAAAGAGGGCCCTTGTTTTGCCCTCCATAATTCAGTGCAACCCTGAAGGACTCCTTCCTCTTTGCTCTTTCCTTGAGCCTGTGATTACGTGGAACAGTCGGGATCAGAATCTGGGGCCATCTTGGAGCATAAGAACCTCCGAACCCCTCAGACCAAAGTCATCTCTTAGATAATTATGCATCTTACTCCACCTCAGTCCCACACACCTGAGGCAGGTGGCCACTGCATTTGCCATTCACTTATGGATGAATGCAAGGGCACAGTTACAAGGGCTGTTCGAGCTGCACATGCAAGGAGAGGGAGAGCTGCACAATTTGTGGTTCTGGACTGGGAAACCCTGGTATGCTAGAATTGGGGTAGCTGCACATGCAAGGACTGGGAGAGCCCCACATGCTAGATTTGGGAGAGCTGCATATGAAAGGAATGGGTGATCTACATGGTTAGTGGGGCTGTAAGTGTTGCACATGCAAGGAGAGGGAGAGAGGCACATGCAATGACTGGATGAGCTGCATGGTTAGTGGGGCTGTAAGAGTTGCACATGCAAGGAGAGTGACAGGTTCCCATGCAAGGACTGGATGAGATGCACAGTTAAGATGGGCTGCAAGAGCAGCCATGCAAGGAGAGGTGCACATGCAAGGACTGGATGGGCTGCACAGTTGGAGAGTAAGAGCTGCACATGCATGGAGAGGGAGAGGTGCACATGCAAGGACCGGATGAGTTGCACAGTTGGAGGGGCTGTAAGAGCTGCACATGAAATGTTCTTGTGCCTTTGAAATGTGCTGGACTTGCATTTCATTACGAGTGGCCAGAGATACCTTTTCCATGTGTATATACACATCGAGGTGCAGGCGCACACCACCATTGGGCTAACTGTGCTTCACTGCCCATCCCCCCTCACCTCTTCCTTGAATTATGACTTAATGGGCGGGACGTCCGCACTTGCTTTTTGTTAGGCACTGACAAAAGCCTTTCTTGAAACTGGTGGCGTAAAGTTTAACCGTGTTCTTGCAGAAAAATGTATTTGCACAAAGACAGCCCAACTTTAAGCCTGCTAGTTTTAAGAAAGGCTTCCATTACCTCTCTGCCTTTGAAAAATGAAATGCACACATCAGCCCCATCCCCGCGTGTACGAGCTAACATATAACAATGTTATTTATTAATATTTATATACCGCGCAGCAGCCCGGAGGCATCGTGGCACTGTTAAATATAGAGTCAAAGCTGGTTACAGAAGAAGGCATACTTGGTTACACGACAGTGTGTAAGGAAATACAGCTCCTACATATGCACGCAATGAAGCAATAAAAGAACATTTGTTTTAACACCTGGAAAAACAGTTGTCTGCAATTTTTTGAAAGGGGCAAACGGGAAAACACTGATAAACAGACCCCACAAATTTTTGAAAACACGGGAAAAACACCCCAGAAGTAAAAAAAAAAAAAAAAAAGAAAATAAACCCCTAAAACAGGAAACCCTAACCATACTATTCGAGCCCTGTGTCCTGGGTTGATTTCTGGTTGGGTTCTTTGGCTGTTGGTCATCCTTCCTGGGCACAACTGTGTCCTGCTGCTGGCTCCACTCATGTGATAGCCCAGGCCTTTCATGCTGGTACCCTCTCCCCGTTTTCCCAGCAGCTTCCTGCTTTGCTGCTATGGTCGTCCTGCCTTGGTGCTGGTCACTGCTGTCTAGAAGGGTTTGAGACGCCAACATCCCACCTCATCTGCTTTACAGGCTCTTGGGTCACCTTAACTGTAGTCTTTACAGTGGGCCTGTTCTCTGTGGTTGGACCGTCCTCCTTTGGATGTGCTGGAACTTTCTTTGCCCGTTTCTCTCTCCTTTTCAGTCTTCCAAATTACTGCTTTTGCTTTTGGCTTTAGGAGCGTATTTCAAGCAAGGCCATTTGTGGTTCTTGCCCATTGTTGGGGTCGTCGTTGGCCTGGCTTTTAAGTCCCCGGGATATTGCATCCTGTAAATTGAATCTGGAAGAGAAGCATTGCACTTACTGGGTTATTTAAACATTCCTGGAACATACTTTCCACAAACCAAGCCCATGAGTATATACTTCTGGGCCCTGGGGCGGTGGGCTATTCACAATACTTGCTCTGGGCTCACCATGGTCAAGACCATTTGTAGGCAGTTCTCAACCGTTTTTACCACTGGGTCTTTACCCACATCCCCAGGGGCTCCTAGCACCTAAACTGGACAAGCTCTTCTATAGGGGCTCATCTGGTCCTTCCAGGGGTTGGTTGCATTAAAATCCACATCTATGGTGTATGTGACGAATCTGGAGATTTTGTCCCTTCTTCCTGGGGCGAGGGGGGTGAATAGAGGGAAGCGCAGGGCGGGGGGACCCTCCTTAGGGGTTTGGGAAAGCGGGACCTCACTGGGAATTACTCACATTTCAGTAGGCAGCTTGCTACAACTGAGACGGCATATATGGGAATACCAGAAGTGGATCCGACTGCCAGCAGAGGAACTCGAAATAATGTAGAAAATGTATTTGACAGGTTGGCTCAAGTCAATACTCGCCTCGCAATGGGACTGACAGTTAAACGCACCCTTTTTGTATTTGTTACAAGAATAAAAAGGACTTTCCACTTTGAATGGAAGAGGAGAAGCGATACGCAGAGGCGAGCCTCCGACAGTGTCATTTGGAGGCAGAGCCATGCTGCTGAGCATGCTATGGCACAGAGAAGGACCAGGAAGGAGGTCCAGATCATGAGCTGGAGAGAAACCGGGAGCTAAAGAAGCGCAGGCGACAAGGCACAGGGCTGTGCGGAGTCAGCGAGGCCGAGCAGAGCCGGCCCAGAGGGAAGGTGTGACCACACAGAGGACGTGGTGGGCCTGGAACTCAGCAAACAATGCCAAACCCAGCGAGCGAGAGAGGAACAAGTCCCCCACTTGCACAAACCAAATGTAGAGGGAGAGAGCAACATAGCAGCAAAGAAACACTACAGCTTGCACTAAGGAGAGGTGTCAACGGGTCAAAGCCACCTCGTTAAGAGCAGCACCCGCTACAGAAAAGGTACACAGGGTGCTCACAGCAGTAGGGGGCACAGCAACAAGACCATGAGAACGGGAGAAGAAATAAAGGGGCTCGATTCCCTACCAGTGACAACCAGGTCCAGAGAGGGAGACATAAGAGGGATACATAACCAGAGGGGTTAAAGAGTCCTATAAACCAGAGCCTTGAAATCAGCCAAATGGCTCAAAGCTGCACACAAAAACCAAGAAAAAGATCTATTGATGGGAAAACCCATACCCCTGCAAATAAAGTGAGAAACTGGGAACAAGAGAACCAAGGGAGCCATGAGGGCCCTATAGAGCAAGTAAGGAATCATCCCATGGGGAGACCAGAACCAAAGAAGAGTGTAATCTTGAGGGGAAAGACTTGCGTAGTTGGTGGAGGAGGATTAAAGAAATATACTTTCATCTACGACCACAGAGAGAAGGGAATATTTTTGGGCACTTGAGAGTTTATGATATATAGCATAGGAAAATCGTTTCTTTATTTGGCACTCTGACAAAATGGACACAACTTAATAAAGGCAGGAGACCTGCAAATAAGTGTGGAACTTGGAACTAGGAAAGATACTGGACTGGAAGATGGCAGGGCAAAGAACATTGAGGGTAACTCAGATTGCCTGCAGTGTCACAGAGCAGTCCTTTGGATTTCTCCTAAGGTTTAAATACATTCTCTTGGGAAAACTACTGTTCCTAAGAGTAGTGAAGTTAAATTGGCTTTACCTAACCTTTCCTATGTAGGCCCAGTACACCCCATCTTATGTGGAGAGCTGGGAGGGGGGGGGGCAATGTTTGAGTCCAGTACCCTCTGGGAACACTACAAACAACTATGACTACAGGTATAGGCAACCCAACCTTTGGTATAAGCTTTTACTACACAGTTCTGGTAGCGTGTTGAGCAGCCAGGCTTATCTCAAGAGAGGAAATGTGAGCTGTAGTTGAGTTACAAAGATTCATAGTTACAGGTAGTCAAATAAACTCTTACACTCAAGGTTTCTTGCATAAACAATTATTAATTTATCCGTCAGTTATAAAGCCGCCTTCAGAAGGGAGCAATAGAATAGTAACACAAATATATTTCAATACTGTACACTGAGTTTCTGAATCAGACAAGGCCCTTTTGGGATGGCCCACAGACAACCTACACCCACAGGTGACTTCAGTAACAAGGGTGCTGGGGGCATTAATACTCTACTTTTGGCATTCAGAATACTCTTTAAAAGTTGGTAAAAGGCAAAAGTTATTAGAACACAAGATACCACACATATTCCAAAGCAGTCCAGATACTTTTAGAGTTCACTAGAAGAGTCATTCAATACAATGGGCTAATCCAAAGTCAATGGGCAAAAGTATTGGATAGGATAAAGCACTTCTGGTAAGTAATGGAAAAGTCTTTGCACAAGTTCTTAGGAGTCTTTGATGAAAAGAAGAATCAAATGTAGGGCCACATGCCGATTAGACTTGTGAGTTGTGGAAGTTACAAGCGCTTCTACAGTAAGAGGTAAGTTCTCTTAGACTTCTTTTACAGTACCTTGGTAAAGAATAAAAGATGCAGCTAATGACTTCTGTTCCTGTGCAGCTCTGCAGATCTCGCTGTTCCAGGGCCTCAGTCGTGGGGAAAAAGGGAGGACGTCCGGGGACTCCTGCACTGCACTCGCACTGTCAAAACTGGCAACCGGCAAACTTTACTTTCAGTGGCTGTTTCGCGTTTCAGCTCCTTGCGGTACAACAAATAGCAATAAGCACGGTTCCTGGCTGCCAAAGTGGACCGTCCTTGCTTCTGGGGTCCTGCCCTCTGCTGAGGGGGCTCAGACTTAGTCAGTCCTGTTTCGTGGGAGTCTGGAGGATCTTCCAAAAGCTTTACGCCAGCTTAAAAGTAACGCACACAATCTGGTGTCCCTCTCCCTGGCTATACGGTTTCCTGCACAACTCTGAGGAAATTCAACCAGTTCCGAGATGGGTGTCCAGGTGGCTTACTTTGGAGTTGATTGGTCCCACCAACTCAAAAGGGAGAAGACGTCCTTGCAGGGGCTTCTCTGTCGATGAAAACTTGGCAAGTAGTCACTGCAGCAGGGCTTCACCGGGCAAACCAACGGTCCAGGAGTTGCAGCAGGTGTCAAGCTCTTCTTCGGTTCCTTCGTCCAGTGGTCGACTGCCTTCCAAGCCAAAAGACTAGCCTTTTATTCAGTTCTCTCCCATTCATTCCAGCCTAGCTGCCACTCACCCAGCAGGGTGGCTGTCCTTGCCAGTCAGCCAGCCAGCCAGCCAGCCAGCCAATCACCGCAGAGTGCATTTGGGTCTCCTAGGAGGCTAAGCATAGTGAGTTTCGGGCACCTCCCTCACATCCTGCCAACCCCAAACACCCTGGAGCCAGAGGCGGGTTTCTCTCAGAAACCCTGCCAAAGACGAATTAAACAAAGACCAAACCTGGTTTGGTGCGCAGAGAAAAACTCTAGGACCTTTTCACAAAGACCTGGTGAAAAAAGAAGACCGGGCACCATTTTTACAACGATGGATAGACACCATTTTGAAAAAGATGGCTCCCGCGGTTAACGTTACCGGGTCCGCGAACGGTCGCGGTAAATGCAAACCTTGGTAGTTCAAAACGAAACCACTGCCACCAGCCAGTCAATTGAGTAAAGGGCAACATAAAAGATGTTACATGAGCATTTAGACACAGGGTATTCCAAGTAACCTCTCTAGCACTCTATTGTAAGATAGGGCGTGCTGGGTCTAGCAAGTACAATGCTAGGTAGAGTCAATTTCACTCTACCGCTCTGGGAGATAGAGTGGGAAAAAGGCTCACACTCTCTCCAGGTTAAAAAAATCAAGTCCTCAAAATCCAGCAAGTTGCTCGGAGTCTCCAAGGTGAAGGGAATTAGCACATTTTTGAGAATTCTCCCTAACAATCCCATAACAGGAGCATCTTGAATAACCCACCAACCCAGTGCCCAGAGGTAAGAACTTAATGTTTGTTCCTGAAAATACTTCCAGTTCCAACCGAGTAAGTGAACACTTCTTTTTACAGGGTGAAACTAAGGATCTGATCACCCAGGGGCTAAAGCCAGGGGCCAACAACAAACCCGGCACCCCAAAAGTATAACAATCATCCTTTACAGGAGTGGGACCCACTATCCAGAAGTGGAATCAGTGACCGAGATGGCTCCAGAACTACAGAGGAACCTGCACATGGTAGACACCAATGGCTAGAAGCCAAACATGGATGGCACACCAGTGAAAAGGGTCCCTGCAGCAGAACAGGGATTGCGACACAGGACGGGCCAAAGAAGCAAATGTGATGGGATGTTGGGTTCCCTGAACCCTTGCTGGCCCCAATAGCTTTCAAAACCAAGGACAGATACCCTAGCAAATTGGGGTAAAATGTGTTAAAGGGCCAGGAAAATGAGGTGCAGCAGGATGAGAACCCAGGGAAAATGGCCAGCGCATAGAAATGTAAACTGGAGCACAGCCAAAAGATACCAGTCCCACCTGCAAGGCCAGGCTGGTTCTAAAAACCATACAATGGTTTTTCAGTGACAACGTTAATCAGCAGGTATGCTAACCTGCTTACCTGATAATCTTGGGCAGGACAGAGTTTAAAAATAGGGGTTCCCATACATGTACCTTCACTCACTGAGACTGGCTTCTATCAGCCCACCAATCTGTTATGCAACATTGTATGTAGTAACCCTGTGGGAGACTACACCAGCCTTGTCCTTGTTGGGTAGGAGCTAGCACCTTCCTGCACCCCTCAAGTGCCTTACAATTAGGCAAGATTTCTAAGCACTATAGCACTGGGAAAGCTTTTTTCACGCAGAAATAATCACACAGAGGCGTGGCCAGTCACTAAATAAAGATAGTTATTTGCATCTTATATTTCAATCCTAATTATTAGTTGAATTAATTTGTACAACTGTTACATTGTAAGTTAGCTGTGCTCAAAGCACACAGTAAAGTCAGGCTGTGCTAAATATATAGATTACAGGCAGGCTGATAGAAAGCACAAAAGTGACTGAGCAGCTGTTCCTGTCAATCACAAGCCAATGGAGACTAAAAAAGATTCAAGGCACAACGGAATACTATGGGAAAACAGGTTTTTCTGTAGGAATTACTGGACTACATCAAATATAATTATGTTGAGTAATTGTTGAGAAAATGGCAGGGAGATGTGTTTATGTACGAATGTTTATAACACAGTAAATTATGCTAAACAAAAGCGACAAGGTATTCCTGCATATGCAGCATAAGGTTATGTAGCTTGTCCCAAACGGAACCTGGCCATGCAACACTGGAGACTCTGCAGGATCGCTTGTATGGCAAGAACAACAGTTTTGAAGGAGCTCTGCTGGTATCCACTGACCAAGTCAAGAGTATTTAAGCCGCAGGCCCAGAACCAGTCTTCAGGATCTGGGAGCCAGCTAAGGACGACAGAATGCTGGTCTGAAATGACAGAGTCCTCTGCCATTTCCCCAATCCTCATGATCTGTAATGATTAAAGTCTTGTTATCACTTGCAAGATAGACTGATGGCTTTTAATTCCCTAGAGGGGTGCATTTACTTTTTGGTGATTGTGGCTCCCCTGTATTTAAGGGGCGCCCCTGTAAGTTGGGGTTCGCTTTCACCCTCTTCGCAATAGATACCCAACTATTGGCATAGGTCTGTACTACACAAGTTGGTGGAGTGACTGAGCATCCAGACTTATCTCAAGGGGGGTAATTGTGAGCTGTAGTGATTCAACAGAGATCCACAATGACCAGTATTCAAATGACACGTATACTCCAGATTTTCTAGTAAAACAATTATTTATTAATTTAACAGTCAGTTTTAAAATAAGCCTTCTTTAGAAAGGGCAATATGCAACAATAAAATACACTTCAAAAATACACTTCCCCAGTTCCCAGTTAAGTAAGTAGATACCCTTTTGGGATGCCACACACAGAATTCCTACACCCAGGACTGACTTCAATTGCTAGGACACTGGACATTGATACATCGCTTTAACACTTAATGCAATACTGAGGTTGCAGAAAAAGTTTAGGGAAGGAAACAAAGGTTAACAAGTTCACTGAACAGGTGAGTACTTTGCGATCCCTGAATGAAATATAGGCTACCACTTTCCCAGCAATACAAGTATCTTATATACCACCTATGGGGGACAGATAAACACAAAGTCAAAGGGTCAGAAGAATCTGCAGAGAGCCAGGACAGGCGATGTCAATTGAACAAAGTATAGGGGAGCCGAGGCATTTCTTGAGGATAGCACAAAAGTCTTACACAATGTTAAATAGAGATTTTGTAGAAGAGAATCACTGTTGGGCCACAAGCAAGGAGGCATGTGAAAAGCAGAGCTGCAAGCAACTCTGCAAAAGGCAGCTACTACAAGTCTCTGGTGAGAGCGAGCGAGCGAACAAGCTACAGGCAACAAGAGGCAAGTACCCCTAGATAAGACAGTACTTTAGGTCTGAAGAAAAGGATCTAGCTGGCTCCTGTTCTGGTTGCAGTCCTGCAATTCCGGGGTTCCTGGGTCTCAGTCCTGGGGGCAAAAGCGAGTACATCTGGAGGACTCCTGCACTGCAGTTTGAAGGTTGGCAGTGGCAAAGGGCTTACTTTAGATCAGCGGCACTTCGCGTTTTCAGCTACCAGCAAATAGCACCACTGCGGTTCATGGACACCTTGTGGGCTCCCCTTGCTACTGGGGTCCAGCACTCTGTTGAGGTAGCTCAGGCTTGGGTCACGCTGCTTCGGGAGGGTCCTCAGGATCTTCCTGGACTTCGGGTCCAGCTTAAACATGATGCATGCGTTCCTGGTGTTCCTGACCCCTGGCACTCAGTTCCAGCAGCAGCAAAGAAGTCTAGCTAAGTTCGTCTTGGGGGTCAGGTGGTCCCACCAACCGGGAAGTCATCTGTTCTGGGCTGCTCTAGTCTATACGGAATTTGGAGGTCAGCAATGCAGCAGGGCTTCACTGTGCAAACCAACGGTCCAGGTGGATGCAGCAAGCTTATCTTCGTTTCTTCTTCGGTTCCTTCGTCCAGTGGTCGGCTCTGCCCCCTCTCCAAGAGACCTCGCCTTTTATGCAGGTTTTTACTATTCAATCGCACCCTAGCTGTCACTCACACAGCAGGATGTCTGTCCTCCAAGGACAGCCAGCCAGTCACCTTTGGGTGCATTCCTGTAACCAATGAGACTAAGCACAGCGAGTTCCGGGAAACTTGGAACCCTTGCTCACTGTTCTTAGAGAGGCACAGCTCCACCTCACTCAACCAGTCCGAAACACTTGTCTGGGGTTGCTGTTGGTACTCTTGTCCAGAAGAGAATTGCCAGGCATTTCAGTGCTGGACTGCCCTTGGGCAGGACAAAGACTGATGTGTAGTGGAAATTTCTCTTCTGTGAAAGGATGGTAAGCTAAAGACTCTGGTTGAGACTCTAAGCCGGGATATAGGCCGGTAGTAGAGAAACTCCCAGAACCCCCCTTGTTGTGGCCTGCACAAGGCCAGAAACTAGTCAAAACCATTTCAAACCACTATGAACACTGTCCTCTTGTAATAAGAAGGAGCTCACGTTGGCAGAACAACCATTTTTGGCCAGCCTCATGGTTTCTCTGAACAAAGGAAGCCCTCAAACAAAACTGGTAGAGTATGGCTTAAAAAAAAAAAACACATAAGTAGCGCCTATGGCTACTATAAAAAGGTATATTGGGCTACCAATGAGGAAAATCTTCTTGTACCCCTGGTGAAGCCAAAACTAACTATTAGCGGTCCCTAGCCTACTGCCTAAAACCAATGTAGGGTGATCTCCCTATTGTTGGACACAAATGGGGTGCTTAAGAAGCACGACCCAAGACCACATACTCAATGTGTGAAAAAACGAGGTTTAGTAGCAGGAGGACTTCTACAGAAGTCATTTTGAGCACAAAGATACATTTGAAAATACAAAATATCAAGGGGAGAATTCTCCAAGTGCCCACTACCCAGCACCCCAGTACAACTAGCCAACCGTGGCACCGAAAGGGCCAGTTTGACTGTAGACATTGCCTGTGACCATCATTGCTAGAGTCATGACACTGAACGCAGAGAATAATTTCTAAACACGTACTTGCCTGTAGCCTGCACATCATTTTCATCACCTTAACTGAAGATCAAGAATTACTGTAGGATCATCCACGTGTGGGCATTCCCTTATTTCATGCTCTAAGTGTTAAATTGTATCTTGGCCCACCCATCTCCCCTTCTATGAATTGAGCTTGACTGGTCGGCCACTACTAGCAATAGCTGAGAACAGGCAGCTAAACGGAAAGTCTGCTATCTAGCTGTGGGGTGGTGCCTCTCACTAACCGAGCACAGGGCCAAGAGAAATCCATCGTAACATCTACAAATATCTCCTTCACGCTTCCCACGGGCTTCGTTTGCATGTGCTACTTTCAAACCGGTTAATATAGTACAAATATTCCTGCCACCCTTCTTTAAATGTACTTACCATGCAATACTAATTCTAAAGCAGTGCTTACCACCAAACGTAATCCACATGCACACATTTAAACCTTTATGCAAATGGATGGACCGGCTCATTTGATGTGGTTTCATGCTTATAGGCCTTAGCTCCTCCCACATGTCCCAAAACATTAGCACTCACCACATGTCAATTTGGGTAGAGTACTCTGTGGAACCCAGCAGGATGTCTGGGGGACGGTACCACAGCGTCACCACTTCATTGGAATAGGTTTTGGTGGGAATGGATTTCGCCCGAGCTAGTCCTGAAAAGCAAAGGAGGACACATTACTTGCTGACCCGGAAGAAACATTTATTTATTTGCAAAACTCCTAAGCACGCAGGCATCAAGCACATTGCTGAGACACTCAGACAGCTTTACAGGACTAGAAAATCATTCCTTCAAAATGATATGGCAAAAAAATATATGGGCAGTGTCGAGGTTTTGCTTAAAAATAGCAAACAAATAGGCAAGGTATCGCCAACCATCCAACCTTGTTGGTCATTGCAAGGACGATTAGGCAAATTACAACTAACAATGTTGGTTGTAAGCCACTTGATTACATCAGCAAGGCCTTATCCATATTCCAGGAGACTTCTTGGCAGAAGGTTTGCAAGACGTACGATGGAGAACGCAATAAAAAAAAAGCCCATCAATTCCAATGTAGATTAGTCTGCGTTCCTACCAGCATTTGTATACTTTAGCCACATTGAATTGGTCATATAAAATCCCAAACACGAAATTCCATATAGCAAAGATATTCCCTTAGTACAACTAGTGCCAATACAACCCACGTGCACAACGAAAACACTTACAAGACGGTCACTAGCAATGCAAGAATTGCACTTTCATGATCCAAAACTGACTTCAACAATTCTCTCAAATCCAAACAATCAGATTCATCATCATTTCCACCAATGAAAACAAAGATGTTCAACATCATGCACAGTGATCAAACTACCATCATATCCGCAAATGTTTCTACCATCTCAGTCACTTCTACAAATGCAAATAAAAACATCATAATCAACTCCACCAACAGTACTGCAACTTATCATACATCATTCCTACTAATGGAGGTCCTACTCATCACCAGTTCAACCAATGAAATGAAGTTGCCACCGTCTCCTTCAGTAAATTCTATTGGGATAACCAACCTAACTGCTCCAAATCATAAAAAGTGGTAATGCAGCCACTTTCCTAGTTTTCACCACGCCCACAAATGCAAATAGAAATCCATCCATTGTTCATCACAATTTTATTTATGCCAACAAGATTCCTTCTGAATCACGGTTGGCACTGCTAATACATTCACAATTGTCTTTTGCATAACCTTATCAATACCAATGTAACCACATGCATCACTTATCGTCTTCTCCGTCATAGGTAATACATTTCCATGTGTAATATCCACCAATGTTAATAAAACAATATAATCATACAAACAATGAAAATGCATACAAACATGTAGCACCATCACAATGAACGCCAATACAAGCTAATTTTCCACATTCATAAATCCTCATTGTAGGAGTCACTGTGGCTGCCTGTTGGGTAAGATTTTTATATCTTCCTGACCTGTGTCAACCCCAGAATTTTTTGCCTTGTCCCTAGGCGAGTGGGAATCTTTTTCCCCTCTCGCCTAGTCTTTTCCTGTTTTTATGGGTGATCTTTATATGTCTCTCCATAGTGTTTGGCTGGAGTTATAGTTTCCTATTACTTTTGGGCATAAGCTGGGTTGCCCCTTTGGAGCTCCCCTGTTAATTTCTCTTTCATGTACTTGGGTGAACTACTGTTCCCAAGTAATAAAGAGGGATTTTCATCCCCTTCCCATTTTGTAGTGAGATAGCACACTGATAGTAAGCAACCTTATGTGGAGTGTTGGTTACTTATCTGGTAACATGTTTGTTAAAATTGAAAGTTTACTTGTATGGCTGGTGGCAATGGTTTCACCTTTATGACTTATAGTAATTTTTACTTGCAGGTTGTTAATTCAGCCTCGTGAATGCACACAAAGGCCACCATTCTGCTAGAATGTTGGGTTCCTTCTTTTTCTCCATTTTTAAGTATGCTTTTTGTTTCCGAGGTCTTCCTCTGGCATTCTAGGTGGGATTGACCTCTGTGCACCTTTTCTCTATAGCGGGAATCCTTTGTATTCCCCATCTAGGCTCCAGAGGGTCTCAGAAGCACCCCTTTGTCTTTCACCTTGCCTGAACAGAACCCACTCTCAATGTGGGGTTGGCTACCCTGATTGGACAGCCAGACCACCCCTTTCTGTAAACTGCAGGGAGAGATTGCAGATGTTGTGCTGTAGTTCATGATAAATACTCCGAACCTGGAAGCTGCTGACAAGTCGACCACTGGAGCTGAAAACAAAGAGGAAGCTTGAGAAAGGATGGTCGTAGCGATTTCCAGTGACCGGAGAGCCGGCTGTAAGCCTTACTTCCAATCGACCTGGGGCTCCCGAATGTGACGACTCCTGACCAGAGGCTGGTGAGATCCACTAGTCTCAATCAGACCTGCATATTGAGCCATCCCACGACGTGCTGCAACCTTGCTGGGCTGCAATACCCAAATATTCTCGGATCTCGAGCCATTGTGTGGTGCATGGTCTTCCGGAAGTCCAAATCAGTCCCAAACTCGGTGGCCTCTTCCCGGCTCTCAAGATACACCATTCCAATCCCTGAAGTCCCCTCAACAGAGTGCAGAACCGAGAGAGTGAAGAGAATCTAACCAGCGATATTCATTCTTCATCTGGCTGCTGTAAAAAGGCGCCAAATCCACAGAGCCGTGAGAATCCGTGAAGAAACCTTTGCTGGAAGCCTCCTCTGATTCCTGCTGCGGAAAGTTCCTATCCAGTGTCCAGTTATTTTGGCTCCAGACCAAGAATCCAGGGACCAGGTTGTTAGGGAGAATTCTCATAAATGTGCCAATTCCCTTCACCTTGGAGACCACAAGCAACTTGCTGGATTTTGAGGACTTAATTTTTTTAACCTGGAGAGTGTGCAAGCCTTTTTCCCACTCTGTCATGTATTTTGATGTGTGTTTTACTCTTGTGTTTTCTTTGGTTATGGAGTCTAACCAACTACATAGGCATCATCTTTTCATTTGTGTCACACAGCACCCTCAGTGCAGTGGCACAGTGAATCTTTTCAGGCTTTCCCCAAAGGTTTAAATACCTTCTGTGGGCTAAACTACTGTTTCCCAGAGAATGTAAAGTGAAATTGACTTTACTAGTCTTTCCAAATTCCTAGACCCAGCACACACCACCTTACAATGGAGTGCTGGAGTGGTTACATAATATCCTCTGTGTCTAAATACTCATGTAGCAGTCAAATGCTACCCTTCCCTTTTGAAAAGGCTGGTGGCAGTGGTTTTACAACAAACTACCATGATTTTTCCCGACCGCAACACCGGTAGCTAAAAATCACGGGAGCCATGTTTTTCAAGATGGCGCCTTAAGCCCCTTTGTCTTTTTTCGGCGTTTCTTTTTGTAAAGGTCCTTCTAGTGTGTCTCTGGCGCCAAGCCAGGTTTGGTCCCTTTGTTGGGCTTCAGGACTGAAGACCGCCTCTGGCGCCTGAGTGTCTGGGGTGGGCAGAAAGTGCGGGAGGTGCCCGAAACTCTCTGTGCTTAGTCTCCTAGGAGAACCAAATGCACTCTGGCTTGATTGGCTGGCTGACTGTCAGGCAAGGACAGCCACCCTGCTGGGTGAGTGACAGATAGGCTGCTATGAAAGGGAGAGAACTGTTTAAAAGGCGAGTCTCTTGGAATGGAAAGCAGAGTCGACTAATGGAACAGAAGAAGAGCTGGAAGAGGACGGCTGCTGCAACTCCTGGACCGTTGGTTTGCCCGGTGAAGCTCTGCTGCAGGCCCGAATTGCCAAGTTCATCTCGAGAGAGAAGCCCCTTCAAGGACGACTTCTCCCTTTGAGTTGGTGGGACCAATCAACTCCACAATAAGCCACCTGGACACCTCATCTCGGAGCTGGTTGAATTTCCTCAGAGTACTGCAGGAAACCGTATAACCAGGGAGAGGGACACCAGTTTGTGTGCTTTACTCTCAGGTACCGAAATTGAAGTTTGCCAAGTGCCAGCCTTTGACTGTCCCAGTGCAGTGCAGGAGTCTCCCCCCCTCCCCCCCTCCCCGACGTCCTCCCTCTTGTCCCCACGACTGAGGCCCAGGAACTGCTAGGAACAGAAGTATTCAGCTGCATCTTTTTCTTCATTTGTAAGGTCCTGTGAAATGAGAGAGTACTTACCTCTTGCGGTGAAAGTACTTGAAACTTTTGCAACTAGCAGGCCTAATCAGCTTGTGACCCAACATATGATTCTTCTTTTTAAACTACTTCTGAGAACTTTGGCAGAGACTTTTCTGTTTACTTACCAGAACAGCTTTATCCCATCCAAGACTTTAATCCATTGACTATGGCCTAGCCTATTGAATTGACTCTTCTGGTGAACTCAAAATATCTGCACTGTCTAAGAAATAATTGTATTCTTTTTATGTTCTGATAACCTATGCCTTTTTGCTCCTCCTTCAAAGTATTCAGAATGCCTCCGAAACTTAAGAGTGTACAGTACTGAAGTATATTTGTGTGTGATTATATTGCCTCCTTCTTATGAAGGTTTTATAACTGACAGTTAAATTAATAAGTGTTTAACAAAGAAACATTGAGTGCAAGAGTTTATTTGAACACCTGTGATTGTAGACCTCTTTGTAAGATCATTACTGCTCACATTCCCCTCTTGGGATAAGCCTGGCTGCTCAGCTCTTCTACCAAAAACTGTAGTACAGACTTATACCAACGGTTGGTTTTGCTTACACCTGTAGTCCTAGTTGTGTGTAGTGGTCCCAAATGGTATGCATACAAATTTTGCCCAACAACCTCTTGTTGTGTAGCCTTGCTTGTTCTCAGTTGAGTCTTGTTTTGGTTGCCATTGCAGAGTTGCTTGCAGCTTTGCCCTTCACAAGCCTCCCAGCTTGTGGCCCTTCAAGTAAATCTTATCTCTACAAACCTTTCTAAAAACATTGTGCAAGACGTTTACTTACCTGCAAGAAGACCTTCAGCTCCCCTAGACTTTGCTCAACTAACATTGGCTCCCCTGGCTCCCCGAGAGACTCTTCTACCTCCGATTTTGTGCTTTTTGCCTTTCCTCCAGAAAAGGATTAAGTATACACCCAAACGCAGTATTGCTCTAAATTTACCAATGATAAAGCAATGTCCAGAGTGTGCTAGCTATTTAAGTCACATGAGGGTGTCGGAAGTGTGTGTGCCATCCCCAATGGGTATCATCTAATTTAGAGAAACAGTGTGTTTTGAAGTATATTATAAGTGTTACATGCTTTGCTCCCTTTTGAAGATGGCTTATATAACCGACTGTTAAATAAATTAATAATTGGTTAATCAAGAAACCTTGAGTGTAAGTGTTTATTTGAATAACTGTCACTTTGAAACTCTGTTACAACTTTACAGCTCCCTCTTGACCCCTCTTGAGATAAGCCTGGCTGCTCAGCCACACTACCAACCTGTGTAGTACAGACTTGTATCAAAAGGTTGCGTTGCCTATTACCAGGACGGCAAGGTTGCTGTAATCTCCCAAAGGGTACTGCACACAATCTTGCCTAACACCGGGTCCTGTGCTGCTGCATCTACTATGTGGGCTTGGGCATTACTTACCTTAGGTCTGATGCGCATCCTGTGAAACTGAGTGGGCGAGTCGTGTGGTTGGGAGTTTGCCCATACCACTTGCCCAGGCCTATTGCCGGAACACAAATAGGGCGCCTTCTCAGAAGTCCCTGAACACTTTAATTCTGAAAGTGAATACTTACTTGTTCAAGAAGATCTCCTATGGAACTATGACTTTCCTGCAAACAACACCTATGTTAACCTGCCTACAGCTGGCCAGTAGGGTCCCACGTCTGCCTCCAAGATAACGCATACAATAGACTAGGGAAGGACTGGATAAGAAAAGGCTTCTGTCTTGAAAAGTATAACAAGTGTAAATGTACTTACTTGCTAAAAGAATGTGTAGTAACTGCATCTCTGTGAAAGAAGTTACAAAGTGTTATTCTTACCTTTGAGATGCAGTGTGCCCTCTAAAAAGTATACACGTTGCTTTACTTTGAATGTTGTTTCCCCCTTCTGAAAAGTAATAAGTGTTGATACCGTTTTATCATTGCTTAATTTGTGTAAAAGTTTACGAATGGGGTTAACCTCCGTTGTATTACATTGTGTCCTTCCTAAAGTGTACCATATGTTACTCTCCCTGGTCTGCTTTATGCAGACCTAAAACAGTCCTTGAGTTAATACTTGCCTTTGAGCTGCTTGAAGCCCCTCTAAACAAAGAGTTCCTTACTTCCCTCGAACAGCTGCTGCTATCCTAAATTTGTAACACTGAATTTTGCCTCCCCCGAATCTGCTTAGACCATTTCTAAAATAGTCAATGAGTTCCATTCCTTACCTTGAAATCCATTGAGTCTTTCTTAGTGTAATTGGGGTTTACGTTTCTTGAATTGCTGAGTGCATTCAGAAATCGTTCTTGTATGTTCATACTTAACATCAAGTAGCTTAAAGGTCTCTCCAGAAAGTATACAAGTTGTTTTACTCACTCTGAACTGAGTTCTAATATGTAATGTTGCAAGAGTATACTTTTAACAGGGTTGGTTTATTAAGTGACTTCTTAATGGCTTGTCACTGCAGCACTGACATGGTCTACTGCCCTTGAATTACTGGCGGTGTAACCTTGAATTACTGACTGTATTCTAAAAGTATATCTAACCTGATTTTACTCCCCAAGAATATCGGATTGCATTCTGAATGTAGTAGTAGGTTTGCCACACCTTGAACTGCTGATGGCTAATAAGGTTATACTTTAGGTTTATCCCTTAAGTATTGAGTTGGTTTTTATAATTGTATTTATATACTATGGTATAGTACTTATTTCCCCAAGATTTAACTGGGCCTACGTGTATTTAAATAAACCATTTAGGTTTACAATACATAGTGTTTCTGTGGACGATTTGTACGCTACAATTTCTTTGTAACAAGCTACAGCCCTCTCCCCCTTCTAAGATAAGCATGGCTGCTCTGTCCATGCTACAACATTCTCAGGTGGTACAGCCTCAGACTAAGAGTGGAGCTTGTTAGGTAAGATTTCCATAGCAACAATACATCTTCCTGACCTGTGTCAACCCCAGAACATGTTGCTTTACTTTTCTTTATACCTCAGTGAGTGGGAACCATTTTCCACACACAGACCCTCATTACGACCCTGGCGGAGAGGGTTTTACGACGGCGTAGTGCATGGCGTACCTTTCCGCCTGACTACGAGTTCCCGTAGCGCCATGGTGATTTTTACGCCTGCTTTTTGCAGGCGGTAAAATCCATGGCGCTAAGGGACCTTGTTGTTAATTACGCCACCCTAATTTACGGTGGCGTAATTAACACCTTCCCCACTCCCATTATACCCTATGGGGCAAGAATGGGAATGGGGAAGGGTAAAAGGGGGATTGGGGACTTACCGCCCCGCCAAGGTCGGCATGGGGCGGTAAGTCCGCCAACCACCATGGCGGAGTTGGCAGCTTAGCGCCATGGACCATGGTGCAAATTGCACCATGGTTCTCCGCCAGGGTCGTAATGAGGCCCACAGTCTTTTACACTTTTTAACAGGTGTTATTTTTCAGACTCTCCAAAGTGTCTTTTTAATTTTATCCTCTGACAATTTTTGGCACATACGGCCTATTGTTGCTGGGTTGCCCTTGAGGCTTCCCTTTTAACTTTATCTTGCTAACCTTGTGAGAACTACAGTTCCCAAAGGTAGAACAGATCTTTGGATCCCTTTTTACATTTTATTAGGTGATACCAGCACACTCCCACCTTATGTGGAGTGCTGGGGAGATAGGTTCTCCTTTTAACTGTAACATTTATGTTACAGGGAAAGCTTACCTTTAATGGCTAGTGGCAGTGAACCTTTTTACTAATTTGGTGCACCTTTACCGCGTGCAGTTTGCACAGCCCCAATAAAGGCACCCATGCCATGGGTGCTCATTTTACCAAAATGGCCCCAATCCTCTTTTTTCACCATTTCAGTGATCCTTGTCCTTTCTTGTGACTTCCCCGGACCTCCAGGGTGGGAAAATCTTTTGAGACCATTTTTTCTTCTGCGGGAATCCAGTGGATTCCCTGCCCAGGCTCCAGAGTGTCTGTGAAGGCAGGAAGTGGGGGAGGAGTCCAAAACTCTGCAGCCCTTTGTCTTCCAGCCTGACTGCGAGAATCCAGTTCAAAGTGGGAGGTTGGTTGTCCTGAAAGGACTGCAAACCCCCACCCACAATTTGAATCTCTCTTCTAATCTGACACTGGTACAACAGAAGGAGTGCAAATCTCTGTTAAATCAGTTTGCCCCTGTGTTTTCACTATCACCAGGCTTGACCACTTGGGGCCAGCATGAGATTCTCATTGGGGACTGTTTACCTGTTAAAAACAGAGGTTACAGAATGTCACACCATGTAAGAACCCACATAAAGGAAGAGGTCAACAAGATGCTTGATCTCGGGGGTAATAGAGCCATCTAAAAGTCCATGGTCTAGTCCAGTTGTACTAGTACCAAAGACAGGATCCAAGGAGTTGATATTCTGTGTGCACTATAGAGCCCTTAAAGCAGTCACAAATACTGATGCCCATCCTTTAGCTAGGACAGATGAGCTGGTGGACAAACCTGGTTCAGCCAGGTATCTCAGTACATTTGACCTAACATCAGGCTATTGGAAAATAGCTCTGCAGACCATGCCAAGGAGAAAACTGCATTTGCGACCCACACAGGCCTCTAACCAGTTTAAGGCTATGCCTTTTGGATTAAAAAAATGCACCTGCTACATTCCAAAGGATGGTTAATCAAGTTCTGAATGGGATGGACGACTTCTGCATGGCATACTTGGATGACATTGCAGTGTTCAGCCCTACTTGAAAAGACCAGATTGACCACCTAGGATATGTATTACAGGCTCTTGAGCAGGCCCATCTAACCATAAAGGCAAGTAAATGTAAAATTAGTCAGAGCAAAGTGGTCTACCTTGGACATGAGGTAGGAGGAGGTGAAATAAGGCCATTGCCTAGCAAAGTACAAGGTGTACAAGAATGGGCCACCCCTACTACTCAAGCCCAAGTGAGAGCCTTTTTAGGTCTCACTGGTTATTATAAGAACTTCATAGAGAACTATGGGATCATAGCTTCCCCCTTAAATGTGATCTCCTCAACCAAATTCCCCAAGAAGGTCAGGTGGAATGAGGAGTGCACTAAGGCATTTGAAAGACATGAGAAAGTCATTTGTCAAGCTTCAGTCTTAAGAGCTCCTGACTACAGACAAGTCTACATTGTGCAGACAGATGCTTCCAATACAGGTATAGGTGCAGTTCTGGGTCAGCTGGATGAGAAAGGCACAGAACACAAATCTGCTTTATCAGCAGGAAGCTGAAGGAACCTGAGACAAGGTGGGCAACCATAGAACGTGAGTGTTTTGCCATTGCGTGGTCTCTGAAGAAGTTTAGAACATACTTGTATGGATCTACTTTTGTAATTCAAACAGACCACCAACCCTTGAGATGGTTAATGCAGATGAAGGTGGAACATCCTAAATTATTAAGATGGTCAATCAGCCTACAGGGGTTTGATTTTACCATTGAACACAGGTCAGAGTGTAATCACCAAAATGCTGATGGTCTCTCCAGAAAGTATGACCGACTGGAGTAAGGAGATTCATAAACTGTGGATGAAATCCTCCTGTCCCTTAATCTGGGTGATGAGTGTTAGGGAGAATTCTAAAAAATATGCCAATTTCCTTCTCCTTAGAGACCCCCAGCAACTTTGCTGGATTTTGAGGTCTTGATTTTTTTTACCTGGAGAGAGTGTGACCCTTTTTCCCCACTCGCTGATGTATTTTGATATGTGTTTTACCTCTCTGTTTTCTTGGTTATGGATTCTAACAAACTCCATAGGCATCCTCTTTTGCAATTGTGTTACACTGCACCCTCAGGTTTAACTACCTTCTCTGGAATAAACTACTGTTTCCCAGAGTAAGTAAAGTGAAATTGACTTCACTAGTCTTTTAAATTCCTAGACCCAGCACACCCTATCTTACAATATAATGCTGCAGGGCTTACTTGGTATCCCCCCGTGTCTAGATACTCATGTAGCAGTCAAATGCTACCCTTTCCTCTTAAAATGGTTGGTGGCAGTGGTTTTACAAAGAAACTACCACGATTTTTCCCGATCGCGAACTGTTCGCAGCTCCGGTAATTTAAATCATGGGAGGCATGTTTTTCAAGATGGCGTCTGAGCCCCCTTTGTTAAAACAGGTCCCAGTCTTCTTTTTTTCGCCATTTCTTTGTGGAAAGGTCCTTATAGAGTTTTTGTCTGCGTGCCAAACCAGGTTTGGTCTCTTTGTTCATCCGCCTTTGGCGGGCTTCAGGAGCGCCCGAGTTTCTGGGGTGGCCAGGAAGTGAGGGAGGTGCCCGAGCCTGTGCTTAGTCTCCTAGGAGACCCAAATTTACTCTGTTGTGATTGGCTGGCTGGCTGTCAGCCACCCTGCTGGGTAAGTGACAGCTAGGCTGGATGAATGGGAGATAACTGGATGAAAAAGCGAATCTCTTGGCTTGCAAGGCAGAGTCAACCATTGGAACGAAAGAACCAAAGACGAGCTGGAAGAGGACGGCTGCTGCAACTCCTGGACCGTTGGTTTGCCCGGTGAAGCCCTGCTGCAGGTCCAAATCGCCAAGTTCATCTCGACAGAGAAGCCCTTCAAGGACGGCTTCTCCCTTTGAGTTGGTGGGACCAACAACTCGTAAGCCACCTGGACACCATTCTGAGAGCTGGTTGTATTTTCCTCAAACTGCTGCAAGAAACGGAATAACCAGCACAAAGGACACTAGTTTGTGTGCTTGAAGACAGCTACCGGAATCAAAGATTTGCCAGTTTGCCAGCTTTGTGACCAGTCCCCGTGCATTGCAGGAGTCCCCGGACATCCTCCCTCTTGTCCCCACAACTGAAGCTCAGGAACAGCGAGATCTGCAGGAACTGCCAGGAACAGAAGTCTCAAGCTGCATCTTTTTCTTCATTAGAAGGTACTGAGAAAACCCGACCGAGAGAACTTACCTTTCACTGCGAAAGTGCGTGAAACTTTGGCAAATGGCAGGCCTAGTCAGCTCGTGACCCGACATATGAACCTTTCTTCTATGAACTACTTCCGAGAACCGTGGCAAAGACTTTTTCGTTTAACTACCAGAACCGTTTACCAAGACTCTAGTCCATTGACTTTGGCCTAACTACTGTATTGAAATAACTCCTCTGGTGAACGCGAACTATTTGCACTGTTTAAGAGTAACTGAAATATTCGTTTTATTATCTTATGCCTTTTTGCTCCTACTTCAAATGCTCTGAATGCCATTTTGCGCCTCCTTTAAAGTAGTTTAAATGCCTCAGAACCTGATAGTGTGAAGTACTGTAGTATATTTGTGTGCGATATTGATTGCCTCCTTTTAGTGAATGTTTTCTAACTGACTGTGTAATAAATTAAGAAGTGTGTTACCAAGAAACCTTGATTATAAGTGTCTATCTGAATACTTGTGATTGTAGACCTCGGTGTAACACCCCTACAAGCTCACATTCCCTCTTGAGATAGGCCTGGCTGCTCATATCGCTACCAAAAACTGTGTGGTACAGACTTATACCAAAGGTTGGTTTTGCTTACACATGTAGTCATAGTTGTGTGTAGTGGTTCCAGAGGGTACTGCATGCACACTTTGCCTAACAATAGCCACATTCTGTAGTAACATATATCAATTTTGCCCAGTTTAAAGGGACTAATTTTGGCAACATGAGACAGAGGGCAGGAATTGTAACCTAGGAACATTTTCCACTGAGACATCTTACTTGCTCCATAACCTTAGTGTGCAGGCTGAATAAAGTTTTTTGCTGCAAGCAGACTTCCGTCTGAGCCATTTTACTAATTGGGCTTCATCATGAGTTGGCCAGTATCCCGACAGTAATAACGCCGGGGCTATTAGTGTTACCATCAAACCCCCTGGCGCTATTAGCACCGGATCACGGGTTTGGCAGAACGATAATTCTCCATTCCCCATTGGACCCAATGAGGAATTTCCGGCGCTACTACCGTCGGCGGTATTAACGCATGGTAATAGTGCAGAAAATCGGCAAATTTGTGGCGGATTTACCCAAAGCTCTGAGCTGGGGGTAAATCCGGCCAAACCCGTGATTTGGCAGACCCTTAAATACTGCAGTAGTAGCGTGACCGCCGCATTTAAGGGTTACCGCCAAACTCGTGATGAGGCCCAATGTCTAGAATTTCCTGTATGTCCACATCAGTTTTATTAATCCACTTAATTATATAACTTGGAAGGAATTGGTTGACTGGAACCTGCAACTTTCGGATTACGCACACAGATAATCCGCAAATAAATGTGCCCTAAAGAAAATGCAATTTTCCAATAGCGACTTTGTAAACTATTATTTCTGCTCAATGGTTTTCAACTGAAATACAGGGAGACCAGAGACATCTCATTGCACATTAAAAATATTGAAGGTTTTCTTCAGGTCACAGATTAAAGTCTCTATGTTCAGCACGTGAAGAGTTGAGACTTTGTTTGCACTTTCACACCCCTGCTCAATCAAATAAAGTGACAGCAGCATTTGTTTAATGATCCTTTTAAAGGATTAACAGGACATGCCTAAATGTTTCCAGGCAGTCAAAGCAGTACTTAATGTATTTTGTAGGGGAAACTATTTGTTTTAGAGTGAACATTTAGTAAGTATTCGGCCGAAGATCTCATTTTTGGCTGTAATTCGGCCAAATACTTAGTCGAAGCCGTATTTCTGTACACCCCTAAACTTAATCTGTCTCTTCGGGGGGAGTTGGTGCTACATCCTCTAAAGCAATGCAATTTATGTAAGTTTGTGCTTTCTATCGCGTATGGATTTATCATAGGATACATGCTTCCCTTGCGTTGGGATGTTAGCAGTCTGGCTGCGCACACCATTTTGCAGCGAGAAGGTGACAGCCTTGCAATTTCATCAATGTCTAGGGTTGAGAAGACTCCAATATCAATGAGGTCATACGTGTTTGTTGCATATTTTGTCCGCTGTAGGTTTCCTGTAGACCAGTTTATAAGCTAACCAGAGTGATTAACTTCCGCTCCTCCTAGTGCCTTGTCCAGATTTGAAGGACAACTTTTTAAGTGTAGCACCAGGTACCGTGATCACTCCACTCATTCCAGCTAGCTGATAAGTATGTACTTTGGATCAAAAGTAGTCTAGTGTTGCCCTATGTTGTCCCTGTCTCCAAGTGAATCGTCCAGGCTCGTCACCTTCTAAACGGCCATTTAGCATTTTGAGCTCCCAAGTTTTCAAAAACAGCTTCCAACACTATTACCAGCTTCATTAGAAACAGTCTGCCTCATTTTGCCAACACTCCACACCCCCTTATCCCGACTAGCTCCTCCTTACAGACTGTGCGAGGATCGTATATGTTAAGACTCAGAACGATTATTTTATTTCTAATATGAACTTTGGAAATTCCACCTCAACCGCCAGTAAGCAATCTGTTTCTCAGAAAAGGATTCAGTGGGAGTTGTATTCATCGGTGACCCCCACAATGAAGCCACCAAAGGGTCTACCCCTTTCTCTTTTCTTAGCAATAATTCGACATATGCTATACCGGTCAAGATACATTTAGACTCTTGCAATAAACATTTGGTTTCCAGAGTAGAATAGCCGTTGGGGGTGAAGAGATGAGAAAAGCCTTGGGTATTCCAAGTCATTATGGACATGTCACATTTTGTTACGCTAATAGAACAGACAGTGATTTCCCCCAACCATTTCAGAGTAGTCTAAATGATGGATAGTTGGACACCTGCAGCTTTTGTGCTGCAAGAAGGGGGGATAGATCGCCAAGATACTTAGTGTGCTCACTGGCAGAGTCGAGTATTCTTGATCTTCGTCTATATCCAACTCTACGGCCCCGTGGTGGAGTATTTTTTAGTAAACTGTATAGCATTAGCACGGTTGCAAACTTTTTACAATGAATCTGATACATTTTGATCGTTACAGTGTAGAGGTTAAAAAAAATTTAAATTCTCAGATTCCAAGACTCGCAATTGAGGTATTCTGTGTAGTTTCAGAAAAGCGGTCCGAGGTAGCCAGGCAGATCTGTTCCTTTGGTTCAAATTTATCAATATTTTCTCGTCTTTTGGTACAGGTAATTCCTCTGGTTTCTCAGCACTTGCCAGTTGAAGCTTCACACCTTGCATCTCAGACATTTTGGCAACTAAAGTTGCTAAAAGGGGACATCATGTCCCTTGTACCGTCACAGTCAGTGGCATCTAGTTGAACCTGGGATAGATTTCTAGTTACATTTGCTTCCATTTCGATCTTGTCTTGATTTGGAGGAATTAGCCAGCTTGTGAGGTTTCTTATTTTCTTTAACTGGCGTTTATTTCAGGCAATTTTCTTCTTTGCACGCTGAAAGCTTGTTTGCTGTTCAGAAATTGGAGACCCTAATTTCTCCATGGGTTGTCTCCTATTTCTCAATATGGCTTTCTTGGAGAGGCACATCCGTCTCTGGGAGCAAAAGTGATCGGGAGCTTCGGTAATTTCATTTGCATCTTCAAGGTTGTTTAAATCAACTTGTGGGTTACTTTTATCCACAATCTCAATAGGACCGGAAGAGAATGGCTGCGTTATATTGCGTTCTTCAGGTGCATTACGATTCCGTTCAGGTCTTTGGGCTCAGTGTCTAAGGTAATCAGTAGCCAAGGGCTGAACGCACTCGAAGACTGCCAAACAACGTTAGCAGTATCTTTAGTGCGAACTGCAACGAGGCAAGTAAGGATTGAATCTCAGCACACTCCGCTTGGCTCCTAGTAGATCCCTCATATGAATGGTGAAGGGACGAGTGCAGAAGTACATAAGTAGATTGGGTGATGTAGACATTCACTCAGTGCTTTTGAGAGCTTCAAAGTCTGCCTCTGCTCTTATCACCTGAGCTTCAATCACCGTTGTTAATTCATTGTTTGTGTTTTCTATATTGGCTGGCACCGCCATGCTTTGTTGCACCGAATAAGCTTTAGAAGCAAATTATTGTCAATATCATCAAAGGACAAGAAATCATTACAAGATACCCCGTGGGTCTTAGTTTTAGACTAGACAATGTTGTTGGGGGTTTTGTTATCCAAAGTGGTGTGAGAAACCAAAGAGTGTCTCGCTAGCTAGTTCCCAAAGATCGATCTCTCTCTCAGGTGGCAAGGGCACTGCCATCGCCTTTGGATCCAGACCCTGGGGGTGGACCAGTGCGGGAGGATCACCTGGGTGAGGGGTCTTCGAGGAGTGGGGGTGAGGAACGATGGCGAGATGCGGTATCCCCGCTCTTTCTCGTGACCATGCCCCATCCTACTTTATAGGACTTTCAAATATCCGAACCGCCCCTCAGCCCCCTTTCTACACAAATACTGTGTCGAGGAAGAGTAAAGAGGCTAATACGTACAGATTTCATTGGACATGCCCCGTTCATCAGGTCAGGCAGTGTCAGGCACTTGCCCTTAATCGCATACATCCGATACCCATTAGCTCCCCTCACACGGGTAAAAGGCGGAACATAGAGACACACTGAGCAAGGTGAGACACGAAAAGGAGCAGGTCTTCCGGGGTGAAGGCGAACACACTGGAGTAGGATTACCGATTGAGGGACCAAATCGAAGGGTAGAGAAACCCTGAAGTTCCCTGCAGGAGGTCATTGCCTCAGGGAAACCGTGAAGGAGACACGGAGAAAGCCAAATCGCAAACAAGAAGATGCCTACATTGTGTTTCAAGGACACCAGCGACCCTCCCAGGTGACCTACAGAGTTGGGGAGGCAAGCCCAAGCATGCGGTATCAACCTTGACTCGTGAAATCGAAGCCGCAGAAAGAAAGGAATGCACACAACCAGTGAGTTTGTGAAAGACATGAACGGCTGGTGTGTGTCAAGGAAAGATTGAAGTATCACCCGATTGAAGGTTGCACACAGGCTGATGAGACACAAAAGAAAGCAAACCAGCAATGAACTTTTAAATTGCTGATAACTGTCAAGCCAGTGATACACAGTAGCGGAGTGGTCCGGTGAAAAGAAATAGCCCACTTGAAAGTCTCTGTCAAATGTTTGATGTCTTGTTATAAAGCAGCAGAGTGAACTAACTTCCTTGCTTCTGGCGTCCAGCACTCTGTTGAGGTGGCTCAGGCTTGGTCAGCCCTGCTTCGCAGGAGTGCAGAGGATCTTCCAGAAGCTCGGGTCCATCTTAAAAACGATGCACTCTATTCTGGTGTTCCTGTCCTTTTGCACTCGGTTCCTGCAACACCAATGGCAGTCTAGCCTGCAGAGGGGTTTCAGTTGAGTTTGTCTTGGAGTCGATTGGTCCCACCAACCCAAGGGGAGAAGTTTTCCGTTCCGTGCTTCTCTAGTTTATGTCGAAATAGGAGCTTCAGCACTGCAGCAGGGCTTTACCGGGCAAACCAACGGTCCAGGAGTTGCAGCAAACGTCTCTTCCAGTTTCTTTCTTCAGTTCCTTCGTCCAGTGGTCGACTGTCCTCCTTGCAAAAGACCTCGGCTTTTTATGCAAGTCGTTCCCATTATTCGCAGCCTAGCGGTCACTCACAGCAGGGTGGTTGTCCTCAAAGGACAGCCAGCTGGCCAATCACCTTTGGGTGCATCCCTGTAACCAAGGAGACTGCAGGGAGTTTCAGGCACCTCCCTGGCTTCCTGCCCGACACGCTGAAGCCAGTGGCGGGCTTCACTAGTGAATACCGCCAAAGATAAAACCAACAAAGGGACCAAACCTGGTTTGGCATGCAGAGTAAATCTCAAGAAGGACCTTTCCAACAAGAAATGGCAAAAAAATAAAAAGGACGACATACCTCCAGGTCCAACATGGGAAAGGGAGAATCAAAATTCTATCCTGGACTACATTGTGACCTCAAAAAACATGACGAATAAGATCACAGAGTTGAAGGTCTTTAAAACAAGACAAAGTGACCACAATAATAAGAATTCGCTTTGAATCTCAAGCAACAAAAATTCAAAACACCTGGAACCAAAAAGTGAGTGTAGAGCCTGGGATGAATCGATTGTGATTGACCTCTCCCAAAATACAAACTCTGAAAGCTGATTTAGATAGATGTCGAGAGCAAGGTAGAATAACACGAGTTACTGCAAATTTATAAGACCCAGCCGGATAAAAATATGAAGCCCATTACAACGAGACATGCTTATGATCCTAAAATAGTCTGCAAGAAAAGAACTAAAAAAGGCACTGAGAGATTTAAACAAATACCCTTTGAATATGGAAGATCATGTCAAGCATAAAGAGAAAATTGAAAAACACTACAAGAATTGGCTTAAGTGGCACAAATGCTCTATAGAACAAAACTATTATGAACATGTGTTACGATGGGGCCATAATGAATGAAATGGAAAATCCTCAGAATGCAAGTTTATGTAACAATCACAGAAGACAAGTGGATAAAACCCTACAGCAGATTATTTAAGAAATAAAATATGCTTCAGAAACCACAAGACTTTGAAAGAGAGGAATGGATATTACCATTACGAGAGAAGAGATTTATAACATCAAGAAACTGAATTCATCACGAGCACTAGGGCCTGACGGTCTGACTAATTTTATGCTAAAAAAGAACCCCGATGAATGGGCAGATTTCGGTTATAAACTCTTTAAGATGATCATAACTCAAGGGAGAATACCAAGTACATGGAAACGAGCATTAATTGTACCCATTTTCAAGAAAGGATCTAGAATGGATCCGGCGAACTACAGGCCCAAAGCACTACTTTACGTAGTGGGGAAAATCTTCGTCACACAGCTTTTAGCCCAATTGACAAGCTTGATAAAAGAAACTGAAGTTGTCGACCTTAGACAAACAGGTTTCGTCAAGGGGGTTGCCTGTAGTTTAAATTGGTTTATTTTGAACATTTTGAAAATGGAAGCAATTAAGCAAAAGACTCCCATTTACATTGCATTCATCGATTTAGCACACGCTTTCGACGGGGTCGATTGCGAGTTGCTATGGACAAAAATGGCTCGAAAAGGTTGCCCAAGAAGCATTATTATAGCTATAAAAGAACTGTATTCAGAAAGATTATTTGGCTGGGAGCACGAAATATGGACTCGCTGTGAACATGCAATATGGAAGAGGAGTCTCCAACTCCCCAAAAGGATATCCCACAGCTTGTACTAGGTACAAGATGAGCTTGACCTCCATTAATGCAATTGTGCTATGGAACACACTAACACTATATAGGAAGGTGGTTGGAGCAGATAATATACCACAATTTAGGATCCTTAACAAGCCTGAAGTACAAGATACAGCCGGCTTGCTAGGCAAGTGGAGATCCTTCTGCAAAGCCATCTTAAATCAATTGTACACAGACGAGATAACTGAGAAATAATCCGAATGCAGTAAAAAAAAGCTATTCGAGCAAGACTGGATCGAAACCTACGATAAAAGAATGCAACACAAAAGAATGAAGAACACACCAGTTGCGGCTAAAAGACTTAAACTACCTAAATACATGTTGAAATTCCCTTGCAACAAAAGAAAAACAACTTTCTTAAATTTAGATTAAATGTTTGGGAAACAAAAGAAAACAGTTACAACATACAAGATACAGAAGAATACAATCGGTTATGCAAATCTCCAGAAGAATCCTTGAAACATCTGGTGTTGATGTGCACCATGATGAGACGAAAGAACAAGTTGTATGGGACAAGAGATTGCTAAATACTCAACACGATCATTAGAAGAACTGTGGTCAAAAATGCATGAGGGCTAAAACAAACTGATATTTGCAATTTCATTTTTTCTGGACAGTTTACAAGAAAGATTAGGGAATACGAATGACACATTGTCAAGTAACAGCAGTGCTCTGTTTAAAGTTACTATTAGCTAAAGACGATTGCTGTCAAAAAGTTTTACTGGAGATCTTGCATAAGAATTTTGAGAACGGGACAATTTTTATTGAACAGCTGAGCTTGCCAATTTTGCTCAATGAATGTTTTGTATTACTAAATGTGTAATATTTTTGCCCTTTTGGAACGATATGAAATGTATTTTCTTTTAAAAGTTTGTAATAAACTAAAAATAAAAAAATAAAAAAGACCGGGGCCTTTTTGACTAAGTGGGCATCCCTGGGTGCAATACTGCAGCTGAGGATTCAGCCTGCGGTAAAAACCCACAATGGTAGGAAAAAGTAAACCACTGCCACCAGCCATTTATTATAGAAAGGGTAACTCCAACCGCGAACCTCAGGTACTTCTTGTGCTTGGGATGGATCGGCACATGAAAGTAAGCGTCCTTGAGGCCGAGACACACCAACCAGTCCTGAAGTTGAAGGGCCTGAGGACTTGAGAAAGAGTAACCATCTTGAACTTGTCCTTCCTGAGGAGCTTGTTCAAACCGCGCAAGTCCATGATGGGTCTCAATCCCCAGTCTTTCTTTGAAATAAAAAAATAAGGGGAATACCATCCCTTGTTCCTCTCCGCTACAGGCACCAGTTCTATGGCGCCTTTCTCCAGCAGGGACTGAATATCCTGCGCAAGGAGCAGATCCGGACACTTCAAAGAGATTCTCTGTTGGATTGTCGTGAGGCCTCTGCCGGAAAGGGAGAAAGTAGCTGTGGGCTATGATCTCCAGAATCCACACATCTGAAGTAATGGCACGCCACTCTACAAGATGCTGCGCCAGCCTTCCCCCAACTGGCTAACCATGGGACATGGCCTCATGACTGAGCTGAAGCGGCAGTGCCTGAGGGCAAAGAGGAAACTGCCCAAGCGGCCTTGGCACCTCGAGTACCCGGTTTTCCACCTCTGGCACTCCTACGGTGGCCCCTTTGACTTGCAGCTCCTCTCGATTTACTAAAGGATCAGTAATATCGAAAGGAACCTCTCCTCCAATGCTGTCCCCTAGGACGAAAAGGCGGAGGCTGGCGAACTGCAGCGCTCAATGACTTTGCTGCAGCTTTTGAGGTCTGCAACCTCTCAAGGCTCTCGTCAGTCTTGCTGCCAAAAAGATGTTCACCATCAAAGGGCATGTTGAGGAGCTGGGCTTGCACATCAGGAGCAAACTTTGACTTCCGCAACCACGCAAACCTGCGTATTACGGCGCTCGCCGCCATGGACCGGCTAACACAATCCGCCATGTCCAGACCCGACTGAACGGACTCACACATAGCATCCTTGCCATCCTGTACAAGAGCAAGAAAACCATCCCGTTCCTCCCCTTCGGGAATATGTTCAGCCTCCAATGAAATACAGTTCCACAGAGTGTGCGTGAAACGTGACAAGGAACACACGGAGTTGGCTGCCTGTAAAGCCATAAGCCATACCCCCTGAAGAAAACACTTTCTTCGCCAAGCCATCAAAACGCTTGTCGTCCCTATCAGGAGGGATGATAGGGTACGATGCCCGCTTTGCTGGGGCCGTAGCCGCCTGCACCACCAAACTCTCCGGTGTGGGGTGCGTGGTCAAGTAACAGAGGTCGCTACTGGCTGGGCGGTATTTTCGCAGCAAAGATTTGCTCACTGCCGGGAGACTCTCCGGGGCAGTTCAAGCCGCCGCCACCCTTCTTTGCAAAACCATATGGAAAGGCAGTACCGGGTCAGTTGGAGGACCTTGGTCGAGGATGTCCGTCAGGTCACCATGCAGAAAATCCACAGGTGGCGCAAACCACCCCAAGTATTCCGTAACCCTCGACATAAGGCGCTGGTATGAGGACTCTGCATGGGTGCCAGGCTCCAGGCTACAGAACTCCACCTCCGGAGAGGTGTCCAGACCACTGGCGTCGTGCAGCAACTGACGCAGGTCTTCAATCTGGCTATAAGCACACAAAATCTCATCAGGCACCTCCTCAGGCACCATACCTTCCTCAGACCCCTCAGAAATCGAATAGAGAGATTGGAAGGAGGGCACAGAAAAAGGGACCTCGAAGGCGCCCGGTGGTCGCGACGACCACTCGAGCCTGAAGGCGTACGAGAGGCGTCTCTAGCACGCTCACGGCCGGCGTCTTTCGATGGCGCGGACGGAACACAGCCCTGTGATTGAAAAATCGCCATCATCTCCTGCCAGAACTAATCCCATTCCGCAGGAGTGGAATGCTTGTTGGGACAAGTAACCCGCCGATGGGCGGAGTACTCTGATGAGGACGGGGAAGGTGACCTGTGACAGCGCTTCCATGAGTGCCCCGAAGAGACAGGAATGGCGAGACCGACTCCTGGACCGAGATCCCCCCCGGACTCACGACGACAATGTGGAGAGTCGTCCCTCAAATCGTCCGTTGAAAGTCCAGCGGATCGCGACTTCCGGGGCTTGGCCACCTTACCCACCGACAGCTTCTTCTTACGCTCCCGCAAGGCCTTCGATGTAAGCGACTGGCAGTCGACAGTCATCCGTATCGTGGTCCTCCCCGAGGCACCAGAGGCAAGCGTCGTGCGTGTCCGTCAACGACATATTGGACCCGCAAACCCGACACTTCTTAAAACCCGACCGCGGGGTGGAAGAAGCCAAAGACATCATTGACTACACAAAAGAACAGGTTCGAAGAACCGAAAGAACAGGATTCAGTAGAACCGAGGTGCGCCGAGATCTCCGAAGCGAACACGTTCGCGGAAAAAACGGAACTGAGGCTATGGGCGTTGTGCGTCCTACTTATAACATCCGGTGACGTAGGCTCGACGGAGGCCCTCGAGGAGAGCGTATCTACGCCATCGACACAGGACGCAGAAAATTTTCCAAAGCAGCACAGCTGTGGCGATTGCTGTCATAGATATGGAATACATCGGAGGACCCAAACCCCTCGAAAAAGGGGATACTAAGTAACCCCTCGAACACTCTATGTAAGATAGTGTGTGCTGTGTGTACAAAGAGAAGGGAATAGTTTCTTACCTGTAACTCCATTTCTCCAGCATTGGTATCTTTCATGGATTCACATGCTTAGAATATTCCCCGTCGTCAGACTGGGACCCTCGGTACACATATATAGCCTTTTCCTATAGGAAAACTTCTGACACTTTTGTGTCCTATCTACGTCCTTTTAGGACCCGCCTACGCATGCTCCGTAGGCTGTCCCAGTATAAGAGGCCCGCCCCCGCGGCTCCCCTTCAGATTTCAGCCCCTCCAAAGTAGGAAGGGTCAAACCTATCAAGCATTTACATTGCATTCCGGGGAGGCTGGCGGGCGCATGCCTGGCATATGTCCGTTAGCGGAATTCCTGCCCATAATGCTGCTGAGGAGGACGTTGATCTTGTGGAATGGGCTCTAGGATGCCCTTGCAGCGGCCTTCTGGCCTTGGAGTGGCAAAACGCAATCGTCGACGAGACCCATCAAGCCAATCCTTGCTTAGAAATTGCTTTTCCTCTCGTCGACGGACCATATGCGATGAACAGTTGTCGAGTAGACCGGAGTTCCTGTGTATGATGTAGGTAACATTTTAGGGCCCTCTTAACGTCCAAGGTATGAAGAGCTTTTTCTGCTGCCGATGATGGGGTCGCGAAGAAAGTAGGGAGAACAATGGACGAGTGTTTGTGATACACTGTAGGAAATTTTGGGACGAACGTAGGATTAGTTGCCAGAACCACCTTGTCTTTAAAGAATCTTAGGTATGGCGGGTCTACGACCAACGCTTGCAGTTCCGAGATTCTTCTAGCTGATGTGATGGCAATTAAGAATGCCAACTTCCACGATATGAATTTCATGTCCGACGTGGCCATAGGCTCAAAGGGTGGTTTCATTAAGCCTGCCAACACTATGTTGAGACTCCATGTTGGTGGGAAAGGTTTTACCGGGGGAAAAGTTCGAAATAAACCCCTCATGAAGTGTTTCACAAGTCTGTCGCTGAATAGAGGAGACGACTGTCTCTTCCTCGTGAACCTAGAGATGGCCGCCAGGTGCACCTTTATCGATGTGAAAGATAAACCCCCCCTCTGCCAAGAGAAGCAGGTATGGTAGAACTTGCTCCGGAGTCACCTTCAACGGATGTAGGCCTTGTTGTCCTCGACACCATTCACAGAACCTCCGCCACTTATAGGTGTAAGATTTGTTGGTAGAAGGGGCCCGAGCCGCTTGCAGAATTTTCTGACAATCCTCCGAAACGTCTAAGGTACCGAACTCCGAAAAGTCAGGAACCAGGCTGTAAGGTTGAGACTGTCCGGGTCGTGATGCCACACCGTGCCTTTGTCCCGGGACAGTAGGTTCGGGACTCTCGGAAACGCTATTGGATGTTCCAGTGACAGGTGAAGCAGGTTGGAAAACCACTGTTGCCGCGACCAGTACGGTGCCACTAGAATTACCCGGCAACTGTACCTGCGTATCCACTGTACTGTCCTCCGTATGAGGGGAAACGGAGGAAAAGCATAAAGGAACTTGTCCGTCCATTGGAAGGAGAATGCCTCCCCCATGGAACCCTCCTGTGGCCATCTGCTTGCGAATTGCTCGCATTTCTTGTTTTCCTTGGTTGCGAAAACGTCCAGTGGGGGGTGACCCCATTTCTCAAAAACTTTCATCAGCTGAACTGTGTCCATTGCCCATTCGTGTATCTGGGCCATCCTTCTGCTGAGGGAATCTGCTTGCGAATTCCTCACTCCCGGGAGATGGTGAGCCACGATGGAAATCTCGTGCTTTAATGCCCAATGCCATACTTTCTGGGCCTCTATGGAAAGAGTCCTTGATTGTGTCTCTCTTTGTTTTCTCAAATAAAACATGGCCATCGTATTGTCCGTCAGCACTCGTACTCTCGATTCCTTGATGTGTGGTAGGAACGCCTTCAAGGCCCATCGTACTGCTCTGAGCTCTAACACGTTTACGTGTAGGAGTGACTCCGTTTGAGACCAACGACCTTGCGTTTGAAGAGTGCCCATGTGAGCTCCCCATCCGGTTAGGGACGCATCCGTAGCTATGGTTCGCTGGAAATCCGGTTCCTGTATGGGTACACCGTTCAGATTGTGGACACTCTGCCACCACTGAAGGGTCCAAAGCAGTTTGTCGTCGTTGATGGTTATCTTGTCTGACCACGATCCTTGGGCCTGTGTCCGCCGGTCCGCGAGGAATTCCTGAACTGGCCTCATGAATAGGCGACAGTTTGCCACCAGATGGATGCAGGATGCCATGGCTCCTAGGACCGAAACGTATTTCCTCACTGAGAGCCTGGTGTTTTGCCGTAGTCGGCTCGCCAGTTGATTGAGTTTTGAGGTTCTGTCGAGGGAAGGCTTCACTAGCCCCGACTGGGTCTCGAACTGTGCCCCCAGGAACACCAACGTTCTTGATGGCCGCAGAGAGGATTTTTCGAAGTTTATGGCAAATCCCAGCTGTTGTAGAAGCTGCATGGTGGCTTGCAAACTTGTGTTGGTCGACGCTGGGGAGGATCCCCTTACCAGCCATTCGTCGAGGTATGGGTATACGTGGTGGCCTTGCTTCCTTAGCCAGGCCGCTACTGGGGCCAGGCATTTCGTGAACGTTCTGGGGGAGGTCTTGAGCCCAAAGGGAAGAACCGTGAACTGGTAGTGAGTCCGCCCTATCACAAACCTCAGGAACTTCCTGTGTTTCCGACACATTGGAATATGGAAGTACCCGTCCTGTAAATCCAGGGACGCTAGAAAATCCCCTTCTTGAACGGCTCGGATCACTTCTTGCAGCATGAGCATTTTGAATTTTAGGCTCTTTAAAGACTTGTTGAGATCGTGTAAGTCTAGAATGGGACGCCATTTGCCGTTCGGCTTTTTTACGACGAAGTATCTTGAGCAGACTCCTTGACCTTTCTGTGATGTTGGAACTAATTCTATCACGCCCTTTGCTAACATGAGTGTTACCTCTTGTTGCAGTACCCTCAGATGGGAATGAGCGGTGAACGCAGGTGGAATGTGCGGAGGGCTGTGCTTGAATTGTAGAGAATGCCCGTTCCTTATTGTGTCCAGCACCCATTGATCCGTCGTTATTCGTTCCCATTCGACGACATAGGCTGATACTCTTCCCCCCAGAACGGTGTGTTGTTCGTCATTGCTGATATTTATTTTGCTGGTCTCTCGACGACGACGGATAGGATGGTCTCTTCCTGGACGTCTGGAAGTTCCGGCGTCGGTTTGCAGTTTGGGACGCACGCCTGTATCCCTGGGAGGGGTAAGCCGACCTACCAAAGGATCTGTCTCCTGACACAGAGAATCTAGAATTACCTGAAGCCCCTCTAAAGGGACGAAAAGACTTGTAGCTTCGGCCACTCTGGAGGGCACCCAATGAACGTGCCGTGTCCGAGTCCTCTTTCATTCCCTTTAGGGCCTCGTCTACCTTCTCTCCGAATAGAAGGTCTCCCTCAAAGGGCATATTTAATACTTTGTATTGTACACCTGGCCTGAAGTAGGTACACTTAGCCATGGATGTCGTCGTAACACGACCCCATTATTGACTTGCTTAAAGCCCGACTCAGCGAGGTCAACCGCGATGTTTACTGCGTGATTGTAGGCTTCCTCACCCTCTCGGACAAGTAACATCGCTGCCTTCCTATGCTCTTCCGGAAGATGATCTAGCAACGGAGCCAGCCTGTGCCACATTTCTCTGTCGTATCTGGCTACAATAGCCAGAGAGTTTGCGGCCTTTACGGTAGTTGCTCCCACGGATAGCACTTTTTTGCCGAAGGCATCCTGACGTCTTGCCTCGTTTTCAGGCGAAGTCGTGCACTTGTGCTGGGCCTTCGCTTTCCTCGCCGCTGCCGCCGACACCACCGATTCAGGCGTTGGTTGGGAGGATAAGCACTTGGGGGTAGACTCTGGAGCCTTAAACTTTTTCTCAAGGCGTCCTTTTACCGCCGGCTCCGAAAAGGGGTGACGCATTGTCTGCAAACCCTCCTTCCACACGTGGTCTAGTATGGGTATTGAGAACACGGACCTCCTTCTCTTACCCATGTGGTCGAACAAAAAACAGTCCTTTTTCTGTTCTTCCTGGGACAAACCAAATTCCTTACAGGCCTTCTTCATCATAGAATGGAATGATGCAATATCGTCCGGGGGGGGGGGACGGGTGAGCTGGGCTTCTTGGGGTTTCTAACTCCACCTCTGACTCCCAGGTTGGATCCCTGGAGGGGGATGATGAGATATCCGACATGGCTCCCCTGTCAGACTCCGAATCTGGCAGCTCACCTTCCTCTTGGGGTGCCTGTGGTGCTAAGACTGGCGTGCGTAAGTGGACGGGACGGGCCCGGCTCGTCGACGGGTGACTGTGGCAGGTTTACCTGAGGTAGTCTCTGGTCCAACGACTGTACTAAAGACTGAAGCGTGGACAGAATCTCCAACGACAAAACAGATTGAGAATAGGGGCAGACACCGGAATTCCGGATCTCCTAGTCGACGACTTGTCAACCACTCGTAGCCCGAGGTCTGCCGGGCCAGCTATTGTCCCCCGAGGACAGCGACACAGCCTGTTCCTGCAGTAAAGTATCCGGAGGGATCAGATCAAAAACTTCAGGCCTCCAGGCTTCCTGTAGAACCTCCGTTGACGAGGCCACCGTCGCAGTCGTCGTGACGGTGGATACCACATGCGTCAGTGGTAGGGTGGAGGCCGATGACTGGACCTCCACCCTACCGGTGCTGTGTGTCACAATGTAAAAAAAATGATGCCTATGGAGTTTGTCAAGACTCCAAAACCAAAAGAGAACCAGAGTTCAAATCAAATAAAAATGCATGAGGGTGTGGGAAAAATAGTCTCACTCTCTTCAGGATCAAAATTAAAAGTCCTAAAGTCCAGCTAAAGAGCTGGGGCTCTGGAATTAACACAGAAATGAGAATTCTACCCAGCATTTCCCAAATGAGAAAATTTGAAGGCTAAATGACATAATCGACTTGGCACACAGTGGCACTATTTAATCCAGTTTGTTTTAAAGAAGTATGCATACTAGCACTGCCTTAACTGGAGTGCATGCTCCTATAACGTTCTCCTGTAATCATGGTACAGCAGGAGTCTGCAAACTTCGGCTCTGCAGATATGTTGGACTACAAATCCCATAATCCCTTACCATTACCTATGGTTGTGGTTGATGAAAGCTGTAATCCAAAACATCAGGTGAGCCAAAGATTGCAGACCCTTGCCCTACAGCCTGCAAACATTGATATGGATATCGGTCAACGAAAAATGACTGCAGGGGTGAAAAGAAGAGCTCTCTTAATGGAAGTCTGCAGGCAACAATCTGACATTTGAATGTTGTTTTCGATTAAAAAGAAAACTTTTAAAAGTTCAATTGTGCATAATTTAATTCGACCAAAAAAAAAAAAATCAAGCAAAGGCACCTCCTTTTTATGAATCATAAAGCTGTGCGCCAGAATCTGCAACACACTTCAACAGGGCATAACGTGAAATAAAAACAAAGAAAAGGGTTTTTTTCTCAATGTAATAAAGAAACTGCCTTTGGATTTCTGAATTCACTGCCTCGCATTTGATGGGCTTCCACCGGGTTGGCTTTTTGAGCCCAAACGTCGAAAATCAATTTTTCAAAAAGCTCTCCGTTTAAATCGTTTTTTTTGCGATGCAGATGCATTCACTTCTCAAAACGTCTAACTTACAATTTATTTAGTGTGAAAAGCATCTACTTTGACTCCTACTTTGCACAAAAAAACAGGCTCTGCAAAAGAACCTACGTGTTCTCGGAGCAAGCTTGCACGGTTTAAAAGGATGGTTTTCATAGCAAATGCTGGTCGTGTCTTGCAGAAGATGGCCCCTTTAAGCATTTTTTGTGAAGTTGTAAATTCACTAAAAACATTCTGGAATCAAGTTTGGAACATTTTTTAGCTCGTCTTCGAAGGTCATGTTCTCTTACTCCGGGCACCAACACACTCGGAGGCCTTACCCTCGAGTCCAGTTGATAGCTAGTCCTATCTTCCGCTTGACCGCTTAGTTTCAGTTTCTATTCTGCCAATTGGAAGCACTTCAAAAGGTCAGTGCTCGGTCTTGGTGGAGTGGCAAGTGACAGGTCTCATTTCCACAGATTAGAAAAATGCCTACACATTGGTGAAACAGGATATTAAGCAATGTGCTTTTTGTGGACCATTTCTTGAATCCTAGTTCTGCGATCGCTCCTTCTCCTCTTGATTTACATTCCTACCTGAGGATGTCGCTAAACCCTCCTGAACAGGTTCTACTTCTTGCTAGTTTACCCAGAACTTAGTTTTGTGCCTCTATTTTAGTAGGCTTCACTTATGCACGTTTTTCCTATGACAAACCTGCTATATTATTGATTAAACCAATCCAACAACGACCCAATGCTATATGGGCTATTGGCTAGTACAAGGGCCACACTCCCCCTTTCCCTCAGGTGCATCCACTCCCTTGTGTATTCTATGAGTGCTAAAGTATTTTTCTGCCTTTTATCGGGTGATTCTATATCCTTATTGTTGAAACTAAGCCTACGTTAGTTACTCAATTACCCCCCAAGACATGGGTATGCAACCTTTGCCTCTCCACATGTTTTGGACTACAACTCCCATCAGCTCTATCCAGCATAGTCAATAGTCAGGGATTATGGGAGTCGTAGTCCAAAAAGTCACCAAAAACAAAATCGGTATAAACACAGGTTGCAGACTTTTGCTCCAAGACCCATTTAATGAATGTTATTTTTAGGATTATTTCTATCTTCATAGTGCTCTGCTCCATTAGAGATTACTTTCTTATTTTGAGCCTACATATCCACAGTTTGTTCTTTACTGAGATGGACAATTTTCTTGTTGGGGATCAATGTCGATTTGATTGCATTTTCAAGTCGCATTTTACTAATTTTAGAATACTTTGTATTGTAGCCCTTGATTCAAATAAAGTATTTGTATAAGTTTTGAGGCTTCTTCTATAAACACAAAATCAGTACACTGGCGGTGGGAGTGCCATAATGAAGCAGCTGCTCTTACGTATTGTGGGGCCGGCAGCGGTCACACGGCCAGCCTCACAGGTGCTGGGCGGGCCCAGCACCATGTTGATGTTCCAGGGTCACTCTGATTTACTGGTGTTGCAGGTTAAGACCCTGTGAGGCTTCAGGGACACAGCCTTGGTGCCGGAGCACCTTGGATGCGGCAGCATCCTTGTTGGGGGGTGCCTGGGCTGGACTCGGTGCCCAGACCAGCAAGGACCTGAAGGACACACAATGTGCGGGCCTGCACGTCCGTGATCACACAGTATAAGCCTGCAGGCCCAAAGTGAGAGACAGAGACAACAGGAGTTCTATAGTTGGAATCTGCAGCCCTTCTGTTGCACGTGCCTGCAGGGGATCCTTTTATTAGCTTGGGCCATGGCACAATCATGGGATATCTTAAAAGGGCAATACACTTGGTAGGGACACATCACGTTAAAAGGGCAATATACTTCGGAGGGTCACGCAGCACTATGGACCTAGCAACCAGTCAACAAGCAGGAATGGTGTCCGGGTCTACCAACCTTTTCAGTTGAAAGGGCCCTCTAGGTGACTCCCAGAAACTGCCTTATAACACGCCAATATATTGCTTTCTATATTACTTACGTTGTAGGGCTTCAGCTGTGCACCTTGCAGTGCTCGACCTTACAAGCTGTGCTTGTTGGAGCCTTTGCAGCCCGCACTTCCCTCGGGTATACAGAAGTGCTATCAACTTGTTGCCTTTGAACACTGGTTCCTTCACATCTGCCACTTGCTAACAAAGAAGGATGTAAAGCTTTTTTGGTGGTCATTTACAGCCTGATTCATGGCATTATCTGCACGTAAAACGCACATTTGCGCGCCATTCAGCCCGAAAATCTGAGGTATAGGGATTTTCTGGCAGAATGGCATGCAAATCGGCGTTTTAGCTCTGCGCTAGCTGGCTATCGCTCTATAAGCAACCCCCCCCACCCATCATGTTGAAATGGGCCCCCACACATCTGCAGCCGGGTCGGTCGTCAATATATGGATAGAGGTAGACAAGACAGGCAGGCGACCCCTAGCACATTCTAAAATAAAAAGGCCATTATATCGCCAAGTTACTGGTTATATTCCACCCATTGCGGCTTAAATGCACAGGGAGAGAAGATGCCACGGCACACATACCAAAGTCAGCGAGCTTCAGCTCCCCCTTTTCATTGATGAGTAGATTCTGAGGCTTCAGGTCGCGGTGCAGCACCTTTCGTTGGTGGCAGTAGGCCAGGCCGCGCAGCAGCTGGAACAGGAAGAGCTGGCAAGACAAAAACAGAGGAGAGACTGTCAGACTGCCATCGCAGACTATCGCAGACTCATTTAACAGAATAGCTCTAAATTGGTGTATAGAACGTAAATCCAAAATAGCTGGTGGGCTGCGAGGGACGCTGTTGTAGGGCTAGGGTTAGAGGCATCGAGAGAGCAGACAAACAGGCAGGGTACCAGAACAGACAAAAGTGGGGTCCCAGAGGACTAAAACACATGTGAACAGGCAGCAACCCCTGCGTAGGCAAACGCAGGCCATATTTAAAGCACCAAAACGCTGTTCTGGTCATCCAGTCAGATGATGGCAACACGCCTCAGGCATACACACGTTCAACTGTTGCTTGCGTTTGCTATTCCTGTGGAAATTCAGCCTGCCGTTTAGAAAGTAGCGATTCTGGGTTTTATTTGATTTGTGCAACTTCTGTTTTTGTACTTCAGTGCAGCAAAAAGTATACCGTATACGGTAGTGTTTTTGGACAGCATAGCGCCTCCGCTTTTTCTGGGAATGTGGCTGGTGCCCCGTAGAACGACAGTCCGAGGACCAAATGCTCAAAACAACGATGCAGGCACATTTCCGGCGTGCCGCCACAGCTCAGCAACCGAAGCAACTGAACACAAACAGCCGACATCCCTTTGCAGGCAATCCCACAACACAGGCATGTGCTCGCTCGTGCAGAAGGGCTGCTCCGCAACAGGCCTTACTGTCCGAGAGAGCTGGGGAGCTCTACTCCGACCAGCTGGGATTAGGTGTGGCACTTCTAATATTAATAACTGAGGGGATGGCAAACAGCTGATTCTATTTTTTGTCCATTCCTCCGCACCCCCGCCCCTCGGGGCCTTCCAGAAGGCTAGATGAAGCCCAAGTAATCAGACAACAAGTCGGGCCCTTTCCTGCCCAGCACGCCCCTTTACACCCATGGCGGCCGAATGGAAGCGATTCTCCGGAGGGAGAGCTAGTGCCCTGGCTGTGGTCTTCATCTCGCTGATAGATTTTATCCATCAGCGGGGAATATTGGACTTGGTCTGTGTGGAGCTGTCACAGTAGGGCTGGTTTCACAGGGTCTTCGCAGCGATGGGAAGCGGTTAAAAGGGTTTGCACTGGCCTGGGGGAGCAGGTGGCCTTTTTTAATCGCTATTCAGAGGGTATTATTGTGAGAGGAGGCGTACACATGGTAGGGCCTGAGTGGTCACCCCCCCCCCCCAAAATCTGTAAATGCCCACTCAGCAGCGCTCTGTGGGCATTTACATAGCTTCATGTCACTGTGGTGGGACCAACTACATTAGCTTCAGGCCCCACTTGTTAGACAATCCTGGCCACGCCTCTTGTAACGACGTGGCCGCACACTGGGGCTCCGTTGTGTCAGCATGCTCGCACTCTGACCAGGATTACATTTAAGAGTAGTACTCGACTATTTTATTGCAGCATAAATCGTTTGTCCAGCAGCTAGCCACGTGTCCAGCCATTCCTAGCAGAGGTGCAGTAAAAACTGTTCCGGACTTTCTCCATCCCGAGGATCCACTACTTCCAGCTATGGCCAACACGGTTAAAGCAGTACTTGGGTCACTCTCCCACACGAATGGAGGTCACCATGGCAGCGCTTCCAGCTATGACTGGCAGGTGGCCTTGTAGGAATAGTACCTGTCCTCCCCCGCCCATAAATTGCGAAACCTATAGGCTCCATGTACCCTGGGGCAGAGGGGGCAGTTGTTCCGCCCCCTTTCTCCTTCAACAAAAGGGGCAGCAGTGCCAGTTTGACCATGTGGAGATTCGGCAAACAAACGATGTACTGAAGTGCAATGCCCTTCTAAATCACGGGAAACCGCAGGGGGTCGTGCTCCTTTCCTGCCAGAGGCGTAGCCCGGATTGTCTAGCAAATGGGGCCCGATGCTAATGTAGTTGGGCCCACTGCACTGACAAAAATATCTGTAAATACCCACACAGTGCTGCTGAGTGGGCATTTACAGATTTTGGGTGGGCCTTGCCCCTCAGGCCCTACCCTGCCTACACCTCTGTTTCCTGCTGGGCTCAAGCTAGGTGAAGAAGTGTTAGCATCCATCTTGCAAATTATGTGCTGGCCACTACCAGTTCGAAGTGGGAAGGGCACCTCATCAATGAACCCCGTGAGCCTTCATTTTTGGAGGGGGACAGGCCACAGCTGTATGCGGCAATGGAAGAAATACGGGACCGTAAAGCAGAATGCTGCGAAAACAGGCAGGTTAGGCGACTGTTATTGAGATGTTATTTGGACCTGCCCCCATGGCTCCCCTCCCCACACCTGCAGCTAAATTTGGGGTAAAATGTTTTGTTTCGACCTCTGGGTGGTTACATTGAACCCAGCTCGCTTGGTGTGGGAATAACTGCCCCATTGTAATCACATTTTAAAATAATAATAATAAAGTAGTTTTTTTTCTCCAACTGTGATCATCATGAATTGACAGCCATGGCGAAAACGACTTCACTCAGTACAACCACCACTGGCCAGCAGCGACTCCTCGGGCACAGGCAGGGACGTGTGCTATCGGGCAAAAGCCTCTACGAACCATCACACAGGGTCTTTCTCAGAGTGAGAAATATATTAGCTTCAAATATTCATCTTTGTTCCACAAACGCTCATAGATTTTACAAACCCTCTATCTCACTCACACACCACACTCTATTGGGAAACGTTTGATGGATAAACCAACCCTTTCAGGTCTAAAAATCAGTTTGCAACATTTCGTTAAGGGCGCAACAAGGGAGATACAAATCTGGGCCGTGGTTTTTTTTGGGGGGGGGGGGGGGGTAAGGTGGGTTATCCTGTATTCCTTGGCAAATACAGATCGCTCCAGATGAAACCTGGCCGCACGCTCGTCAGACCGCAGCGCCCTCACCTTGACGTTGTGCAGGTTGATGACGTTGCCGCAGTCGTCGAGATACTGCTTCAGGTCCTTGTCCTGAAAAGAGAGAACGAGGCAGCGAGTCAGGCACGCGGCAGTTACCCCGTAAACCGAGCGGCAGGCGGGAGGGCAGGGTCTGATGCTAGCCAATATTTCAAAGAGGAAAGTCTCCCGGAGTTCACAAATCCCCCACCAGAAACAGAACTGGGAATGCTGTAAACGCCCAGTTTATTATTTATAGGATTTTGCGGCGCTCATATGCAATTGCCAGAATTTGGGCAGTGCCCTAAAAGTCATAACGAAGACTGGAAAAAATAGCTAATCTTGACCGATATCCGATTTCAAATGAAAACAAACATCTTCCCACAATAACAGGATCACCAGAACTTGCTATTAAAAAGGGCCATTGAAGCATTTCTAACCAGCACACATCTTTGCAACTCTCTGAACCCATCACATGACGGCCATACAAAAAGGTTTGCTTTCTTTCCCACGCTCACCCCCACCTCGCCTAATCGTGATAGGGGCCATATCCATATATCTATTTGTATGGGCTTATCAAATTCCCCCGACGTATTTTCAGTAAGGGAAAGGATCACACACCTTCCCATATAATTCAAACATTTCATCTTTAACTTTGGTGCCAACCCTTTCCCAACTTTTCCAATGACTAGCCTCCAATCTCTCAGACCTCGGATGGACCTCCACATCTCAATGAAATGGACACACTGTTCATTCTGGGGGGGCGGGAGCGGGGAGTTAAGAGGGATCCATTATGCAATGCATCTCTGGCAAATAACCTGTGCTGGTATTTATTCTGTAGGTCATAGCTTCTGATAATGGGGTGCCTTCTCTTTAGCCCCCCCCCTCCCCTGCCCCCCCATGTGTGTCACATCTGGATTCAGGTCCTGCCTGGATCCCTTCCTCTTGGGGTGCAAATGCACGTGGGCTATGGAGGCCTCCAAGCTACGTGCCAACCACACATCAGCCATCACTCAGACAGACACTTTGGTGGAGAGCTTCGAGAACTGCACTATACTGTTGACCAACTGCTCCGAATGGACGGAGGAGACCAGGGGCAGGTTCAGGCAAGAACCATGCAATCTCGTATTAGCGTGTGGACCAAGCACAGTGGCCAGAGATGCCACAGGATGGGGTGGGGCTCAGGGAAGTGTAGAAAAAGACACATGCACCTCAGCATTATTGCAGTCTTACCCCTGGTCCAGAACTCTTTTTCACACTATCACAGGCTGTGCCATGAGTAGCAGCTTACCAGGTACTCGAAGACCAGGGTGAGGGATTTCTCTGTGTGGATGATGTCGTGCAGTGTCACAATGTTGGCATGCTTCAAATCCTTCAATAGGGACACTAGACGTAGATCAAAGAAAAACAAAATAGAGATTGAAGTTATCTTTAGGAATGTATCAGGGCTGTAGGATAACTGCAGAGACAAACTCCCCACAGATGGCCACCAAAAGCGTGGCTTTGAGCACAGGAACACTAACCAAGCCACGACTAACACCGGTTTACACCGGTTGCAGTCTTCCAGATCAGCGGCTAACCAGACCCAAAATGCTGTAGTTTATTAGATCTTGGGCTCTTTCCTATGGATAACATACTTCAAAGTTTCTCTGGAAAACCCACAGAAAGCAGATAGGAACTGGGTACTTCCAACCTGCGCCCATTAACATCAATGGTTTTGGATCAGCGTTTAACACCAACAAAAAACACCCATTTTTTGTTTTCATTTTATATTGCGAAGTGCAAGGCCACCAATAGCTGTAGATGGATGCCATACAAGACCACTTACATTGCATACTACCCATACAAAAACCAAAACACTTACCTTTGTAAGTACTTGTTTTTAACTGCACTCAAGGAACAAGATGCAAGGGCACACATTTGGCTTATTTTATTTATAACAGGAACTCATTTTTAAATCAGTCTTCTGAGAGTAAATGCCTCAGCTGTGCATGTAAATAACAGTGGCAGGACTTATACAACACAAACTTTGATGTTACTATATCGTAGAAGGACGTAGAAATCAAAAGAACAGACACTTCCAAGTTTTGGTGCCTTTTTCTCAGCACCAAAGAAGAACAAAAAGCTCTGGTTGGAAGCTGCTTGATCCCTTGGTCCTGGACTCTGGTGAGGGGATCTGGATGAAAATTTCCTGCTTCTGTAGGGTTCTCTGGGTGCCCATGAAGGGTTGGCCATATTCGTACTTCCGAAGACAATGCATAGATGGTCAGGGGTCCCCGGGCATTTGGATTCTGTAGCCTTGGAAAGTCACAGCTAGTCGGGGGTTGCGGCAAAATTAAGCTGGTCTCAAGGCTCGTTGATCCCACTAGCCCAAGGGAAGAAGTCTCCCCTTACGGGTCTTCCCAATCAAAATGAAAGCCTGGTCAGCACAGCTGCAGGGCTTCACCGGGCACTTCACGGTCCAGGAGAGTGCTGCTGGCGTCTCTTCACAATTGCGTCGGAAGTTGTCCTCCCGGTGGTCGATTATGCCTCTAGTCCCCAAAACTTCGCCTTTTAAGCAAGTTCCCATTCATTCACAGCCCTTGGGCTGTCAATCACCCAGCAGGGTGGCAGTCATACCTGACAGCCAGCCGGCCAATGAGAACTGGTTTCACTCAGGCACACCTAGAGACAAAGGACAGGGAAGTTTCGGGACCCTCCCTCACTTCCTGCCTTTCCAGACACACTGGATGGAGCATGGGCGGGCCCGCAAAATGCAGAAAGGACTCACACCTGATTCAAACAGACTAAAAGCCAAAAGGAAATAACTGACAAGAAATGGCAACAAAAAAAAAGACAGGGGTCATTTTGGGAAAATGGTCACTCTTGGGTGATGTAGTGCAGTTGAGAAATCAGCCTGCAGATACATGGCACAAAGGTAGTAAAAAAGAAACCACTGCCACCAGCTATTCAAGTTAGTTAGTGTAACAGAATGTTACAGGAGAGGTGGGATAATGAGTTACTATGTAATCCCCCCCCCCCCAGCACCTGCCATATGATGGTGTGCTAGATCCAAAAAATAAAGGGTAAGACAAAAGTCATCTTACTATTCTTGGGAACAGTAGTTCACCCAGAAAAACCATTTAATTTCTCAGTGACTCTTCACAAAAGGTGCTGTTTGTCACCATGCAAAAAGCAGATACCTATGGAAGTGTCGAAGTACGTAGAAGTACTGTTGACTGTGGAGAAGGCAGACGTGACTCGTTTTTCGCCCATTGGATTGAGGCTGGGTCGGATATCGTAACCGGCGTGTCTCCAGGAGTAGTGCTTTCACTGCAACGCCACGAGGATAGTGGCCATTTAAAAGTAACTAGCTCAAATGGAAATATTGAGGAGGCAGTGATTATCAAACCTGTGTGTGGACACAGGCTGGGGTGTGTGTGGTCTATCTAGTGACGCTGGATGCGAGTGAATTCATATGCTGTCCCGCCATTAAGCCCTTCCTTTATTTTTATGTCCCTCCTTTAGCTCACCTGCCTAACTGAGTAGACCCCGCCCACTAGAACTGCGAGTGACCCAACAAATACCCAGCAGCCAGCGCACCTTGCACGTGCATTGTGGAAGTACTGTTGACTGTTAACTGTGCGCGGCGGGCGGCTGCAAGTCTTTAGCACATAAGAGTGGTGGGAGTAAACACCCTGTCTATGAGAGACGAATAAGGTAACGATAAGGGCGAATGTTATAATTTGGTCTAAACTGTCAGAATTTGGCTGGGATTCTAACATATAGGGTAAAACGAGGAATAGAGCACCTTAGAAATAACTTGGACTGCAATAGTTTATAATCCGAATAGAAATGGAATTACGGTCCATTAATGTGAAAACAAAATCAGAAATGGTGCGGAGTGAGAAAATGATTAGGCCTAATAAAACCTACAAAATAAAGGTAATAGGTAAACGAGGACTGTTGCCTGAGAGTAAGCTGGCAAAAATGACCACGTTCTTTAATAAGATTGAAAATCTATCCCAGGTGAATTGCATTCCACTTACCGATACGGAAATAAATGATTGCAGATCTGAATTGGTTGATGACCCAACGCTTAGACTGCCTTGTATAGGGACTAAGTTAATCTCGCAAATGTTGCAGAAGCCCAAAAAAAATAAAACAGATGAAGTGAAGACAGTTAGTACCCCATTTATCAGTAATGTGTGTAGAGATTGTAAAATGGGGTAGAAAAGATGAGGTACGCTCTGAAATAAATTGTGCAACTCCCAAAGGCAAGAACCATGACATGGGATTTAAAATAATAGAGAACGGGAATTATATCCTGAGCTGGAGTAAGAAGAAATTGAGCGTGCCCTTTTTTGGTATAGATAATATAGACACAGAGTCGTGCCATGTCAGAGTCGGTTTTCTCTGAGCTACTTCTGAGTGACAATGTCAAAGATGTGAAATTAGAGAGGGTGGTCATTGAAACTGTAACAGCTCCAATAGTATATACTGAGGCACCACATGTGAACACAGACCAGTTAGACACCCGGCAAAACTTGCGGATGAATATTAGTAACCCCACTGCCAATAGTACTCAATTAAGTATTAATGAGCGTTTTGCCCCTCTTAAAAAAAAAAAAAAAGAGGAATTATGGGAAGCCCTAGAAAGAGTGCTTGTAGAGTTGGTTGATAGATGTGATACAATAGAAAGAAAGTTGGATGTCCATTCCGTCTCGTCACATAAGAGCATAAACAAAGGACGTAAAATCTGTAGAGAAATAGGAATTAACACAGAGGTAGTCGATTTGGAGGCGCATGCAAAAGAGCCCATACCTGGGCTGGCATCCCCGGCTACTGAGAACCCGCAAAGTGACATCTCTTCAGGGTATACAATAGCCGATGAAGCTAGGCCAGAGGGATACCGGGGGAGGCAGAGAAATGGAAAAAAAGATTAGGAAACTTAGGAAACAGAATCTGAGACAAGCTATGACGTATACAAATAAACATGAGGGAAGTAGAAAGAATGGCTGTATAGCAAGAGACGCTGCCAAAGCCAATATTGTGACCGAACCTGTTCCCCCTCCAGCCACAGATGATAAAGTGCAGTTTAGTAGACCTAAACCAATTCACCTCTGAAAGGAACAGAACTTCCTTGGCATACAAAGGAGCCATTGAAGCTCCAGCTGAGAACGCAATGCCCAAAAGATTATACAAGAAATCAGTGAAATGCATAAACCGGCCTTGGGTGCAGAACCTGCTTGCAAGCCCCCGAACCCCACATTAGATGATTGGGTAATGCCAATCAAAAACAAAAAGGAGAACTAAAAAAAAAAAAAAATCAAAAGCAGATGGGATTACCACAAAAGTGCTGAAAGCGATAAAAAGTCTATTCCATGAAGAAGCTGCAGGTGAGATTGATGAGCAGGCTAGCTTGAGTTGCCCTGAAGTGCCAGTTCCTGGCACTAGCAATTAAATCTGTGCACTTTCAAGATAAAGAAGGGGGCGATGAGAATAAACCCACCTACAAGAAAGACCCGAAGAATTTTTGTGAGGGCACTACAGTTCCAAGAAATGAAAGTCCACTATAATTGAGATTCTTAATAGACACCGTATTGTTGAGCTATGTGCCAACTTGGTGCCGTTAAGGGTGGTGAAATCGAGCGATTTCAAGATTGTAGATCAATTGGTGATCCCAATATGTGTGGTGTACAGATAATGCCATACTGGAATTCATATTAAGCCACCAAGATCTATTTATTAAGCTTGGATACACATGCACTGGAACATCGATGCGCAGGGTGAAGAATCAGAGGATGGCAATTGATGTGAAACGTACAAGCAAAAAACCAGTATAGCAAAAGCTGAGTTCGAGCCTAGTGGAAATGAACACCTACCTATGACGAAAGGTAGCTCAGGGCCAAAGGAAAAATTATATGCCAGTGAAAGATCAAGAACTGTAAGAAATCCTAATCTTGATCAGATAGCTGAGACAAGAAGTGAAAGCAAGATTGAAAGTTACTGGCAGTGGTTACCGTTGGAATTTAAATCTCAATTTGAGCAACGTCCCTGATGAACTGGATATGATGATCTCTTGGAATATCCGGGGAAACCTCCATTATGAAAATTGCGATGGGCTGCTGGCTAATCTACACAGCTTTTGCATTTTAGCACTACAGGAGACATGGCTATATGAACCTTGCGAGATAGATGGATGGTTACAAAGTTAAGCTGTGAAAGGGAAGAGAGGACGCCCAAAAGGCGGCCTATTAACAGCCACGAAAAATCCACGGTCTGGAGACAAATCCAGCTGGTCAACAGACATGCTGTTAGTTGTGAAGGTTAACACCACCCTGTGACAAAGTGGGAATAGAAGAGCTAGATCAGAGTCAATTAGACAATGGTTCAGCAAGCCAGGATGGCTGAATGTAATCTATGATGTCATGTATCCGGAGGGGAGGGACTCTGTGGGTCTCTGTCTGAAAGACACGTCATTGAACCAATGGGAAGAGATGGAATGCTTTAAGGAGGTACTTTTCTTTAATACTGGATTTTTCTTGATATGTTTTTGTTTTGAGAGCCGTTGGAAGAGGAGGAGGAGAGTCTCCAGGAAGAAGAGACCGCGTTCGAGTGGGCTTAATAAAAATACTGTTTAGACAAACAGAGCGCTCCTGTTGAGCAAAGTTATAAAAGTTTGAAGAAAACGAACCGCGAGGATTCAGGACTTTTGCTTAAGTGGATAGAAGTTTTTTTACATAAGGAGATCGAGAAGCGAGCGTGTAACGCTGCATCACCACCGCAGAGTTGGCGAACCGTCAGCTGTTTCCAAACAAACATTACTACGGAGAAGACGCTCTCCTCCGGCCCCCACCGTTGTGAGGGAGGAGTCCGGGCTGACTCAGGCAGAGGCCCGTTGACTCCAGCTGAGGTGACGCGGCCCCAGAAGGGTAGAAAGGTGGGCCCGCCCAACGAGAGCGCAATCCTCAGCTGTTTGGTGCAAAGGAGACCAAAAGGATTTTGGCTGCAACAGGCGGAGCTCCAGTAGAGGTGAGACTGGAGATGAGAGATACTCCGAGGATCTCTAAAGTCCCGAGGTGAGGGGAGAGAGAAAGAGAGAGAAAGAGAGAGAAACAGATTGAGAGAGAGAGAGAAAGAGAGAGAGAAAGAGAAAGAGAGAAAGAGAGAAAGAGAGAGAGAAAGAGAGAGAGAAAGAGAGAGAGAGATGGCTTGAGCACGGCAGTGGGCGAAGGAATTAAAAGAGACCGTGAAAGACTATGAACTGAATTGAACTATTGTTACGCGTTGCACAAATAGAGGGAGAGGACTCTCCAAGCCCAGAAACTGTGGTACATGAAAGAGCTGATTCCACATGAGAACAATCTCAGCTAAACAAACACCCAAACAGAGATCATCCTGTGACAATAGGGATTTTATGGAGAAACCACAGAACTCATTATAGACTGCTAAACCCAGGGTTATAAATAGACTCAGACTAAGGTCTCCCAGAGGAAAGAGGGAGAAATATTCTCTCTACCTTAAGGAAAGCCAAAAGTTACTAAAGTTGACAATACAATAAAACCCACCTGAATTCACTTATCCTGAGTCAAGTCTGGTCATTTCCCACCTCACTTATTACACACCCTTCCCCAATTCACGCATCTTTTGTTGATAAACATATATAATCCGCCAAATGGAACTCATAATAAAGCCAACCGGGTGAGAATAGAAAAATTATTAAACGAATGTGACCCCGAGTTACCGGAGATTTTAATGCTAGGATTATCCTGCTGAAGACAATGCGTTACAAGAGAGATGTTCAGGTCCCATTGTAAACGGATTCTCTAACAGGTATGGTAGATCATGGGGAAACTTGATACTGAAACACCACTTAATCATGCTGAATGGCAAAACCCAAGGCGATGCCAAATGGAGTGTGACCCGGGTGTGGGGAGGCAGCCTATCGACTATAGATCATATATTAGTGAATGAAAAAGCAAATAAACTGGTGCTTGATATGGCGATTGGCTGTCGAGAGGAAAGTGATCATCTACCACTATATGTGATGCTGGAATACCCAAAGGCAGAGACTACATATCATCTGGGCAGCAATATTGAGGTCAATAATGCAGCTAATCGGATAATCTGGAATCCCTCCAAATTAGAAAAAGCTAATGTCATTGCAGTAAAGGAATTGAAAGCATTTGCAGACCAATTGGAGAACAAATCAGATGAAGCCGCAAATGATACAATTTGTAAATTTGAAAATCTGGTGAAGAAAATTAAAGAAGTCTCTACCTGTAAAGAGAAGTATTGCAGCAATAGTAAAAAATGGAATGCGTCCCATGGAAAACAGAATACCTATAATTGGGAAATAAAGCCAAAAGAGCATTGAGACAATCCATAAAATCGATAGTTAATTCACAAAAGCAGGATGCCACATCACAGATAAGACAGGAAGAGAGAATATGCGAAATGGCTTCGCAGCCATAAAAGAGATAAGGTGAGAGAAGTATGATAGAAAATTGCTGCACATGTCCAGAGTAATAATCACCAGGGTATGTGGAAGGCAATAAATGAGACTAAAACAAGAAGCCTACCCATTAATTGTGTGGTAGAAAGTGATTGGTTAATGCATGTAAAATACACCATTGGAGCAAATAAAGATGAAGGTGAGGGATACAAATTAACCCAGTCGATATGGCATAGGAACCTTACTGAGGCTTCCTTAAGAAGAACGATTGACCAACTACATTCATCTAGGACAACTGGCCCCAATGGGACCTGCAATGCCCTTTTACGCAGAGCTCCTGAGGAATGGGAAAAAGCAATGGTTATTCTGTTCCGATGGATAGGCAAAAACGGCACGATTCCTGAATCCTGGCGAGATAGTATGATTCTCCCCGTACACAAAAAGGGAGAGTGAAAAGATCCCAAAAATTATAGAATGCTCGCCATGCTGGATATTCCAGCAAAAATGTTTGCAAAAGTACTGCTGGAAGAATTGAATGAGTGGATAATTGAAAAAAAGATCCTCACGATGAATCAAGCAGGCTTTCGCGCTAAATCCTCCACGATCCACAACATTATAAATTTAGTTCCTGCGGTGGAGTACTCATGGAAAGTACGTAAACTGCCGGTGTAAGCGGTATTCATGGATTTCACAGCAGCGTTCGATACCATTTTAAGAGAGAAATTAGAGTTAAAATGTATTAAATGGGGGATACCGCCAGGACTACTTTATATGATTCAGTTGCTGTACTCTGATACATCAGTTAAAATTGAATTGGATGGTAAAGGCCGATTATCAGAGACCATACCCACAGCATGTGGAGTGAAACAAGGCTGCACTTTAGCAGCCACGCTATTTAATCTGTATTTAGCTGACTGTCTGAATGATATGGGGGTAGCTGCTGATGCGATAAAGATCGGCAATATCCAGGTATCTTGGTTAGGATATGCTGATAATTTGGTCTTGTTAGATTATACACCTGTGGGCCTACACATTAGGCTAAATTGTCTGATCGAATTTGCAGACAATGGGTTGATCATAAACATAACTAAAACGAAGGTGATGACATTACTAGGCACTACAAAGCAATCCCGCTCTAACAAGTTTAAGTGGATATTGAAGAATTAAGTGATTGAGGTAGTTGAATGCCACAGATATCTAGGAGTAGTAGTGGACTATAAATTATCATGGAAACTGCACTGAAGTGAGACTAAACTTAAATGTATAAAAATAGCAGGAGCCTTGAGCCAATTATTTTGGAAGACAAGGTGGTTACTCCGTGAACACCATAATATTACTCTATTCCAGCAAAATAATATCTAGTTTGCTCTATGTGCCAGAGGTATGGGGGACCAAGTTTTGAAATGAATTTAGTAAGTAAGTAAGGTATAATCCTCAAATGGCGTTTTAGACTGCCCACAACGGTAACATGTGAATACATTTTACTCAAATGTGATTTCAGATATGCTAGAGACATTTTAGAGTACAAAGTGGCTATGCTATATGTGAAACTGAGCACTTTGACTATTAACACATTAGTGGTGGAATTGATGAATAGTTTTAACAAAGGAGAGAATTTTAGTAATTTTAAAACATTGAATGTACTGTATCGATCATATGCTAAATGGGAAAAAGGCAATGCTGACAGCTGGTTGCTATATTCACATGTGAAAGTGAAAAAGCTATTACAACTTGGTATCTATGGTTTTGCTAAAGAAAGACATGATATACTTGGCCACTAAGGCAACCAGTGGCCTATTTCCTGAACAGTGGACAATAGAGACAAAGAAACCTAGATACCAATATGCATTTCCACATCAGGCGACAGTTAGATCATATCTTATGTTTAAATTTAATAGATGCAAGACCATGGAGATATTAGGAGCCAACATTGGGATCAAGAAAAGTTTGAGATTATGTAGACTGTGTGGATAGCCAGACATTGAGAACGCAAAACATCTGATATGCTACTAAAGTCTCAACCTGTTGCGTGAAAAATATCTGATAAAATATAAGAACTCCTATCTTGAGGAAAAGATAGAAAATAGATGGCAATGGCTGTTGGAAGGAAATGATAGTAATTTGATTTATCATATGATGAAATTTTATGAGTTGATTTTAAACATTTTAAAAGAGCCATCTGATGGGATCTATGTATGATAAACTGTCTGTTTAGAATTGATGTAAGAAATGGAAAGATGATTGTGTTGTATATGTAAAACCTGTTATGGTTATGAACATATTACAAATAAACAAATAAATAAATAGCCTATGGAGTTTACCTGACTCCATTAAACAGTAAAACAAAATCCTAGTCCGAAAATCACATGAGGGAGTGGGGGGAAAAAAGTCACACTCACTCAGGAGTAAGGAACAAGTTACTTACCTGTAACTATTGTTCTCCAGCATGGGCCTGGCATGGATTCACATGTTCATGAATAAAGCAAAAGAAAAAACAGTTTCACTTACAGACCATTTCTCCTCTAAACCAATCACTGTCCTCTGTACCATACTGCCCCATCCAAACAGTCCTCTCCCTAAGCCCCTCCTCTGGCCGCCATCTTCAGATTTGGTAAAAGTGGCAGTATGACCAAGAGGAGCCGCAGAGGGTTCGGAGGGAGGGTTTGAATGTGAATCCATGACAGACCCATGCTGGAGAGCAATACTTGTACCTTTTCCAGCATGGGATCTGGCATGGAACCACATGCTCATGAATAACGAATATACAGCAGTACAACATTACACAACCACGGGAGGTGGCAAGGCTCAACAGAAGCAACTACTCTTTCCGCTGGAACAGACTCACCTCAAGCACTCAAGCAGACTGTGTAGCACTGCTTGACTGATGCCGGGCTCCTCCCAGGAATCCCTGTCAATGCAGTAGAACTTCGTCAAGGTGTGCTTGGACCTACACGTAACAGTCCTGCAGATGTACAGCAGGGGAACACCAGACAGGAACGCGGTTGTTGCAGCAACCACTCTGGTGGAGTGGGCTCTCGGACATCCAGGCAGCAGTTGGTTCGCCAACCAGTGATAGTGTGTGATGCAGCCGGAGAGCCACCTTGAGATGGAAGCCTTTAACAAGGCCTTCCCAGGATTCACAGGACAAAAGTCCACGAACAGCTGAGAAGTCTTCCAAAAACTCAGGGCACGAGCAACGTCCAGCGAGTGCAAGGCCCTCAGCCGGTGACGAAGGCTTCGGGAAAAAACAGGTAACACCAAAGGCTTGTTGAGGTGGAATTCCGACGGACCAGTTGGCATTAAAGAGGAGTGCACCGCAGCACCACCCCCGACTCGTGAAAAGTCAGATATGGCTGTTTGCAAGGATCTCATTCACTCTCCTGGCAGAGGTGATGGCCACAAGGAAAGCCATTTTCCACGAGAGGAACTTGAGAGGCCCAATGCATAGGCTCAAAAGGCCCCCCCCCATGAGCCTCATCAGTACCACGTTGAGTTACCACACCTATGCAGGAGCCTTCACTGGCAGGAAAAATCGAAATAGTCCTTTGAGGTACTCCTTGATGACTCGCTGAGACTAAAGCGAATATCTTCCTGGGGACCTGTTGTGGCAGGAGATAGCCACCAGATGCACCTCGATAGAGGCACGCCCCAACCCAGCGTTGGCCAAAGATAGCAAGTATGGAAGAATCTGTGGGTTGTGAACCTCAGACGGGTGATCTCCTGTGACCGGCACCACTTAGCGAAACACTTCCACTTGTGACGGTAGCACTTCAAGTCGACGACGCCCTGGCCTTGGCAAGGATCTCCCTACAGTCCTCCGGCAACTCATCCTACAAACTCTGGGGTAGGAGGATTCAAGCCCTCAGGTTCAGCGATCCTGTGTTGTGATGCAGGATTGCACCTCCTTCTCTGCTGAGAAGATCCGGGACTACTGGCAGCTTGACGGGGGCGGGCGACGCCGACAGGTTGAGAAGGTCCTGGAACCAAATCTGCCTTGGCCACACCGGGGCAAGGAGTATCATCCTGCATCAGCATGGTTTGAGCGTGTGGATGACTTGTAGCAGGAGAGGCAATGGAGGGAACGCGTACAGAAACAGGCATTCCTGCGGGAGGGAGAAGGCGTCCCCCAGGCTCCTCGGTTGGTGAAATCTGATGGCAAACTTCTGAGATTTGGAGTTTGCCGCCTGTTGGGGAGAATTCTCAATTCTGTGTTAATTCCCTTCTACCTTAGAGACCACCAGCTCTTTTGCTGGACTCTAGGACTTTTAATCTTTATCCTGGAGAGAGCAAGACCTTTTTTCCCACTCATGTATTTTTATGTTTATTTTGGTTTTGGAGTCTGACAAACTCCATAGGCATCATCTTTTAACATTGTGACGCACAGCACTCCCAGTGCAATATCACAGATAAATCCTTTGGATTTCTGCAAAGGTTTAACTACCTTCTCTTGGATAAACTACTGTTTCCAAGAGTAGTAAAGTGAAATTGACTTTACTTAACTTTTTCTCTTTGTAGACCCAGCACACAATATCTTACATAGAGTGCTGGAGGGGTTACTTAGCATCCCCTTGGTCTACCTTCTCATGTAACATTTTGAGTTACCCTTTCTACAATTAATGGCTGGTGGCAGTGGTTAACATTTTCCTACCATTGTGCGTTTTTACCACAGGCTGCCTTCACAACTGCTGTATAGCACTGATGGGTGCCCATTTTGTCAAAACTAAAGAGGAACTGGAAGAGAAGCTTGCTGCACCCTTCTGGACTGTTGGTTTGCCCGGTGAAGCCCTGCTGCAGTGCTGAAGCTCTGATTTTCTAAATCGACTAGAGAAGCCCGGAAAAGATTTCTCCCCTTGGGTTGGTGGGACCAATCAACCCAGGGGAACTCGACTGGAGCCCCCATTTGTCTGCTGGATGTACTTCTTTGCTGCTGCAGGAACCGAGCGACAGGGGACAGAAACGCTGAATCGAGTGCTTCGCCTTTAAGCTGGACCCAAGCTCCAGGAAGATCCTCCGGACTCCCTCGAAGCAGGACTAACCAAGCCTGAGCCACCTCAACAGAGTGCTGGACCCCAGAAGCAAGGAAAGTCCACAAGGTGTCCAAGAACCGCGGTGGTGCTATTTGCGAGTAGCTGAAACTGCGAAGTGCCGCTGATCTGAATTGCACCCATTGCTGCCGCCGACCTTTGAATCGTAGTGCAGGAGTCCCCAGACGTCCTCCCTCTTGTCCCCATGACTGAGGCCCAGGAACACCAGGATCTGGAGGACTACAACAGGAACAGACGCCAGCTGGAACCTTTTTCTTCAGACTCAGGTAATGTAAACTAGGGGTACTTGCCTCTTGTGTGTAGCTTGCTTGCTCTCACTGGAGACTTGCATTGGCTGCCCTTTTCAAAGTTGCTTGCATCTTTGCTTCTCACAAGCTGCCTAGCTTGTGGCCCAACAGCGATTTCTTTTACAAAAAAACATTGAGCAAGATGTTTGTGCCATCTACAAGAAGTGCCTCAGCTCCCCTAGACTTTGCTCTATTAACATTGGCTGTCCTGGCTCCCTGAAGACTCTTCTTACCCTCTGACGTTGTGTGTTAACTATCCCTCCTAAAAGTCATACATACCTTACTTGTATAGCTGGGAAAGGGCTAACCTCCATTTCATTGGGGGATTCTAAAGTGCTTAGCTATTTGAGAAACTAACCATTGCTTTCTCCCCTAACATTTTCCTTTTTGCCATAACTTCAGTATTACCATTTAAGTGTGAAAAGTGATATATTAATGTCCACAGTGCCCTAACTATTGAAGTCACCTCAGGGTGTAGGAAGTATCCGTGTGCCATCCCAAAAGGGTATCTACTTTATTGAACTGGAGGAGTGCATTGTTGAACTCTATTTTAAGAGTTGCATATTGCCCCCTTCTAAAGAAGGCTTATTTTAAAACGGACTTAAATTAATAAATAATTATTTTATCAAGAAACATTGAGTATAAGTGTTATTTGGATACTTGCCACTGTGAAACTATGTTGCAACCCTATAAGCTCACACTGACCCCTCTTGAGATAAACCTGGCTGTTCAGTCTCTCTACCAACTTGTGTAGTACAGGCCTACACCAAAGGTCGGGTTACCCATTGCCAAGAGGACAAGGCTGGTGTACTACATACAATCTTGCCTAACACTACCGTCGCAAACAGATCAAATCGGAGGACTGCCCCACTTGATGAAGATGGGGTCTACCTGGTCCTGCCAAGTTCCCACTCGTGGTAGGAGCGCAATTCCCTGCTGAGAGAGTCTGCGATTGTGTTCTTGACTCCTACCAGGTCAAGAGGAACGAGGAACATCCTTTGTCCGACGGCCCAGTGACTCTAGTCTTGCGCTCTCTTTGGAGAGCGCTGTGCCCACTTGCTTCCTGATGTAGAACATTGTGGTGGTGTTGTCCGTGAAGATCCTCACCACTTTGCCCTGTAGACACGGAAGGAATATTAATGTTAAAAGGATATTTGTACCGCGCACTATTACCACTGGAGTGGTCCCCTGGCGCTATGACTTGAGCGCCCAGAACACTGCCTGTAGCTCCAGGATATTGATGTGGAGATGGTTTTACTCTGGCAGCCATAGGCCTCTGGCGTGCAGATGTCTGGTGTGGGCTCTGCAGCCTTCCCGGGAAGTCTCCGTGGTGATCGTTTCCTGGTGGGGGGGGGGGGGATTTGAAAACCTGTGCCCCAGGCGATGTTGAACTGAACGCCCCACCACCTTATAGCCCGCCGGAACTCATCGAGCAGGATCTTATCACCGGTTTCCAGCGAGCATCCAGGAACACTTAAAGAGGTTGCATCCGTAACCTGCAGAGCTGGATAAGGCAGATGCAAGACGACATCATACTGAGCAGCAAATTGATGGTCCGGACCATGGCGGTCTTTAGTTACAATAGGTGTTGCACTTTCCCCAGAATGGCTGCTACTCTCTCCCGCGAAGGCGATGCTAGGCAAGAGACCGTATGGAGTCTGGCTTCTAGGAACAGCGCGTTCTGCAATATTGACAAGCAGGACTTCTGATAATTGATCGAGAATCCCAGATCCATCAGCTGTTGGACGGCCGCCTGTGTGTGTCGGACGCCCAACTCACGTGAACTGTCCCGGATGAGCCATTCATCGAGGTACGGGTACACATGCATCCCCCGTAGCCACAGAAGGGCCACCACCGGTGCTAGGGACTTCGTGAACACCCTGGGGGCCGACGTCAGGCTGAAGGGGAGGGCCTTGAACTGGTAGTGCCGCCCCTGCATACAAAGCGTAATGGGGACGTGGAAGTAGGCGTCCTCCAGGTCCAGCTAATTTTTGGGACTTGAGGTACTTGAGGCGTTGCTGGTCTATGATGGGTCTCCTTTTTGACCAAAAAGTGGGGGAGGAGCTTTCCACCCCACCCCCCATCCTTTGTCTGCCAGAGTGCCTGAATGGAACCAGCTCCCACTGGGGGTCTGGCTGTCCTGATTGGATAGCCAGACAACCCTTTCTGTAAATTGCTGAGAGATATTGAACAGGAGTTAATGTTTATTTATTCATTTGTAAAGCGCACATAGCCCAGAGGCAACTAGGCGCCAATTACTGCTTAAGGATATGGTTACAGATTTGAATTCTTAGAGGTCAGGCATTACATTAGAGGTTACACAATACATTGCATGTTAAACATTGAACAGTAAATTTACATTGGTTTCAGAAGCAGAAATTCCACAATTTTTACATATTTGTATATTGTTGCAAATCCTCATCATATTTGTGTTAATTTGAAAGAGACTATTGTAAAAGGTCAGCTCTGAAGCGCAGGGTTTTAAGCTTTGTTTCTAAATGACCAGAATGAAGTATCATTTCTCAGTTGGTGGGGAAGGGCATTCCATAATTTTGGAGCTATAACTTGTTAATGTTAAAGGATATTTGTACCACACACTATCACCACCGGAGTGGTGCCCTGGCGGATCTGAAACAAAAGGGGGGTAAGGTTAGGGCGTGTTAGTAGGACAAAGTTTGGAGAAGAGCAAGGGAGCTGTGAAGTACTGTTGGCAGCTTCAGTTCAGTTAACACTGTTCACCAAGCTTATTGGTGTGGTATTCAGTTCCGAGTCGTGTGCTGTTGTGTGGGGGTCTGTGTGGTGTGTCTGTTGTTGCGGTGTGGAGAAGTGCGTGCGGGTTGCTGCAGTTTTAAGAGGTGTAGTTGTGTTTGGTTAAACTGTGAGGGGTGTGTGAGGCGTGGCGAGGTTTTTAGAAGTTTTGTGGGTTGGTTAGTAGCCTTGTTAGGAGAAATGCACACTCCTATTGTGTTTCTTTCAGGATTTACAGAAGGTTGTCTTTGTTTCAGTGATTAAGTTTCAGCATGATCAGGCTGTCTCATCTCTCCGTCATTATGCTAAGTTAGCTAGTCTTTGTGTTTCTATCTTTGTATTTGGCCACCCCATATATACCAGTTTGTGGTTGGTGCAACCTAGTCCTTTTGGATTTTTTGGACTTGCGACCTATGCCTGTACCCTATGCCCTTTCTGAGTGGGTAAGGTTGGTGGAAGTGCCTTTGTGCCAGGAGTGTGGGCTGGAACTGTATACAAGTTTAGACTCCTGGAGTGAAAAGGTCGATCACTGGAAACTGAATTAACCGAAGAAGAAAACTACCAGAGATGCCTGCACACCCTTTGCAACACTGAAGAGACCACTGCTGTCCTGACCCCATTTTCTATGCGACAGGAACTCCAAAGAGGAGAACTCCTTCCCTTTGGCTGGTGGGAACAACCAGTCCCAAAACTAACTTTAATTTCACCCATCTCCCAAGGTCATGTGACTTTCAAGAGCTGCAGAACCCCAAAATACCAGGAGACCGGCAACCCATTTTAAGTGCATCGTCATGGAAAAGCCGAATTTGTACAAGTCTTTGCTAAACTCTCAAGGACACTCCAAGGACACAATCCAACACATACAAGTCCCCTCAACAGAGTGCAGGTACCGAAGAAGATTGATCGGACGAAGCGCACCCTTTGTTGTTGCTGCAGAAAAGGCACCAAAACCGCAGAGTGACCAGAGAAGTTGATGAAAGCCCTGCCAGAGGTTCTCTGTCGACACTGCCGCAGAGAGATCCTGTCCATCGTCCAGCCTTTCATCATCAGACCAAGGAATCCGGAGATTGGGTCTAGTGATGCTACATCGAGGAGAATCGAGCCACAAACATTTCTTCAAAACAAAGGTGCTGTGGGGAAAAGGGTATTGCTTACCTTAATCCGAAAAGTCGCTCCAGAGCATTGGCGTGCATGTAGAGGTGCCCAGGGCAACCTCCTCTTACCTTTGACCCAAGCCGCTGCTTGTGTCCCTTTAGCAAGTCCTTTAACAAGGCCTCCCAGGTTGGTTGCATTTTCTTACATCTTTGATCCTAGAGACTAGAAAGTATTCAAAGGAACTTTTGACTTCTGCTGCTTTACAAAACTTTATGCCTCTCTGAGCTGCCTTTTAGCGAGGGGTGCGTTTTGGACTTTTATTACACAAACCAACTGTTTTTCTTCCTAAAGAAATCACTATCTTCAAAGGTTTTGCTAATTTATTTCAATTACTGTTTACTTGTGTTGGTGCGCGCTATTACCGATAATGCAGTAGACCTGTCAAACTCTATAAGAATTGTAACTGTTCAGCAACTACCAACTAAGCAGTGGCCTTTGAAAAGTATCTTAAAGTATGCCTATGTTTTGGTTTATAGTGCAAAGTATTTGAAAGTCAATCTGGTGTAAAAACAATCTATATTTTAATATAAATGTATGAGTAAGTGTTTCTTTGATGTGCATTACTAACTATGTTCAGTGTACTTTCCTACAGCTCATATCTTCCACTTATGATAAGCCAGACTGCTTTGCGACTCTACCAAGGTTTTCCCGAGTAGTGCAGACTAGTACTAAGAGTTGGGGGATCTACAAACCACTAGGATAGTTTACTAAAGTCTTACCTCCAAGTAGGACTTTAGGAAAACTCCCCTAACAAGGAGCCTGTTGGCTTCCGTGAAGAGGCCGAGCTTCACGTAAGCAGTGCGGTCTAGGAGTTTGGCAATGAAGCGCCCGTTAGAGCTGGGGCGGTCATTTGAAGGAAGGAGAGGGGTAAGAGGTTTATTTTGAGAGGGGGCTTGTCATAATTGACAAGATCCCATCTGATAGAGTATTATTAATAAGGGACCACTCATCACTGCCTGCACAGGTTGTAGTTAGAATGTTTTTGTGAAATGAAGTGGGACTTGGATCCCCTAGGGGAGGCCGATGGACGGCTTAGTGCTAGGAATTGATTAATTCAGTGTGACCGAGGAGAGAACTGGCCAAGTGTGCTGGGGAGGGTTAGGGCTGGGTAAAAGACAGGAGGAAGGGGTGCGGGTGGAATGACGAAAGCTAGTTTGGAGATGATGTAGCAGTGCCCATCAATAGCGATGTTGTGACACTGGTCAGATAGTGTGTCACCGACAAATTGGGAGGGTGGGGAGGTAGGAGTTCAGCAGCTCTCAGTCTTGAATTCAGCAATGATTTTGTGGAGTTCCCTGCTCAGGTTATTGGAGTTCGAGACTTGGCTTCCATTGAAGTTTTTTGGCTATTCTGATTTCGGTCGGGTAGGCCCTATACAGTCTTATAAAGGTGGTTTGGTTTTGAGGTGTGGTCTTGGTCCTCAAGTTTGCTCTAATTGATGCTTGAAGGTTTTAAGGGATTTGAGGGAGGGTGTGTACCTTTCGGGTTGGGGCCTGATCTGGGAGATTTGCGTCTAGTTAGTGTGAGCAGGAACAGGGTGCTGGAGAGCCAAAGATCGAAAAGGTCGATGGAGGGTGTCCTTCCTGGAGTGAGAGATCTGGAAGTGTGTTTAGAAGATAATTGGCGAGATCAGGCTTTATAAGGATTAATCCAGAGAGGCGGTGGGGGGAGTCGAGTGGGAGGAGCTGGCAGGACGGGGAGTGGGCAGGATGCTGAAGAATATGACAGTGATCTGTCCAGATTAAAGGATGGAGATTAGGTCCAATGTGCTGAATAAGGGGTCAAGGATGTGCCCTGCATTGTGAGTTGGGAGGGATATCAGTTGTGTCAAGTGGAGGGCTTCCAAGTTGTCAGTGAGAGAACAGGTCATAGGGTTGGAGGGGACATCAAACCAGATGTTGAAGTCTCCTAATATAGATGGGGGATGGATGCTGAATTAAGGTGGCTGATAGGGCGTCTTGAAGGGAGTCAGCGAAGTTCCTGTTACAGCCGGGAAGCCTATATAGGAGTACGAAGCGTGGGTAAAGGAGGGGTGCCAACTGCTGGACCTATTGTGTATGATCAGGGAGTAGTCAGGGGTGGGGGAAGCCTCTTGTGCGATGGGTTTGCAGTAGTCGGTGAACTAGGTTTCTGTGAAGAATAGGATGTCAGGGTTTTCATTGTAATTTAGGTCGAAAATGTATTTGTTTTTGGAGACAGATCTCGCATTAACGTGTATGCAGGATAACTGGTGTGGTTTCTGGTGCAGGGTATGATTGGGATGTGTGGTTGGCGTGGGGGGTGGTAGCGAGGGAGAATTATCTGGGAATGTCAGAGGGGTGAGAAGTTGTAGTGCTGGAAGAGGGGCAAAGCAGCAGGATGGGTTTTCAGGGGGGAGGTATGTGGGATGCTGGTAGAAGTTGGGAGTTTTAGCGGGGAGGTGAAGAGAGCCAGGACAGGGTTGGGAGTGGGGGTACAAGGCTCGGAGGAAACAAAAGGGGGTGGAGGATGGGATCTTGGGCAGAGCTGAGAAGATTGTGGGTGTGACGTCCTATGGTGCATGAGACCTATGCATTTAGGGAGTTTTTTTCAGGGATTCAAAGGGGCGTGGGAGGGATTGTTGAAAGTGGAGTGCTGACCAGGGCAACCCGTTCTGCACTTAAGGAGGGGAAGCGCGAGTTGGGGAAAGTGGGGGTCGGTGTAGGGGCATGATGGGTTGAGAAAGGTGGGAGGGGGAGTGTCTGGATGTGTTGGGGGTTAGTGAGATTATGGACTGGGTGCGGTAGATGGCACTGTTCTGCACATTAGAGCGCCAGAGTGTAGCCCTATTCCTGGAGGTGTGAGGGATGCAGGGGAAGTGGGTGTTAGAGGATGTGAGGTGAGGGGGAAGAGGAGGATGGGTGTGGAGAGGAGTGTGGTAGGTAAGGGAGAGAGGAGTGAGAGAGTAGATGGGGAGGTGGGGAGACCGTGGAAGGGGGGGAGACGGGTGGTAGGGAGTGTCCTTGGCTAGGTTTTTGGAGCACCATCGTGCAGGTCTGATCTGGGCACATTGAGGCATGCAGGGATGAAGGCTGACCTGAAGTTTTGGCAGGTGGGGAGGATTGAGTAGAGGTGGGGGGGGGGGGGGGGGTGCACTGCTGTGACATCTGGTCAGGGCGGTGCCTACAGTCTAAGCCTAGGGATGGAAGCTAGAATTAGTATGAAATAGTGCCCGAGAGAGGTCTAGATTCAATACATCAACTGTATGCAAAACTGTCTAGATGCAACACATCAGCACTATGAAATACATTTCAAAAGCATCAGCCGAGTGAGGGCGTGCCTAGCTTAGCACATTAAAAGTGAGATGGATTGTCTAGGTTCAAAACATTAACAGGGAGTGACATTCAAAACATTGACTGCGACAAATTGCTTAGATTCTTAACATTGACAGGGTGTGAAATTGCCTAGATGCAGTTGGTGAGTAGGTCTAGGAAGCACCAAAGGAGCCTAGAGGGGTACTGTGCAGAGGCAAATGACTATGTATATTAGAGTACAACAGTAAGTCTGGTGTCATGGGATTAAAAAAGTGACAGTTTTAATTGAGCAACGTAATGGCTTTGCTCACCACCCTTGCCACCTTATTGCAGTAGGTTGCTCTGCTGGTCAAACAGAGCATGGGAGCTGGCCAGAGGTGAGCTGCTCTTTGCCTCTGGCCCTTAGCGGGCTGCCTGGACAAGGCTGCCATTGGAGGCCCTTTGAAATGCAGATGTTCCGGTCACGCACAGAGGACACGGATCATGAGAACCAAATGAGCGGGCGAGTAGTGAGGGAGGGTCAGAGTGGATGAGGTGAATGGGAGAAGGCGGAGGGAAGCACTCAGAGGAGGCTGCCAGGACAAAAGGAAAGGTACCCCCGACTGCCTTAGCCAAAGTTTAGAGCAGAGTTTTATTGTGATGGCAATATTTAGAACAGACCAAGCATGGTATTTCATGTAGTTAGTTGGTGAGTGCTTGTGTAATGGACTCGAGATGTGCTCAAGCTGGCCCTAGTAGTGTGGAGGCTTTCACCAGATTAGTTTGTAAGAAACAATCTCTAAATATACAGAAGTCTTTAGCCGAGAGCTTCTTTTTTCAGTCTCCTGCATCACACTACAATTCGTTACGTAAAGTGCGTACAGACCTTCCCGTATGGCTGTGCAAGGTGCTCCTTCCTCGTGTTCTAGCCGGATTTCCTTCAGTGCTACGAGGTTTTCTGTCAGTTTGCTCTTCCCCTTGTAAACCGTTGCATAGGTGCCCTGCATGTGAGACAGCAAGGAGAGAGGAGAGGTGAAGTAGGCACACAGTCCATATTCTGTATAGATTCACACGTCCAGATCCTTCAGCCACCGGAGGAACTTACCAGATAATTAGTCATGGTCCTTTGGGATTACACACATTCTTCAAGGGCCGCCCCAAAACATATCAAGCATATTACGAAGAAGGAAAAACAAATATGGCAAAAACAATGCTAACCTGTAGTACACAGGGATCGGGTTGGGCTCGAAGGTAAAAGGATAGTCAAAATCCTCTGCATCATACATGTTGTTGTGTGGAATCCTAGATCTTGGCACACTGACAAGCTGACAGCCAAAGTGAGCATTAAAACACTAGCAGAATCCCTCCCTGCATTTTTTCGGTGCAATATTGATAACGTATCAAATGGCAATTAGCAAATATAAAACAGATTCTGTGCTGATTTTGTGCGCTTTGGAGAGGGGAAGATGCCATATCCACTCAATTGACCCTACCCACAACAGGGCCTGATCCTACAGCAGCATAGCCTTCCACAAATGTCCAAAGCTACAATAAATACATTTTAAAAAAAGATTCCCCTCTATCCTTTCTTTTTTCTGTAGCACTTCAAAAACTCCGGTGACTTTCTATTTCTTCTTTACCGAGTAGGGGTGTTACAAGGGATGACAGTAGGCACAACAATTAATATTTCTTTGGTAGCAAAAACTGTTATTAGACCTAATTTATATGAACTGCAAACATGTTGACTCATGATTATCCGAGGTTGCATTTTGACTAATTTGCACACTGATCACCTGGGTTAGAGGCACCACTAAACCACTAGTAAAAATAACCCTCTTAAAACCACATTGTCCACGCAAGGCAGATGGGCAGGAAGATGGTTTAAACAGATGGATGTGCTCAGCGGGGGACCGGTGGTAGGAGCACAGGGTACAGACCAGGTGGTTAGGGCTTTCTCCTGCTTCTAATACGCTGTGAGGTTTTTCATACCCTTTTAACGCCCTGCAAAGTTATAATCAGCTATATGTGGTTTCAGGTTATGTGGACACACCGGGGTCTCCGACTGCTACCTGCACTAACGCGCTCAATTCTACACTCCAACATGCAATACAAATACCAACGAAGCATTCCGCACACGACGGGCGAACAACCCACCCACAGACCGCAAACATCATAACACTACAGCTTTACAACCAATGTACACAGCACACCTCAGATACAGGTGGCTCGTCTTCAGACACAGGTCACAATGCTCATGATGCAGAACACCAAGAAAATGTACATGGCTGCAGAGCGTGGTATAAATCCCAAAAACACATCTCTGGCTGCTCATGGTTGTTGGTGCCAAGTAATGCCATAACCAGGTTTTCTGGACCCAAACTACCCCAATCCAACTGTAGCACATCCAATCAGAAATCGTATTCCACAGTTCAAGCCTTACCAAAATATATGTTAACTGTACTAGTTATTGCAACAATTAATGTATTCTAGAATTGTCGCAATGCATCACACGAAATACAGTCAACGCACAGAAAATTGAAATCAAACAGTATGCGTTACTATAATGTTGTTAATTATACCAGGATGACGTGATGACAACCACAAAATGTCAGTTGCACTATCCGATCTCACTCAACTTGCACCATTTGTTAACCACTTAGATTATATAGATTGCCTTTACCCTTGGGGAGGACTTGTATGCACCTCCTTAAAAAGAAAGCATCAGAACTGGAGTTACAGAGCAGCTGTTCTTCCGTGGCATCAGGGTTAAGAATTGCCAGGAGCTGGGAGCTAATTTGCTCCTCCTTTTAGCCTAGGTAGAAGAGCCTGGTTGTCTGGACAGCAACAGCAACTAGGACCTAGACTCCCCAGGTAAACTGGTATCATGCAAACATATCTGACATTGGTAATATGTATGAAGAGCATTAGGACACACGCCAGATATATTTACTCCCATCATATGTAACAGACAAAAGGTTATAGTGTGCGAGTTATAATTGCGACTTGCTGTGTACTAGCTCCTCCTTACTCAGATGTAGCACCTGCTTATTGGGCGAGACCTCGTTTTCATGAGCTGCTTTTATGTCCTGCTCATCAAAGCCTTATTTCGACCCCTGGGTGTGGCTATTGCATAGCGTTAAAATACTTGCATCGAGTAGCATGCATGTTCGGAAAAAATAAATAAATAGGATTCTAAAATGCAGCTTAGTCCACCAGAAGCTGATCAAGGGTATCAAACATCAGACAATGGTACTTTAGGAACATGTGCACAGTATTTTCCAGGCCTTTGCTCTGCAAATCGCAGCCAATGAAATAGAACTTAAGTGGTCACGGTGTCAGCCTTTTGCTGAACATGCTCTTAGATTGACAGGCAACCGCCTTCTTGCCAACACCTAGCAATGCCTAAGGCATGTAACACTCGACCTGTTTTAAAGGGACTTGCAGCAGCAGTGCACCCCTGGTTGTCACTTATTGTTGACAACCCTAAAGGCACCCCTTTCACATGCTTTCTAGTGATATCATTAAGGATGCCGAAAAGAGAAGAAGGCAGTTACTTGGGTGGATGCCAAGAGCCTGGGATCAATCTGTAGTATCTTGTGCATGGAGTCAAATTTGATTCTACCGAATGCCAGATCAGCAGTAAAATAACTGACAAAACCAGCGACAGAACTGAGAAATTCAACTGCCAAATATTGAAGCAATATTGTTGGCTTTTTGGGTTATATCGGTGCGCCCCTATCCACGCACAAGAAAAAAGGAAGAAAGCAATGACTCATTTTGGCTTTGATCCGCTTCCCTCTGCAACCATTGCAGACAATGATCAAAGAAGCCATTTAAAAGACAGAGTAAATTGTCATTAGACGCCACAGAGCACTCCACGTTCCCTTTAAAGCCAAGAGTAAGGGTTCTACTTGTACTATTGGCCAGCTAAAGTATGCACAATGTAAAGTGGCATTGTCTTTCCCAAAAAGAGATTCAAATGTTTGGACTTAACTACTTACATTCTCCAGGCAAATCGGGAGGCAGTGGTAGAGGCATCGTTTGATGTCTCCAGGGGGGCGGGCGATGGAATGGGCCAGACTGCTCCCGAGGGGCTCCAGGCTTCTAAATGATTCACGATCAGTCATGGCTGGTGTTAGGGAGAATTTTCATTTCTGTTCCAATTCCCTTCTACCTTAGAAACCCCTCAGCTCTTTTGCTGGATAGGACTTTTTCATTTTTATCCTGGAGAGAGCAAGACCTTTTTCCCACTCCCTCATGCATTTTTATTTGATTTGAACCCTGTATTTCTTTTGGTTTTTGAGTCTGCCAAACTCCATAGGCATCATCTTTTGTATAGTGACACACAACACCCTCAGTGCAGTGTCACAGAGAAGTCCTTTGGATTTCTCTTAAGGTTTAAATAGCTTCTCTTCGATAAACTACTGTTTTCAACAGTAGTAAAGTGAAATTGACTTTACCTACCTTTTTCTCTTTGTAGACCCAGCACACACCATCTTATGTGGAGTGGTGGGTTACATAGTATCCCCTTTGTCTACTTTCTCATGTAACAATTTTATGTTGCCCTCACTATAATTAATGGCTGGTGGCAGTGGTTTAATTTTCCTACCATGTGCCTTTTTAGCCCAGGCTGGATTCTCAGCTGCAGAATTACACTTATGAGTGCCCATTTTCAAAATGGCCCAGTTTCTTTTCGCCATTTTTTCCTTGCAAGGTCCGTCTTACGTTTTACTCTGCGCACCAAACCAGGTTTGGTTCCACTGTTCGTTTTGTCTTTGGCGGGATTCACTGGTGAAGCCCGACTCCAGTCTGTCAGGGCAGGAAGCAAGGGAGATTCCCAAAACTCCCTGTGCTTAGTCTCCTTGGTTACAGGAATGCACATAAAGGTGATTGGCTGGCTGGCTGCCCTTGGAGAACAGCCACCCTGCTGTGTGAGTGACAGCTGGGCTGCGAATGAAGAGGAGAAACATGCATAAAAGGCAAGGTCTTTGGCAAGGAAGGCAGTCGACCACTGGACGAAGGAACCGAAAAAGAAACTGGAAAAGAAGCTTGCTGCCCCCTCCTGGACCATTGGTTTGCCCAGTGAAGCCCTGCTCCAGTGCTGAAGCTCCAATTTTCGTATCGACTAGAGAAGCCCGGAACGGACGACTTCTTCCCTGGGCTTGGTGGGACCAAATGACCCCAAGACGAAATTGACTGGAACCCCTCTCCCTGCTGGTTGTACTTCATTGCCGCTGCTGGAACCAAGTGCCAGGGGACAGGAACACCAGAAACAAGTGCACCGTCCTTAAGCCGGACCCAAGCTCCAGGAAGATCCTAAGGACTCCCTCAAAGCTCGACGACCCAAGCCTGAGCCACCTCAACAGATGCTGGACCCCAGAAGCAAGGGGAGCCCACAGAGTGTCTAAAAACCGCAGTGGAGCCATTGACTGGTAGCTGAAACCATAAAGTGCAGCTGATCTGGAGTGAGCCCATTGCTGCCGCTCACCATCAAACCGTAGTGCACGAGTCCCCAGACGTCCTCCCTCTTGTACCCACGACGGATGCCCAGGAACACAGGATCTGCAGGACTAGAACAGGAACAGAAGCCAGTTGGACCCTTTTCTTCAGACAGAAGGTACCATCTAACTAAGGGTACTTCCCTCTTGCTTGCTCTCACTGGAGACCTGCATTTGCTGCCCTTTGCAAGAAAACTGCTTGCATCTTTACTTTTACGATATGGCATTTATAACGCACCTATACACAAGTGTGTCAAGGCGCGATTTCACAAATGCGTTTTCACAAACCTCACAGCTTGTGGCCCAACAGTGATTCCTTTCTACAAACTCTATATAATTGTGCAAGACTTTTGTGCTATCTTCAAGAAGTGCCTCAGCTCCCCTAGACTTTGCTCAATTGACATTGGTTGTCCTGCAAACTCTTCTTACCCTCCGACATTGTGTTTATACGTCACTCAGAAAATCAACATAAATTGCTTGTATAGCTGGGAAAGAGTTAACCTATAGTTCATTGGCGGATTGTGAAGTCAGGTGTGTGAACCTTCATTGTTCCAATTTTGTCTTTTGCATTACTATACATGCATCTTTAAAACACGATTTCAGTCCCAGAACACAAATAAAGGTGCTATTGCCATTAAAATGCTTTCTCTCATGTGCTACAGTAAAGTAATTCAAAAAAAGTACACCTTAAAACCCGTGTGTTTTTTTTCATAACTGAAACGTGCGCACTGATGCCCATACGACCTGCTCATTCCCATGGATAGTTCGTCCCCCTGTATGGAACGGGTGTGGTAAATTTAGCCCTCCAGCAAAACGAGTTGTGCCTCCCTACTCTAGGTTAACGAAGACATCCACTAAATGCCACGTAACCAATAGTGCACAAGAGCTTTTTACAACGTTTTCATGAGGCTGCGGCCACAATCCATCTATGCCAGTAACGATCGGTATAAATCCTTTGCATGAAGTAGGGATCACACGTGAGATATCAGCATTGCTGCTGGCCTTCCCCCGCCATACAAACAGATGAAAGCTCTGCATTCACTCTCGCACTCATATCCAGACACCAGCCCATAAAAACACACACCGACACTATATAATATACAGACTCACACAAACCTCTTCCACACACACACACACACTTCAAGCATCACATTCAAACATGCACGCATAGATCTTCTGCTAGGCATTCCCCGTATCCTCCCTTTCAGCAGGAGGGAGTGCCGCGTGGGAACCTATATAAGCATTGGCACACAGCACGTGGGGCATGCAGGATGCTTCCGGAGCAACTTGGTTGGTTGCCAAGCAACGGGGGTCAGATGGTGGGGGGTGGAGGGCGAGCCGGCCTCCCGCTCCAGCGCACAGTTCGTTTTGTATTTAAGTGAAATAAGTAATGCACAAATGCCAGCCCTGCTGGAGCCAGGCACTGCCTGGTGAGGGCATGGAGGTGGATACAATGCCCCTCTGCTGCTCTCCCCAGGGTCCCCAACTGTCAGGAAGCGAAATATAATGGCCATAATTCTAAATTTCTTTCCTCTCCCGACAGGGCGAGGGAGACCAACTGGTGCGGAGAATGAATGGACCTTCCAATCATCCAGTGGCTCTTGACAAGCTATGCAAGAAGTAAAGTTATAAAGTGGTTGAAAAAAAATCAACAACTTAACCTTCCACCCACTGTGTGTGTGGGGGGGGGGAATCCATGATTCTCTGGCAAATTAAGTTAATTCTGAAGTATATGTTCTCAAATTTCATTTGATTAACCCACTACTATTCCGTTTTCATGGGGGGGGGGGGTTGGGGCACCTTACACTTGCATAACCCCTTCCTGACCACCATAATCAACGGGCACAACAGTTAATCATTAATTTGTGGGGAAATCTTGATATTATCACACTTTTCACTTTTTTTTTAACTGAGATTTTACTCCATTTTATAATCAATTTTAATTTTCCAAAAAGTGTAATAAGGATGTCCCATAGCCACCTCAGGTACGTTACAGGTGAGTTTTTTAGTCAAGTTACTCTTAAATCCTTATGCTACAGGAGAGGAACCAACTGGCTCCCACCCCAGGCTACGTATCTAGGTTGGAACACAAGCATTCCCTCACTCCCACATCAACACTCGCCGACCAACATTCGCTCTGACCTCGTGCATTCCAGACCGGCTTCCTTCCATCCATCCAGCAAAGCTCACCTCTCTTCCTTACCAGACACACCCATCATAAAGCACTACACAACAAAAACAAACAATTTGTTGGGAGAAAATTGTACAGTAGAACACCACTAACCATCTTACAGCTGTACTCACTTTCCTGACCTTTGGGTTTGGAATTGGATGGCATTCCTGTATGATCGAAATATGATAATATGTAGGTGGAAATGTGTTGAACCATTCCATCTCCTTTCCTGGTATGAAAACATGCTATGGAAGCCTTTTCTGTCTATGTAGTTGATCATTTTTGATTGCGAGTTGTTCCTTCTAACCTATTTAGTCATAATACATTCTTTGCATATGAAATGCATTCCAGCGAGATATTATGGAAAACAAAATAGACTCTGCTAGCCCTTTTTCCGCACACACCTGGTGAGAGAAGAGTTACATTCTCACATCCAGACAGTGCAGCGTACATCCTGCTTTTAACTCTGGATTCAGTGCAGACATGGCCAAGGGAACTAATTGGGTGAAAAGCTAAAAGTGCTTCAGGGGAAACAGCTTAAAAACAACCTTGGATCTTTAATGAAGTATAAATAGTTCATTAACCAATTTAAAAAGCCATTTACTGTCTCTTGGAGAGGAAGACGGAGCTATTCTAAAATGGTGAAAGCTACCGTCCATGAAAGACTTAATGTCGCATCAATGCTCGGGTACAAATCGTGGATACAGGAATTCATATGTGGCAATTTATTCTGCCCAAGAAGTTGGCAGTCGAACGAAAGCCATTGCACTTCGGGAGTTGTTAAAAGCATGCATTACTGGGCTCCTATATAATGATGGCGTTGCCGTTTCCCAAAAGAGGCCTAGACCACGCGCTGTACCATGACCGATGGGCATGAAAGACCAGATTGGACTCTATGGACTTCTATTGACAGCACATGTAAAACAGTTCCATCGATCAACACTGCACTTACAAGCAGAAGACCCTTCAGCCGGTCCCCAAATCGACATACAATCCTCTAGTACGATTCCATTGTAAAGCTGCAGCAGATAGGCCTCAAAACGCAGCTAGGTTTGGGTCAGGAGGTTTCACCTTCCAACACCAAGATAAGGCATGGTCAGAGGTCAGAATGGCAACTTCTTGAAAGGAGCCAGTGACATTGCTACAGACCTGAACAACATTATTGGAGTGACTATGCCCGGGAATCTAGCACCATCTATCTACATGAACAGTGGTCACAGTTTCTAAATGACCCTGCACTATAGAGGTCGACACGCAGGGCCGGTTTTACACCAGATTGCACCCCAGGCAGGAAGCATTGTTGGCCCCCCTAACCCCTGACCTTTGATCTCATGTGTGTGTCATGGGCTGAGCAGCAGGAGTGGGGACTATGAGTTAACATAATTGTCAATGCTGGCATCTGCTGAATTTCATGAACCTCAGAAAACAGCAATAAGAGGGTCAAACCCAAACAGGCCTGGTTATTTTAGTTTGCTTTTGCTCTTCATTTTTAGTAACAATGACCAGTTTGCTGCTGTGACTCAAGTCAGAGAATCGACAATTTCAGATCTACACTAATGTCATTCGTATGACCTCAAAATATTTAGCCACTCTTAAAAGGCGATGAACCGGTTTTGAACAGTGTTACTCGAACCTCCAAGAAAAAGTAGCAGCAACATACACACCAATAGCTGTGCAAGCCTGTGTATCTCAGCATTAAAATACATGCATTTATGCAACATGTATTGCATCAAATATTTCACGGGAAGTTAAATATATTTAGGAGGGACACACGTAAACAATATCACTACTCCATGCGAGTGGTAAAGTCTACTTTAAACATATGCAGAGAGCTGACATGCATGTACAATTCAACATAGCTCCCAATGTAAATGTTGGAGAGGTGGCGTTCTAAAGTTATGACATTACAATGTGGACTTTACATTGAAACACACTGCAGTGCATTACCGCGACAGAGAAATGGCAGTTCGAGTATTGGGGTTTGTTTCGCTCATGCTCGTGAACTCTTAAATGTTTCCTTCGTGATCACTCATTTTAGCTCCTGACAGCACCACAAATCTGTAAGATTGCAAAGAAAAATGAGGTCTACCATCCCAACATAGAAACAAAAACGATCAAATTCTTATAGGGTGCAAGGCAACCTTTTCTTGGGACTCGTTAAGTTTACTTTTTGCATATTACTAGTCACGTGCTGCTTGAATAACAGCGGCCCGTGCATATTGTGCAGTGTATAGTCGAATTTAATTTCAAGGTACTTGGAGTACTGCGGGTATCGGGGGCAGCATCTCCAGTGTACCCCAAGCATAGTGCGCTTTTCCCTCCACCTCCAACCCCCAGCCTTGCAGCCCTGTGCCTTTTCACATTCTCCATTATAGTAAAGAACATTCTCCCGAGCTTGGGAGAGAAATGGACTATGCAGAAGGAGCTGCCTGCTTGGGGTGTGTTTAGCTGCTGGTGTATCAAATGCAGAAACGGGTGGCATCAAGAGCCCCACACTCTGAAACATCTTTTGCGCACTGTTTGGTCACACGACAGAAAGTGTGAGCAGGTAATTCCCCAACACTTGAACCATTCTTTAGAGACCTGGCTTTGATTAATGTGGCGTTAACCATTCATGGCCATTTCCCAGCGTTTGTGTTAAAGGAGATCCGAAGCTGCACTGTGCAGGGTATTTTAAAGGGCATGAATTGATGCTACAGCATGTCACCCCCAATGGAACAAAGAAAGTGAAGCATGCATTCTGCAAGTCTGGGTATTTGCATTATACGGAAGACGGGCCAACTGCCCATGGAGACTGTCTCTACTGTAGTTTCCGAGTCTCATTCCTAAGCCAGCTGCTGTGCAGACTTCGCTCAGCTTTTGGTCCAGCGCCTGCATCCATCCTTCACTTCATCATTCGCAAGGCATATTCGTGTAGGTGTTTGTTTATCTCGTTAGACTAGCATGATTGCTATTTCAAACAAAAGAAGCACTACAACAAAGAAGGGTATAAAACAAGTGTGAGCGAACAGTGAAATGTATGAAACTCTTGCACTAAAATACAGTCAGCTGTGCATGCACAGGAAAGAAGGAACGACGAACAATATGCTCGGGAGCGGAAACTAGGGGTGTGCAGTAACCCCCAAACCGGACAAAAGTGTCTAGCTTTGTGGCATCTAGAGGCCGTTCTTGGTTGGCCCAATCATCTCCGCAATACCATTTTAAAATAAATAAAATGCCTATGCAGCAATAGGCCTCACCTGCGAGGACGGGAGCAGGAGGAAAAGTGTGCTTGCCTCGGCCGGCTGTAGTTATTGCTGGCCGGGGCCGACCACACCAGCCATCCCCAATCAATCCTCACTTCACTCTCCGTGTCAGTGCACACGCATAGCCTGGAGGAGGGCACGCCGCACGTGCACCACCCGGGGCAAGTGAATTAAGCAACAAATGTTGCTCATTTATTTGCCAATTGCCCTGCCTGAGGGCAGAGGCCGCAGCCTGCAGCAGTGCCAGTGGTAGAATACATGTGTAACACGTTAGTTTTCCTAACATTATAAAAATGAACAGGCACATTCACTTTTATAATGTTAGGAAACAAACGTGTTACACGTGTATTCTAGCACTGGCACTGTGGACTGCTGGTGCAGCACCCCCTAGAGGCTGACTGACGTCAGGCAGCTGCCTGGGCTGCCTGACGCAAAGACCGGCCCCGTCAACGCGTTGCACCAACGTATGCTTTTCCCACCTGTGTAATCCGGAGAATACTTCTCTCAGAACGTGGATGCAGATTTTGGGAATTTTGCATTTGGGGAGGGTCCGATTGGAGTGGGATCATATTCGTCTTACAGTGGGAATCCCACAGGATTCAGCAGATTCTGCCTAAACATTTCAAAACGCTATCAGAAGTGCATCATGGGAAAGAGCCGGGGAAAGAGGACAATAGGAAAGGGTCGGGATGGATGCCGCAGGAAGGGTGGGGCGGCAGAGCGGTGGATGAACAAGGGGTGCACATGAACAGTGGTAGTGGGGAAGAAGTTTTAATGTTCAAGTGTTTGCTTATCACCACACTAATCAGAAAATACTGTGTTACTGCGAGATCAGCCAGCCAGCCAATCAGCACTGGGTGCATTCAGGTAGCCAAGGAGACGAAGGACACGGAGTTTCGGCCACCTCCCTTGCTTCCTGCCCTCCCAGACACTGGAGGCAGAGGCGGGTTTCAGTACTGAAGCACGCCAAATGCAAAATGAACAAAAGGGTTAAACATGGTTTGGCGAGCAGATTAAAACCCCCCAAGAAAGACCTCATAAGCAAGAAATGGAGAAAAAAGAAGACCAGGGACATTTTGACAAAATGGACACCAATGGGTACACTACTGCAGCTAAGGGTTCGGTGTGCGGTAGAAACGAACAATGGTAGGAAAATTAAACCACTGCCACCAGCCATTTAAAGCTGTGAGGGTAACATACAAATGCTACATGAGTAAGTAGGAAAAAAAGCTACTAAGTAACCCCTACCCCCCTACCCCTCCCCCCCCAGAGTACTTCCACATAAGATGGGGTGTACTGGACCTACATTGGAAAAACAGGTAAGTAAAGTTAATTTCACTTTACTACTCTTGGGAACAGTAGTTCACCCAATAGAAGGTATTTAAACCATATGAGAAATCCAAAGGACTGCTCTGTGACACTGCACTGAGGGTGCTGTGTGTCACCAAACAAAATGGAGTTGTCAGGCTCCAAAAACAAAGAAACACAAATGAGATCAAAATACACGAGAGTGAGAAAAGGGTCTCTCTCAATCCCGGATAACAATGAAAAGTCCTACAGTCCAGCAAAAGAGCTGGGGGTCTCGAAGGTTGAAGTAAATGAACACAAACGATAATTCTCCCCAACATTAACTTCCTACCTTAGGCTGGTGGGACCAACTAGCCCCGAGACCAAATAATTTGGCACAAACCCCGACTTGCTGCGACTTTTCAAGGATGCAGAAGTCCAATGCCTGGGGTACCTCGACCACATGGGGAGAGAGGGAGGAAAAGGGAGAAGAGGGACCATCTTGACCATCGTTAATAGTGGTGTGTGGCGACAGTATTGCAGGAAGTAAGGCAGATCAGGCCCTGGCCTTCACGCCTTCACCACCAGAATTGGATAACCTATACTATAGAGGTTAACAATTGCTAGTTTAATTGCACCCGGCTGAAGTAATAGGGAAGCCTGGGCTAGGGAGGAGGGATCCCACGGGAGGTCAAGGGTGTAGACAGGGAATCCCCTTAGTCACACCTGCCTACAATCTGACAAATCAGTTCACATAATCAAAAATCTGACAAAAAGATCCTTGAGCTGCTTCTGGAGCCTGACGTTGTAAAAGCCATCTGTGGCAACAGTCAATGGTAATGGATCAGTCCTAGTCGAAAACATCCGGCGAGAGGCGGTTGCAGGTGCCTAAATTAGTCAATCAAAGTAAGGGTTTTATTCAGAGTTTTAGTACTTTGATCTTACAGTGGTTTTAACATACTATATAAACAATTTAATTTTCCAATAAACACTCAAACAAGAAAAGTATGCACTCACCAGGCTTATGGCAGTGAGAAAGTGGCTAGATTCAAGCAACAGGGTGACAGACTGTCACATTGTCAAGTTTATTTTTGGGCTTTTAGATGCCACTTGTCAACACCTATAAACCTAAACGATTGCAATGGACTTCATATCGGGAGGAATGGCGTTCAAAGGAGGGGGACACAGATTGTAAGTGTTCAGTGGGTATTTGCTCACCCACTGACTGCCTGTGGCCATGCTAATCTCTACGGCCATTCCCACCCAGTCCCTAACACTCCCCACCTAAAGCACCACGTGGTTGGAACTCTTTGAGCTTGCTTTATTCAGGCCTTACCATCAAACTTTGCACTTCAAGTGTCTGCAGTGTTTTTTCAAAGCAGTCAGAGTTAATGACTTAATTGGACTTGTAAACCTGCTCCTGGTGTAACAAAAAGGTCTTAGCCAGGTCTGGTTTCAGCCACTCTATAATCACCCTGCGTGTCCTTCACGAAATTCTTATTAAAAACAAGTATTGTCAAAGCCAACAGTTTTGGTTTGTGTACAAGTATTAGGCATTTGCCAGGCACCGCTAATAGATTCACAGGTTTAAGTACCATTTTGCACCTGCTACCATCAATGATCAGTTAATACCACTGCGGCTCTGCCTGACAAGTGCCTTTCCCGTGCCTATGCAAAAGCCCAAACTGCTGGCCAGTGATTGATTGTGTTGTGACGCATCCTGTAGATTGCCATCTTTTTGCCATAGCACCTCTTACTTTTTCCGTCAGTGATATTTCTTTTTTCACTCGACTCACCAACCTCTGTTAGTAGCATTTCATTATTGATTCCATGTGATAATGTCCACGCAAAAAGGCTGTGTGGCAAAAAAGACGCTGCAAAAGGGCTGTGGTTTGCGGTGCCATTATGACTGTGAACCTGCGGGAGACGCACCAGTTTAAAAAAAATCCCCCACCATAAGGCGAGCAGGGGACAGCCCTGCTCCCCTCACAAATGGTCACCATACATATGTCGCCACAGCCTTTTCCCGGCGACTATATGTATGGCAACAATTTGTGTGGGGGTACTATTACCGGACACCGTCTTATTCAAGTATCCACAACTCACTGGTCGGAAATTAAATCCATTTCATTTGTGCAATGAACTGCCATCCGTCGCAGACTTCAGTGCTGTGTTCAGAAAGGGTGCCCTTAAATACGTTTAGTAAAGCAAGCACCTTTTCAAGTGACCCCTTTACCAGACTACTTTGGTATGCACTATATATTTTGCATAGCCGGTGCAATAACACTATGAAAATGATTTTGTTGTAACTATATTCCTACAGTCTTGGCAGAATTATTTTCCATTCAATTTCTGTGACCATTTCCCAAAACAATCTTGCAATCATAAGGGATAGTCGGAATGGCCCTGTAACTATGGCCAACGACCTCCCCCCCGGCACCCTGTACCCGTGACACACACTCTCTGACTGCCTTCTTAAGGCAATCAATGGGTGCTCCGTCGAGCTCATTGGTCAACCTGGGACACGGATTGTCCAACACAGCCAAGTATAACAAGTATGGAAAGAACGGCATTGCCCTCGGCAGAGCATAGCCCAGAGCGGTGCTGCATACGTGGAACACCCCATTCACCTATCTATATTTTTCCCATGTTGCGTCACACGCACAAAGGCCTCAGGGCGCACACAAGACAGCGTAAAACAAAAATAGTGGAAGCAGAGGCGAGTCCATAATAGGAGAAAAAAGTGATCTAGATTAATCTATCCCCCTGTCAAACAGCAGCGTTTTAAGTGGTTTCTTAAATCGAGTTATTGAATCACATGCTCGTAGCTCCAAAAGGCAATGAATTCCAAATGGTAGGTGCCCAGGCATTAAAGCCTGTGCCGCCAAACTTGTTTAAACGCAACACGAAGGTCGGAAGAGCGTCAGATTATTATTGGAGCGTAGGGTGCACCCAATGGGGGCTTCATGGACACTTGAAGATATAGAGGAGCTTGGCCTAAAAGACATTTAAAGAACAGATCCCTTTAATTGTATCCGCTGCTGGACAGGAAGCCAATGTAGCTTCCTGTGAGACTCTGAAATCTTAGAGTGACAGCTAAGCCTGCGTACTGCACGGACAGCTCCATTTGGACAGCTCCATTTTGAGACATCTGTAACTTTCCAATATTGGATTTTGAGGTGTCTACTAAAAGGCTATTACAATAGTCCAACTTCGAGTTGACAATGGCTACGGCAATTAATGCACGATTGTGCTCATACAGATATGGACGAAACTGCCATAATAGGCTGATAAAGTAGGCACATGAGGATTTAAGGTAAGACATGCCTCAGAAAGGTTAGATGCGAGTCGAAATAGACTCCTAGATGAGAAGGCCGTCTTTGCCCGCTAGATGCTTCTGCAATTCATGAAGCTGCTTATATTGAAGTATTGGCAATGTTTTGCCAACTGGTACATTCGTCTACTTCTTTGAGTGCACTTCTGGCTGCCTCTTCATTAAATCCCTGTGGATATCCAAATGTCCATAAACACATAGGACTAAAAAGGGGGCACAATCTGCTGTGTGACTCCAAGGTTCCTGTAATACACAATTTCCCCATTCCGAATGACACCAACGTCTTCCTTTACATTTCCGGCAGCGCTAGGGCAGAAGCGCCAAAGAACATACTGAGGCTTTCTGGCAGTACTGACTCAGGTGGTGTTAGGCTCTGTCTGGCCTAACCCTACAACTATAAAGGGGGTCCAGTTGAGCTGGCTTCTACTTCCTAGTGCGACGCTGGCCTATGGGGGGGCAAAGTGTCAGAAATGCATCCTTTCATAGCTTTAATACGCCCACAGCATTGGAAGCAATGAGTGACATTCTGACATTGAAATAGAAACTGCAGTTGACCGCAGGGTGCCAAAAGCACGGACACCCCTCTCCAAAGAAAATGTAATTAAAAAGGGCAAAATTCTGCGCCAGCACCGCCATCTACGTCAAGCGGAAATAAGTTGCTTTAGCTGCGAGTTCTGTAGAACTTACTGTAGGCCAACAACCCATTTCCGCAGTTTTAAAAGGCTGTTCTAAATTCAGCCTCAAGATGGCATGAGAGTCATTCAAACGTCCATGAACCAAAAAGAACACGATAAACAGAATTAGCCCCCACGGCCATCCCCATCCATTCTTACATATGCCTGAGACACGTGGGTGAATGCGAGCGCAGGTCGAAGAGTTGGGCAAGTCAGGCTCCACTATAGGGCCGGTCAGAACCCCACGGGCACCGGGGGTAGATGGAAAACTGTGGTCGAGATAAACTATCCATCCTGTCAAGTTCTGAATATGGGGCAACCACCAAGAAAAAAGGGCCAGTTTCTTCCAAATCACGATGAGCCCCTCATGCACCAAACAATCCTCTAAAAAGTAGGAATATGCAGACGGTTGCTGTGTTTTTGTAAAAAAAAAAAAATATTTATTTTTTTACGAACGGTTTGCTTTATGGGGATGCTATTTTACATACACTAAAATGCTTGCAAAAACATTGTTCTGCCTGGAAAAGACGGCAAATCAAGCTAGGATATGCTAGAACACATTTTTGGAACATGTTCAAGGATGTAGAGTTTCCATAACTTCTTCATACTTCCAAAGTCCAAACACCACAAACTGACATCTGAGCAGCAAAGCAGTCACGGATACTCTACGAAGAGACAACAGAAGTTCACCCTTAAAATTCTGAGACCAACCACCTCTTGGCTTTTATTGAACTCTGAGCGTCCAGATTCTGACAAATGTCAACGTTCACATTTTTCTGACAGCCACACTTTTCTTTACTGCGTTTTTTTCTGCGTTTCCCCCAACTTGCCAAATGTTTGTATTTATCCAGCATAACATATGCAGTTTTGTATCCTTTTAACCCACGAGTGTCAGTGCAGACATAATGAGAAATCTATATCGGGTGAAGAAAAATCTGGATTTGTAGCCGAATGTGAACCAGCGTCTACATTTCATGAAAACAAATACATTGCTTATGTTTAATGCTATTTAATCTTCAAAGATGTATTGAATCAATTTAACATTACATAATCACACACATTGGGCTCCACACATAACATGAACAGCCATCTCTAATCGTATTAGTCGCGCTTCAAGAAAAATCACAAAAGAAAATATGAATTTACAACCAACTCTCAACTTGACAAGATGACATCTAGCTAGTTTGACAGGTGCTGGTTCCAAAAACATCTTTAGACATATAAGCAATAGGCAGTTGCCCCATTAAATATACGAAGCACCTCCTCCCAATATAGACACAGACACAGCACCAACTCACCACCTACAAAGCCCCTTTTCACGTGACCCTGTGGCAATGTGCCCACTAATATGAAATAGCCATGCGCCGTTATGGCGACTTGTAATCAAAAATCTTAAATTACTAGAAAACATTATTAGTTGCAAGGCAGGAAACAATTGCTTTTATGTGTCAACGCCATTTGCAACAACTCCTAACCAATTAGGATGCACTTATTTATTGGTGGAGTAATCTGACGAGGAAATAGCCCATCTAGTCAGTGGAGTGGCATGGACAAGGCTGCTGCCCAATCCAAAGAAGTCAGCGCCCTTTGTTTACGAAATGTAAATATAGCAAGTGTCTGGATATTTTTGGGGTTACTGTCAAGGCTCTAATTCGGACTGTTGCTGAGAAGCACTTTCTGCTCCATCAGTTAATCATGTAATGCTGTGTTTGTTCAGCGTGGCATACATTGTGCGGTTACTACAGTATTCTCCCCTTCCTGTTGGAAATTCTGTGGGGTTAGTACATTTGAGATTACCAAATGTACTAACCCCCCCACACATCCCTTGTACTATACACACACCCCCATGGGCTAGCCAAACTACACACATCCAACATAACTAACATTCGCATACAACAACAAACCCAGGCACTGGACCATACCCCTACGGACACAACAAGCCAGTGTGCATAACCCTTAAATGCCAGCCAATGTACACATAAAAAACACAAACACACAACATAACAGTCACATACAACAAACAACCCAGGCATTGGGCCTCTCCCTTACGGATACAACAAGCCACGCAAACAGCCCATCTGCAACCCAACACACGCATACGCCAGTTTCTCCTGGCTCTGGACCTATGCTGTCCCTTTAAATTCATTAATCGGCCCGTCCTTTTTCTTGTTGAGCCGCATGAGCGCCTGGAGACTGCCCCTGCGTGGTAGCAGTGTGCAGTATGAGTCAACATAACATCTGGAAATCTTTGAGCAGAACTACTGACCGAGAGCCTCTCTAGAACCTATATCTAAACAACATGATATGGGCTAGATCTGGCTGTCGTCGTCTAACAGATAAAACCATTAAGCAATTGCAGACCCAAGAAGACAGAGGACCTCAGCCTAATAGCCCCGAACCCCAAAGAGACATACCATCCTCAGACAGGCAATGGAAGCTTGTCAGGAACAGGGTCCCCCTCAAATCCACACACATACTCAAACAAAACAATATGCCAACTCTTTCCTCTGCACCAACAAACAATAGAATGAAGCTATACCCACTCGATTAATTTGGCCTAGCTGCACACATAATCCCAGGCACAAACTCCACCGCCGTCCAAGTCCAATTGACCTTGCTGCACACATTCTACTGATCTCTCACAACCAATGCACCACACCTAGCACTAGAATGCATTTACACGCCACTTAATCTGCCCTGGCTGCACACAAGTAGTGTACCCAAGCACTTTTTACTACACTACTCTCTCCACTGACAGATCTTTGGAATCATACCAATGGTAAAAGGCACTATACAAATGTCCAATAAAAGACTTTTTTCGATGGAAGGTGGGTTGCCTGTCATTTTGGAATTTCAAAAATGGCTAGTGCTCCACTTCGAATGGAGCTAGGGTGAGACAGGACAATGCCCCGATCGCTACCCTATTACTTTACTCCACCCCGCAATCCATATTGCTGATGCCCATATGTTGCTCTCAATATGTTCATGAACATACCTCGCCCAGCTTATCCAGCTTCACGTACGTCTCCAGTTTGCCGAATCCAATCTCCGACTGGAAATGGAAGATAAAAAGTAAGTGATTATTAACGGCAAGCAATGCATTCACCATACATCGAAGCTTTCCTTTTTAGTTTTGGCTATTAGGTGGCACTTACGCGCCACCTCCAAGTCAAAACTATTGCAGAGTACAGCTATAAGGGAGAGGACATGCGAGGGTGGTTACCCACCCATTACCTACCCTTGGAAATTCTAATCCGTAGGATCATTCATACCCTCCTATCTGCACCTCCTTGCCCAAAACACATCCTCCTGGGATCTCTTTGAACTAACTCCATCAGGCAGCAACAACACATTTTGGGCTGCCAGTTTAAGCATTTTACTGACAATTTGTGGCTTCATTGCAGCTGTAAATGGGCTACTGGTATAATAAAAATGACCAAAGTGCATTCAGCCACTTGATTTAGATCAGTTCAAAACAAGCATTGACAAAGTCAACAGTTTTAGCTTGTGTATAGTTATTAGAAAGGCATTTGCTAGACACTGCTGTCACTGCTATCATATGCCCAGCAGTGACATGATTCTTCAGCTGTGGTCTTCTCAGGACCTCAAAGTACCGTTATGGCAGTGCCCGAAAATTGCCTATCCCACAACCAAACACTGGTGGCTTTGCCAATGCTCGTTTAGGAGAGATTGTGAAGTCCAGTAGATTCAGGATTTGACATTTCTATTGCATTTGCTTTACTGTCACTCTTAAAAGCTCCCTCTTTCCAAAACATTTCAAGTAAGGTATTGAAACAGGATTAATAGCTGGATAAAAGCTATTAAGTCGCTACTCCTGTTTTCTGATATAGTAACAATAGCACATTTTAACCATACATCTCCAAGAAAAGGTGTATAAATCCAACAGTAAGTGGAATCTCACCCCTTTGACACAAAAGCAATACAGCTTTATTTCCTCCAAATGCAGAGCACAACGCCCCACGGCACCCGGATACACAAGTGTAGAAGTGCCCTGCCAAAACAATCAACCTGCTGTGTCCTCTGGCATGCAGGCATTTCTGGGTCAAAAAGCAGGCCCAATGTAGCATCCAAACGGAGAATTCTCAAAATGGTGACTCACGAGATAGCCTGCAGCTAGGTTTGGTAAATCCTTCAATGGGAAGATGTCACAATGAGGCTTTAGGTGTTTATGGGGTGTAGAGGGGGTGGTACAGACATGAGAGCTTATAGGTAGTATCAGGAAAAAGCTATTCAACTTCAATGTGTCCATCACAATCGGAGGGAATACTCCCTCCCACATCAAAGAAAACAGGATGGATGTAGAAGAAAACGCACTGACCAGGGAGACGCGGCGGAGTCGGCGGCTGAGTGGCTTGTCGAAGGGCGGGCTACTGAGAGCAAGTTTTTCCAGGTAGCCTTCAGGTAGACGGATGTCAGCGGGAAGCGAGAGGCGCTTGTTGACGTCCTGCCATGAGAAGAGACGAGCATTCTGCATTAGAAAGGTAAGAGTAGAGAGCACTTCCATTTCTCACTGATGGGATGGGGAATTTAGAGGGTGCTGTTGCAGCAGAATTTCATTGTTGGGGTTCTGCCTCCCTACATTTCTGGGACCTGTCTTGCGCTGGCGTCTATTGTTTATCAACTTCTTTTGTGAGTAGATGAGGCGTTCAAGGCCCCAGTCACTGCAACCCTTTTGCTGGTATGCAGGGCTTACTAGGTCCATATGGCTATCAGTGCAGGGGAGCTTTTTATTTTTAGCCCGATGTACCTAGTTTGGTAGCCATTGGGTTAGTAACATTTTTAAGCCCTGCTCCCACCCATTTTCATATCATATGGTTGTTTTATTTTACAGTTAAAGATTCATAAAATCAGCATAAATATCATTACATTTATTAGAAGACCTACTATAACATTCGACTGAAAACAATTTCCACGATAATTGTGAGTTAGATAGCTGGTTCCTAAAAATGTAATCAACATGATTTCATATTCCACTTACCACACCACAAACCTCTTCTGTCAGAACATTAGCCTTGGCAGCAAGGAACATCAGCACTCAAAAACAAAACAAAAAAACAAAAAACAAAACACAGCCTCCCCTCTTCACCCTCACATTTTTCCCTGGTCGCCCCCGGGGCCTCCAGGGTTTCTAGACTAGAAAGTGAAGTTTTGGAAAGCAACAGTGATTTATTATAACCTTAGTATAATAATTCACTGCAGCTCACTCTGACATGGGAAGTAATGGTGTTACAGGTACACCTTGTGGTTGCATTGTTTCCATCTGTTTCTAGGTGCGAACTGGCACCTACGCAGGCCCTCTGTTTTTCTCCAGGGTTACTTCGATGGTATATGTTTGCTGGTATTTGCGTTACTGTTTTTTGAAGGGGGTGTGTGTTTGTGTGTTGGGGGTGTGTGGTGGTGTGTGTGTGTGTGGTGTGTGTGTGGTTGGAGTGTGTGTGGGGTTGGAGTGTGTGTGGGGTTGGAGTGTGTGTGGGGTTGGAGTGTGTGTGTGGGGACTGGGGTGTGTGTGGGGACTGGGGTGTGTGTGGGGACTGGGGTGTGGGGGGACTGGGGGATGGGGGGACTGGGGGGTGGGGGGACTGGGGGGTGGGGGGACGGGGATGGGGGGACGGGGAGTGTGTGGGGGAGGGGGTGTGTGGGGGGACGGGGAGGGGTGTGTGGGGGGGACGGGGGTGTGTGGGGGGACGGGGGTGTGTGGGGGGTGGTGTGTGTGTGTGTGGGGTGGTGTGTGTGTGGGGGGGGGGTAGGGGTGTGGTGGGGTGTGTGTATGTGTGTGCGCATTGGTGCCAGCCCATCCCCTCCTGTAAAGATGAACTCTTCTGCTGCAATACCCATTAAGATTGTTTTGTTCCCACTTGGTGGACACACTGTTGACTCCCTTACGATGGGTCTCTTCACACCCCTCAACATAAGGATGTGGAAAAGCCTCCCAAACAAGGAGCTCAGGAGTTCTCAAGTCCATCAGTGGGTGAACAGGATGCCCTCCCAGAAGCCACACGGGACTTGGAGTCTGAATGCATGGACCGAGCACCAGAAGGTTAGTGCCAGCTCTAATGTGCACAGCAGGCAGGCCAAAGCAGCATTACTTGGTGGGCACTGGAACATTTGTGTTGGGTCGATTGGGAGTATGAAGGGGTCCATGTTGAGTCTCCACTAGAAGGAGGTTAGTATGTGGTCTATTTTAGTTGACCAGAAACAACGTAGCATCAGATCTACCAATCACACCTGGGGCAGGGGGCAGGAGGGATTACTCCTTATTCATTCTGGACGATTTATGGGGGTATTTAAGTACAAGTACCATCAACAAAATGCAACAGAATCACCCCACTTTGTGGGGATGAATTCTTAACCACCTGTTTTGGCTAGGCAATGGGAGTCCCCAATCACCCCCATTCAGGCCCAGATTAGGCATAATCAGACCCAACAGACCCAAGGACTACAGACAGAGAGGGAATTGAAGCACCACACCACGAGCCTCTTTCCAGTGGGTGAGAAACTGAATGTTTCATCATTACACACGGTCCACCAGCTACACAGCGGGAAACACAATGCCCCATCACACAAACTACAACTAAACAGCCCCAAGTAACTTGAAGGGATTTCTTTTCAGAGCCTACCATTGACAGAGAACTGTTAGAACCTTTGTTATTTGCAATCTGGCAAACACGTCTCGTCACCAGGAGGTGAACACAAAGCCTTAGTCCATAAGAAAGGGAGACATAGTCACTCTTGAGTAAAAAGATCCTTGTTTTCCCTTAGTTAAGAGCGTATGGGTAAGGAAATAGGTTTTAACACAAGATGGTGAACTATTTGCTTTAGACGGTCATCCTGACTGAATCCTTTATGTATTTAGTTGAGGCAAGGAAACCCCTCTTAGTGTTAGGGACTGTTTGGATTTTCCTCTTATTTTGACCAAAGTAAAACTCTATAACCACAACAATGCCACTGTGTGTCATTATCCTCCTTCCACACCCTTACAACTTCCATGACATGATCCATCCTGCCTAGTCTACAGACCACTCTTTTTGCACCATTTTGTATAACCTGCAAGGTGTTAAAGATTAGCTTTCAAGGAGCCCGACAACAAGCTGTTGCAAGTCAATTTTTGAGTGGACAAGGGCACCAGCCAAGAAAGTCAGATTATTAGTAGATCATATGGTCTAATCTGCTTGATCAGCATGATGGTATACAAGCAGATTGATCGTAATTGTGCTACATGTTTTTTCATGGAGAGGTTGGAGTCAAACCCAAGTGTCTACAACGGGTATGAAATCGTCAGCGATCTTAAACCGACCAGGTCTCATCTAGCTTGTTCAGACGTTGGGATGTTCGGACAATGAGCAGCTCAGTTTTACCATCATTGAGCACAGGGGAATTCATAGCCATTCATGCCTGTACTAGCGAGTAGGTTTTATTCATCATAGATGAATCGAGATCATAGTTGCCAGCCTGCTCAAAGATCACCTGCATGTCGTCGGCATAGTTGGTATATGTCACACCAACACTGTCCAACACATCAAAGAATGGATGGGTATAAATGTTAAAAAGTGATGGGGATAGATATGACCCCCGATGGACACCACAAAGAAGTGAAACTGGTAATGCCTTAAACTCAAGCTCTTGAACGCCATGTGCCCAAAAAAAGACCATATCCAAGCTGATGCAGAGTCGTAGCAGTTAATAAGCTTAGTCAACCTTTCCAGAAGCAAAGAGGTCCACAAGATTAATTGCTGCAGAGAGGTTGAGAAGCATTAGCATGGCGGTCCTGCCCTTATCAATGATCTCCACCAAATTAGCCCAGAGATCAAGTAGGGCAATCGTGGCACCATACCTTGCCCTGAAACTAGACTGACGATTGGCCAAGATGACAATATATGTCGCTGAAGCTGCCAGTAAGTAGTCTTGTCCAGGATCCTTAACAGAACGTGGGTAATAGTCTGGCCATTCCTGGCAACCTCAGGATCAAGCATTTTTTTTTTAAAGAGTGGAGGGACCCAAAACTAGCACATAGGAACAGAGGCGGTTGCAAAGGAAGAATGAGCAATGTTGTTAATTAGTGGTGCAAGACAGTCGATGGTACTCTTAACTATAAATCGCTGGGCAGAAGTCATGCTTACAAGAAAGAAGTCAGCTTAAGACTTGACACAATCTCCATGATTTCACTCTCAGAGATCGCCTGAAAGTTAATCGGTAGAGAAATGTTAGTATCCCTGTGGTTACTTTGCTCAGATGAGGAGGAGAGAGCGAGTGGGAGAGCGAGAGAGAGGCGGCCCCCGCCATGCCATTTTGACGAATTTTGATGTTCTATTTTTCTGGCAAATTCCATCTGAATGTTCAGACAGTGTTGGGTAATAATTGATGCAGTCACACTGTGTGAGACTACACAAGACATCTGGTTGGTATTAGGTAACCCACCTTTTGGTATAGGTCTGCACTACACAAGTTGGTAGTGCGACTGAGCAACCTGGCCTATCGCTCAAGAGGGGTAAATGTGAGCTGTACAGATGAAATCAGTCAATACAAGTAACCAAGTAACACTTATACTCAAGTTTTCAGTTACAAATAATTATGTATTGAACATCAGTTTTAAATAAGCATTCTTTAATAAGGCCATTGATCACATTGATCATAACAATTCAAGTAAACTTTGATATTACTTTTCAGAATTATTAAAGCTAGTGGGTAATCTTTGGATATGCTTCATACACTTCTCCTACACCCTCAGGGGACTTCAATCACAAGGATAGTATTTGCATTTATATAACACACCAATACTTTTGTAACTTCTGATTTGCAGAAAGGGTGTGTTAAGGGAAGTAAAAAAGTTTGGTTAGAACTACTCAGATAAGGTGAGGACAACTGAATCCTCCAATGAAGTCTACATAAGCCTTTCCCAGCAGTAACAGTATACAACAAGCTACAACCTATGAGGGACAAGCAATATCAAAGTCAATGGCTTTAGGAGAGTGCCTTTAGGGAGCCAGGACAGCCAGTCTTTTGGACAAAGTCTATAGATCTGATGCACTTCTTGGATAAATGTCTTGCACAAAGTTACAGAGTTAAAAATCACTTGTAGGAACACAAGCAGTTATGCCTGTGCAATCGGAGTTGAAATCAACCCAGAAAGTAAGCAAGTGCGAATCTCAAGTAAGACAGCACGAAAGGCAAGAAGGCAAGTAACACGAAGCCTGAAAAAGTACCTCTGGTTAGAAGAAAGGAGTCCAGCCGGATTTTGTCTTGCTAAAGCCAAGACGACCCTGGTTCCTGAACCTCAGTCGTGGGGACAAGAGGGAGGACGTCTGCGGCAGTACTCGGGATGGTCATCGGCAGCTACAGGGTTTCTTCGTTTCAGCGCTTCGCAAACAGCACTGATGCAGAACGCTGGACACCGGTTGGACTTTCCTTGCTCCCTCAATGTTACACGCTGGTGAGGGGACTCTGGATCAGGATTTCCTGCTTCTGGAAGGTCCTTAGGAGGTTCCTGGAGTTTTTGGCTGGATTCATTCCCCCGGCAGATGTTGTACTCGACTATGGACACTGGACCCCCGGCATTGGGCTTCTGCAGCAAAAGAGAGGCACAGCAAGTCGGAGATTGCACCAAAGTGGAGTTTGTCTCAGGGTTAGGTGGTCTCATTAACCCAAGGGGAGAATTCGTTCCGTCAGAGCTTCCCTGTCAAGGTGAAAAAGGATGTCAGCACAGTAGCAGGGCTTCACCGGGCAAAATGAGGTCCAGGAGGTTGCAGCGGGCTTCTCTTCACGATTTCATCTTCGGATGTTTCTTCCAGTGATGCTTCTTCCAGTGGTCGACTTTGCCTGTAGTTACAAGAACCTCGCCTTTTAAGCAAGATTTCCTATTCATGCACAGCCTAGGCTATCAATCACACAGCAGGATAGCTATCCTTTAACGACAGCCAGCTGGCCAATCAGGACTGGTTTTTTTCAGGCAATCCTAGAGACAAAGGACAGAGGAGTTTCGGGTCCTTCCCTCACATCCTGTCCTTCCAGATACACTGGAGCCAGGGGCGGCCTTCAGGGCTGTAGCCCACGTAAGGCAGAACAAACTAAGGGCTCAAACCTATCTCAACGCACAGAGTAAAACCCAAGAAAGACCTCACAAACCGAAAAAGGCAAAAAAAGACGACAGGGGCCATTTAGACAAAATGGTCACCCATGGATGCTTTACTGCAGATGGTTCATTCAGCCTGCAGTAGAAAAGCACAATGGTAGGAAAAAGTTAACCACTGCCACCAGCCATTTAAAGTAGTGAGGGTAACAAAAAATGTTACATGCGACAGTAGGATAAGAGGATACCAAGTAACCCCCCAGCACTCCACATACGATGTTGTGGTCTGGACCTACAAAGAGAAAAGGGTAAGTAAAGTCAATTTCACTTTACTATTCTTGGGAACTGCAATTCACCCAAGAAAACGGTATTTAAACCTTTGGAGAAACCAAAAGAATTTCTGAGTGACACTGCACTGAAGGAGCTGTGTGTCGCCATGCAAAAAGCAGATGCCTATGGAGTTTGTCACTCCAAAAACAGTGAATACACAAAATCTAAATCAGTGAAAAACACGAGAGAGTGAGAAAAAGGTCACACTCACTCGGGAGTTAAAATTAAAAAGCCCTAAATCCAGCAAAAGAGCTGGGGGTCTCTAATGTTGAAGGGAATTAGCACAAATGAAAATTCTCCCTAACAAACACCAACTATCACTCTTTGGGAATAAGCTACCCAAGCTTTTTTACCTTCCAATTCCTTAAGAATGGAAAACAACTTTTTATGACTGGATTTTGCCCCTAGGATTCAGTTAGAATTTCCTTTTTGGCAAGTAGGATGGTGAAGAGCAGTCTGTTACCAGGGAGGAAAAGGGGTTTTGGGTAGATAACTTTACAACCTGGGGAAGGCCGTTATTTGGAGTCAAGTACTCACCAGTACATCCGACAGAAATGGGTTCAGCAGCACAAACAACCAGGTTAGTAAACTGCACTTTGACGTATGTGGTTTTCAGGAATCGGTCCCAAGGGACTTGCACCCCCAGCCAGCGACGATTCCAGAGACCGAGGAAAGGAACAAGGACTTTTACCTGGACATCGACCCTCAACCCATTGCAGATTTTGGCAAAGAGCACCACAGGAAGATGTAGGAACCCGCAAAGACTGCCTCCAGGGACTCCATGAAAAAAGATGAAGGTAGAATAGCGGTAAATGATCTGCGTACAGGGACAACAGCGGAATGCATCCTTTACCGTCCTAAGCTGAAGGGCTGGTGGGTTGAAGTCGCAACAAACCCCTTACACTTAATCCCTCCTGACAACAGCAGTGGCCGACTGCAAAGCAGATGATCCTGACAGAATGCCACTGTAAACAACCCAGAAAACAGTTCCACAGTGGTGGGCTCTACTCAGCCGATGTGGGGAGTCAGCAGGAGTGTTCAGAAGCCAGTAAGGGACTTGCAGATGCAAACAACGCAAACCTGGATATGACGAGCCACTCGGGTTTCACCAAGTGAGAGCTTTAAAAACAGCCAGACGCACAGGAAAACTCACTCTTATGTCCCAGAAGCAAGGCAGCAAGAGAGAAGGCCTAGGCATAGCCCAAATACTACTTCTGAAGAGGGTTGGCCAAAAACCAGCCCATAAATCACCGAAGCGGGCAATGGTAAAAGGGTTAGGTGACCAATCATTCTAGTTGGTCAATGGAACTTACCCAAAGCTTTGCCCCCCAGGAAGCGAGAAGGATAGTCCAGGGGCCTAGACTGTCCTAACCCAGTTAGGACCAATATGAAGGCTGCCATTGTGGGCTCTCAAAGATCTCACGTGATCAGAATGGCCATTTTGGGCCCACCTCCTGGTCACCCTGCATAAAGGAAGCCCAGAAACACGAAATGAAAAAGAGAAGGATTCGAAAAATGATAATATATATACATATAAAGTATGATGGGCAACCAATGTGGCAAAATCGCTTGCACCCTTGGCAAAGCTAAAACTAAAGTCTTGCTGCCACCAACCTCGTACCCAAAACCTGTGTGGGGTGATAAAATCAACTTGGGGCCAAAACTATACAAAATTTCTCAATTAAGGAATTAAGGCATAAAGGGATGTAATGTCAGGAGAGCTTCAGCTATTGCCACCAAAAAGGAAATCGGAGATCCAAAAAAAAAAAACACAAGAGGAAAAAAGCAAGATGTTGAGGGGCCCCAAAAAGTGGCCCTAGAATCCTAAAATAGTAACTCTTATGTAAAAATTGGGGTCTGCAGGTTCAAAGAAGAACAGATAATGGTGCGAGTTAAGCCTTACACTTAAAGTCCACATCACTGTAATTAAATACTCTTCAAGTCTGCCTAATAGTCGAACCCAAGCCACTGTGGTGACAAGAGGCCAGGTGACATTTTGACAAATAGAAGTATTTAGAAACCAAAAACCATTTATTCCAGACATAGAAATCACAGAATCCTGGTTTTACAATCAGTGAACTCAGTCTATTCACATATCAAAACAGATGCTGAATTCAAAGCCCGGACCAGAGGTTGAAAGCACAAAAGGAGGTGCTCAGTAATCAAGTATTTCAGATGCTACAAAGTTCACGGGCAGCTCCTCCACAGCCAGAGTGCGACCTTATAAAATGCTCACTCCATCGAGGAGAAACAAGCATGCTGAAACCAGCTGTCCCAAGTTTTATTTCCTTCACCCCATCTTTTGAGAAATCAGAGAAAACTAGTACTGGTGAGGGCCACCATTTGAACAGTCCCCTTTCCCCGACTGCCCTTGGTATGGCTTCTTTAAAAATCTCAGTAAGGAGAAGTATAATCTGTCACAGATACCCTCCCTTGGTTACATTTTCGAGCTCTGCAGGCATAATCAATATCTGCATGTCAAATAACAGAATTAGAGAGGCGTTTTCCCGAGGGCATTCACAACTAGTGCATTCAGGGCACCCCTCCTGCTCCCCTTTCGCCCAACATTGATATGACCCTGAATTTTCAGGTCATTGACCTGACTCAATCTCTTTAATCAGGGTATATAGCCTGCAGTTTAAAATTAAAAAATTAAACAGATTATGTTGTGCTTCACGCCGGACTCCAACCCCTAACCGTGGAACTAGATATGGAACCCATGTTGCTCAGAGATGTCTTGTTCCTGTCCCCAAGACGGGTGCAGTGCCCCCGAGCAATCCTGCCGGCCCGCCCTGCAATTTCTCCAGCCAGTAATCAAACTTCCTTTCCACCATCATTATTATTCTCCACTGCAAGTTAATTATCTTATCAGAGTCGGTGAAAGGTTTTTCAGCTCGTCCACATCCATGGTAGCCATCAGCGGGACAGCAAATAAGAGTAGTTTAGAACAACCTCTGGCATATCGGCCAATGTGTATGTGTGGTCTTGACCTGCGTGACTTACTTGGTAATGGGATTGTCTGCCAGATCCATTTGCTTCTTGGTGTGGGCATTAATGTTCACGTTAATCATTCAAAGCAGGCAGCCTAGCGGGGGAAGAGTAGGAGCTCCTAGCTCATCCTGATGCTTTGTTGACTAACATTTCAGAATACACTCTGAGTAGACTAAAAGCTAACCTAATTATGTGCTCCAAGTGTACCAGTTGGTTGTGGTCAGCACTCGTTATAATAGAAAGTACTGTCTGCTGACCTGCTGTCGCTCCTGCTTGAGCCCCTACCCGATTCCTGTCTTCGGCAATCTCTCCTCACCAGCTTTGGCCACGCCCCTTTTTTACTGCTGGCCATAAAATGAGGACCTCACGCGTGCACAGCGAGCAAGTACTCAACAAGTACTGTCTGCTGTCCTGCTGGAGCCCCAGCTTGAGCCTCTACCAGATTCCTGTCTTCCGCAATCTCTCCTCACCAGCTTTGGGTTAAGAAAGACTTGACTACAAACATCCAGCGTCTGGGATACAAAGATATCAACATTTATAGTTAGCGTGTGACGCTAACAACTCTTTGTTTTTGCTTTTTGTTTTAGCCACACCCCTTTTTTACTGCTGGCCGTAAAGTGAGGATCTCGCGTGCACAGCGAGCAAGTACTCGACAAGTACTGTCTGCTGTGTCGCTGGGAGCCTTATTCAAATGGATTTGCATGGTTTTCTTTTGTCTAATACTGAAACGTAGCAGTCTTCAGTTTTTTTCATCTGTTGATTGTGTCTGACTTGACTTTTGTACCCACGTTAAAGCTGGCGACTTACGTCCTTTTTGCCATCTTGACTAATTAACTTTGCAAAGGTTGACCTCCTGTGGCTGCCCGCCGCGGTACACTGCAGCCGTGCGTTTGATTTTCCTTCATTCTGCCTGAGCGCTGTGACCATCTGTCCACCCAGGTTTGGAGGCTTCTGCTGGGTTGAAGTCCGGCCCTTCTGTTTTCATTAACCTAGCTCCATGTGCGTAGGGCTCCATAAGCAATGGATTCCCGTCCAGGCATGAACAGATTAACTTCTGGTATGCCTCATCCCCCGCCCTATTTTGCACCACAGCTTCCTGTTCATATTCGGCCAGGTTTCCATGTGTCTCCGCTTCTGGGCGGTCTCACCACTCAAACTTCAGTACTCTTTCAGATACAAACTTCGGAAAAATGTCCTTTAAATGTCCCCTCTTTTATTCCCGACATGATAGCACCGAACTCCTTTCTGATAAAACTATGCATGATTGTGTCCCTGAGCAAGCTTTATCTCCCGCTGATGAAAGTTTTCATACACCTACGTGTCAACCTAGCTTCTCGAGGGAGCCTCCCTCTTTAATAATCCCACCCTCTTTTCCAGTTCTTTACTCTCAAATTTTAAACAGGCCCTATCATATGCCTGTAAACTTGGAAGGTTGTGCACCAAATATTCTACCTAATCCACTTATTCCAGTGGCCCACTCTACTCAAGCAATGTCTAGGTCTATACACCTTGAGTAATGAAAATAAGAACGACACATTACCTCATCTCAGAGAATCTAGATCATCAAATTCTCCTGAACTTTTCTCCACGGATTGTCCAGATGATATTATTTCCTCTCCTGAGTCAGCGGCATCTGCTCCTTTATCTTTTGCAAAACCAATGCCACGGCCTTCCTTTGGATTTCCAGCAATAACTAACCCTGCCCTGGAATCTGCCTTAACTGCCATCAATACAACGATTTTTACATTGACTATATTGTTTGAATTGTTGGATTAAAGAGCCTCATCACAGGAAGCCTGGACTATAACCTGGACCAAAAATAATAATTAAAAAAAAAAGAAATAAAAAAAAACGATTGGCTTGTCTTTCATTTACCATCTATGATGTAAACAACTGTTGAAACTGTCTCCAAATGTGCCTTCCACTTCAAATATACCTTCCTTGAATGACATCCTACCAGGTGAGACGGAGGCCATACATGAGGACGTTGGCTCTAACAACTTCTCCTGGACCAATTCCCTCCCCTATGGAAATCAATAACTCCCCCTCAATGGCTGAATCTACTGTTCCTGAGAAATCAAATGTTGATCTTCATCTTTATGACATCTTTTTTTGACCCTCACAAAACAAGCGAAGAAAACGAAACAGGAACAGAAAGAGAACATCTGAACTAGACTCTGATCAAAATGTATCATTAAATAATGGCAACAAAAATAAAAACCAAAAAACCCCTAAAAAAATCAACCTATACTAAAAAAAAAAAAAAAAAAAAAAAAAAAGTGTATCTAACATCTCTGGTGAAGCGCCTTAACCTGTGATTTCGCCTCTGAATAACAATGAAACGAGCCTAGAAGTCGCATGTATTGAGGTGTGCCCTCCTACCATAAGTGTGGAGTCATTCCAAGGTAAGGCATCTAATGTTATTCCTTAATCTCTAACTGTTGACAAATGGTATTGAAATGGTAAACAATTCTATTACTAATGAGCAACTTATGAATACGTTGGTCAAAAAACAAACTCTCCGATTTTAGCACTAGCAAAAACCGAAGGAACTTGTTAGAAGAGTTCCCTTCTTAAAAGGCTCCCCACCTAAGAATGCACTTTTGGCGAGTGAATTTCGGGCTTCATCCGACACTTCTGACAAAGTGATTTTTGTAAATGAGCCCATACCAAGTCAGCCCAATCTAGAACATGCAAATTGAATCTCCCAACCAAGTATCACGAATAACCAAAGTGAAACTCTAGGTGAGAATCTGAAAGATGAAATACTAAGATTCACCATGATTGACAGAGTCTACTCTGATCCCTATCTAAACAGATCAACTTTGTTGACAATATTTCAAGCGATCCCTCAACTAAGGCATATCAATTAATCCGATCTCAAAAGGGTAAATTACCCAATCCCGGCTCATCAGGATATTGAGGATGTAAATATCTCCTCTCTAATAATCAAAAACTGTGTGTGGCAACAAAGACAGCTTCTTTTTGAAAAAGGTCTTCTGACCGAAGTCATTTCTTCAAAGCCCATAATATTGAATCCTCCTCATGATAACCAGGCTCCAAAGCAACATACTAATCTGAATATAGGAGCCAATCCCTGCTGCAATTGTAACGGTTCTTCTCGATGTCCTACCCAGGCTTTAGAATCTAAATGGAGCTGGGTATCACACGCAAGAGCTAAAGAACTAAAAAACCATTAACAATCCCCCCTGGATCAACACGCGTGCACTATAATTTCATGGAATACTCGTGGCTTTTCGCATCTTCTGTCCTCCATACCTTGATTATTAAATAAATATGATCCTGTTGCTCTGCTGGAAACATGGATGATGACTTCCCCCTATTTGGCCTGATCACCAATTAACCACAGTAGCTGTCTCCAAAGCCTCAAAGGACAGACCTGCTGCAGGGCTTTTGATAGCTGCAAGATACGATTCACGATTGATTATTGAACCATGGGTGAGTCCCGATTCTGGGATCCAACCTGTAACTATACGCACTAATAACACAAATCATCAATTTTTCCCAGCGACAATGATTATAAACAACTACTGGAACCCGGCGCCACTGACCGTAAGTGACTTTATTGATCAAATTGAAAACATACTGGATCAAGTTCTATTGGATTCTAGCATCGTCAACACCATAATTTTAGGCGACTTTAATATGAATCTATACCAGGTTTCCATTACTACGACCAACACTAGAGCAGATAAATGGTAAACTTTAATGAAAACAAGACAATTTACAATGCTGAATGGAATCTTCTCGAATTATATTCCTCCCAAGCCAAAACTTGGTCTAGAGCAGTGGTATTTAAACTGTGGGTCGCGACCCCCTAGGGGTCCGCGGGTGCATCCCAGGGGGGCCCTGAGAGCTCAGCATGAAAAAAGATTTTTTTTTTTTTTTTCGATTGGAAGAAATGGGCAGGGGTGGCCCACATGGGCGGGCTGAAGCATGAAACTGTCTCAGGCAACAATGAAAAAGTGGCCCACAGTTGTAAATGGATATTCATTCCTTTAGTCACAGACTGGGCCTCATTACTACTATGGCGGACCAGTAACAACGGTGCTGGTAAGCTACCGGCACCGTTGCTACCGTTCCGCCATAGTAAGAGTTGTGCTCGTGGGTGCTTGACAGCCCCCGCCAGGTCTGACCTCAGCTCGTCGGATGCACCAGCACCGTTATTAACGGTGCCGGTGCATCCGAGCTCCCCCTTCCCATTTGAGCCATATGGGGCTCAAATGGGAATGGGGATCTACCGGCACCTTCGAAAGGGCAATTATCATGTCCGCCTAACTCGACATGACCTAGTAATTGCCCATTCGCGGGTGCCAGACCCGGATGCAACTCCAGTGGCAGCCGTGCCGGTTTTACCGGCACAGCTACCGCCAGAGTAGTTATGAAGCCCACTGTTTCAATAGTACCCAAAGGGGTGCTTTGTGTTAAAATGTAAGTAAATTGTGATATATTCAGCAACAATGGTCAACATTACTAACTGCATAGTGGCCCCTCACCCATTATGGAGGAGCTAAGGAGCCAGCCCAGTGAAACAGTGAGCACTCCCTCAGCTGCTTTATCCAGCTAATGGAGTGCTCCTGGGCTGGCTGAACTGTCAAAGGGAAACACTGTTTCCCTTTGACAGTTCAGTTTAGTTCCCCAGCCGCACATGCTCACTGAGCCATGCAAGTGCTGGGGCGTTTTGCTTCGCCAGCATTGCATAGCTCATTGGAAATGCTGGCTGGGGCACTGCATGTCTGTATGTCCGAGGGGGAGCTCCTGCGCCTCCTCGCACATACGGACAGAGCAGCTGGAGCAGCACCCACACACAGGCCAATGCAGAAGGTACGTTTATGTTCATTGTTTTTATTTAAACATGTGTATGGATGCGTTATGAGTGAGTGTATGGTGATGGATGCTCATGTGAATGATAGAGTGATTGCTGTATGAATGTGCAGCGCCTTGCATATACACATAATCATGTTCATTGTGTTAGGACCAGTGGGGCCCAGGGGACAGGGATGGTATCTTTTTACCGGACATCTATCATTCAAAACCCTCTGCCTTGTCCACAAGGCTTTCTGGGGCCTCGGTCCAAAATACCTTCAGCTATTCCTCCGCAAATACCTCCCCTCTCGAGCTCTTCACTCCTCTACCTCCAACTCCCTCAGGGTCAGTCGTTTATCAAAGAAACGAGCTGGGGGTAGATCTCCGTCTTCGGCTGGGGCCTCCCTCTGGAACAGCACCCTGCCACTCTAAAACTTGAGGAGAACCATCTTTCTTCCTGCACTTATCAGACCTACCCTGTCTGCTGCCTTAAACGTAGCACTTGCAAATTGCTGGCTGCACTACCACTGTTTGTTGCCTTTATTATTTATTTATTGTTATTTATCTGTTTCTCCTCTGCTTCGCACTTTCCACTTCTCCCCCCTTCCATGCACTTTTCCCCTCACACTTGCGCGTTCTCAATGTCACTGGGCCTAGTAAGATCGCTGTTTTATTCTCCTCTGTTCCCCTCCCTTGCCTTGTCACGCTCTGAAACACTTGTGTACGAGCGCGATAGAAATAAAATATCAATGCCTGCCCCCTGGACTCCCAGCAACAATTGCAAACTGTTTGGCTATTTACCCATTTTCTGTTAAAAGTATGCTCTACAATGCAACATTTTAACCTATTATTTAAAAAAAAATTCACAGGGGGAAACCCCCCCGAACCTCCCCTTAATGCCCCTCCACTTAAAAAAGATTCACCAGCTGCCACTGGCCCTCAGGCTGTGTTGGGAACGGGATGGGGGAACCGAGGGACTATGGTGGGAGCACAATGGGCGGGAACCATGGGATAGTGATGGGAGCAGAGTGGGGAGAGCCCTGGGTGTGTGATGGGGTGGGGAGAGACCAGCGACTGGGTAGGAGTGGGATGAGGGAGCCCAGCGACTTTGATGGGAGCAGGTGATGGCGCACAATATATACTGTCCATTTGGCATTTCTGGGGGGTCCCGACCTGCCCAAATTTTGCTCAGGGGGGCCCTGGCCAAAAAAGTTTGAAGACCACTGGTCTAGAGGCTCTTCCTGCTCAACTTTAGATTATGTCTTTATATCTGAAAATGCAAATAGGCTCATAGTGGTGTTTCAAGTCATTCCTACATGTGAAAGTGATCACAATCTACTTGAAACTCGCTGCCTTCCGCACTTGGTAGAAACTCCTTTATACTATAAAAGGTATGATGGACCTAAATAGTGTGGGCAACCACCTCAAATGGACATCACGGCATGTAGCTCTCTTACATCAGCAATAAAGAATAGGAGATCAGATATATTATAATGATTTTATTCAAATGACAGCACAAACTAATTCGTTTTAGTCTAAACCTACTTTTCTCCATAAACATTTTTGGAATTTTGAAGTCTATACCTTGAAATCTGAACTCCGCAAATCTAGAAGATCACTACCCTTTAAATCAAATGACAGGGTTAAAAGGGAATTAAAAAACAAATATTGAAACAGAATTAAGCAGGTTTTTGCTGCACAAAAACAAAAAGGATGCCCAATTAATGATTAGAGGCTTATTAACTAAATCAGCTGGTGAAATATGGAAGATAATAAATTGCGTTCCCCCAAATGCCCATAGTCCACACAATTGAATAGTATTGACGAATTGTCATGGACAACTCACTTTCAAAAACTACTTATGAAGCCCGGTGAAATCTCACCCAACTTAAATATCGAACTTGCAGACCTAGCTGAACTTAAATTCGATACTTTGGATATCTTAATGATAATTAAAAAAATTGAAAAGTTCATGAGCCCCAGGCCCGGATATGTTAACAAACGCTATTATAAAAAGAAAATCCCAAGGCCTGGGCTGAGGTCTTGTTCTCAATTTGTTCCAAAGTAACCAAATCAAAGAAAATTCTGCCATTCTGCATACACCTCTCAAACTCCAAACGAAACACAACCAAAACCTACAGCACAACAAACCGCACAAACTGCACTACATTGCAACAACAAAACAAAAACACACATAGTCTTGCACAACAGTACACGACTACCGGCCGCAAACACCCCAGGCCCAGCCAACGGACCCACCGGGCTGAGGCCGCCAACAGCACATCATTGCTCTCTTGCACTTTTCCTGCTTCCTCCCACTAACTCAACCTCCCCTCCTCTTGCAGAGCCGCCAGAGCGCCAGGGGACCACTCCGGTGGTGATAATGTTAAAGGACATTTGTACCGTGCACTAACATCTTGGCAAAAGGCCATTATATTCCCTATTTTTAAAAAGGGCGATCAATTAAATCTAGTCAATTATCGCCCTATTGCACTCCTAGACGTGCCAGGTAAAATGTTAGCAAGGCTTATAATTCATGATTTTATGAGATGGCTTAATGCAAATAATCCAACAGATATTCGTCAATCAGGATTTGTTTCTGAGATTGGCACCTCATTAATTTCAGCTATTAAAAACCAAGCTATACAAAATAAGCAACCGGTGTATGTGGCTTTAATTGATTTTAAACAAGTGTTCGATTCTACATCTCAATCAGTTTTATGGAATAAACTATTGAATCTTAACTGTCCTGATTATATTTTTTACCTAATTCATCAATTTATTCTAATACTAGCATTAAAATTAAACTTTCTACTGATGGTCTATTATCTAACTCAGTCATCCACCAAACTCGGGCCTAAAGCAGGGATTTACGTCTATACTTTTTAACTTTTATATTAGTGACTTTTACGCTCTAAATAATGTTCACTCCTTTTCACTCTGACTCGGAACACATTATATACCGTACTTATTTTACGCCAATGACTTGGTTCTCTTTGATAGGACGCCACTGGGTCTTCAGAGGAAGTTATCGGCTTTAGCTTCCTATGCGAACGGGAATAAGCTTGAAATCACTAAAAAATATAATATTTTAATTTTTCATCACTTACGGAAAAAACTGTTGAATTTTAATTGAATTCTAGCGGAAATCCACTCAAAATAAATCAATACAAATACCTAGGGGTTAACATTAATTTAGATTTTCTTGAAAAACCCTACAAAGAGAAGCTTGTTCTGAGAATGAGACTCCTAGCTATACAAGCAAAGTCCTTACAGAAAAAATATGGTGCCTTTTCTTGGTTACCTGCTAGGATGTTCTACTTACAGAAAGTCATGCCAATAATTACTTATCGTAGTCAGTCTCAAATCATGAAGAAACCTGTTAATTGGGGCTTTCTTGAAAGCATTTTCTCGAAAACTATTCTACCTGTTCCTCTAAGTATTCCGATAGCCCTTAGTCGGTATGAATTTGGGCTGATATATTTAAAGGTAGCTGTCTCATGGGCAATGATCTCACTATACAGAAACATTTTACTTTCAACTACTTCCTCGAGAAACATGTTCCCTGTATTAAAAAACCTTATAGAAAAGGAGAATCCAACCTCTCTTTCGAAATGGAAAATATTATTGCCTCGACATTTTAAACAATGCAAATATCTTGCATGATTTACTTTTGGCTTTCCCTCACAAAGCAAAACTCAAATTATACAAATAGGATTGGATTCTTACACGAGAAAAATGTCAATCTTATGCAGCTTTTAAATCTGGAGCATTTATAATAGAACCCCTCAATGACATACCTAACTATCTCAAAATATTCCCTGACAGACTATATGCGAATACCTTTTTGCGCTTTAGGCTAAATTTATTATCTACTAAAATTAAAATGGCTCTGTGTACTCCAAAGATAATTCAATCTGTACTACTTGTAGATTTTGTAATCTTGATAAACCAAAAACAGTAATCTTATTACTGAATGTACACAATTATCTGAAATAAGGACATTTTATAAATATGTTAAGGATAGACAACTTTTAACTAGAGATCAAATGTGGTTTGAAGTTTTTAATGCATCTAGAAATTCCCTGATCATTGATATGGTCAGATTTATTCTATACTCGAATTTAAGCTCTCAAACCATGATTGTCTAATTGTTTGATGATTGGTAATCCATTTAATATGCTAGTTATCGGAGTGCTATTCTTGTAATTGTTCTCTTTATACATCTCTTATATAGCAATATATGTGTTTATACATCTGGAATTGAATTGACATGTCATAATTGAAAAAGTTAATTGTATCAACTAAAACAATTGTTTCTAAATAAAAAAAATAATAGACAATGGTAAGTTCTGAGTATGCTTCGGAGTGCACAAGGAGTTAGCATTGGCTATACGGAGTGCAGAAGGTTAGGCTACGCCTCGCCAAGCCTGCATGAGAGGATAAGGTCAATTATCTAAAAATACAGCAGGTGATCAATTTATGGGAATAGTTTGGCTATCACAGACTGGAAGTGGACATCTTGAGATTAGCAAAGAGGGAAACCACAGGTTGTATTAAGTTTTGCTACAATTAAAGACAATTCAATGTTTAATTTTCTCTAGATGCTCTTTGCACTTTCATTGGTAAGTGTTAGGGAGAATTCTCTGTTTAGGCTGAATTTCCTAACCTAGTGAGTCCGCCAGCAGCTTTGCTGGATTTCTGGAGTTTGTTTTTTCCATCCTGCCAAGAGTGAGACTCTTTTCTCCCACTCTTGGACATGAATGTGGTTAATTCCTTCTACACAGAATCCCTCCAAAGTGGTGCCATTCTGTCTGGGTACCACAGGGGGCGTGGGAGGGGGTTTAGGCACCCTGGACTGAGTTGCCTTGCCAACTCAAGTCGCACTCTGGTGTGATTGGCCCAAGTGGTGAGCCACCCCGCTCACCACTTAGCGTGTTTTGATTGACAGCTAGGCTGAATGAATGGGGGTTTTCTGCATAAAAGCAGGGCTTTTGGGACTGGATCTTCAGAAGTCGCCACAGGACCTAAGAATCCGACGAGGGTAAAGCTGAGCCGACCTGCAACGACGACACCTCCGGTGGAGCCCTGCTGAACCGACTCACCACTTCCCGACGACAGAGGAGATCTCCTCGCCGGAGAGTCTTCTTCCCCTGACTGGTGGGCACAACCAGTCCCCTTTGCTTTTTCTTCGCTTCCAGGGCGTAGTGGTCGAATTGCCCGTGCTGAGCACCCCGGCAACCGGATAGCCACTAGCCCATACCGTGACCAAAAGGTGGTGCCTTGTGACGGAGCACTCCGCGGCTGGTCTCGTCCCTGGTGGTGCAACGATCTTCAACTTTCCTTCGACGAGATTATCTCTTCTCTTGGCAAAGCCCCGACTTGCATCCACCACCAGGAACAACTGCCCCCGCCGGAGCTGCCTCTCCACATACAAGGTACCGTGTCCACCCGGCTTCCCTTGTGACGGTTAGCGTGAGGCGTCTTAATTCTCGCCTCTCCATTGGGTCGCCTCCAAGCTTTCTTAACTTCCTGTTCTGAACTGGTCCAATCTTTCTATAACAATTTGCGACAAAGACTCGAAGTGCATTTCCGCTGTGATACTTTTTGGGACATATCGCCTTGCCTCTCTCTGAGTGGGCCTGGCCTCTGAACTTTGTGATCTACCGTAGACCCTGCCTTACTTGCCTTGCATTTGTTCGTAAAAGTGTTGGTACTGAGTTGATTTCATACCCCCTGCCTTTTCTCTCCCATCCTAACGAATACTAGAGTGCCATCTAGGTTAAAGCATTTGCCTCTGTCTGCAAATAAGTGGTGCCGTTGAACCTAGACTTGTCGAACTATTGTTAGGGGGATTGATTTACTTATAGTAATTGTAATTGAAGTTGTTTGCCGTATTAGTGCCAGAGTGTTTTTCATAGATGTGTTGTTATAAATTGCTTGTTCTACTGTGTAAATTGCCCTATTTTGTATACTCCACATACTGCCTAACTTTTCTTGAGAGAGGTCTGACTGCTCAGCCATAGCTACCAGGTGAATCTGTGTGGTACAGACAGCTACCAAGTGGGTTTACCGCCAACACCTGTAAGCCTAAATCTTTTGCAGTGGTCCCAGAGGGAACTGCACAGGTTTTCCGCTTAACAGTAAGCCCATGAAACAAATATATAGGGTAGGAAATGTATCACACTTAGATGGATTGTTGGTGTTGGCAAATGTGTTCCTCCCAACTAACTGCACTAAAAACTCTCCATTCTACATACACAAACTCTGAACTAAACACAACCATACTTCTACGGCACCACAAACCGAATACCCTTCACCACACCCAATATGAAACTAAACCAAGCACAATTATACCTCAACACCACATGACGAATGCAACTGAAAATGCACCGGCGCTCAGTGACCGGTTTTGCCGAAATGAAGCTTACAAGAGCACAGCAAAGCTCCCTTGCTCTTCTCCCTCTCAATCCCACTAACAAAACCCCCAACCCTCCTTCCATTGCAGATCTGCCAGAGCGCCAAGAGGCCACGCAAGTGGCAACAGTGCACGTTACAAGACCCCATAAAATCTCACAATTTTACATGGTTTGCTGTACTCTATGCTTCAAGAAAGTGTGTACATTTTACGGTCTATTAAACAGTTCCATATAGAGTCGCAACTACTTCCATGGATACATGACGGAGTGTGTGCTTTATTCAATAGGGCGTGCACTGATCCTTAATCCCTTTCTTTCGGGCACGCTGAGGGTGCGTTTGCAGGGTCAGGGTGCATGTCGTTTCATTAACAATGATACTAGAGGGGCTCACAAACTATGCAGCGTCCGAGCAGGGGTTGAAGCAGATTACAGTGCAGCAGTGCCGGAACAGTGAAAAGAGCCAAGGGAGACAATGCATCCGCTGTTCCCAAGCAGCTCCAGCGGGTTGGCCCAGGCCGTTACAACCGGCGGTGCAGATGGGCAAACTGGCAGCACTGAGATTGCAATGAATAGAAAAGGGAAACAGAGCACCGATTATTTGCAAAGCAGGAGACACTGTAGGCACCATTCAGCAGTGCAGGGGAAAGAGGATAAAGCTAGAGCTTTCGTTTGTAGGCTGTTCTTCCTTCAGACTCTACAGGGGGGCTAGCTAATGGGGAAAAAGCAGTTTTCAAAACGTGCTGCAACAGTCATTATAAAATGTCCTCGCTTACCTCATTTGAAATCTTCCGCACTGGATTGTGACGCATTCGGACACGGACCGGAGATTGGACCTCATCTGAAGAGGTCCCAGAGGCTTGGTCACTCTCGCCATCAGAACCGATCTTCAGATCCTCGTGGACTATTTCTGTGTCAAGGAAGGAGAAAAGAAGCCAGGAGGCAGAGAGGGATAATGGAGGGGGGCAGCAGTTGAAACAAAGTAAAAGGCGCAAAGGCAACAGACAGAAAAGTGGGAGAAAGAATAGGTTAAAGAACAAGAAAGAGCAGAGGGAGAGCAAAGAAACAGCAAATATGAAAAACGAAGCAAACAAATAAAATGTTCAGAAAGAATAAAAGGGGGAAACAAACAACAAAAAAAGAATAATTAAGGAAATGCAACCAAGAAAACCACGGAGAATGAAAGTGATCAAAAATGAATAGGACAAACCGAAGGTGAAAAACGTATTGAAATCAACAGAAAATTAATTCAAAAAGCAAAAAAAGATTGTGAAAGGAAAGGAAATGGGTGGGGGATGAAAAGAGAAACGACAGATGAAATCAATATTAAAGCAGAATTTATTTTCTTTGGAAAGCATTTCATGGCCCTTCTCCAATAGGGACCTTCATGACTGGGCAACTGCGTCGTGAAGGGGGTGGGTACATTCCGAAATGTCTCCCAAGCGGTGCTCATTGTGGCTACTAGCTAGACTTGGCAATTCTCCACCTGTAGGTGAAGCGGCAGACAGGCCCCATCATTGCACACTGCCCCAGCTACAGCTGTGAAAACCACCTGGTAAAAACCAAGCCAAGGTCCATCTGGGATAATGGGAATACAGACGAAGTAACCCGCACACTCAGTCAGCTGGCGGTCTTTCCAGTTCTATTCTAGCCATAAACAGAACCGCACCACCGAAAAGCTAACACACACTAGAATTCGGACCCTCATTTTCTCCTCATGTGTGCCTGTGCCAGGCAACACCTAGACACATATGCAAGGAAGGATCCTCGCTCCAAGTTTGGAGAGTAATCCAGGCGAAATCAGCAGCTGCCCAACGGTCCATTTCCTTAAGGCAGACATGGACACGAATACTATTTTAGTGCGTGTGCAAATAATACACGCCACCCCCAAGTCCCGCCTAGGAGATTTAGAGGGGGGGGGGGGGGTTGAGGGATGGGGGGGGGGGGGGAGAGTTTATTCCAGAACGGATTACTAATGAGTGCATTGGAACCCAGCATCAAGAACCATTCCAAACCCACACAGCCATGCACTAGATCTATAGTGTGTGTGTATATTTAATTATGCAATAGTAGCATAACTATCAATACTCATATTGTAATCATATCATATCCTCACATATGCCACGAGACTTGCTCACACCTACAACAACAACCCACAGATACATCAATGTGATTTCATTGTCAAGCGACTCATGTTGTAGTTTAAAGTACTTCCAACACTAGCCTCTCTCCATTTTCAAGTGAAAACAGAACCACTTTGTAGACCATACTGGAAGCACCTGATAAAGCGACATGCGTTGAAGCCAACATAACATGCTCACATGGTCTCTCAAACCCCGCACTCAGCACTTAAATGTGCAGGCGACCGATGCAGTGTAATCCAAGCCATCTGCAGCATTCCTTCCAACAGTGCTCAAGGACAAAATGCAATTAAAAAGGACATTTTAAAGGCAACCAATGCATGTTCTCCGGTTTGTATGTGCTTAAAAGAGAGGCATTGCCAACATGGCCGCAGCACTGCTCACTGCAAAAGAGGATTCACTTCAGCCAGAAACCAGAATAGCAGACCTCTGCGGTATTACTACCAAATATTGCAGACCGTCACTGCGAATCGAAGAAAAGCCGATTTTTCACTGCATATAAATGTGGGGGGATGGGTTAAGTTGATAATAATGGGGGTTATGGGTGGGGCACAGTTATGCGGTGAACTGGGGTTAAAATAAAACATTTCAAAAATGTTGCAGCGTTTTCGATATTTTCACATAGAGCAACCTCTGCAGTGTATGGTTACCAGTTTCCAAAGTATTTCCTTGTGCTGCTTTTTAAGCAGGACAGTCCATATGTAACACCTTGCTCAAATTGGGGTTCGTAGCAGTCTACGGTTTTGTATTGTCTGCAGTTACTTCTCTTTAGGAGTGGCTACTAGTGAGTAGAGGGTTACGTTCCTCTCCCCTCCTCGATTGGGCAGTGACGTAACAGCATTCCACTGGCCAGCTGCTTGTCTGTGCTCAGCATACTTCCCTGCAGGGGGATGCATTGGCAAGGTTATATAAACTGGGCGGACCATCCTTTGAGTGACAGGTAAATTAACCAGTGACAGTGGTGGTTTGGGCAGATTTTGACAGTAGTTCTGGTAAGGGAGCACAGATTGTGCCCAAGACTAGGACTTTTTTCATAAAGGTTCAACTCCTAGGTCGGGAGATTGCCCCACAAATAAACTTCTTTCCATTTTGTAATTGTAAGTATGGTAGGGGCACTGCAGAGTATGGGTTTTCACAAGCCACCAAAGCAACCCCCAATTTATGGTGGTCTTGCCACTTGACAAAGCTGGTCTCAGCAGACAAACTGCATTGCCTGTGTGGCAGGATCCGATTTGTCCAGGGTGTGAGCTCCCAGCGGCTATGACTATTTCCATGACGCAGGATCGGAGGAAAAATTATGTTGTCATTAAAGCGCCCCGAGAAAAAATGTATAGGTATTAAAGCACTAGACTAGCCACTTCCTAAGTGCCCCACAAATGCCCGAGAGAGGGATGCGGGGTATGACTCGTGAATCAGCTACTGTTTATATGAGAGTGCCCCACGGGTGCTCCTGGAATGCAACGTTTCTGTTGCAAAGGTGGTGGTGTGCCCTCAAATCTCCAAGGAGGACCACCATCCATTCCCCGCCCTCTACACCCTCAAACCCCCAAAGTACAGACTGACTGTGGAGAAGAAAACGCTAGATCCTTTCGCCTCTCTGCAAGCACCAGCATTATAAAGACACCACTCATACAAGAGGCAAGAAAGAGTGACCACCTGTTGAGCCTGCACCGTTCATGAATACAACGCATTAACACTGCAATAAAGACTGGAGTGCCACACCATTGAAAGTTTGCATAACCATTTTGAGCGCTCCCTCTTCCCTGAATGGGACTCAATATGCTGATGCAGAATGGCAGGCGCGGGAACATTTTAGATATAGTTTGCCGTCTGAATTGCTATTTCCCTGCCCCACTTTGGCCATTTCCAAACATATTACAGTGTGCTGGCAATCTGGCGTGACCTTGTGGGCCGCTCTCCAGTTTTCCATGGAAGGTGCTTCAGCTGGATTCTGTCACTCCACAACATTTTAAAGAAATAGGGGTCATACTAGGCCTACACGGCTTAGAAAAATGTTTGGGGGTTCTTGAGGGTCGAGTCGTGTCCTGTAACTTATTCGGTCATCCCGAGAGTACCAAGCAATTAAACCGGCATCTGTGTGTTCCACCCTGCCCTTGCATTGCTTTTTAATGACGCAGAAGCGAGGCCGGAAGTGGTTGTTCATCTTTTTAACACTAGCACCACAGTCCTTTTCAGGACGTTATAAAATGTGTAGGATCGCTCCAGCAAGATGCTGTGCAGTGGGGGGTGGGGGGATTGACTCTTCTAGGACATCCAAACGTAGTCAAGCTTAAAAATTAAGCCTTAAAAGTCTTCACTCTTTTTGGGCGTTTCCAGATATGGAGGATCCTTAGCAAGTTCCTCACTTGGGTGATTTCTCGACTGTCCAGGTACCTGGGATAGTTCTTCTGGACCCATAGAAAATCCTTAATTTTTAAAATTGTTTGGGTGAAACTGCTGACTTTCAGGACCCAGTTTTAGAGTTTAGCGATTCCTGCGCCAAGCATTGTAGTTTACATACATGGTTGGGTGCCGGTTCACCTCCCTGCACCTACAGGCACTCAACCCAATCTTACTGTGCTCTCACTGCGCTGCTCTCACGCAAGCCAAAGGACCTTCCACTATACCTGCCGCTGACCCTCTAGCTGACTTTCGGCTAACCTCAACATTCTGCCACATGCTGGTTCCTCCTTTCAGACAAGTCAAGCATTTCTTGCCGTGCTCTCCTGCACCTTCAAGGGACTTCCAGCAATCTCTTCCGATTAAGCTCTACCCTGCCTTCACTCACCCAGTTGCCTCTCTTTCCAACAATTGCCACACCACCTCCTTCCTCATGGCTCCTGGTTACCTTCACTCTTCCTTTCTACTGCTCTGCCTTCTGACCTCCTCTCACCTCTTCTGCTGCTTTTTCCTCTTCTCCTCCTCCTCATCCTGCACCTTTGAATCCATTCAACTTCACCTCTGCTCGCTGCTCACTCCGCCAAGCTCCCACATCCCTACTCTTTCTGTTCCTGTTGTCCCTGGTTCAGACCAATTCTACCCACTGCACTGGAGTCCAGCTCGGTTAAGGGTTGCCTGAGGAGACACCATGTTCCTTTTTCAGCTGGGTTGGTTTTCCTTTTCTGGTCTTGAAGGGATTGGTAGGTGGAGCTTAAAACAGGCCGGTCCACAAGCTTTCCTTTTGGGTGCTCATGCATGCGCGTTGAAGACCAGACGCAGGAGCCAGTGAGCCGATTCAACAAGACTTGGCCTCACTCGCTCTTCAGAGATGTATGCAATGAGTATGTTTCTGGACAGTACTGTTGCATTATAAATTCCAGTACAGTAATGAGGATACATTGGGTCCGCATTTGAAGGGCCCAGGGGTCCTGACAACAGTACCTCCAAACACATCTCTAAAAGGTTCAGTGTTACCAATGTAACTATATACCTTGCCGACCATGCTGTGGAGGAGTTCAGTCAACACTCCCCATATCAACCAGGGACCCATATTGAATAGAGGGCGATAGGGACCAGTGCCCTGAATCAACCTCAGATAAGCAGAAAGGGCCAGGCAGGGGACAGTCAGGGGAGCTTCTCCCAGATTACTTTTCACAAGAGTTAGCCAACGATTTAGAACTTTTTCCATGCATTTGCTGTTTTGTTACATCCGCTGTTCATCCATCGCTTCTCGGTCTAATTGGCTTGAAAAATAGCCAACTTATACTTTTTCATGGCCTGTGGTTTATAAAAGCCCCCCCCCCCCCATGAATGCACTCTACTCCCAAATAGTCACACATTCGAATACAATGCCCATGTCTTCCATTGATCATGTGGGTTATCATAGCACACTACTCTTCATCTCGTTCATAACACTATTGCAAACCCATCCAAGCAGTATTGTACCCAGATCACAGCTACATTGTACCAACATAATTACATGTTATACTCGTCTCCACCCATTTGTCTTACCTATTCACCCCCTTGAAAGATGCACAACCACACCCCCTCGACATTGACCAGAGTATCAGCCCTCACTTGATGGGTCGGCCCAATCCACAGGGTAAATTGTAAAAGGGAGCTTTGTCTCTACTTCCATCATTGCCTGGATTAAGATTGCACATGCTGCTGGACACATTGCTGAAATAGTATTATGACTGCATTCATCCCTTGCTGCTTGCTCTCCCTCTCCCAAACCAGTTATTTGGCAATTGCTTGAAACGAGCTTTGTGTTCCTTCAGTCCTATAGGAGTAGTTCCATTTCGCGAGCTAATGAATACGATTGGCCTCCACCACTCGCAACTTTCCAACGAATGGGTAAATTAACCCACATCAACCATCTCGCAAACCATACAAGGCTCGATTAACCCTTGAAGTCCCCTGCTCAAACAAGCCATTTGCCTCAAAGCCAGCTTTTTGAAGTAACATGCATTTTTTCCCCCTGACAAGCGCTCGATTTGCATCATTGCGCCGATCTAAACCCCCCTCCCAATGAAGACACTGAATTCAAACACTCCATCCCAAGCACTTCAAGAAGAGTGTGCGCTTTACAAAAATAGTCAATAAAACAAGTGCACCCAATAAATAGGGCATATGCCACTGTGGAATACAACAAAGGAGCCCACTCGGTCTTTCACGTTTCCTAATTTGCCTTGCCTCCCCCCTCCCTTTCACACATTCTCTTTTTCTGGTCCCTAGAAAAACTCCTAGAAACTGCATCAGCACGGTTAATCAACAGGCTGGTAGGTACCTAGTCGGCCACTCCGGTTCAGGTAGGAGCTGAGGCTCTTGCAGACGGCTCCATGGGGCCGGTGGATGGGCGGCTTTTGAAAGGTGCTGGCGGCGTACTGGTGGAGGAAGGATTGCATGCTGTGAGACGTAGGGGGCTTGCCATTCTTCATGATGGGTTCTGGGAGCAGACGCAGAGGAAAAAAGGGGGAGGAAGGAAGGAGGGGAGGAATACAGATGCAACAAGACAACATAGGCAAGGTGGGGGTGGAGGAAACAGGCAAAACATATAGCGCGAAATAAAAAAAATAAAAGAAGAGATGGTGGGAGAAGGACAATGGAAGAAAACGAGGTGATGTCAACAAAGGAGGAAGAGGCAGAGCAGGAGACAGAATGGGGGCATAGAGGGTAGAGGGAGTGGAACCGGGATGATTGACACAGCAGATGGAGCAGGATTGAGGCAGAGGTTAGAGAAAGGAGAGGGAAAGGTGTTGGGCATGGTGAATGGAGAGGGAGAAGCAGCGATCGAATGAGGAGTAAAAGATTGAGGAATGAGAGGGAAACCAGAGAATACAGGAAGAAATTAGATAAGGGTTTGGGAAGGGGAAAGTGGATAGTTGTTTAGTGCGTTGTAGGAAGCGGGCCATGTTGGGAAGTGGACAAGAAGGAACACAGTAGAGTTGTAGAAGAAGAGAAAGAAGAAGTGACAATGGAAAATAAGTAGAAGAAAATAGACCAAAACATATTCGAAGGGAGTGGAATATGGCCAATTGTGAAGAAAGACATGCAAGAAAGAGGGCAACAAAAGTAAATCGGATAATAGAAAAGTATAAAAGGAAAAGTCCCAAAATAGGAGAGAAGATTCAGAATGGTAGAAAGAATACAATGAAGAGGTTATGTAACAGGAAAAAAGAATAGGCAAGCCAGTAAGAGGCAAAGCCAGTGAATAGGGGTTAGAGGGAATTAGTAAAAGGTTTTGGGTTGAGAAGATCAAGAAAGCAGAGGAGGGCGACATCGGATCAGAGGGAAGAAAATAAAGTCCGGCGCATGAACATAAGGAGGGCAAGCAAGCGCAATGTTGGCCGCAAAAGAGAACACATGTTAAGTGGAGACAGGGAATGGGAGCGCAGAGGGTGGACAGTAGGACATTGAGGAGGAATGAGTAGCAGAGGATAGCCAAAGACAGTGGCAGAAAGCAGGATTAGGACCAAGGAGATGTTGAGGCGTTATGATTGTAACAAAGGTGAAGGTGGGAAGAGATGAAGAAAAGGAAGAGAAACAGGTAAAAGAGATGGAAGTGTAGTGTTACAAAAAGGACAATCAGAGGAAAATATCAGAATGTACATACAAAATAAAATGTACAGAACAATGCACGGAGAAGGGAACGAAAGAGAGGGTGGGAGAACGGCAAAGGAAGGAAAAGTAAAATTAACCAAGAAAAGAAATCAAATGGAAACAACCAAAAAAAAGGCTCTCGCTGTTTAGAAATAGGCAAAATAAGGCACACATGCACTGAGCACAGCGGTCACAAGTAACTCAGACAGGGACTCACCTCTGTACACGTCCTAAGGCCTGGGCCTCCCTAGCTTACCTTTCACCATAGAAAGAATGCACTTCGGTTTCCAGCTTTACAGGGGAATAATGTCTGTTTTGTATAATTATACACATCTTGGGTTCTCAGAATTGGAGAGGGTGGATTAAGAATTACCTATACATAGATTATAGACTTTAGAGATTTAAACAATTGGTGCTGAAGGAAATGATTGATTCAATAGGTCTACTTCACAATAGACAGTCACAAAGCAGCTTGTTTTACAATTACTGCATGAAAAACGCACAATGATTGGGGACCATTTAGGAAGGCGCTCCACTGCAACAGGCAATGGGATATAGAGCTGGTTTGACGAGGAAACAGAAATGCAGCAGGATTAACCCTGTGATTCTCAAAATGGGAGCGAATGCTTGCTTAACAAAATGGAGGCGATTGGCGTCAACTCTAATGTCAAGTAGGGAATATGCACTTGCGCAATAAAACATAGGGATGTCATATTTAAACTTCAGTGTTGCCCAGGATGGAATTAAAATTGGATACATTTTATTTTGTATATGATACATTACTCACCGTAATCGTATTTTTGATGCTGTGCTGGTATCTACTTAGATTCACATGCTGTGCATAGGCCGACATCTAGTGGAAGCGGCAGAGTATTACAGTTGTTTATGAAACTCGAAAAGGGATGTCGACTTGGGCGTGCCAGTAATAATATCCCTAGTGTGACGTCCACTGTAACCATGGTCCTTCATGCGTCAAAGTCTATCGGATTGTTATTTTTCTGACATGAGGTAGCATGAAGTGTAGCGAGAGTACAGTTGTATCCAAGCAGATACGTATCAGAACAAGCTCATGAGCATCCATGCGCCTTCTCTACATGGGGAGGAAGGGTGGGCGCATGTGAATCTAAGCAGATACAAGCATCACAATTACGTGGAGTAATGTATCCCTGCTGAGGTTTGTGGAATCTGCTTAGATCACAAGCTGTGCATAAAGGTCGTGGGATGTGTGAAGGTTCATGGCCGAACAGATGTCTTAGAATCGCTTGTCCCACCTGTGTTCCCGTCTTGAATAAGCGTCAATGCAGTAATGCTTAGTGAAAGTGTGTATTGAGCTCCATGTAGCTGCTTTGCAAATGTTCTCTAGAGGGACATTTGCAATGAAAGCCAGAGTGGCTCCTGTGCTCCTTGAGGAGTGAGCTCTAGGCGTGAAAGGCAGCGTTTAGCTGGATAATGAATATCACAATTGTATACATCTAACTATCCATCTGGACATGGCATTTTTGGAAATGCGGTCTCCTTCTCTGCCTGTAGCTATGGAGACAACCAGTTGGTCTGTTTTTCTTAGCGGTCTGGTCTTCTTTACATAGTAAAGGACCGCTCTAATCACATCTAGTGTGTGGAGTTTTAACACAGCTGAGCTGGTGGGGTCCTGAAAGAAAGCCGGTAGCTCATTAGCCTATTTTATGTGAAACGTAGAGATGAACTTGGGGAAAACCTAGGATGTGTACGTAAAACCAGCTTATCCTTGTGTACCATAAAGAAAGGATCCTGCACTGACAATGCTTGTATTTCACTCGCTCTTATTATGGAAGTAATAGCCACTAAGAAGGCAGTTTTGTAATGTAGGTGTTTAAGACTACACTTAAGCATCGGCTCGAAAGGAGGTCCCATGAGCTTAGCGAGTACAACATTGAGATCCCATGCTGGCGGCGGATTAGAAATTGGAGGGTGAAGCCTCTCTACCCCCCTCCATGAATGCTTTAATGACAGGCACCTTCCACCATGAGACTTTACTGTGAGAGGTGGTGTAGGCCAAGTGGACCTTCAAGGAGTCGAATATGAACCCTGAATCTAGCAAGTGGAGCATATAAGGTAGAATGTGGGATGGAGTACATTCTACAGAGTTAATTTGTTTAGACAAGCACCACATTACAAATCTCCATTTGTCAAAGTAACAGTGTCTAGTCTAGTGTTAGGTTTTCTTGCTTTCAAGCTATCCATGCATCTTTGTGGTAGGTTAAGATGTCCAAACTCTATGACTTCAGGAGCCATGCTGCAAAGTTCATTGAGTGTGGTTGAGGGTGCACGGTTAGCCCCCAGTACTGAGTGAGTAGGTTAGACGAGAGCTTGATGGGATCGCACATAGTTTTTGCTTGAAGCGAAGAGGTCTATTGTGGGGTAACCCCATTGAGAGAAGACGTGCTCCGAGACCCCTGCGTGCAGTCGCCATTCGGGTTCCTCCAGTAGGGAATCTCTGCTCAGTGAGTCTGCCAGAGAGTTGAGTTCCCCTTGAACGTGCTGGGACAATAGGAATATCTTCCGTTTGAGTGCCCATTTCCAAATTTGTTGCGCATGCCTGGACAGATTTGGAGAACGTGTGCCCCCGTTTGTTGATGTAGAACATTGCTGTAGTGCTGTCTTTCAGGACTTGCACAGATTGGTTCGCTAGGTGAAACTCGAATGCCTGAAGTGCTTTGAATACTGCCAGTAGTTCGAGCAGTTTGATGTGGTTCTGAGCAGCTGCCAGAGACCACAGACCCTGAATTGTGTGGTGAAGGTAATGAGCACCCCCGCCCCCACCCAGCGAGTGAGGCGTCTGTCGTGACAATCGCTTGTACTTCTGGATCGTGGAAGGGTTTCCCCTTCAGCAGATTTTCCCTTGTCCACCAGCGAAGATTTTCTACTAGTGTTGGCGTAACGACCACTTGATCATCCCACTGACCACTTGCCTGAGACCATTGTTTCGCCAACCACTCCTGCATAGGTCGCATGCGCAGGCGCACGTGTGGCGTCAGGTAAATGCAAGATGCCATCATGCCTAGCAAACACAAAGCTTTGTGCACTCTTATATGGCGGCCAGCCTGATGAGGTATTTGCAGTAACATGTTTTGGACCCTTTCCTCTAACGGAAAGACCAACCCCTCTTCTGTGTTTAAGACAGCTCCTAGGAACGGTTTGGTTGTGCTTGGCACTAGGCTTGATTTTTTCTCGTTGATGGAGATGCCCAATTGAAATAGAAGGTTGATAGGTCTTTGAATGTTTTCCCCTGTAATTAGCCAGTCGTCCAGGTAAGAGCACGCTGGGATTGCCCCCTTGCGCCGGTGTGCTACCACCACCGTCAGTCCCTTTGTGAATACCCTTGGAGCAGATGCTATTCCTAAGGGAAGTACTTTGAATTGGTAATGCTGGTTCTCTATCTAGAAACGCAAGAATCTTCTGTGCGCTGGGAACATTGAAATATGAAAATAGGCATTTTTCATATACATTATTGCCATGTAATGCCCCTTTTTAGTAGAGGGATTACCTCTTGTAGCGTAGTCATGCAGAACTTTTATGACTCGACATTTGTTTGCAGGATGCAAAACTGTTGGCTGTTTTCAAGGCGTCCGACGGCTTTGCCAAAGAGAACATTAGGCTCAACAGGCATGTTAATGAGAGTAGCCTGCATCTCTGGTTTAAACCTGGACTGGCGTAACCACGCGTGCCGCTTAATAATGGTTCCCTCAGCTAAGATTTTGCCAGCGTTGCCTGCAGCGTCAAGACTGCTCTTGAGCAAGCAGCTGGAAACTGCCTTCCTTCTGAAGCCACCAGTGCTAATTCCGGGGCTGAGGAGAGTAATGCGGAGACCTCGCCCCACTTAATGCAGTTGAAACTTGCTAATAGAGTAGAGCTATTAGCTATTCTGGTCTGGAAAGCACCGGAAGAGTCAACCTTTGTGTATAGCCTTTTACTTTCCTTGTCTGGAGGAGCTTCAGAGGAGGCTAGGGGAGTACCTGCCCTTTTCCTTGTCGTAGTAACGACAAGCGAGTCAGGTTTTAGTTGAACCCGGATGTACAGCAGGTCAATGGGGCAGGCCTGAAAAGTCTTTCTATGCGGGGGTTCACCGCTCGCATCTGATTTGGTGTTTCTAGCGAGGGCTGTACCTTATGTTGGACAGATTTCAGTAGGGGAATAAATTGAGACACAGCCTTTTTATCTCCCAAGATCTCGTCAACTAAATCCTTGTCCTGCGTATCTTCTCGAGTAGATATTTGGAGGTGCTCGGCCACCTTAATGAGTACTTCATTTAAAAGAGGTTGATTATCTACGGGTGAGTCTACCACGGGGGGGGGGTCATTATCCAATGGGGAGTGGATGTTGTACATGACCATTTCTGGAACACCCTCATCGTCCTCATGTTCTCCATAATAAAGATCTGCGGCCTCCTGACTATATATATCCTCATGATCAGTGTCCGGGTCATATAGTTCAATGATAGTGGGAACTTGCACTGGCTCACTGGGGCGAGACCTTTTAGCAGGGGATTGAACAGGGTTTAGAGACCCAGAGGCCGCTGTTCTGGGAGGGGCGGAATGAAAACTTACGAAGTAGTTAGGGACCTTTTCATAAATATTTGCCATGAAAGACATTCTACTCATGACCTCATCTATATCTTCAGATGACCATTGGGCAGAACTAGGAAAGATTCTAGGTTGAGGTGGGAGACCTAAGTGTTCTGGCGTGGGTGGGAGTATAGTAGAAGGCGTAGACTTTTTCTTTAAGGTTGAAGATAACGAATCCTGAGGTTTCTTACTCTTGTGAGGGGCCTTCTGTGATTTATCTCCATGAGGGGTCTTGGAAGAACTCTTCTTAGACGCCTTTAACTTAGTAAGGCCTGCTGGGACGTGCTTTTCTATTAGATGGGCTAGTTCCGCCAGTATGGGCTCTTTAAACAATTTCGACTTGGGATGTCGAATCTCGGCTGCGGGCCGATCCGAAGTGTCGTCATCTGATTCACGATCTTTGGGAATTTCTTTATCCACAACGCCTTATCTGCCCTTCGACAGTCGGGATTTGTCATGTGGCGATCTCAATCTGGAGTGCCCAGAGGCCAAAGAATCAACGGACCTTTCCCTGGACATCGTGCGTTGCCGTTTGCTCGACACGTGTGTCGAGTCTCGGCGGTGGGTTCTGTGTTTGGTGTGGGGGGTTGTGGGAGCGCTTACAGCGCCGGGTGTTGTCCCCGTAAGAGGGCCGCTGGCCTGTCGGTTGTGGTCGGGGGCCGGCGCTTGGAAAAGCGGAGTAACCAGTCGCCTTCGCCGTCTGATACCACAGCGTTGCTGCCGTTGCTGAAATCACCCTCCACTTCCATGGCCTCGAGCTGCCTGGCATGGTGGGCCCAGCGTTTTCGGTCCTTCAAAGTCTTGGGTTTGAAGAGTCTACGCGAACCCTCGAAGTGGTCTTCCTGGAGACACAGAATATACACAAGGTGTTTATCGACCCACGGGAACTTCTTGTTGCAGTGTATGAAAAAGGGTATATACATTCTAAAATAATCTCCCCCCTCTCTCCCTACTGTTAGGGCCGAAGCCCGTAGCGGCCTTCTAAGGACGGAACAGATCCATCGACGGGAGTCTTTTGACGGCCGTTTGTTGTTTTTCACCGGCGTTGGGTTGTATCGATAGTTCTTCTTGCTATCCTTTATACTCGCAGACTATCGTTAATATGATAATAAATGGCGATAAGCCGAAAGAGGAACTCCGTTATAAGCGTCCATCTACGATAGCAGAAAAAAAATAATCTGAGTGACGGCGACACGGGAAGGACCATGGGTACAGTGGACGTCACACTAGGGATAATATTACTGGCACGCCCTGTCGACGTCCCTTTTCCAGTTTCGAAAACAACTGTAATAACCTGCACCTACCACTAGATGCTCGCCTATGCATAGCATGTGATCTAAGCAGATTCCACAAGCCTCAGAAATTATATATATCAGCAACAAACTTCAATACCTCCAGCCACTGGATTTAAAATACAAGAACTAAATCTCATACGAAATAACTGTTGTAACCCAGAGTTATTTCGTATGGGATTTAGTGTTTTTATATTTTAAATCCAGTGGCTGGAGGTATTGAAGTCTGTTGCTGTTCTCTATGCAGTATTAGAACTAAAAGAAAGATTATATTCAACACGTCGTGCTTGGGATGGGAACTGTTGTCCGGGCGGTGGCATTAAAAGTTAGAGAGAGTAAGAGTGTGAAGGGTAGGATGGAGAACCATAAAAACATACTGCAATATTTACCAATAGTACTGCTGATAATTGGACTTCCAATTTACGAAGAACAGGAGGGGCATCGGAAGTGCACTATTTCAGTGATCATTATGGACAGCGTTTTAGCTGACTTAGAATAGTACAGAGAACATTTTTGTTTTAACCACTGTTGCGATTCACGATTGAATGTAAAATGACGGCATATAAATCTGTGGGTGGTGGGGGTAGTACCCATGCTGTTACTCTTTAGAGTGTTATTTATACCATTTTAACAAGCTAGGGGCCTTACTACTTATGATGGGAAAGTGTACTGGTGTTCTAATAAGAGGGGCGAATGCAATTCAAACCCTGTGCTGTCGAGAACCGTGACCATTGCATGACAGACTAACATGCTAAGGGTCCCTAAAATTAACTGCACATTTTACAAAGAGGCATGGGGTGGCGTTCCACTTCAAAACATGCTTTGGGGAGGAATGCTTTCATAACTGTGTCAATGTACGGTGACAAACACATTGGTTTACTCTAGGTACACACCAGTTCACAGGGGCACCTTTATGCATGAAGTCTCTGAATGCACCAACGGAATGCGTTCCATTTTGGTTCGTTCTCACCTCATCCTCTCAAGACTTAATTGTGGATTCATCTAATTCCACAGATTAATATTCCTAATCCTGCATCCTTACCCCTCCAGCATCTCATGCTAACAATTTACCCAGTTCCAATCAAGTCAGTAAGAGATCTAGTGCTACCTTGTGTATCAGGCTATAGACTTACCTACTATAATCCATAATGCGGTAGCCAGACAAGCATTTTCTGCATTTATACATACTCCTGTGCTTCTTGGATCCTACTCCCACTATATCCGACACACCATAACCCCAGTGAGCAACCTTACCATTGTCACTGTTGCTGTTCTCTTCAATGGTGATCTGCTCGGTCAGCTCAGAAATGCTCTTCTCGGCTGACCGGCTTCCCCGCAGGGTCATGGAGAGTTGCCTCTTGATCTTCTTCATCCGGTCCATGGTGGAAGTGACCGCGCCTGAAGGAAGGAATTAAATAAGTGAAGAAAAAAAAAAAAAAATCAGATTTGGAAAAAACAAATGCATGGGGATTTTTCTGTGCAATATGGAAACTTAATACACCCATCTACCGCCCACAGCAGTGCCTGCACTTTACTCCATCCACTCGGGAGTCCTTGATTTGGCTTCGACCGCTGCGTCACCGGGGTCCATTAGTAAAGAGCTCCCCCTCTATGCAATAGCCTCACCTTCCTGGAAGTGATAACAATTCTGCAATGGCCAAGTTATCATATATTCCAGTAACAGGCGTTATCCGAAGCAGGACCTAGAAATAAGTAGTGCACTCAGCTGACTCAGAGCACCAAATCGTAGTCTCCTACTCTGAAGGTACCCAGTTTCTTTACAATATTGGGGGTTTCCCTTTCCGCCGTACTTGGCAAATTGCTTCACCTGTGGTTAAGAGGCCATCTCCCTCCGAACAAGGGATATCCTTTTCAAGGGTAATCGCCAAGCTACGATACTCCCTCAACAAAGTTGACATGCCCCCTACTCTTCTCAGCTCTCCCCCTACCTCAACATTAGTGTTTCTTTGGTGCAACGGATATGTGGCTTTTTGTGCACTTGCTCCTCTAGCTTGACACCTTGCTCAAAGCAGGTATCGGCGGATCCAGAGGCCCAAGAGAGAAGAGCACACGACAAAGTAAACACATTTATATTTCAGGAGAATAGAAGAATTTAGGTTTCTAAAAAAAGGATACAGTCACTTTATTCTGGGATGGGCAAGTAAAAGGAAAAATACAGATTCAGATCACACTAATTCGGATCGAGATTTAAATAAACGGCACGCTTTCTCCAATCTCGCAGAAGCCCTAGACTGCCCAATGATGCCCTCCCCTACCCTTTTCCTTCTTTATTTGGATAACTTTTGCCCTAAACAGTAGGTCAATATATTCATTACAACCTGGGTTACCAAGTACATATGTGACACTTCACATCAGCAGGAAAGAGGATTTAGTACCATTTAAATTTAAAACAATAAAAAGATGAAATCCTTGAATAGAATTCTTTTCAGGGATGCAGTAGTAGTTGGAACGAGATGGGATTTACCGTGATTTTCACGAAGCTGAAATGTTTGAGGGAGAAAAGAATGAAAGTTATTTTACCAAATATAACTTTTGGGTTTATCTCCCCCTAACATTTCAGACTATCCCCTTGCCCTCCAGCCCTTTACTTACCCTGTGGGCGGCACACCTCCCTGTGTTCTGTAGTCTCCAGCATCCCTCTGCGACGTCGGTCCCCTTCACTTGAGTATGGGAACCGGCGCTGCAGGGTCTGCTTTTCCTTTTTACTTTGAGACCGGAGCAGGTGACACCCTTGCAGCACCCGTGGCCCTTCTTCACTATAATGGTTTGTATGGCCTATTTCTTCAAATTTTTCATACAGCCTAAATTCGGTCTTCGGCCAATATGCCAAACGTTTTCTTTTTCTTCATTCTTTTTTGGGCGATTCCAGAGATCGAGGATCCTAAGCGAGTTCTTCACTTGGATGATTTTTCAACTGTCCAGCCCCCCCACTCCACCCGCCCACACGCTCCCCCCGCCCAACTCCCATCCCCCCCCCCCCAGAGATTCAACAGTACAGGCTGGGATAAGGATTCAATTGCCAAAGCTCCCCCCGGCCCCATCGCTCACATGGCCCATTTTGCACAGTTGTTCGGTCTCCGGATGTACGTCAAATACAATACATACTCTCAGCTATATAGGCGTCTTTCAGACTCGCCGATTCCTAACCCAACTAAAGCTATTCAATGCATTACTATTTTATCATCTTCACGGATAGCTATAGCCCAAATGCTTAGACAATAACAGGTTCAAGCATAACAAGTCACAGGTTTCTGCGTACTTCTACTTCAGGTACTTCTTCCCTTGCACTGGAATACTTGATTGGTTGGACAACTCCCTATACAACAGCTGCCCTCGGCTTCCTAATAAAACACTTTGATTGTTCGCATGAACAACCTAGCGCAAAATAGGTCGACCACCAGCCAAGACTTTCACAGACTGAAATTTCAGTAAGGCTACCGAGCCAGGGTATTATGCAAAATTTGCTTTCAAAAGGTCCTTTGCATGTAACGTTCAGAAACGGCAGTGAATCGGAAATGGCACAGGTGTTTACAGTTGTGAACACATTGCAAAGCAGCCAGAATTCAATAACGACTTCAATAACACATTCAATGCGTTTTAGGACCACTCAAACAATTCTTCATGAACCTATTTCACACACCTCGATTATAAAATAGATCAACTGTTACAAATAATAGTAAAGTTTAGCATAAATCCATAAAATACGTGCAGGACTAGATCCCAATTCTAACAACTGCCCCCACTGACAAGATCCAAGCCCCTGGTAGATTGTGAGGAATAGCAATTCCAAGAGCAAAGTCCTGTTCAGTTCTCAGACGTTATGCTGGCCACCTACTCTAGATTAGACGGCACACAAATATCAAATAGTAAGCAACTTGCCAGCATAAGAAACTCTGTAAATGGAAATTAGTAAAACCTGCATGAAGACGCGTTTGGCTCATCATTTCAAAGCATCTCAGCTATATTTATAAGACCAGCATTTATATGTTATTTGCTTTTCTTGTTTGGTGCCAAGTACCACCTTATGGTTTCTTTGAAGGGCGAGGAGGAAGGCGAGGGTGTCGAGGTGGCCAGGACATGGGGTTATAGACCGCATGTACAGAGAAAAAGGCGATACTCCGTATCAAGCCTGAACCTCATGTGCTTTTGCTTGAGATGGAGATTTATCGGGAGCAAATTCCAGAGGGAAGCGAGTCTTGGTTGTGGCATCCTATGCGCCTAAAATCAATGTCTTTTCGACAGGTTCAGAGCCAATACCTTAGGGCAAGCAAACCATAGGAGTCTGGTTGGGCAGCAGAAAGCTCTGGAGAAGCAGTAGGGCACCCGGATATGGATTGCTTTCTGGATCAGACACAAGGACTTGAGTTTTTTTTGTGTTGTTAGACCCGCAACCAATGAAAGGTTTTCAGAGTTCTCGTCGTGTGATCAGTTCTCGGTCTGAAGAGGAGTCTGGTAGCCTACGCTGGACCCTTTGCATGCTTTGTAATAATTTAGTAGGGAGCACAATACAGAATCCATTGCAGGAATGTTGATGGAACAAAACGATTGCGATTACTGGGGTAATTCTTTGAGGCATCTGTAGGAGAAAGGGGAATCCCAATAGTCCCCAATGATGGGGACATTATATCAATATGTATTTGTTGCCTGGTCTAAAACAATGACCATGTTAAATACTTGATTCATTATAGTTTGGGTTGGAGCAGTCTATGGAGGCCAAGGAAAAGCAAGATCCACCGGACCACTGGTAGTCAGTGTAAGCAGAGGCAGTTTGTGGCCATCTGTCCAGGTCTGTAAAGTAGGCAGTCTCCAAACAGCGGGCGACCTCAGACTCCCTAGTGTAGTTTTAGAAGAAGCTGGGTTTCAGAGTACACGTAGAACCCAGACAAGTGTTTAAGAATCAATGCTAGGGGTGCTGTGCATTTGTTAAGGATTGCTGACAACGCTGACCCCCGCAAGATGCTGCAGCGGAAAAAAGCTGGTGATGAGCGAAAAGGGTCCAATGTAAGTTCATGAGTGTGATCCGTGAGGAAGGATGCAAGCCGTTTTAGTGTTGTACCTTTCACTACCATTGAATTCTTTGGAGCGACTGAGGGGTGTATGATCAAATGCTGCTGTAGCCAGCAATATATCAATCTAGACCAGGCACCAACTCTCTGGGCACTCATTTGTGTCGATTTGCCCACCATTTGCTCCTTTGAAATCTTTACAGAGGAGCGTCAATGAAACCCCTGCCGTGAAATGTTCCAAAACGCCTTCTCATGCCAACTCTCACGATTTCCAACCCCAGAACCCTGCTTTTTTTGTTTTAATAAGAGGTCATTGCATTTTTTGTAATCTTCTGTTTAATTATTAAAGCATTTTGAAATCGCAGTCCAAATGTTGAAGCTACTGTTTTTCCTAAAGTTTAGTCCTATATTTTTGTTCCAAATACTATGCTCATTTTGCCAAACACGTGTTTATTCTTTTTAAAACATTTTTGTTGTTTTTATGGTTAATTTTGGTACATCAACAACAGTAAACCATATGGGCAGGAAAAACAATGAACAACCCTTTTTCGCCCAACATCTCGCTGACCACTTAATTAAGCCCCCTCTTTCCACCCCCACCTTCCGGTTCCCACCCCCCCCCCCATGGTAACTGTCATCTTCTTTAGCTAAGGGAAGCACAATTAAGAACTTTCAGTTGACTCGTACTGATCAATGTAATTATGTAAAATACTTTTCTCCTTGGCCGCCTCACAGGTGTTTTATTACATCATAGGGTGCCGCCTAGCTAAAAATAGTCCCCAGGCTGAAGCTCACCACATTTGCTTCGAGTCCGGCCAAAATGTCCTTCTAATCAACCTTTGTTCTTGCAATTCTCTACGTTCCAGTTTTCAAATATTTGCTCATGCATTCCCCCCATATTCTCTCATGCGGAGCTGCCCAACAGTTATTCTTTCCATGATGCATATATTTAGGGCTATGTTGATCCAATCCCTTTACATGGGGTCTGAGCACATTTCCACTTCATCACTAGGCAGGCCCGTGCTGCGAGCAGCCGGGGTGCTGCCAACACGGTCAACCTATTCAGTTCCCTCCTCTTCCTCCATTCCAAACAAGATCAGAAAGGGCAATTTAGTTTGGGGGAACCCTTCTAGGTCTTTGATCCATCTCAGGACTTCATCCCAGAATACTTGTATTCAAGGACATCCCCACCACATATGCCAATAATCGGCTCTGGCCCCACACAAGCGCCAGCAGAAGGGGCTTGCAGTCTGAAACATCTTTGAGAGTCTGAAAGGGTCATATTGCCACCTATGGAGGAGCTTGATAGCATGCAATTTCTGAGAGGCCTCCCCTACATAATCTTCTCCAAAGTGCTGGATCTATTTTCCTCTCCATCTTTATTTCTCTGTGGACCTGCTCCCTGCGACTACCAGTTCCCCGAACATAGCCGAAATGAACCCCTTAATTTCCGTACTTTAGTTTAAGAGTCTCTCAAAGGGGGTAAGGTCCCTCAGTCCTGTCCCTCCACGCTCCTCCATTAGCAACCCCTTTAGTTAAAGGCATCAGAATGCTGAGAGTCTCCCTATCCTCAGCACCCCCTCCAGATCGGTTATGGTAATAAATGTGCCATCCCTCCACAGTTAGCCGACCCTTTTCAGTCCTGCCTCGAGCCATGTCTGAAATCTTTCAGGATTTGGGATCACATTTTGTACACCAGGCGCCCAAAGGTGGCTCAGGGGTGAGGGCCATGTCGTTACCCCTTGCATTTCCACCCCCTGTCGCCATATGTCCCCCACAATCAGGTGATCTCGAATTCTACGGGAGAGTTTGCCTTTTGGTACCCACAGCCATTCCCCCACGATGATGGGGGACATGCAAATATTATCCAGACAAACCCACTGAGGACCCCTCTGTGATCTAAGGTGGTATACGAGGACCCTCAGCTGTGTCGCTTTCTAGTAGAATGTCCTGTTCGGGAGCCCCACCCCACTGCTCTCTTTAGGTAAGGTGAGAATCTCACAGGATATCCTCTTTTTTCCCCTGCTAGAGGAATTTCCACCTAGCCGCCTTTATCTCACAATAGAAGGTTTCAGGGACCTGGATTGGGAGCATCTGGAAAGCATAGAGGAACCTCGGGAGGCAAACCATCTTGAGGGAATTTGAGGCGTCCAAGCCATGATATGGTTAGTTTATTCAATTGTACCAAATCTGCCTGAAATTTGGACAGCAGTGGGAGGGGGTGGGACTTAGCCTCAAAATAGGTCTCTGTGTCCCTCGTGAGGTTGATCCCCCATGTATCTCAGTGTGCCCAGATTAACCGACACCCCCAATCAGGTAAACCTATTAATGTCTCCATCCCTGTCCCTATCCAGGAAAAGGACTGATTAAGCCCTATTAGTCTTAAAGCCAGAGAGGCCTCCGTACTCCTCAATCAACCGAATTACCCTGGGTATGGAGGTTGGGGGGGGGGGGGTCCTTCATGTGAAAGAATAGATCATCTGTATATAATGCAACTTTGTAATTCACCCCTCCCACCGAGATTCCTTCTACTTGGGCGTCCTCCCTGATTCTCTGGGCTAGAGGTTCCAGCGAGAGTGCGAGTAGGCTCAGGGAAAGGGGGTAGCCCTGGCTCGTACCTCTACTCAGGCCGAAACAGCCGGAGTACCTTCCAGTAACTGCCACGCACGCCCAGCGGATGCGCAAACTGCCATTATCCCCTACCTGAGCCTGGTTCCCAGACTTAATTTAGTGAGCACTTCCTTAAGAAAGCCCCACTCCACCCTATCGAATGCCTGCTTGGCATCAAACAAGAGGAGGAAGGGGTCCAACGCCATCCACCCAAGCTTTATAAATCAGGGGCAAGGTTTTCCTCATTGTATCTGCCCGCCGACGTCCCTTTATGAAGCCCACTTGATCCGGGTGGATCAGTTGGGGCATGTACCCCTCAAGTCTCCAGTACCTGTGTATAGATCTTGGTGTCGATGTTCAGAAAGGAAATGGGGCAATAGGATCCACAAACCCGGGGGTCGCTGCCTTCTTTGTGCATCACCGTTATTAGTGCACAAGAGAAGGATTCTGGGGCTTACCCAGTCTCCAGGATGTCATTGAACAGTTCTACCATGAACGGCAGGAGGAGGGTAGGGGGAGAAGGCGTCAATGAAGGACTTGTACAACCCTGCCGAAAAACCATCCTCTCCTGGGGCCTTTCCCATCAGTAATCTCGCTGCTACTCTCTTAATTTCTTACTCCAATATTGGGCCTCCAGTGCCTCGGACTCCTCAGTAGACTGCCTGGGCATGCAGGTTTCCACCAGATATGCCGTTATGTCTCCAGTCTCTGGGTTAGCCTCTGCGTCATACAACTTTTCATAGAATAGAAGAAAGCAAATGCTTCTCGAATCCCTTCTGTTGCTGGATCTTGCGTTTTATCCACCCCTTCTATAGCCTCCACCCACCTTTCGGCTAGCTGTCCCCTCAGCCTGGCAGCCAGTAGTGCGTCCACCTTGTCCCCTCTCTCAGAGAACTTTTGTTTCAGGCATTGCAATTTTCTAATTATTTGACCTTCCTCAGAGTGATTTCTCCCCCCCTCCACCACCCCCCTCACCTCCAAGACCCGATCCTCCCGACTCTCAGTAGTCTCACAAGCCCATTTGTCGAGCTGGCTAATCTCCGACCTCAGCCCATTTTCAATTATTGTGCGCTCCCTCTTTTTCCAAGCCCCTTCCCTGACCAGAACTCCTCTCCCTGTCGCCTTCCCCGCTTCCCATACTACTCTTTGAGACCCTGCGTTCCTCGCCTATAGCGTATTTAGACTCCTGGAGGAACATTACATAAAGTCCCTACCCTCAGATGGCCTTCCCTTGCCCCATCCGTCACTACAGCCATCCTGTTAATCCCCTACGTGAGGGTCCCAATCGCCCTCTGCACGACCATTGCCTGTCAAACCACTTCTCAACAACCGAGGACCACGACTGTGGGAAGACCCGTACCATAACCCCAACCCCGATTCCTCCCCCAACCCCCAGCAACCCAAAAGGGCGCGCGACTCCACCCGGTTAACACCACCAGGTTGAGGCCGGACCACCAGCAGGCCCCGATCCCTTCAGGTCCCGTTCCCTCAACAACTCCTTACCCTTGAGCACCCGAGCCTCCACCCAACTCTATAGGCACCAGTGCCGCATCTGTAGATACTGTCCCCACCCTCCCGCATCTGAAGTACGGGTGTATCCAGAAACCCCTCTGAATGCCTAACCGTTTTAATAGCTCTGCACGCCACATTGCGCTCCAAATTGTGTAATTATTGGTGTGATAATCACCCAATTAAATGCTACTCTGTATAAAAAACACAACACTCAAGGATAAGGAGAGGCGAGCCAGTCCTGTGTCCTGAAAGCTGAACAGAGTTGTCAGAGGTGAGAGCTTCACACACATAGCCATCTTGCCTAGATAGAAACAGTCCAAATGGGTATCTGTTTAGCCCATGGGAAGTCTGCGTGAGTCAGAGGAGAGACAGGGGCATCGACAGGGGCATCAGCATGGGAAGCACCAAAGCTCTAGATCACTTATTTACACCCGAGCAAAGAGACTCCCAGGCACGTGCTTTTAAAATATGGGACACGCGATGTGAAAAGCGCCTGGAACTTACACTGATAGTTTAAGCAAAGTAGTGCTCGAGTTATGTGTCATCTCAATGTAAACATTAACTTGTTTTAATGGAAATTAATTATATTATAAAAATGTGAATTGATTAGCTGATGTGGATGGTTTAGTAGTTTAGAAATAGTATATGCCCCGAAAACCAATCAAGATATACAATATACGACCGTAGTTCACATTGTTGGTACCAGTTTGTGCTCTAAAGTGAAATGAAGCCAAGGTTGAGTTGAAGAGGCACCAGCCATGCCCACAGAAGGGGTAACAGAGCATCCCATGGGTCGGAGCACCTCACATGATGGAGATACTAAGAACATCATATGTTGGGGGCAAGACATCACACGAGAGACACAAAGCATCTCGACTGTCCAACACCTCACAATGGAGGCACGCACCGCATCAAAAGGATGGCAGGGCAGATTAGAGAGGCCGTCAGAAACTGCCATTGTTCTTTTTTATATAGCAAGTCATGCCGAATTCCAAGCACTAACCACTGCAATAATTGCTGTTATTACCAGATTTATTGGCACTCAATTTACCAGTCAGCACTGTTGGGATTCAAAGGTCTGCCCTGCAGATAGAATCCAGACGCCTGGGGCTAGTGCTGAACTCGCCTGGCCATCGCATTTGCTGGCGTGGACTACCTTTGTCTGTTTGAGGTCAGAGAAATGAGCTTTGCTTGACAAAGCATTTGTGCTGGGTACCAGGACTATTACAGGAGGCGTCAATCTTTAGAATGGGGAGGAGCTCACCTGGACAATAGGTGTACTCAAGAGTGGGAGCCAACGCCCTGCCAGGCGATTCCCTGGCAGCATCCATTTGAATGTACGCTGCTGCATTTGTATTTGTATTTGTTTATTTATAACGCGTAGACCATCAGGCCTGGGGGCATCAGGGCGCAATTTGTACAGGGTTGCAAGAAAATAACATACAGGTAGATAGATTACAATAAAAGTATACCAATACAACATAATAACAATCTTAATAATTACATATATTACACATGGTACAGTGTCCCTAGGCTCCGCCGCAGAGGAAGTATCCCTGAGGTAGTTGGGAAGGTAGCAGACCGGAAATCGTGCTGGGGAACAGGCGGGCTGAGTAAGTAGGACAGATGTCTAACACAACTATTGCTGGTCAAAGAGCCAAGATTTGGTTTTATTCTTGAAGGTGTTGAAGGAGTCTTCAGCTCTGATGGCAGCAGGGAGGGTGTTCCAAAGTTTGGAGGCTAGGACAGGGAAGCTAGTGCCTCCCGCTTTTTGGAGCTTAAACCTAGGGATAGTAAGGCAGTGAGTCTGAGAAGTTCTTAGTGGACGGGCAATGGAGTGGCGCGAAAGCCGACTGCAGAGATATATCGGAGCCTTCTTGGCTAGGCATTTGTGCGTGAGGGCAAGCGTTTTTAGGGAAATTCTCTGCTTCACGGGTAACCACTTTAGGCTAGTTCTGGCTTCTGAGATGTGGTGGTTACGAGGGATGTTGCATGTACCCAATTAAAGAAGGTAATTGTTGCATGAGCCCTGCTTCTACAGGGTGACCCTATTTTGGCTGCAGAAGGGGCTCTTGCTTACCAATGCATTAGATTGTGGGCACCACAGAGGGCGGGGGGCGTGCAGTGGCATGTGCAGGGAGTGGTCTGGGGCGGCACGTGCTACCCCTGGAATCCGATTCACCACCCCAGGTGCCACCCACTTATCCTAAACTACGATCATTATGCGTGTGTGCGCTCGTACTTCACACCACCCCTGCATAAGTCACTGCCCCACTTGGCCCACCCCAGTCAAGAGAGTCTCGAAATGCCACTGAAGAGGTGGTACCAGCCAAGGAACAAGGGTACAACAACTGTGTCTGCGTTCTCTTATTTGGCACCTTCCCAGGGTAAGGCACACTGAGCTACCAGAACCAAAAGGTCCTCACGCTATGATCCAGGCTCTACAACTTCCTATTTTGCTATGTACTATCGGCTGCCAGTCGAGCAAAGCAGAACATATAGGTGGGCTATTTCCCACTGCGTCACAAGTGGACCTGTCGAACAAACCAATGTATTTAATAAGGAGGACTGACCTGGAGGTAGACCCTGGGCAGGAAGTCACAAAGGAATGGGGGATTCGACCCAAAAATGTTACAAAGCCAATGGGAATCATTAAGGTGGCCACGATCTTAATATTAGAAGGTCAACATAGGCGGAAGGCCTCCCCCCATGTACTCTTAAGGCCTACTCCTTAAGAGTACAAATGCGTAAACCTGCAGTGAATAATAAGTTGGTTGCAGCCTATTTTAAAAACGACCCAAGCTTTGTTTTTCTTTTTCTACAAGTCCAATTAGTTCTGTGTGCAAGGTTCTGTGTGCACGTATGTTACGTGTGGACATGCACAGTGGGTGGAGTTACTGTCTACCAATGGGGGAGGCGGGTTATTGGGGAAAAAAGGTGGCGACCCGACTGCCAACACAACAGGGTTTTACCTTCAGCTCCTGCACCTCGTTGCATGCCCCACTCTGCGGAGTGTCATGGTGCCGAACCCAAGGTAGCACACATACTGGCAATGCTTAATGATCAATGACAGAAAACACATTGGTGGGGCACTGCTAAGATGCCTCTCACAGCACAAGCAAACACCAGCCTGGTGCCCCCCCTTCAGGGCACCATCACGAATAGAAGGGGGTAGTCATTGTGAACGCCCAGACAGATTGAAGGATACATACACTCTGCTAGTAGGGTGGCCGGGAAGGTCAGGGCTCATTCCCGCCGTTATCACGCTTCTGTCTGCTCCCCCATTGCTGCCACTTAGAAGTGTATTGTGCATTACTGCAGGGGTGAATGCAGACCATGGTTGAGAGCATTCCCAGCCTACTCCATCCCTGAAACATTAATTGCCAAGGCTCCATTTCCACTCAAAACGTGCATGTGATAATGCCGAGGCCTTCTTTATAATATTGTTACACTACCAATCAAATGTAATCCTGGTTCACATGCAAGCTACTGGATCCCTTGAGCAATGTGTTCAGACACATGACAAGAAAGCAAGGGCAGGGTCCAGACAAACTGGCATTTTGCATGTCATGAATTGGGGTTTGAAAAACAAATTTGATGAGCAGGAGCTCCTCCTCTCAACCCCCACGCCCCACTCCCTCTGCTTCCCAGTCCACCTGCCTCTACTCTGTGCCTCAGATGTCACTTGTACCTTCTAGGCTGTGCCTCCACCTTTCAATGGTATTGCTCCATACTACTACCCCACCCACCTCCAACTCAGACACCCTACTTTCACTCCCTACTCTCCTTCTCCTAACCACAATTGCCACAACGTTCATGCACACTCACAATGCAGTATCACTTTCACTCACTGGCCAATAACTTGCCTTATCCAGAAATCTGCTCCACACACTGCTGCTCCTTCCTCCCTCCCTCCATCCATCCCTCCTGATGGTCTCTTCCACCGCCTCCTCCTCTGACCTCACCCGAACTACCCACACTTCCTCCGGTACCCTTTCATAACTCTTCCCCTCACTGGATTGGTCATCTGACCCTCGTCAATCTGGGCCCGTCTTCCCTGTCTGGGAATAGTTGAAGGAAGCAAACTTTGCAAATAGCGGACAGAGCCTCACCCACTTCATCCGCGAGAGCACGCAGCGGAATTGCAGTGGTGGCCCGGGAAGTTGAATGTTTATTTTAGGGGGGGAGGGGCTTGTTCCTGGTGCTCCCAAGGTAGTCCCATGGTTTTGAGGGTTTGTGTCCCCTCATTTAGTCACGGTTGGTCTAGGGTAGACAGTGGTGGCCATATGTGCTGGCCGCTATTACATGGTGGCACCTCACAGCTTCTCGGTCTGCTGCATATGGATGGTGTTGCTGGGTTCCTCTCTCCATTGGTCTTTCTTTGCTGGCAGCAGAGTGAAAAACTGGCAGGCTGTTTGCTGGTGCCGGGTCCGGTCTTCCTGCTGCTGGTACGCAGCGCTGAATAATGACTCACTGATGACTTTCTCAGCTTTCCTATTCTGATGGTTCGTCACTACGAACAACAGACAATGGCGAGTATCTTGTTTAGGAGGTGTTGCATGAGACCAAGATGGACAAACTGGTATTAAAAAGGGGGACAGGAATTGGGGCCCTCAACTGCCACCGTCCACCTCAGGGGTAGGACTGGCTCAGATTTCTCCTGGTAGACCTCCCACCCCTGGCTGAGAGCCCCCCCACCCCCACACACTTTGACAAAGCCATAGTACTGGCCTTGTCACACTCAGCAGGCTCGCCTAAGATAGAAGCAGGAGCTAAATAGCCCACAAGCACACTATACAAAACAAAAATCTAGATTTGTGAAAATTAGGAATGTATCCAAATTAGTCATTAGATAATCTCATACCTTCTTAATGTTTTTTTAAGCCAGTGTTCAGTTTTGATCCCACTCGAGGTATAATCAGGCTAGGTCATTTCTCTTGTCTGCATAGCTATTTCATTAGTAAACATATCTGACATGTTACTGTCTGATGCTCCATAAGCACAATAGAGACTCGTTATTTACACCTATTATTGGTAGGATATTGATTTTTTTTTAAACACGGATGTTGAACAGGCATTTCTATGATCCCTCTGCAAGCACAGGGCATTCATAATCTTCACAAGCGTTCCTATTGCGTCGGTATGAGAAGGTGCACCCTCATTTTACCCGGGAATTTCTCGTTGGTTACACCTTAAAGTTTGTGTGTGTCATATTTGCTTAGTCCGCTGAGCACGTGTGCACAATTATTCACTCGTCCAAGCTGTTGGAGTCTGTTGACCAGTAGTAAAAATGTATGAATGCATCTGTATGGGATTAATAAAAAATGAACCCAGCTGCGAAGCAACGAGTGCTGTACATAGGGGAAGTGGGGAATGATGCCCTCTCCAAATATACGGCTCAAAATGGTCTTAAGATTGCTTTCGTTCTTTTGAATTGGGCTCTATGCCAATGTGTTCTCGAATAATGCACCCACAGCACTGCTGGCCACAATACAGGTACTATTCACCATTCGTGCCTGGCTAGGGGGGTGTGGCGGCCTCCCGGCCAATGAGGAGTCTCAAAATGGGGTATTGACCTTGCTCCGAGCCTCCTCAGAGTGGGAGGCCGCCATCTTCCCTCGCCAGGAATCTGTTAAATGTGCTCCCTGCACCCCCTACCTCGCCAACTCCCTTTGCCACATATCCAATTCTCCCACGCCCCACTTACTTTGCGCTGCCTTGTTGGCACCGGGAACACTAGCGTTCCTTGGCGAGTCCCCGTCACAGCAATGACCGCCATGGAAAGTTATAAGGGACTACAGGTCCCTTCTCCCCAATCCATGGCGCCCATCTTGATTTGTAGTTTCTCTCAAGCTGAGAATTGGTAAGCATGCCATTTCTCAACTTGAGATAAAAACACTATTATGCCCTGGTACAACGTGCCAGGGTACCAATAGCAGTATTACCCGTGCAGAGGGGTCATTCCCAGTCAGGGAATTCCCGAGGGATAATATTAAAGCCCGAAGGTATGCCTTGGGGCATTACCTAACTGGTAATGGCCCCTGCTCGGGTTAGATTGCTTAATTACTTCACAGTACTGTTAGTAAAAAAAAAAGTGTGGCCATGTGCAAAAACATTTTTAATATACACTGCATCAGGTCATGTTCTAGTAGTCACTATACACCTTTCCATCCAATCAGCATCAACCCCGCCCACTCCAAAGCAATATTCTTAAGTTACCATTGCATTTCTTGCCTCTTAAATTCGACAGACACAGAAAATAAAATTGTGTCTCAATAGTCCACTCAGGCAATGTGTTTACCTCTGAAAGATATGGTCCATGGATCACAAAGTGCAACATTGCCCCCGTTTTTCCTTTCCCGCCTTGACAACGAAAGTACGTCACTTATGGCATTCATGAACACTGGAGTGCTGCTCTCTTAAAGGCCATTCACTGAGTAACTGTTCCATCGTCTACTGTGCAAAACAGGCAAGTTTTAAGCATTTTCTGAAACTATCGGCATTTTCCATTTTTTAGTCTTTGATGCAGTGATAAGCAGCTCCATAGCAAAGAGCTGAGCGCCTCCCTTGCCAGTTGCAACATTTTGTAATTTGGATTGAGGTAGTCTCAGAATGAAGTATGGATATAGTGCTAAAATTCGGAAATTAACAAATTTTGCTTTTTTTTAGACCTATTTAAAATAAAAATAAAAAGTGCAAGGATGATCATTTAATGAAGAAAGAAGCAAAGCCAAAAAGGAAAGAATTACGAATAATTAATGATTCTCACCCAGAAAACGAATTTGACGAGAACCTTCCTTGCGGTTGGAAGTCCGGTCGAGTTGATTTTAATGAGTCAATAATGCTATGCTACGTTATTTTAACAGTGTTTTAGTAAAAGCAGGCCGTCACCCAAAGGCATCTTGGCGCTCCTTTCATCATGTAGCTCTGGTTGAATGGGTAGGCTTTCAGCTGCTCCTGGAATTTTACTAAGTTGGTTTCACTGTGCAACACTGGAGGGTAGTGTGCTCCATATGCTTGCTGCTTGGACTGAGAAAGCGCAGCCGCTGTTCCTCTCCTTTCTATAGAGAGGAACGGTTATTGTGTCAGCTTGAATAATTCTGAGAGCCTGCTGAGCCCCGTGGAATTTGAATTCATTTGTAAAAAGGGGATGATTCTGGCCAGTAAAGACTCTTAAAAAAGCATGTGCGTTGCATTCAAATCAGCAGCCTGTGTAAAGATGTCAGAGCAGGCGAAATGCGGTCACTTTTCCACTTTCATGAGAGTTCTAGCAGCTGCAGTCTGCACTCTCTGATGCCCTAGCAGTAGTGGTTATAATATACCCAGTTCCATACTATTACTTAAGTCTAGTAAGGACAGAATCAGCGAGTTTGTGATAGTGACTCGTTGGGGGAGGAAAGGAATTCGAATATGTCCGATCTTCCAAAGTAAGAAAAAGCAGGATTTAATCACTGCAATGATTTGGCTTTTTAACGCAAGAACCGTATCCAGTATAATATCCGTTTCTTTACGTCCACTTTAGGTTTAGGACACTTTCCAAAGTTTTCTGGCCTAAAGGACAGTACATGCGTGTCAGGAGCATGATTAATGCCCATAACCTCCGTTAGCTATGTTCATTTTCATGTAGTTCCTGTCCATCCAGTCCTTGATTGCAATAAAGCAGTTTCTGTCTTGCTGTAATTGAGAGTTTGTCTCCCTCCCCCGTCGATCAGGATCTATGCTTTATCGGCATAATTGCAGAATAGGCCCTGTTGTGGTACGATTCTCATTGATGCGTATATGTAAACATTGAACAGTATAGACGACAGTGCTGAGCCCTGCGGCACTATGCATGTCTCAGACATCACTGGGAGCAGAAAGGTCCCATTTTAACTTGTTGGTGTTGGCAGTTAAAAAGGAGGGGATCCAATAAATGGCTTTGCCTCTGAAACCGCAACCATGGAGACGAGATAGTAATATCCCATGATCCACGGTGACAAATGCAGCCGATCGATCCAACATTATAAGGAGACCCAATTGGTCCCCAGCTGTTTTCTCTCTCAGGTGGAACTAGGGATATATTCCATACTCCTCACTGGTCTAAAGCAAAATGGATTCGGTCTAGTAGTCCCCAGTTCTCTGTGAAAGATTGAATTTGGGATACTACCACCTCTCTCTAGCTGTTCAGCCAGCAAGGGGACCTGTGATATTGGGTGGACGTTACTCGGCTCAGTAGCGTCCAAAGAGTTTTTTTAAGTTAAGGTTTCACAAGGGAGTTGATCCATGAGGGTGCAACAATGCCTGAACACAGAGGAATTAAATATGTTCAGGATATCTTTGCAGAAGAATGGATAGCTGTCTCTAGCTAATTTTGGTGGAACTATATCTGATGGTGACCCTGAACAAGTTGCCGAATGTGCGAGCCTTATGAGATTGTTCTACTCCAGGGAAAAAAACAAATGCTCCAATACCCTTGAAATTGAAGTTAGTGGACTTTCACTGCATGGGGACTTATCTTTTTTGTTCCAAATATCAATTTTCTGTAGGACGTGCATAGCCAGACTGTCCAAGTTGCCTGTGGTAACCCTGTAATGTGTGTTACCTGCTCTCCAGCACCCAGATACCTACGGGTTTGGCGCGCTACACATGCTAAATAAATAAAAGCCTGGGATGGAGTTAGACCTGGGGGGCTGAGATCTGTCTGAGAGCTCCTTTACTACCGAGAAATGTTTGTGCATGCAGTTGTTAGCAGAGAGTCCCTTTTTCAATTTCTACAGTGTCCGTCTTATATGCAGAGGGTGTCCTTGTGAGGAATTAGCCCATCAGCACAGGGAGAGTGCCCTTGCCTGGGCTTTGATTTTTTGATAATGAAAAGGAATGATGGGAGACCAACCTCTGAGGACTGTGTGAGGCCATTCCACACACAGTCCATCTGCTTCCCGCACAAAACACAGTACATTTACTCCAGGTAACACACAGCCTACAGGCGCCGTCTTCGCTGGTCATATTCAGCTGGAATGTGACAGCCCCGGGTAGATCAAAGCATCTCAAGGAGGGGGAAGGCACTCCTTCCTCCAGCATGGGCAGCCCAATTTAAATATCAAAGGCCCCATGAATCGGCTTTCCTTTGTCCTCCGGCTGGTGGCAGTGCATACTAATGAGATAACTGAAGCAAGCCTGAAGGGGCTTGGTTGCCGGAATAGACAAACAGGAAAGGCGAGACTAACACCCCTTTGGTATACAATGTGTCAACTTGAAGCTAGTTCCCACGCCTCTTTATGAAAAGGCAGTGAAATGGATGTCTGGGTCCACTTTTACCGTAGACAAACCCCTGCAGAGCCGACCCTTTTCAGGGGGAAGAAGTATGTGTTTGGGGGAGACAGAAAGTCTGCTCCCAGCACAAACTTCAAGGGAACCCTGTGCTTTAATCAAGAGTCACAGAGGGCTCTGTTAACCAGAGAGACACTTTGATACACAACAGACAGGGAGATGGGCGGGACTTAGCTGTATGTTTTCACCCCCTCTGTCCTGTTGCAGAGCACTCTGGTCCTGACCTTGTGCAGAACGGAAGATTATCGGTGGGGACCCAGGATTGGTTCATTAAAATGGGCTTAGCCTGCACCAATCACTGGGGCCCATTCAGCAAAGAGGGCTGAATCCCTCACTTAGCAGATCATCTGAATACTTCGAAAGGAGTAAGAAGGACTCATTTGGACCTGAGCTGAAGGTACAGTCTACCTTACATCTTCCACCAGTGAAGGAAGGCCAGGAGTTCCAAGAGGGAAGCAATATCCCTCCCCAAAATATCTCCCAGGGAACAGAGGGGGATACTGGACTCAGAAAACCCGTCCAGCTGCTCCAAAACTGATACCCAACCAACACACAGTATGCCCTGCTAAGTTCTGCCAGCAAGCCTCGTAGGTGGGAAGTGCCAGAGAGTCTCTAGACAAAGGATAAGGCCGTTGCCTGCAATCACTCTCCTGAGCTTTGGGTCATCCACCTCAAAAGGACACAAGCCCTGCGAAAAAGCTAGAAGTGCCACACACCCATCATCCAGTGTCCATTTTTAAAGGCATTTTTGAGACAGCCGAGTCCTCGAACCGCATCCGACTGCATCACTGACAGTTGTCACGCCGCAGTCACGAGAGTCATCCAAGCCGCCTCGACCAGCATTCCAGATACGCCAACCAGCACAAGAGACAATGAATTCTTGGCTGCGAGCCGCGAGCCGCCACGCGAGACAAGCCTGCAGATGTCCATCCAGCCTTGCTTGCCGAACTGCCTGCTGCCCGGTACCCGCAGTTGTCTCCCGACACTAACTCGGTCTCAAGGGCAGCAAAGCGCCCTGGAAGCGCCTCAACGCTGTTGAGCACCAAGAACTTCTTCAGCACCAGGCACACTGTGGTTCTGCCCCCTGGTCCTTCTCCGAAGGCCCCTAGAAACAGTTATGACCCTTTGCCCCCTTGTTGCTGGAACCGAATAAACCTTTACCAGTGAGACTGATTAGTTAACCAACTTCGTGAAACGGTCTGTCCTGTGTTCCTTTACAGGGTGGGTCGTAATTGTAGTGTTCTAGAACTGTCTGTTGTAGTAATAATAAAGTAGATATTTTTATACAACCTTGACAGGACAGTCCCTTTTATCATTGGGTAATAATTGTATTTCGCTGTGTTGCAACTAACCAACGATCCACAACCTTGCAGAGATAAGCCTGCCGTTCTGTCCACATTACCAAAATTGGACAAGGAGGTCTTATAATTCACTTGTATTCCAATCTGTTCGGATCCCTTCTGGTGTACCAGAGGGGTGCGGCTGATTGATGGTTTAGAAACTGATAGTCAGCCCTGGACCCCTGGTGCCCCGGAAGTTGATTCGTCATAGTCATTAAATGGACTACATTTAAGCACACATTTGAAAGCGAAGGGTCAGAAGCATGTGCCCATCCACAGGGGGTGGGCTAGATCAGAAGAGTTACCTTGTACCTAAAGCTTGTCCAGTTATTTGAGTTTTATGGGCTCATGGAGATGGCTGAAAGCCGCTGTTAAAAATGCAGCTGGCAGAATTCCCAGTACCAACCGAGCTGCCTATTAGTCTCCTTTTGCCTGCCTCGCATACCACCCCACCCCACTCATTCCCCCACTATAGTTGGGCGTTACATGGGAATGCAGTCAGTGTTTATACCACAGGCATTCAGCTATCAGCATGGTAACACAACACGTACTTTTGGGTGTGCACAGTGGTTTCATCCGCATTACAAAGCAGTACACTACTTCCTGGTAGGTTTCATTGTGAGGGTCATGGGTAAGAGGTATGGCAAAGTGTGTGGAGGGAGTGGGTAGTGAGAAAGGAAGAACAGAAGAAACCCCCACAGTTAAATTTACCATGGAGTAACTTAGCCCTTTGTAATTTATAGGGATGAAATCACAGAACCGCCCTCGGGGATCTGATATTTCCCTTCTGCAAGCCCAGCATTATGTTCTATAATAAAGATCACTGTGCCATATCGTCGCACAATTCCATAAACAATGAAAGAAGGTAACCATCGTTTTGGGACTAGGATGAGAGGGGCATCAAGTTCAGAGCCTTCTCTTTAAAAAGGATCTTACTGGTACTTTTACTGTGATCTAAATTGGAGTAGTAGCAGATTCAGTAGGTGTGCCTCTGCTGTGGTGACCAACGTCCAGCCTATGCAAGGAAGGGCTCAGTAGCCGAGGTTGGCAATGAGAGTTATGAGTGAAGAAGGCACTCAGATGGAAACATGGCCTAGGTTTGGGCATTAGCAGTAGTCAAACATTCAGCGGCTAGGCAGGTGGGATGGCAATGCCTCTTGCTTGCCCACCAGGCACTACGTGCAGTTCAGAATTAGTTAAATGGGTCAAAAACCTGGTTGACCTTTAAGAAGAGTAATTTCGTTACAGAAATGAGTTGGGTCAAGTACGGTTCTCCCATTTAAAATGCATGAGACAATCGATTCCTAATGGCAACTACACCAACTCTCACACCCCAAAAACTGCTCTATTGCCAGAATGATTTAACAATCACTGGTGAAGCTTGAAAAAAAAAATCTTATTCATTCAAATCTTGGTGTGGCTGCCTTGGCTTCATAGTGATGGCAAGCTTGCAGTTTAGGGGGTCTACCCGATCAGCTGCTTCTCAGATTGAAGCAAGCAATGTCTAGCCTACACACACTGCTTTTTCTAGAGGTCTACCAACCTTCCTTTTGTCTGAATGAGACACCATACTGTTGGGAACCCAAGTTCTTCAGCCAATCAAGCAATTGCCTTTGGCTAGGCCTTCATTTTTTTGGGTCATTGTTTATTGGGATTGTTTGAAGTTGGACATCCAGGACCCAGACAATAGTACCTATATACATACTCCGGTCTAGATCATAAATGGGTAGATTTACACACCAAACTGGTAAAAGACAAATGGATAGTCCGATTTTTCAAAGTAAGAGCAGGCAGAACAAAACAGAGTTTGGTTGGTTCTACAGTGGTACACCACATAAGTTTAAAGGGAGGCGTTAACTCATCCTGTGTGATGAGGAGATTGTAGCGCACACACTTTGATGAACCATTAGCAATGGCTCTTGAATGGGGACTCCTCTTGATGTCTTAGACTGACATTTCTTCACTTACACCCCCCACCAGGTTCTGATTTACTGAGGATGGCCTGATCCGTAACAGCATGCGTAACTGGTTTTCCTGGACCCAGTACCCTCATTGACGGATGAATCATTCAACCACCTCACCTTTAGCTGCGATTAGGCTTTTTTTGGTCCCACCTCCGGGAAGTGCTTTGGGCTAGAATTCTCTCAGCACCCAAGTAGAAGATTAGCTGGCTCTCTAGTTGTGAAACACATAGTAGTTGAGAACTCTATTTAAAAAGCAATGGCAGCCTCCTGGATCCATTAAGACCGTTTCCCACATTGCAAGAAGCGCTTGAATGCACAGACACTCTGGACAGACAGGCAGTTCACCAACACTAGGCCTCATTAAGAGGAGTAGGCCACAGGAGAGAATCTGGTGATTAGAAGTTGACGACTGGCCTACTAACAGGTGCAGGAGCCACGCTCGCCTTCAAGATGCTGTAGTCTGGCATTGTGAGGAAATTGCCCAGCCTCTTTTGGGGGCACTGTGGCCACTTGAATCCCTATACAGCAGGGGTACCAGATGAAAAGGACAAACTCTTCCTAGCATGCTCGTGGGAAGTGGGTAGCACCCCTACTGCTGACGCAAAGGGAGAGCGTCTCCCATAGGGAGCACGGTTAGCTCACATACGTGTCAAAGAAGCCAGCTTATTATGCTTAGATCCACAAGGGACTTTATTGAAATTTAAATCTTAGGTGAAGTACTCCTTTTAAGAGGGGATATAGTGGGACTCTGCGTGAATTGTCCAAGGGGCCCAATACAAAACATTGGCAGTTCCACCCTTCAAGAATAAGAATTGCTGTTTACTTATTTATTTATTGCTGCGTTTTGCAGACGGGTCTTTAGGGAAATGGCTGGGAGAAGCCAGTCAGGTTCAGGTCTATAAAAGGCCATTGTGGGTAGAGAAATCACAGGTCAGGTTTAGGTGGCCAGTCACTAATTTCCTGGTTCCAGATTCCAATACCCTTCAACTCTTGCCTTTCCGCTTGAGTGAGCATTCCTCCCGTCATCAGAAGATGCCAGATTGTTGCTGAACTGACGCGCTCACATGCTTCGCACTTGCTATTTTGAGATCTAACGCTCAATGTCAAAAAATATATAAAAAGATGTATTCTGTGAACTTAGCATGCTATTTTGAGAATCTCTCATATTCGTCATAACATTTAATGAGCAGAAAGGCTAATGTAGAAATTACATTGTCGGCCAGAAGCAGCCTCCCACCTTCTAGTGTGAGACTCGATAAACACAAGGCCAGCTTCCACCCTGCCCACCCCTCTGCCACCTGCTGCTCTGCTCAATGCGTATTTCATTCTGAAAGACAAGCCACGTGCGTACATGAGAAACAGATAGTTTCAGGGGATCAGAACTGCAGGCTACCGCCAGACCCACGTGCGCCCCCATAGCTGCCATATTAATTAATTAGGCCTTAATTATTTAGGGTCAGAATGGGGAAACAGTTTGAAAATTCTAAAATGTGAAGTGTTAAGGACGTTACTTTATTTTACAAGTACCCTTTCTTCCCTATTTTAGAGTCTTAAAAATGCCACTTCACGTGTTCCTGTGCCACCTCTCTCTGAGGAAAGAGCCTCTCGGAGGAAAGAGCCCATTCCGTTATCCCAAAAGGTCAAATGAGACCATTCCTTAGCATGCAACCCTGGACCCCAGTCCTGGAGCATGAGACCACTGCTGGTGAAGGGTGTGGCTGAATGGTGAAGCAGTGTGTGGGTCAAAATATTCTAGAGCTGGGAGTGCAGCACATAAACCGCGCTGGCTGCACATATACCGAGTGCACCCTAGCACGGTATGACGTCCTTTCATCGCCTGCATGTTCATTCCCAGGCATCATATTTACGGGGGGGGGGTAGCTGGAAAGGGAAGATAAGGGTTTAGGCGGGTAGGCAATAGCAAAAATAAGTGTGGGAGGGGGGACCCCTCCCCACAAAAAAAAACGAACATTTTCGATGGAATGTGTACGTTAAAATGACGGGATGAAATTACAGGCGATGAAATGGCATGAAACCCCCCCCTAGCACTATATGCTACTCTACTCTCTCCACTGACCCGGACTACGGTACCCAAGGGCGTTCAACCCACAGCGCTTTGACATCATACCAATGATATATAGGGCACTATACAAATAAACAATAGCATAACAAACAGAGGCTCAGGGGCCAAGCTTTTTCACAGTACTAGTATTGCAATGGTTTGAGGGTTTAAGATACAGCTTCACCCATTAAGAATCCAACGTGTGTGGCTGCTACAATTGTGAATCGCTGTGTGTGCACTGGCAGAGCGGAGGAGACCGCGCAGGGATGGCATGGCCGCAGCGTTTTGGGAAGAACTGGTTTAATTATTGTGGGTGCACTGTTGGGCGACAGAATGCCTGCAGAGCGGGAGGTCAAAAGAGAAATCAAGCCAGAAGAAAACATTGACATCACAACTGACAAGGGGGTGTGTGGTCAGTGGGTAGCGCACATTTAACTGATAAACGAAGCCGAGTTTAGAGTGCTAGAGGGGCGAGCTGTGCTGGAGAGGCGCTATGTCTGAAGCACACGCAGAGAACCGATATGCTTTTACATTTGAATGGGGTTAAGTTTGGTCTTTTATTTTTTGGCCGACTATGGTCAACCCTTTTTTTCCAATTATGGTAGAGTAGGGGGGCCCTTTCACACACCCTGTCCCTACCTCACCTCTAGTGCTATAATATATTCACAAATGCTTGTCGACTTGACCAAACCTGCCATTTGAAGCGATCTGATCACCAAGTGATACAAACCAATAATCATTGTGTGCACACTGAAAAGAACAGAATAGCCGTGACAAAAAGGGGGGAGGGAATGCAACAAGACAAATCAAAACGCAGAGAAAACCAGCATATAGGCGAGATAGCACTGCCACCCCCTAGAGACAGCATTGCTTCTACCCTTCTTGAAAACACCAACAACACAGTGGCCCCAGTGGAGAGAAGACTTGAATCTACAGGAGAGTGTTGGGCACTGATGAAGTGCTGGCAGGTAAAGAATGCGGCCCTTCCAATCAACACATAGGGAACAAAAGTGCAACTCTACAGCCAACAACGAAGGGAAAAAAGTCATGAAACCTTGGCCCAAGTACTGTAACCTCAAACAGAACACAAAAGGAGACCATCAAGTACCCAAATGCCTCAAATAAATGTATACGAGATACTCCAGCACGGTGCTAGCGGTGTGCAAGAACATGTATGTTCACAAAAACTTGAGCAAGACTAGTGGCAGCATTGGCGTTAGAAACTGTGTGGCAGAGACAGCAAGATAAATAAGAGTGGAGAAGTTCATAAAACAAGAAGAACACCAAAAAAATGAACTAAGCGCAAGTAAACTAAACATTACAGATGCAGTTGGCTGAGACCCAGAGCGCAAACTAAGAAGAGACAGAATGCTTGCGTGGCTGTAACCGGAGTCTTCGTGCCCTTACTGCACAGCGAAGGACGAGAGGTGCGCAAAACGTTCCAGAGTTGGACACCTTGCAAAGGCATGCAGAACTGCAAACGTCAGAGCATCCCACATCAAAACACTAACTCTAGCAGATCTGCGTCCCCAGAAGGGCATGATGGGGAGCAAAGCACACCCGCATTAGTAACCCAATCCCATGCGCGACATCAGCGTAGGGGAGGAACCAGTAAACTGTGGGCAACTTCACAAGCATCCCCAAAGACACCTATAAGAATCTATGTGGAGTTTAGCTACACGGAGGTGAAAATGAACCGGTTGGGATATGAAGAGCTTGATCTCAAAGTAGGAATGCACATCGGAGAATACATCTTAAGATGTAGTGGGTGGCACCATTCCTGGGTAACCACATAAAACTGAAGGACTACGAAAATTTAGCAAGACGTGAACTTCTGCGCACTCCGACATGACGGGATAGTTGAAAATATGCAGATGTGCTCAGCCCAGCAACCGGGACTTTGAAAGGGTACATAAAAATAAAAAGGCAGATGACCCAAACGCAAGGTAAGAAGAGTGCCAGTCACGGCAAGTACTGAAGTAGATACTGTCCTACAGGATCGATTGAGGTAAATATTCGTCTAGTGGAAGTCATGGAATGGCCCAGCTGGAATGTGGTCTCATCTAATCGCGGATAATTTTCAGCTTCTGGACATCACTGATCTGGTAATCACTAAACTGGTACAATCCTTAAAATGAGCCACCATGTGAGGACCTATCACGAGAGTTCTCGTGGAGCCGAGATCTTGCGGGAACGCGCAACGGGCCGAAAACCCAGCACTTGTGGAGGCAACAGGAAGATAGTCGGGCTTCATCTCTCCTGCTTTAAGCTGGGCATCAGCTTCAGAACTAAAGTCTGCACCATAAGCCGATCCCTGTCCCTGCAGAGCATAATTCTATGGCCGACAGTAAACCTTGTGGGACCTAGAGCAGGTAGTGGATGTAAATACACTCCACTGTTGCAATACTACTCCATGAACTGTGAGCACCTGCTCTCCCATGGTTTATGTAAGGTGTCAAAATAAACACCTCTACCCGAATCCAGTGTCCTGTGTTCATTGGGGCCACCACTCACCATCTTTTTGAAACTAGACACAAGGAATATGTACCAGATGATAAAAGTACAGCTCCAAACATCTCGATCAAGATTTTCCAGTACATCACATTCAGCATTTCAGAGACTAACGACCATTATGCTAAAGAGCATTGAGAGGGCCAAACATTTTCAGGACCACTTCTAGTCCACAGAAGACTACCACAATAGTTTGACCACATTGGAAAATTAATTCCTCCAGAAGCAAATAATGAAACTGTCGAAGTTATGCAATCTCTAGTGCACAGGTGAAGCCCAAGAAGAGCATCTCAGACTCTCTGAGGCCAGAGAAAGTGACCAGCTAGACAATATATATTGGGCAAAATAGGTGTATGATGTTCTAAACAACACAGAGTGCATGAGCAGAAGAGGAAAGGAGCACTCTATATGTGGTTGGAGGAATAGGACAGTCCATACAGCAAAGCCAAGGAAGCCATCACCAAAGCACCAAGTCGATATCTTCTGAATTCAGTTTAGAGCCATCGTGTCTATAGATACCAGTGCATACAGTTTGGTGGGAGGGGCTGGGGCGACCCTCATTCCAAGAACTGGACACAGCACGTGAATAATCGCTTTTGCATCAACATTTTTAATGGAGTCCAAGAGACACTATTCTATTGAAAAAGTGGTTAGCTTGTATGTTGGCTGTGACCCGCATTCACACTTCTCTCTGGAGCAGGCCTCTCCAACAATGGTCAACATCCTGGGACTGGAAAATAAAGGCCACCCTGACCACAACTATGCAATCTAACACGAGCACAAGAAGACTTCGTTTTTATTAATGAACTCAAACAAGGTCTGGACAGCCGGAAATCTGATAATTTGATTATTCTTGGATTGCCACAATAATGGAGACGATCTTTACCCTTTGAAGGATCAATCCTCGTGTTAAAGAATCTTTCATAGTGCGGTCTTAGTCTCCAAGTCTCTAGTCCGCAAGGATGCTCGACTTGGCTTCTGAAAAACTCTCACATTTTAGGAGCTTTCTTTCCCAGCCTGGTTTCAAAAACGCTGCTCCGTTATGGAAACTTGTTATCCTGCTTCCTCTCTTCAGTGTTTTCTTTGCATCCTAGACTCCCAATTTATCTTCACTATTTTTTTTCATGCGCTTCAACTCGCTCTGCCAGTTAATGTAGGTTTCTTTTCTCCACGTAACTAATTAAAGGGTGCTCGGTCCTTAACCCCAGGGAGTAGCACTTTCCTCATGCCACCATGTTCTCACAGCCTCTTATCTCCTCTGCTCGGCATTCTCTGGCTACCTGCCTGGAGCTGCGCCCGCCTTCATCTTTGTGGCTCGGCCCTCAACTCCTCATGCCGCTACTCTGGGGCGTTTTTGACATTTTGGGATCTTGTGACTGGAGTCTCCTGCTGGTCACTAAATCACTTGTTCCAAACACCACCTGGATCCAGCCTGATTAATCCGTCAACTAGTGCTCCAAAATTCTTGTCTCATCTGCACAGGGATTCTTGTGCAGTTTTCAGCACTTGGACTCTGGTTTGCACCCTACGTCACAAGCTCTACTCCAATCTCTACTTCTGTGTACCTCCTGCAGTGACACAGGACATATAATCAGTGGTCAAAGTGTACTAAAAGTAGTATTGGAACTATGTTTCTTGCTGGCCTGCCCCCGCTCCCAACAAACCCCGTCACCACACCCTCCTCCCACATGCAATCCAAACCCCCAAACAAACATAGCTGCTGTTTATGGGAATGTTCAGTGAAGTGCACATTAGCGAAAGTTTTAACTTCTTTCTACACTTTATTTTCAAACAAAACCATCCCGGAACGCTAGTACAGGAACAGTAAAACTTAAGAAATAAACGTAGAGGAGCTCTGCTCCCAACCGCTCCCTCTCACTCCGGCCACTGCATACACACACGCGCACACAACCATTACACAGGGTGCCTGGAAAGCACGCTCGAAAGCGGACCTAGAGTTCATGAAAACAGGCTTGCCCAGCAAGTGGAATGTCACCCAGGCAACCCCTCTCGAAGAGTCAACAAGAAGACCGTGTCAGCAGCACTGCACTAAGAATCACCCAACTAGTTTGAGGACACGGAGGCAAAGCCCTCACAAAAAGAAGGATAAGAACATTACTAGTTCAGGACTCGAGATTGGATGAGCAGGAGCTAAAAGCAGCTCCTCAGTATCCAGCATGAACCAGTGACCAGGGAGCTACCACTGGGGAATGAGGAGCTAGTACCTAGCATTCCGCAAATGAAACCTCCAAATAAGATGCAAACATCATTGTGTCCATTATTTACGATCCCATGTTCTTTTAACTGTTGTATAAATCTGTACTTTTTAAGATTGTCCCAAATGCAAATATCTTAGGTGCGTTTGTTCGGCATCCATTCGCTTGGGAAGCCAAAAGTAGCCCCTGGTAGCTTGTTGACATCGAGCTTGCCAGGCTTTCTAGGCTACAAGCAGGAGCTAAATATCTCCCAGTTCACCACAATTTCGAACCCTGTGGTTGCCCAAGCATAGACCAAGAAGAGGACACAACTGTGGAATACTGCCGGGTATGCCACAAAAAGGCCAGGAGCGCTCCATTTGCCAACATCAGATGGGGTCTAGCGGTGTTGGAGAAACATGGAAACCGATTTCATTGCTCGATGGGACTACATGGACAGTAAACCGACATCTTTCATGGTGCTCATGGATTAAGCCACAAATAAATTGCTGGAAGCCATCACTACTTCCTCATAGGTTTACATAGGGAAGGCACGCCATTCCAAATAGTGTCTAACAATGGGGTCCAAAACAAAGTAGTGCATGGAACTAAAAAGTGGCCCCCTACCATTCTAAAGGCAATGGACAAATACAACACATGGACAAATACAACACGAGCAAATTCATTTAAAAATAAAAAAAGTGTACATTGGCTGCCAAGGTGCCACGATACGTGTCATTGCAGTTCATTGGGGAACTGCAAACAGAGAAATAGGACTTGCACCTTTTCTTATTTATGAAAGGGAGCTGGGTGGCTACATCATTAACACGTATGAAGGTCCATAACAAAAACTCGATCAAGCAAGCAAATGTATAAGGGAAATGGAAGGTAATGTGAAACTCCAAAAAAAGACACAAAACATAAAGACAATACCCATAAAAAGTCCAACGATTCAAGTACAAAAAAGCTAAACGAGAACATGAGATGGAGGAAGAAAACCTTTAGAGAAGAGGCTTGCACGCAAAAGTCCACTTAAATTGAAGTGCTATGGAAGAGCATTCAGCAGAGAGGAACCACAACAAGGCATGGGACAAAGACTAGAAAATCGAGAAGTGAGCACTAGCCACAGAAAATACTTCAACATAGTACAATAGGCAGAAAGCAAGATTGCACAACCAGAAAGCAAATTGACAAGCACAGATCCGGAAGAAGCGATGAAAGGGTTGAACAGAACAATATAGTACAAGCAAGCCTAGAGACTATTGATGCCTGACCAACATTTGCTATACCATCTTTCCTTAACAGGAAGGGGAGGTGACATGCATGTTGTGCGACACACCTGCAAAGGACGCCGAGCACAAAGTAGAGTGGGGAGCACAAAGTGAACAGGGATAAAGGAAGCATGAAATGTACCGCACAAAGGGGACTCCATGTTGTAAGTGCAACGTCTAAATCATTAGATAAAGAAGTGACATTAGATACAAATACCACCAGCCTATATTTCCTATGCACTGGCGAACAACACAGTAACGCAATCGCCTTTCACACAGTCCATTTAAAACAATCTGGGTGCAGAGCTTAGCATGGACAGACCAATTCAAGTACCAGTCACTGTACTAGAAACAACCTTGCGTACAATTGCTCAGCATCCTGGGCAGGTATTTGGCCCCTCCCCCCAGCAACATTTGTTTAACCCAGTACCAATGATTGTGCATGCCCTCACTAGCACAATCGTGCGCCCACCCCTTCAGGCCCCTTGTACCTTTGCATTGTTTGTATGTGCTGCTTTGGTCCCTCCCCCGCTTCTTTTATCAGCTCATTCCACCCTCTATCCTTTACACTACAGAACATGATACAGCAGGCCACTCCAGAGAAGCCCCCATCACCATAAGACCACTACAATGGTGATGGGTGCCAGGGGCGCAATTAAACCTACATGTTGGGGTGGGGGGCTAATGGTGATGGGAGGGACCACTTCACAAAGTGGGCAGGGTAAACTTGGAGGCTCCACCCCCTTTGTTCTACCCCAAAGGCAGTCTGGCATGGGGCATAAGTATCAAATGGTAGCGACCCAGCATTACACCCAAGCACACGCGTGCGCGCGCACACACACACATACACAATTAAACATCCACTCATTTAAACATCCCATTTACCATACACTCATTTACATGTGCGCTGAGCCGGCGTACATCATACACTCAATCATGCACACATTCACATACACACACACACACACACACACACACACACACACACACACACACACACACACACACACACACCTTGCACACATGCATACATACATAATGCAACACCCTTTAACACTGCTAGTTTCAGAAAAGGCTTCCCTCTTCTCTCTGCCGAACAAAAAGCAAGTGTGCACATCAGCACCTTGCCTTCAGATGCGAAAGAACACATAACTTTGCTATATATTCGCTCACATCCGTGGGGAGAGGGCTGGTGTGTGCATTTGATTTCTGTTCCCCAGAGGTGAGGGAAGACCTTCTTGAAACTAGCGGCTTTAACGTTTTTCTGCCTTTATGCAAATAGATTTTTGTGCATGAACACAGTAACACTTTAAAGCTGCCAATTTCAGGAAAGGCTTCTCTCCCCTCTCTGACTAACAAAAAGGTATGTGCCGAAGCCCAACCACTCAGCTCACATTTTCGGGTGGGGATGTGCGGTGGGAGGGCTGAAGCAGCCCGTTTAGTTCAATGACATTGCGCGCCTGATGGGTGCAATAAGAAAGCTTTTGAATATGGCAAACGGACAGTGGTCTAACTTGTAAGTGAGTGGGAGCGGTGCTCCTCTACTTGAAGTTTTACTGTTCCAAAACTTTTATTTTAAGAAGAAACCTGTTTCATTTTAACATAAAAGTGTAGGAAGAAGTTGAAACTTCACTTTCAGTGCACTACACTGAACGCTCTCTTAAAACAGCAGGTGCATGTGTTTGGGGGGTTTGTATTGGGCGTGCGAGGGTGCATGGTGATGGGGTTTGTGGGGAGTGGGTGCAGGCCAGCAGGAAACATAGTTCCACTACTTCTTTTCGTACACTTCGACCACTGGTAACGGCTTGTATTTTGTGCCCGTCTGGTTATCTAGTGAACCCAAAGCTACGGTATTACGGGGTGTTGGTCCGGGTTGGTGAGCCACTGGTGACACGTTAACACTCCACATACAAGCACACCCTTTATTAACCTGGGTAAGTGGACTTTGCCCCACTGAAACACCACCCCTGCTCGCACTTGGGACCCCTTCCTACAAACCCCCCAAACATAGAAACACAACTTCATGCAATATTCTGTCTGGGCCAGTTTGGGTCTGCGGGCTCCCAGCCTTGACATGTACAATCACAGGGTCCACAGTGTATTCGTCCGACCCCCCCACTGAGGTGTCATCAAGACAATTCGGAGTTCAAGGGCCGGTAAAGCCGCACATCAGGCATATGGGGGCACATCAGTCTAGTCCTTTCCTGGTGGAGGCAGACAGCATGGCAGGTTTCTGGTGTGGCCATGACGGGCCTGCTCCACTTTCAGGGTATGCAGCACCGCACTTGGGAATGCCAGGACGCAACCTCGCTCTAATCTCTGGAGGGTTGCAGGAAGACCATGGTCACACGATAGCAGGGTGTTGGCTTTTGACAACGAGCCACTCCCAGAACTCCGCCCTCCACACCGGGCTCCTTGATGTTTCCAGCTGTGTCCACTGCCGGCGTGCACCTGGCTTGGCTCAGAGAGTCAAGGGTCCCTGAAGGCGCACAACCACTCCTTATGGAGCCGCTACCCTTCCTGGCACCACCGTGGTGAAAACTGGGAACCTCTGTGATGGACGATTTGAGGGGCCCGTAGGGCATCCTCGCCCTGATGGGCATTCTGGGCGGATGATCCCCTGTTCTGGAGCTGGGGAGCGCTGGTCACATGGCCCTTCCCCTGGTTGCCACGGGGCCACAGGACACCATGGATTCCCTCTTCGGGTTATCTCGGCATGCCCTCTTTGGTTCTTTTGGATGCTTCCCCACACTCCGCTGACACCCTGGGCGGCCTGGCGATTGTAGCTCCTTTGAGTGGCCACTGCCCTACTCCGCGGCCAACCTGTGCCGAACTTCTGCACCGCTGCCGGCCCGGGTTGTTGGATGGCCCAGCCCCTTGTCGCATTCTCGGCCACAGCATATCCTTTGAGGGACTTGGGCTACCCCCCTACCTCCTGCAGCGCCTCCTCATGGTGGAGGGTGGAGGACGCTCTGCAGGGTCCAATCCTCAATCATCTTGTTGCCCCCCCTTACGATGTGATGGGGGTTGTCACCTGCAGCTCCCCTGCGTGACTTGGGAACTGTGGCCCCTTCCAGGAATCATATTGCACCGCAACACTAGGTGATTAATGGCCACGCCCCCTTTTCACCACCGGCCGCAGCCCCTTTTTGCGTCTTCCCCACTGTGGGCCTGGGGATACTGTAAGGCACCTCCCTTCATTCACTTTTCTTTGTCGATCATTTCACCCTGGCAGGCCGGGGTTGTCCGTTGGCCCCGCCCATCTTGTTGCAGCTGAAAAACTAGATTTTTCTTTTTTTTTTTTACTGCTGCAGGTCCGGTGAACATCAGCCAGACCCCCATTCTTTCTTACTTTGAGGCCGCTGCGGGCCTCTGTTCCCTTTTACTTTTTTTTTTTTCATTTTCTTATCCTCGCGCTCCGGTCCCGGAGCTTCCATCCACCCGTAGCTGCTGCGGGCGCACCATTGCCTCCTCTGATGTTGCGGCGCACGCTGCGGTGGGTCAGGGGGGGCAGGCACACATGGACCCCGGCCGCACAAGCACCCCCGGTTATGAGGGCCGGGGCGGTGCGAGAACGGGCACCCCTCCACCCACCTCCTGCAGGGTTGCAGGAGCTCTTGCAGTACTTTTCGGGTGGCCATTCCCGCCGCCTACGCGGCCGACGCTGCCTCCTCCCTGTGGGCACCAGGCGGTCCATGTAAACGCACACGGGACCCTGGGCCACCCTAAGAGCTTCCTCCTCAATCAGGCTAATGCTGTTGCAATCGGGGCCGCCAAGCTGTATGGCGGCCCCCTTCAGAGACACCACAAAAAGAAAAACAGCTGGCAGCATTTCGGCCGACGCCGCTACCTGTTCCACGTGGGCACCAGGCGACCTGTGCCGAGCACAGCACAAGGCCCTGGACCACCACTTGTCGCCATTGTGGTGGCCTGCCCGCGGGTCACCGAAGCAGCCCACGCAGATGTCGGAATCCCCCGACGGACACCTTTGGGGCTGCGCTGACTCAGCTAACATTCAGCAGGGGGCACCCTGCAAGCCCCGGTTCACCGGAGCATGCCATTGTTACTGGGGCACCCAGCGCACTGCGGCCCCGGTTCTGAGGGCACCAAGGCCGGGGTTCTCCCAGCAGCCGTGATCACACGGCAAATCCATTCACCAGGGACGCGTTGCCCAGCAGGAGCACCGTCTGGATGTCAGGCCATGTGGCAGGCCTTGGGCATACTGCATGGCACCAGCATGGTGCTTCACACACGACACAGGAGTCAGCTCTTGGTTCGACTGATGAGCCGGAAACGGCTCCTCCCTTTTATTAGCTTGGTCACAAGGTTACCACCATGTGACCATGATACAGTTCCTGGGAGTTAACGTGCTCCCGAGGAGGGGTGACATGCAAAAGGTATGATCAGCCGCCATGTCGACTTAACTGCGTGTTAATTAACTCTTAAGTGCAGCGCCGGACCTGTCTGACTCCGATAACCCACCCCGGCAGGGGTTAGACTTATTCGCTGCTATTGGCGAAGCCTATTGGGGCGGGGTCTGCCAGTTTCGAGCGCTTGCATTGCCGGCGTCATTAAACCACAAATTAAACACAAAAAAAAGGACAAAAATAAATGCAGCAACAGAGCCCACACGTGCACGCAAGGTGAAAATCACTTCTCTCGCTGGCGCCGGTGTCACTTCATCAGTGATTCGGGGAGAAAAGAAAAAAAATGACATATGCCGTGGGCGCCGAGAAGGGGAAAGCCGTGACTCGATAGAGAAGAGGGGCGGGGGAAGTCTGGAAAAACAGGATGACGGAGCCGCCAGCAACTGTGGAAGGACGTCAACTGTGGCGGCCGACTCTCAGCTGCTGATCACGAGTGGGGAAGACCCCAGTAGTCGCACCCCGTTCGCCTCCGCACAAATCAGAGATGGCACCAAAGTAAAGGAATTCGGTTTGGGAGTAAATGGGGCGCGCTGTGAAGAGGAAAAGAAAGGTCTGAGGCGTGTTAACAAATGGCAGATGAAATCAGCTCAAGATACTTTTAAAGAAAAATCTGCCAGCTAAAGGCGGCTTATGCAACTGTTTTCCAATGTGACAATAAGCATTTCTTGATCTCGTATTTTTTCCGATTTCAAGGGGTGTTTGCTTCAAAGCCACACGTAAAATGGGGCCGCAATGTCATATTAGTAAGATTTGCACTTCATTAAAATCTGTGGCACCAGTGAAAATAGCTCCCTGATGCTGCTGTGCATTGACAGGAGTATGGGGGCCAGACCTGTGGAAGCGGCAGGGCACCCCGATTTTTTTTTTCTTAAGGGGCGCCCACACACAGCCTCCTAGGCCCTACAGCACTGCAAGATGGGCGGGGGGGGGGGCGGTGAATAGTGGGGTGGGTCTCAACCAAACACTAACTCTTCACAGGTGAAAACGGCTAAAAAGCTGGACATTCAACTAACACCAGCATGAGATGAACACCGAGAGCTGAAATTATATACACCTACTCATGGCAAACCTTAACCCATGTGAACCCCGTCCCCCTAAGTATTTTAACATACCTCAAACCCACACAGAACTCGGGAAAGAACTATTGGAAAACAGACCCTTTCAGGTCAGGCCCCACACATCCTCAATAGACTTGACCCAACACACTATAAAAACACACCAGGAACCCACACAGTTCTTCTGCAAAGGATTTTTGGGAACAGACTCCGTCTGGTTGACTCCACTCGACCAAAACTCAACACTACCCCAAACACCCGACAGTCCTAACCACGTCCCTGGATAGTGCCCCATTGTAACGGATTCAGATGGCGCGCAACACTTCATTTCTCTTCACAACATGAATCCCTCATTTTTCTACTTCCTCTCCTCCATTACTAAACTCTAAAAATGGTTTCCCGCCTTGCACAGAAAATAAAATTACCCCTCGCCACATGCTCATCAGTGGTCATATTATGAGCCATGACAAAGCTCATGCCTCCAGAACCCCCCCACCCCACACCCCCACCGCAGCGGTAGGCCCAGAGCACGAGCATCAAGAAGATCTAGGGCTCTCCCGTACCAAATATAAACATATACCAAAGAGCCACCACCAAACCTATAAAACAGGGGCATCGGTAAGGATTGGGGTACATCCGGGATCCAGCCATCAACACCACAGGTTTCACATCTGCCTCTCCTATCCAACCACCAGGGGGAAATAAATTACAGCTGTAAGCTACTAACCAGACGCCAGAAAAGTCACCCACCACCTAAAATGCATACATACACACAATGTCTTACTCGCAAAGAGTCAAACGCCACTAGTCAATGGCTACTGTAGAGTACAAATGTTGCACCCTGAAAACAACAACCCCTTACTCCCTATGTCCAACAGGCACACATGTGCAGAGGATATTCAAACAGCAAAAATGAAAATCCACATACACCAACACCAAACTATTTAAAGGTGTTATTCATAAAGATTTAGAAAATATCAATTCAAATGCTCAAACGAGTCACCATGAAGGAAAAAGAAGAATATACAGGTGTATCTTCAAGTTGTCTAAATTCATTGTCAACTTGAATTACTTCAAACTATATATATATATATATATATATATATATATATATATATATATATATATATATATATATATATATATATATATACACACACACACATATACATACAAAAAATGTATAATTGAGGAAGATTTAAAAACGAATAAGAACATTGTTACACAAAACATTAAAGAAATCACATAAAAGAATTCTTTAGTGATAAGAACAGTACAAAAAAGCTCAAAATTCATTGGACATTTTTATCCACCACTCATATGAACCGACAGTGTCACTCATTAGATAGAATTAGAATTGAATCCTTTAACTGGTTACATATGGGCAGATTTGGCAAGTTAACAAAATCGGATTATGATCAGATTCTGATCATACCCACACATACTATTTTTACTTCCACATAAGTAACCAGTTAAAGGATTCAATTCCATCTAATGAGTGACACTGTCGGTTCATAAGAATGGTGGATAAAAATGTCCAATGAATTTTTAACTTTTTTGTACTGTTCTCATCACTAAAAAATTCTTATGTGATTTCTTTAATGTTGTTCTTTGTGTAACAATGTTCTTATTCGTTCTTAAATCTTCAATTATTCATTTTTTTGTATATATATTAACGTTTGAAGTAATTCAAGTTGGCAATAAATTTAGACAACTTGAAGACACAACTGTATATTCTTTTTCCTTCATGACGACTCGTTTGAGCATTTCAATTGATCTTTTCTAAATCTTTAGAAATAACACCTTTAAATAGTTTGGTGTATGTGGATTTTCATTTTTGCTGTTTGAATATTGTTTACGGTCCCCAAAATCCACATTAGCAAACCGGGACTACCCTATTTTTTGTGTACACATGTGCAGAGAGGCTCCCAAAATGGCCGACAGGCAGTATACAAGACCACTTTACATTCTTTTCATGTAGACATTGGGGAACTATTTCACACAGACAGAGGGCGGCACCTGAAACTTACTGCTTTAGAGATTCTGGAAGACTTTTTTTTTTAGTAACTACTCAAAATATTTAAGTGGTCGTGGGTTGGAGGAGTAGGTGTGCAGGGCAGGCTACTGGCACCCATTCAAATAATATTTGAAGAACATATAGTTCAGTCTGTACGTAAAGAACTTTAGTCTTTTAGGTAAAAGTACAAAGAAGTAAATTGCACATTTGTCAGTCATACAAATGCATTTGCCTGTAGGTGTAGGTTATGCGACTGCACCAGGGGTGTTGCTAGGCCTGGAAAAGGTCTGGTGCTACACTGATGTCAGGACTCAGGACTAGCTAGCCTTTGGTTTGTAGCCTCTGAGGTTCTATCCGGGGCTACAACCAAAAGATCCAGGGCTATAGCCCTCTCAACCCACCCTCCCACGACACCCCTAGCAGCGGCCCTGGACTGCACACATTCACTAGAGATACTATGTATACTACAATTCATACCCAAGTCAATATTATAGGAGGCATTGCATTACATAATTACATAATAGCAGATCTGCAGTTTCCAACATGTGGATACTCCATTATATACTGCGATTTACTCTACGTTTTCCATACGACACAGTGTTAAAAACATACCAGGTCTATCGTCTATGGTGATTCATTCAAAAATTGAGAAAAGGAATACCACCCTGACCTACTCGGTATGAACAATCACTAGAACTCTGACCTCAGTCAATAACAGAAGCACCTCGCTTCTTTGGACGGCTGATTGGAGACGAATTTGGCTTACAGAGCAATAGAACAAGGCGAAGCCGTAAGAATGAACGTCCCCTTAGAACCATCAAAGAAAGCCTGAGCCCTTCTTTATACACTGTAGTAAGCGTACTCTGCAAAACCTCATTAAATACGGCTATGCATTTAGTAGCAACTCTGAGCACACTGCCATCGCCTTATCATGGTTTGTGCGTAAATATCCTACAAAAGATTCAAAGGAAAACCTGTCCACTCCATCATCGAAAAAGAACTTATAAACAAAAAGGTCGATCTTGAAGCAGGCAATGTCGAGTGCTTCACTTTTCTGAATTAACTTGGTGTACGTTTTACTGGAAATGGATATCTACCAAGCAGCGCTGCCTGTAGAACAAGAAACGTCCGCCCCTGCCACCGAATCAGTACACAACAGGAGCAGCAGAGCCCATCGTGAGAGAGGCCACGGCCCACAGGAAACACCACGGGGGACTACTCGGAAACGGAAAGGAACATTACGATGCAGAGGCATTACACTGAAAATCAATACCAAGAACACAGGAATCTAATTTACAAAGGAAAAGTAGACAGCAGTGCACGGCTCACAGAGGAGTACTTTCTCGCCGTCTGATAGAAACATGCGACACCACAACAGTTCCTGGATTAAGCAATACTGGCCTAGTCTGGACACAAACTAGCAGCTGTGTGGGGAAGCCAAACCTTAAGCCTGTTGTCTCTTCATCATGTACCTATGGCCCCCTCCAAGAAGCAGGAATCTGAATGGTGTACACCCAGACTACTCAAACATTAGGCTTTCAGCTTCGGTAACTTTAGCATGGGCCCAATGGCTGTCCTGTGAACCTTCTCCTTCATCAATGTTTTAGTGGCACCCTTCTGGTAAGGGTGGTTCACATTCAAATATTTTGAGCCAAACTGAAAATGTGAGGAGGAATGGGGTGGGCGGCGGGGATGTGGGGGTAAATGGTGGTTATGCCACACCTAAATGATTCCCACTATTCTCCTCCTGTTGGACTTACGTGTGGCATGCCAAAGTAATATTGTCCCTCCTACGGTGCATCTAAAGGTAGAGTTTAGTGAAAGACCAGCCCCTCCCGTTTCACTGGATGAGTCAATTCCCAAAGGAAATGTTCCCCCACCCGAGCAAACACGTAACCAAGTAGGATAAGTCTCTTTTGACTGACCAGGGAACCCACACACTCTCCAAAACCTTCTTGCACTTAACTGCCTTCTGTATTAAGCCAAACCACCATGTTATGTTGATTTGTACCGCACACCACTATTTGTATTTATTTTATTTATAAAGTGCAGCCAGGCCCGGGGGCATACGGGCGCGTAAGTTAGATCTAGCTACAGTTGAGTGCAATAATCAAGGGTTACGTTACAGTTACAGATAGATACATACTTAGTATTACAGATGCATACATATACAGTCCGGTACATACTAGTATTACAGATACATACATGCATAGTCTGAAATAAGTACATTAATTACGAAAAATACCGTCGGCAGTCAGTAGTTCTGGGCTCTGGAGGGTTAGGCTGTCATCGCGTCCATGTTGTGAAGCCAACGCTTCGTGTTGCGTTTAAATAGGTTAAATGAGGGTTCTGACCTAAGGAGCGCGGGAAGTGTGTTCCATAATTTCGAAGCTTGTACGGGGAAGCTAGCTCCATCAGAGTTATGAAGTTTGAATCTCGGTATGGACATAGTGTTAGCTTGAGCTGCTCTAAGTGGTCTTGTTGATGTATGAGGTGTTAGTTGGTTGGTAAGGTAGGGGCAGTCTCAGGTGCAGTCTCCAGGTGCTCGCGTGGCAAGAGCGAGGGGTCGGATAGGGTGAGAGGATAGATTCAGAACCAGGAGGACCTGGTGTCTGCGAGTGTTGTTTTGCATGCAATAGTTTGTGCGTAAGGCCTTGTGTGGTAGGGTTTTGTGTTGGTGTTAGGGTGTTGTGTGGGTTATGATGGGTCAAGTCGCGTTCACTGGTTGGATTGTGTCCATAAGGGATCCAGAGTCACAGGTGGTCGTGGTTGTAAAAGAATCCAATTAGAAAGTTTACTGAACTGGATACTAAAAACAATCTAAATAATCAACCCCAACGATACATTAATCTACCACAAAGACGGCTGCTCTGTGAATTGTAGGTGGGCATATTTTATTACTGCGAGTATTACGGCCACCACGATGTGGCCGGTGGGGTGTGGGATCCTTTTGGGCGTTTGTTGGTTTTGTAATGTGCTACGTATCTTAAGATACTGTAGATTGTGCTTAGCCTATTCAACCCGATTTATAAGTGTACCATAAATAAAAGTGTTTATTTTTCAATACACCAGTGTGGTTTATTTTCTAGCGAGTTGCGTGGACTTCCTGTACCTTTGTGTTGGCTTGCTGCCCCTGCCTAAGAGTTGGACTTTGTCGGTCTGTCCACATTGCTTACGGTAGGAATATGGCTTTCTTTTCTTGTCAAGTGTGTTTTTACTAATGATTTTTTCATGTATTTTTAAAGTCTTTCTCTGTACGTCTCTCATTGTGAAGTTATCAATACACTGTAGATAATTTTGGCGACTAAATATTTTTCCCTGAAGTGTTGCATAGGTAACAGTTTCTAAAATGTATCCCTTTTCTTGGATGCCTTTGGCTAGGGCTCTGACATTTTTCCCCAATCACTATCCCCATACTGAATTACCATATGTGCATTTTTATCATTTGTAGTACTATGCTCTAGAGCAGCAGTCTACAACATTTACGCTAGCAAGAGCTACTTGTGGGGTGAAATATAGCCCCATAATACCAGCAATAAAGAGGCCATAGATTTGTAAATGCCCATTGAAGTACAAGGCCAGCACAGAAATGGTGATGTCAGACAGGAGGCCTATTGAACCAAAAACAGGCCTAAAATCTAAAGGAAAGAAAGTGGGCTTGAATCGCAAAAAAGGCAAAGATATGCACAATGCATTTCAGCAAGGAAAAGAAAAGGCATGAGGTTGGAAAGGCTATTTTACTCAATCCACGGAGAGCTGCACTTTTACAGAGAGACTGCAGTGCGTACATTATCTTCAATGTAATACCAGATTGTGCTCAAGTCATCTAAATAGAAACCCAGCTTCTCGCATTTCTAAGAAATAAAACATTTTTTTTGTTTCCCCCCCCCTCATCCAAATGAAAGTATGCAGAGAGAAGTGCTCGCTAGACTTTCAGAGTTTGAATATGGTTTTCTCATATAACTGCCCTATACATATGGATAATCCATAAGTGATAATCATATTTTGCAACTGTGAGATTAAAGTACATTACACCTGGATATTAGGCCCAGGTGCCGTATAAAATGTCATGTAAAATGCATTGTGTGCGATTTTATTTCTCCAAAAATGAAACTTAAGCTCCAAGACCTTTCTTCTGCTGTCCTGGAAAGAGGGGGTCTGGTTGTCAAACAACAATCAGGACCATTACTTAACAAATATAGAAAGAAATACACTGCTTAGATTAAAACCATGGTGGGGACAGATAAGGCTATGCCTGTTCTTTGAGGTCACAATTCCCATAAAATGTCCCTTAGAGTTGCCATCAGGGCCTCAGAGGCCTTAAAGGGGAGGTCGAACCAACATGAGACAGCCTCTGGCTGGTCACATGCTTAAGGGTAAACGCAACCTAAGAAAAACAAAGGAAAAAGGCTGCAGTTCAATTAATGAAAAAATACATATTGCATAAAAAGGGGCAGTGCATGTGCCACCACGGTCATGCCAGACTTATTAAAAAGCTGACAGTAACCCCCATTAAACAACACTAAAACTATTTTTGTGTGATAAACATAACTGAGGCTATTAATGAAAATTTGATTTAGGCCTTCCCTTGATTCCGAGATATATGAACGTTGGTTTAAGGGTGAAGGAAATAATTAACATGAGAACTATCAAGTGGCATATTTTTCACTGATATGGCTCCTCAGTAAATGAAGAAAAAAAGTGCAGCTCTTCATAGGCCGTGCCAATTTCAGATTAGCATCATCCGATTTGCCTTAAAATGTAGTCATAATTGTAAAGATTAGAATAATTGGGGTACTTGCCACGTTGATAGATTTTTAGGGTTTGAACACGAGAGCCCACCTGTCTAATTGGAATGTCAAAGCCTTCTCCTCCTATTGCTGTCCCCCCCCTTCCTTGTCCTATGACGCCCTCATCTCCTTGTCCTATTAGCACACAGGTGGGAGCTGGGTAGAGAAAACCAGTCAATTCCTTTTGCGGGAATCAAGACAAGTTTGTGATGTCATTTGCCCTGTAAGTAGAAGTATACCAGTTTGCATTAAAACTGGCTTTTTCACTTATTCGGGAGGCAATCTGCTACTGAACTCTTGCGAGAAACATCCAGGCAGAGAGGCCCAAATCTTGAATTGGATACAGGAAAAAGGAGACAGAGGATTCAAAGGAGACAATCCTTGACCAACACCCTTGATGTCCCAGCATTGCCCTGCAGTTCTCTGATGCCCATTCCAAGGCCTCCCCTGTAAGTAAAACTATCCCCAAAGCCATAGATTGTATAGGCCCTGCATTTTTTAAGTATTGTTCTAGTTATTTCCCCAAAGCAAAACATACTGTTGGTCTGTGTAGATCCTTAGCATATTTAATTAAAGTAAATCAATTAATTCCCCTATAGAAATCAAGGGATGTGTTTTGTTGGCATTAGAAACCAACACGCTTTTCCCAGTGCATTTTGAGCCGGTATAGACAAAGATTTGCCAAAAGAATGAATCCCCAAACCCGGTTTCCATGTGAACGTGCAGGGTGCAAAAGACATTTCCTCATTGATACCCTTCACTTTAAATCAGAAGTGTTAAGCCTGGCATGTGCAGGGTGCAAAACGAAATTGCCCCTTTGTTCCCATTGTGCTCTGACCAAAACCACAAAGCCCTGCCTGTTCTGTTTAGGTGTGGCAAAATGAAACTCCCATTTTCTCTCCATCATCCTGCACCAGGGATAAGAAGTAGAACAAACAATTGTTCCGCTTGAATCCCTTTTCCAAAGAGTGCATGTTTATCAGAAATAATCCCTAAACGATTATCCCCATTTTGTTCCCACTCTCTGCCACTGGCCTTCAACTAAGAGGGGTCAAGTTTAATTGATGTTTGGGGGTGAGGGTTGCTGGGATAAAAGTATTATACCCAAATCCGCAATCACTGTGTTTTGAATTGTTCTTTTTCTGTATTGGTGGGCGATGTTGTTGGTGACTTTATGGAAGTTATTTTTGTTCTTGTGTTGCCACAGCATTGGTAGCCGATGTTAGACTATTTGTCAAATTTGGTTTAAATAAATTAATAAATATATTCTTACTACACACCAGCCTGGTTCCTAGTCCATTGTGATACCGGGTATTTGTTGGGGTTGGGTGTGAGACAGATTGGAGGCCTTACCAAATTGAACCAAATCAAAATCAGTGATTTATTGTGCGCCACATTCATTGGAGGGAAAGGACCCCCCCTCCTGGCCCCCCCCACCCCCGAGTGAAAGGAACACCCCGAGTATGTGACCGCGTAATAAACCGTGAAATACTGGAGTGCGGACGTTCGTGCGCATGCAAATTTGTCACAAGATACTTTTGAGTGGTGTAGCATTTATTCTTTGTACAGAAAAGGAAAAACATTCATTCACCGTCATATAAAGCAAAAACGTTATTCTCAAGAATATTAAAATGTATGAAACCAATCACGATATTCAGTGTGGAGGCCAACACCAGGGCTCTTGTCTCCACATGCAAACTCAATCTAGAAGGATTTTAATTAATGTGCGATTTGTAAGGGATTTCAATCAGACACACACCAAAGTCTCGCCCAGCATGTAGTGCGCACATGAAACCCTTATTTATTTTTGTCTACAAGTTCAATATTATGAATGATATACCACTCATTTCACACCCTTCTCAAAACAGTCCCCCCCAACCCCCCGGTCACACTGAACCGGGAATCAGGCTAGTTTATAACAGTAAATATTTATGGACTTAGAATTTAAAATCGCAAGATATTTTTAATAGCTAACACCACCAAGGGGTGACAAGAGCAATGAATATCTTTAATGCACTGGGAATCAGGTTATGACACAAAAAGAATACAGCAAAGAAAAGAATACCTTTGGGTTGGTTTGGAACAAATAGCACTGTGGTTAGAGGTTCCACCTGCAACACCCCTCAACCCCCAATAGACAATTTAAATAGATGTGAGGAGAGAGCAGGTACTCAGGAATAATACAGATCAACAGAATATCACTCCCACCTTCCCCTCCTTAAACAAAAGAGAAAAACGGATTTGACTTTTCAACCGTCAGAATGGCTTTGAAACTGGCTGAGCAAAAACACTAAATATGTTCAAAAATGCTTAAATTCTTATAAATTTCTACAGGAGCCGCTTTGATCAGATGCAAACAATCAAAAGCAATGATTTAATCAAAAGAAAACAATTAGAATCTCAAAGGCAAAGTGGGAAATAACTTAGACAATTCACACGTGTAAAACTTTAGCAAAATGTAAATTTGCGGCAAACTTTTACTATGCGATATTTGATAAAAATGGGTCAACTACACTGTTTCGCAATGCAGTTCTGGGCTATGGAGATAGCTAAGGTTGTTAGGTATCAGTGGGAGTTGAAATTTGGTTTCCATCTTTAAAGCTGAGGGAGTTATGGAGGTTTTAGTGGGATGTTTTTCGAAAATAAAGACTAATTTGGACAAGAATTTCAGTTTAAAATCAGAAATTATGGCTTATGCTTTTACTCAAGACTAGAGTATACAGGCTAGACAACCAGGTTGGGACGAAGTAAGCTCTGAGGCCGATTCATGACTTCATTAACAGATCCTGAGTGCCTTCCCCGGTGGAACCAGTCCAAACACTCAAAGTGGGATTTTTGGTTCAGAGTTACAAAAATAAAAAGTGCTATCTTATTCTGTCTATTTGCTAAAGCGTCATTTTCATAGTCATAGGATTTTGACACTGTTACTAGTTATGAAAGTGAGGATAGTTCAGAGATTTAGGGTGGGACAAGATAATGCAAGGTATACAATAGTTCTCTGGCGTCCTATTAATACTCACAATCCACTGGGATTAAGATTTTTGGCCAGTGAAGATTCTGTCAATGGATCGGGTCTATCAAGGAAGGACAGCACATCAGGCGCGGGAAAGGATCAGCTAGGCCGGTCGCCAGAACTGCACGGGATCTGCCCTTCTCGTTTCTGGATATTTCAGATCAGCGGGATGGCGAGTTCATCAGGCACACACTATGGTAGCAAGCCAGATAGTTTCAGGATGCTTCCCCACACCACAGTGCTCCACTGGGTTGTAAGGATTAGTTGAGGATTGATTGAGGATTGCGTCCTAACTGAAAATGTTCAGCTACTGCTTGGCCTGGTCTTTGGCATCTGGAGCTAGAAGGATGTTGAAAGCTGGATGTTGAATGCTGGATCAGAGTGCTTTGCTGGAATCAGAAGAGAGTGTAGAGGAGGTCCCAAATAAAGCCTGCACTCCCATCGTTCATTCTGAAGTACCAAGAACATTCACACCAAAATATGTGACGTATGATGAGCAAATAAACCAGCAGAGAGCCGCAGTAGGGCTCTGCCCGGTACCCATCAGGTTAGTAGAGTTGTTTGATCTGAATATCATAAGATGAATGCAATTTCTTGTTTACACTCTAATTATTTAAAATAACAGTGTTGCAATATATGCCCTTCTTGATTGAGATCTGAATATTAGAAGATGAATAATAATGTGATATTTTGTTTATATTCTACTTATATGTGATTGTGAATAATTGTTGCTGTACTATACGCGGTTTGTTTGATTTTTACCTTCTATAAAACATATATAAAATTGTATGTCAGGCCTAAGTTTGTCCCTTTTATGACTTAGGCTAGATGAGTATAAGAAGTGTGAAAGGTTCACTTATAGTTCCCTTGCCCGAATTGCCAGACGCAAGGGCAAGGAAGGAACAAGATGGCATAACTGAGTGATTCACTTACTAAGTGCACAAACACGGATAGGGGACATTCTTTTGGTTTGATATATCAGTACCCATCAGAAGAGCAACACATATTGAAGTACCAATAACCAGACAACCATGGACAGTAAGGTATCCATTGAGAAAACCCTACCAACAAATGAGACGAAATGAAGATTGCCCAAGTACCGTCCCGGAAGAAACCAAAAAAGGTCTTAATGGAAGACGAATGGTGACGTCAAGAGAGCCCGGACGGACTCACAGATAGAACAAATCACAAACCAAGAATGACACAAGGAGACGAAACGCCATGAGAAAAGAGATTGTGAGCTTAAAGTGATAGACAACTATCAAAGCGTAAGAGTTAAGCTGTAAGCAGGGTGAAGAGATTCAACCAGCTAACTCCTGTACATATGCTTGAAACCGCAAGAAAGCTAAAAAAACAGTGTGGCTTTCTATGCTAAGTAGAAGAATAGCACGGCAAGCACCATTGTACATAATCTCCCTCAAAACAAAGCACATTATAAGTGCAAATCCACTTTACACGAAAAGCAGAATCAACTGAGGTTACTAGAGGCCAAACAAGACAAGATTCATATTCTAGCAAAATGAGAAGAGACAGCTGAATCGAAACTCAGCAGATGCAACTCCTGCCAAGAGAGCCAAGGTCATACCAATAGAAGGAACAAACAGTAGCTACATCTAATTGAAACTTAAGAACAGAGTATCCTGTCTCTGAAAGGTCAAGATAAGAAAGCGTAGGCAGGTGGCAAGCCGAATAAGAATTAAATACACGAATTGCGAGAACTTAGGAAAATTCACGGTGTCTGCATCACGTGACCATCCGCCAAGTAGGAGATATCGGAACTTTCCCAGACAAAAGATGCAGTTTTGAGGCCAACCACAGGAACATAATTGATACATTGTTGGTGAAGTGATGATTGATTGTAACCTTAATTGAAGGAAGGCCTGGTTGCTGAGGTCGGCACCTGGCTGACCATGTTGCGTGCTACTAAGTAAAGTGGAAGTTTATGCATGGGGTTGGTGCCAACCCAATCACAATGGACCATACAGTCTAGGGGCCTATAGTAGTAGAACCAATAGGATGTCTTACCTTTAGTGACGTCTACAGTAGTCATTTTGAAGGAAGAGCTTAGACGCCCACCTGACCTCAATTTACTCAATCCCCTCACTCCATTACCATATACAGATATAGCACCTATATTGAAGTTACCTTTTCCGAACCAATAGAAATGCTTATTAACTTTTGAGTATTACACGTCACTTATGACAAATTTTCTGTATAAATGATGCATCACCACTGATTGCCACGACTCCCCGTTTTTTGTATGTGTCATTAAACTGACTCCCTTTGCCAAACCATTGATTTGTACTTATTGATTGGTGTTGGAGTAATAAATCTGCACCCCCATCCATCTCAAGGTGCAGCTATCTCGTCTTAAAGTACTCTTGGAGCAAAACACGGCTATATGGGCTGGTCGTGGGTCTCCTGAGTAGAAGAGAGTATGTGTTGTCAGCTGTCTCTATTTCTCCTTTCCAATGACATCATAAAAATGGGTGAATGAGCCAGCTTAACTAAACTCGCCCCTGTGAACTGGGATTGGATCAGAGCCTTATCTTTGCCTTGCATCCGAGTGATTGGATCAAAGCCAGATGATTTCAAGTTCATTGTTTGGTTTTTACAATGCTTAGAAACCTCCCCTAGCCACTAGTATCAAAATCAAATTTTATCCTAAATACATATTTATACATTTGTAACCTCTATGAAAATCACATGCAAGGATTACATATTTTATGGAGTATCTGTTCATCAAAATCCCACGGCTCTGAGACCTCGTTTCACCTTTTTGCAGCATTTTGTCCATTTCGCCATGAAAACATTTTCCAAACTTTCTCCAAATTTACACAATTATGCATGTTTACCATAGGAGTGTGTGCAAAGTTTAACAATTCTAGCATAAATACAGTTCCCATAAAAACACATATATTGCCATTCCTGTTCGGAATATGCTATAAAGTTTTGAAATGTAGGGCCAAAAATTCATTTAAAAACTCTGCCCTTTTCATATTTTTCAACACTTCCGATAGCGAGCTATAAGTCTCTAAAAAATGTTCATTACATATTCTTTGCAGCAAATGGTCAGCCTTTGTCGGTCTCTGGAGGCAAGGAGCAGCCCCCACCTTTGGGATTTCCTTCTGCAAGCCTAGTTTACGACCTTTTCACACATCCATTTCCTGGCCTGGAGGATCTGCCATTGTTCAGTCCTTGGTAGCAAACAAAGTCTGGCCTACCCCACATTTATCATGTGACAGTGAGCATCTGCTGAGAGGAATGCCCTCCCCTTGGGTGGAAAGCTGTTTTTCAACCTCTTGCAGGCCCAGCCAGCCTCAATTTATTCTTAATTTCTTGACTTGAAATCCAGCACAAAACAAACTTGTTGCATCAGATGACATAGGTAAATTACATTCTTAGATTTAAACCTGTGGGATCAAAACAACTGAGATCCGTGTTACTTTCAGCAACAGTCCTTTTATATTTGCTAATCCGGAAGATCTTAAGTTTTAGACAACTTTAAAGTTTAATCAGGAGAGCCCTTTTGACAGGGGCTGTCACTCACAGGTAGCCAGCCCATTGTGGCTGCACACAGATATTTGACAGGAATGGTCATTCACAGGCAATCCAGTTTTGCTGAGAAAATGTTTTGCTCTTAACATTTCAGGACCTTGTAAGTTCACCGTGCTTCATTAGATTAAATGAATTTTAGCACCAAGCAAGATGGAGTGTTGGAAAGTGTTTTGTACAGGCATTTTGAAGTTTCAGCAGCAAAGTAAATGTCATTTACATGCAAATATTTGGAGTTTCACTTGCAAAGCGCTGCTGCTCCCTCTGCACTCTATGTTTACTTGTCATGGAGGCCACTGGCACTTTTTCTGCAGCGGGTGCTCTGTTCCACCACACATACACCATGGGTGGCAGGTTATGCAGCCATCTTTTTGTGTGTTGAAAAACGAAGTTTTGATACGCACAAGGGTTTTGCCGTCATTTTACTGTTTCTCGCACCGTAGATAGCAGAGTAAGGCCGCATATTATAGCAGAGTGGGTCAATACACCCCACAGATTATAGTTTATAAATAATAATTCAGGATACAAGTGAAGTTCTCCTTTGTCAAAAAATAAAAACTACAAGACACTAAACCCAAACCTTTAAATATTAGTGCTTCATGTGCTCGGCTATATGGCCATACACATAGGCGGTCAAACATTGATGTCATTTATTGCCCCCTTTGAGAAGAGTTGATAGAGATAAGGATAAAATAATTCTTCAAGATGGTGAGCTATTGGCCATATGGGGAAAAGCTCTTAGCACGTTTGGCTCTCCCAGTTTGAACACCTCTTGTGCTCAATCTATACAAATGCATCAATTAACCTGGCAGCACCAAAGAACCAGAAAACGGCACCCAGAAATGATGGGCCCAGCTTTGATGCCGAATGCATGCACGAAAAAAGGAGCCTAAATTTGGCTAAGCAGGGTCATGAATGCAGGGCAACTATTGGCCATGAAGTAGTAAGATTACAGAAATTCCTCAAATTAAAGACGGGGCAATATATCGACTCACAATGAGACATGCTAGATACAGCAGTCCGGGCAGAAAAAAAGAACAAAAGAATTTAGATATTAAGTTTCAAGGGGTTTCAACAAAGCAGAGGCAGGTGACGTGGAGACAATTCCTCTGACTGCCAGGATAGACCACTTTCATGGCATACTATTCAATGCTGAGAATAAAGGGCCACCAAGTATATTGAAGGGAAGCAAGGTCCAAGAAAACAATTAATTTTACTTGGCATGAAATAGCTACTCTGACGGAGAGTCTGAAAAAGGGGAAAGCCGCCAGTCCGGATGGCTTAAGATCCAAGGTGTTTTTATGGTACCCAAGACTGGTGGCGGCTACCAGTCCTGAATCAGCTTTATAATTCAATTACACATGACCCAACCTTCCCGATTTACTGGAAAAGAAGCCTGCTTTTCCCGCCGTCTAAAAGAGGCTCAATGGGAGACCCTCTTTGCTAGCGCCCAATTGCGCTTACATGTCTCATACAAGATTTTCCCAGGATGTTTGGTAGCGAGACTGGAAGAATGGGTCATGGACATTTACGAAAAGGCTTGTCTGCCATGGATCAGTACTTTGTGCTGAACAACAATGTGTGGAGAAGTATACAAGAAGGAGAAATGATCACATTTTCAAGGCCTTTTTATGATTTGTCAAAAGCATGCGATTCTATTGACCGAAATTAATTATGTTAAAGGTACTTCTATAGCGCACCGTCACCAACGGAATTGGTCTCCAGGCGCTCTGTCGGATCTGTAAACAGGAAGGACGGGTATGGTTAGTTGGGAGGAGGGGAGCAGGAGAGTGGGAGAAGTGATGTGCTGTTGGCAGCTTCGGCTCTGTATACACTGAGTGCTGGGCTTTGGTGCTAGTTTCGGATCGGGCGAGACCTCGAGTGCTGTAGGTGATGATTATGTGTTGTTGATGCGGTGTGGTAAAGTGTGTGCGGATTGCTGGGAGAGAGATGGTTGTGTGGCTTTGTGTAGTTTAAGTATGCAGAAGATTGAGGGTTGGGTTAGTGGGTCTGTATCCAGATTCAGGTACTTCGGATTCTGTTAGAGTTGCATCCCTGTGGATTGGGTTGATGCTGGTTCCTCACGGGCAGACTCGCTTTGTTGGTGCTGCGCTGACCCCGTTGTTTCATAGTGAGTATTGTTTGGATTTGATTTTCTTCAGGTGTGGGGCTGGGATTGTAATATCTATTCTCGTTATCTAGTGTGAAACTGGTCAGTTGAGCTTTTGAATGGTTCAGGGTTAGATTGGTGTTGGTGTGGCATTCTAGTACTTCCGTCTTGGTGAGCCAGTGTATTTGGTCGTTCGTTTCCACCTGTCATGACTCTCTGTTGGAATTATGGAAGAAGCTTGACCGAGTCGGGGTCTTGGACTAACGCAATTGATGTACGAGGATACCTCAATTGCGGCCAGGTGCTCCAGAGCAAAGAAGTACTCAAGGAACTTTTGAACAAATAGGGGGGTGAAGCAAGGGTGCCCTTTAGCATCATTATTATTCTCCTTGTTTTATACGATTTTTAATCCACAATGCTTCACGAATGCTAATCCCTCCACTGTTAAATAGGACAAAATTCAGCACCCCGTTTTACGCCAGATGCCTCAATTTTAATCAATCTTACACCCAGCGGTCTTCTGAAGAGCCTATTTAATGCCAACTCCAAAGATATTGGTTTTTGGTAAGGGTGAAGTCAAAACAAGCTAGTTTATTAAAAAAGGAAAACATTTTTTCAAAAAAACAGCGTTTATAAATATCTAGGCCTGACATTCTCCAAAAACGGAAGTTGGCAGAGCCATTTAAATATGGTGGCTAAACAAGCTGCCCCAGGTCCAGGAGGGCTGCTCCGATTATATCACCAATATAGGGGTAAAAGGCTCAACGAATGCCTCCTAGTGCTGGAGGCTAAAATCCAGATGACCGTTTTATACAGTATAATGATTTGGGGGTTCATACCTTGCAGGTGTTCGGAGGTTATGTAGAACACATTCTTGAGCAAGATTCCGGACTATCGCCCAGTTCCCCATGAGGTGTGTTGAGGCACGAAATTGGGAGTTTTAAGCATAACCTGCCAGGCCCAAAGGAGGTTCTTGAAGTTTTTCCTCAGGGTTCAGCTTGACAGTCCTGCGACCCCTAATCTGGATAGAGCAGTGGCTGAGCTTAATCAGTTCCCTATCAAGGGCCCTAACCAGTTGGTTTGCTTGCAGGCTTGCTCTGATGAAAAGCTGGAGGCTGGGTTGACATAGTAGCCCCGAGTAAACCTTTGAACGTAGAGAGCAATACCATATGATATGCAGGTGTGGTTTGGGTAGAGATGAAGATTTATATATTTTCTTAACAATTCCTCGTTTTTTTAACCAATTTTAGGAAAAAGGGGCTTAGGCCTCATTTGATTAAAAATAAAGACATGCACGAATGCTTTGTCTTTATGACACGTATTGATACAGATTTCTTGTATGATGTTTCATATTATGAAAGAGGCAGCATTTAGGAGATATGAATTTGATGAATGCTAGCTTTGTTTGGTTTTATGTGCAGTTGGCAATTCTTGTTAATGGATACATTCCGAATAAACATTTAACTCCTCCTCTAGGGGTTTGCGGTCATTGAATAGGCCACTCGTTGACCACTCATCACCCACTATTCCTCAGTAATTTCGCAAGTGAGATCAGAAAATACCACACCAGGTACAAATGCTCCATTTAAAAACTTTAAAGGAATCAACCTTGAAAGCATCCTACCAATGGAAAAAAAATAAAAACATAAAAAAAAACTACTGCAACACTCTCCGCTCTCTCAAACCTACCGTCGCCAGCAAAAGCCTTCAATAAGTTTTTCTGAAACACCTGATGCAACTGCCCCTCTGAAACGAGGCAAAAACCTAATGCCACTTAGTAAACCTTGTTGGTTCTCTGATCACAAAACATGTACAGAGACACTAGCTCACCACATACATATTCGTGCCTAACAGTAGATATGAAAAGCCAAATCAAAATATTACCCCCAAAGGATGCCTCCATGCTACAAATTCACAAAGGGAGGTTTGCAAAATTCTCACAATTCAGGTCTCCTATTGTGCAATTAACCAAGGTATCCTCATCCCAAGAGCTTGGCAACTGACTTTCAGACCACTTTCACAATCAACTCATGCTAGAATCCAAAATTCAGAAAAAAAATAGATTACACCCTTTCTTACAACTGCCCCTCTCCAGATACATTCCTCCCTTCAAACAATATTTCCCACCTCCTCGCCCCTTGCAAAGGAACAGTTTTCTTTATTTCAAGGAGCTCTACTTAAGGCTCTGCCGATGACCCTTCTTTTGCTGCTCAAATCACTGCTAGGTGTCCCCCAACTATGCCTTCACTAAAGGTTAGCACCCCCCCAGGTTTTAAGGCAGCTTATTGTAAACCCTCAATGAAAAATCAGGACTCAATCAGGACAATCCCAATATCCACCAAGCTATTGCCAAATGCTGCTATTTAACTAAACTGACAGATAAAGCCACCTCCAACCGCCTTGGGAGGTTCTCTGAAGACCAAGACATTCTGGACCAAGCACAAGCTGGTTTCAGTCCTGGTCACAGCACCATCTGCTTTCTTTCCTTCTGGGATGAGCTGAAAGTTAGCAGGGACTGAATGAAGGCCTCAATTTATCTGCAGCATTTGACCCAGTTGACCTTGACATTCTCTGCAAATCTGATTTGATTGCGGTATTAGAGCGAGAGCCGTCGAGCAGTTTATGTCCTTTCCAATGGACCGATCACAAGGCATCTACATGGATCCCTTACACTCGGTTTATAAAATTCCTTCTGGTGACCCCAATCCTCCTCCCCAAGTTTCCTCACTCTCTCACTTACTATTTAATCTCTACCTCTGCCTTCCCAAGAACCCGTAAACTCCACTGCTACAATTATGCAGGCAACACACAAATCCCTCTTAAAAAACAGAGCCATTGGACGCCCTTGTTTGGTATCTCAGAATCCATTGAAAACCAACAAATTGACACTTGGATGCCACATAATCTATTACTTAAACCAGAAAAAACAGAACTCTAGCTCATGAAAATCATCCGTCTAACCGCTTACCCTAAAATAAACAGACCCAACTGTTGCAGTTTTAACCGACTCGGACCGTTAAAGACTTAGAATATCAAATCACAACAGTCGCCTGACAAGATTTTACACGCCTGAAAGCCCTTAAAAAACCTCCCGTTTTTAGCCTTTCCCAAAAATACACAGCCATAATATCTATAGTAATCTCCAGATCAGATTATGTGAATAGTCTGCCCCAGCATACCTTACTACTAGACTTCAGAGCTCCCAGAATGCAGCTGCATGGATCCTACTGCATTTGGGTCACAGAGATCCAATCTCACTTCAGTCTCTGCATTGACTGCCTGCAAGCAGGATAATTGCTTTTAAAAGCCTGTGCATAAAACTATCAAAGCGCTTAATCCCTCCAAGCAAAATTGAACACACATTCCCAATAGAAATCGGTGATCAGCCTCACTCATGACCTTGGTGATGCCTACCTATTCAATGAAGAAATTGGGAGGGTGCTCCTTTTCAACTCTTGCACCTCCACTTTGGAACACTCTCCCAAAAATATTAAAACCAGATCCTTCCATTTAAGAAAGCCATTAAAATCAGGGCTGTTCGCCATCAATAGTTTTAACAACCTTCCGACCAACTGTTCACAGGGAAGTCTATCACCACATTAAGCTTGCATAATGCCTTTATTTACTGCAAGACTCCTTTTCGCTCACAGTTTTGCTAACTCGTGTCTGTTTTATGATATTTCATGTCTTGGCATTTAATTTTTTCACTTCGGGCGTGTATGCGGATGGACTCCCATTTAACATAATAAATTTGCTGTTTGCACTCCAGTTTCTATAATTTCATATTTGATTAAGGATTACCTTTTTCGATTTGCCCACTACACTTTCTTTACACTGATATTGTATTTATGGTCGATTATCATCCAACGAAAAGGCACGTACAAGCACCCTCTCCCTTTCACTAAAAAAACTTAACGGCTTGAACTCCACCATCTATTTTTGTCTCTGAATTGCTTAAGTAACCGACTGCCACTTCATAAACTTATCACACCCAACTGTACACACTTATGCAATTCCTATTGCACAACTGGTGCTTGATCTACACAGTCTCGGAAAGATAATTAACAAAACTGAAGGACCCTTTCCTACAAGAATGGAGATTCTTTTCTCAGACCCAAGGGCCAATCGCGTGTGGAACTTCTCGCGCACCCCTGAAATACACGCGCCCAGGCCAATCGCGTGTGAGAAACTTCTCGCACACCTCTGGAATACACGCACACGCTCCCCCAGGCCCGATCGCGTGTGAAACTTCTCACGCACCTCTGAGATACACGCACACGCTCCCCCAGGCCCGATCGTGCGTGTAGAACTTTGGCGCACATTTTTTTCCTGCGCAGGGACGCTACCGCCTGCTTTCGTGTGGCGGACATGTATGGGCCTGTGTGCGTCTTTGGCCGTGCGCTGTTTTTCCCTATTCGATTCCATGAATACGTGTTGCAGGCGAGCGTGTGGGCGTTCTGCGCACTTGCCTCCTGTACTTCCCCCGCGACGCCCACATTTTCACGAGTTGTTCCCCATTCTGCGTGTGACGCCCCATGTTACGCCTACTTTTGTTATGTGCGCCGTGCTATGTGCGAATTCGCTGTGGCCTTATCGCACGGCGTTCGATGACCTGTGCGCCAGCGTGCGCCGCGCACTTTTTCAGCGCATATCCCACATTTTGCGCGTGCACGGACTTCCATGAATTGATGTGCGATGTTTTCTGTGCGATAATCGCACTTGCACTGCGATTTTCGCTATTTCACTGCGAAACGCACGTTTTCGCACGCGTGCGCCGTTTTTTCGGCGCACATTAATTCCATGAATCGGCCTGCTGGTATATAGTGGCCGGTTGCCTTGAGAAGTATGTATGTCTATGTATGAAGTAGCACTGCCCTGTAAGACAAAGACAATTTCCTGGAGCAAATGGCTTGCATTTGGGCTAATATGCACACTTTGGCGTACCAGAAGGAATTTGACTTCTGTAATAATGGCCTATGTTGGCTTCTGCCGGGTCCAACACGTTGTAGACTTATTTTCAGTCTCTCAATATAATGCTGCAGTTCAGAGTCTTCTGTTCAATAAAACACAAAATGTTCTACATATGGTTCTCTCTTATTTGGAAAAGAAGGGGATCCTCATACTACTTTTCTCAGATATTCTTAGCAGGTATTTGAAATCTCTCCAGGATCAATTTTAACACAATGCTTTTATGCCCAACATTCCTACAACATGGACTCCCCAAGGTCATACGACTCCTTGGTGGGAATGTCGACATTAATTCAACTCAATGCAAGTGGCACATCGATCTTTTTGTGAATTCTAGGTTCACGCAACCTAGTGTGCTTTTCCAACCTTGCTGTGGAGGATTCATACTCCTTTCAACCAGTTTCAGATGGGATGCCTGCGTGGCCGATTTTACCCATTCCTCGTACCTTTGTCAGTGTTCTCACTCTTGGCATAAAACAAACGCATCTCTTTCACTCTGAGTTACTAAGGGTGTGAGCCTGTTTAGTTCTATCAGGTTTTCACACTTTTGGCGGCTTCTTCAGCACAGGAGTAAAGTGTTTGTATCTCTTTCATTCCATTTTACATACGGCGTGAGACCGCTCCTCTCCCTCCCTCAAGTTCTCGTATCTTGGCTGGCTTAACCAGCCGTGGCTCTCTCCATTTGTGATACTTCGGTCTCTGTGACCTCGCTGCGTTTTCCTTTCTTGGAGCCCAAAGTTTGTTGCACTCACTGGTGTTAATATGGGAGCGTTTGCTTCCCTGATGTTTTATCGGCCGTAAATCTTCTTATTGGACGGAGCTCTGAGAACCAGGCTCCCTCTGTTCTGCTGATCTCAGCGGCTGTTGCCAGGCCCGCTACTGTTCTCTCATGGCCATGCCACCAGTGAAGATGGTTCCGTTTCCCCAGTCTCCATGGTTCTTCCAACTGGAGCCTCTCGCTCAGTAATGACTGCTCGTCAGCCTCGAGCTATCGGTCCTTGCCTCCTCCTCAACGCCACTGCTGGTTCTACGGCTCGGCATAGCTCCTTCCCTCCAGGACGACATCCCTCCAGAGGCTCACCTATGCATAGGAATTTCCCTTCTCCTTCCGTAGGAGTCCATCCCTGGTGTGCTGTCAGCTTGCCTCTTATGCAACTTAAGCAGCAACAACAAACATGTCAGTCTTCTTTGGCAATTCAACGAAGCTCAGCATTACCTGAAGCCAAAAGAGCGCAAGAGTTTTTGTTTGTTGTAATGGTGACAAGAGATGCCAAAGTCTTTCTAGCACTCATACATAGAAATTGTGTTTTGGACTGGGAGTTCCTGATCATAATGGGAGTCCTTGTCCACAAGAGGAGAGTCACTCCAAGTGAGGTCCCACTTGCCCAGACCCCTACGGAGGGTCTTGCTTAGCGGGCTCATCTCCCTAGCCTCAGAGTGGCTCCCCTCTGGGTTGAAGGGACGAATTGTCCAGATTCATCACAATGCCCACAAGGCCTTGCTGATGTGGCTCTGACTGCAGGTGTACTTCCAACTATTGTTACTAGGCGGCCCTCTGGCAAATGTGACTTGGCTCAAATGGATTAAGGTGCACATAGACCACGGAGTAAGTAGAAAGAAAGGAAAAAAAAAAAAAAAAAAAAAAAAAACAAGAAGCATAGACATTACGTTTGGCACAAGATATCCAAACCCACCACTTCCCCACTCTTCTCCCAACAAGTAGAAAAATGCAGTATAGGAATGCCTCAAATTTAAACTCTTTGCCTCTTAAATAAATAATAGTCAGGCATAGTCTTTATAACATCACTGCCCATTAAAATATTTACAGAAATCTATGAACCCTCGTTTTGGAAATGTACACACAAGTTCCATATTGGTAGACTCTGCCACCTTTTGCCCTCCCATGCAAAAGAGCATTATTTTCAAAAGCAACAGTTTTGCTTTGCTGAAAGGGAAAGTCTTCGGCCATGCAGAATTCCTCCAAGGGTCCAAACCGAGAGACTGAGCTGCAGTCTCTATTGCCAAACGGGTACCACAATTCAGCCAGCACCACACTCACCTCCGGTGCCTTTAAGCATGCACTGTTGCATCACACATTTCACATACATAGAAACCAGCTCATTGTCTCCCTCTCATGTTTAAGCGTCACTTAAGCACTTCATTTCCTCTCCTCACTCCCCAAAGATCACTTTTTTCCCCTACTTCACAACTAATATCGGTTCCACATAATAATGCCCCCTCAAAAATATCAGCATGAAAAATAAAATAAATAATAAAATTCTAAAAAATAAAAAAAAATAATCGCTGAAAAATCCCCATTTTTTGTGGGAACATAACATGGAACATGCAGAGGGCAACCCTGCAACCCCAAAACCCTTTATTTTTTATGGGGAGCGGGGGACACCTCTGCAACCCCCACTGCCCCTGTCCCTATGTATATGGTCACCTATATAACGTTGCCACAACCTTTTCCCGGCAACATATATATGTCAGCAGGGGAAGCCATTGACCAGCCATCAACCAGCAGCAACCAAGGAATTAAGTGTGGCATGGGTGGGGAGTAGAGCCATTACCTTTCCTCAAAACTGTGAATGTTAGCAATGCCGCACTTAGAATTGTGAACATTAGCCTGCGCCAGATCCTGACAGGATTGTGAATGTTAGTATTGCCACACTTAGTTAGAATTGTGAACCCATTTGTCGGATATTAACAATACCACATTTAGATAGAACTACGAACATAGACCTGCGCCGGAACCAGATGGAGTTGTGTACGTTAGCAAATGCCACACTTAGCTTGAGCTGTGATCTTCACCAGGCATCACATCTAAACATGATAGTAAAATGTCGGCAAGTACCAGACTTGGATAGAAGAACTAATATTATCTGCTGTACACATAACTGGTGCACCCTTCGACACCCTCTCTCCCTCTACTGACCTGCACTCCAGTACCCGAGGGCGTTCAACCTACCAGCGCTTTCAGATCATACCAATGCCACATAACATTTCTTTTTACCAAAATGGTTTGGAGGCGGTCGATTTCAGAGTATACCCAGTAACATAGCAGCCTTCCATTTCACGCGAGCGCCTGATTGGGCGGCAGCCCTCACCATTTGTTTATGTTAAAGGATAGTTCCGGGACTTTTTTTTATTGTCCCTACGGTTCGGCCATGTGTTTTTAAGCATAAATCGGTAGATCGTAGAAAACTTTCCTATGGACCTTACCCGACTTTTCGTCCATTAACGCACTCGAAATCAGCCGCCAATTTCTGATAATCCTATCTTTTCCCCCTATCGACCTGGCTCACCTGCTTTTGCGGCACTAAATCAAATCCCCCGCCCCTGAGCCTGACATCAGCAGACGCGTACCGCCCATTTCCCAACGCCAAAGCACGTTTCGTGTCAACAATCACTGCGCCTCAGCTAATGAAGTGTCGCCATGGAAATGGCAGGACGCCTCTTTCCTCAATAAGTATAACCACACCGTTTCACAACACACAGCAGCAGATTTTCGATTCCATTACTCTCTCTGTGTTACTTTGAGTATTCTGTGACTCGTTTCTGTGCTCTGGTCAGCTACCTTCGCCGCTTCTAGGCCTTGTGAACACCTGTACCATCTCTGTAAATTATTTTACTTTCTTTACCACACAATGGCTACAATAATGCCGTATATGTACGAGCCCGAGTACACCGAGGAAGAACTACTGGAAAGGCAAGCACGCGAAAACGATGGGGATTCGGACGGCAGTTGGGAGGACCAGTCAACGGATGAAGAGCCTGGACCATGTTGCATGGACGGCGTCTCCACCTGGTGCACGTGCAATCGGTGCGAGCTAATGCCAACTGAGGAGGAGAACTGCTGCTGCCGTGAAAATTCCGGGTGCTTGGCCTACATTTCGGAAGGCGAGCCAAGTCCGCAATGCATCACCGAGCTGCCAGTGGACCGTATTGAGGATGATGATGGTGCTTATGCACGAACTTCGCGGCACTGTTCGTCCGCGTAATCCGAGTAACGAGTAAGTATACTCTGGTTGTGATTTCAGTGATGCCACTACTATTTCATGGTCGTCTCCCACATATAAAATTACATCTACATATCACATATAAAATTACATCTACATATCATTCGAATGCATGTAAATTGGTTCCATATTGTGCATTTTCTAGATCGATTTTTTTTCAAAGCAGAATGACATTTTTAACCTGAATCGACAGTGATAAGAAAGTTTTGTCATTTTAATACAGTTTGCATCTTTCATTTTCACAGGTGGTACAGGCTGGTGGCCTATCGTTGCTTCACTTGGTGGCTTCACGGGAGGCTCGGACACCGCGTTCGGAGAGTAATACCTGCCTGTGCGGTACTTGCCATTAGACAACATTTCCCCAGCGACAGTGGACAATACCGCGGATTTTCCCTGGATGTGCTGCAACCAGAACTTTACAATGTGTAATGTTTATTATTTATGTTCAATTGAAATTGAGATCTAAAATAAAACCCAACATATATTTTAACAATGGTTGTTTTGATTTTTTAAATGAATCTAGTGTGTCTCCATTGAATAGTCTTCCTGTGCCTTGTCTTGTCACACCACATGTCTCCGGCCAGCATCCTCCCTCACGCTGGCCGCCCACCTTCAATCAACATAACCGTTGAACCCATATGCAGCAGACATACATATGTTATTTTGCGGGTTGGCATCAAGCCTCCCGGCCTTGCCTCCTCCCCCAAAAATACTTACCACACCACTTTGTTCAAGCGTTGGCAATAAAAGGCCGTTGGATTTTATTGATACAAAACATGGTTATAGGTAAATAATCAATATGGTTGATCATAATAAATCATCCTTTTGGGCACCGGGTACAGATATGACCCCCTCTGGCCCGTGCCGCCTTGCCACCACAGGCCAGCCTGCTGCTGACTAACTGCCTAGGCATCCAGGGTCTCCAGGGTGAACTGCACCCATATATTCTCCTGGGAGGGTGAGGTATTTATAAACTCACCCCCCTGCCTTCCATGTACTAGATCCTGCAGCCTGCCTCTTACATGCAGTTAGATGGCCTCTCCTTGGTGAGGCCCTGCGGCAAACGAGTCTTGTCTGCACGACCACCGCCCCAATCCACCCCCCCCGCCCTATCAAAGGCAGTTCGCACCGGGGTACTTGTGCTGGCAAGTGGAGCTGTCAGGGAGCGATAAAGGCCAAGAGGTGCCAAAGACCATGTACACTTCAAAGTGGTCTATAGAGCATGGGTTGTTGTTCCCATGTCTACCTCCAGACCCCGTGTCTCCTGCCAAGCATCCCCCCTCACGCTGGACGTCCCCCTGCAATCCACATAAGTGTGTCTCCATTCACGAGTCTTCCTGTGTCTTGTCTGCACGACCACCGCCCCAATCCACCCCCCCGCCCTATCAAAGGCAGTTCGCACCGGGGTACTTGTGCTGGCAAGTGGAGCTGTCAGGGAGCGATAAAGGCCAAGAGGTGCCAAAGACCATGTACACTTCAAAGTGGTCTATAGAGCATGGGTTGTTGTTCCCATGTCTACCTCCAGACCCCGTGTCTCCTGCCAAGCATCCCCCCCCTCACGCTGGACGGCCCCCTGCAAACCGCATAATGCCACGACATATACACGTCATTCATTCACAAACACACCCCTGTTTCGAATTCTTTATAACCCACTTCATATTTCTAATGAGAACTTCTTTGCGCTTTGCTAGTCAACCCGTGAAGGTGCTGGTTATCTGCTCTTCGTCTCTGTGAACTTCCGTGACCACTTCGAGCAAACTCGTCAGTTTGCAACCTGTGAACTGCTCCCTGTTCTACGACAAGAAACTACTCTGATCCCTGCATCTAACTGTTTGTTCGTCAAGGTAAGGCCATGTACCATAATCATTTTGCGTCCAATTTTTTAATTTATATCTATTTGCTAGTAGTCATCAAATTGCATCCATGTTTTCTTTTCGTTCAAGACAGTACATGCAAGGAACTAGTCACATGTTCTGAGTTTAGTCAAATTATTTTTATATTTTTATAAAGTTATTCAAATACTTATCCGCATGTGAATAACGTGTATAGTTCCAAGAACCAAAACGAACCTTGCATTGAACCTTTTAGGTGTCATTTAGTTTAACACATTGGTATTCATAGAGAATTGTTGATCTTTACTTTTCAGAACTTTCCACAATGCCTGCCTGTTCCATTGGCGGTTGCCCTTCGAAGACCCATAATAAATCGGAAGGTACTATAATGCAGGTTTTCCCTAAGACAATAGATCAGATAAGAGAATGGGTCCGATATTGCGGATATCCACCGTCTGAGCTTGAAAGTAGAGTCCTAGAAGTCTTTGCGGACAAGAGGGGTGATCGATACCGCATCTGCAGCAGGCACTTTAGCTCAGACATGTACTCCACATCATTGCTAATAAAGAAGAACACACCGCGAGCGAGGCGAAAATTGCTCTCAACCGCTATTCCCACTCTATTCGTCCACATCCCTCCACTGGTGAGTCAAGTTTACGTATTTATCTCTCGGCCTTGCGGTAGTGTGTAGCATTAGCTAACAATAATTTCCCCATTTATGTATCCACTCAATATGAAGGCGGAAGATTCTCCATCCGTGTCGTTATTGCAGTCATCAGCCACTTCAAGCGCCTATCGGGTAATCTTACTTGGCTATTCTGCCACTGACTTGTTTTAGGCATGTAAATTAATAGTTTTAATTTATCGTGTAATTATTTTACCGAATGGTACACCCTTGTACTCGTCCTCTAGTCTTTGTTTTCAGTTATAATTATTGTTATCCAAAATAATGCAAGTACTGTCTTTCAGGGAGATGCTGAGGAGTCCAACGTATTGACGACAACAGTTGATGTCACTCAGATGCTCGAGGTACGTTTCCGGACAGTTTTATCGAAGGAGATCATCAGATCTTGCATTCTTGTAGCGTGATTGTTACACAATGTTTCTTTCGTTTTTAGCCATTGATATGTCCTTCTGTCGTCGCCCTCCTATGTGTCTTCTTTTTTCAATATTGTGTTCATTACTAATGAAAGTCCTATGTTTCAGGGAGTCGATGGAGCATTAGTCCAAGAAGAAGGGGGAGCATGCAGTTACGGGTCGGCGCAACAGCTTGCAGAAGTGTGCACCGCAGTTACATCGTCCCTTGATGTTCTTATGCATTTCGAGGTATGGATACTGACAGTTCGATCAAGCGAAATCATATGACGTGATTACATCCGCTATACTTCCTTCTTTATTAACGCAAGTACTATGTTTCAGGGAGATGACGGAGCTTCTTCTACAAGAACATCACCCCTAGTAGTTGATGCAGATCTCTGGGTGGTGACACTTCCAACGATCGAGCGAATCGAATCATATTTACATATCCATTATTTATTTTAGACAACTGATCATTGGTGCAGGTCTATTTAGATGAGCCGTTGACGCCTGCACAAAGTTTATGTTCTTTTTAACAAAATAGAAAACCATACTAATGCAATTAATGTGTTTCAGGGAGTTACTGAAGCATCATCTTCAATAATATCATCAATGGAAGTCTATGAGGAGCCCGAGGTATGGATCTTGACAGTTCCATCTAACTAGATCAACTATGCGTGAATAATTGTCGTTTGAATGTTCTACACAAAGCGTTCATTCGTGTTTTTCTATTGAGATGTACGTGGGTATTGGTCCCCAAGTACATTTTGTGTTTTCAATATTATTATACATACTAATGAAAGTTCTATGTTTCAGGGAGTCGATGGAGCGTCAATGCGTGATGGATGTGCTTATCATGAAAATATAGTCGTTGCAGCGCAAGAGGAAGTGGAGACATGCACACACTAGTCGGAGCAACAGCGTCCTGATGTTGAAGTTCGAGGCAAGAAAGTTTCAAAGAAAAGAAAGCAAAAGAAGGTTAGTGTCCTGGTCACTATATTATGTTGTTTTTCACTGTTAATAGTTCAATACTGTAAGTTGTGTTTAAACTGAACATCCCTTTTCCAATCTGTCCTCTAGTTGCGAGTGGGTGTACGAACTAGATCTACACAGACAGTGAAGCGAACGAGAGATGTTGCTTTTCAAACCTTTTGGCAGGGACTTGAGACTGGAGATGCATCGTGCCAATGGGAAGAATATGAAGTGATTGATAACGGAGCTATACCACCACCAGCCATTGATAGTGAATGTCCTCCTGGTAGTTCGGATGCAGTCGGAGATCAATTTACAGAATCCACACCCGCAAAAACTAAGACCACGAGAAAGTTGAAGAAATTGTTTTATTCACCCATCGCCGGAGAAGGAACAGATGTTGCAATGGAAGAGAATGAAGTGGACGACAATGAAACACCATCAATATCACTGAACATAGCGGAAGACGATATCAGAGATTCTACCTTTCATGTGAGTGACATGTCCTCAACGTTACAGGCCGACCAGCTGGGATGCAGAGTGACAGTATAAGGAAAGAGGCCAAATTCATTGTATTCGATAGTTGTTTGATTGATATTATTATTCGGATGAAATGTGGGCATTCGGTTGGTGGGGAAGTATGTGGGGAGCCATTGATTAATGTGACTCGTGCAATTCGAGGCACTAACCTTAAAATACATGCCACCTGTACAAAATATCATCCTTTCTCATGGTCTGCACAACCCATGCTGGGGTAACTGCCAGCAGGCAATCTACTTTGTGCAGCGGCTGCACTTTTTAGTGGTTCAAGTTTTAAAAAGTTACAGTCTTTCTTTCAGTTTGTGGGAATCCATTTCATTGCGAAAACTCAGTTCTACAAATACCAAACCAATTATCTATTTCCAGCCATTAGCGAAGCTTGGAGAATGGAAAAAATGTCTATTGATAGTACATTCGCGGGCAAACGGTTCAGGCTAGCCGGTGATGGACAGTGCGACAGCCCAGGATTTTCAGCCAAGTACTGCACCTACCACTTTCAGGACATGGAAAGTAAGAAAATTGTGAGTTCGGTGGTCGTGCAGGCGTCACAAAGTACATCCTCAATGGCCATGGAGAAAGTTGGCTTTGTAGCATCATTGCAAGAACTACAATCGCGGGGAATGGTTATCGACCTGATAGCCACGGACAGACACGTTTCAATTGCCAAGACAATGAGAGAAGAGTACAAAAATATAAACCACCAATTTGACGTTTCTTGCAAAAACAATCAATAAAAAAATGTCGGCTGCAGGTAAAAAAAAAAAGATATGCAAGGTATTTCACAGTGGTCCAAGTCAATCAGCAACCATCTTTGGTGGAGCTCAAAAACATGTAGAGGGTCGTTGGAAATTCTACTGGAAAAATGGCGGTCAGTAATGCTACACTGTAGCAACGTTCACCGCTGGACCACAAACCAACATTTCCACAATTGTGAACATGGCCATTTGTCCACAGAAGAGGCACGGAAGAAGAAGTGGTTGATTCCTTCATCACCCACTCACAAAGCCATTGAAAAGATTGTATTTGATAAAACTATAAATAGAGATTTGAGGGGACTCACGGAATTCTGCCACACAGGAGATTTGGAGGTGTTCCACAATATGTGCCTAAAGTACAGGCCAAAACGATTGCATTTTGGCCTGGAGGGCATGATAAATCGGACTCTTCTAGCGGTCTTGGCACATAACCATAATGTTGGCCGTCAACAAAGTAGGACGACCGGAACTTTAGGGACGCTTCGCTACAATAAGGCCTTCACTAAAAGAAGTAAACAATGGGTGATCAAACCAGTGTTTGAGGATATGCAATATGAGTTTGAGAGACTTATTGTCGATGTCCTAGATAGGCACATACATGGAGTTGTGAACGAACCTGTGCAGGGGACAACTGCATTGCCACCCAACATTGCCTCTGTTCCATGTCCACCTAAAGCAGAGCTCATTGAGAAATACACATCACGGTTTAAATGATTGTAATTTGATTGTCTGTTCTCTCGAGTCTCCTCATGTTGCAGGCCCATTGAATATGTGTATCTATGTAATGTGTAAATAAAAGTGATTGCTCAGTGTACATGCAATGTGTCTCTCCACCCTTGCCCCTCCCTTCACCGTGCAGTAGTCCGAACCACCCGGGTGTCACCTGTGACTCTGCTCTCGAGTCTCCTCATGTCGCAGGCCCATTGAATATGTGTAGCTATGTATTGTGTAAATAAAAGTGATTGCTCAGTGTACATGCAATGTGTCTATCCAACCTTGTTCATTTGCGCATTAAATTAAACCGAACAGTAATATAAATCATTTTTCAAAAAATATAGAATGTCTTCGTATTTATGGTTCTCTGGGGATGCAAAGCACGCAGACAAAATGCAAAGATGGAGTGTAAATTTCAAGTCCTGTGAGATGGCCTTACACTGAATGTAGCTAACTAGGAATGTGTGCTCGTTCAAAGTGAAGGTCAGCTGCTTTGATTTTTTGCTCGGGTGCCGGAATGGCCCACGACTCAATATAAGGTTTTATTGTTATTTGACCTTGACAGGCCGGGACCATCCCGAAAGATTTCTTTTTGGGGGTGTGGTGCAATAACGTAAGAAACGATAATGAATAAAATTTCAGAAACGATAGCCATTTAATGTTCGTTCATTAGAAGAAATAACGTCGGCATAGAAGGAGTGGTATTTCGGGGCTGCCCTACGCACAGACACAATGGAAAATGCAAATATAATGTAAGTAACTCTTTAGATGAGTTTATACCGCAATTTAATTACTATACAGTAGCTTTAAAGACGGGTTAAGTTGTACTTGTACGTTCTATGTGGCATATTGTTTTGTACCGCGCACTATCTTGAGGAGAACCATCTCCTTTTACGGAAGCACCTCAAAACCTTCCTCTTTGCTTCTGCTTTCTCTCTCCCTCTCCCCTGCTACAACTGGTCCACTGTCTGCGACCTCGGTCCTGGGCCCTTCCACTCTCCACCTGGACCTGCACTGCCTCCCTGTCAACCCGTTGCAAATGCCATATTATATCATATCAGTGACGAAGTGGTCCACTGGCGCTCAGGCGGCTCTGAAAAAGGCGGAGGAGAGGGGGTGGGTTACTGCAAATGACGTATAATACCCAGTTACACTGTCCTAGCTATGAAATAATTTCCCGACCTAATATATAAAATGAATAATTTTAATAAAGATCTGATGGTGAGACTAATTTCATTTTTTATGTTTTTAAAACAGGTACATCCTTCATTATTGTATGTGTCATGCGTACCAGACACCGGCGGATGGCTTTTATAACCGCCAGTTGCTTCTCCGCGTGAACAACGTTACCACCCTGACCATTTTATGGGACGATCGCCAAGTACAAGTATGCCCTTACGCGGTACTAACGGCTAGATGCAACATACAGACCGTTGTGGTGGACTAGTGCCTCGTTGTTGGAACAGCCATGCGATTATCAGTGCGACCGAAGAGCTTATTTTATCGTAAACCAACACCCGGTGTACTGAACACGAACATTGCTTGCCTCAAGACGAACTATTTTGGATCGAGAGCAAAGAAAAATGCAAATCGCTGAATATTCTCTAAACATTTGATGTCCAATAAATGTACTTTGCCAAATGTACAATCTTGCCGTTTGCTTTTAAACCACAGTTTCATATTCCGAATTGTGGCGCTGTATTGTGAGATGATCCAAGACCCTGTGTACAGCAAAGGAACATCGTGTGCCTCAAAACAAACTTTTTGGAACGTGAGCAAATAAAATGAAAATCGCTGAATATTCTCAAAACATTTGATGTCAAATAAATGTACTTTACCAAATTTACAATCTTGCGGTTTGATTTAAAAGTACAGTTTCATATTCCCAATTGTGGCGTGCTGTGTTGTGAGCTGATCTGTGTTGATTTCCGGGTTCTGTGTGGAGTCGCGTAGAAGACGCCTGGGCGCGTTTGCCTACGCAGCACAGTCACGTCACGGATAGAGGTGGGGAATATGAATGTTTTGATAAAGTCTGTTTCAGGGGCGGGGGATTTGATTTAGTGCCGCAAAAGCAGGTGAGCCAGGTCGATAGGGGGAAAAGATATGATTATCAGAAAATGGCGGCTGATTTCGAGTGCGTTAATGGACGAAAAGTCGGGTAAGGTCCATAGGAAAGTTTTCTACGATCTACCGATTTATGCTTAAAAACACATGGCCGAACCGTAGGGACAATAAAAAAAAAAGTCCCGGAACTGTCCTTTAACTGTGAGTTATTGCAGGTAGAATTTAAATCGTGGCTGAACTGGTCATTTGAGACTAGGCCAGGGCATCAGCGGCTGGCCTACTGGCCCAAACACTACACGGTCAAAGAAGGATTTATTGTTCAGTGACAAAACACTGTTGGCCTGAACTAAAATCACTGTTTTTGCCACTCCAAGTGCGTTTGATCCCATTCAACATTTCACAATTATGACCGATTGCACGGTTCTCACTCTGCCACCGGTCGCAAGATCAGGCTTAATAAAAGCGAAAAAAAACACCATAATAAGGGCTGGCAACAAATACCAATAATGAGAAACGCGCCCTGGGATTGACCATCTACAAATGCTTGTGCTTGACCACCTGTCATTCATGGCGGAGACACCCTTTTTTGATGTGTACTACCACATTTGTGCTATACATAACACGATTGCGAATTACCCAATATCACCATACCATACCCAGACAGTTATCCTGGTGGCACGTCGGGTTGTTTTGGGACAGCATATCGTGCTGAGAGAAATAAAAAGGCATCACACAGTCTAGTGGTGCACATGCGGCAACATATCACGTTCGGCTCATGTTATTCAATCCGAATCAGTGTTTCTAAATCCTTCAATTCAGGGGTAAAACACAGCTCGAATCCAGAATCCAAGGCTGTCATCACACCAAGTGCATATTTACAACCAATAAGAACATGAAAAATCATGCAACATTAAAAAAAACACGAGTAACATGTATGCATGGGAGCTATAAAGCTCGAACCTAGCTGGGAAGCAACAGAGCTTTGGGTGTGCATTATGTTTTTATAATGCCATTGTGGAGTCCAGGTGATGCTGCATCCAGACCGTTATACCATCGGCCCAATGGTTTATTATGCAGCTACCCAGTGGCATTGCAGGACAGCAATCCAAGGTTTCCTCCTCGCTTGTCCTATACACAAGGCTCCATGTAAGATTTTAAAGTGAGCATCTTACTTTCTATTGTTTGTAGGAGGCAAAAAAATTCCATTTGGAATGGGGGTAATGTTTAGACAAGTAATAAAATCAAGTCAAATTATGTCTTTTTTTTTACAATCTAGATTTATTTTTACTGAAATGTTCCTCTTTGCATGATGCAGGGAGAAAGGGTAGACCCCCTTGCTGTGGCACTGCTCTGCTGGTACCAATCATCCAAACATATCAGTGGAGCGGTGTCGGTGGAAGCAGGTGGTGGGCTCCTTTATGTCAGTTTCCTATTTTTTGTTGCAAGTACCTTTTTGTGGATTTTGGCCCTTTTTTAGGGAACAAAAGAGGCTGGTATGCCTCTTATCTGTAGGCCTGAATGTTCAAATTACTAGCAGGCTGCTGACCTGCCAAAGTCTGCAACAAGCAGATCTACTTGGCAGTACAGGTGAGGGCATCGATTACTCATGCTCGGACACACAGGGAAGACTCCAAGGCACGGGTCTGCAACCTCTGGCTCTCCAGATGTTTTGGACTACGGATCTCATGATCCCTCTGTGACGAATCAACTTTCGGGGCACCAGTCGTCCAGGGATGAATATCGGTTTCTAACCCATCAATCAGCCCCACACTTGTAGTACACCCAAAGGGATCCGAACAGATTGGTAACACAAGTAAATTATAAACCTATGTGTTCAATGTTGGTAACGTGGACGGTTGTGCAATGTCGGTAATGTGGACGGAGCGGCAGGCTCATCTCTGCAAGGTCATGGATCGTTGGTTAGTTGCAACACAGTGAAAATACAATTATTACCCAAAGATTAAAGGGACTGTTCTGTCATGGTTGTATAAAAATATCTACTTTATCATTATTCAACATACAGTCCTAGCACACTACAAAATACAACCCACCCTGTGAAGGCATAAAGAGGACTGACAGTTTCATGAAGAAAAGGGATGCACTCTGGATACCGAAAGGATGGTAGTTGGTAAAGTAATTAATCTCAATAGTTTAAGAATACTTGTTTCAGCACAAAGGGAGCAATAGGTTGTAAAGTGTCACTAGGGGCCTTCGGGGAAGGACAGGGGGAAAAGAGCCACAATGTACCTTGTCCTGGGAGACGTTCTCTCTGCTTGACAGCATCGAGTTGGTTTCAGGGAGTTTTGCAGCTTCTGTGACGAGTTGAAAACGAGAGACAGCTGCGGGCAGCAGGCAGTTGCGAGCGAGTCTGGACGGATGCCTGCAGGCTGGCCTACACGGCAACTCTGGGGTCAGGAATCTTTGTCTCAATACTGGTTGGCGTGTCCGAAGCACCAGTGGAGCTGTCACGGGTGGCGTGAGCGACTGAAGCGTGACAACAGTCAGCGGTGCAGTCGGTTGCAACTCGAGGGGCTCGACTGCCCCGAAAATGTCCTAAAAAGTGGACGCTGGTTGATGCTAGTCAGTGCACTAGTCCTAGCTTTTTCACTGGGCTGGCTTCCTCCTTTAAGGCGGATGGCCTAAAGCTGAGGAGTGTGCGTCAGGCACCAGCCGTGTCCTTGGTTTGGTTCAGAGACTCTCTGGCACTTCCCACCTAGGAACCTTGCTTGCAGAGCCTAGCATGGCACGCTGTGTGCTGGCTGGGTAGCAGTTCTGGAGCTGTTGGAGGGTCCTCTGGATTCAGTTTCTTCCTCTGTTCCCTGGGAGATGCTTAGGTGAGACATCTTGCTTCCCTCTTGGAGTTCCTGGCCTTCCTTCACTGGTGGAAGATGTAAGGCAGACTGTACCTTCAGCCAGGGTCCCAATGAGTTCTTCTTGCTACTCCTTGCAAAGTCTTCAGATGATCTAAGAGAGGGGGTCAGCCCTCTTTTAAAGCCAATAGTGATTGCTGCAGGCTAAGCCTACCTTGATGAACCAATCCTGGGGCCCCCACCAACCATCTTCGGTTATGCGTGAGGTCATAAACGAGTGCTTTGCAACAGGAAAGGTAAAGGGGTGAATGTACTGCTAAGTTCCACCCATCTTCCTGTCTGTTGTGGATCAAAGGGTCTCTCTGGTTAATTGAGCTCCGTGTGGTTCCTGATCAAAGCGCAGGTCTCCCTTGAAGTTGTGGCGAGAACAGACTTTCTGTCTCCATCAAATCACATACTCCTACCCTCAGCCTACTGTAAACAATTGTCCCAGACATGAGATTTCACTGCTCTTGATACTAAGAGGTGGGAGCTGACTTCAGGTTGACACATATGCATATCGGAAAGGTGTTGGTTTCCTGTCCCCTTTGTCAGCTCTGCGACCAGGCCTCTCGCAGGCCTGCTTCAATTAACATCATTTTGCGCTGCCACCAGCAGAACTAACAATGGGCAGGGAGGATCCATGGCGTCTTTATTTAATTAGGCTGACCATGGCAGGAGGAAGGTTTTGCCCGCCCCCTTTTGAGATGTCTTCACGTGATCCTGGGTGTCACATTCCAACTAAATGCAACAGGGAGGACTGCACCTTTAGGCTGTGTCTCCACAGAGTACATAGGTCTATGGGTTTGTTGTGCAGTGAGCATAGGAAAATGTGTGTGGATTAGCACCACACATTTTGCGAGGTTCATCTCCCATCATTCAAATTCTAAAAAACATCAAAAAATGCTCTGGCGAGTGCAAACCCACCATGCAGATGGTCAAATTTCTCACACCATCATCATGGACTATGCTGGCTAGGATCATGGGTTTGTAGTCCAACACATCTGGAGAGCCAAAGGGTGCAGACACTTGCTCGAAGGCAAGATTATCATTTTTGCTTTGGTGAATATAATCAAAAATGGTGGTAGGAAAAATATTAGAATCTCAGGAGGATGGCCTTTCCCCCTCTGGACAACGGTCCATCACAAACATACAGAGTCACCTTCTGAACTCCTAGGGGATGCTGATCATTTCACACACTGGTTTTGTATCCATCATGCATGGGATAGGCAGATGTATTCTGCTCCTAGGATATTATGCTACTTTAGAAGTAAGGTATGCTGCGTCGTTTTTGTTTAAATAATTGAGCATAGCTTAAAAAAAGAAGCTCAGTTCTGAAAAGGTATGCATAGAGTGTGCCCCTCTTTGTCCGCAGCACTAGCTTTACATAGTAACGGAGCATGATAGGTCCTGAAGAACGTTGTCAATTTCCCACAGAGGACTTGGGAGCTTGGCACCCTGATTTGTGCAAGATAGTTTTATTTTTTGATGAGGAAAGCTCATGCTTACATTACTAGACATGGCATAGCACTGAATGTTTCGGGTTGTCCTGAACTGTATGTCCCTACAATCAAAGGTTAAAAAATGCGAAAATGCTCATTTGTCCACCCTCTCCACATTTACTTTTGCTTATTTAAAAGAGGGTTCACTTTTTCTTATCGCTTTAAAAGTTTCAAATCCTCAAAAACTGACTGAGTTTCCGTTAACACGTTCACATCAGAGAGCCCTACATCAGAGAGGTCACTCCAGGATCCAAACTCAAGCATAAGGCATCAGTAGTGTACACATTATTACATGGTTAGTTTTGCTAATAGGTGTCTGAGCTGAAACTATTGCATTATAGTACAGCTAGGGAGAAATGGCATGAGGGACACAAAGCTTGCAGTTGGGGTTTGGTTATTTACCCACCATTTGACTTCCCGTAGCCATGCTAATCCCTACGGTCATTCGCACAAACTTCCTGCCCCTCCCTGCCACAACACATCCTCATTGGATCTCTTTCAGCATTCTTCATCAAGCCTTAACATCAAACGTTGTGCTCAAAATATTTGTCTGTGTTGGAGTTATAAACGTGCTACTGATGTAATAAAAAAGTGTCTTAACCATGTCTGCCTTCAGTGTAGGACCCGCATAGTGCTGAGTGACTGAAGTACTGTTAGAATCAAGCATCAACTAAGCCAACAGTTTTGGCTTGTGTGTAAGTATTAGGCTTTTGCTCGGCACTGCTATTCTATGTCCAGGTTCTCACGTCCTTTTGCAGTGGCTACCATTGACGGACAGTTAATGCCACTAAATCAGTGCTCGACAAATGCATTTCCCATGCCTACACAAAAGTCAACAATGTTGGAACTGCCAATGCTAGTTTATCTTCCTACGCACAATCCACAGACCCCCCCGGCGCAGTTTCACAGACTGCATTTTAAAAGTCAACTTGGTTTCGTAAACCAAATACCTATGTGTGTAGAAAAAGAAGTTTAATATTAGGTCGACCAAATTGAATCGACAAAGTTGTAGAGTACCTTGCAACAACGAACACCATGGTGGATTTTAGTATGTTCTCAGTGTATGTATCAAATCTTTTCATTAACTATTTACCTAGTGCTTCATTTAGATCTCTACCAATTCCAAGCATAGCGTATTATTAACTCAAATTAATGGTACAGTGTTGTTGCAGGAAATCTCCTTATGGCAACGTAGGCTACCAGCAAACAATACATTCCCGGACACCGTTGAAAGATGGTGAGAGATAGTGAGATCTACGTGATAGGATCAATTTAGGTCTGCATGATAGGATCCATTTATCTAACCTTATTAGCAGCAGGGCCATCGTGCCTTACATTGGAGAGCCACAACCAGGACTTTCCCCCCTTCCCCCATCAAGGGGAAGATTCGTGCTATGGAGGGAGTTGTTTCCAGTCACCTGCCAGCAAAATCAAATGCGTAAAATACAAGTACCAGAATCCTCAGAGCTAATTAACTTGCCACACCTGAAAAAGAAATGCAGACCTGCCTGAAATAACTAAGAAACTCAGCCTCCCTGAAGATTGATGAAGTCATGAAAACGTGCGTTAGGAGGAGAAGCTAAAGACTGGTAACTGTCATGGGTTTTGACCCATGTTGAATCAATAGACTGGGTAGATGTGGGGATGAGCTGTCGCCGCCCATTATTCTATCCCAGAACAAACTAAATCAATAGACTGGGTGGATGTGGGGATGAGCTATCGCCGCCCACATTCACGCCAGAATAGGAAACCTGTGCAGTACTGGCATGGAAAACATCATGATGGCCAGAACTCCCCAGAGAGTGCACAGGGAAAACATGAAGAATAGGCTGCCACCCATTTTTGCCTATGTTGTGAGCACAGGAGGGCACTGCCTAACCACCATTGGGCTACACACACAGTAGCCTGAAACCATTGGGAATGGCAATGCTGATTGCAAAAAAAGCAACTCAGAACTGTGGGGAATTAATTTTCTTAATCCCAAAAATGGTTGCATTACCAGTACTCACCACTATCAGAAAGCCTGCGTTTTAAAACCACCAGACTTTTGTGTAAAACTGAACAAATGAAACAAAACCAGACCAAGGAAAGACTTGCTAAGAGTGGATACAATGTAAAACTATATTCTGAAATGACTTGAAGGAAGTAATTATTTAATGTATATGTAAAAATTGTAAGTGATTTAAACTGGGAACAAAAAGTGACATTTAGCTGAAACCTGGCTTAATGAAACTGAATTCTGCCTGACAACTACCCCCGGCAGGAGTTGAAACTGGATCAACAGCCACTCTTCCCCTTGCCAAAAGGAGTTGTCACCTCTCTGATTAGATTAGGGGTGGAGCAGCTGGGGACTACAGGGAGTTGAACAAAGGCCTGTCCTGGACTCAGGCAAATGTTATATTGGGGCGTCGTAAAAGTGGCTTCCTCTTGGGAGAAGTGGGAGGAGAAGTGCCTCTGGGAGCCATCCGAGCTGGAGGCGAGGACAGGCAAAAGCTTCCCCCATGTGCTTTGGAACCTAAACCACACCCATCTGGGCCAGAGCATAATTTTAAAAAGATAGATAACTCATAGTGCGGACTTGTCAGAATTATATAAGTAATATCATTATTTTTGTGATTTTTCTGTGAACATTTTGAGAGGCGTTAGGAACCTGTGGTGTATTCTGGGGGGTTGCTAGCGGAAAATAGGGTCTCACTCCAAATGTCTGCATGTTAAAAATCTGACACTTCATCAATTAATGTCCATACTCCTTGCGCACATGTGTGTAATTTTGGGTAAATGTCCGATATTGCAAAACCAGTTAAAAAGCGCAAAATGTTGTCATTTTTGAATGCAAGCCCCCAGGAAGATCAGAGGCGGACAAGCATGGACCATAAGGAATATATAATGTGCACATGTAATTTCAACAAATTGTATATCTGGGAAAGATGTATTTGAATCAAATATAGATTTGTGGGCAAACTGACCAGGGGAGGATCCTCTGACCATAAAACCTACAGCATCACTCTGACAATCCATTCCTTCCCCCAATCATGGGAGAGGGGAGAATTGGGCCAATGACAAGTAGAGAGGGGCAGGCTTAGCTAGGCCCAGGCACACACCCATTTTCAAAACACATAAAAAGAGATTGCTGGGACAGGTAGAGACATTCAAGTCCATTTGCTGCGGAGCATGCTGACCGACGACTTCACATCCAGAGATCCAAATTTCAAATCCATCAATCTCCAAAGACCAGAACTTTACTTCAGAACTTAAAGCAAGGGCCTAAATCCACAAACTGAGAACTCTTCTCAGCAGGCCTCAGCAACCTTAAAATCATTTGCGAACTATTCCACAGCCGGGCGAGCCGTTTGAATTCTTTTGCCAAGAACAATTGCCAGAGACCAGACCAGAGATCCAGAGTGACCCAGACTGCTGTGAGCAGAACCAGAGAGCTGACCCAGATCACTGTGAAAGGCCGAGACCAGAACCGGAGTCCAGTCCAAAAGCTGACCAGATCTGTGGCGAGGCTTATTTCAAATTTATATTGTGAGTACCTAGCAGAACCAATCTCTTAGTTAAAATAATCTAATCCAAACTATTTTAACCTAAGTAGAACAGCCTCCTAGAAATTGTGTCATCAGTCATTTGTAAAGCTGCACAACTGTCACCTGTCAATTCTGAAGCTGCAAGCTGTCACCCGTCATTTTGAGTTTTACTTTAAATCCGAAATCTACCTTTATTAAAGCGTCTGCATCTCTTGAACCGTTTGGGCTAGGAACGAAATTCATAGAATTCAATAGAATCTCAGCTTTCCAACGAACCTAGAACCGACTTGCTACTCCTTATACTTTTGCCGTAATCACGGTTCACGCACTCGCGAATTTTGCCGCGATTTGGCCCGAATTCTTTACCTGTAAAAAGATAGCAGCTTTTTGCTTTCCTGTGCAGCTTTTTGCTTTCCTGTGCTAAAAATTCGTTTGTCTCTTAATAACCATCCCTGAATCATTGCTAAAGTGAGCCTGAGCTCATCCCAAGTATCTCTCACTCACCCTGAACCTCCTAAAGGGAATTAAAAGCATTTTCAGCATATTTTTCATCCATTGCCATCACATTTAAAAGCATTTTGGGCCTGTGTTTCAAACTCCTACCTGTTTCCTCTAAGCTTGCTCGGGGCGGGGGACTGAATTTCGTATTGTATTTGATTGCATTCCTGAGAACAGTGTGCTCCTCTTTCCATCTCCTTCCATTTCTTACATTGCATAGGGGAGGGGGGTGAATTGCCAGAGAAAAAGTGATTATCTTATCTTTTGCTAAAATCATATCAAGTATTTCTGTACTGCATTTTATTCCTCATTGCTTTTCCTTGAAATCATAAAAGTATTTTTGCTACTTTATCCATCCTATAGTAACTCCTCATTGATTGTAAAGAAGCGTGCTAGTGCCAGATTACTCATTGTTGATCAACATCATATGTCTAAGTGTACTATCAGATATTAATTTATTATAAAGTGTGATATATATATATATATTGTTTAAATTCTCAAATAAACCTTTTAATTTGCAAAACAAACCTACTTCTTGGCTCAGTGGGGTCAGGGGGATTCTAAGAGGGGGGTGTTATACAAGGGTTTTCATCCAGAGTACTGAACTGATTATAAAAATACATTAATAAGGGTTTTCCTCAGCATCCCAGACTAGGCATTGACTTGGCTGTAGTGTTGATTGAATATCGCTTACATAACAGAGTTCCTGCCTTTACATCTTTAAACATTAAACCTTATTTAACACTAAACTGTACAAGAGTCTTCAAATGGCAACACTACAACTGAAGACCAGGAGAAGAAATGCAAGTATCTTGGTAGCTGCCCACCCCTCCTAAATATTGGTGAAATGTTGCATTGTAAGCAATAAAACAATTGTCAAATTACTAATATTATAGAAAGCATGACCTAAAACTATTTTTATGAATCGCAGTGCAGTTTTAACTTCCTATTATGTTCAGAAAGGGGTTAGACAAGCCTGCATTCATTTTAAATGAATAGAAAGCTATCAATTTTAATAAAATGCAAAATCGATGTGCAGGACATTTCTTTGCCTCCTAGTCTTCCTCTTGCTTAAAGAAATGTATGAATAGGGCAACTTGGTAACTTGTTGATCTTTGTGTGATGGCTTACTCTACATGGTGCCACAGTGATCAACAATGTTGAAAGTTTGGTATTGGGCAGATTTTGCGTGTATATATTGTATTTTAAATGAACAAATAATTGTTAGTGGATGGTGATTTGGAACAAATAAAATGCCCATCCTCCTATACTCCATCAACAGCTCCATCAGCACTGGAAGAGTCCCAGATCTGCATACATCAGAACTCTGCTTATAAATCCCAGAGGGGACCCACATGAACTAGCCAGCTATCACTATTTCAAACACTGTTTCATGGATTTATACCATCTAGGAGTACAGAATCATATTTGCGTCACATCTAGGATACACTTAAACAATGTGTTTGAAAACTGAGGGTGTTCTCATCCTGCTAGACAGCTCAGCTTCTTTCGACACCAGTTATGAGATCCTCATAAAAAGACTGGTAGGTATTTGTATTAAAGAAACTGGATCACCACCTCACGGGTAGAACAGAAACCACGAGCTTGGGCGCTTACAGTTCCCAGCCGGCAGAGTACCCCAAGGATCGTCACACTCTCACCTCTACTTTGCAATCTTCTGAGAGTTAAGGGCACAATTACAGCTGTATATGTGATACTGGTGTAATAAAAAAAAAAATGTCTTGACCAAATGTGTCTTCAGCCACTTTATGTATAGGCAGACAACCCTACTAGATATGAATAGATCTATCTGGTCTCTCCTGCTACAACTACGAGGATGACACACAAATCTACAAATTTGTGAAGCACCCTTCGCTAAATGCTCCAGACATTAAAAACTGCCTTGCATCGGTGTATGTGTGGATGACAGCAAACAGTCTAAAATTCAACCCTAGCAAAACAGAACGAATGCTCTTCAATCCTACAGGTTCTAGCTACACCACAATCCCTTAATCTGACGAAACAGGCCATGGCCAGATACCGGTACCACAGGTAGGAATCTTGGAACCACAAAGGACAAAACCCACACAGGTAACATGCAGATTAGAGCCACCGCCAGAAGCTGTTCCTCCCAGCTGTGCATGCTACGTCACATATTACTTCATAATCACCCAAAGGGCCATGGCCATCATGTCTCAAATACTATCCATATTAGACTGTGCTAACAGTCTCCATCTCACACTCCCAGATTACCAAATAAGGAAACTTCAGAGTTCAAAATGCAGTGGAATATTTCTGCTAATGAAGTTATTTGAATATCACACCGACATTCTGTATCCTCCACTGCTACCCATCAAAAGAAACGTTAATTACAAAAGATTGTGCATCACTCATACCATGGAGGGGGCCCTTCTTCATTCAGAAGGGGGTATCAACACTACACTCCCACCAGAAGAACACTAAGTTCCAGCAATGCAGCACTTGCACGAGTCCCCAACTTCAAGAAGAAACGGCAAGGAGACCCCCCCCCATCCCCAATTCTGGCCACATAACTGTAAAACACCCTCCCCAAACCCCTATGCCTGGAAGTGAACCAACTGACTTTAAGACTTGGTTTTTTTTGACCAACCACTTTGAAAGAAATGCAAGATCACAGCAACCACCTAAAGACTTCCTACCATCTGTTGAAAACCAATTTGTTCGATGGATGCTCTGCTGTACAACAGGTCTGCGCCTGAATCTACAACCAAGAGCCATTAAGGAACATCCTAACCTCCCCACCCCCCCCACTCCTCCATCCCCTCTCACTCCTCAACTAACTCTTCATTAACTCTTCACTACTAAAATTGTGCATCTAGTGCGCTTAACAGACTCGGACCCTATCCATCTACCAACATTCTGTCAATTTCTGCACTTCACAATCAGGAGGGCTGCCCATACGAATAACCTGCCCAGTACGTACCAACCACAAACAGATTTTCATATCGACACACAGGTAATGGGTACTTCTGACCTGCTTCCATCAACACCAAAAGGTTTCTGCATCTGCCTTCCCGCTAACACACCTTGCCCGCTTCTTTCTTACAGAGCCATGCACGGCGAGACCAACATTATTGGCAGAAGGGCGCTATTTAAGACCACTTTACATTGCATTGAAACATGTATGTTTTGCATCATAGCAATCCTTGCTAGTTTTGCATTGGTTTAAAAAAGGAAGTCAGAATTGTGTAACCAATTGCTGGACCCGAGTTTAAACTCCACTGCATTTTATGCCAATTTAACCACGAAGGAAAGAAATGATGAACAATCATGCTTGTGAGCAAGTTTCATGGTATGCAAGAGTTTTCTCTAGTCAGTGTTTAAAAGGCTTTTAATAATATCTTCTTGAAAGACTTTTAATAATGGTTTAAATAAAGTTTACTTTGTAGATTTGAAATTTTTCACATTTGTAGAGCGCACAACAGCCCTTAGGCAACGTGGCGCTTGTTACATGAAGGATTTACTTAGTTACATAACATTTGTTATACATTTTGCAGTTTGTTACATGAGAAGAGATTTGCTTAGTTACATATCAGTGGTAGTTTTTTGTTCTAATTCTCTATATTTTCCCTTTATCAATCTTTGCAAGAGACACGAATAGCCCAAACCAAAAAAAGAAAAAAGAAAATACCAAAAAAAAGGATGCCAACTTGCATTCTACTTGATATCTTGGTTTGGTAGATCATCAAGTAGCGGTATATCCAGGTTCTTTCGTTGCTCCAGAAGGTTTCACCTCAAACACTTCTTTTGACCAGAGAACCGTAGCGCCGGCATTTCATCAAGTGATGCAGACTCTTTGGTGAGGAATCTAATCTGCTTTGTTGTCCGATTAGCTCTTTGTATTCTCTCAAGCGGAGACAGAAATCAAGATACCGCTGGGTAATTTGATCTGCATTCTAGAGAAGATGACACTCGCTCTCAGACCCAAAAGATAATTAAATTATGCATAGCAGTTACATCATCACCGAGGCCACACCACAGATTCAGAAGTTGAATGCTATGGAGTGTACACCTTGACAGATGAACAAGGAGCAGCTACTGTCCGTTGTAGGGCACGGTCAATAAAGGACAGTCCTGGGCATACTCGAACCGCTTACTTGGCTAAAGAGGAAAAGACCGTGGAGAGGGGAGGGGTGGGGAACAAGAGATGTATCCCTGGAAAAAAAAATATATATATTCTAACTAGCTCTGGCAAAGCTAACAGCTTTAACTTTTTAATAGCCATTTTGCAGGTACTGCAGTTTTGGCATTTACCTGTGCATAGAGTTTCAGTGCCTTACAAATACCCATCAAATGCTTATGCAAATCTCAAAGCAGTTGGCTTCGCTAATGCTCGTTTTTAAAATGGACTGGATTGCAATGAATGGCAACTGCTGCAAAATGAGGAGAGCACGTGGGCATAAGGATATCAGTGCCTGAGAGATATCTATACACAAGTCAAAATGCCTAGCTTTGCCAATACTAGTTTTTAAGCAAACTCCACTGCAAAGAACAGATGCTACGACACACATCTGCTTATACATAGAGTGTCTGAAGACACCCTTGGTTAAGACATATTTGTAATTGCACCAGCATAACATTTACAGCTGCATCTGTGCCATTAACTCTCAGACGATTGCTTAGAAACGACACTGGCAGGCCCTACACAGCACAACTCTGGATGTTATTGCTTGAAGACAATGTTTTTAGGCACAGAGGAGCAGGAAGTGGTTGGGAATGGCCATAGGGAAGAACATGGCCACCCGTGAGCCGTGTGCCCCCTCCTCACATCCCCCCGTTCTCCTATCTGCACTTAAGCACATCACGTAGGCTGAAATTATTGCACTTACGTGGCACCCAATAGGCAAAATTAAAAAAGGGATTACTGGAGTACATTCCCAACAACCTTCACGCAAACCAAGAGCAGACAAGGGGTGGTTAGGACACTGACGCGAGACCCCCGGGAGTGCAATGTAGCACGTGCTTACAGAACGTGAAAAGGCAGCAGAATGCAATTATTCTTCAATCGAAAGAAATACACTGTGTGCACTGCCAGAGCGGGCTGGCAAATTTAAGCTTCACACAGAGCACCAGCCTCTTTTGGGACTTCTACCCAGGGCTTCTTCTCACTTAGCATCACGATGACAAGTGCAAGTGTTTAGCATGACCTACATTCCAGGGAAAAGCAACACCACAGCCCACTGCTTTTCACATCAGATCTCACTTTCAAAACAGAACTACCTGCATAGTTTGCATATATAAAAGGGTGCTCTGGCTTTCCTCCTCACAGTTGGTATTCTGTTGCAAGGCCTCAAATAAATGGGCCAGCTTTTAAAGTGAAACACTGCTCTGTGTTCCCAATTCTAAATTAAAAAGGCATTTTAAGCACGGATTACAAAAGCAAAGGTTTTTCCAGAATACCTTAGGTAACCATTAAATAAGCCAGAACATGTGTAGGGTTCACAGACATGGCAATTAGGTAATTAGAGAACATTTTCCAAGTGGTTTACTCAGAAAATACATGAACCGCATGTATAAAGTCAGAGATCGAGTCTTCGGTCGGTGTCCATTTAGCTGTGCATCCCAACATGCAACTCATGTCTTGCAAACATTTCCGAAGCTATAAATAAAAAATAAACTATTCCAAACATGCAGCGCCACTTTCTAAACCGCAGCTGCTGTCTGCTCCATTCTCTGGCACAGACTGGCACAACATCCAATGGACGGAGGAAATGCAGCTGGCATAGTCCGATTGTGATCTGTTCACGTTAACAAAAGGGCACGGACATCAGAGGCCCAGAAGCTCAAACGGAAGATCAACGTTTGGAAGTCCCGGGAACTCCCAGCACTGAAGCTAATCAAACGAAACCGGGCGTTTCTAAACAAACTAGAAGCTCGTCGCCTGGAAAGAAAGGGGCATACGAGCACGTATGGTCAACAGTGGAAGGTCTATAAACCCAGATAGAGCAAGGGCAAGCAGGAGGCTAGGCTCCTGGGGAAACGCCAATGGCATCATAGTGCTTTGCACGGTCTTCCTGCTCCCGCGCTGCCCTCGAGGTCACGTTTACTTTGGCAGCCGCAAAGTTTGAAAACCACATTCGCGAGACCAGTGCAGAGCAGACACAGAATGGATTCAATATTGTAACGTCAAGGTGGCGCACGCGGCTTACACGTTTCCATACAAAAAATGGAAGGAGGGCCGAAGAAGCCAAAACATGCGGAGGTGTCACGTGCTGGAGAGAAAGCGCAGGCAGACTCTTCAAATTCTTCTCGGAAAGGGGATATCTACCCAGTGCTAAAGGGAATACCTTTTCTGCTGCAATGTGAGAGTAGGGTGGGGCAGCCATGTTAGTAAACAAGTTTGGCAAAGCCAGTCGTGTTGGCTATAGCACACCCGTGTACGTAGAGATGGGAATGCATTCGGGAAGCCACAGCAAACACACCTAGGCACCCCACCACCGCCCCAGCTGGTAATGCCAGGTCATGCAGGGTTCAAGCCCTATAGATAATGATGACTTCCATTGGGTAGCAGAGGCCTGGCCAGCCACATGTGGCTTTCCAGGGGTTTTGTACCAGAGAACTCCTATAATTCTTCACCGTTAGCTAATCTGGCAAATGATGGAATTCTAGTCCAAAACAAGAGACAGCCGATTTTGGTAGCATGCAAACGTAGTCAGGTCCATCAGCCATGATTGTGATGACTGACGTGGCAGTAAAACGTTATTACTTGTAGGAGGTCCCTCGCGTCAGTGCCATCTCGCACTCCCTCCATGCCTGAGCCATGGGCAGACATTGCCATGTGAAGGGACACTGGCATAACGCTGTAGAATATGCAATTCCTGAAAGGGGTCTGCTGGCTTCAATGCTTTTCCCACCCAAGCTCCTCTGCCGTTCACGAGTTGTAAATCAATATCGCAGTATATAGTGTGAGAGGGGCAGAGGGTATGGGGGAGGGTCAAGCACTGGAGAGGCCGTAGAGGACTCAAACCTCAGAAATATAGAAGACGAGGGCATCAGATGTTGGAAGGTTCAATGAGCTGAGCCAAGGCGCGATGCTTGCATTTCTCGACAAAAGACAACAAACACACAAAGAAAACTGCATTGCAAAGGCAATCCTAGAAAACTCCTTCCTTTGTTTTTCTCAGTTCCAAAAGCCCTTGCGTGAGGGCCAACCCCTGACTGGCCAGAACTAAACATGTTCTTGTAGCCAAGTGAACAGAAGGACCGGCAGAGGCATCTCCTCCCCACTCACACCTTCAGATGCACTAAAGGCATTGAAGCAGCAAAACTCAAGTTGCTGAAAATAATCTTCAGCAGGTTCCATGTTGCATTTTAAATGTAAAAGTAAATTACACCATCAATCTTACCGCTTGAAAATTACTTTTCAAATTCCAGCAAGAAATCGAATTCACATGCGTAGAGAGAGTCCAGTCCTGCTGCAAGTCCTGCTGCAACTCCTGCTGCTTACGCCTGGGGCGAAGATCCATACAGAATTACAAGAGTAGGCCCGCTGCAAGTACAACCCCAGAGCAAACCAACAGAAACAAATTGCTCACCCAAAAAGAAAAAAATAAATAAAAGAAGGAATTCTTTTACTTGGTGGGACAGAAGTGAAACCCGGGACAGCCAATTCTCATTTGGTAGCAAAAAAGCATGCAAATGATTGCAAGTTTTATATTAGCCATAAAAAGCACTGAAACAAAATAACTCCACTGTGCCTTCTATGCCACTCATTCCGAGGCAAAAAAACAACACACACAGATAGTGTAGTTTAATCCACCACTGAAACGGATGCGAAAACTCCCATTTTCAGTTTTCACTCGATCTGAGCAAAGGCCGAACCTCGGCATCAGAGGGATAACCAAAATACAACTAAACACATGCAGAATTCAACTCTGAAAACCGGTATTAGAGGGGAAACCACAACTGCCCCAGAGTTTGGGCGCAGAGCAGAACTGTCACTCAGCTGCTCAATGGCCTGAAGAACGTCTTGCACATTCAGGGGCCACTAGAGAGGACGAATTGAAGGACCAATCCCACCAGACTTTCATTAAAAGCCGAAATCACAGAAGCAGCAACGCAGACCAACATCAACCCAGTCGACGCCACAAACTGGAAGCGCCATGGTTCATCACTCTCATACAGGTGCTAGGAAGCCATTGCACAATCTTTGGGTGGTGCAGAGCAGAGAGGGTCCGTTTAGGCAGCACAACAATCCAGAATGCTGCAAACACCCTTGCACAAAAGAATTGTAGAAGTTTGCAGATCATGGTCAGTCCGGAACACAAATCAAAGGCAAGCCCTGACCAAGTGCACACAGTGACAACATACTGGAGTAGAGACCGCAGACAGATCCAAAGAGAAAACCAGAGTAGGTAGAATTGGCAAACAATGCAAACTTGTTAGTAGTAGAGACCGACATAGTGATGAAAGAACTACTGCTCTGCCGGAGTACTGCGATGTGCAGTGTCTAAACTGCGTACTCTGTCCCACAATACTATTACACCAGCAGAGATCCCAAACAACGTTGAAACAGGCACAGCGCGACAGGTATTACCGCCTTTGCCTTTTTTTGATATGGCAGGCTATACTCTTCAGGAAGGGTGTGAGGACATACAGTTGCAATCCAAACAACAATAGCCCTCCCTCCCCATAGGTCACTCTCTTCCACCAATGACTTCCTGCTTCTGAATCCCGATCTTGCTACAAACCTTTGTCTTGGTCCAGTCACTCTCGTCCCTAGACGTGTCTACATTCTCGCCCCTGGCCATCTTTCTGTTCATCTAGTCCTCATTGCATCTTTTGTTTCTCTTCTTAGAACGTGCCCAATACCATACCATAGTATGGTTTCTGTGCGTGGATCCAGGATTCGAACCTCTGTTGCTCTGTGCAGTTTTGCTTCCAAGACCAGCACGTCGCCCCTGTGCTACTGTCCATTTTGAAAGACACAGGGTCATAGTGTTGACGGATCCAGTCATGCGCTGCACCCCAGGTCCATCCTTGCCGACATGGCTGAAACCCCAACCTATGGACACTGCCCCTGTACTTGGTTGTCAATTATCTGGTTTTAGGGTTTCTGATGTAAGCTGATTTCCGGTAGTGCATCGCTTGTCTGTCAGTATCATTTATGTGTTTCAGGTCTGTCTAATCTTCATTCTGAGTTTAATACCTTTGCGTTTCTTGGGTCGACATGCAGACTTGTTGGTGCATTGATGCTGTTGCCATGCTGAACTGTGGATCGATCACAAGTGAAGATCTAGTCTTCAGCGGGAGCTGCCTGCACTTGCCAACTTCGAACTAGCTTTCCATCCTTCCAAGGTCGACAGATCCAAGTAGCAGAATATGGAACAAAAACATCTGTTATTATAGCACTTGGGTCCACGAGGAATCCAGCACACACATTACTACATAGTCTCTTTCTTGTGTTAAATAGCATGTTGCAGCAACAACAACAAAAAGTCCTCCCAGCAAGGATTTGTCTTTTGCAACAAATGCTTGCCTGAAAATTGCATTGTAGTTTACGGGTCTCCTTCTGAAGACAGAATGCTCACAATGCAGTCAATACAAGTTTTATTGACTGCACTCAAGCATGTTTTGTGAAGATATCATTTCAGGTATTCGTTTTGTTGGGAAGATTTGCGCTGTCCCAACTTTTCACCACGCCCTACACTGCCAGCAGCAGGCAGACACCAGCTCTTCCAATTGGTTCACTCCCATGGCTTTGCATCTCCCTGTGTTCTGCGATTTTTACCCAGTGTGTGTATGGACATTCATCAATTCGGCCTTCTCACAACCAGGGCCCGCCAGTCTCAGAAGCAACGCTGACCAGAGAGATGGCTTTGTGGATGGCTGATTGGCTGTTAAAGGTGGGGTGCATTTCCTTGTAGATCAGCGCTCCCATAAGAGAGCAGACTGTAACCTAAGGGTGAGCCATAGGTGAGGTCAAGATTACCAACCTGCTTGGACTACAATTAGTACCACACACTCCCCCAGGGCTACACTGCATTCATTAAATGGCAGTACCTGAGCTCCGGAGCCAAAATGGGCCCTGGTTTCCGTCACGTGATATGTAACCATATCTCAGTCCTTACTTGCATTTCGAATGTCACACGACTTTATTTTAAGACAATGAAAAACTACACAGGGTTTAATATAAAGAGGCCTTGTGGCCACTTCACAGCAAATCTTTAACCAGTGGCGCCGCCAGACATTTTCACAGGGGTGCCTGATGAGGTCACTTGGGGTGGCATATTCATTGACCTCTGAGACACAGGTGCGGGCCTAGTGTTATAAGGGTGGTCCCTCTTAGCCCTCCCCACCTCCCCCATGGCGGCACCACGGTTTCTAACAGCTACTGAAGGTAGATTAGTCTGTATAGTACCAACACTGCACGCGGGCCGAGTGAGAGTGCTATAGAGGGCAGGCAGCAAAAAGGAGTCCGCACCCAACGTTGCAGATTACGTGGATGGCACCCAACAGCACAATTTAGGGAAACAGGTGGGAATTGGGTAGGGTAGGTACATAGGTCACATTGAGGAGTACATATAGGGAGGCAGGAAGAAACCTGGACAGGCTAAGCCCTCGGTGAGCAAGAAGGAATATATTGGTCAGGGAGATGCAGAGCGGGAATCGGTCGGAAGAGGCGGCACCCCCGGTGTAGTATAGCATGCAGGGAGTAGGCCAGTTGGGAAACGGAAGTGAAGAGCGACCGTGTTCTTTTGGTCGAGATGGAATCCCTTTCCGGATATCCTGGTTGGTAAACGCTGTTTAACTGATCCTGCAGTTTGTAAGGGAGGTCTCTCCAACTATAGAATATGCAACGCTAAGCGCTACCTGCTCAGAACAAGTCTTGGAACCTAAAGTAACGCCCGTTCCTCTTTCAGTGATATAATGTAATCGACACATGCGCCGGGAGCCTGCAAACGAGAACTGGCACACATCTACCTGTTGCTGAAGACAGAACCAGGAACCTCAACCTCCAGGGGATTCGCTCCTCTTGGATCGAGTATTCGCTGCTGCCCCAGACTGCTTACCTCGCTAACCTCAGGTAGGCAGTGATGTTCATAGTATTTTCCTTCATCCTCCAAACACTGCCATAACCACAATTTGGGCGATTTAAAAACGCTTGCATGTTCCACGTGTGGATAATAAAAACATAACGTGTCGCCACTTCTCTAGTACTTAACTAGCTGCAAAATATAATGTTCCATCCGATATATAGGGCAAAAACGTTATTTAACTCTGGAGTCCATAACGATTGTAGCGTGCAGGCATTTCCTTACCTGTCCCAGTGCCTTAATTTGCTGCTGCAGGCTGCTTTAATGCACTCGGGAGCAGCTGTGTAATTTAAGTTTGTTGCCCAATGGCGACAGGACTCAGAAACTGGAGAGCCGCACATCCTTGGAATAACTTAAAATTCTTGCTGATCAATAGGAGGTGGATGTCCTCCCGCATTCCCACTCGTTTTCCATCATCGCCTGCATCACTGGTGTTCTTACTCTTCCTGAAACAGATGTCCGCCACTCTGCGTGCAGATTCTTCCCGATGTTGCCCGGGCGACTGAAGGATGCTCTCGCTCGTCCTGGTGGTTTCCTATGCTACCTGCAAGCCCACGCTGCAGTTGCCTGGGTGCTTCATGCATCCTCCATATGCAGTTTATTCTCGTTGTTGCCAGAGGCAGCCAGTTTTCACAACTATGCCTGAAGCCTTTCTTGCCGATGATCCCTGTGTGGCTGATTCTCTCCCTAGTCCAGAGCAGATCTCCTTTTCTACCTACAGTATCCCGACTATACGGCTGTCCTGGTAGCAGCCATCTACTGGTGCTGCTGCTCCGCCAATGAATCTGATTGTTCCTCTATGTTGGAGCAGCTCCTGCATCTAAATTATATTCCAAGCTGGTGTTGTGGGTGTAGCAACTCTGGTCAGATGCCACATGTTGTTAGGCCATAGTGATTGCACCCCCTCCACCCCCACCCTGAAAGCAGTATCTTTAAGAGGTTTCGTAAACATGGGGCGTTCCTTGTTCAGGGTCAATTAGAGGTGGCAATGTGGCTACTAAATTACCTTCGAGTTGTGGATTGGCGAGCACACAAATGCCATTCCATTGTGGGCATTGGGTAGCACTCCAATTGGCCCAACTAATTTTGATTGTAAAAAAATGGGGGAAGATCATTTTTTGGGATGTTGCAAATTGGAAAGATGCCAGAATCACTAGGTCCATAATCGTTCCTGGATTTGCACAGATGATATGTTACTGTATATAAAAGGGAGGTTTGGCGAACTGAATCAGTGGTAAGAGGGGAGGACCAATTCGTCCACCATTGAGGAAAACAACCAAGACAACTTTCCTGAGAAATAAGTGCCATTTCCCTCTGCAAACCATTGAAGCATGTCCGATTTAGCCTGGGATTTGTTACTGTAGGTCTGTTAAGGCCCTCTGGCAGGTATTTCCAGAAGCCCATAGTTGGCTTTCAGGGTTGGTAACTACCACACACTGCTCTTTGACATTTCAGAGGTTATTGTTCCAGATGTTCCCAGACAGCAGCCCTACTTCCAACATGGCGCCCCTTCTACTTAATGGATTCAGGGCTCCAAATGGACTAGTTACCCATGGAGTCAGTGACTTCAAGCGCTGAAGTTTCACATCACTTCCAAATTTTGAAGCCAGTTTAAAGAAAAAGTGTCTCGTTCTAAGAGGAGTTGACAAAAAAGAAAAACAGTGCTGCACACAGTGGTTTGCTGCCTCAGTGGTCCGTTCTGCCATCTACTTTCATGAAAACTGGTGCAGGTTCAGGATTTCCATATTTTATATTAATACACGCAGCACTGCATGTTCTTGCCACTTCTGCTAGCATTAACGGAGGTCTCAGAAGGATGAAGGTCTGTGATGTACAGGCTTTACCTTGTAAGATTCAAGCACTTCCATTTGCAAGTCAATCAATTATGGAGCTGTTGTCCAAGTGTAGGGCCTTGTGCTCCACTGCCACAAAGTGAAACCGCACTCATCAACTGTAGGTTCTTGGAGTTGGGATTACCTGCCTCTCTGCCCTCGAAATAATCTCTCGATCCTCACAAATGTAACTCAAATCTTGTGCATCAATGCAAGCAGAACTGCTCAAATTAGGTTATGCTCACTAGGGTGAGTCAGAATGAGGTGGCAGACCAGTTTGAGTAATTTTAGAAGGATGTGAAAAGGCCTTTCTATCCCTAGTCTATGAGTTTCCCACCCTAACCAAAACAAACTAGTGTGCTTGCTGTCTTATGCAAGTCCAAATAAATAGTGGGATCTCTGCCCAAGAAAACATATCTCCTGGCCCTGCCACAAAGATACAATAACAGTCCAGGAGAATGACTCCCTTCCCGTGGATCGGTGGCTTCAGACTAAATATACATTCTGAAGAAATCCTTCTGCTTTCTTTTGGACCAGTCGGTTGAGTTCCTTTAGGGGATTTTCCCCACAATGTTGGTTCCTCTTAATTTCTCCTCTAGTTATTATAATCCTTCTTGCAACCTTTTTGCCAAGTGTCTCTAAAAGTCTCTCTTTATTGAGTGCCTTTAAGAATATTAAATCTTGCTTCACTTTTTGGTTATGTATTTCTCTGATAAGACACACGTGTCGTATAGGTTCTCTTTCTTTGCTTCAGGGGTTTCCCCTTTGGGAATATTACAGTAGACAAAAAGGGGTTCCCTTGTTCTCCCTGCATCTTCGTTGCGATATAGGATTGCCCTTCACCATGTCCTTTTTTTCTTGGCTTTCTTCCTTATTGTGATATATAGACTGATTCCCAGAGTGTTTATTACTCCCCAGTAGAAAGCCTGAAAACTGAGGATGAGTAGGCTGAGTCCCAGAGTAGGTATTACTCTTCTTAATACTGGATTCCTCTCTGGGATGAGTAGGCTTGACCCAAGACCGATTCTCACTCTTCTTAGTATATTGGTCCCTCACTTAGATTAGCACGATTACTCTAAGCGTCATAATAGTTTTTCAGACTTTGACGAAGCAGACTGTCCCATTCAATGGGTCTCCCGCTCTCACCTTTATATGTACTGTAAATGGTGCTGTGTCACTGTGTCAGCGTTCTCCTTCTGCTCCTCTCGGTGCACGGTAGTCATTGGTTTGCATACCGGCACCACACTTGTAAATAATGGCGCCCCTTCTGCTCAAAATCTTTTCTACTAGTGCCCACCCATTACAGGAGGCTTTCCTTTCCTAGAACATTATTATTGTGCGAACGGCCACACGTTTTGACCATCTCCCTGCACCATCTCCTTACCTTGTTCATCTGGCTTGCTCTCCTGGCCTCTTATGCCCCAGTCAGTGTTGCCTTCTCAGAGTCAGATCATTTTGTGTGGCATATATATATATACACACACACACACACCCACACACAGCACACTGCTCAGCTCTAAGCAACCTTAGCTGCAGATAGGCACATTTGCATACACTGTAAATTGTTTACTCTACCCATTGCTTTCCCAAATATACACAGCTTTGTGCTTCTGGTACCTAGCGTAGATCCAAATATGGGGCATACCTTACCATCACACAAGTTCTATAGAACAGGAGTAGACTCACAGTTTACTATATGGAAGATGTCCTCTTACAGAGAGCATGTTGCCACCCTTTGATGCCTTACAGAAAAATGACAACTCTTTGTTAGCAAATACATTTTAAAAAAAGAATCCTAGAGAAATAATAATTTGGCATTTATATAGCGCTACGAACCCTCAGGTATCTGAGCGCTGCTTATTATTACCCACGGTGTGTGGTGCTCATTTATCGACCTCAGAAGGATGAAAGGCTGAGTTTGGCCCTGCCGGGATTCGAACCTGCGTTAGCAAGCTCTGCACGGATGTCAAAGCGAGCGCTCTACTCGCTGTGCCATTTGACCACCTAATGCCAGACCCGTTTGTGAACACACCCAAAAATTGGTACCAGCGTCATTTAAAAATTTGACAAAACCCCACACCCAGTCATGTGTCAAAGAGAACAAGAGCTTTGGTCTGATCTGGGATCGCCAGCTCATGTGTGCCTCAGATTAACCTTGTTTTCACACTTGAGTCGTTACCTCCTTCTGACGAAGGGAGCTCACTACGGACCACCAACTCATCATGCCTGGCCTACTAGAGGTATTGGTGCCATGTCCACCTTGAAAATACATCCAGCTTCCATTGGTGCAAATAAACCAATTCTCCCTTGGTATACCTCTCTCACCACGCTAGATCACCAGGTCCACACAAGAAAGCACACCCCTCCAGGAAACACCTCCATCAAACATGCAAACCCAATTGGAAAATATGCTCACTAATTGCCTCCCCCCCCCCCCCAATCCACAGTCCTTTTGGTCTAACCCAGCTTATATTTACACACTTCTACGAATTCACACTTGCGAATCAGGGCTGTGTGTGCATCTCTACATATCGGTCCCTTTCACGCACCATGTCTCGGGAGGATAGCTCAGGGGAAACGTGTTCACCTTGGAAGCAAGACGACACGGAGCAACATAGGTTCGATCCCCTGGTCTGCGCTAAGAAACCTCTGGGTATTAAGCGCGTTATAAATAACCTATCATATCATGTCTCCCTCTTGGTCGGTCTCCATCATACATTCAGCTCATTTCACATGAGCCGATAATAGGGAGCTTTTCCAGTATCCTCCTCGGTTTCTCGCCCACGCACTCCGCGCTCACGAAGTGCAGAGAAAGTGCCTTGGATCTTTTCAGCTTTCTGATCTTGAGCTGGGGACCTGCAGCACCGGAGAAAGGGAGGAGAGGCTGGAGAGGGGGGGGGGGGGGGGGTAATAGAAGCCTGCTCGTCTGAAGGCGAAACAAGATGTCGCACCGAAAGGGATAATCCGTTTAGAAGCGTCAGGAATACAGCACCCTCCAGCCAGCACACTTTAAAGCCAGGATTTATTCCTGTGCATCCGCAGTGATGCTGCAATGGATTTTACTTGCAGGCTGCAGAAATTACTGAACCGAGGACAACCCTCAGGTGATGTGTAACCCAACAGAACTCTAGGTCGATCTCCTTGGTGCACTGCAGGGCTTGGATCTGCCAGGGACCACAGAGGCTTCCTTCACCTGCCCGAGAGGTGATTTGGTCGAGATTATTTTCTTGAAGTAGATTTCATCGAGAAAAAAAATAAGGTATGTGTGATTTTGCCACAAATATATGCGGGGCGACCCCTGCATACCCCTCTTACTCTACCTACACCCAATATTAACCTAAACCCACACCCACATACATTCGCAACAAAAGCAGGTTAAAAAAAAAATAATAAAAAAAAATAAAAAAAGACTGAGCAAATATGCTGCAGCTAAATATCCAATTCCCATTGTCAAAGACTTCCCATGAACCGATTGTTGAGTCATGACAGTTTGTGAGGCTAGATTAAGCCTCGCACAACTATCATGACAACGATTGAACAAAAAAGACATAAGCATTGCAAAGGCACCAGCTATGGCCTTTGTAACCCGCTTCCTCCACGGTCCCAAGCAGGAGGTGTCAGGGTAGCCGCCTGCAGAGCCAGATGAGGGAGCAGTGGTGCATTACTCCGCTCTTGCATAACAGCATTATCAAGGAACGCGCCTTTGCAGCCACGCTGCCTTTCACAGCAGAGCCCTTTAGGAGGCCAAGTGTGGTACGCGGACAAAGGAGCATGGTTGCTCAAAATGTTGGAGGGCTGGATGACAGTTTTAAAAGCCAGTCATGGGTGGGGCCAGTAGCCCATTCTGCCGTTGACCCCATTTCTTACTCATTGCCCAGGAGGCTGAACAGATATTCCACCTCCCTTTGTACTATTAGATGCATATTTCATCCCAATTCAGGATATTTATTTCACAAACAGAGAAAATAATTGGAGCCGTGGGCCACCTAAACGCCGAGCCCAGCAGTAAAGACTCTGGCTTCATCATAGGGGATATTTCCTGGGCAGGCTCTTGCCACGTTAATGAGGAATTGTCTGCTCTCCCAGGTGAGAAATGCGACAGGCCCCAGAGGAAGCACCCCTTTCCCATTGGCACCCCTGGGCTGATCGTAAACTGTAGAGTGATACCTTCTGCCTGCAACCTCTTCCACGTGGGAGGGCTTAAGCCCTCCAAAGCCAGGTGGTGGCAAAACCACCGACTGTGTGGGGCCTCCATAACAGCCTACAGCAGATTGAGGTACATCCGACAGCAGCAATGCGCCTGGCTCTCTGCGTCAACTTTTAATGGAAGCCCTTTGTTCTCCCACTACTCATACAGCCGGACGTGGGCAGCAGGAGAAGTCCCTTTGTGGCACACACTTGGAATGAGAATGGATTGCGTTCCATAATATCACATATAGGGAAGAGCAAACAAATAACTTTATAATGCAACATTTTGAGCTATTATGGTCTAGTGTTTGTGCTGGGATAGCTACTGCATGTAGAAGATGTGCACAGTCCATCGTGCACAGAAACCAAAGTGTACATTGTCCATCGCTAACCACATTCCGCGTCTTTAAGCTTCATCCCCAGTTTTCACTGGATTGTGCTGAATTAAATGCCACCCAAGAGCCAAAATTAAAATCACACTTTGTCTTAATAGAATAGTATGTTCGCTGTAGAGTCCTTACAGCACCTATATGATCAACAATACACTTTCAGTCAATAATGAGAGCCATTTACCCACACAATCGCATAGCATATTGGAAGTCCACACAATGATTGAAACTTCAATCTGTTAAGTGCTGCGATGAATCAAGACGATTTCCGCCCTTTTCCCCCTAGAGGGAGACCTTTCCCACGGGGCCAGGGCAGTGCATCCACAGTACACGGTGCACCGAGGGAGATCACGTGGGGAGGCAAGCCCCCTCTGGGACTGGGGAAGACCATTCTCAGGGAACGTGGTTTTCCCCTGCCTTAATACATCTGGATCTGGGTTGAAAGGCCGAGTTAGAAATGTTGAGGGAGAAAAGACTGACGATTATTTTTTCGGAATAACCTTCGGTCTTTTCTCCCCTGAACATTTCGGATTTGGCCGACACCCCCACCCCCAACACCCCTCTACTTACCTAGCTTCCGACTGGCTGGTCCCTGCAACGCCCGTTCGCTTTCACTTCCGTGATCAGGAATCGGCGCTGCAGGGTCCTTTTTTTTCCCCTCTACCCGGGACAGCTGCGGGGGACACCCCCACAACCCCGGCTCACAATATAGTGAGTCCGGGAGGGGCTAGGGGGGGCTAGGGACACCCTTGCAACCTTGCAGGAGGACACCCCAGAAGCCAGCCCCCAGCACCGAATGCGTGATCTGGTCAAACCTTTCAGCTGTTCACTATTTTCGAATGCCGAAATTCGGCCAAATCACGCATTCAGTGATTTATTGTCAGTCCGTTGGGGTAATTCCATACATCCAACCCTTTCTCAAATGTCAAATCCTCCTCCCAGTTTCTAGGTAGAGCAAATGTGCTCTGTTGCCAGTGCAATCACTTTCATATACTTGACAAACATTAAACCTAAAATACAAGAATACTAAGTATCTTGCATCAGAGCTCAAAGTGACTACTGTGAAGAAGATCATTGAGTCTGAGGATCACTCGGGAGAAGCAGAGTGAGTGTCTCCCGTCTCACGAGAATACTAAGTATCTTGCATCAGAGCTCAAAGTGACTACTGTGAAGAAGATCATTGAGTCTGAGGATCACTCGGGAGAAGCAGAGTGAGTGTCTCCCGTCTCACGAGATGTGATTTGCCCGAATGAATACAGCAAGCCAGTGCATGAGTTCACAAGCAACCCAGCTGGGAGATGGGAGAATTGTTCCCTCTTTAGTAGGAAATGCAGATAAGTGGACTGGGCAGGTAGAGAAAAGCCACAACGGGAGCTGTGAACCAAAGGAAAGGAGAGCTTGAACGTGCCCCAAGCTGGACAGATCACAACGGCTGCTGTCAAGACTTACCTCTGGGCATCCCAGGCTCCGGCAAACCACTGGCAAGTAGGGATGCACCACTAGACAGAAAGAGTCATCTGCAGAACTGATGCAGACCCCGCCATTCAACCAAAAACTGTCAGAGCATCGAGTAACAACGCAGTGGCTGGAGAAACGTTGCTACCTACCAAGAAGCAGGAAACAGGTATGCTGGTTTTCCAGAAGGTGTTGAAGCTCCAGCGAAGCAAGGGGGTGAATTCAAACACTGTAAAAAGGAGGGTATGCGATCCTGAAGGGACATAACCAAGATAGCAGAATCAACAAACTGAGAGTCTGGGACCCACACACAGGTGTGGGGCAAGAGCTTAATACAAGGAAATCCTACATTTGATAACGAACTGTATCAAGTTGATACGATAAAGAATTGTAAATCCAAGAAACATATCCCTGTGAATGGTCTACTGACATTTGCCTAAGATGATCACGAGTCTAAAACGAAGGCAACCCGAGATGGAAGGAAACCGAGAACCCTAGAGGAACGAGCATAACCCTAGCATCGGAATCTTGCATTCATGAACATCTTTTATTTCATCACTTTACATTACCAGAGAGACTGGGAACTTTTCTGTTGGTTGAAAAAAACAAAGAACACTTGTTACACACGGATCATCCTTACACAGTTGCTTTAGTTTATTAGTTTTAGGGACAGAAGTAGGTTTTTGGACGCAACAGTGACAGAGGTTTTCGTTTCAAACAATTTCACTAGTTTCCTCCGAGGTAGGGAAACCCCCATTAGCTTTAGGGGTAGAGCCATTTTTCCAAACTTTTCTTAATAAAAATGTAAAGCCAAAAACATGCCACCATTGTGTCCAAGCCTTACTTATGCACCCTGGTGCCTAGTTTCATGGTGTAACCAAGAAAGATTTTCAAAGCGGTCAACTTTTAAATGAAGTGTGCATATTTTGAGTAAGAGGATGCACAGAGGGGTGGCGATTCTGGGAACAGGTTTTTGCACAGTGAAAGTTTCACTAAAGAAACGAAATAAATGCCATTATTAATTATTGCAAGTACACGCAAAAGTAAATCGGAGTGCACATTTCAGGTGAGTGGAGGGCTTTGTGAAAGATAAAATGTTTTTAAAGTGGAATGATGATGACAAGATTGTGGTAATAGAAGATTCTAAAAATGCTAAAAGTGGATGTTTTCAGGTCACGAGCACGAGAAGACGGAACCTTTTTCCGTTTGCACTGCACACATTCTGACAGTGCCATTCATGGTAAGTTAGTAAACCATCTGCAAAATCAAATTTAGACCAGTGACTTTTAAATATGGGACTTGCACGTGTAAGGACATTTTTGTGGCTCGGCGGCACTTCAGTGGTTGGAGCAGAGTAGTCTTAGAAGTCATGGGCGCCGTGGCAGACAACTCTGAGGTCCCCTCTCCTCCTTATGGCATCAGGCTAATGGTGCTGCTCTGCTTCGCAATGCCAGGGAAATTAGACACATCAAGATCGCCTTTCCAAGATGGGGACTCTTCACTTCCTTTTCCGGCTTATGGTGGGCAGATGACCAGGCTTCACTACATTACCTTATTGGTTTCTCCTTTACTTCCCCGTCCACTTTGTACTTTTTTACAATCGCTTTTCCTTTAAATCATTAGCCTGCTTTTTAACTCCTACCTTCACCCCAGCTTCTTACTGCCTTCTCCTACCACCCCACCAATATCCAGCACCCCGCTGCTTTGTCCTACCTTAGCTCCAGTAACCAATGTCCTTTTGGTTTCTCCTTCCTCGGCACCAGTATCCAGAGTCAATCAGCCCTCTCCCGTCTCAGTTTCCTGAAGTATGCTGCATGCCAGCTGCTTCCCCGGACTTCCTTATCCTTTCCACCCTGTTGCATATTTCAACAGTACTCAGCACTGCTCCTTCCCTGCACCCAATTAATCTCTGCATACCTGTTACAGAACCATTGGCCTTATCTCGTCTCCGCCTCTCAAAGTTGCCAACAGAGAGCCATTTTGAATTTATGCAACCACTGCCATAGTTAACTGTGTCCCAATTCGTTTTCTCCTTCTACAGAGTTCCAGTGTATTTTCCATTTTCTCTGTCAGTGGATAGATTTCCCACCTGCGATTTAAGTAATCTTTGGGACAGTCATTGGGGCCTCCTGGTGACCAGATCAGTATCTGATGGTGTCATTCATAAGATAAACGGCAATGTTTCTTATGTGGGGGGAGACAGGCTGATCGGATGCATACTGTGGAAAGAGTGCTATTGTGAATGGGAAACTTTGATTCTCTTGTGGAAAACCATTTTTTAGCACAGAAACAATGTTGCAGGTTTTTTGGGAGAGTTGGAAACAACCATGTAATATGGACAGGTCATGGAGTCATCTGGCTCCTACTGCTAGATGGTGTCTACCCAAAGGGCATGAATGAAACCAGATCATGCATACTATTTTTAGATGAGTCTACAATATATTTGTTAAATTAGAAAGAAGGTTCAGCAGCTAATGAAAGAGATTGCCCCATTCAAACATCTTGGATATAGGTTGGATTCCAAACATTGGAAATCGTTGCAGTCAAACACATCAGGCATCTAAATCGCTTGTGTCCTGCTCCGATTCAGAGAGGATATCAATTTGTCCAGCAGAGCGATTTACATGACAGTACTTGCAATAACCCAGCAGCAAGTAATATACGCGCTTACAATGAAATTCGGGAGGGTAGGAGATTTTACCTAATTATTTGGCGGATTAGAACAGAGACAGAATCTGTGGACAACATTTTCAGATTCTTCAGCATAGAAATTGCATGCATATTCACGAGAGGCCAAAGGTTGGGAACAGTCTGCAGCAAGAGCTCCAATCACTAAAGAGCTCTCATGGGTTTCAGGTTCAAATCTTAGAACTGAAGTACCGTGGGAGTTTGGACAATGAAAGCATAAGCAAGCATGCATACATTGAGCCTTTCCAATGCCAAAATAAAGCAGGCCATCAGCACTTTGTGACACTTACTGTTGGTCAGGGCATCGCTACTATAGATTTACTAGCACTAGTCCTACCGCACAGGGACGAACATGCCCATAGTTAACTCTCCGACTCTTCAATAAGGACATTCTCCTACAAATTAAGAGTCATCTTTAAGGACACACAGTTTGTAAGGCCAGCACCCATTCTGCACCCACGATGAACATCGATAAGAAAAAAAAAAATAGCAATCCACTATTGTGTGATAAAGTACTGAGTACATTTGTATTGCTGGTACCCAGTTTCACGCCACCCTTTCAGATATGCATCATGAAATGCGATAGGCTCACACCGAGACAAGCTCCAAAAACATTACACCTTTTTGGGACAAAATAGTGCCAACAAATAGAATGGTGAGCTGATGATTTTATATACAGTTTACTTGATAGCCAATTCCAATGCAGCAACTCAGCTCAACCATCCCATTAAAACATAATACCAACAGAGACCTTCATGTCGCTCTGCCATAGTTGGTGCCCCCCTTTCTGAAGTAAGGCAATGCAAGGATTTAGTCATTCTCCGATAAAGAGAATATTGTAGGAACTTGTATAGTTGCCAGAGAAGCCTGCCTTTTTCCACATGCCAAATCGATGAAGCAGATATAGCCAATATATTTACACGTGCTAGTTCCTCCGATTACAATCTTTGACATTTTAAAACTTTAACTTCCATTTCAGAGCTGGTGTTTTTTCAATTTCTCCAGCATAAATGGTTTTCAAAAGGGTTCCATTGAACAACTCTCTCCTGACTGCCGCGTGACCACTAATTGATGCATGCATTTGCTACGGTAACTTAAGTTGCAACAGTTTCTTTATTTCCAAACTGAGTTTATGAATCTGAAAGCGGGGTCATAAGGTACGATTTTTGAGTTACGTGACAAAAATAGGAGGGAATTTGTCCCTCCCCCCACCCCCCAAGGGGGTGTCTCCCTCTGGGAGGCTAGGGAGGAGAGCCCGCACTGCAATACCCTCCCTAAGGGTAGAGAAGTGGGACCTCACTGGGAGGGACTACCCCTTTGGGGACAAGGACTCCCGTTGGTGTTGAGCAACTCACTCAAGCTGGATACACAATTCCTACATGGGATGTGTTACACCACAAGAAGACATGAACTCTTACAACTAGGATGAATAAACTACCAAAGGATCCTTTGGAAAAGGGTAATGTCCTTTTAATCATTGCGTACACTATACATGGAAGAGTATGTTAAAGGACACACCCAGAGAAGGAGGAGAGAGCAGCAGGAAATGAGAGAGGGAATTGCCAACGCAAGCTGAGCAAGATAATCAGCTGTGTGACAGCTGACTAGAACCAGGAAGCCAGCAAGTTTCAAACTTGCTCGCAAAGGGCAACACGGGACGCCAGACATGCAGCGGTCCCGAATGCTGAGAAGACGGCAGGACAGATGCCCAAGAGGAGGTGGTGGCAAGACCATGGGGAACTAATCCATGGGGGGGGGGGAAACAGTCGGTCCGAAGAACGTTGCTGATACCACCAGCAATGGGAGGTCTCCCGACATCCAGAAGTGCAGTTGAGCACCGGGAACCAAAGAGAGAGAAAGAAAAGCCAAACGCCAAAAAAAATATGACGTCTCCAGTGCATAATGAGAGAGTGAGTTCCCGCGGGGGAAACCCTCTGAAAGCATTCTCTGGCAAGAACTATGGTAAACGGAAGGAACGGGAAGAGTCAAAGTAATCATCTTGCACAGTTAACTCGTCCCAGTAGAGAATGCAAAATGAATTACCTTTGAAACCAAATAAATACAAACCTTGGGAATGAAGAAACAATAATTACCATACAGTGAACTCGTCCAATTAATGGATATGAAAAGGAGTTTAAACCTTTGAAACCAAGTATATATGTAGCTTCCGAACTGAGGGACAATCGCTATATTGCATAGTTAAGTCATAAAAAGGGAGTCAACGTTTAAACCAGATAGATACAAAGCTCCTGAATCATGAGAAAAGCCGGATAGGAATCTGGGAAAAGAATGGGGATCAGTGTAAGAAAATACCCAGGGAAAAAAAACTCCATCCTGTACCAGAAAAATTTGAAAATAAAGAAAGATAATTCTAAAACTAAAGCAGGAACACACCTACAGAATCAAGTGATGCAAGAAAAGTGCAACTGTGATAATCTGAGAGCAGAAAGCTCGCATCAAAACCAAATTCCCTCAAACGGATCAACAACATACATACAGTTGTGACACATTGAATGTTAATGTTGGTAACTTTTAGGCAACAGGTTTTTAAAAAAAAGAATACAGGAGGGATATAGACTCCCTGCATCCTTGCATACCAAGTGGTACTGCATGTTGATATTGTGATCTACGATTTGCTTATATGGGGATTATGCTTAATAAATCTTACTCCTGGGGTATTGAAACAGCATTCAAGACTACACGCAGTTAAGGATGTGCAACATTGAGGACATGGATTGCTAATGATCCGTGGTGTAGCACAGAATACATTCCTCTGCAAGCTGTTAGGACACCATTTTTGATTAAAGATATCACAGTATTTGGAGCAGTTAAGTGGATTGGGGTGAAACCCTTGGGCAAGGGCCTAACTCTGACCAATACTAGAGCAGAAGAGGCCAAATACAGCTAAGTGCCCCCCAACCCACCCGGATCAAATTAATAATAAGACCAAATGAGCAATCCAGGGTCTTCCTCCATGGGAGTAGGCCATAGAAGCAGCAGCATGGTTGGCACGGGAACAGTCTGCAGAACATACAGCATTTCCCCTGCAGCTCTTTTTTTGCAGATTAAAGCCCTCAGGGATGACTGTGGTATTGCAGTTGCATGTTATAGTTCTTGCTAATTAATGCATTTTATTGCTGCAGGGCCAACATATTTCTAATTGCGTTGTGTGACTTTTATATTGTGGATTGTGTATTTTTGATTTTGACAGGTAGTGCTTCATAATAATGCACAATACGATTGAATGGACCAAGTTCTTTGCTGGAGGTAGAACGGTTGGGAGGTCCGGACGCAGTCCTACTGCCTTCAGCACTAAGCCAGACAACCATTGACAATGAATATGTTTAGCAGAGAATTTAGACCCAGGCTTGCAAGAATTTCAGAAGCACACTGTCCCTCCAATTAAAACCAATTTACATGGCGTTTACCACAATTTGCAATCCAGGTCTAGAACACTAAATCTACCAGTGTTGATCTCAAAAACGATCAACCTGAATGGTCCACCCTCTGGCCTAAAGTCGGGCAGCAGGACGGCCGCTGTGCTATGCTGCATATGGTATGCACAGGAGCCCTAGTGCAGAGCTCAAGCAGAGTAATCCACTTTAGGAGTCAAGCGGGCACTTTGAAGTGTCCAACAGCGACTGTCCCATAGAGAACTAGGTTGCGTTTGTGGATACATCAGTATTTGCTTGTGTTTCATTAGGAGATGCACCTGACTTGGTTTTTGTGTAGCATTTTTCGGGCGAAGGCTAGAAAATCAGGGGGCAGATCTAACGTTTGCAATAGCGCTAAAAAAATGTTTAAAAATGCACGAGTGCACGTTACTTCATTACATATTACCCAAGCAGCAAAACTGGTGGCAACAGGTTTTTCCCCAACCCATACCACTTAAGACTTCTGCAGTGGGATTAAATGGTTTTACCCGGTTTTTTTGCAAGTGTGAAAATGAATAGAGCATATCGAGCTTGATACATATTTAGATGGGACCAGGACCCTTGTGCATAACGTTTTGGGCCAACCGGGCAAATTAACAAAAGAAAAATCAGTTTGTGGGTTTAATCCATACGGAATTCTTTTCTTTTTTAATTTAAATACTCTACTCTTCCAACGTGAAAATTGTGCTATAGGTTTAATGCAAAAAATATGTTTCCTTTTAGTTCACAGTGCAAACAAAGTACAAAAAAGTCAAACCGCCTTACATTTGCCGCCTTGCTTTACAGATCCGCCAGAGCGCCAAGAAACCACGCAGGCACAAGAAAACAGTATAAGAACCTTTAATTTAACATAACATTCTCTATTATACAATAAGCAAACATGGTGCATAACGTATTTGCATCCTTTCTTTGCACTGGTGCAAACGTTAGATGATCTGGCTCCAGCAGGTGCCCGAGGTGTATACCCAAGGACTTTTTCACCAGACACTTATCCAAGATCTGTACTTCATAGCCAAGGATCCCAAAGCAAAACCTTACTATCCCTACCAAGAAGCAGGCTTCATCGTGTTGCCTCAACAATAGGAATACCACCAGAGGGGAACTGGCTCGTCTAAGAGCAAGTAACTGGCAGCAGTGGCATTTAGATCTGGAGTAGGAGAAGCAGGGAGTAAGTAAAAGTAGGGAGTTGGCTTCCGATGGAAACCAATGCATATATACGTGCTCCAGAGAGGAGAGCAAAACAGAGAGAAAGACGGAAAGGAAGAACACCCCATTATTTCCTAGGAGAGAGCCAGCATGTTTTTGGTGAGAAATCTTTCAGACTTGGTGTTTCAAAATATGTTGGGCAAAAAGTTACAAGTTAACAATAGTCAAGCAATGGTGCTGAAGGTGTGCCATTGCCAGATGGGTCATGGCCAGGCCTCGTTTTCCAGTGAAATTTGGGCTGCGTGTTGGACAAAGACGATACAATTAGCACCATTACACACCGCAGTGAAGCTACATGGTGGACCGGCACTCTGATGGGAGGCGGGCGAGTTGACATAGCCACGCTGAAACGAGGGACTTTCTGAAGCAGTTTTTCTATATGTGAATTCATCTTTAGATATAATATTACCCTCAGACGCTTTACTTCTTTCTGGTCAACAGCCGATGAGATTTTCGATACCCAAGATTATCCTTTCGGAACCAGTTCTCCAGATAGTCAGAGGGACTGCATGCTTCTGGTATTCCATGGAGAGCACTGTCACATCCATAGCACATATTGGTCCTTCAGTGGGGATTGAAAAAGGGGTGCCTTCACCTCAGAGCTTTGCAGCAAAATCCCTGGTCTTTTACATATGGATGTGCCACCACCACAGGCATTTCAGGCTTCACATATTAACACAGCCCGTTGACTCACTATGGGCCACTGCAACTTTTGAAGGGATCTGTTACTCCGCTACTGCTTTCCTAGGCCTCCTCCATCACTACAGATCACAACACAGCTCTGCAGCATCACTGGCACGGTTTACGGCGGTTTGTGATGATGGTGTTTGGCAGAAAAAGAGGGCCAAAACTTGTACAAGCCAACCCAGCATCTGCCACAGCATGACTGTGCTTAGTGTCAATTAAGAAGAATATTACATACTTTGATTGGGAAGTTCTTATTTTCGCAACTACCATCCCCGAGGTAAATTAGGCTGGGGCTTTATGCAACAGAGAACAATTCTGCCCGATGAATATGCATAATCAGTTATGCTCAGGCACAGCATGTAGTTAAATTAAGGCAGGTAATCATTTTAATCCAATGCACAATACAGTATCATTTAAACAACACCCCTCACCCCCAAAACACTAACAAAAAAAAACCCATCCTCCAAACATTTATACTTGGGGATTATTAGAGACTTCTCTTAACTAAATTCTAACTAAATATTGTGTTGAATTTCAAAAGCTTTTTCCATCCCATTTATAGAAACCAATCTTTCAACCCCAGACTAGAAACTTTCGCTATATTTAAACCTTCACTTCACGATAAATTCACCAAAACCTCCCTCATTTGGAGGGTGCTTCCCGACTTGTAATCAATGACGTGGAACCCCGGCAAAACTCCCCCATAATTTTAGAGATATAAAACGGCACAATGATGAACTATTGTGCAGAACAGTAATTCCGCTGCTTCCACCAGCTGCACCACTAAACAAACCCTCTAATAGTGCCATCGAGCTCTGCTGGGAAGTAGAAAAGCTCTGTAGTGCTACATCGCACCATTAGTCCCCCTCGCCCCCAACTCGGACTACAGCTTGCCATTTAAGACAATATTAGGGATTTCCCCCCAGGCCACACAAAAAACATAGTCAATGTCGCCCACAGACTTGTCATGGACGATCAAAAGGCACCCAATACGTGGGTGAGGAGGAGACAGCTGAACCCTCCCGTTACCCCACCACTAACAGTGAAGATTAAGCAGTAGTGTACTCCTAGCTTGATTGGTTTTGTTCGGTCATCCACAGTAATTTTAAACCAATCAACAGCCTTACCAGAGACAACCAAACCAACCAGTCGGATGGATCATCCACAGCGCCCCTTGATACTGAACGTGGGACAGGCAACCGTCGTATGTAGGCCGCCTACACATTTTTCACAATTTTAAAACATTGTTAAAAAGCATCAGCATAGGGAGGCGATATGAACCTCTAAAACACTGACTTAATAAGCAGTGGCACCATCGAGAGGAAACAAATAGACTTGTACAAAATGTAACGCTTCAGAAATTAGGCTTCAAATTGGGTCGTGGAGGCAGCCACCGTTCCCACTAGATGAGGTCATGTTTCTGCTGCAAAATATCAAGAGTAGACTGGCCACCACAGGGCACTTTCTGGCATGGCTGCCTTTACAAATCATCAAGGACTGCCGGGAACATGAAGTGCTACAAAGCCATTATGAAATGAGCTAATTTGCACCTACCATGTGCAGAATGTGGTTTTGAAGTGTTTTTTTTAAGCATCTCTTCGCTTGTCTTTAAATGAAATTTGTTTTTACCCCTTTTCTAGGTTTCTTTTCATGTCATCATCCAATGTTCTTTCATTCAGTCCATCTTTCCATTTTTCATATTTTTGCAGATTGCTTTTGATCTTTCATTGTATTGTTCCATTATGCCACTTTCCCTTTTATTTCACTCAATCCTTCCATGTTCTCATCATACCGTCATTGTCTTTCCTCTCTCCATCGTTGCTGCACTCTATCATATTCCTTCATTGCATATTTTCTTGTAAGCATCATTACTTCCCATCATTTCATACTTTAATTTCCTCTTTTCAGTCGTGATATTTCCATCTTTTATTCTTCACCTTCATTCAATATGTTCTGCCACCCATGATACTTGGAGTATTTCCCTGATTCCGTCCCCCTCTCCCTCTTCCATCTACTTGCCTTTCCTTCCACCTTTCATCCCTACCGTCATTGTACTTTGTGTCAATCTCCCCGCCATATATCCACCCGTTTCCCTCCCACTCTTGTCTCTTTTGCCCTCCAATCTCTTGTTCCATGTCTCAACTAGTGGGCACCTGGAGCTCCTACGTGCTGAACATTTTGAAGGGATTCTCATGTGTGCAGTCTAATGGGTAATTATAATTGTGTATTTGTAAAGTGCATATACACAAGTGAAGTGCTTCAAAGCGCTTCAAGGAGGGAAGGGAACAAGGGAATAACGTCGTCATTTTTAGGCCTTGAAGACAATAACTAGCATATTAGGCCAGTGGCATATCCACTAGTGTAAGTGTGTGACAAAGATTGGGGGAAAGGGAAAATTACACACAGAACAAACAACCGTACTAGGACGTGCAAGTGCGCAGACAGGAAATGGGAGGGGAACAAGTGTGCACAGTCCATTAGGGGCCTGTGTTAATTGCAGAGTGGTTGCCCCTCTCATGGAACATATTCCAAGTGCAGTAGTGTGAAGCAGAGTGCAGAGGCCGGGAGACAAGTGCAGGTCTGTCGGGAGAGCCTGGGACCTGTGAGGCTCTGGAGGTGCACCAGGCGACCAGTCAGCAAACTGAGTAGGATGGGGAAGAGAAAGAAGGAGGGAAGCAAGGGAAAAAGAGAAGGAGGCTAGCAGGGGAGAGGGAGAAGGAGAAAGAAGAAGAAGGTCTTGAGGAGTTTCTAGAACTCAAGGAAGTCTGGCTTGAGACGGAGAGAGGCCGTTTCAGAGGGAGGCACCCGCAGAGGATAAGGATCAACCCCCAAATCTCTGTTGGAAAAACTGCTCACTCGCAGAGGATTGGAGGAGGCCGAGCGGAGGGCTCCAGAAGGAGAGTATTTATGAAGAGAGCTTTGTATATAGTAAGGGCCCCGACCCCAGAAAGCGGTGTGGACTATGCAGAGAGACTTGAACTTGATTCTTGCAGCCACAGGGAGCCAGTGAAGTGATTTCAGCCCTGGAGAGATGCAGTCCCTGGGCTTGAGGCCAAGGATAAGTCTTGCAGTTCTGTTCTGGATAAGTTGAAGACGTCAGAGAGTAGAGGTAGGAAGATTGAGAAAGACTGTTGCAGTAGTCCAGTCTGGCGAGAACCAGGGCTCTGGAGACGGTGAGCCTCTGTGGTAGGGGGAGGGGCTAAGAAAAGGTAGAATACCTCAGAGGCGGCGCAGCTGGTAGTGGGACTTTTTGCACATGTTCGAGATGTGAGAAGAGAAGGAAAGAGTGGAGTCGAAGATGACCCACAGATTCTTTGCCTCACTGGTGGGTGAGGGGACAGGACCAAGGGAGGCTGGCCATATGTTGGCAAGCTGGAGCAGGGGTCCCAATGAGGATGATCTCCGTCTTACTGGCATTGAGGCAGAGATCATTAGCAGCACACCAGGACTGAATTGCGTACAGACAGTCAGGAATGAGCAAGGAAGAGGCCGAGGGTAGCCTGAAGGAGAGCTGTGCGTTATCTGCAAAACACTGAAAGTTGGAGGTGAAGGCAGAGATCTTTTGGGCCAAATGGGCCATGTTGACATTGAAAAACCAGGGAATAGATTGGATCCCTGGGGGACACCACAAGTAGAGAGAGATACATACTTGTGAAGGACGGTCAGAGCGAAAGGACGCTAGCCATGCCAGAGCCTGATCTGTGATTCCCAGGGTATCATGGAGACCAGGATGTTGTTGTTTACCGTATCGAAAGCAGGAGAGGTCAAGGCGAATTAGGACAGAGGAAGAGTTAGAATCAAGGTTTGAGAGCACGTCTTCACAGGTGTTCAGAAGAGCAGCTTCTGTGCCTCTAAATGCACTAAAGCCAAACTGGTGGTCATGGAGACAACCAACAGATTCAGTGTGGAGGAAAAGCTGAGAGATAGCCAACAATTCTCCAGGAGTTTGCCCAGGAAAGGAGTGATGGAGATTGGGCGGTAATAGATAGTATTGTACCTCCTGATTGAAAACAAGCTTTTATAGGGTTTTTTCTGAATTCAAATTAAATGTGGCATTTGAAACACTGGCCCTATCAGAAATTACCATCGATTTGTGCATTAGACAAATTAAAATGAGTGGCAGATTGATGGAATTACAATGTTTGCCCATTTTGAGTACAGTTCAGAAGTTTTGCATCATATTTGAAAATGACAAATGTTAGGGCTTTTTGTTGCGTGTGCAAAATTGTTATACACTGGGCATGGTCTAAACAAATAAAACATTTTTAAAAAACGTTTAAAAGACAGACAAGGGTAGACCATCCTACCTGTCCAAGTATGATCAGAGCAATCATGTACCAGCTCCGATGACTAGTAGCAAAGCTTTTGCACTTTTCCAAGCAAGGATAAGATAACAGCTTGAAGTATTACATCTGAAGGGAACGTAGCATATTGAACAGTTCACACTAACAAAATAATGTTCTATTATTCATTACCCACAGATCCATGTCCTTTCTTCCCCTAAGCAATAAGGAATATCACATTTGTGATGGGTTTTATGCAAATGGGAACAATTACAACATCTTGTGAACCTGTTGAAGTGTTCAAGAGCCCTCATCAATGTAGTCACCTGATATTTTAAATGTCATTATTAATGCCTTTTACATGTAAACAAAACAACACGCAGGTGAATGGAGCGGTTTTCCAAACTCCCACAGTGTCTTTTCAGACATCGGTTTCAGGGCTGGTCGTATATGCCGTTTAGCAGAGAACCTACCCTACCATGAAATCTTTAAATTACTTCCATCCATGTAAGCTGGATGTAAAAAGGCAGAGTAACGAATAGGAAAAAGATTCTCTTAAAGGGTGAAAAAAACGGGCCATGTATATTAGGAACCATGCAGATGCAATACTAAAAGTTATTCTAGGGTAGAGAGCGACAAACGATGCTATCTTAGGCGCAGAAGAAATCACTAAAATTGAATGAGAAATATGGCTACTAATCATTCATTAAAAACAACATCAAACAGACTGGTAAAAGTGCTAGTTTGAAGTCTGAGATTTTCTAAAGTGTCGTTCAATAGATATGGCACAAAATGCAACTTGAAGAAAGATGAACGTGGAGGAGTTTGTGTTGTTGATCAGTTCAAAGAAGAGAAGAAGAAAAGAAAGCAGCGAGGCAAGGAAAGGAGGGGGGCGTAAAGTATGACAAAGAAAAGGAGAGCAAGAAGAACATGAATAGACAAGGAATTAATGGACGCAAAGGAAAGAACGAAATAAGGAACAGCGAGAAGGGAAGAAGAGATTAATGGAACATACAAAAACAGTAAAATAATGAGAAAATGGGAATACAGAAGAAAAAGAGGGGAAACCCGTGTGCTAATTAAGAATGAGTCCATTTCACAATTGTATCCTTGCACTATATGTTTCCTGCAATCGAGTTCATTATTTATACTTTCTAGCAGCGGCCATGGTGGACACAGCTGATCAAAGTCACCGTCGTGGCCAGTCAACTCTTCTACTGGCACTTTGTAACAGAAGTCATGATCTCACCCAAGGTACTGGAAAACAACGCTGCTTCAAGGAGCCAACTGAAGGGCTCATTTTTGGGGCGAGCTAAAATGTCTGCACGTCTGTTGAGGGGGTTTCAGGATGCGACTGGCGGTTACTTCCGCATTTTTTAGGTGGACAGTGCCCTTTTAAACAGAGCATCATGGATTAAGATAAAGCTCAAAACTGCCTACATTTAATTCTCGAGCTATCATCTGGGTTATATTTATGGAAAACTGAAAACCAAGCTTTAGCTGGAGCGCCTCCCAAGCAGGGCACATCATTCACATTCCTGCATAATGGAAACATCTTTTAGCATTGGATTAGTAAAATACCATCAGGGACGCCAGAAAAGCACACGCATTTACAATTGCAGCCACAGTTTTGCAGCTTTTCTATTGGTAAATTACCAACCAAGCTCAACTGCCAAAACGACGGCGGGTGTTGGGATGCCCTCCACATATAATGGGGGATTGCCTGGAATTCCGTTCCTATTTTTGCCTCACCTTATGCTTTAGAACAATTTGCTTTCATGTATTCTGGCAGCTCAGCTCATGCCTGCACCATCTATACTCCAATGATTGCGAAAGCGTGAAACACACGCCAGGAGTTGATTTTGCTTGTACCAGGTTGGCTTGCATGGCATTTTACCAATCCACAAACTGTAATACTGTCCCTGGAATGGTAAAGGGCGGTCAGATTCTGTAGAATCCGATGCTAAAACGCACGTGAGCTGGTGAAGTGGGGCACTTGTTGGGGTGACCGATTATGTACCTCTTGGGATGCTCTCCTCATAAAAATGGAATTTACCCGAGAGTCATTTTCCTATTTTTGCATATTTTTTGAGTGTGACAGATCTCAGATGGTACATTCGGATTTCTATAAAGTGCAAACATGGTGCAGAATGTTCATGCCTGAGAATTACGCTAATGTTTTTGGTTTTGTTCAGTTAAATCCACCCAGCCAGAGATGAAACGTGCATTGTCTCATGAGCAACCGCAGAGCCAGAGGTCACAGTGCTGTAGAAGGAGGCTGCACCGAATGCATCGCCACCGCTGTATGCATACCAGTTGTCTTACATTTCTAAAGCTTCCCCAAAAATCAATAAGGCGACTCCATGTGTGTTGATTCCCAAGCATGCATTGCCGACAATGATGTGGTTAAGGTGTCATGCCAAGTCCCACAGTACCTCTGAAGGTCACAGATTCCTCGAGGGCTTGGATACAGCACCCATCCATGTGTCTGACCTCTCTTGGGCTGCTTAGTTGAGCCTTGCCAGCCACCCAAGGCAACGGCAACATGCATCTCTTAAGCTAAACTCCCTAGAATTTTCAAACCACATCGACTACAGTCACCAAGGGCGATACAACCGAGGAAAAAGCGCATTGAGGCCACACAAGCGGGGAAAGAGCGCTATATAAATAAGCAAATACAATACAAAACAATAAAGCTTCAGGATATCTGCGGCTACGACCTTGCTGCATGTGCAGAGCTTGGAATGTTTTTCCAAAATCACACCAACATCTCATAATCCCGATCTGTAAATGAGAGTAGAAGTCAGGAGACTGGCACATATTGAGATCATAGTTTGAGTAACCCCTCAGCGGCTCTAGGTAGCACAGTATTGTTGATTTGTGTGGTGCCAGCTGCAAAACTGTAGTTACTTTGTAGCGCTCCAAGAAGGGAGAGGAATCAAACGCCTCATGCACATGCCTTGGTACTTTCAGATCAGAAGTACTCACCAGGTGGATTGAGACACACAGAGCGAACATCATTTTCACAGGATCACAGTTTTTGTAATCTGGTGACGGCGAAATGGCAGTCTCCTGGCCTCAAATTTCACATCTCCTCAGAAGATGGCCCAATATAGAAATCCCCCGTACCGCCACCCCTTCAGTTTCCCTCAATATCCAAAACAAACACAGACATGTTAAATGGCTGGCTTGAGTTCTGCACTGCTCACCAAATCCATTTAACATAGACATTGTTTTGTTTGTACCTCTGATGCGACCCTCACAGACAGCCTGGTTGTGCTTGAGGCTGGCATGAGCAAGGGGACTACAGCAGCAGGGCAGGGAACAGCAGTGAACTAAGAGGGGACCTTTTGGCTACCACTAGCCGCGCCAATCTCAGGGTGGAGTTTGGGACCTTCTGGGGTGGCTAGGGTGCCAGGTCTGGGACCCAGCCCACTTAAATCCCGTTTTGGGGCTCAGAATGCATCCACTGCACCCGGCCAGCATTCGCTTCGGGAACTCTAAAACCAGAACTTAAGTTAATACATTTGGGACAGACCTTTCTGCCAACCCACTGTAATCTTGTTTCTCAAAGAAGCTTTTGAAGCGGATTTTAACAATTGAAATATATATTTCTTAAAACAGGAAGCAAAAATAATATCACTTTTTTAAAAAATTGTTACCAGAGAGAATTGTACAATGTTCAATTGTATGGAGAGAATTAGAACAGTATGATCAGCATGTTTTTGAATAAATGGGATATTCCACACTGAATATATTGCTACATTTAAATGTTATGAATTTAAAATATTCAGCAATGCATACGTATAGTATGTACTGTGCATAAACGCACGGTTTTCGGATTTCCAATGGACCCAGTACAAAGTGCTGTGGATTTTGATAGGCCTCCCAACACCAAAGTGGAAAAAAAGGCGCATTAACCCAATGGCTAGCATTGCGTTTGAATAAACGTTAAAAAGAAACAAGTATTGCATATGGTTTGGAACCAGGCGTGACTGAGTGAATGTAAATGTTTATCAGGACAGTGGGTCAGGGGAAGAGTTCAAAAACAATTCATGTCTTTTTCCCAATTAGCCATCTAGTATGGATGCTTCCTATGGCTCCCCACGGGGACGTATTAGATGTAAAAGCGGAGCAGCCACGGTGTCTGCAGGTGCGCGAACAGGTAGTGTCGCGAGAAGCCAGTCTAGTAGTACACTGCTTCACAGAGCTCTGCCAGCACAACTCAGACAATGACTGGACTGCTAGCCCAGCTACTAAGACTCGCACATCTGTGCAAGGGCACCTGGATTCTCCCCAACAGCAACCCCGCGTATTCCAAAAGTAGGGCGGCGCTCTTAAACACAGAACTCCCTGCAATTGCCGCACTGGGTCCCAAACACGGTCCTGGAACTGCGCATTGACCAGTCGAGTGCGGCCTACAAACTGGGCATAAGATAAGCAGGGGATAAAGCACAACTGTGCACGGGCGAGGTACTACCTCGCCAGTGAGGGTGTGCACACCTACAATCATGGTGACCCCGGAGGAGGGGAAAGGGACTTCGAAGAGATATATACTACCAGCTCGCGAGTAATGTGCGTGCTGATTATTTTGAAATAGTTCCATCCCATGTCGCAACCTATACTGCTTAACATTTGCATAAACGAAATGACGGAGAAAGTAACGCTGCGCGTTTCTCGTGTGCGTTAATAACGGGCATGCACACATCATAAGCACACCGTCAAAACGTTCTTATAGAAATCCAGGTCTCCCCTCGCTGTACCAGGATGTACAGACATCCTACCACGTTTACTGCTAGTGGGTGGCGGAGCGAGGGGGCTATAGCCCCGGGTCCTTTGGTTGTAGCCCCGGGTAGAAGCTCAGGTGCTATAACCAAAAAGCTAGCTAGACCAGAGTCCCGACATAAGCGTAGCACCGGGTTTTTTCAAGACCTAGCAACACCCCAAAGTCAAACACAGCTCTGACACTGAACATCATCAACATAAACTATGGGTATTTAAGTGCCCCGTCCCCTGCTTCCAGAACTAAGACCCGCATATAGCGCTGACAACGCCCCTCAATCCATCCTACACGGCATCAGCTCCTTTTACTCCAGAAATATACCACGCACACCCCTTTAGTTCCAATGCAGTTCAGACCCCAGCCGCAGCATCGACTGCGTTTCTAAACAGTCAAATAAAACGGTATCATTAAGCCTCGGTATTTGCGTGCAGCCTTATTTTCGGCTCTTCCAATTCACTTGAGACTGGGCTTGCAGCACCCAGGTAGAGCTGAGCCTGGGACCCCATAAACATGAACCCCGGGCTTCGGAATCCCCCTGCTCTCTTAAGTTCTGAAAACCACAAACGCAGGACAAACAAAGCACACCTCTTGCGTGCCCTGCGTTGCCCAACAACCACACTTCGTCACTTTCCCCAATGCAGAGAGACACACAGTCTTACTGCTGCACGCAGACCCCCCCCGCCCCGGTGGTGCCAGCGCCGATTGGAGATCTCACCCCAATCTTCCTGCAACGCAGCCGGCTAGCAGTGGGGAAGCGCTGACCCTTTGTGTCGACCGAGTACTACAGTTCCCAGCGTGCACTGGGTGCTCGCATGTGTCCTAACTGCTAATTGGGAGAGCTCAGCTGGCAGGAGTCAGAGAGAATGACTTGGAGGATCACAGGGAATGTCCTCCCCCTCGCACAGGCATCCCTGATAGACCACCCCATGGCTGCAGACCACCCCATGGCTGCAGACAACAAACCAGTCTCCCCTGCACTAGCCCCGATTAATGCACCCCCTCCAGCGACAGCAGAAGGGGGGCCTCCGGTACTCGAGGAGCCGCGGCGGGGGGGGAATTACAAGGCCCAGTGCGTCGAGCCTCCCCGGCTGCAGGGGGCAAGCTTCCAGATACTGACCCAAACGTTCCGCTGCACACATCCCCGCACACCGTTGGTAGTCTCTTCTGCTCTCACTCGCCTCCTCTTCCTCTGTGGAGGTATTATCGAAGCTCTTTCTCCATCTCTCGCGCATCCGCCCCCTCATCTCATATGCTCATGACTCACTTTCAAATCTCCAATTCTTTAAGTCGCTACTGCCGCCCCCCAATACCGTGTACGTGTTTACTTCGTGTACAATCACGGTGTAACCTTCGCTGTTCCAATGTCGCCCCCTTCACTCCTATCGATCCAGATTCTTCCCAGACTACTTATCCAACCCTCTTCTCCCCCCCCTATCCCGTCTCCTTTTACGCCAGGCGGCACTTTCACTGGTTAGGAACCCACGGGAACACCCTCCAGTGGGCAGTTGATTCATTCCTAGAAAAGCTCCCCCGCCTCATAAATGATCAACCACATGAACGTGTATTTTGTACAGTAAGTCGCTTCCCCCGTCGGACCTTTTCGGAAGTGGTTACAACACACACCTATGGTAGTGGGTTGTGATGGAAAGTTACAGTGAGGCTGCAATAGATGTCGGCAAAGATGCCTGCGTGTCCGCACACCTGATGCCCTTGTGTGGAGATTCCCGTGTCATTCACAGATAACATATGGGGGGGAGGGTCATGGCAGCATTAGTGCGACAACACCCCTGCCATGATGGAAGGGATGTTGTTATTAATGGTATAAACAACTGGATGGAATCGTGCCACCTTCCGCTCCCCCGGGTGGGTGTAATGGGGCCCCTGGCGAGGGGGTTATTAGTTGCTTGCCCTTTCCCAGAGTTAACTTTACGGATTCCTATATCCCCCTTGACCATGGAGACCTGTCTTCTCCCTGCAGCGCACTGTAAGCCAATTCGAAGGTTGTGGGATAGGCTTGCAGTAGTGGGGTACTACCCTGGCACGGTGTGGGAGAACTGCAGCATGCTTTGAACGTGTACCGGGGCCATCAGCTGTGTATTTGTCTAAGTCCATTTTCCCAGGGGTGCAGTTTCCTCTGCAAGAAGGCTGGTGGTGACCCACATCTTCTCATTGTGGTGGGGGTCCGCCCTGCACATGGAGGGGGTTGCGCTATATGGGGTTGCGCTATATGAACAATATGGTTCATTTCCCCCCCCTATACTTCTGATAAGTGAGGGCACCCTGCAGATTGTGTTGCTAGGAGGAGGGGGGCGGGGGCCACTCTTTGGCTACTTTTCCTGGGAGCTTAAACAAGGGGGAGGGGCCGAGCTGTGCTGCTTACCCTGGGCGGGGGGCCTGCGGTGCCCTGGCCCCCGGTGCTCAGCGCTGTGGGACGGACGGTCCGTGCGTGTCCCAGTAATCCTCAGCCATGGTGGGGCTGAAGGTGCCGGTGGGACCTCAGCCGGCCATGACACCGCGGGGTCCACCGCCGCTGCTGCTGCCCCTCCTCCGGGCCTGCTAATCAGCGACAGCCTCTCATCCCTCCGCCTCTTCCTCTCCCACTGCAGCTCCTGTACATCCCTCCCAGCGCACTCCGCCTCCCACAGCAGCGCCCGGCCGCTACCATCCAGCCGGGAAACGCGGGGGGAAGCAGCACACGCAGTACCTGAGACTTGGGAATGCGGGGAACTCGGGGTAGTTCGCCCGCAATATTGCACCCGCGCTGCGCTTCGGCTGTAGCCCCGCCGCCCGAGAGGGGACTATGCCATCAAAAATGTCCGGCGCGCGGCTCGGGATTCCCTCTGCCATGGCGGCAACTGGTGCGGTCTGAGAGGGACAGCTGCTGGGGGGCGGGGGTCTCTGGAGGGAGGAGTGTGGGGTGTTTGGTGAAGGCAGGGCTCGATAGGAAAGGACAACACCTCAGAGGGGGGGGATTCCACGGCTTAATTTTTTTGTAGAGTCTGTGGGGGGACATGACGCATCTCGCTGCTTGCAGCATCGCAACTCAATTCACATAGAAACGACCCGTTTTTAAATATTACAAAGAAAACGCAGCGTATTTACAATAGGACGATACGCATACCTAAAAGTTCCTTCTGGGGTGTGCAATTTATCCACCTTTTTAAGGTGCAAGGGTGGGGGCGATGCCCTACTTCTCCTGGCAGGAGAGGGCTCGATGCAAGGGAAGCCACTTACCCTTTTTTTTACCACAGCCCGGGCGCCCTGGGGGTAGATGCCGGATCCCGCGAGGCTGCGGATCTTTGGCGTTCCAGTGCAGGATTAGCGCAGGCGGACGCGATGACTCATGGCAGGAGTGGTAACAACAGCGGCGGCGGCGGCAGCGACAACTCTCACCTGGCAGAGCGTCGGGTGCGTCCCGAGCCTCGTCTCCCTCGAGCGCACAAGGCGACCCACGCGAGCGAGCTGGGAAATCGCAAGCAGTGCCGAGTTCAGATATACAGTTAAAACTCTCCCAGCGGGGGCTGTAAAGTCACGCCGCGCTCACATACGTGGTATAGTTAAATGCTATTCATATTATACAATCGTGAGGGGAGAGGCTCAGCCCATGCACCGATGGTTCCTGCCCGTGACCTCCAGGTTCACCCTAGACTACTGCAGTAGGTGCTCAACTCACTGATGTATCTTTCTGGTTTGCCTTGCCAGTTTCGGCCTCTATCAACGAGTTACTGATAATAGTTACGCAGTTCTCATTGTTCGAAACCACTCCACTTCCAATGGCCGTGATTTGACCACATGGCCCCTCGGATCCCAGCCATCTTCAGTTACTGATGTTTGCAGTAGGTACATTAACCCTTTGAATCATGTTGCCTGCCACACATGCTGTTCATGTCACTGTTTATATTTAAAGAATGGGCGTTCTTCTGCACGCCACAGGCTGGGTGTGCCCGCAGCCTGAGATGGCATTCGTCCAGTGACAGGCATGCCTGAAGCCAGCATGCACACACACTGTTCACGTTCCTGCCTCAGCAGATGCTTACAGAGATGGGATTTCACTGGGGGGGGGCACTTCTGATTCGAGTTCATGGATTATACAGTGCCAAGATTCCACGAATATAGCCACACGTTACTAGATTCCATCAGAAGACTGACTGATCCTTTTTTTAGGGGCGGGGTTCAAGGCTGATTTGTATGCATTGGTAGAACAAACTGGCGGATGCAATACAAGCGGCCCAGTGCCATTTTAAAGTTGTTTTGATCCACGCTTCAGGCTGATAGACCAGATAGGGGACAGTCACAGGTAAAATCGGATCACGAGACTTGCTACGCCAAAAATACATAGGGGTGCCAAACAGTGCGTAATTTGTATTAAAAAAAAAAGTGCCAGGGCAAAAATATTTTCTAAAATGCCCATGACACACCGGGATGGGCCACTCCCCGCCCACTGTTGCCACCACCCACGTCTGATCCCCATGCTGTTAACATAGATGGGGTTAAAGTTGAAACTGTCACTGGCTTATTGTGGTTGACAGATGTACTCGCTCCTGCAGAAGTGTGATTCACAAATGCCAATCAACATACACATATAAAACATACTCGTCATGTCCTGACATGAGACACATGTGTAAGTGTGTCTTTACACACAATCATCATTTACATTTTGCTCAGATTCTATAGGTGTTTATTATGTAACTGGCAGTTGAAATAAAGTTGCCAAAACACCAAATCATAATCAAACTGTGTCTGAGACAATAAGTGCCGGGGCTCAGAATGAACACCTTCACAAATTAAGTACCAGTGCCAAATGACAACATGCAACAGCGGGGAATGAGGATTCAGGTTGGCAGTTGCCCAGGTGGGCTCCTACTTGTGAAATATATCATATTACTTTTTTAAATTGTTTATTATTTTGTAAGTCAGTCAAAAGCTTTATTTCTGTAAACGAACTGTAGAGGAGCAGCCGAATGCCTCTACAGGAATCACGCCCCTATTTTGCCCATATGTTGCAAACTGGAAATTGCGACATGTGCAACCCCAGTAATGATACCAATACCGTGAGGAGTCTTTAAGACAAGGTATCCGTTGAGAAGACCTTACATGAAGTATCCCCGAAAGACTGATAATCTTCTAAGAGAAGCGCCTGAAGAAGTGTGAAGACGTGAAAATAAGAAGCTGTTGACAACACGAGAAATGAGTGTGACGCACTGAGAAGGATGACAAAAAAAAGAGAATGTATAGACAATATAGTATTTTCTGGCGGAGTAAAGAATCGAGAAGACTTTCATGTGCCGAATGAAGATTGCATGTGTGAAGAACACTGCAGAAAACACACCAATCGTTTTACACTTGTAAATACACAGCAATGTAAGTAGACATTCATAGGCTGGCTATACGTAGTATATGGACTGCAGGCGGTGCTGCCAACACATATGTATACAGAATTCTGGACATTCGATGATACCATTTTCGTAGGCGAGTTTCCTTGAAGGAAGACGGATTAAGAGCTATGCGTGTGTCGCAGCAAAGGATAGGCTTGAATTTGAAGCAAAACCAAAGAGGCTGTCTGGCTTGATGTCAAAGACTGGAAGCAGCCAAAAACTGTTTATAGGTAATTAGTAGGTCTATATAGGCCTTATAGAATTCTGTAGGTATTCCATCCAGCCCAGGGGCTTTGCCTTTGGGGAGGGAAAGAATGGCATTACGGACCTCTTCTTCAGAGATTGGGACATTTAACCCCCCCTTCCCCCTGTTCCTGGTCAAGCCAGCCGAGGGCAATCTCATCGAGGTATTGTGTTAGAGCATCGTGTCCTGCGCTGGGTGTGGACCCATATAGCTGATTATAGTATTCTCAGAATGTATTATTGATTCCCTCGAGGTCTTTAATGGAATCCCCGTTTAGGTCCTCTATCTCCATTATGGTTGTGGGCTGGTGTTCCTGCCTAATGGCCCAGGCTAGTGTTTTGCCAGGACGGTCCCCCTCCCTGTACTTTGCTGTTACTATTGGGTCACCCAGGAAACTCTCCTCCCTGATTGCCAGCTGGAGCAGGTCTTCTCTAAGAGCCCTCCGTTCACAGCGTAGCTCAGGTGACTCGCAGGTTCCCTACTAATTCTTGTGTGGGAGCGAGGGGCCAATGGGCCCCTCTCTACCATCACTTCTCAGTACAAAACTTGGACCAAGTGCCTCTACTGGTGGGTACGCCCCTCGCCCTTATGCGATACTAACTTTTGGTTATATTCGCGTAGATGGGACCACCGAGCAGGACACAGGGCATCCATTTTCTGTACCCCCTTTCGACTCCATCTTGGTAACTAGGCCTCACTGCGATAGTACAAAATGCATCTCTCCCTTTTTGCCCGCCGCTGTAGCTCGGAGCACATGGCCCCCAACCTCGTCCCCACTCCAACTGGAAAACTCTGCGGCTCCATTCTCACACAGTGGCCGGAGCTGCTTGCAACAAATAATAAATGTAACACATCCCTTTTCCTCTGAGATCACTGTCCTGCATGTGAACCAACATGAGCCAAGCACAGGGCTCGTCCATCTCCACAAAAGTGTCCTTGCCCTCTTACCCTTGCCAGTTGAAACCTATTGCCATTCTAACCCTGTGTCCTTGCAAGGCATCCCTTTCATGTGCCAGACTGCCAACCATACTATGAAACCCACCCAGCAGACCCCCAACTAACATTACACCCCTGTGCAGTATATTGTGCCCAATACTAACAAGTGCCACATACCTGAGATTCTTGTGAGACTAACCCTATAGTTCAATGACAGTATTATAGTGGTCAAGGCCCTTAAACCTGAGACCTGTGTAACCCAAATGTGTGGATGGTATAAACCCTTGAGTTATTTGTACAACGACATGACACACTACTGAGAGTCTTTTGATCAACTGTTATTTAGTGCATGCATTACTCAGAATGTATTTTATTAGCTAGATAGTGACCACCGTGTTTCACAGTGACCTGACCTTCACCCTTCCGGAGCACAAATGTCTGACGTCAATCCTCCCGCCAACCAAGCAACCAACCCGGAGGAAGAGATGATGCCCACACCTAAGTCACCACCACGGCTGACCAATCCTGTGTAACGCTCACCTGACTCCCACGGAGGCGCTGGCCTGGTTTGCGCTGCTGTGACCTCTTCTAAGGTGATGCGCAGGGTTCGGAAGACGGACTGGACCGGGCCCCCAAATCTGGCTTGTGTGGCTCGCAGAAGTATCCTTCTGTAGGCGAAAATAGGGGATTAACTGTCAGCGAGGTAATGCAATCGGCCTCCCGCTTTCCCCTCTCACCCTCCTCGAAACCCTTCTGTGATTCCCCGTAGCGTCTCACCTTAGGGTCTGGAAGGACAAGCTCTCCATCCTGCTTCTGATGCAGGGGCGCGTTGGTATCCAGTTACTTCACTGGATTTTCCGATTGGTGAGAACCAAACTTGCTTGGCTTCCAGGTAAGTTTTTTTGATAAGAGGTTCCCCTTGTGTCCATGCATTAATGTACTAATGCTAGTGTCTTTTTCCCCATAGGGGCCGGGGTATGGAATGCCGGGGAACAGGCACCGACCCGAGATGAGAGGTGAAATCCTTGTAGAAATCAGGTAAGTCTTTAATGAGTGTTTTTTGGTAATGTCTTTTCATTCGCTCATTAACGCTGATGTCCTTTTTTCCCCTTAGGGGCCAGGGTCCGGAAATGCCAGGATGCGGCACGGACCCGAAATGAAGAGGGAATGAATCAACAGGTAAGTCTTAACATGGAGATTTAGCTTTCCTTATTCCCTTCTCTCTCTCACCTTTTGTTCTTGCCTTTTTCTCCCTAGGCGCTGGGGCGTGACTGCGAATCCAGATGATCGCTGCTGAACATGGAGGCGCCCTGTAAAGGTGAGTGGAATGCGGCGCTGCAGCGATCGACGCGATGAGCTTTTAAATAAGTCTTCCTTTTCAGGATTGTCGGCGAGATGTCTCCGGGATGCGGATTTAGCAGGGTAGGACTTTTCCTTCTTCTGTTCTCTTCTTCTCTTCCTTTGCAGGTGATCCAGGATGCTGGCAGGCGTGGCAGAAGTCAGGATACAGGAGCAGACACGGTGAGCGTCCTGCTGCTAGATGCAGAACAACGCAAAGCACGTGTGGCTGTTCGGGTGGAGTTTAAATAGCCTTGGAAGAAGTTCCAGGTATGTATCCTTCCCCGACCACGCTGGGATGGTAAATTAGTCCCACAGGTAAAGTAGTTCCTTTCAGGCCTCAAGGAGGCCGGGATCCTGCAGCATGGTCTGCATCAGGTAAGTGCACCCAAGCACTCCCATAACGTGCCTGGCGCCTAAGGCGCCAGGACTAGTATCATTTATGAGCCTGGCGCCATAGGCGCCAGGACACTGTCCAAAGGGCCCCTATATGGGGTTGCTGGGTCTTTCCTTGGGGACTGGATGTCCGCTTTCGGGGACGCAGGGCTTGAACTGGCTCCCCGGGAGCAGGCATCATGACAGCACTCCCCAAAAGGCCCCTCCCAAGGTTGTTCCCTCCGGGGGTTTTGGTTTGTCTGGGAAGAGTCGATGGAATTTCCTGACTAATCGAGGTGCATGTACATGGTCGCTGGGTTCCCACGACCACTCCTGAGGTCCGTACCCCTTCCAATCAATTAGGTAGAACAGTTTTGACCTAAACATTTTTGAGTCTAAAATGTTCTTCACTTCGAATTGAGGCTCCCCATCTATTAGAATAGGTTCTGGAGGTTTGAGTAGTCGGGTTCCGGGTACCACTGGTTTCAGAAGTGACACATGAAAAACAGGGTGAATTCGCATACTAGCTGGTAAATTAAGTTTAACAGCCACTGGGTTAATTATTGCCGTAATAGAATAAGGTCCCAGATATTTTGGGTTAAAAGTTCGAGGCCCTTTGAGTGGTAAATGTGTGGTAGCTAACCACACTTGATCCCCAATCTGATACTGAGGTGCTTCACTCCGATGTAGATCAGCATTCTCCTTGTATTTTCTCTTGGCTTGTTGTAAATGCGTAGTTGCCTCTTTGAAGGCTTGGGTAATTGTAGAATGCAGATGTTCTACTGCAGGCATTCCGAGGTTCTGAGGTGAGTCAAGGTTTGAGGTTCGAGGGTGATGCCCAAACAAAGTATAAAAAGGACTGTGGCCAGTTCCAGAGTGTACCGAATTATTATATGCGTATTCGGCTATCCAAAGAATGTCTTTCCAGTAAGTACTGTTCAAGGGTCTGATTTGTCCTCTCGGTCTGACCATCGGTCTGAGGGTGGTGACTGGTCGATAATCTTACGTCGATCTGCGCCATTTGACAACATTTGCGCCAGAAGTGGGAAATGAATTGGCTTCCCCGGTCAGAGATTAGTATAGATGGGAATCCATGTAGTCGAACAATATTTTCGAGGAATTCTTTGGCTAGGACAGAAGCTGAAGGTAAACCTTTCAAAGGAATAAAGTGGGCCATTTTGGAAAACAAATCCACAATTACCAGAATAGTATTGTACCCCGAACAAGGAGGCAGGACCGTAATAAAATCCATTGATAAGGTGTGCTAGGGTGCTGGCGGTATGTCTAGAGGTTGAAGGAGACCGGCTGGTCTTTTCTTTTGACTTTTATTTTGGGCGCAAACACCACAGGACATCACAAAAGAGTTAACATCTTTTCGCCAAGAGGGCCACCAAAATTGTCGTTTCACCTTTTCCTCTGTCTTGGCAATACCGGGGTGTCCCTCTATTAATGTATCATGATAACCGGAAATAACTAGTTTGTGTAATTCCTTATGTGGCAGGAATAAGCGTCCTCGGAAATAAGGTAAACCATTATCTATGGTAAAGTCTGATCCCTTTTGTATCCAATCCTGTAAGGTTGTAGTTCTGAGTTTGTATCAGATTCTCCCATTCCAATTCGGGATAAGGCGTCTGCTTTGCCATTCTTGCAGCCAGGTCGATAGGTAATCGCAAAATCAAATTCAGCGAAAAACAAAGCCCATCGGAGCTGCCGTGATGACTGAGCCTTGGCGGTTTTCAAATACTGTAAATTCCGGTGATCAGTGATCACTGTGATGGTATGTCGAGCGCCAAGCAGATAATGCCGCCAGGCTTTAAAAGTGGACTTAATGGCTAACAGTTCTTTGTCAGTGATTGCATAATTAACCTCGGGTGCCGAGAATTTCTGGACCAAAATGCTACGGGATGCAGTTGGTTGGTTTCGGGATCTCTTTGGGACAGGACAGCTCCCATGGCTAGGCTGGATGCGTCAGTCTCGACGACATAAGGGAGATCTGGACGCGGGTGTTTCAATATAGGTGCGGAGGTAAACTTAGCTTTTAAATCCTGAAAGGCCTGCTCGGCTTCTTCAGACCATTCAAAATGTTTATTTTTCCTCAAGAGTGCAGTAATGGGTTGTACCATGCGTGAAAATTCCGGGATAAACCTGCGATAGAAATTGGCAAAGCCAAGCATAATTTGAACCCCTTTTACAGAGATAGGTGATGGCCATTTGAGGATGGCATCCACTTTTCTTGAGTCCATTTGGACTCCTTTGGGTGTCAGGATGAAACCTAGAAACTCGACCTCTGTGGTATGGAAAACACATTTCTCCAATTTAGCAAATAGTTTGTTTTGGCGCAGTTTTTCAAGTACTGCCCTGACGTGTTTTCTGTGATCAGATTCCGAAGAGGAGTACACCAGATTGTCATCGATATATACGACAACACAAACATCGATGAGTTCCCGAAGGACATCATTCATGAAGTATTGGAAGGCAGCCGGCGCGTTACACAATCCGAAAGGCTTCACCTGGTACTCGAATAATCCGTATTTAGTACGGAAGGCAGTTTTCCATTCGTTGCCTTCTTTAACTCGTACCAGATGATAAGCCCCCCGGAGATCTAACTTGGTGTATATGCAAGCGTCCTTCACCTGGTCAAGGAGTTCAGGGATCAGAGGCAGAGGATAACGGTTTTTAACCGTTATCTGGTTCAATGCGTGGTAATCGATACAAGTTCTAAGGTCGCCTTCTTTTTTGGGCACGAAGAACAAAGCCGAGGATGCCGGGGACTTTGACGGGCAAATAAAACCATTAGCTAGGTATTGATCCAAATATTGTCTCAAATGCAGGTTCTCGGGTTCGGTAAGGGCATAAATCCTGCTACAAGGGGGTTGTGCACCGGGCACCAGATCGATTTGGCAATCGTACGATCTGTGAGGAGGTAACGTGTTGGCCTGTTCCTTTTGGAAGACGTCCTGTAAGTCTTGGTATTCCGGAGGCAGTTGCATGGAGGCAGAGGTTACAGATGCTAGATTTATCTTCAGGTTTTCTGGGTAGCAGGTTTGTGTACAATCCGGGAAGGTTATTCTCTTAGCTCGCCAAACAATTCGAGGATTATGTGTCTCTAACCAAGGGATTCCAAGAATAACCTGAAACTGTGGAGCCTTGATTACATCAAACACAACACCCTCCCGATGGCCGTCGGGACCAATAAGAGTCACCTCAGTAGTGGAATGTGTTACCGGTCCAGAGGCAATTTCAGTTCCATCGACTGTGGTGATGACATCTTTGCTGGTTTTAGGACAGAGAGGGAGGTTAATCCTAGAGACCAATTCACGATCCATATAGTTTCCAATAGCCCCACTATCGATGTATGCCTTTATTGCATGCAACCGCTTAGGCTGTTCTGGATCTACGAGAACCATTGGCACAATGAAATGCGAGGTCTGAGAGTTAGTTTTCAAGCTCGGCAAGCGGACCCCTACGCTGGTCGGGCAGAGTCGTTTCCCGAAACAGTCTTCATGGTTTTTATCAGCGGCTCCTACCGCCTTTCGGGGCGGTTTTGCCGGGCAATCTCGTAGAAAGTGTCCAGAATTCCCACAATAAAGACATAATTTTAACTGCTGCCTCCTTTCACGTTCCTTTTGAGTTAAGGGTCCTTTAACCCCTCCCATTTGCATAGGCTCAGAGACATCAACTCCCTTGGGATTAGCATGGGTCTTGACCAACACCCAGGTCTCAAACCTGGACCGATCTGCTTTTCTGTTTTGAAGTCTGTGATCCAATTGGACCACTAAGTCTATATACTCTGTGCATTCTTGGGGCGGATTTACAACTTGGGCCAAGACATCTTTAAGTTCTCTGCGTAGGCCTCGATAAAACAACGTGATTCTTTTATCCTCTGGCCAGCCCGTTTCCACAATTAGTCTATTAAAGGTTGCAATATAGGATAGGAGGTCCTGATTGCCCTGTCGCAGGGATAGAAGTTCGTCATCCAGAGCCTGCCCCTGAGAGTGTCGAGCAAATAACCTTTCCATGCTTGCTTGAAACCCTTGAAAATCACGGAGAATCAGGTCATCTTGAGTAACCAGTGGAACTGACCAATCGGAAGCGCAGCCGCTGAGATATGACAATACAAAGGCTACCTTGGTCTGATCATTAGGGAAGGCCCCAGGTCTGCATAGGAAGTGCAAACGACACTGATTCATGAATACGGCGAATCGTTTGGGGTCCCCAGCAAAGCGTTCGGGTGGGGCCAGAGGCATGTTTCCGGGTAGATTAATCTGCACAGGGTTACTGGAAACCACAGGAGCGGAGTTCCCTCCGGAACCGGGTAGAGGAGTTTGCCCAGCTTGACCTTGAAAAAGCTGTCTGGCCAGGTCATCAGTTCTTTCCTTTGATATTATTAATTCCCTCCTGAGGGCATTAGTCTCTTGACGAGCGGCATGTACTTCGGCCCGTAATTCCCCCAGTAATTGGGCCAACTGATCAGTCTCAGAACTTTCCATAGCGCCTGGGTGGGAATTTGTAGGAAGGCTTCGCGTTCTGTAATGCTCACCTGACTCCCACGGAGGCGTTGGCCTGGTTCGCGCTGCTGTGACCTCTTCTAAGGTGATGCGCAGGGTTCGGAAGACGGACTGGACCAGGCCCCCAAATCTGGCTTGTCTGGCTCACAGAAGTATCCTTCTGTAGGCGAAAATAGGGGATTAACTGTCTGCGGGGTAATGCAATCGGCCTCCCGCTTTCCCCTCTCACCCTCCTCGAAACCCTTCGGTGATTCCCCGTAGCATCTCACCTTAGGTTCTGGAAGGACAAGCTCTCCATCCTGCTTCTGATGCAGGGGCGCGTTGGTATCCAGTTACTTCACTGGATTTTCGGATTGGTGAGAACCAAACTTGCTTGGCTTCCAGGTAAGTTTTTTGATAAGAGGTTCCCCTTGTGTCCATGCATTAATGTACTAATGCTAGTGTATTTTTCCCCATAGGGGCCGGGGTACGGAATGCCGGGGAACAGGCACCGACCCAAGATGAGAGGTGAAATCCTTGTAGAAATCAGGTAAGTCTTTAATGAGCGTTTTTTGGTAATGTCTTTTCATTCGCTCATTAACGCTGATGTCCTTTTTTCCCCTTAGGGGCCGGGGTCCGGAAATGCCAGGATGCGGCGCAGACCGGGAATGAATCAACAGGTAAGTCTTAACATGGAGATTTAGCTTTCCTTATTCCCTTCTCTCTCTCACCTTTTGTTCTTGCCTTTTTCTCCCTAGGCGCTGGGGCGTGACTGCGAATCCGGATGATCGCTGCTGAACATGGAGGCGCCCTGTAAAGGTGAGTGGAATGCGGCGCTGCAGCAATCGACGCAATGAGCTTTTAAATAAGTCTTCCTTTTCAGGATTGTCGGCGATTTAGCAGGGTAGGACTTTTCCTTCTTCTGTTCTCTTCTTCTCTTCCTTTGCAGGTGATCCAGGATGCTGGCAGGCGTGGCAGAAGTCAGGATGCAGGAGCAGACACAGTGAGCGTCCAGCTGCTAGATGCAGAACAACGCGAAGCACGTGTGGCTGTTCGGGTGGAGTTTAAATAGCCTTGGAAGAAGTTCCAGGTATGTATCCTTCCTCCAATCAGGTATGTATCCTTCCCCGACCATGCCCGGATGGTAAATTACTCCCACAGGTAAAGTAGTTCCTTTCAGGCCTCAAGGAGGCCGAGATCCTGCAGCATGGTCTGCATCAGGTAAGTACACCCAAGCACTCCCATAATGAGCCTGGCGCCATAGGCGCCAGGACACTGTCCAAAGGGCCCCTATATGGGGTTGCTGGGTCTTTCCTTGGGGACTGAATGTCCGCTTTCGGGGACGCAGGGCTTGAACCGGCTCCCCGGGAGCGGGCATCATGACATCCTGGTCCAACGTAGCATCATATGTTAAAAATGTAGATGTACTATATAAATGTGTTCTAACCTTGATGTGATCAGAGCGCTCTCAGAGATCTAGATAAACCTTTCCTTGAACTTTCGCAGCCTGCACTTTTGTGCCTTATTCCCTGCCCAGGGAGTGTCTGTTTTATTCATTTTTACACGTGTGAGTCAGGGTGGGCACAAACATTCTCTAGTTCCCGGATGGATCCATTGACCGCATGGACCCTCACCGTGCATTAAGCACACCGCCCTCCTTGGAGATGCAATACACTTTAAAGGCCTACCATATCGTGCCTTGATCCGACACAGATCCTGTGTGAGTCAGGGTGGGCACAAACATTTGGTGACCCCCTGCGATGTGATCGGAGAGGTGCCTCGAGGCCGGCGCCGAACGGCGAGATCCGGTACGCCCCCCCAGCGAAACCATCGCCTCCGCGGCCGACCAGCCTGTACACACTACGAAGAAGGGTCAAGGGTTCCCGGTTTACGAATACCCGACTGAAAAGCTGCTCGCAGAGGCGGGCCACGGCTTGGTTGGGGTGCGAGCCTGACTGGGGTCGGACTGCGAGCGGCGACCCTCGGGTCACCTGACTGAACACGTGAGTGCCGGTTGTGAAGGTTACGAAGGAAAGGTAAGGGGGAAATAGGGGGACAGGTGGTAACGGGTAGTAGGGAAGAGTAGGGCCTGTGTGAGTGATGATGAGGCTTTTCTGATCTATCCTTTATATGGCCATTAGGTTTTGGTAAGAAGTGAAGAGAAAAATAGAAGTGATATCCTAGCCCGAACGGGGTAGAAGGCGGCGCTGCGTAGCATTGTCTCGTCCAGTGCAGAATAAATAAGTGAAGTTACAGAGAAAATAGTCAGAGTCTCGTATATTGAGTAGACTCAGAGTAGTTATTTAGAACATTCTTTTTCTGGGTATGAAAGGATTCTTGGAAAAGAGTAAGAGGGTGTAAGAGGTGGGGAGTGAATGAGAAGAGTAGGCGAAACGGGAAAGGGGGTGGAAAAAAGAGCAACGGGGAGAAAACGCACGTAGGTAGTGCAGGTGCATGATTATATGTGCTTTTGTGTTCTGTCCATTTATTGTCAAGGATATCAAAGTACTGTGATTAATTTGTGGTTAAAGTGGCAAAATATGCAACAATGAATTGTTGAATTTGAACATGCAATAACTAAAAGGTTAACGTTGAAAAGGGGGTTGATATATATATATATATATATATATATCTTGATACATATATGTGCATACAAATTACAAGTAATTGATAAGACTCGTGGTATATTATCCAACTGGTGAAGAAGTGATTAAGGGGAAAGGGAGGTCGAAAGGTAAGTACAGACAGAGGGAGGGAAGGTAACACATCGTCATTTGAGGAATAACACTACTAGCACATATTTGTCAGCACCTTCCGTTATACAGTGAGAAAATACAAAAATACCATGATCAATGGTTGACGGAGATAAAAGGAGACAGTGTGACGCCGATCTGGCCAGAGGGTGGGTCATTCGACAAGAGAGTATTAGATCTAGTATCTACACACTTGTTTGCAAGGTATAAGGGGAAACCACTGCAAAACAGAAGGGAAGTATTAGACCTATGGCGAATGTTTGAAGAAGTTACGCCTGCAGCAGAGGTAAGTAAAGACAAAGTGAATGAAACACAGAAAACACAGGAAGAGGTAAACGGAACGCCAAAGGTCGAGCGCACAACCACTACAGCTGAAGGCGATACAACTAAAATATATCCTCTAATGTCCAGACCAGCAGTAGGATATAGTGAGCCCCTGTACGTACCAGCATGTCCAACTCCTGCACCTACAACAGGAGCAGTTGCCACAGCACCACCCCCCTATGATAAAGGAGGTTTGTATGGCCCAACAAGCGCACCCTCTGTGAATTTAGCACATATCACTGGATAATTAGACCGCCAGCTAGCGCATGCGCAGATGGAGATAACGTGGCTACGAGCGTTGTGCGACAGGAGCCAAATGCTACCAGGGGGAGGAGAGGTGCCACCATTATCCATAGTGGATCTAACACCAACATTGATCACAGCAGGGGAAGTGGCGCACGCGATCTCGGAGCCAGCACGGTCAGTATCATCACAAGGAACACGCATACCACAAGGGCAAGAGAAAGAGTGGTGGTCAGGGGAATTCCTGTTCCATCTAAATGACAAACCCGTGAGGATTATACGCCCACCCACCCCAGACAGTGAGAGAGGAGAAGGATGTGAAGGGAACAATGAGCAAGAATCAGAACTAGAAGAGGTGTGGAGTGACTTAGACGAATATGAAGAGGCAGCTGCCGAGACTGGGTCCCCACTGCCAAACCGCCGGTACCCAGACACACCATCGCCACCACTATGGCAGGGTAGGCTAAGACAGCGAGGGGGAAATATGATGGTAAGTAAGACAAAGAAAGGTGCGGTAAGTAAGGTAGGGAAGAAACACAAGTTACAAATGCCATTTTGACATAAAGGAGCAGGTAGGGCACATTACATTCCGTGGGCTCAAATGGATAAAAACAACTTGCTAAAGGTCCTCCCCCCACTGTCGGGAGGGGCTGCGAAATGGATACACGCCTTTGAGAAAAACACAGCAGGAGTGCCACTAGCAATGGGGGATGTGAAGAGCTTATTAGTGTCAGCAATTGGTGATCAAGCAGACGCAGTGTGGGAAAAGGCCGGATTTCCCGGAGTAATGATGAGTTGTGACCGCCATGATGGATCGGCGTTCAATAATGTTCGAGCACAGGTATGGGATGCATTGAGGCGCACGTTTCCAGATATTCCAGATTTACATTTGGTGATGCAGTGCACAATGGAGGAGAACGAGGATCCTACGCAATTCATACTACAGGTGCAGGATTTATGGAGAAGCGAAACTGGCACAGCGTGGAACCAGTCCACCGCCTTGTTTTATTTTATCATCAAGAAGGGGCTCCCGAAGGAGGTGCAGAAGGCCTTGGACAAAATAGCTGGATAGAAGCCAAGGGCTGGCCTGAAATACAGAGTATAATTGTGCACCACTGCAGGAGGATCAAAGAGAGAGAAAAGGAGATAGCACAAAAAAGGCTGGCAGACGAGGCGAAGCTGGTACAGAACAAATCAGTGAAGGTCGCCGCCGTCAACGCCAGCGCAACCACAGACTGAGAAAACAAGGGGGACGAAAGAGTGGGAAGCAGACCAGCAACAATAGCAGCACTGCGGGCCGCAGGAGGACAAGGACAGTGGAACGGAGAAGAGCAATACGGTGGGCAACAGTGGCAAGAAAGACCAGCAAGAGGAATAGGTGGGTACCGGGGCCAGAGAGGGGGGTTTGGAGGTATGGGAAATAGGGGATTTGGCGGCCAAGGAATGAGAGGCGGACCACAAGGGTCATGTTGGAACTGTGGGAGATGGGGACACTACTCTAGAGATTGTAGAATGCGGCCTTCAGGGTATTTCCAGGGGCAACAGCCCATGGAGAACGAACAAGGTTGGGGGTGTCCACACCCAGGTAGCCCCTACGGACTACCGATGGGAAGTGGGAGACAGCAAAACTACTGCTATAACGAACCTCAGGTACAGCAAGGACAGCAACCACCACCCCAACCAATGGCAAGACAAAATGCAGTGGGAAGCGCGACCAATAATTGTTATGCAACATCTGCAAACGGTGCACCCGCACCGTGGCGTGATCGTGATCGGAGATAATGTCTTCTCCGTGCCAGGGCAAGAAAGACATTCAGATTAGGACAGCCCACAGGGAACACTTGCGTGTCCAGTCCTATCCACCACCCTATGTGCAGAAGAGGAACCACTAGTGGGGGCAGAGATAGGAAATAAGCAGTTTATATTTATGGTAGACTCTGGAGCAGAGAAATCGTGTCTTATGGAAGGGCGGTGTCCACTCTCAGGCAGGGATTTAGAGACGCAGGGGGTTCTCTGGGGCTATTTTAAAAGTTCCTTACACTAAAGATCTTGATATAACGGTGGGGGAAAAACCGTGCGCGCACCCTTACTGTACCACGAAGACGCGCCAATAAACCTGCTGGGTAGAGATTTGTTGAGCAAATTGAATATGACGATCTCCTTTACAGAACGAGGAATAGTGTGCTCAACACCAAGAGTATACCCAGTACGAGCAATGTTGATGATCAGCACAGTGATGAATGAAGTGGTGCGAGAGGTGCCCATTTATATAAGCATGTTCATATATGGTATCAAGGTGTTAGCACGAGTGGTGCCAGAGATAACGAGAAAAGAATGGAGAACACCATCAGATTTCATATTCCGCCCAATTGCACACACAGACATTGTACCAGGCACGATAATGTCCATAGACATTGAGGCAGTTCAAGTATCCAGCAAACGTATTGTGGTCATAGGACTGGACGTGCAGGGGTGCGAGTGGAGGACTGTGTTATGCATAGACCCAAACATAATGCTACGAGATATAACAGATGAGGAATTGTTCACTGATGGTGAGGATGATCGAGAAATAATAATGGAAATAAGCATACCCTGTGATATTATGGTCCAATACAGAGAGGTACATAACCCATTGATGGCTAGCGTTAAAGCCCCACTGACTATATTTGAGCAAGACATGACAAAAGTAGCACCTGAAATTTGGACCACCGGGCCCCACGATGTAGGGCTGCTGCATGAGGTGACACCAATAAAAATAAAACTCAAACCAGGCGCAATGCTGCAGAGAGTAAAACAATATCCCATATCAAAAGAAGCAGAGGAGGGAATTAGAGAGACCACAAATGCACTCCTGAAACAAGGCATCATAGTGCCATCAACCTCCCCAGGTAATACAGCGATTTTCCCGATCAAAAAAGCAAAGGGAGGGGCGTGGAGGATGATCCAAGATCTCCGCCCACTCAATGATGTCATTCAAAAAGAGTTCCCATTAGTGCCTAACCCGGCATCAATATTGTGCAGTGTGCCAAAAGAATCAACATGTTTTACTGTAATTGACTTGAAGAATGCTTTCTTCTCCATACCACTCGACCCAGGATCCCAGTACCTAACAGCGTTCACAATAGGGAACAACAGGTATGAACAACGCCGACTCCCGCAAGGGTATTGTGAAAGCCCCAGAATTTTTAACAGGGTGATACGGGAATACATTGGAAACATAGATGAAGAGAGCACCATCATTAAATACGTAGACTATTTGCTTGTCTGTAGCCATACAGAAGAAAAGTGTCGAGAAGACTCGATATCACTACTGAATGTGCTAGCTGCCAAAGGATACAAGATAGACAAAGGGAAATTGCAATACTGCCCTGCCGAGGTTGTATACCTCGGACAGTTAATATCAAAAGATGGGAAGCGAATACTCCCAGACAGAGCAGCTGCTATACGCAACATAATAATACCAAAAACTTTGAAAAACATGTAAACATTTCTTGGCATTTGTAATTATTGCCGAGCATGGATCCTTGATTACGCGGCATATACACGCCCCCTACTACAAGCATTAAAAGAGGCACAGAAGAATAGGGCGACAATAAAATGGACGCATGAAATGATAATACAGTACTCGAAATTAAAAGACCTCATCGCTGATGCCCCAGTCCTCGCGAAGCCAGATTATGAGAGGGAATTTTTCTTGTTTTCACACTGCAATGGGACACTGATAACAGCAGTACTGACACAGAAGACATCACTAGGTCACAAACCATTGGCTTACTACAGTGGGACACTAGATCCAGTAATGCAAGGTCATTTTGCGTGCGAACAGGGCCTCGCAGCTGCGGCCTTTGCGATTGAAAAAAGCGCCACCATTTTCATGGGATGTTCGGTAACGCTATATGCGGAGCATTCCCTGTTCACCACCCTTGAGCGATCAAAATCAACACTAACGACACAAAGAGAAACAGCATATGAAGTAATAATTTCAAGCCCCAACGTACACGTTGTGAGGTGCAAGACAGTGAACCCAGAAACATTTATTAAAGAGCCATGCACGACAGAGGACATACAAGAACACGATTGTGCCACATATGAGGGGAAAGGTGACGACATCCCGAAAGCAAGTGAGAATGCCCTACAGGAGGGAGAAATATATTTCATAGATGGGTCGGCATCAATAAACCCAGAGACAGGGGAAAAACACGTTGGAATGGCGGTAGTGCGCATGGAAGAAGATGAATATGAGACAATTGTGCAAAAGCGCCTCCCATCCCATTATTCAGCACAGGCAGCAGAATTAACTGCCTTGATTGAAGCCCTGCGCACAGCCAAAGGCTGTGCAGTGACAATATACTCAGACTCAGCCTATGCAACTACCACGGTGCACTCGGGGCTGTCACGGTGGCGTAGAAGGGGATTCAGGAGGGCAGACGGTTCTCCAGTACAGCATGTAACAATGTTGAATGAACTGATAGATGCATTAGCAGTACCATCGGTAGTGGCAGTGGTGAAATGCCAAGCCCATACCAACAACACAGACGCAATCTCATTGGGAAACGCGGCAGCCGACAAGGAGGCCTCGTATTTCAATATGACACCAACACTTGCGTGCATCACAAAAGCAACCACCACAGATCCACGAGAGGAAGCATACAATAATACCCCAATAGTGCAGATAATAGAGTTACAAAGACGAGCGTCCCAAGAGGAGCAAGAACTGTGGCGCAAACGGGGATGTTCACAATCAGCCACAGATCTCATTTGGAGGCAAGAGACGACAGGAAAGGTTGTAATGCCCATAAAGTTACTAGAAATAGCATTCCAACAGTTGCATTTCCCCGGCCCCTGGAATGACATTAAGAACACTGCGTGGTACCTTGCCCCGACCAACAGGACCATTTAGAGAGCTCCACAAAGACTATGCTGATATGGGAGAGCGGTGTAACGGAGCAAGATATTTGATTGTGGTGGTGTGCCCCTCTTCAAGGTGGGTGGAAGCGGGCCCATGTCGCCACCCAGATGCGAAATGTGCGGCCAAGTTCCTCGTGCAGGAGGTGTTTTCACGATGGTGGATATGCGATGTGATTAGATCAGACAACGGGACGCACTTTGTGAATGACCTCTTTAAGGAAGTGACATCACTCTTGGGGGTGAAGCACAAATTATGCTCAATTCATCACCCAATGGCGAATGGGGTGGTAGAAAAGATCAACAGATTATTAAAGAGTAAGTTGGCTAACTTGTGTAACACATTAAAAAAGAATTTGGTGTATTGCTTGCCCCTAGCACTGTTCCAACTCAGGACGAAAGCGTGTAAAGACCACCATTTAAGCCCCCATGAAATTGTAACTGGGAGGAGAATACACATGCGAGTATCCCTGATTAGAAGAGCATCGGATGCACAGAGGGCTGCCACAGTGCTGGGGGAAGAGTTCAAGAAATACCTAACCCAGTTAACACGAGCAGTACACAGCATAGCGCGATAAATAGCACTGCCTTTTACTGAAAATGTGATGACTGATACTACTACACCGGCCTCAGATAGTTCAAGCGGGCCACTAATGCCGGGGGCACATGTGTATGTCTGCAGCTTTGTGAGAAGGTGGAATTCACCTAGGTTTCATAGCCCCTACGAGGTCATTTATAGTACACCCACCGCGGTGAAGGTGAAGGGATTGAAGTATTGGGTGCACTTATCCGATGTGAGGAGGGCACACAGTAGTACAATCCCCCAGGAGGAGCAAGACAGCGCTACTGGGACAACAAATGAGGTTGAAAGAAAATAAGAAAAGAGTCAGTAAGAGAATATGCAGAGATAAAAGCAATGATATGTATTTTGTTCTGCACAGCTTACTTCCTCCTTCTTACTTTTCTGTTTCTTCCCCCTCTCCTCTTCAATTGGCCAGCATATTGTCTATATACCTCACCTATCTCTCCCTCTCTATCTCCCTCCTTCATTTTTTGATGGTTGTCTCTACAGCAAAAGTACATGAGCAATAGAGTAACAGAACAAGCCTGACTGAAAATAATGATCAAACGTGAAGTTGAACAAGAATGTAAATGTGTGTATATATTGTGATGACTTAACAAATTTATATCGCCCATCTAGGTGAACAATGGCCCAACGACCCACGAGCGGAGAGAGCAAATTAATGTTAGATAGCAATAGGGTCGCCATTAGGGCTAAAAGGTTTAGTGATGTTGAATGCGTTTTGAAATGTGCTGCAATTATTATGTCAGTAATGTTGTTTTTTGCAGCTTGGTACTATACCCTTTTATCTCTTGTTGATGACATGCAAAGGGGGGGAGCCGGGCTAACATGATAAGAGAAGGATCGCAAATGAAATGGACTGGGGTGAAGACTATATGGCAGGAGTCACATGAAATTAATGTTTACAAAACAGATGGAATACAACCCTCAGAATACATCACTGTGGGATCAACAAGTGTGTCAGTGTTACATTTCGATGTAAATATGAGTAATGCTTATGGATATTACGAATATGATGGAGATTGTTATTGGACAAATTATTTAATTAACACCAGTATTAATGCACAGACAACCATACACCCTACTCACACAATATTGCTGCTACTGATGATGATGATACATATGCCATATTGAATAGTAATGATACAACATGGGCTGAGATGTTTCCAATACATTACAAAAGGGTGAAAAACAATGATCAGGAAGGGAGGAGGAGGAGAAAAAGGGGGGCGGGAGGGAAAAGATATGACATCTATCACGACCTGGGGTTAGATGAAATAGAAGATCCCCGCCACCCTGATCAATCAAATAGATGGTTTTCTGACATGAGTGCCACGGCGAAGCAAGCAGCAAATGAGAGCTGCTACGTCTGTTCGCTCATCCCGCATGCATCAGGAACACCGAAAATGTTAGTACCATAGGAAGTGCCGTTGTCGGAGGCCAAATGTTTAATTCATCTGGTTTTATGCAGAATAAAGAGCACATTCCATGCGCATACTGTCACATTGGAAAAGCTGGAGAATGAGAAAACATGCACAAGGCGACGCCAAGGAGTAATTTGCCTCGAGGAACCATTCCTTGTCATCAAGTGGACACGATTTGCAGAAAATAAATGGCACGAAGAAACAATACAATGTAAAGCCGAAGCGCTTTGAGGCCTACCAAATGACACTTTCCAATGGATAAAAGGGGCATGTGACCCCATCTGGTCGCAACATGTCGCAAAGCTAACATGGGTCACAGCATTAGAAAAACCTATCAAAATACAAAAAGAAGTGCCACATGAACTGTGTTTTCATGGGGAAGGGAAAGTGAACATGGGGGAAGCAAGGAGATGTAACAAAGCGGTAATAATTCCCGACATGAAGAAAGGCACAGCTGCACTAATGGACATGTATTGGGTTTGCAGCAAGCAAGCTTACTGCACCTCCCCGCATCATGGAAAGGAACTTGTGCCTTAGCCACCCTCCACACAGCCCTGATGGTAATACCAGAGAGCCACATTCACGGGTCAGCAGAGCAATCGGCTGGCATATCGGCAGCAGGGCAATTGGCTGAGCCATCGACAGCGCCCCAACTAATGAGAACAGAAGCTCCAGCATATGAACTACTGTCAGAATATGAACTAAAGAAAAGATTGACACGAAGTAAAAGATCGTCCAATTACATCTTATCCGAATCATCGAAACTCCTTGCTGAGATCCCGCAGAAATACAAGCTCTTTTCATCAGCAGAGACATTCTTTGCCTCACTTCCTGCCCCTGGACTGCAAGCACGAGTAAGTGCCAAATGGTTGCAGATAGTGTGCTGGGAGCTCATTCAATTGGCCAACGACACTGAAGAGGGGTTCAACGTGATAAAGATAGAGCTCCGCACGTTGCGCCTAATGACAATGCAAAACAGATATGTCCTCGATCTCCTCACGGCGATGGACGGTGCTGTTTGCTGGAAAATTGGGGGGGTATTGCACATTCGTGTCAACTGAAGACGCTGATAACGTGACACTCTCCCATGTGATAAACGCAGTGCACAACTTAGGGGAGAGAATGAGAGCGGAAGGAGCAGAAGAAAGTACATGGGTCGACAATTTGTTCAGCTGGATACCATCGTGGGTAAAGGTGGCAATGAAAATACTGATCCCCATCATCGTTTTTGTGCTCCTGTTCTTTTGTGTGTGCCAACTGGGACTACAGTGTTGTGAGAAAAGCATGCCAACCTCGGCTATGATGATGGTGACAATGGGCCGACCGACAACGGTAGCTACCATGATAGATGCACAAATGCAAACAGGAGAGTACACCACACCGCAATACAGAATGACAACAATTTACAGGCAATATGGGGATATAGTGGATAATTTGCATTACACAACGATAAAGGAACCAAGAGAGTTGCAATGGTACCAAGAAGTATGGGTAGCTCTAGATGGGGATGGAGGTATTTACTTAATGTGTACCCCAGATGAATATGCCAGAAGAGGAAACAGCCTTAGAAGCGTTTGCAGAGCTTGGATGCCCATAAAAGGTATCCCCGCGTGGGACGAGGCAGTGGCAGAGGTTGAGTACTACCGAAGGGAGAATGAAAAGAATAAAAAGTAGAAGTATTCGTTACTTTAGATGTAATGAAAGGGGGGAATCTGTGGGAGCGAGGGGCCAATGGGCCCCTCTCTACCATCACTTCTCAGTACAAAACCTGGATCAAGTGCCTCTAGTGGTGGGTATGCCCCTCACCCTTTTGCGATACTAACTTTTGGTTATATTTGCGTAGATGGGACCACCGAGCAGGGCACAGGACATCCATTTTCTGTATCCCCTTTCGACTCCATCTTGGTAACTAGGCCTCACTGCGATAGTACAAAATGCATCTCTCCCTTTTTGCCCGCCGCTGTAGCTCGGAGCACATGGCCCCCACCCTCGTCTCCACTCCAACTGGAAAACTCTGCGGCTCCATTCTCACACTGAGGCCAGAGCTGCTTGCAACAAATAATAAATGTAACACATCCCTTTTCCTCTGATATCACTGTCCTGCATGTGAACCAACATGAGCCAAGCACAGGGCTCGTCCATCTCCACAAAAGTGTCCTTGCCCTCTTACCCTCGCCAGTTGAAACCTATTGCCATTCTAACCCTGTGTCCTTGCAAGGCATCCCTTTCATGTGCCAGACTGCCACAACCATACTATGAAACCCACCCAGCAGACCCCCAACTAACATTACACCCCTGTGCAGTATATCGTGCCCAATACTAACAAGTGCCACATACCTGAGATTCTTGTGAGACTAAACCTATAGTTCAATGGCAGTATTATAGTGGTCAAGGCCCTTAAACCTGCGACCTGTGTAACCCAAATGTGTAGATGGTATAAACCCTTGAGTGATTTGTATACCAACATGATACACCACTGAGAGTCTTTTGATCAACTGTTATTTAGCGCATGCATTACTCAGAATGTATTTTCTTAGCTTAGATAGTGACCACCGTGTTTCACAGCGACCTGACCTTCACCCATCCGGAGCACAAATGTCTGACGTCAATCCTCCCGCTAACCAAGCAACCAACCCGGAGGAAGAGATGATGCCCACACCTAAGTCACCACCACGGCTGACCAATCCTGGTCCAATGTAGCATCATATGTTAAAAATGTAGATGTACTATATAAATGTGTTGTAACCTTGATGTGGTCAGAGCGCTCTCAGAGATATAGATAAACTTTTCCTTGAACTTTCACAGCCTGCGCTTTTGTGCCTTATTCCCAGCCCAGGCAGTGTCTGTTTTATTCATTTTTACACGTGTGAGTCAGGGTGGGCACCAACATTCTCCAGTTCCCGGATGGATCCATTGACCGCATGGACCCTCACAGTGCCTTAAGCACTCCGCCCTCCTTGGAGATGCAACACACTTTAAAGGCCTCCCATATCGTGCCTTGATCCGACACAGATCCTGCATTGGCCTGGAAGTAGATCTGTATGTCCTGACTGATCTCTGACCGAAAGCTACGGCTACGTCCTCCAGGACTGTGGCTCTGAACCTCCATCGGAGCTGTCTCAGGGGTCTTGTGAGGCCGGTGATGTGAACCAACTCTGGCTAATGATCCGATAGGGTCCGGGGGAGTATGGTAGATTCCAAAACCCTCCTATTAATAGGGGTGGGGGCCATCATATAATCTATCCTGGATGAGCTGCTATGTACCCCTGAGAAGAAGGTGTACTCTCTTTTAAGAGGTTGCGCAACACGCCAAATGTCATGCAGCCTGTGATAGTCGGCAATGGAAACTCACGTTTTGGCCGCCTGGTAGTGGGGGGGAGTCTGTTGAGTGGTTGTGGATCTATCCAGTTCCAGTGTGAGGGCCATATTGAAGTCCCCTACCCATATGGTTTAATAACCGGAAAATTTATGAATATGCTTAGCGCACTGGAGGAAAAACTCTGGAGACTCCATGTTGGGTCCGTAAATGTTTATAAGTAGGAAGTTTGTGCCATACACCTCCCCCGCCAGTATAATGTACTTCCCCTCCTCATCCTTAATCTGCTTGTGTAGCTTGTATTGCAGGGTTCCGTGGATATAGATAGCAACTCCACGGGAGTGCGTGGTGTAAGAGGAGTCATATCTATGGACACCCCATCCTGCTAACCTGGGGGGGTTGCCCCCCGGCAAGATGGGTCTCCTATAGGCATAGTATGTTTACCCTGTGGTTCCGACCATAGTTTGTAGTAGCTTTAGGAGCCAGATAGGCAAATACACAGTTTAGAGGCCAATTTACACCACAGGGTAATGCACACTGGATCCTGTACACATTAACCAATGCGCATATTGTCGACAAGATGGTCATTGGCAAGCACAATGCCCGATCCTTCAGCAGAGATCAAATAGCACAGATGGTGCCATGGGTAGACAATCCAGAGGCCGTCCTGGGATAGGGGGTCCTGGGAGAAGTCAGTTTACTCAGAATCAACAGGCATCTTCACAAGATAATCAGCAACAAAGTGTTAATAGTGGGAACATTTTCGATAATCCTTCAACTGTCTATTTTTCTGAGGATCTTGCATTTGAGGATATACTGTTCCGTTAGGACAGCCCGAAGCAGAGTCTGGAACCAGTACCTATACCCATCGATCTGAAAGGGCCCTACGTTGAAATAAAGGTGGCAAATAGGGAACATCTATTCTTGATAGATACAGGAGCACAGAAGTGTTCTATTGATCATTCACAGGTTCCAGATATTCGACTGTCAGGGCAGAACAACATTTCTGTAGGGTTTTCTAGTACGCAAGTGGTTAGTCCGGTCTCTCGGCCGGTACCGATTTCACTGGGGCCGTTTACTGATTCTTGTCCATTTCTATTGACGAAAAATTGTGGCGAAAATTAGTTGGGATTACATTTCTTAAAAGAATTCAACGCTGTAATTTACTGTTCTCCGGATGGAATGCATTTAACAATTTCACCTCAACAAACTTCTGTTCCACAATTTTTGTCTAGACCATTACCAACTGAATTGAATAAGGTTCCGACATGTCTATGGGCAGTTAATGATAATCACGTCTGAATCTTACAAATTGAACCAGTTAAAATTGTGTTGAAACCAGGTGTTAAATTGTCGCGTATTCCGCAGTATAAGATTTCGGTTGAAGGTGAACAGGCCTTGAAGAGTATTATTTCTGATTTTGTACAGATTGGTGTGATTGAGGAAATTGCAGGGAGCGTGTGTAGTAGTCCGATCCTACCTGTTTATAAGAAAGGGGATAATGCGATTCCTTTTCTTTTCATTATTGACTTGTGCACCATTAATAAGGATGTTGCTCCACAGTTTCCGATTGTACCTGATGTTACTACAGCATTAACTAGGATTCCAGCCACAGCTACACATTTTAGTGTTGTAGCGTTGAAAAACACTTTTTTCAGTATTCCTGTACATGTTGAAAGCAGATATTTGTTTGCGTTCACCCTATGGAGATTCTCGTTTACATTCACTCATGTGCCACAAGGGTACACTGAGAGTACAAGCATCTATAGTAGAGCGTTGAAAGTACAGCTTGATACGCTTGAGTTACCTTCTACTTGCACGTTGTTGCATTATGTCGACAATCTACTTCTAGCTGCTCATTCTGAAGTTGCTTGCAAAGAAGGCACTTTGTTGCTGCTTGTTCATTTAGCAGAACATGGGCATAATGCTTCATTAAAGAAGTTTCAATATTGTTGACAGGAGGTCGCCTATTTAGGCTATCTACTGTCAAAGGATGGAAGACTGACACCTGAACAGATACAAAGCATCTCTAGTATGTCTGTCCCAAAAACACTGAAAGAGGTCAGAGCTTTAATAGGCATGGCTTCATACTGTAGACAGTGGATCCTGAATTTTTCATTAATGATAAAACCTATGTTGGCGCTGACAAAGAAGGCATTTCATTGCCTTTAGCATGGAACATGGATTGCCAGAATGCTTTTGATCTGCCAAGTCTGCCTTGTGTTCAGCACTGGTTTTGGGCACACCAAATTACGAAAAGATCTTTGTGTTGTATGTGCATGAATGTGATGGATGTGCTTTGGCTGTTTTGACACAGGAACATGGGGGCAAGAATAGACCACCCGGTTATTTTTCCTCCACATTGGATCCTATTGCATGCGCTTTGTTGAGATGTTTGAGAGCTGTAGCTGCTGCCGCTGCATAAATGAAACAAAGTGAGGGTATGGTTTTAGGTAATTCTTTAACCGTGATGGTACCCTACTCCATAGATGTTCTATTAAACAGAACGCAGACGAAACATCTCACATCAGCACGACTAACAAGGTACAAGCGGATTCTATTTGCTCTGCATATCCAAACTAAGAGATGTTGCTCATTAAATGCGGCCAAACTATTGCCTCTTCTGCAAGAAACTGATTCTAGTGACAAGAAGTCACATGATTATCTCTCACAGAACAAGAAACTAAGGGCAGAATTGATTTAATTTAAGTGATACATCCTTAAGGAATCATCCACAAGGGGAGCTGTTTTGTGATGGCTCGTGCTTCAACCTTCCGGATGGTACATCCACTGTTGCTTACGCAATCACCACATTAAGAACTATTGTGGAACCCAAACGAATTCCGCATAATTATGCGCAGGCCGTAGAGATTATTGCTTTAACTAGAGCCTATGAACTTTCTGAAGGGCTTAGTGTGAATATATACACAGATAGCCAATATGTCTTCGGGGTAGTTCACAGCTTTGGTCGACTATGGACTGAGAGAGGTTTCTCGACCTCGCATGGAACAAAAATTCAGTATGGTACTTTAATAGTTTGGTTACTTTCAGCACTTGCGCTTCCTACACAGTTAGCAATAATGAAGTATACCACTCACCAGAAAGTGACGGACGATGTAGGAAAAGGAAACTGTCATGAACCCTCTTAGTTGGAGATGGATGCCGTTGTTACGGCTTCGCCGCCATTAACACTGCCACCACGTTTTTTTCACGTTTCTCTGTTTACGGTCTAGTGTTTTTTCCTCTGTTCTTCGTCTCGCCTATTTACTTCCTGCTACCCATGATTCCTTGCGTTGCAACCGTCTCCTTTCGTTTTCACGGTGAGACGCTTCCAGTGTTTTTCTCTCGCTCGCTCTTGTTCCCCCTTCTGGGGATTTCTCTCCCTTCTTTTCTCCTTCCTTCCCGTCTCCCTGGCGGCTCCTCTCCTCCGCCAGTTTCCCTCTGCTGCTGCGTTTTGACGCTTACCGGCTACATGCCAGTGTTCTTTCCTTCCTTGTCATTTCCTCTCCGGAAGGATCTTCGATTTGTTTACCTAAAGGATCCCGAGGCAATTGAATTTCACTACCACTACAGCGACAACTACATCTCTCATCACAATCCACGACTACAACTCAGGGGTTTTTTCCGCCTTTGGGCTTTTTCCCCTTACCCGCCTGCATACGGGAACGGAGCCAAGGTGGTAACCAATACAGAGTTCCACCACGGCTTCATTCCGTGTCAGAGCATTCACAACGAAGAGTAAAAAGGATTACCTTGCCCACAGACACGGCGTCAGAGCCTCAGACCCTGAAGACTCAGGTGAGGAGAGTGGTGCCTCGGGTGGGAAAGTGAAGCATTTGGACAATACCCTTACGGTGACTTCAAGTCATTCTCCAGATTGTGACAGAAACGCCTTTTCTGACAGAATAGCCAAACAGACTGCCACTGATTTGCATTCAAAGATGTATGTGTTAGATCCAACAAAAGGGGTCACTGGCACTTGTATGGTAGACAAAGGGATTAGCTGCATAAAAGAAATTCAGGCTGAAGCAAGAAATCAAACAGTGGGTTGAGGGTCCAGCGGGTCTAGAGGAAATGGTTTGTTGGGTGGATAATAAAAAGCAAAGATGGATGCTACCCAATGCCTACGTTACTGCTATGGTGACCATGGCTCATGATCCAACACATATATGTGCCAAAAAGATTTGCAAACTGTTAGATCCTGTCTGGTATAAGACTAATATTCAGAAAACTGCTGAGCATTTTGTCCAAAGTTGCATGATATTCTTGCAACATAATATTGGATTGGACAACATTGACGAATTACCTACAGGAGGAGACAAGGAACAAATTCTAAGACAAAGGGAATCCAAATGGATTTGTATTATGGACACTTGTGACACCGGTTTAAATTCAGATGATGAATTTTGTAAAAAAGTTAATAAGTTATTTTTTATTTTTAGGAAATGTGGTGTTGGACTAACAAATCTTAATTTTTGAATTCATTTCTAACCATCATCATAATCATCATAACCAGCCTCTACAGTTGAAATCATACTTGCATCACAGTTCATTTACCATCTTATTAAGAAGAAACATAATTTTTCTTTTTATTGGTTCTCAATGATTTGAAATGCCGAAATAATAGAATCTTATCCAGAAATTAACATCACTTCTAACTATCATCAAAATTATCATATATAGTATCTACAGTTATAATAATACTTGTATCACAGTTCATCCATCATTTGACTAACAGGAAAAATAATTTTTCCTTCTTTTTTTTTCTTCTTTTTATTGGTTCCCAATGAATTGAAACACCGAAACAATAGTTATCAAACTATAGTTATTTTGCCTGCAAATAATAAAATTAAACACTAATAGTGACAAAAGTCAATAATAAAATGCTAAAACCTTTTTCCTAACACAAATCGTCTTTGAATACCACTATTATAAAAGGTAAAGGTAACGAAAATGGCCGCCACATAGCACGTGATGGCGTAACAACATAATCATGTTCGAGTTAAAAGAAAGAGGGAAAGGCAATGTAAATGGCTGCCACATAGCACGTGATGACGTAATGATGTCATTGCGTCCACAGAGCATGTGCGAGATGACGTTATACGCATAATAAGCGTATATAAACGAGCACAATCAAAACACAGGTCGCGCCGAAACAAGGAGCCAGAGAAAACTGCCCGCATCGCTTAAAAAACCAGGAGGTAAGCTATTTAAACCTCTGATTCCTCCCCATGTTCTTTTTCCCCCCTAACTCTAGACTATATCTTTGAAATATAACAAAGAGTAACCATTCAAAAATGGTAACCCTCTTCTATAATTTTTTCTACTCTAGACAGAATAGATACTTTATCAAAGAAACAATGACATGGAGTGAAATATTAAATTCATTTTCTTACTGAATTTGAATCAACGTGACTTGGTGAGTGCCATTATATGATGTTGTTGAAATGAAAAACCAACTTTTGAAATGCTCTTGAAACAAATCTTACTATCAAACAATTATATTATTTTTCTGTACATAGGATGAATAGATTTTGAATACTTTTCTTTTTTCTTTCTTCTTCGTTTTTCAAAAAATAAGAATGACAAAACTCTCCTTATGATCAACTGTGACCTAAACAGGCGTGAAACATGTGTAGAGAGTTATGGGAAATGGTTACAACAGTATACTAATGCATTAATAAAATGGAGATTATTTAAATGAGAACGTGAGGACCTTTTCTTTCAAAGACAACCTGGAATGGCACTCAAAAATTATAATTGACATTGGAATGTCGCAAGTGGAAATGTAAATATTTGAAAGTCTAATATTGGGAAAGGAACATCAACACCAAAAGGTAGTTTTGGTCCCCCTGCCATGCCTTTTGAGGTGATTTATTTTGATTTTATTGAGGTGGAACATTGTCAAAACTATAAATATGTTTTAGTCGTCATCTGTGCCTTCAGTAAATGGGTTGAGGCTTTTCCTCTAAAAGATGCCACAGCAATGTCAACTGCAAAGACCATGCTGAAGGAATATTTTCCTAGTTTTGGCTTGCCTAGGGTAATTTGGTCTGATAATGGCCCACATTTTATCTCTGCTGTCATCCTGCAAGTCTGTGCGGGATTACAGATTGATAAACGGTTCCACTCAGCTAGGCACGCTCAGAGTGCCGGACTTGTGGAATGCCATAACGGAATCTTAAAGAACAAAATAGTGAAAGTGTGCGGGCATTGTAATTTGAAAGGGCCTGATGCTTTGCCAATAGCCTTATTATCAATGCGGACAACCGCACATTCAAAGACAGGGCTCTGCCCCTATGAAATCATAATGGGAAGACCAGCAAATGTGTGGAATGTTCAAAAAGCCAAACAGTAAAAAGAAATCCAGTATCCGCTTCTGGCTGATTACTGTGACCAGTTGACTCAAAATCTGTATTTGATTCATCAACAGGTGCGAGCAGCCCTCCCTGTAAAATGCGAGGGTCCAGGTCATCGACTCCGACCTGGCCAGTGGGTCCTACTGAAGAAGTTTGAAAGGGGCTCCTGTCTTGCACCTTGTTGGAGGGGACCACATCAAATCTTTTTGGCAACGCAGACTGCTGTACGAGTGACTGGGAAGAAGCATTGGATCCATGCGACAAACGTGAAGAGGATTCCTTTTCCTCTGCCCTACGACAAAGGGGAGGAGAAGGGAATTGGTGATCTTGACATTTAGAATGAGCCTGCTCTGATCGAAATGACGACATTTTGTTCACCGACCATACCGTACCTGGAGTCTCAAAGTACGATCTGCGACCATGTAATCGGATATAGATTTAGAGTTCCTGACATTACATTCATGTAAATAGGATAGGAAATTGCAGGGAGGCTGTGCCCAGAAGAAACCACAATTGAGCCAGTCCCTCGTCATTCCTCTGATGCATCAAATAAGAGGCAGGGACCGGCAAAGTTACCTTCAACATAGGCCACCTGGTCAAGGGCCAACGACGGATGAACTAAAAAAGCCCAACAGTGAGGCTTCTTAACGGACGCTGAGAAACTATGCCTATTTTACAGGCCACTCATGCAGAAAAAGATGCTGCTCACTTTTCTGATGATAAATCTGCTCGTCAAGAATCATGGTCCCTTAGGACCAAATGGACACTGGTCACAATAGTAGCTTGTTTAATAATCAAATTAACATTTGGGTTCTGGTATTTGGAAAATGCACATCCGCTTGATGTTTTGTTACCGACTGCAAGTATCTCCACTGTGTCTCCACCATATGTGCATTTGCACACTCTTCCTCCTCGAGACCTCCAAAACAGAGGGGTTATTATAATAACACTCTTTTAATGATAATGAACGCTACCCATGCGATTCTAAATAAGACGAATTGCTGGGTGTGTTTGCATTTGCCACAACATGTGGAAAAGGGACTAGGCTGGTATATACATCCTCTCCCTTTAACTACAGCTTGCTAGCTTCACTTAGGGCATTGTTCTTTGGCCGTTGGAATGAGAGTGTCACTGGGAATTTTGATGGGACTAATCTTAACGAATTTGAGAAACAAGGCTTAACACCTTTAGGATTTTCTCTGTTTGCGAATAGGAGCACGCTGAATGTTGCTTCTATTAGGCATTCTGATAGACTCTCCAGACCTTTTCAGTCATTGATTACCTTCAAAATGGCTCCCGTGGGTAATAGCGATGCCATGCCTCCTTCCTATACCATCAACTATTGTCCATATTCCGTTCAATTCTGCATACAAAGAGAGGGTTCCAAAGAAATGGGTACATTTGAAGGATGTACAAATATTGCAGTATTAACTAGTGAGGATAGACCTTTGTATGTAGGAGATCCTGTGTACTTTGTCTGTGGCAATGATGTGTATCCATGGTTACCCAGAGATTAGGAGAGTATTTGTTACTTGGGTATATTGTTGCCTGGAGTATATGTCACCACCACTGCTGAAGTCTCTAAAACTCGTCCCAGGCTAGATGAGAATTATGATACTCCTTCACAAGTCTTGGGTGATGTTGCCAAACCCTTCGTGCCATTCTGGGGACAGATAATGAATTCCGACGATATTAGAAAACTGGCAAGAGTATTGGAGAGAACCATCAATAAGACCACTGACATCCTGTATAAATTGACGCTAGAACAAAAGGCTATTAGATTAGTGGCTCTCCAAAATAGGATGTTGCTAGACATCATTCTAGCTGAGCGTGGTGGGGTATGCAAAATGGTGGGATCTGTGTGTTGCGTTTTTGTACCTGATTCCTCCCCCACCATATTTAAGGCAATTAAGAATTTACATGTCTTAAGTACTGAAGTACATGTGCCAGAGGGAACCTTGGATATTAGTACATGGTTCTGGGACTTGTTGCGATCTTGGGGCTGGAAAATCTTTGCAGTCTTAATGGTAATTCTTGGCATTATACTCTTCTGCTGTTGTTGAATACAATGTCTGCCTGTCATGTGTACTATAATAGGAGGAAGTTGTGCACAGCCAATAGGTACACTAGAACCCAAGACACATATGCCCGGGAAAATTTCGAATGCCATAGTAATACAGGATATTACCACCAAGGAGTTAATGGCGATTAATGTTTTTGAAAATAGTAATTTGGGATGTGCAGATGATGACACATCGTCTTCGGATGATGCTAATGTTTAATGCTCTTGGCTTAGGCAAAAAGGAAGGTTTGTTAAGGTATATTTTACATAATACCGCTTGAGAACAAACATTGGCTTAAGCGCATTCGCATTGCACTGAAAATCGCATTTAAAGGAACCTGAATAAGGATGACTACACCGCCATTTTAGAATCATCCGCCATTTCGTTTAACTCCTGTTTTCTCCTCATGTTAAACTTTGTGTTTTCAGCTGCAGCAGGGAAAAATTAACTTTGCACTGTGTCAACGCAGATAAACATGTTGTGGTTGCTGAGAGTGGATTGTTTGTCCTGAACTAAGAAACCTTGGAGATAAACTAGAGTTGAACTGAGCAATAATTTAGATGTTGTCTATACCAATAGTGTCATCCTTGTTCAAACAGTGGAACAGACTGCTGAACAGCTGAAACTGTGTGCCTTTGCAGAAATCCTTTGTGTTTGTTTCTTGAAACTGGACTTACTTTAAGCTTGAAAACAAATGTTACCATTGTGCTATGTGTGTAGGAAAACATGTCTAGCGTTTGAGGAAAACATTGATTCTGTATTAGTTATGTGAACTGGCTACAAACCCTTAATTAATAAGTAATATGGAGAAGGGCTCGACAATGTAACCGGGTTTGCGGCCAACTGTATAAATATCTGTGTCTTTGTAATGTCCAGCACTCTCTCCCCTCACAGTGTCTGCTGGTACACACTGTGAGGTGTAGGGAGCCAGATAGCTATCTGCCATTAAAATTGTACATGTACCTCTGAACTCGTGACCGGCGTATTTTCGAATTTCGTAGCCTCAATATTTCTTTTGGTCTTTCAGACCCTCACACCACCTCACCGCCGGAGAGTCATGGCTGCAGCTCGAGTCATCAGGTTTTGCTAGGGCCTGGTGTAGCGGTTTACCGTCCCTATGCCACTTGCCATGTGGCCGCCCCTCCCCCAGCGGGCTTGCGAGAGCCAGGCAGGGGCCTCCACAGGAAAGTACTCCAGCATTCCGTTCTGTCCCCTGGGTTGTCACTCTGGGGAAACATTTGGTTCGAGCGGATCCCAGTAGTTTTACACATATGCATCTATGCTCCAGAGGGTGAACGAGGTCGTGGAGCGGAGGATTCCTGCAAGAATATAGATGCCGTTGCCGGAGCTTCTCAGGTGGCAGCCATTTTTTAGCCGTGCAACAGCGCCCCCCCATTATATGCTTTAAAACAAACCTCATACTAATATTATTTTAAACAATTAATTCCATAATAATTATGAGCATGCCACAATTACATGGAATCTAAAAGTTTGCAAATATGTATATCAAAACAATTAATTCCATAGTTATTATAAACTTATAACATTTACAAAATGTCATCTATAAATATACAAAGATACATACAAAATCGTCTAAAAAATTCAATCTGCTTTAGTTCCCAGCAGGGGTAATATACAATAAGGTGCTTTAAAGTTTCTTTAACCCCCACTATTCCACTAAGATCGCATTCTTTGGTAATTAACTTATTAGACCCATTCTTTCTAGCAAAGGGAATACATTAAACTTAAGCCTCATAAAAATCCCTCTATATTTTGAATGAGGAAAATGTTCTAAATATTTGGGGAAAGTTCAGAATTATCTCTAGAAACATCAATTGTTTTTAAGTTATTAGTTTTATGTCATGTTATTTTACTTGTGGCTATTTTGGAGGTAGGTGGTTTGTTGTCAGTTTTGCAACCTGCCCCTTTTTCACACCTACCTGAAAAAGCAAAACTTTTTTGAGGTTTTTCTTATTTAATTTAATTATTTACGCATGCCACGGCTTAAACTAAACCTTTGTCACGATTTACATTGTTACTGATTGATATATCTTAAATTCTTCAGTAAAATGCAGTCATAGCAACGTCCTAAAAATACTTATAAATAAAATCAACTACATTTAATATTAATTTATATTAAATCATATATAAGCTATAACTTAATTCCTTTCCGAATACATATTTAAGTTGTAATTGGTAAGTAGATACTAAACTGAATGCAAGTTGACTACCCTGCACCATCTTCTGCCATAAACACTCCAGATTCACTAGACTGGTGTCATACACAAATCACGTAACACATGCATAGCCTACCTTACTAACAGGACATCCCATGTATAAAGGCTTTGTAGTCTTCAGGGGTTTAACCTGTACGTTATTTTGTCTCATTAAACACCCTACCTGGGACGCATCATTACCCCCATTTGTAATTGGTTTATCCCGAAGAGCATGACATTTCCTCAATTATCATCAGAGAAACCTTTCATGTAAGGATGCTTAACGAGGTAAGAGGGCAACATTTGTATATTCCTTTGCCAGAACCTTGGAGCCCACCAAGCATGCATTTGTCTTTATCTTTAAATGGGATTTCTTTTTTTAATTTCTCATATGATTTGCTTTTATACCGAGACCCATCTCTTTGAGCTTTAATACACATGTTCTTTTTGCTCACCATGTTATGGGGTCTTCTAAATGTAGTCAGCAAAAGAAGAAAGGTTAACCCCTGAAGTGCTCCCCAGAACATATGATATGATATATGTTTATAAGTCATTTATAACGCGCCTGTACACAAGTGTTTAGTAGATTATGTGCTTGAGTTGAGATTCAGAATCACCCAGTTCCATGAAACAGTCCAAAAGAATTTGAAGCTAGACAAGCATTGATGAAACACTGGCTTGACTGGAAGGCCACAGTAACAGAATACACCCCAGGACAGTTGGAATGGGTAGTGGAACTTGTAAAACCCAGTGTTCTTCAAAAATAAGTGGACCGAATCCTACATGGTACTGGAAAAGATCAGTGAGGATCACTATCTCATTGATACAAAGGCGCTTAGGCAGATGCATAGTCTATCACGCCAACCAGCTGAAACCACATTACAGCAGGGATGATTTGGTGTTGGCTCATTTGGCAGACAGTGAGCCTGAGGAGGAGATTGCCACCCCCAGACCTGCTACTCTCAGAAGCCATATATGGGTCTATAAAGTGGGTGTTAATCTCCTCTAACCGGACAGGACAATAATTAAAAGACTGCCAGTGGCTACTGGGCCAGTTTTCAGGGTTGTTCTCATGGTCTTCAGGTTATACAGACAGGTGTGTCTATGGTATTGACATAGGAGACAGCACACATCTGAAAAGCAGAATTCACTGGATGTCTGACAAGGTGATGTAAGGGGTCAGAAATGCGAGATGTACAAATATATCGTTTTCTCACATGTAGCCATTTTATTAACCAATTAGGGTCAGACGAACTCGTATGTTTCCCTAGCCTAACAAAGGTTTCCCTACCTATTAAACTAAGACTAATGGAAAATGAACTAGTGTCCAAAGATGTCCGTCCCTCACACTTATACATACAAGCAAATAATACAGGCATTATCTGGCTGTTCAAAATGACATTCTAATTTACATAGTCAAATTATAAACATAGATCCTTGTAACCAGGGTTGAACCCCCCTCCCCTTAATCAATTCAGAATGTTTCAAATCAAAGTTTGGAAGTCAAAGTTCTTTCAATGTCTAAGTGCCACTTGAAATGTATCACAACGTTCTGTTCATTCAATATGACCTTTACTTGGCAGTATAACTGTCATAGTTTCAAATAAGCCTTCTCACTCTTCCAACTGCTATTTGACAAACCAAAAAGACTTTCTTTTTCATATATCCCTTCAGTATACAATATAATTGTTATCTTCTCTGAAGACCAATCCTCTTTCATTAAATCACATTTCATCTCCTTAAGCAACACAAAATAGTCAGGATGATTCCCCAATAGTTCATAAATACACATCAATCGATACAGCGCTGTCTTCCACCATAACCTCTCACCACATTGCTGTACTACACTTTCTTCATCCTGGTCCACTCGCCTGCCAGGACTAACTACTAAATGTACCTCTCCTGATATACTCACCTGCTAGAATAAAAACTCCTACTACTACTAACAGTACTTTGTGGTGATGTTTGCTTCAGACTTTACACACTTAAATCCTCAAAGGGGAAAATAAAAATCAACAACTGCTTCTTAAATGATTCTTTGACTTTCAGCAATCACAAGAGGGTTACACCTTCTTCTAAAAAATACAATTTGACAATATCTCTCACACTGATCCGTTTGCCCCAGAAAATGCAAATTATACTCCTATCACCCTTAATGAGTTCTACAAGGAGGGCTTCTCCTCTGCCACCTTTGGCTTTCTTCAGTTGCTTTTCTTTGGCTTAGGTAATGCTTGTTACAATCATCCTTTTCAATTGTTCTTCCTGTCATAAATCTCCCCCCGTCTCACCTGGGATCGCTTCTTGCTGTGTTCCCCGGGAGGATTCCTCTTGTGGACGGATCGGGTCTTGTATAGACTCGCTCGAGTCTCGTCTGGCTGCAGAGCGCGTTCTGAGTTCCGGGAAGGCCGTTGTTCCAGGATGTCCAGGGAAAAAGGTAGCGGTCGCTAAGAATGGGGATTCCAGGAGTCGAGTAGAGGCAAAGGAAGAAGGAAGAAGGAAGGGAACCAGGATCTTGGATAGAAGATTCGCCGAACAGCACACACACGTTGAGTCACTACCTAATGATAGCGTTGAGACGCGCAGGGCCGCGGGGGCGTGGCCAATTTATAGGACGTGCCGTGTGCGTCGTGAAAGCTGGTGTGAGACTAGTCGCTTGTTGCGGCCATGTTGGGAGTAACAAGGAATACAAGCCCCGGCGCGATAAGGACCAGGAGTTCCAGAAAGGGCAAGTTCTATGGGTCATGACACTTCCTTTCTGTGACTCACAGCCACCTGGTTTGAATATTGCTCCATTTTGCATTTGGCAATGGTGGTCAGAACACTCTGTTCCACTCTGTTTAAATAGTGTCCCCTTTTGGCTTTGACAATGGTGGTTACAATATTTATTTTCACTCGGATTAATATTGTCCCCCGTTGACTTTGATAATGGTGGTTATAATATGTTCTCTCTCTCCCTCTCTCTCTCTCCTCTCCCCTCTCTCTCTCTCTCTACCTCTCTCTTTCTCTCTCTCTCTCCTCTCTCTCTGTCTCTCTCGCCCCCAAATTGCCTTAATTCTATAGTTCGGTATTCAAAACATTTCGCCTGAGCGAGGGGTCTGTTACGGAGCACCGCAGGGTTACCCAACCAAGGCCAACTCACTGGTCTTTCCACGTGCCTACATAGGACTTGCTGCTCCTGTTTCTTTTTTCATCAGGGAAACACAGGTGTCTGACAGCTCTGTTAAGGTGCCTGTAGCTCACGCCTCATGCAGTTGGAGCTGCCTCTGCTCCAATCACACTCTGGTGAACACCCTCCACTGGAGCAGCATGCAGGATCAGAAGAGCTTCTCTTTCCCATGGAACAGTTAATCTATGTACCGCTTCCTGCTGCACACTCTCTGCATCCCACAGGGCTCCCGACCTTTGCCACAGCTTTGACACAGCATCCTGCTTCCAAAACAGCGGTGGCTCCTGCTTCTTCAGACTTCTGCTGCTTCCACTGCTTCTCACTCTTCTTCTAATGGCCTGCACCTGAAGGGGCTTCAAATACGTAATAGTCCCACTCAGGTGTGGGTCATAGAACTGCTTGACTGCACACTATGGTTCTGCACCTCCAAACTCATCTTCCTCGTCTCACTATCTAGAGCATTATGAGACTTGAAGTCCTTAATGTTCATATTCCTTTTTTGTCTCAAAATGTCCAGTTTCTCAATATGCCATTAATACGATATGATCAGCAGGGACATTATTTAAAGTATTTTCCCATTCTTCCTGACCTGGACCTCTCCTCATTTGATCCTCCCACATAATTCTGCCGCCCAGGGTCAGGATCAGGTGGTGGCTGCCTGGCCTTGGCCACATGAGAAGGGGCTGAGGCTAGGGTTTCTGGCATCATCATCTCTGATTCATCACAGTGAGGGACACCATCAAGGAGGAATTCTGCAAAATGTTATACCAACAGCTAATTGAGCTGCCTCATAGCCCATGGGCTATCCCATTGGCTCTGGTAAATAGAAAGACCAGCAATGGGAAAACTGTAGTCTGTTTTTGTGTGAACTACAGACTCCTACATTTTGCAACAAAGACAGATGCACACCAAATACCTAGCGCAGATGAGCAGATGAACAAATTGGGTGCTGCCAAGTAGACAGGTACCTTTGACCTCATGGCTGAGTACTGGCAGGTCAGCCTTACTGAATGAGCAAAGGAAAGGTCAGCATTTCTAACGCAGGAGGGCACTTTCAGTTTACTATTATGCAGTTTTGTCTAAAAGGCATGCCACTATCTTTCATACGATGGTGAAAAGGGTCCCGTCAGACTTGGAAGAATTCAGCATTGCCTATTTAGATGATTAATCAGTATCAAGCACACACTGGAAGACCATCACCCCATCTGAAACGGGTGCTACAGGCCATGCATAATGCTGGTTTGACTATCAAGGCTTTAAGTTGCCAGATAGCTCGGTGTGCTGTGACATACGATGGACACCAAGTGAGTGGTGGTAAGAAGCAGTTGGTTTAGGCAAAAGTGCAAGTGGTCGAGTGTTGGGACACCCCTACCACTCAGACTCAGGGGAGAGTATTCCTTGGCCTCATTGGGAATTACCACTGTTGTATTAAGTAGTATTGGACTACTGCCCTTCATTTGAACGAGTTGATGTCCAATAAATGGCAAATAAAGTTTTTTGGACTCTTGCCAGGAAAAAGCTTTTTAGAATCTAAATCATGGTTTGTACAGGGCTCCAGTTCTAAAGTTCCCATACCATGGACAGGAATCCATAATTCAGACAGATGTCTATGATTTTGGAATTGGGGCGGTTTTAGCACAGCTAAACTCGGAAGGGATTGAACAAACAGTTGCCAACATTAGCAAGTGACTGACAAAAGAAAGCAACTGGGCCACAATTGAGGAAGAGGCGTTTGCCATTGAGTAGGCAGCGCATAAACATATATTCTTTTTAAATCTTGCTTTTATTTGCATTTTCATTATTTAACATACAAACTCTCTCCTCCCCCCAAAACTCCCCAACTCCCCTTACCCTCTACACCTCACACCCTCTGATCAGCTACTACTTTAATAATGATATTGCTTTGACATCCAGTGAATTTTACATTAATTAAATGCGTCCAATATTTGTATTCTTTGCGGGCACCAATTCTCACAAAAGTCTTTGTGCAGAAAGTTCAGTACAAACTCCAAATCAGTCTTGAATTTCGTTTGCTCCCCTTGTTTACATAAGTAACCCACACCAGAGAAATATAATGCCACATTTTTATTACCCACTCTTGTTCTGTTGGGGCCATGGTTTGTTTCCATTTTTGTGCTACAAGTGACACTGCAGCAACAGTCAGAATCATGTATGCTTTCCTATGCTTCCTTTCCGTTAAATCTTCGAAGACATCTCCCGAGCCCAGCATTGCCTCGCCCTATGTCTATTCGTATTTGGGAACCAAACATCTCATACATTGCATTATTGACACTTCCCCCAAATACTTTAATTTTCGGGCAGTCTCACCACATATTTATTTATTTATTTATTTGTGTGTTTGTTTATATATCGCCAGCAGCTCGCAAGCATCAGGGCGCTGACAAATACAGGAAGGGTCAAAACCTATAAGATCACAGGACAAGGCACTCAAAAAGTCAATTAAGGGTATCAGTTTTTTAGGATCGTTTTTTCATTTGAACAGATGAGTCTTGCGTTTTTTCCGGAAGCTTGTGAATTTTTGTTCTAGTTTTAAGAAAAGGGGCAGGTTGTTCCACATCATGGATGCTTTAATATGGAAGGCTTTCCCAAGTCCGTTGGCCTTTTTGAATCTGGCAATTTCGATTTGACCTTATTTATTTATTTATTATTAATATGTTCATAGCCGTAACAGGCTTTACATATATAAAACACAACCATCTTTCAATTTCTAACACCAATTCTAATCAATCCAATTATCATACATAAATACCATCAGATAACTCTTTTAAAATATTTAAAATCAACTCATAAAATTTCATCATGTGAAATATCAAGTTAGTATCATTTTCTTCCATCGGTCTTTGCCATATTATTTCTATCTTATCAGCTAAACAGGAGTTCTTATATTTTATCAAATATTTTTCACGCAACTGGTTGAGACTTTCACAATAGCATATCAAATGTTTTGCCGTCTCAATGTTTTCCATTCCACATAATCTGCATAATCTCAACCTTTTCTTAATGCCAATTTTGGCTCCTAATATCTCCATTGTATCACATATATTAAACTTGAACATAAGATAAGATCTAACTATTGACTGATGGGGAAATGCATATTGATATTTGGGTTTCCTTGACTCTGAAGTCCATTGCTCTAGAAAAAGGCTGCTCGTTGATTTTGTAGCAAGGTGTATCATATCTCTTTCTTTAGGGAAACCATAGATATCAGATTGTAATAGCTTTCTCACCTTCACATGCAAGAGTAATAACCATCTAGAGGCATTGCCTTTGGCCCATTTAGCATATGCTAAATAAAAGACATACATAGGCCGATTCATGGAATTAATGAGCGCCGAAAATTCCAGCGCAGGGGTGCCAAAACGTGCGATTCGCAGTAAAAGTGTGAAAATCCCAGTGCAACTGCGAAAATCGCAGGGAAACCAGCGCACATCTATTCATGGAAGTCCGTGCGCGACAAAAATATTGGATGTGCGCTGAAAAAGTGCGCAGCGCACGCCGGCGCACAGGTCATCCAACGGCATGCGCCACGGCCGCTGCGAAATCGCACATAGCGCGGCGCACATAACAAAAATAGGCGGAACACGGTGTGTAACACTCGGAATGGGGAACAACGTGTGAAAATATGGGCATCACGGGGGAAGTATTCAACTCGTATTCATGGAATCGAATAGGGCAAACCAGCGCACGGTCAAAGACGCGCACAGGGCCAAACAAGTCCGCCACAAGAAAGCAGGCGGTAGCGTCCCTGCGCCGGAAATAAATGTGCGCCAAAATGTGCGCTAACAAAAAGCACCTATATACAGCTATGATGAATGATCCATACTGTGGCCCTCTGGGACAAATGAGGTGCAAAGGGGTACCGACAAACACGGACACCCGCTGTGTGAAAAATAGCCTGTGCGTGTATTACGGGGTGCGCGGGAACTTCCACACGCGATTGGCTAGGGTACGCGTATTCCGGGGTGCGCGGGAAGTTTCACACGTTATTTCAGCAGGGTACGTGTATTCCAAGGTGCGCGGGAAGTTTCACACACAAATTCTCATGGTATGTGTATTTCGGTGTGCGCGTGAAGTTCCACACTCGATTTCAGCAGGGTACGTGTACTCAGGGTGCGCGTGAAATTCCACACGCAAATCCAGCAGCCTACGTATATTTTGGGGGTGCCGGGGAGTCCTACACGTGAATTGGCCATGTGGGTCCTCCCAGCTGCCCCCTCTACACCCTCCACGGCCCTTGCAGGCGGCCCACACCACAGGGGACTACCCTGCACCCCTGCACATGTCCCGCAGGCAGCCCATCCACCATGGCCATGCCCCCCAGCCAACCCACATGTCACCTTGCACTACTGCCCACCAACTCATGTCCCCCTGCACCCCCACCCCCCTGCATCCAGGGGCACTATCCACCACGCCCCCACTCCTGTCTCCCTGCACCCCCACCCCCCTGCATCCAGGGGCACCCTCCACCAGGCCCCCACTCCTGTCTCCCTGCACCCCCACCCCCCTGCATCCAGGGGCACCCTCCACCAGGCCCCCACTCATGTCCAACTCATGTCCCCCTGTACCCACACCCCCCAGCATCCAGGGGCACCCTCCACCAGTCCCCACTCATGTCCAACTCATGTCCCCCTGCACCCCCACCCCCTGCATCCAGGGGCACCCTCCACCAGGCCCCCACTCATGTCCAACTCATATTCCCCTGCACCCCCACCCCACAGCACCCAGGGGCACCCTCCACCAGGCCCCACTCATGTCCAACTCATGTCCCCCTGCACCCCCACCCCCTGCATCCAGGGGCACCCTCCACCAGGACCCCACTCCTGTCTCCCTGCACCCCCACCCCCCTGCATCCAGGGGCACCCTCCACCAGGCCCTCACTCCTGTCTCCCTGCACCCCCACCCCCCTGCATCCAGGGGCACCCTCCACCAGGGCCCCACTCATGTCCCCCTGCACCCCCACCCCCCTGCATCCAGGGGCACCCTCCACCAGGCCCCCATTCATGTCTCCCTGCACCCCCCTCTGCATCCAGGGGCACCCTCCACCAGGCCCCCACTCCTGTCTCCCTGCACCCCCACCCCTCTGCATCCAGGGGCACCCTCCACCAGGCCCCCACTCATGTCTCCCTGCACCCCCACCCCCCTGCATCCAGGGGCACCCTCCACCAGGCCCTCACTCATGTATCCCTGCACCCCCACCCCCCAGCACTGTGGGGCACCCTCAACCAGGCCCCCACTCATGTCCAACTCATGTCCCTCTGCACCCCACCCCACAGCATCCAGGGGCACCCTCCACCAGGCCCCACTCATGTCCAACTCATGTCCCCCTGCACCCCCACCCCCTGCATCCAGGGGCACCCTCCACCAGGCCCCCACTCCTGTCTCCCTGCACCCCCACCCCCCTGCATCCAGGGGCACTCTCCACCAGGCCCCCACCCATGTATCCCTGCACCCCCACCCCCCTGCATCCAGGGGCACCCTCCTCCAGGCCACTGTCCAACTCATGTCCCCCTGCACCCCCACCCACCTGCAACCAGGGGCAGCCTCCACCAGGCCCCCACTCCTGTCTCCCTGCACCCCCACCCCCCTGCAACCAGGGGCACCCTCCACCAGGCCCTCACTCCTGTCTCCCTGCACCCCCACCCCCCTGCATCCAGGGGCACCCTCCACCAGGCCCCCACTCATGTCTCCCTGAACCCCCACCCCTCTGCATCCAGCGGCACCCTCCACCAGGCCCCCACTCATGTATCCCAGTACCCCACCCCCCTGCATCCAGGGGCACCCTCCACCAGGCCCCCACTCATGTCCAACTCATGTCCCCCTGCACCCCCACCCCCAGCACTGTGGGGCACCCTCCACCAGGCCCCCACTCATGTCCAACTCATGTCCCCCTGCACCCCCACCCCACAGCATCCAGGGGCACCCTCCACCAGGCCCCACTCATGTCCAACTCATGTCCCCCTGCACCCCAACCCCACTGTATCCAGGGGCACCCTCCACCAGGCCCCACTCATGTCCAACTCATGTCCCCCTCCACCCCGACCCCCCTGCATCCAGGGGCACCCTCCACCAGGCCCCCACTCATGTCTCCCTGCACCCCCACCCCCCTGCATCCAGGGGCACCCTCCACCAGGCCCCCACTCCTGTCTCCCTGCACCCCCACCTCCTGCATCCAGGGGCACCCTCCACTAGGCCCCCACTCATGTCTCCCTGCACCCCCACCCCCCTGCATCCAGGGGCACCCTCCACCAGGCCCTCACTCATGTATCCCTGCACCCCCACCCCCCTGCATCCAGGGGCACCCTCCACCAGGCCCCCACTCATGTCCAACTCATGTCCCCCTGCACCCCCACCCCCCAGCATCCAGGGGCACCCTCCACCAGGCCCCCACTCATGTCCAACTGATGTCCCCCTGCACCCCCACCCCCCTGCATCCAGGGGCACCCTCCACCAGGCCCCCACTCATGTCTCCCACCCCCCAGCAGTGCGATTTGCCTGGGTACGTGTATTTCAGGGGTGCGCGGGTAGTCTTACACGCGATTTCATCAGGGTACGTGTATTATGGGTCCGCGTGAACTTCCACACGCGATATCAGCAGGGTACGTGTATTACGTGTGTCGCGTGAATTTCCACACGCGACTGGGCCTGTGAGAGTGGGGTACGTGTATTCCTGGGGTGGGCGGGAATATTTACTTGCGACTGGGCCTGCGAGAGCGTGTCACGTGTATTCCTGGGGTGGGCGGGAAGATTTACACGGTCGCCTACAACGCGCCCAAAAAAAAGGTCCAATCCGGAAACACGGTGCACGTCCCGTGCAGCATAAAAGAGTGCGCAAACAACAAACAAGCTCAGACGCAAGGATGAATATATTGTTCCTAGCAGCAGTGGCCGTGGGATACCGCAGGAGGAGGAGGAGGATAGTCAGGGCCAGAATCTTCACACCCAGGACCAGCCAATTTGGTATGCCTGATGACCAGGTGTATGGGAGGTACAGGTTTCCACCACACATAATACTTGACCTGGTCAGTGAGTGGGAGGATGACCTCACATCACCCACCCTGTGCTCCCAAGCACTCTGCCCCCTGGAGAAGTTCCTCAATGTACTGCACTTCTTGGCTACCGGATCATTTCAGGGGACAAGCGCCATAGTGGGGGGGGTGTCACAGGCCACGCAGTCACGGTGCCTACACCAGGTGTTGGCCATCATCACTGCACGCCCATCAGTCCGCAGGCACATATACCTGCCCAGAACACCTGCAGAAAGGCAGGCTGTCAGCCAGGATTTCTACAAGGTGGCATAATTCCCCAAAGTGCTAGGTGCCATTGATTGCACCCATGTGGCTCTACGTCCCCCCAGGGCATCTGAGCACATCTAAAGAAACCGCAACCACTGGCATTCCATCAACGTCCAGGTAGTATGTGATGCCAAGGCAATCATCACCTCAGTATATGCCAACTATCCAGGGTCCACCCACGACAGCTTCATTTACAGGATGTCAACCCTAAACCGGGACATGGAAGCTGGGCGGCATGGCGATGCATGGCTGCTTGGTGAGTATAAATGCCACAGCACACGCATGCATGACAGATACAGAGTAATGTCACTACCCCACTAATGATTCCCATCACCACCTCCCCAGGGGACAGTGCCTACCCTCTGAGCACCCACATGATGACGCCAATTCGGAACCGCATCACGCCTCCCGAGGTAAGATACAACACAGCCCATATTGCAACCCGGGGCATAGTGGAGCGCACATTCGGAGTGCTCAAGTCACGCTTTCGCTCCCTTGACCGTTCTGGCGGGCAGCTGTTATACGCTTCCCCAGTAGTGTGCAGGATCATAGTGGCAGCATGTGTCCTGCACAATGTTGCAACACGCTGGGGCCTGGCTGTGGACATGGTGGTGCCCCCACATCCCCAACCACATGCACGCCCGCTGCGCATGGGAGGGGAAAGGGCACGGGGTGAGGCAGCCCATACGCAGCTGGTGGCTAATTACTTCACATAGAAATCACACCACTGTGAAGTGCACACATCCCTGGCACATACCATCTGACAATCAATGATGACTCAATCTGACAATTCTGATGAATTAAGGGACAGTCAACTGTCAGAACTATAGAAGCCTGAGATTTTTCACCTGGAAGTGTCACAATGTGTGCATCCCTACCTACACAAACACCACCAATGCAGTGTCATCAAAAGACACACTTCTATGCTGCAAAAATGAATACCCACTTGCAAAATACAACATGAGAACAGTGCCCTGTCACCCAACCCCTCCCCGGCACCGCCACACAACACACCATGGCATGTCATGCTATGTGAGAGCAAACAAATTAATCCCCACAACATGACACAAGTGTCACGAACTACAGTGTCCCTAATGGAAACTGGCCACACATGAAATGCTCACAGTAATGCAGGACCAACAACACACATTACCAAATATTTACCAATAATACTAATCACCTACACAACCTCCAACCGACCATAAACATGACAGTACGGACTTTAAAAATTGGTAGCCTCATTACCTGATAATGCCAGCACTCGAACACTTCCAACTGTACAGTGTTAGCGCCACGCAAAAGTGTAGGTGCACTGCTTACAACATGGACTCCATTTCCAAAGTAGACCGCCTTGTGAAGACATGAGAAATGTACCTGCAAATTAGGAGGAGATGGATGAAGAGGAACATTTCAATACACCATGCAGTGTACAATACAAAAACAATATGTACTAGGAATGTATACACAGTATTGACTACAGACTGCCAACACATCAACTGGAAGTCCAACGTCACTGTGTAAGTCAATGTCACTTGGGCACACCCTTTGCAAGCCCATGGAAACGGGAAGCAGGAGGGGTGTGTGTCACACAAACCCAAGCATCTGACCCAAATTCAGGACAAGCCTGCATGTGCCCAGCCACAATACAGCGTATGCCCACGGGAGCCACACAAAGCAACACACTGTCCAAAAAATCAAAAATCAAAAAACAAAAATCAAAAATCCAAAAATCAAAAATCAAAAATCAAAAATGGCCATGAATGGGCCAGGAGGGGGTGGGGGAGGCCACCCAGGAGGTCTGAGGACAGGGTGCACACCAAAACCCACCTGTGTGGATCTTGCGAAAAATAAACACCTCCATGGGCTCATGGCCTGCACGGCTACCCTCTTGTGGGAGAATCGCTGCTGTCCCTCTTCTCACCCTCTGCAGCTGCATCAGGAGGTGGTGGCACTATGGGAGGCAGCCCACGCAAAGCCCTAGTCTGGTCCTCCATGGCAGCAAGCATGCGGGTCTGGAAGGTCTGGTTCTGGAGGATAATCGTGCGGAGGTCCCCATACAACAACTCACGGGATGCCCGGACCTCCTCCCTAGTTGCCTGCATCTCAGCTGAGAGCGTACGTGTGAGCTGCTCCAGCTGCTGTTCTGTCCTCGTGTTAGCTGAAGCCTCAAGCTCAACCAGAGTTACCCTGAGCTGACGGAGTTCCATCCTCAGGGTTTCCCTGTGGCCCTGGGACTCAATAGAAATGGCTTCCCGCAGAGTCTCCAGTGCCGCCCGCCTGTCCCTGTTGGATGCCAACATGTCCTCCCTGTGTGACTGGCAAATGGAGTCTCTTACCTGCTGTAGTTGTTCAATCAGCCTTTCTTGGGGGACAATGGAAGTGGCCACCCTATCCATGGCCTGAGCCATCATCTCAGTTGATGCTGCCTGTTGGTTTGCCATACCGTATATGGATTGCTCCCATGCGGTATTGCCAGGTGGCGTACGGCCACCGCGTCCGCGGGCACCACACCTGTCTGGGGCAAGGCGAACTGCGCCTTGCTGTGCCGGCACTGCCTGAGGCTGCAGGACTGCATTCCCCCTCTGATCTGCTGGCCCAGGAACAGGATCAGATGTAGCGGAGTGTGACCCTGCATCCGTAACCACCAAAGGCGGACCTACCAACACTGACATCCCCATTGAGGGTTCTACCCCTGGTGCAGGTGGGTTGGACAGTACAGAATCCCTCCCAGGAACACTTACCTGTGTCGGCACATAGGTCTCATCATCCGAATCGACACCTGAATAGAGCTTGAGGGAGGTGCACCCAGAGACACCCCTTGAGATGATTGTCTGCAGCAAGTGTGGGTTCTCACCCACCACCACACCATGTCCCTCACTGGTGCCCGGTCGGGCCTGAGACCCCTCCTGGGTCTGCACCATCTCCACAACCCCAGCAGTATCAAGTGCGTCATCCCCTGCAAAGACATGAAAGAAAAGAAATGGGAACAGGCATTAGCACCATGGCACACAAATAGGGCTGAGAAGCAACAGAAACAGTACTTCATTGACACATGTCCCACATGACTATAACCCTCCCAAGCATGCACTGTCACTGCGTATGAAGGGGAGGCAAATGGCACACATTGATGACACCAAGATGGAAGACCAACACATTTGCTGCATGCTGGCTAGCAGTGCCATCACACATTGGCCTGTGATTGGCATGTCCAATACACACACATGACACATGCCATCACACAGATGGCATGTACCCTAGCCGTGTCACACATGTGACAATAGGACTGAGAAATGCCTAGTGAAAGTGGTGGAATGCAGACAATCAGCCTGAATGAACCCAGAATAATATGCAACTATGTTGTGGCAAGATGACACTTCAAGGGCAAGTGGCGTGAGGTTGGTCTGAATGTCTACTGTTGCCAGAAGGGATACTGCAAAACCCAAATCCTGGTGCGCAGAATGTATTGGATGAAGCACATGGGTGACCCAAACCACTCAGGCACACCCCCCCTCACCTGACACTCAATCAGAAGCACTCACACACACCATGCACATGGATGACACACACATGTATGTGCACTCACCGGACAATGCCTCGTAATCTGGCAGGTCTCCCACGCCTTGGTTCTGTTCCTCCGTGATGTAGGTCCCAGCAACATACTCATGTGGAGTGAGTTCTACGTCCTCTGATGGAGACCCCCCTCCAGTCACTAGAGTTGCGGCATGACTTGAGGCCAGCTTTTTCTTCACCCTGCGCTTCAGGTCATTCCAGCGCTTGTAGAAATCATTAGCTGTGCGCCTCACGAATCCAAGGGCACTTATGAGGTCCGCGATGGTCTGCCAGTGTGCCTGACGTTGTGCAGGTGTGGTCTTGCATCCTGCAGTAATCACCATTTTGCTGTCATGTGCGGACACAGACTCCACAAGTGCATCAAGTTTGGCCTGATTGAAGCTGGGCTTCCTTGGTGGGCCGTACTGTGTAGCCGTGTCTGGGGCATCAGCCTGTACTGGACGAGCACTCTTCCTCTTCCGCTTGGAAGGTGGTGGTGATACTGAGTGTCCTACGCCGCTCTGGACACTAGGGGCAGGAGCCCCGGTGGACTGTGGACTAGGAGTGTGGGAATGAACACTCACCATGGGACTTGGTGCAGGCATTAGCTGAAGTGTGATGTAGTCAGGGGGAACGTCAGCAGGATGGGCTAGGACCGACACTGTCCTGGCTGGGAGACTCAGAGCTGGGGTAGATAGAGCCGCAGCTGTCCCTGCAGCCTCCCCACCCTGCCTACTCGGGGCAGCAGATGACATAGCTGCCCCTGATCCACGTGGGCTGGTGACACCAACGTGCACCGCCACACGTGGCCTAGACCTGCTGACCTGGAAGTCAGCCATGGAGTCACCCTGTGCCAGGTCTGGTGCCACAATGGGCTTTTCCAACAAGGGCTGAGCAGGGATGGTGTCAGCCACGTTACCCTCAACCAGGGGGGGGGCTTGGGTGTCCCTGACTTGCAGGGATGTGTCACCCACACATAGGGGGCTAGGGGCACCCTGCAAGTCTCGGCCACGTCCCCTACCGTATCCACCACGGCCACCTCTTGTGGCTCGCCCAACTTTGCCACCCTTACCCCGTGCTCGCCTCCCAACCATGGCACTGATGTTGTTGTGCGTATGGGAGTTGCAGTAAACTATTGTCCTGGGCAATTGGGGGTCAAAGGGGTAGGGTACTAGATGGAATTCGTACCCTAGTGCTCTAGCAAGGCTGTATGTGACCCCTGGGGAAAGATGACGGGTCACGCAATGCACAGGCACCCCGAAAAAGGGAGATAATGTGCACGCAACCCCTCCTAAACCTGCACTACGCTGTGGCACCCAGAAACACAAAAATGAATGTATGCGTGTCACACGCAGCCTAGACTGACCTCTGAATGGGTAGGCAACACACGGGGCAAGCACAGATGTCAAATACGTGCGCGACTCACCATCTGCCAGGAAACATCGCGTGAAAAATATGCGCATGTGCGCGTTAGCAACACCCCCGCCAAAAGAAGAATTGTATGCTGTCTGAGGAGACAGGACAACAGGAGAAGTGAACGCTGTTTGAGGAAACAGGCCCAGGAAAAAGACAAGAAGAGAAAAAGCTGTCAGAGATAACAGGGAGTACGAACTTGGAACGCCGTGAAGTAATTCGCGTGTGAACCGACAAGAAGTACAGATTTCACCCACTCGCTCTCCACGAAAAGCACGTACAAGGAAATGGCGTTCTACACGTACCTTTTAAACATGCCCACACATACAGCGCCACTTCTGCGTGTACGCGCTAAGGCCCCATCCTCCAATTACACAAGCTGACACTCTGACGTGCAGTCATTGGACGTGTAACATGCACCCGTGTACAGGGAAACGCCCGCGCACGCACGTCACAGATGCGCATACGTGCTGGTGGCCTTTGGGCCAATGAATTCGCGTACGTGTGCTGACGCGCTTATGTGCTAAGGCCCTTTCCTCGAATTACACGCAGACGTGCTGGATTTTCACGTGCCAAATCACTCCGTATCAAGCTGGCCACGCGTAAGCACACGGAAGACCACGCTCCTGCCCAGAAGGCCGAATTACTGCCCCCCAGAGCCCCGAGCACGCTCCCACCTGCCATCTGCTGCTGCCTGATTGCCTGCTGCCCACATGCCCTGCCATTTGCTGCCTGCACATCAGCCAGGGGTGCTGTTGCTGTGACCACCCCTGCTGGAACCGAAGACTCCCGACTGGCATTCCATCGCTCCACAGACCAGCCCCAGGACCCAGTTGCCCACCCACTCCTGTCTCTGGGGTTGTCATGTCAGGCACTGCAACATCTGGCACCACTGACAACCCCCGGCCAGAGAGGCAGAGGGGCACCAGCTTCACTGCCACCGAAGTTGGTGTCCTGGTGTAGCAAGTCCTGGGGCAGTATGATGCCCTCTTCGGAAGTTTGCGCGCCGACAGGGAAGGACAGACTCGGATCTGGATGGACATCGTGACTGCCATCAACGCGGAGGGGGTGGCAGTCCGACTATTCCATCATGTCAAGAAGCGCTGGGAGGACTTCAGGTCCAGGACCCTCAACAAGGCCCGGCGCCTCTTGAAGGCAGCGGATGCTAAGGGGCGCCAGGGCCACTTGTCGGACGATCAGATGAGGGTCCTGGAACGCATATCCCCAGCGCTCCACATCCAGGTCCTTGAGAGGTTACCCGTCTAGAGTCGAGCGGTAATTGTACATGCATCATGATTGTGAGCTGTGCGTGTGGTGATGTGCCAGTAGTGTGCAGGTTGCATATGTGTTTTTATGGGGCCAAGTATGGGGGGGGTGTACAGGGCCGTGAGGCTAACACATGCGAGGGCTGTCATGTGTGAGACATGGATGGTGCTTGTGTGTGTAGGCTTGCATGCCAAATGCAGTTGTGTGGGCACACATGTTTGGATGAATGTGTATGTAAGTAGGCATGTTCGTGATGTCACACATGGATGTTGTTTTCAGCTGCATGTATCAGCACTGTGTACATGTGCATGTGAGTGTATTTGACAAGGGTGCAACAGTGATGCAACATGGATGCATGTGACAGTGGGATGTGGAAGCCTGATTGGCAGATGTGACATGGATGCCAATCTGAACACTGCGACTGTTGGCAGAGGTGTACACATGCATGCAAGTGTGGTGGTGTGTGTGCATGTGTAGTGCACTCCCTGTGTTGCATGTGATGTCTGGCTCACCTTTGCCTGCTCATGCTGTTGAATGTGTATGGATGGTGCTGGCTGTTGCGATATGGCTGTGGTATGGCTCATGTGTGCGAGTTGAAATGATATCTGTGTTGGAGATTGTGATGCCATGTCTGAGGTTTGCCAATGCCACTCATGTAAAACTGTCATGTGTGTATGTGTCCATTGTACAGTGCCCTGATGCCTGTGTTTTATTTCTCCCTGTCTGCAGCGTCAACTGATGAAGAGGGCGGAGAAGGTGCTGTGGAGCACAGCGGTGGGGATCGCACCGCCAGCCGGAGACGCAAGGCCCGGCTCCCCTCCCAGGTTGTGATCTCGTCGGGGAGTGAGGAGTCCGGTGCCGCGTCCCAGGCCCCAGCTGCCTGGGGGAGGTCCAAGACTCGGAGGTCAGAGTTGGACTCCTCAGCAGCAGAAGGGGCAGCTGGGACCCCACAGGGCCCAACGGGGGAAGATGGCACGGAGTCATCCAGGTTGGTGGGGGGTTTGGTGGAGGAGGAGGCTGTGCAAGTGACAGAGACGGGGTCTGGAGGTGGGGATTCCACTGGTGCTAGTGGTGCAGTGCAGGACCAGGGACAGGAGGCAGCACAGGCCGCCACGAAGGTGCCTGTGTGCAATCCTGTCCCTGATCCTGTCACTGCATCATCTTGCACCAGCAGGGATGCCTACGTCCAGACCCGTTTTCAGGCAGGGGATGAGCTCACAACAACTGGCCTTCCTCTGCCTGCGGACGTGGCTATCCAGGTACTGGTTGAGCCTGTCCTGACTGGTGTGGCGTTGCGTCAACGGGCCATGCGAGGTGACCTGCAGTCTTTTCATGAGGAGACTGCATGTCATCTCGAATGGCTCGTTGACCGCGTCGGCCTACTGGGACAGGTCACCCAGGCCGGATTCCTCCATTTGCTGCAGCTTGCTCCGACCCCCTCCTCAACTGAACACCCTATGTGCCAGTCGTCCTCCGTGCCATCTTCCCACCCATTTGTCACCTGGGTGCCCTGTGGAGATGTCTCTGACGGTGCGGCCAGGCTGGTGGAGGAGGCATCCCTGCCAGTCGGGAGTCGGACGTCCAGCTGGGGTGGCCACATCAACGACTGTACCCCAGCCGGTGGAGGATGTGCAGGCAGCAGGAGCCAGGGCACGGGCACAGGCACAGCAGCAGCAGCAACGAGGTGGGAGCCATGATGGCTCGGGGCCTTTGACATCGGAGGGGCAGGCATCGGCCGGAGGGCAGGAGGACCCAGGACAGGAAGTGTCTTCCGTGTGGCAGCGGTTGGGCCACGTCATAGATGCGGAGCGGCAGCGAGCAGAAGAGGCACGGCTCACGATGGTCAGGGAGGAGAACTCCATGCGGAGGGCCCTGAGGCGGGCCGAGTGCCTCGAGGCAATCTGCAGGGAGTTGGAGGTGAACATGTCGTCGTCCCTGCGGACCCTCGGGGCCATGGAAGAGGACCGCCTCCAGGACATTGAGCAGGAGTTCGATGATGCCATGGCCCAGAACATCCCGAAGTGAGCCGTCGGACTGGCCCGCTGCCCTTGTAAATAGTTCTGTAGTTAGTGTTAGGTTTCCTTTGCTTTTTTATATTTTTTGGACCTTTTGGACAATCGACCACATTTTTGTATATATTTTTTTTTATTAGGTAGTGTTATTAGATAGGTTTCATTTCTTCTGTTGGGATCACGGACCCTGGATTGTTTATCTGTATATAGTTGACTGTTGGATTTATTTTTTTTAATTTTGATTTTTGATTTTACCCATGGAGCAATGGTTTTTGGTTTTAATTTTCCATTGGATTTACTTTTGTGAACTGTGACTTTGGACACCTTTCCTTTGGATTATGATTTGTGGTTTTACATTATTTTACGGACATGCTGCTTTTTGTTTTTAATTCCCATTTTCGTTTGTTTATTTTTGATTCCATTTATGTTGCTTTTAATACATATTTTTTCATCATACTTCAATGTGTAGTATCATCTCATTGGTTTCATGCATGTCATGATATGGGTTTTGACATTCACTGACACCCATTGTGTGTATGTGAGAGACATGTCTTCATTTACAAACTTGCCATTGGGGTTGTATCATGTAATTGGCATTTCTAAGTGGGTGGATGCAATACTTGGGTGGGTGTTTGGCATGTGGAGGCTGCCCATAAGGGCCAGGGATCTAGATTGTGATGACGTGTTGGCTGGGGGACATGTGTGGGGGCCTGCTGGCAGGTTCCCCTGACTGGTGGGGGTGGGGGTGCTGGGAGACATGAGTGGGGCCTGGTGGAGGGTGCCCCTGGATGCAGAGAGGTGGGGGTGCAGGGGGACATGCGTTGGACATGAGTGGGGCCTGGTGGAGGGTGCCCCTGGATGCAGGGGGGTGGGGGTGCAGGGAGACATGAGTGGGGGCCTGGTGGAGGGTGCCCCACAGTGCTGGGGGGTGGGGGTGCAGCGGGACATGAGTTGGACATGAGTGGGGCCTGGTGGAGGGTGCCCCTGGATGCAGGGGGGTGGGGGTGCAGGGGGACATGAGATGGACATGAATGGGGGCCTGGTGGAGGGTGCCCCTGGATGCAGGGGGTGGGGATGCAGGGAGACATGAGTGGGGCCTGGTGGAGGGTGCCCCTGGATGCAGGGGGGTGGGGCGCAGGGGGACATGAGTTGGACATGAGTGGGGCCTGGTGGAGGGTTCCCCTGGATGCAGGGGGGTGGGGGTGCAGGGAGACATGAGTGGGGGCCTGGTGGAGGGTGCCCCACAATGCTGGGGGGTGGGGGTGCAGGGGGACATGAGTTGGACATGAGTGGGGGCCTGGTAGAGGGTGCCCCACAGTGCTGGGGGTGGGGGTGCAGGGGGACATGAGTTGGACATGAGTGGGGCCTGGTGGAGGGTGCCCCTGGATGCAGGGGGGTGGGGGTGCAGGGGGACATGAGTTGGACATGAGTGGGGGCCTGCTGTCAGGTGCCCCTGACTGGGGGGGGTGGGGGTGCTGGGAGACATGAGTTGGACATGAGTGGGGGCCTGCTGGCAGGTGCCCCTGACTGGTGGGGGGTGGGGGTGCTGGGAGACATGTGTTGGACATGAGTGGGGGCCTGGTGGAGGGTGCCCCTGACTGGTGGGGCGTGGGGGTGCAGGGGGACATGAGTTGGACATGAGTGGGGCCTGGTGGAGGGTGCCCCTGGATGCAGGTGGGTGGGGTGCAGGGGGACATGAGTGGGGCCTGGTGGAGGGTGCCCCTGGATGCAGGGGGGTGGGGGTGCAGGGGGACATGAGTTGGACATGAGTGGGGGCCTGGTGGAGGGTGCCCCACAGTGCTGGGGGGTGGGGGTGCTGGGAGACATGCGTTGGTGGGCAGTGGTGCAAGGTGACATGTGGGTTGGCTGGGGGGCATGGCCATGGTGGATGGGCTGCCTGCGGGATATTTGCAGGGTAGTCCCCTGTGGTGTGGGCTGCCTGCAGGGGTCGTGGAGGGTGTAGAGTGAACAGCTGGGAGGACCCACATGGCCGATTCACGTGTAGGACTCCCCGGTACCCCCGGAATACACGTAGGCTGCTGGATTCGCGTGTGGAATTTCCCGCGCACCTTGGAATGCACGTACCCTGCTGAAATTGTGTGTGAAACTTCACGCGCAACCCGAAATAAATGCACCACGGACAATTGCGTGTGGAACTTCCCGCACACCCCGAAATACACGTACACAGGGCAATCGCGTGTGGCACTTCCCGCGCACCCCAAAATACACGTACCCAGGGCAATTGCGTGTGGAACTTCCCGCGAACCCCGTAATACACGTACCCTGGGCAATCGAGTGTGGAACTTCCCGCGCACCTCAAAATACACGTACCCAGGGCAATCGCGTGTGGAACTTCCCAAGCAACCCGAAATGCACGTACCCTGCTGATATCGCGTGTGGAAGTTCACACGGACCCGTAATAGACGTACCCTGATGAATTCGCTTGTTAGACTACACGCACACCCCTGAAATACACGTACCCAGGCGAATAGCACTGCCGGGGGGGTGGTAGACAGGAGTGGGGGCCTGGTGGAGGGTGCCCCTGGATGCTGGGGGTGGGGGTGCAGGGAGACAGGCGTGGGGGCCTGGTGGAGGGTGCCCCTGGATGCTGGGATGGTGAGGGTGCAGGGGGACATGAGTTGGACATGTGTGGGGGCCTGGTGGCGGGTGGCCCTGGATGCAGGAGGGTGGGGGTGCAGGGGGACATGAGTTGGACATGAGTGGGGCCTGGTGGAGGGTGCCCTGCACTGCGGTGGGGTGGGGGTGCTGGGAGACATGAGTGGGGGCCTGGTGGAGGGTGCACCACAGTGCTGGGGGGTGGGGGTGCAGGGGGACATGAGTTGGACATGTGTGGGGGCCTGCTGGCAGGTGCCCCACAGTGCTGGGGGGTGAGGGTGCTGGGAGACATGCGTTGTTGATCAGTGGTGCAAGGTGACACGTGGGTTGGCTGGGGGGGGCATGCCCATGGTGGATGGGCTGCCTGCGGAACATGAGCAGGGGTGCAGTGTAGTCCCCTGTGGTGTGGGCTGCCTGCAGGGGCCATGGAGGGTGTAGAGGGAACACCTGGGAGGACCCACACGGCCAATTCACGTGTAGTACTCCCCACGCACCCCTGAAATACACGTGCCCTGATGGAATCGTGTGTGATACTTCCCATGCACCCCGGAAATACACGTACCCTGCTGATTTTGCGTGTGATACTTCCCGCCCACCCCTGGAATACACGTGCCCTGATGGATTCGCATGTATTACTTCACGCGCACCCCTGATGTACAAGTACCCAGGACAATCGCGTGTGAAACTTCCCGCGAACCACTGAAATACACGTTCCCCGCTTGGCGTTTGCTGTTTGGCAGCCCTGTGAACTGGTCCAGGGTTAGCGCAGACATTTGCGATGAATTGGGAATTTTGATGGCTTTTCCTTGCACGAGGGCGTTCTTGGGGGCGTAACTGGCGCTGCTGCAGGGTCGCTGCGCCACTCTGCGCCACGGCTGGTTTTGGAGGCTAAAATCCATGAATACGCTGTGCGATGAAATGGATTTTATCGCACGCGGCTGGCGCGGTGTATCGCACGGGGACACTGTGCGCCAGCCGCGTGCGCCACTTTTGTGCGAAATTCTATGAATTACCCAGTCAGTGTTTTAAGATGCCTACAATTCTCTCTTTTCTTAAAACCTTTCATCAATTCCGCCACAAATATATTAATTGTCAGCGTACTCAACTTCACATAAAGCATAGCGGATTTATACTCTAAAATATTTCTTGCATATCTAAAATCACATTCCAATAAAATATATTCACAAGTTACCGCAGTGGGTAATCTAAAAAGCCATTTTAAAATTTTTATTCCAACTTACTTATTTCATTAAAAAACTAAGTCCCCCATATCTCCGCTGCATATAAAAGACAGGATATGATTTTGCTGGAGTAAAGTAGTACAATAGTGTTCACCGAGAAACCACCTTGTCTTCCTATAAATTGGCTCAAGGCTCCTGCTATTTTTGTACATTTAAGTTTAGTCTATAGCCAGTGCAGTCTCCATGATAGATTATGGTCCACTAACACTCCTAGGTATCTGTAACATTCAACCTTTTCAGTCACTTCATTTTTCACAAACCATGTAAATTTGTTAGAACGTGATTGCTTTGGTGTGCCTAAAAATGACATCATCTTCATTTTAGCAATGTTTATTAACAAGCCATTGCTTTCAGCAAATTGGATGAAGCAATTCTACCTATTTTGGAGCCCTACTGGGGTATAATCCAGCAAGACTAAGTCATCGGCAGACCATAGCCAAGATAACTGTATATTGCCGACCCTCACCGCGTCAACAGATAACAGCACCATCTTATTCAAACAATCAGCCAAATAGAGATTAAATAGCGTGGCTGCTAGACTACAGCCTTGCTTAACTCCACATACTGTGGAGATTGCCTCAGATAATCGAACTTCACCATCATGTCGGATTCTGACAGATGTGTCAGAGTATAACAACTGGATCATATAGAGTAACCCTGGCAGGATCCCCCATTTAGTTTATTTAATCCACAGTTTCTCTCTCACAATAGTGTCGAACACAGCTGTAAAATCAATGAATCCCGCGTACAGAGGTAGTTTTCGCACCTTCCACGAATACTCTACCGCAGACACTAGATTTATGATATGATGAATCGTGGAGGATTTGGCACGAAAGCCTGCTTGATTGATCGGAAGAATCATATTCTCAGAGATCCACTCATTCAATTATTCCAACAATACTTTCCCAAATATGTTTGCTGGCATATCCAGCATTGCAAGCATTCTGTAGTTTTTGGGGTCTTTCCAATCTCCCTTTTTATGTATAGGGAGAATGATGCTATCTCACCAGGACCCCGGAATCATCCCATATTTACCTATCCATTGAAACACGATAACAAGTGCTTTTGCCATTCGTCAGGTGCCTGGCGTAGAAGGGCATTACAAGTCCTGTTGGGGCCGGTAGCTCTAGAGGTATGTAATTGTTCAATCATTATTTTTAAGGTAACCTCAGTGAAATTCCCCTACCATTGAGCCTGGATTACTTTGTATCCTTCACCTTCAACTGCATAAGATCCAATGGTGTTTTTTACATGTGTAATCCAGTAACTTTCTACAATGCTATTGATGGGTAAGCTTCTTGTTTTAGCCTCATTTATTTCCTTCCACGTGCCCCGGTGGTTATTACTCAGGGCATGGGCAGCAATATTCTGCCATACTTCCCTCGCCTTATATTTATTGTGGCTGTGCAGCCACTTCCCATATTGTTTTTTTGCCCATTTTATCTATTTCGTGGCATCACACTCCTGAGAGCTTACAATGGATTTAATTGATTGTCTGAGTAAGCTTTTGGCCTTATTTATTTCCCAATCACAGGTATTATGCTTTCCATGCAAAAGATTCCATCTTTCATTATTGCTGCAATACCGTTTATTAGTAGAGACTTCTTTGACCTTATTCACCAGATTTTCAAATTTACCAATTGTGTCATATGAGACCTCATCTGATTTATTCGTCAAATGATCCATAAAAACTTTCCATTCCTTTACTACATTCACGTTGGCTTTTTCTAATTTGGTGGGGTTCCAAATTATCCGATTAGCAGCATTATTGACCTCAATATTGATATACAAATGGTGTATAGTCTCTACCTTTTGGTATTCCAGCATCACATATAGTGGCAGATGGTCACTTTCCTCTCGACAGCCCATCGCCATATCAAGTACCAAACAATTGGGCCTTTCATTCACAATGATGTAGTCTATGGTAGATAGGCTGCTTCCCCCAACACGGTTAACACTCTGTTTAGCATCCCCTTTTGAATGACCATTTACTATTATCAATTGATGTTTCAGGATCAGATAAACCCATGGTCTGCCATATTTATTGGAAATCCATTTCCGATGGGACCTGAACTTCTCTCTTAAGATTTATTATCGTCAGGAAGAATTATCTTGGCATTAAAGTCCCCAGCTATTATAATGGGTAGGTCGGAGTCACATTCTTTTAAGATTTTCACTATTCTAGCCAAGTTGGCTTTATTATGTGTTCCGTTGTGCGGGTTGTATATATTTATCAACATTAGACAAGGAAATTGGGGTATGGTAGATTTGACCATCACAGCTAACACCATGTCTGTGGACCAGCTAGTTTTTACTGCGGACCATGGATGTTTTATGGCTGTTAATAGGCCGCCTTTAGGGCGTTCTCTCTTCCCTTTCGCTGCTAGACTTTGTAAGCGGCACCATCCATCAATATCACATGGTTCGTATGACCATGTTTCCTGCAATGCTAGCATACAAAAACTATGTAGATTGGCTAGCAGCCCATCTTCACTTTCATAATGCAAATAACCACAGGTGTTCCAGGATATCATCATGTCCATTTCTTCAGGGGCATTGTTCAAATTGTGCTTTAAATTCCATTGGTAGCCACTGCCAGTAACCTTCGGTCTTACCTTCACTTCTTGTCTCAGCTAACTGCTCAATGTTGGAATTCCTTGGACTTCTGGGTCTTTTATTGGCAGATGGTTGTTCCTGTGTCCCCGGACTATCACTTGCCCATGGTTGTGATTCAGTTCCGATAGGCAAAGCCTCTGCTATTACTGTGCTATTATTAGTTTTATTTTTAAAATCAATTGCCTTCCTCTGATTCTTCACCATGCACATTGATATTTCTGTACATGTATACCCTAACATATTGCATAAATTATGATGACTTAATATAAACTCCAACATTGTGTTATCTACACACCACACATTGGTCGCCACAAGCATGGGGGTCATTAATTGATCCACAATCTTAAAGTCACTTGATCTCACCATCCTGTTGGGTGTCCTGACCCACGTTGAGCTATCATGCTGCAACATTTGGTGCTGTGGGCTTAGAAAATCCAAGATGGCCAAAAAGCCCACATGTGCGCCAAACTCCAGGAGAACCACACAGTTTGCGCACACCAAAATGGTTGCCTAACCTGCCACCCACCAGTGCGAGCATGAGTGGAATGGGTGCCAAAGGAAAAACACCAGTGCCATGTGTTGAACCTAGAGAATATACTTCCATGTAATATCTCTTGTTTGAAATGCTTGAATCCAAGGCAGATCACAAAAATGGCTGCAATACTGGTGCTCACCACTATCAGAAAGCCGGCGTTTTAAAACAACACCAGACATTTGTGTAAAACTGAATAAATGAACCCAAAGCAGGCCAAAGAAAGACTTACTGAGAGGTGGATACAATGTAAAGTTATATTCTGAAGTGACTTGAAGGTATATAACAAGACTGGCTGAGCTCTGCAGGTCTGCAGCTGATTAAACTGAAACTGGATTTAAAATTACCAAAAATCGAAATGTGTAAATAAACTGAAGGACAGACTTGTGACTGCCACATAGTTTGTCACTGTTAAAATGTCATAGTTTTGAACTTAGAATCAGCATTCTAGCTGCATGTGTAAAAATCGTTAGTTTTATTTGAATGCAGAAAACTGGGTAACTAAAAGTGACATTAGCTGGGGCCTGGCTTAAGGAACTGGATTCTGCCTGACAACTTCCCCCCAATTGGAGTGAAACTGGATCCACAGCAGTTCTCAGGCCTGGCTGCATTCTGAGGGGAGGTTACCCCTCTGTGATTGAATTACCAAGGGACTGCTAGAGACTAAACAAAGGACCCAGGCAGAGGGTTTATTGGGGGGAGGTCATAAATGGCTTCCTCTTGAACAATGGGCCTTCCAGGGCCCAGGCAGAATGTTTTATTGGGGGGGCCGTAAAATAGCTTCCTCTTGGCAGAAGCTGGGAGGGGCAGGGTCTCTGAGCTTGGCAGAAACTGGATAAACTATTTTCTACACCATGTGACCTGGGAAGACACACCCCTGTTGGCCAGAATATGATTTTAAGAAAGATGTATAACTCATGGTGCGGACTTGTCAAAATTATCTAAATGATACCATAATTCTTGTGATTTTTCTGCCCACATTTTAAGAGGTTTTAGGACCTGGTGGTATGATCTGGGGGGTTGCTAGCGGAAAATAGGGTTTCACTCCAAATGTATGCATGTTAAAAATCTGACACTTCTGTATATAAATGCATACATGCCTTGCGCACATTTGTATACATTTTAATGACAAACCAATGTTGCATAGCCCACTAAAATCGAAAATATGTTGCCATTTTTGAATGCAAGCCGCCAGGAAGAGCAGAGTTTGATCAGCGTATACCTCATGTGATATGTGATGGGTGCATGTAATTGTAAACAAATGTGTACCTGTGCAAATATGTATTTGGGTCAAATATTGATTTGTGTACAATTTGACAGGGGAGTATCCTTTCTGCAGACCATAGAACAGCATCACCATGACACACATTTCCTTCCCCCAATCAAAGCAGTGCGGAAAGCTTGACCAATGGGCAGTTGAGAGAGGGGCTGGCTAGTGATGCTGCACACACACCCACTTTCAAAAGACATAAAAAGAGCCACTGGAAGCTAGAGAGGACATTCAAATCCAGTTGCTGCAACGCGCTCTGCCGGAGCACACAACATCCAGAAGATACCAGATCCAACACTTAGAGTTTAAAACTCCAAAGAACTTGATTCAGAACTCAAAGCAAGGGCCTAAACCCACAAACTGAGAACTCTTCTCAGCAGGCCTCAGCATCCAGAAAACCTAACAGCGGTAGCAGCATCCAGGAGCCGTGCAGATCAGCGCTGTGTCCAGAGAAAGCTGTGCAGAAAGATCCAGGAGCTGTGCACAGATGCTGTACCCAGAGATCCAGGAGTCGGGCAAGGAGCAGTGTCAGACCAGACCAGCAGAGCAGAGACCAGACGCTGTGCGCAGAGACCGTCCGGGGCGAAATCAGAACCGAAGCCATCTTGACCCGATCCGTGAGACCTAGACCTTCCAAATACATTGTGAGTACAGCTAGGACGGTGTGAAACCAAATCTCTTAGTTTCCAGTGATATAATTCAATCTATTTAATCTAAGTAGAACTGCCTCCTGTCACTTGTCAATTCTGCAGCCGCATAGCTGTCACCTGTCATTTTTAAAAGCTGTCACCTGTCAATTTGAGTTACTTTAAATTCGAAAAACGACCTTTACAAAATCATTCATATCTTTGGAACCGTTTGGGCTAGAAACTTGGTTTAACTTTCCTCTGAAAGCTTAGTATCTTAGCTTTTCAACGAACCTAGAACCGACTCCTTATACATTTTGCCGCAATTCGCAATTCGCGATTTGGTTAAAAATCCAGCCACGTGTGAAAACAGCAGCTTCCTTGCTTTCCTTGCTAAAAATTTGTTTGCCTCTTCATCACCATCTCTGAATCATTGCTAAAGTGAGCCTGCACTCATCCCTAGTATCTCTCACTCACCCTGAACCTCCTAAAGGGAATTAAAAGCATTTTCAGCATATTTCTCACTGCATTGTCACCATATTCAAAGCATTTTGCTTGTGTTTCAAAACTCCTATCTGTTGTATAAGCTTCTGGGGGGTGGGGAATCGAACTGAATTCTATTTGATTGCATTCCTAAGAACTGTGTGCTCTCATCTTCATTTCCTTACATTGCATAAAGGGGGGGGGGTGAATTGTCCAAGAAAGTGATTACATTGTCTTTTGCTGAAATCCTATCAAGTTATTTTCTGTACTGCATTTTCATTCCACATTGCATCTATTTGAACCATAAAAGTATTGTTGCTATCTTATCCATCCTATACCCACTCATAATTGATTATAAAGAAGTGTGCTAGTGCCAGACTATCCATTATTGATTACTGCTCAGATTAAGTGTGAAATTCAATTATTAATTCATTATAAAAGTGTGATATATATATATATATATATACTGTTTAATTGTTTTTCAAATAAACCTTTTAAACTTGCAAAACAGAACTACTTCTTAGCTCAGTGGGGTCAGGGGGATTCTAAGAGAGGGGTGTTATATAGGGGTAGTCATCCAGAACTCATGAACTGGACATAAAGATATATTAATAAGGGTTTCCATTCAGTATCCCAGACTAGGCATTGACTTAGCTGTAGTGTTGAATTGAATCCTCTTACAATCCGCAAAGGAACCAACTTAGCACATAGCTCAATAATGCGATGTCTATTAAGAATCTCTATAGAGCCCGACTTTTTAACTGCTTGAAACGCTAGTGCCCTCACAAAATTCTTCGCATCTTTCTCATAGGTGGGTTCATTGTCGTCGACCCCCAAATCATCTTCAAATTGCAGAGATTTGTGGGACAGACTAGGGAAATGTAATCATGCAAAATTTCTAGAAAGGAGCCACACTCAGGGAGACAAACCTGGGAGAATGCTAGCCTGGCTATATAAACAAGAGGAGAAAAGATCCCTGATAAGTTCCTTCCGTAACTCGGACCATGATGTAAATACGCAGGCAGGCATACATGGGATATTCTTAGAGTATTACTAGGCAATATATGTGGACCCCTAGGTAGAAGCAGAGAGTGAAATACAGGATGCACTAGACCTTATTGCATTAACACAACAATCAGATATACTGGAAGAGCCCATAACCCCTGAGGAGGTCTTATCCACTATCAGAACATTGCCTACTGGGAAAGCCCCTAGCACAGATGGTCTAAAGGGAATTTTATAAAGCCTATGTGGACACGTTGGCGCCACTCCTCGCCAAGGTGTATAATGAAGCTTACGAAGTAGGTATCCTCCCAGATAGCATGAGAGAAGCCACAATAATCCCACTACTAAAACCAAACAAGGTAGACACAGACTGCAGTTCCTATAGACCACTGTCCCTGTTGAACCAAGATAGTAAGATCCTAACTGTGATCTTGGCAGACTCAGGAAGGTAATTCCCTTGCTGATCAATCAAGACCAAACAGGGTATGTACCAGGGAGGAACATTGCAGAGAACCTGCCCAGAGGGCACCATGTTATTTATAGCACTAAAGACAGCGCTGCACAGTGTGCCGTAGCATCAGTAGACGCGGCTAAGGCATCTGACTCCGTCCACTGGAATTGTTTGTAGGCCACTATGGTCAAGATGGGAAAAAGCCCGCAACATATGAAGTGGGTACAATTAATATACACCAAACCGATGGCCAGGGTCAAGACGGGGAGTACCTATTTAGACAAGGGGAAACTATATAGGGGCACAAGACAGGGATGCCCGCTGTCCCTATGCTATATATTATCACAGTGGAACCTATAGCTGCCTACCTAAGACAGGAATATGGGGACGCTGGACTCGTAATAGATGGGGTGAAGCATATAGTGTCCATGTATGCCGACAATATGTTACTGTATCTGTGCAACCCAGAAGTTAACCTACCATATGTGCTAGAGGTGCTTGACTGGGATCCAGATAAATGAAAGTAAGTCAAGTATATTCCCACTGGCCAAGACAGCGACCGTGGCAGGGGAGGATTTACCAGTCTTCCCCTGCCATGGAATGCGAAATCCATCAGATATTTAGGTGTGAACATATATCATGATCCTGAATTGGAGCATGGCTTCAACACATCACAGGCCAAAGAAGGGTTAGAAAAATCAATGGAGTTCTGGAGCAAGTTACCCAGGCCCATGGTGGGGAGGGCGTCATTACTAAAGATGGTGGCACTACCAAGGCTCATGCATTGCTTCAGTAACGTTCCGTATAACATCCAGAGGCAATTCTTTTAAGACTTAGAGAGGCTGTGCAGGGGATTCCTATGGCAAGGAGGGAGACACAGAGTCATGCTGAATATATTGCAAAGGCCCTGTGAGCAAGGGGGCTGGAAGATACCACATTTTAGTTGGACTTTTTGGCCTGCTAGTTGCAATATGTGGCACAATGGATGGTGGACAATTCCCTGACGGAAGCGATTCTACGGCAGCCAGCCATTAAAAAAGTATACCTCAGAAACTTGATCTGGACCCCCGCTAAAGAACAAAAGAGGCATCCTTACTTAATGAAAAAGCGTTGATGGCATTTGCAGAGCTGCAGGAACTTGTGGGTATACGCACAGAGCAATTCCTGTTACATAGTGCAGTGATAAGGGGGATGAAGGGTAGGTGGCGAGTGTCGGTGAGGAGACCATAGGAAGCGAGGAAATTGAGGCCCTGCTCAGCGTATCGGAGGGTGGACACGCTATTTAAAGGGTCTATGAGGTATTGATATAATGAGACTCGAGGGCTGAATTGAAGTGCAAGGAGAGATAGGAAGTCGAATTGGGCGAAGGTTTGAAGAAAAAGAATGGAGTGACCTAGTACTATATCATAAAAGGGTTTCCACGAATGCCAGACTCCAATTAATACAACTTTACATCACACATAGAGCATACTTTACACCAGCAGTAACAGCAACATTCAAGGGAGCGGGTAAACAAGAATGTCCCAGATGAGTAGAGAGGGTGGGTTTGATACACTTGTTTTGGGGCTGCCCAGTGGTGCAGGGGTTCTGGGATGAAGTGGCGCAAAACGCGGCCCAAGCAGGTATAGATCTGGACATAAAATCCCCAGTGGCATGCATGCTTCGCCAATACAAGAGGAGTGCAAAGAATAAATAATTGAATAAGCTTAAAGATCTAATGTATATATTAGCCAAACGCAACATAGCCATGAGATGGAAAGATTCAAAAGCACTGAGTATTGCTAGCTGGTGGGAAGATTTAAGAAAATGGACAACAGCAGAAAGTGGAGTATGGGAAAGGGCGCTTAGAGAACAAAACAATAATTAGGTACGGACATCCAACAATGGATTGCTTTGACTGTGACTCTGTTTAATTGAGATATAGGTGAAGTTGCTATGCAATATACATCATAAGTATCAAGCTGCAGTGTAAGTAGGACAGCAGATATCTAGATTGTATGCACAGGCGGGCTTGGAGGGAGTTGGGAAGTTTGCAGGGTGTGTATACAAGATACTGATACGTGATTCTGTACTGTATTGTGTTGCTTTGTTATTGTTTGATGTAAAATAATAAAAATATTCAAAAATCTCCCAGAGCTATCCTCAGTGACGCAACAGTGCATGAGTTCTGTGATCCATTTTTAGCGCAGGCCACATTCCTTTTGGCAGAGAGCCTGCTTTGAGATTTTTAAAACTAAATAGGATTTTACAAATATATTCAGCTAATAGTTATTTGCACCTTATATTTAATAACTGCCTTCTTTTAGTGCCTGCCCATGTCTATGATTATATTTCCATGAAAAAGCTTCCTAAGTGCCTCTCCTCCCCCAAGGTCTCTTGTAGTCCCTAGAAGCAGTCAACAGAAGTCTTGCCTAATTCTCAAGCGCATGGGAATGAAGGAAGGCGCTAACTTCTTCCCAACATTCCCCCCTTTCGTTACTTCTACAGTAACAAACTCATCCTCACCCAACATATCTACAACTGCAGAAATATTAGTTTGAGTTTAGCTGTTTATTGTATGGCAAGGTGTTTTAGATCCCCCAATTGATACCATCATCTGTGCCCTATTAAGGACTATATTAACACAACATCGGGGACCCGATTGGCACGTGTGGAAGAGGACCAAGAAGAATACGATAACAGGCATTAGTATTTTTACTGCTGCCCCCAGCCATGACGGGACCCAATCAAAGGCAAGCGATAGCCAGTCCGTGTTCTGAACTCCTTCTTTCTTCATTTGAACACCTAGATTGTGCACCACCTCAACGACGTGTGATAGTGACCCATTCTCAGCATCCCCCAGAGGTATAAAAGTGCAGCAGCTTCTTATACCCCAGGAGCCAAAAAAGATGAAAAGAAAGTCTCTGCTGAGCTGAAAAGTCGATACTTATCAGGTATTCCTCTGAGCAGTGCGGAAGAGTCCTTGGAGACATAGTTTGATCTCTTCTTTCTTCCCCACTGTTGAAATAATCCTTTTTCGGGCAGCATACCAAATTCTTGTTTGATCTACAAGCTTCTTTCTGCTTCTTTAGGTGCTGGAGTGGCTGTTGCCACCTTGACAGGCATTTCATCCCCCTTCAGGTGTTCTTCCAGAATTACTAGTAGCACTGAGTGCAGGGTGGCCAGTGAACGCTTGACTCTCCATGAGGGTGGGAGGTGCAAGTCGGCTTGTCGGCCACAAACCCAGTAGTAATCCATCACTACTGCAGTACCTTTCGTCATATCAGGTATCACAAGAGTGTGGTTGCACTTGTGTTTGTGCCAACAGGAACTGTTCCTTCATTGCTAAAACAAAGTTCATTGTCTATATCTCTATGTATTTGCACTGGCTTCTCCATTGTTGCAATCCATGTCAGCCTTGTGATGTATTGGGACCACATTTGTTCACACATAGGGCCTCATCACGACTTCGGCGGTAACTCTTAAAACCGGCGGTAGCGCTATTACCGCCAGATTTAAGGGTCCACCGAATCAGGGCTTCGGCGGATTTCGCCCCAGCTCTGAGCTGGGGGGAAATCCGCCGAAAATTCACGCTATTACCGCCAGCAGGAAATCCGCCGGCGGTATTAGTGCGAAGATTCCCCATTGAGCCCAATGGGGAATGGGGCATTCCCGAATGGGCTCAGTGGGGAATGGGGACTTACATTACCGCCAAACTCGTGATCTGGTGCTATTAGCGCCGGGGAGTTCGGCAGTAGGGCTAATACCGCCCGCGCTAATAGCATTACCGTTACCGCTCAAGTCGTGATGAGGCCCATAGTCTCTACTTGGGCTATTGCTTCTCCACTGTACACGATCAGTCCATCTGCCGGGCATGTCACTGTGGTGCCCTGCCATTTGTCGTTGACATGTAAGTAACCTTCCAAGGAAAAATATGGTACTTGTAGACACTGGCGGTATTTCGTGTTGCCATTGCATAACCCTGGGTCTAGATCAATGCTCCTCAACTGCACGCTGTGTGCCTGGAATGTGTCCTTTATCCTACATAGTGCAAGATGTACCAGGCTTTGCGCCTCTGTAATTGGAACTGGATGTGGAACTAAAACCATAGGAGCCTGTGATGCATGCTGGATAAGTGCACACACGTAACAGCTTTCATTTATCACATTCCTTCCTGCAGCGCGCATATTAGAGTACCAGCTATTGGAGGATTCTGGGTACCCGATATCAGAAATGGCGTCAAAGCCCAACCCTTTATATGAATCATACATCATTCGTACTTCCCGTTTCATTCGACTAAGAACACTTGTAGGGGTGGCCAGCAAAAAGTGAGACATTTTGTAATTCTTTTTTATAGACATATTCATATTCGCATTATTTCCCACCTGTCCCCCCCTTTATATGGACACCCCATATAACTGACATACCTTCATCCACTCCAACAACCACAACCAGTGCCATACAAAACAATGTAATACTAAAAAGATATACTGCATAATTCCTAGAACAAATAACATTTATCTTAACTTTATCCCTACATAACAGAGAGGATTGAACACGTCGGTCAGGCATCCTTGCTTATTCGTGGAGCGGAGAAAAAAGGTGATCAAGAAAGCGAGAGAGAGAAAATTAAAAATAGAGAGAAAGAGAGAGGGAGAGCGAAAGAGAGTGAAAAAGAGGGAGAGAGAGAGAGAGAGAGAGAGAGAGAGAGAGGGAGAAAGAAGATGAGGGAGAGGCCCTTTTCCCACCAGGGCCAGCCAGCTTCTGGACCTTCAAAAATTGAAAAAAAGAACAATAAAAAATGAAAAAAGAAAAAGAAACAAAGGAAGAAAAAATCAGGCATGTCCCACTGCACACCATCGTGGCATGGATCCGTTTGAAATGTATCTTCTTTGGCTAGGTCCTTATTGACCTTTGCCTTGACTCAGGTGCTCTTCGGACATCCGAGAGATGCATCCAATAACTCCTTCACACGGACGTCGAGATGAGTACAGAACACCACCCCATAAGAACCTTGAAACCTGGGGCTGATCACTTCCCCAGGTAATAATGGTCCAGTTGTAATATGAGCAATGCTGTGTATGGAACCATGGTCTCGCTTTCTACAGGGGTGGTCACTATTTCTCTCCCCTTTACCGTGCCTCTCTACCGCCCCTGTGTGCCTCCGCTCCATCTCCTGGTCAATTATTGATAACCCGTCAACATATAGTATGTCTCCTTCCATCAATGCATGAGCCGTTCATCAGAGTGGCACAATAAATCAAACTCCTGTACATAATCCAGAGTTTCTAAAACAGGGGACATTCAAATAGCTTCTCTTAAGTCCTCAAATTGTCTATTCATTTCATGAGTCCATTCCAATTTACTGTTAAGTCCTCTGCCCTTCCCTGAGACCTTGTAACAGTGGCCTTGTGTAGACTGAGTAGTCTAGGATCCATGCCCTACAATAATTGCATAAGCCCAAAAATGGTTGCATTTCCTAGACATTACTGGGCCTAGGGGTGGCTGCCCTATCTGGTAATGTATTCTTTTCCATTTGCAGAAATGAGTTGTCCCAAGTATAGTACTTCCTGTTGGCAGTATTGTAGCTTCTTGTTATCTGCCTTGTACCCTTTGTGAGCCAGCAATTGCAATAATGCAACAGAATCCCTCCTGCACTGATGTTCATTTTCAGTACATACCAGCAGATCATCCACATACTGGATGATTGTGCTAGGCACCTAACTCAATGTATTCTGTACTGGGGTCACATCTCTGAGTAACCCAACATCATGTAGATTAACAGTCCATAATTGTGCTGGCACATATCGCATGTCCTCTTCAAAAAATAAAGACTGGGTCACCACTGCCATCAGGGGGCACTGTACCTTCCTATATGCACCATGATATGACTGGGGATGCAGACTTCCAAAACGATCTCCCCATTTTGCTCACTGTTCTCAAATAACTCCTCATCAGTCATTTCCTTTCATTTTACTGTCGGATTTATACATAGTACCGTGTGCCACTCGCACCCATCCCGATCTGTTCCAACCAGGACTACTCTTTTGTCTGACACTACTAGTCCTTGCAAATCTAATGACAATATTGTCCATGTCACCATCTCGGTTGGCACCATGGGTCGGAAAATAAAATCTGTGGGCACTCGCCAACATTTTGTCACAATTCAAGTCACTGCTTTTACTAACACCTGATACCATAGAAAAATACATCTGCAACCACAGGAACCCCACAGACTACTGACTCCTTTGCCATTGCATTGATTACTACCACTGCTTGAGCTACACACATCCCTGGGGTGGAACACACTACCCCTTGATCTTTGAATGATATAGTTATATTTAGTTAACTTGTTGGGTAGGGATCTGCTCAGGGGAACTCTCTGAATATAACAAATGGGCTCGTACTACCTTCCCTCCCACTTTTATATCCAGGTTCTCAATATATGGAACTGTAGAAATAGCCCCAGAGAATCCCTGCGTGTCAAGAGTTTTACCTGATAATAGAAAGTTCACCTTCATAATGCATGATTTAGTTGCACCTGAATCTATCATAAATATAAATTGCTTGTTTCCTATTTCCACCTCCACCTAGGGCTCCTCTTGAAGGTGTGCGGTTGTCAATAGGATTGGACACACGAGTGTTCTCTGTGGGCCGTCCTAATCAGAATATGTATTTATCCCAGGGAATGAAAAAGGGCCGCCCCCGCCATTGTAACTCCTTGGAATGGGGTGCCTGTTCCCCCTGCCATCCTGTTAAACTGTGTTCCCTCACCCTGCTGTAGTTGTTGCCCTTGCCGGTCAGCCCCATAAGGGAACTGATTTTGACCTCCTCATCCAAATTGCTGTTGTCCCATTCCTTGAGGCCCTTGGAATCCCTGCCCTGCAGGTGATGGCCCATAATTAAATTCCATCCCAGGCCTGTTGCTGCATTCCCTTTGCAAAATGCTCCATATACCAGCAGTTTGATGTTCCCAATGCTCCTCCCCGGGGCCCTATCCCCCCCAAAGCCTCCTCTTCTTGCTCCTCGAAATCCTCCTCTTCCCCTTGGTGTTCCTTCATACTAACACTGTGGGTTGGGGTACTGTCCTCCCCACCCCATTGTCCCTGTCCTCCTACACCCCATAGTGAGGCAATTGTGGCATTCACAATTTGTTGAGTGTCTCCTGTCCTTTCCCCCTGAGCCGGTGCCGTCACTGGTGTTTGGACAAGAACCTTATTTAGTTTGTTTTCCACCCACTAGTTTTGCCTTGTCCATTTGCTGCTTCTGGGCTGTCTCCCTGTCCTGATCCTTGATTCTCTTACAATGGTGGACTATTATACTTTGTATTTCTGCCCACCCTTTGGCTTCAATTCCTACAATTTTATCTAGTGCCTCTGGACCTCTTTTGGTAATCCCCTCTTTATGATAAAATAGAAAAATTGTACCAAATGGTCCCATTGCCCTCCTGTCTCAACTCTACACATTTCCTGTAACGTAAGAATAAACCTAAATGGGTCCTCATCATCACCCATTGCGCACTACATTAAAGAATGCAAGTCAGGGGTATATGTGTACATCCTTTGTAGGGTATCCCATACCCTAGCCCTTACTTCATTAAAGGCTGCTCCATCATGTTCATTATCTGCAAGACTTACCCCAGAGTACCCAGCCCTTGCCCGTATGTCCCCGGCCTGGTCCCTAACTATGGCGACCGACCAGTAAACTCTTATGGTCTCCTAGTGCTAAGGTTACCCCTGCTGTTTGTTTCAAATTCATAGATCCATTTACTATCTCCATCTATAAGCTGGGGGAGAGCTTTAATCAAATTATTTTTGTCCATTTGAGGCCATGGCACATACTGCTTTATCCCTACTCCTTTATATATAAGAGGCACCTGCATGTCTGTTCTTCTGATCTTCTACTACCACCATTAAATATGATCTATTTCTTGGTCTATCCCTCCTCACTGCCTCGTGTGGTGGGGACAGGTTTCTCGCTGCTTCTTCTCCTTGATCTCCTTCTTGCCCTTCCTCTTCATTATTTCTACCACCTTGATCTTCCCCTTCATTTTCCCTTGCCTGTTCTACTTGTTGTCCCAGGACCGTCCATACCGTCTGCCCATCATCTTTTTCAACACAAACATTTCTAATTGCCCCAGGGTTGAATCTAAACAAAAAATCTCTTGACTTCTTATCCCCTATTTTCTCAACCGGTACCCTTATTTCTGATGATACTACTTCAGGTTTTTGTAACCTGACTAACCTTTCCCGCAATGCTCTTAGCTCGTTGTCTATGTCTACTTGTGGACCCTCTGGGTACACTGATGCTACGGGCATGTCAGCGCTTGTGTATGGGTTATATGGAGGTGGAGGTGAAAAAACTCTTGAGTCCCCCCCCCCCTAGTTGCTGGTCCTGATAATCCTGTTGACACTCTCTCTACCACAAGAAGCTTATAGACTGGGTTTGTATACCCTACTGCAGGTCTAGGCAGTACAGGGTGTATCCCCTTAAATTGGATCTCTTTTTCATTTTCCTGATCTTCCATATCCCCGAATAATCACCAGATATCTAAAATCTCTTTTCTTTTTTGGAATTTTTTCCCTTTATATTTTGCTGCTAAAAGATGGACTAGCATGTTTCTGTTATGGGAACCCTGCTCTGGCCAGGAGCAGGACCACCCCTTGCTTTGTTTTTCTACTATCCATTGCATGTGTTTTATTTGGATTTGTTCCTCCATAATGTTGCGTGCATCCCTAATGCTACACTTAGACCCTACTGCTATACTGTGCACGCTGCTATTTGTTATACAAAAATACAGATCAACCCACTTTTTCAAACACACACCCCCCACCCCCGCGACTCATCCACCTTCCTTCCTTTTTTCTTACCACAAAAGACAGCAAGAGAAAATATGCAAAAATAATTGATGGAAATCCTGCCCAGGCTCCAGTCTGTCTATGAAGGCAGGAAGTGAGGGAGGAGTCCAAAAACTCCACAGCCCTTTGTCTTCCTCCTTGCATGAATTGGGACAAATCCCAGTAGGGGGCTGGCTGTCCTGATTGGACAACCAGAACGCCCCTTGTTGTAAAATGCCGGGAGAGAATGCAAAAGTTGTCATGTAGTTCCTGTTAAATACTTTGAACCTGCAAGCTGAAGACAAGTTGACCACTGGAACTAAAACTGAAGAGGATGATGAAGAAAAAGCAGCTGAGACAATTTTCAGGGACCAGAGAGCTTGCTGTGTTACCAGAGCCTGCTGTAGCCCTTCTTTCCAATCGACCTGGAGACTCTGAAAATGACGACCCCAACCAAGAGCCTGGTAAAACCCACTGAACTGAAGAAGACCTGCATTTTGAGCCATCCCACGATGTGCTGCGACCTTGCCGAGCTGCGATACCCCAATACCATGGGACCTCAAGCCATTATGCGGTGCACGGTCTTCTGAATCTCGCTGAAACTTCGTGGGCATCCTGCTGAAGCTCCAGAGACATGAATCAAGTCTGAAAAGTCGCCTCACCAGAGTGCTGGACCTTTGTAATGACGAGAATCCAACCAGCGACATTCTGTCTTCTTCTGTGCTCCTGAAAAGGTGCCAAATCCACAGAGCCGCATCCAGCCATCAGGAAAACCTTTCCTAGAGCATTCCTCATTGGTCCCTGCTGCAAAATCCCTTCCAAGGTCCTGTTTTCAGTCACAACAAGGAATCCACCGACCAGGTTTTTGGCTGCAGATCCTGAAGTCCCCCTTCTGCAAAATCTTCTGTGCTGAGGTACTCTGCTGGCTTGGCTATTTACTTTCCTTAAGTCTCTTGTGTTTCCTGTGTAGTGTTGGTGTGTTTCTGTGATTGGGAGGCCTCTCATCCAGTTCACAGAGGCTCGCTGCTGGAATCCTCCTAGGGTGTCTTCTGTGCAGCCCCTGGACCCTCAACTACCTCTAAAGTAAAATACTCACCTGTTTGAACAGTCTTCCTTAGGAACTCAGACTTTTGCTACTTAAGACCCTATCCTGACACTGTCTGATGAACATTAAACCGTAGTGACCCCCCTTCTGCCACTGAGAACACTCATGCTCCAAGAATAAGGGAAAGACTTTTAAAGGATTGGGCCTTTTGCCAAGAAAAGAGAATATGGGCCTCATTATGAGTCTGGCAGTAGCCGTGCCGGTAAAAATGGCACGGCTGCTGCCGGAGTCATTTTCTTTCCGGCGCCTGGCAAGGGGCCTTACCGGGGCATTACAGCCCTGGTGGTGCCGGTAATTCCCCATTGCCGGGTGCCAGCAAATATTACTCCCCATTCGAGTTCCATTGCACTCAGTGGGAATGGGAAGGACGGATGCACCGGCACCATTCATGAATGCTGACGGTGCATCCGTCAAGGTCTGCGAGCGGGCGCCATTCCGCCCGCCGGGCCAAAACTGGCGGGCGGAAAGACACCCGCTCGCAGAACTCATAGTTTGCCGGTCCGGTAACAACAGTGTAGACATAAGGTTGTTTTACTTACCTTAGAAATGTTGTGCCATTCTGAAAAGTATATGTAACATAATTCTAACAGAAATTAGATGTGAGGTTATGTGAATTGGTTATGCCTCTTCCCCAAAAGTAATTCTGTTAGTTTCACTTTATTATTTCTGTTAGGATAATTGTATGAGTGTCCCCCAACTGGGTCTTACTTCCCCTGACTTGATGTTAGCCTGTCCAGAATAAGTCTGTATTAGGTGTTACCTACCTAGAATAACCTTGAGTCATGTATAAAGAGTAACACTGGGGTTTGCTTCCCCTGTTCTGTTTTAGACAGATACAAAAACTGTTTTAGGTTTATACCTTCCCCAAGTTGCTGATCGCTCCTTGAAAAAATAATAGAGGTTTTACTTACCTTGAGTTAGCTGTGTGCCATCCTAAAATAAGTTACAAGAGTTACTGCTTATCTCAATCTGTGTTTCCCTGATCTCAAAAGCACCTGTAATAGAATATTACATCCTTAGGTTTTACTCACCTAGTATAACTGTGTGTTATCACAAAAGTAGGTATACGTTTCGACTGTACCTAGAATAAGTGATGCACTATTCACAAAATGTACATTGTCCAGTTAACTGATTATGTGATTTCTTGCTGAGCATCACGGTACAACTGTTAGCGTCTACTACCCTGGTATTACTGAATGTATTCTGAAAGTAACCATTGATTTTACTCCACAGAATAGGTGTGTCCTATATTGAATGTGTTTAAAAAGGTTTAACTTCCCTAGAACTACTGTTAGGTATTCCAAATAAGGTTATATGCTTTGGTCTGTGTACCTTCAAGCATTGCGTTGTGTTTTATTTAATAATGTGCTTATGGCTTTCACCAGTACTTACCCCAAGACTTAACTTGGCCTAATTGTATTTAAATACACCTTTATTTTTTATAATACTTCTGTATGTCAGTGTTTCTATTGATTCATTTGTGTATTTTAGATGCTTTGTACCTGTCTACAGCCCTCTCTCCCTCCTAAGATAAGCCTGACTGCTCTGTCTACCCTACCATGATCTCAGGGGGTACAGCCTTATACTAAGAGTGGAGTCTTGTACTGTCTCAGTTGAATGGTTTTGATGAAGTTCGTAAGAACTTCAGAAAAAACTTCTCTAATAGTGCACAGAGACTCTGGGGAATCCCCCTGTCCGGGATAACTCTGAAGATTCAGCAGTGGGAAACCAAACTTCCACCAAGACAGCAGAGGAGAAAAAATGTTTTGCAGAACAACCATGGCGAACAAGGAGGTAAAAAATCGATGTTCAAAAAACCATCACACGTCAAAAAAAGCCTATCAAATGGAGCAATGGTATTTTGAGGAATACCACCCTCTCAAGCTCACAGAAGATCATGAAGGTTCATACGGGGACCCAGCCTGCTCCAAATGGCTCTAAGGGCATGGGCATGGCAATCACAACATCAAGAAGTACCAGATGAAGACCTACTCCTGCTGATGAACCTCTCGACATATTCAGGCAATATGGCCGTGGAGGTGGAAAATATGGCCAACAAAAGATACGACCTGGGTGAGAATGAAGTTGTCTGGCTGAGTCCGCCACAAATAAAAGGAGATAAGGAAGAGCTAATGGCTCAGTGAGACAGTATAAAAGTGGGGAGGGATCATTTCGCACAATGGAGCAAAAGAACACGTTCACTGCAATTTAGGGAAAAAGAATCTAGATGTAAGTGCCTCCCAATGTACTAGCACCATAGAGAGATGGATTACAATAGCGGGAAGAGCACCTTAACTAGATCCCAGGACGCCCCGAATCTGCAAGTTTCAATTGAGCGCCTCATCCCAGATAGAGATGGCTTGATTAAGAACAGGAAGAATGTTCTTAAACTTCTACATTGCTCGCCCAAGTTTAGATTAATTGGCCCTGAAGACATTAAGAGAGTGGAATTTCTTGATGAGGGCCGTCTTGACTGGGTGATTCTTTATCTCCGCTCTGTGCTGGTGAGGAACTGCTTGGTGGAAGCTGGCCCTGACTTTCTCCCATTGGGCTTCAAACTATTGAAGGGAGGGCACACCAGTCCCCTGGATATTAAACCCCAAGTCCCCAATAACCAAAAAACTATTTGTGGACATTCTAAATCGTCAATGAATAGGGGGGAGGTGATACCTCGGATGTTGACCAAAAGGGGGAGTGATTGGTTCCCTGTTGAAGGTGACAGTTGGAGGTGCAAATGGGGAGAAGGAAAAGGTGAAGATCTGCCCCAAGAATAAGAGCTCAGCAGATTCTCTGGCAGATTTGGGATGGTTGGCAGCCTCACTGGCGCAAGCCCCAGACTTTTAACTCCCTTCTACTCAGGCATCCCATCTACGCATGGCCTCTTGGAACACCAGATGTATTATGCATTTGTTTAAGGAAGAGGGACTGGATCTAGAACCTTTTACAATAATTTGTATGCAGGGAAACCTTGCTTTCCACCAAGCTGATCAGTGAGGGATTTGATGTATGTTTTAACCCAGCAATCCCTTCACACAAATAGTGATGATGTCGTGGGAGAGAGGAGAGGGTGATGCACCTCTGACACCAATTGTTTTTAACCTGTATTGGAATACGGTGGGGCTAGGAGATAAAGAGTTTGTGGAGGCAGTCATCAAAGTGATAGACGATCTAAAAGTAGAAAAGATTGACTCTCATATAGTGTTGTGTGGAGATCTCAACATAAAATGCTTGGATAAAACGGGGATAAAGTTGTCTAAGAGATTGCTTGGTAAGGATCCAGCCCTGTGGGTGTCAGATCTAAGAGAGAGAGTTATTACTCTGGTGAATGGCCAACTAAGAGAGGATATCCTTGGAAAGGTGACATGGTTGAGGGGCACCCAGATGTCCCATTTGAACTACATCTTTGTTTCAGGAAATTTGCTGGAATGGCTATGTATACTAGAAGTTAGACCAATGTCAAAGAGTGACCACCCTCTCCTGAGCCTTGACAGTCATGGGACGGGCCCCTGACAGTTTAGATATAATGGAAGAGGCAATCCATATTAATGAGGGTGGCAACTGACTAAGAATACTGTAGAGAGAGGTTAAAGAGGTGACCGCCAAATTTAAAAGGACCTTCGAGACAAATACTATGGGGTAGATTAGTCTACTGTGCTAATAGATTTCCAAATGAAACCCAATTCTGCGTCAAAACAAGAATTTAAGAGGCTACACTAGCCGAACCAAACAACGAGAGAGATGCAAAAATCCTTAGAGCAGATCTACGTTGCATAGATCGAAGGCAAAGTGGGGACAAATTGACACTAAGAAATTGGCTGTTAGCTACTAAGGCTCAGCGCCTACAAGCAGATGTGAAGTCATAATGCAACTGCTCTCATTAAGAATACTTGAGACCTCTGGAAGTTGCTTAACAACAATGCCACATATCAATTGATTGGCCACTATGACCCCGGCAGTACCAGAAAAGGTATGGATCAAGTATTTCACCAATCTCTTTGCTGTTTCGGATCAGGTAGCCTTGGTTAGCCCAGGAAGTCGCTGAGCTCCCTGGTTTATTGAGTTTGACAGAGAGGATATAGTGACATTAATAAGAACCAGAACCCCTTGAGAGCAGCCGGCCCAGCCGGCCTAAATAACAAAATCTTCAAAGACAATCCAGAGGACTGGACAGATTTGTGCATGATTCTATTCAAGCAGGTGTTAGCAGCTAGAAAGATTCCCCCCTTATGGATGAACGCTCTAATTGTCCTCATATATAAGAAGGGAGAGAGAGAGAGAGACAATCCTAAAAACTACAGACCCATTGCCCTTTTGGATACACTAGGGAAAATCTTTGCCTCAAATCTGCTAAGACATCTAAATAAGTGGGTCCTAGACTCAGGACACAGTGATAAACGACAGACGGGATTTGTCATAGGGGTCGGGACAAATCTTAATCTTTTACTTCTAAATGTATTAAAAATGAGGGTGATCATGACCAACCAGAATGTCTACCTAGCGTTTATAGATCTGGAGCAAGCCTTTCACAGTATCAACAGAGAGAAATTATCGAGAAACTGTCAGCTTGGACTCGTCCTCTGGATCTCCGGAGGCTATTAGGGCTCTTTACTCTGCAACTACAATCCAGGTAAGAATGATTGCCAAGGGTATCCTTACCAGGGTGATCTATACCTTCAGGGGACTGACATTCAATCTGTTCCTCTAGGATATGGCCGTTAGCCAAGACAGGGTAAAGGCATTTCCCCCTAATGTGTACAAACAAAGCATTCCATGGGTCATGTATGTAGAGGATTTGGTCGTTATCGACCAAACACTGATAGCCTTACAAAGGAGGCTGACCCAGTTAGATCTGTACTTCCACTCTAATGAATTGAGGATAAATGTACCCAAAACTAAAATCATGATAATCTCCAATGCTCATGGAAAAGAAAACCGAAATGTACCTGGCTTGTGGGCTCTCAGAAAATAGTGTGTAGATTTGATTATCTACTTGGGAGTCTCAATTAACTGCAATGTAAATGAGTCTCTCTGGACAGAGGAACTCAGGTTGAAGTGCACAATATTGGTAACAGAGACAAAAATGTTCTAGAAAAGGTTTGGAAAGTTCACGCTTGTTCCGATAGTAACCTTTTATAAACAAAAGGTAACACCCATTCTCCTGTATGGAGCGGAAACAGCCTTAAATATTTTGGTATGCTTCTGGGATGTGCTGGAGGGACTTTATTGGAAGCAGGTTTTGGATCTTCCAAAATCCTTGCCCATTTCCCTGATCAGTTTCGAACTGGGCCTACAATCCCTGCATTCGATGATTAGGTGGAGGTCCATGAGCCTCTACAGGAAATGTATAGAGGCTGGTAATCACCCACCCCTGGATATACTAAAAAGTAGTAAGAAGGGTGAGGAACAGATAGTGGATGGAACGGAGGATCCCTGGAAAATGAGATGTAGGGAATGGTTGGAGACACTTGACCTAAGCAAAGAGACCCTTTTAAATAACCCTGGCAAGCTTAAGATCCAGACACGGTGAGCGAACTGGATCGTTACTATTGAAAAAAGAATGACGTATAGGCTACTGCTCCCCCTGACCCTCGAGCAAAGGTCTATTAACCAACTCCCCAGATATCTTGTGAAATTCTGAGTTATAAATACAGAAACATCTTCATGAGGTTAAGTCTAAATAGCCTCCGAATGAGAGAGGTCCTCTGGATGAGAAAACGGCTTGATGAGACTAGCCCGTCTTGTAGATTCTGCAAGAGACGAGATAAGATCGAGACAACAAAACACCTACTAACAGAATGTGGTGAGTTGGGCACAGTCAGAAAGAAATGTGAGTTGGATGGCATTGCAAGGTAGGACGTTAACTATAGAGGAATTGTGGGAAATGTTTATTCAGGGGGTAAACAACGCAATGATATTGGCGGCAATTACATTTTTGTAGGAAGTGTTAGAACTTTAATTGGTGCACCACATCATTTTGGAGATTATTTTAATGATTTTTGAGAGGGGAAGAAAGAAATGCCATGTTGTTATTGTGAATTGGATTTATTGGGGAGGGAGGTATTGGGATGTGATGCGGATACTGTTGAATGGTTTTATTTGGGGAGGGAGGTACTAAAGTGAAATGTAATCATGAAAGGTTTGTAATAGACCAAACATGTTAATAATACAAAAAAAGAAAAAAGTAGAGATTTCTAAGGTGGGAAAAGTGCAGCTGAGTGGAGCAACTAAGTGGCAGTGTGTTTTGTTGGAGCTCTTATTATTTTTTTCATGAATCCAGGACACAACAAAGATAAATGAATAGTTGATTGGTACATGAAAGCAAATATGTGTTATAGATTATTTTGGAACAGCTTTAAGAAAGAGAAATTATGGCTTGAGTATGCCAGGTATTATCACAGTCTTTTGGTGTTGTGGGAAACATATACTAGGTAAATGATTCCTGGGAAATGAAGTTAAGAAGGTGAATTTATAGTGGCTAAGTGGGTAGGGTTTGATAGCTGGCATTACAGCTTTTGTACATTAATATGTAAAATGTGTTGGACTCTTTGTATTTAGGTATGAGCTTGCAAATTACTTGCTTTATGTATGCATTTATTTTAATATGTGCACGCTTTATCGTGCATTGTTAGGTTATGTAAGAAATGGGTACTATGGTGTATAAGATTAGCACTGACTTAGGGAGATGTTAAATGAAAAAGGTCCATAATGGGATGGGGAATGTTATTATTGATGTGGTTTGCTAAGGTCGCTGTATGGGGTGCTCAGGGCACTTGGCCATTAAAATCCTAGCGCGAGTGGGGATGGGCAGTGCAGGGAGAACATACATGCTGTTAGGTCTTGTTGAGTAGCAATAGTAGTGATTAGGTTGTCGTGAACACAGGATAGTGGGTTAGGCCATTGTCGTATTATTCTTAAATAGGTGAGGTTGTTGATTTTGCATGTTTTTTTACGAGAGTGACTGATTAAATGGGTGGTGGGAGAAGCAACAGTGTGACAGGATGTAGTTGTGTGAGCAGGAGCATAGTGATAGGTCTGTGTGTGTGTGGAAAGGGTCTACAGTTGTTAAATAGAGACGTTTAAGGTGTAAAACCGCAGCTGGATGGAGCAAGAAAGTGTCAGTGAGTTTTCTTGCAGCTCTGTTCTATTATTACCTCACTTATTGGTATGATAAGTCATTTATAACGCGCCTGTACAGCAGTGTTTCTAGGCGCGGCAAGACTAGGAAGGGAGGACAGAAGGAGGACAAACCAACGATCTTACTAGGTCTTGTGTAATTCAGATCGTGCAAGTGCGGGGGCCAGTAAGGGGGAGAAGTGCCACGGGGAGCACAAATGGAAGCGTGCAAGTAGCTAATAAGTGGGGCCGGGAAGTGGCTCATAAGTGCAGACTGTCAGAGGATGTAGGATTGCAGATACAGTCCCTTAAGTGGTTGGGAGGCCTGCAGACAGTGCAAGGGCAACTGGTTATGCAGGAGCCTGGTCCCATAAGTTAAGTGGGTGGCCAGGTAACGAGTATGGGCAGCAGTTAGGGACACCAGCAAGTGAGAGGGAGAGAGAAAGCAGAAGCGAAAAGGAAGGCCTTGAGTTGCTTCCAGAACTTTAGGTGGTCCTGTTCAAATTTGAGAGAGGCAGGTTGGCTGTTCCTGAGGGAGGCCCCAGCCGAGCACAGAGATCTAGCCCCCACTCTCTGCCTGGAGAAGCGTCTGACCCTCAGAGAGTTGGAGGTGGATGAGTGGAGCGCTCAAGAAGGAAGATACTTAGGAAGAGACCATTCGATGTAGTGGGGTCCACGGCCCCAGAAAGCCTTGTGGATGATGCCGAGGGTCTTGAACTTGATCAGCGCAGCCACAGGGAGCCAGTGGAGTGATTTCAGGGCTGGAGAGTTATGGTCCCTGGACTTCAGGCTAAGGAGACAAGTCTTGCAGTACTGTTTTGGATAGGTGATGAAGGGTGAAGAGTAGAAGCAGGCAGATTTTGAAAGAAAACTGTTGCAGTAGTCCAGCCTAGAGAGGATCAGGGCTCTGGAGACAGCGAGCTTCTGGGAGAAAGTGAGAAAAGGAGGAATACCTCTGAGGAGGTGCAGCGGCCAGATTAAGAGAGTGAAGTGGGGAGCAGGTGTCCCATCATTAATTGAAGATACACCAGAGACACATGTATTGTAGGTTGGTACATGAAAGTAAAGATGTGTAACAGATTATCCTGGAACCCCGTCATGACTGTGTAATAAGAAATTATGGTACTTTATGCCATGTTTATTATGTTTAGGCTTAAGGTGCTCACTTTGCACCTTTTAGTTTGTAGTGATGAATTAATGTAGAGAGAGAAGAGCATGTAGCCGTTTTCATATTTCTGGCTAAGGAATGCGTTTCGGCCTATATCCTGATATTTCTTATAGAGTAATATTACATGATTGGCGGAAGTGTGTGAAGCATTGTATGTAGTGTGTATAAGATGTGCAAAGTAGACTTTGGATGTATGGAAACTGAGTTTTTCAGTTTTGTTATGTATTTGGTTTGGAACCGTATGTTTTTAAGATGGTAAGATTGAATTAAATTTGAGATCACTACATGCTTGATAGTGATGTTTTGTTTTACAGCCTGAGCTTGAAAGTTATATTATATATTGAAAATGTAATGAAACGTAATGAGTGACGTTAACATCCGAATAATTTTTATACAGATTTTTTGTAAGATGCCAACAAGAAAACAAAAACAATTTGTTATTAGGAATCATAGTATGCAGGGAAGTAGCAGTGATACTACCTGCTACAAGTAGTATCTGTAGATACACATAATGTAGATAATACAGTAGTACTTGTTATCAACAATACTTTTGAAATAGGAGATGTGCCAACTGAACTTATCGATGGAACTAAGAATGTTTTTATTGCTATTAAGAAAACAAAAAGTGTATCAAATGTGTTGGTTGCTATTGAAAAAAGAAAGATTTTTAGGAGAAGGGTAGAACACGTGATATCAATTTGAAACAGAGGGATAACGATATATATAAGAAAATGTATCACTCTCAAGTTCTTATAAATCTTTGGAGAAGTGTGCAAACAAAATCTAGCTATGTGGTAAAGCGTTTTTTGGAAAAGAAACAGGTAGAAGTAATAATTAAAAAAACATTTGCTATGAAAAGAAAAATGTTCATTTTCATATTGAATAAACTTAAGAAATTACTTACAGTGACTGTACCTTTCTATAGAAATATAGAAAGAGTTAATGTACTTACACGTGACAACCTTTGTGACGTGTTTGATGGAGAGTGGCAACACACTACTCATACAAAAAGATTTTTTAATGAGGAGAGTTACATTCAAGGAAAGAATGTTTGTTTAGCAATTGATGAGAGTGGACACAGCTATGAAGTACAAAATGGTATGATTTCTAAAAAAGAAGAATTCCTAAGGTCTGATAATACAGAAATGGAAACTTTAGGTCAATCTAGAATAGCACAAATGAAGCATTGCGAAGCATGGACATGCAATATTGCCAAATTTTCTTGTAAAGTCTTTACAAGATTTTTGCAACTTTTACACATAAATTATAATGTTCAAAGACAGATTACGATGCTACAAAGAATCGATGACTGTGAAGTTTGTGAAAAAACAGGACTTCTTGGTCGTTCTCTAGCTTGTCTTGATAACAGTAGATGTAGATATCTCCTAGTCAAACTGTATGAGTGTAAAACAGCAAGTATTTCTTTTTCACTTTTAAATCAAACACTTTCGACTAGAACTGTAGAACGTTTAGTCTCTATAGTGGCAAAGATAAATGTCATGTAAAAGAGTATGTGAATGTAGATGAAACACTTACAGAAAGTCAAAATGATGACCAAATGCTTTCAAAGGAACACATTTTTCAACAGTACAAAAGAAGTAGTACAATGTTTGAGTTCTCTTTTACTGAGAGACCGGACATTGTTTCCGTATCTTGTCAGTGTACTCTTTATAAGTCTCAAGTGCAACTAGTGTACATCGAGGACACAGTTAAACACAGTGTAGAGGATGTTTGGAAATAACTTTATCTTCATTTGTTTGTAGAAGAACAATTTGACACAAGAGAGGCACTTTATGTCTGTAGACACTGTGTAGGTTTTTATAATCAAAGAAGTATTCCTGCAAGAAGTGTTTTGAATGACATGGTAGCTTCTGATATTCCTTCTGTGCTTCAAAAATTGAATATGTTATTGTTAGATTGCAAACAAAGATGTCAAATCTGCCTAAAAAATAATTAGTGCAAGGTGTGAGAGGCAAAGTTGTGTATTTACCTCTCAATTTGGAAGAAAATGTGAACACTCTATGAGTGTATGTAACGCTCACCTGGTATCCACGGGGACGTCACTCACCCTGTTCTGACCTCTTACGACCTCGTACCCTTCCCTCAAGGCTATTTGACTGGAGACTGGGCCTGAAATACCGGATTGGTAGAGTGTAACTCCCTATTGTCTCTGTGTGCTTGAACACCTTCTTCCCCGGGGTCCATCCCTTCCCTTTGATCCACAGCTCACCTTGTTTTCTTGGATAGTGTGCTCTCCGTCCTGCTTTCAGCGCAGGGGCGTATTGAATGATCCAGGCTTGTTGCTGCCTAATTACTTCACTGGCAAGAGTCTGACAGGTAGGTATAATGTGTCCTTTGAACAATTCTCTAACTTCTTTCCTTTCCTTCCTTAGATGATGGCCGGCGTCCGGGGATGGCGGCGTGCTGCTGAGATGAGTAGCGCTGAAGGTGAGTGAGAGTGCGATGCACGATGCACCCCTTTCGTATTTGCATTGAACGGAGTTCTTTTTCTGTGTCTTTTAGGTGCCACAACGTTTTCAGGGTGGATGCCGGTTATGAAGATCAAATGCGGTGGGTAAGCGCGGTATGCAGCGCCTCTAGATGTTTCCACGCTAACCTGGAGTGTCTTTTCCCTCTTGCAGATGGATGAGAAGTTCCGGAGACAGAGTTCCCCCAGAGCGGCTGGGATTCAGGTAAGCGTTTGAAGCTCGAACAGTATTTAAAAATAAGCGAAGATTTGCAGAATGCGTACTAATGCCTTTTTTCTGTTCTTTTCCCTTTTCCTTAGGAAGCGTCGTGCCGGGATGGAAATGACACCGCCGAAGATGCCCGCAGAACAGAAGGAGCGATGAATGATGGGCAGAAGCGCCGCAATGTAAGGCTGTTCCTAACGGTGTTCTTGTTCTTGCAGGAGCTGAGTGCAGAAGAAAGATGCAGGCCTACTGGAGACCGATCCGAACACAGTGAGTGTCACGCTGCAGGTGCAGAAAACGCAAAGCATGTTTCTCAGCCTGGGTGTAGCTTAAATAGTCTCTGGGTATCCCAGGTGTTTCTAGGCTGAACCACACCCAAAAGACTAGACCGCACATGCAGTTCTGGGGACCGAAATATGTGGGGGCATCCATTTTGTCCCCATCAATGCACTACAAGTTCAATCCCCAATGTTATCCTATGGGAGTGAGTGAGCCTGGTGCAACAGGCACCAGGTCTGACTCCAAGTGGATCTTTGGAGGGATGGAGAGGCCCTTGAGGGCCATGTAGGTGATCGTGACCTGGCTCCAGCTGACATCTTGGAGGGCTGGGGACATGAGGGGCAGGAATCATGATAGCACTCCCCCCCAAGGCCCCTCTCAAGGTGGCTTTTCTGTCTGGTCCTGGTTCGGTTGGATGGTTTTGATGAAATCGTCTAAGCAAGCGAGGTGCATGGATGTACTCACAAGGCTCCCATGTCCTGTCTTGTGGACCATACCCCTTCCAGTCTACTAAGTAATATAGTTTGGATCTGACGTACTTTGAATCCAGGATGTCCTTGACTTCGAATTCTGGCTCCCCGGCGACTACTACTGGCTGCGGTGGCGTTGCTACCCGGGTCCCAGGTTGAACAGGTTTAAGGAGAGACACGTGGAACACAGGATGAATCTCCATGTTTGACGGCAAAGCTAGTCTGACCGCCACAGGATTTATCACAGAGGTGACGGTGAATGGACCCAGGTATCTTGGACGTAAAGTTCGGGCTCCTTTAATGGACACGTGTTTAGACGCCAGCCAGACTTTGTCTCCTACTTGGTAGTTGGGGGCCTTTGCTCGGTGTTGATCAGCATAATTCTTAGCTTGAAGTAGGTATTCAGCTGCCCTTTTAAAGGTTTGAGAAATGGTTGTGTGCAAGGTTTTGACTGCTGGCATTTCCCGGGTTGTAGGAACGTCCAACTCAGAAGTACGTGAGTGCCTGCCATACATGGTATAAAAGGGTGTCTGCCCAGTGCTGGTGTGTAGGGAATTATTATAAGCATATTCAGCTATCCATAATAGGTCGAACCAGCTTCCTTCAGCTTGGTGTAACATGCAAAGCAGATACTGGTCGAGTGTCTGATTTGTCCTCTCAGTTTGACCATCCGTTTTCGGATGGTGACTGGTGGATAGCCGGATGTCATTCTGGGCCATAGAGCAGCATTGTCTCCAGAAGTTAGATACAAATTGAGTACCTCGGTCTGAGACCAAAACTGAAGGAAACCCATGGAGCCGTACGATGCCTTCAAGAAATACCTTTGCCAGAGTGGAAGCATTTGGGAGCCCCTTAAGAGGAATGAAATGTGCCATTTTTGAAAATAGGTCCACGACCACAAGAATAGTGTTAAACCCTTGACTGGGTGGTAAGTCAGTAATAAAATCGAGGGACAATTTGTGCCAGGGTGCTGGTGGGATTTCCAATGGTTGTAATAGCCCAGCCGGTTTCTGCTTGGATGACTTGTTTTGAGCACACACTCCACAAGATAGGATGAATTGGATAATGTCTTTACGCCACGTGGGCCACCAATAATTTTGTTTTACTTTGGCTAGAGTTTTTGCGATTCCGGGGTGGCCCTCGATCAAGGAATCATGATAACCAGAAATGACTTGCTCTCGTAGTTCTCGGTTTGGTAAGAATAAATGATTCCTGAAGTAGGGCAACTGATCTTTTATCATGTAATGTTCTCTGTGTGCACTCCACGCTTGTAATTGCTCCGGACTCATCAGGTTTTGGATTTCTTCATGTAATTCGTTCTGAGTTACGGTTGCTGTGATTCCTAGGTGCTTGTCACTCGGGATGATTGCTATTGGGTCAGGGGTCTGATACCCTTTCTCTTCCACCCCCATACGGGAAAGGGCATCGGCCCTCCCGTTTTTCACCCCTGGTCGAAATGTAATTACGTAGTCATATTCAGCAAAAAAAAGAGCCCAACGTAGTTGTCGTGAGGATTGGCCCTTTGCCGTGTTTAGGTAGTGGAGGTTCCGGTGGTCAGTTATTACGGTGATTGTGTGTCTGGCGCCCAAGAGGTAGTGCCGCCATGCCTTAAAGGCTGACTTAATGGCCAGGAGTTATTTGTCTGTGATAGCGTAATTGAATTCAGGGGGTGTGAATTTACGCAACCAGAAGGCAACAGGGTGTAGTTGGCCCGTTTCGTGGTCCTTTTGTGAGAGGACGGCTCCCATAGCCATGCTTGAGGCGTCCGTTTCCACCAGGTATGGGGGATCAGGGAGAGGGTGGCGTAAGATTGGGGCAGATGTGAATCTTGCTTTGAGTTCCTGGAAAGCCTCCTTGGCTTCTGTTGTCCACTGGAACTTTTTGTTGCTTTTCCTTAGTAATGACGTGATGGGATGCACGATTTGCGAAAATCCTGGGATGAACCGGCGGTAGAAGTTTGCAAAACCCAGCATACTTTGAACCCACTTGAATGAATTTGGGAATGGCTAGTTCAAGATAGCATCTACCTTGTGTACATCCATTCGGATTCCATTCGGCTGAGAATAAAGCCCAGGAATTCCACCTCGGAGCATGGAATGAGCACTTTTCAAGCTTGGCTTAGAGCTGGTGTTGACGGAGTTTCTCCAATACGGATCAGACGTGTTTAACGTGGTCCTGCTTTGATGCGGAATATACTAGGATATTGTCGATGTACACTAGAGCACAGACATCAATCAATTCCCGTAGGACATCGTTCATGAAGTATTTAAATGCAGCAGGCGCGTTGCAAAGGCCAAAGAGCATTACTTGATATTCGTACAAGCCGTATTTGGTGCAAAAAGCAGTTTTCCATTCGTACCCCTGTTTTATGCGAACAAGGTGATATGCCCCGGTCAGGTCTAGTTTTCTGTAGATTTAGGCATCTTTGACTTGATCAAGCAATTCAGGGATCAGTGGCAGGTGTAGCGATTTTTTACGGTAATCTGGTACAGTGCGCCATAGTTGATGCACGTTCTCATGTCCCCCTCCTTTTTCGGTACAAAGAATAGAGGTCTGGCTGCTGGAGACTTCGAGGGAATGGATGAACCCGTTGGCCAGGTATTGGCCAAGATAGGCCTTCAGGTGTTGGTTTTCTGGTTCTGTGAGTGCATACATTCGCCCACAAGAGATTTGTGCGTCGGGTATCAGGTCGATTTGGCAATCGTATGGTCTATGCAGTGGCAGGGTGTTAGCCTGTTCTTTCTGAAAGACATCTTGAAAGTCCTGGTATTCACTTGGTAGGGTGCCGATTGCCAAAGTCGCAAGCGTGGAGGTTCTGGTGTCTATTGGTTGTTTCTCTTGGCGATAACATGTGTGGGCGCAAGTCTCGGGAAAGGCCAATTCTTTTGCTCGCCAATCGATTCGAGGATTGTGAGCTACCAACCATGGCATTCCCAAAATCAACCGGAACTGTGGTGACTTAATGAGGTCGAAAACGATAGATTCTTTTTGACCATCCTGGCACAGAAGTGTTAAAGCTGTAGTGCATTGGGATACTGGACCAGAAGCTATTTCCGTGCCGTTGACGGTGGTAACAGTGTCGGTGGTTGATTTAGGGCGTAATGGAAGCACCATCTTTGCCGCAAGATCCTGGTCGATGTAATTCCCAATGGCTCCACTGTCTATTTACACTCTTACTGCGTGCATCCAAGATGGTTGTTGGTGATTGATCAACACCACAGATAGTGCAAAATGGGAGGTCTGTAGTTCACTTTCTTCGCTCGACAAGTGGACCCCTACACTTGCCGGGCTGGGGAGTTTTCCGATTCCTTGATGGTATCTTGCTTGTCCGTGGCCCCTATCATCCTCCTCGGTGGCTTCACAGGGCACTCTTTAAGGAAATGACATGACCTTCCACAGTACAGACATAACTGCTGCTGTCTCCTTTTATCCCTTTCCGCTTTAGTCAAGGGGGATCTGACCCCCCCCGATTTGCATTGGTTCTCCTGAACCTTCCATTGTTCGGGCAGTATTGTCCTTTGAACGCACATACATAGGACGAGGGTCCGGTCTGGTTCGATCTGCTCTTCGGTCCTGCAACCTATGATCCAGTTGAACAACAAGGTCAATGAATTCTGAGCAGTCTTTCGGGGGGTTCACTACTTGTGTGAGAGCATCCTTGAGCTCCCCCCACAACCCCTGATGAAATAACGTGGTTCTCTTCTCCACTGGCCATTCTGCTTCAACTACGAGTCTATTGAACGTGGCTATGTATGTTAATAGGTCTTGATTCCCTTGGCGTAAGGACAGAAGTTTGTTGTTTAATGCCTGCCCATGAGTACGATGGGCGAACAGCTTTTCCATCTCCTGCTGAAAGCCCCTGAAGTCATGCACCAAAGGATCGTCTTGGGCCACAAAGGGTACAGACCAGTCTGCGGCGCTACCATTAAGGTAGGATAGCACAAATGCGACCCATGATTGGTCTTTCGGAAAGTCCCCTGGCCTACAAAGGAAGTGCAGGTGGCACTGGTTCATGAACGTTGCAAACCTCTTGGGATCCCCCGTAAATCGTTCGGGTGGGGCCAAGGGAACTGCCCCAGGAAGGGGTATCTGAACAAGATTGGCTGATGGCGCTGGCATCGAGGGCATGCTTCTCGGCAATGGTGCATGCCCTGCTTGTGACTGGAGAAGTTGCTGGCTTAAATCATCAGTGCGTTCTTTGGCTACTATGAGCTCTCTCCTCAGGGTGTTGGTCTCCTGCCTGGCTGCAAGTACTTCGGAATGTAGCTGCCCCAACAAGTGGGCTAACTGGTCAGTTTCTGACATTTCCATGACGCCCAGGTGGATTTTGATATGAGGCTTTGCGTTCTGTAACGCTCACCTGGTACCCACGGGGACGTCACTCAGCCTGTTCTGACCTCTTACGACCTCGAACCCTTCCCTGAAGGCTATTCAACTGGAGACTCGGCCTGAAACACAGGATTGGTAGAGTTTAACTCCCTATTGTCTCTTTGTACTTGAACCCCTTCTTCCCCGGGGTCCAACCCTTCCCTTTGATCCACAGCTCACCTTGTTTTCTTGGATAGTGTGCTCTCCGTCCTGCTTTCAGCACAGGGGCGCGTTCATTGATGCAGGCTTGTTGCTGCCTATTTACTTAACTGGCAAGAGTCTCTCTAACTTTGTTCCTTTCTTTCCTTAGATGATGGCCGGCGTCCGGAGATGGCGGCGTGCTGCTGAGATGAGTAGCGCTGAAGGTGACTAAGAGCGCGATGCGCGATGCACCCCTTTCGTATTTGCATTGAACTGAGCTCTTTTTTCTGTGTCTTTTAGGTGCTGCAACGTTTTCAGCGTGGATGCCGGTTAATGAAGAACAAATGCAGTGGGTAAGCACGGTATGCGGCACCTCTAGATGTTTCCACGCTAACCTGGAGTGTCTTTTCCCTCTTGCAGATGGATGAGACGTTCCGGAGACAGAGTTCCCCCAGAGCGGCTGGGATTCAGGTAAGCGTTTGAAGCTCGTACAGTATTTAAAAATAAGTGAAGATTTGCAGAATGCTTACTAATGCCTTTTTTCTGTTCTTTTCCCTTTTCCTTAGGAAGCGGCGTGCCGGGATGGGAATGACACCGCCGAAGATGCACGCAGAACAGAAGGAGCGATGAATGATGGGCAGAAGCGCTGCAAGGTAAGGCTGTTCCTAACGGTGTTCTTGTTCTTGCAGGAGCTGAGCGCAGAAGGAAGATGCAGGTCTACTGGAGACCGATCCGAACACGGTGAGTGTCACGCTGCATGTGCAGAAAATGCAAAGCATGTTTCCCAGCCTGGGTATGGCTTAAATAGTCTCTGGGTATCCTAGGTGTCTCTGGGCTGAACCACACCCAAAAGACTAGACCGCACATGCAGTTCTGGGAACCAAAATATGTGGGGGCATCCATCTTGTCCCCATCAATGCACTACAAGTCCAATCCCCAATGTTATCCTATGGGAGTGAGTGAGCCTGTGCCACAAGCGCCAAGTCTGACTCCAAGTGGGTTTTTGGAGGGATGGAGAGGCCCTTGAGGGCCATGTAGGTGATTGTGGCCTGGCTCCAGCCTGACATCTTGGAGGGATGGGGACATGAGGGGCAGGAATCATGACAGTGTAGCGTGATATTGCAGATTTTTTGTTTGCTTTAGGTAATGGTGTTGCCACTAAAGATAAGAGCTTTTGGCAACAGCTTTGAGATACTGGAAAAGTGAAAAACGCATTGGCGTTTCTATTGGAGCACAATGATTTATACAAAGGCAGTCTGACTGTACCAGACTTGTCTATGCTTGATGTTGAGTCAACGAAGAAAAGCAGTGAAGGTCAATTCCAACATCTATCTTTTGCAGTAGGGAATAGTTTGTATGAACATTACACTATTCATCCACTGCACTCACATGAAGTGATGGGCGACAGTTTACAATTGTATCAAATGAAAGCAACAAAAGGTGCACCAATCAGTGTTTGGCAAAGGACATTGGAAGTTTGTTGTTTCCCTATGCTTTTTCCTACTGGTACAGGAGGAAGATTGGATGATTGGAAGGTGCAAATCTCATCTTCAGAATATCGTTGTACAAGAATGTATTCTGAAGATTCCAGAGTTCGCAATTTATTTTTCATTTATTGTATGAAAGTGAATTTGCTCATACACTTCGGAAAAGAACAAGATTTCAAAATTTGTATTCATGTGAGATCCTGCAACAGGTAAAAGAAAAAAAAATGAAGTTTTAGAGGGTAAACTTACCAATGTTCTTGCTGCAATGAAAGGAACCAAGGAACATTGGTATATGAAACTATCTGAGGTTAGACGCACAATCAGAAACTTGTGCCCTCAACTTGATTTGTAACTTTAAATTGTGCGTAGTATGGTTTGGATGATCTTCCACAGCGGATTTATGAAAGTAATGCACAGAAAGTAGATATTGGGCCTCATTACGAGTCCGGCTGTAACCGTGGCGGTATAACCACCTGGTTACCGCTGGACTCGTATTACCATTCCGCCTCCGTGACTCCCGGAATTACCAGGGCATTACAGCCCCGGTGTCCCGGGAGTCACGGAGGCGGAATGGTGTTAATCCCCATTCCCATTGAGTCCCATAGGACTCATCTCATGATGGTGCTGGTGTTTCCACGTCCGCCTGCAGGCGGGAGGTGTTCAACCCGCCAGGTCAGACCTGGCGGGAAGATCACCTCCCGCCTGCAGGACTCGGGATCGGGCGGTCCGGAATTAACAGTGGCGGCGGGTTTACCGCCACTGTTAATTCCGGACCGCCCGTCCCATAATAAGGCCCATAGAATATATGACACCAGGGCAATTGTGTTCTATGGACCATGTAAGTGTATCATGTTTTTTTAATCAACGTTTTTTAGCCATGTTACACATTATATGTAATAAAGAAAATGGTCCATTAGGCACTGAGGAACATTCTTTTGGGAGGAAAGAGTACCAGGCATGTGGGGCTCCACATATTCATACGCTGTTGTGTATTAACGATGCTCCTCAGTTTGGTAAGGAAAGGGGTGGCTGTGTGATGGAGTTTATTGAAAAATATGTTACTTGTTCAATTCTTGCTGAGCAGGTGAATGCTGATCTATGGAACAAAGTGGAAAGGTTTCCTTAACCACATGCAACTGTCTTGCCAAACTGCAGAGAAAAAGGAATTATTGTATTTTGAACTTTTGCAGTTGTTCTTCCCATGCGTGCAGAGAGTGATTTGCTTGGAAGTTTTGAAACTTTTGAAGAATCTTTTTTTGCTAAAAAAAAGCTTAATTACATATAGAAAATGTGATCAGTACTTGGAGTTACCAGAGAAAGAATTACGTCAAGAATAACTTTTGGCAGCTGAATTGACAAAAGAGACTCCTGAGGGAAGTCAAGATTCTGCAGCAGGAAGTCAAAGGGGGTCATTCCGAGCTTGGAGGTAAGGGAAAAAGGATGCCGGTAAGTGATTAACGGCATCCTTTACCGCTACGGCCTATTCCGACCAACCAGACCGCTATTTACGGCACAGTAAAGTACGATGCAGTAAATAGCGATCTTGGTTCACGCGCGTGACACACCATGCCGAAATTAGCGACATGGCGTAAACCGGAGCAGATCACAAGGAACGCGCACACGTAAATAACGGCCTCCTCAAGCCCGTTAAGTACCTTACCGGCATGGAGTACATACAGGCATCTCAGAGAAGGTGTTAAGAACCCCAAGCAGTAGTACTGTCAGAGAAAATACAAAAGTAAGGGCAAGTACCACACTATGTGCAGATTTGGCTTTCCAAGCCCTTTGACACCAGTTGGTCGAGTGAATAGTTTAATGGCATCTGTTCGACACCATCTTACTGTCACCAGGAAATACTTATATTTTAAAAAGAAGTAAGGAATGCCAATTCATTAATGATTACAATCCTGTCATTGCTCAGCTATGGAATGCAAATATGGATGTACTGTTTATTGCTGATGATACAACAGCTGTTGCTCATTATGTTACAGCATACATGACAAAAGCTGAAAATAGCAATGCAGCTGAAGTATGGGCATATTTATCAGCAGATAAAATTCTTAGTCAGAAACCTTTAAGCTTTGGTCTGAAGCTGCTTTCACATAGTGTGTTAGCTACGAAGCAGCAGATCAACTAACTAATTTGCCTCTCTATGAACATAGCATCAATATACTTTGGTTAAGTCTTAGACCAGCTAGTAGCAGAGATCGGGTACTGAAGCCTGTGAGTGAAATTGAGCAGTTAGCTGAGGCAGTACCTGATAGTACAGAGATTCTGAAAATCAACTTGATTGATACATATTATCCAAATCGATCTGAAGTGTTGGAGGATCTTTGTCTATAAGAAGTAGCACAATGCTACTCATATCGAGATATTGAAGCAAACAGTGACAGAGGGTGGTTTAAAGTATATGGATGTACTGGTTGTCTAGTGACACATGAGAAGGCAAGCCTCCTTAACCACATGCAACTGTCTTGCCAAACTGCAGAGAAAAAGGAATTATTGTATTTTGAACTTTTGCAGTTGTTCTTCCCATGGTGTGCAGAGAGTGATTTGCTTGGAAGTTTTGAAACTTTTGAAGAATCTTTTTTTGCTAAAAAAAGCTTAATTACATTTAGAAAATGTGATCAGTACTTGGAGTTACCAGAGAAAGAATTACGTCAAGAATAACTTTTGGCAGCTGAATTGGCAAAAGAGACTCCTGAGGGAAGTCAAGATTCTGCAGCAGGAAGTCAAAGGGGGTCATTCCGAGCTTGGAGGTAAGGGAAAAAGGATGCCGGTAAGTGATTAACGGCATCCTTTACCGCTACGGCCTATTCCGACCAACCAGACCGCTATTTGCGGCACAGTAAAGTACGATGCAGTAAATAGCGATCTTGGTTCGCGGGCGTGACACACCATGCCGAAATTAGCGACATGGTGTAAACCGGAGCTGATCGCAAGGAACGCGCACACGTAAATAACGGCCTCCTCAAGCCCGTTAAGTACCTTACCGGCATGGAGTACATACATGCATCTCAGAGAAGGTGTTAAGAACCCTGAGCAGTAGTTCCCAGAGCCACAGGTCCACACAAACAGCACAGGTGTAGCCAATGGAGTCTGCCACAGCAGAAAAGGTCGACACCCACACACCACACCCTCTCCCACATCAAGATGACAACAATAGTGGTAGCAGTACATGAAGCTGGAGGCCCTGCTTGCAAGGGCACAACTACAATAACAACACCAGGCCCCACCACAGAGGAGACACAGGAGGAGAAGGAGGGTGAGACAGGCCCGGCATGCAACAGCAGTGCAGCCACCGTCACCACCCCAGCAGCCCCCATTCCCACGCACCAGGTCAGGTCCCTCAAGCTTCCCCTGAGCAGATCCACACCCTGTACCAGCTTGACTGTGACACCATCACCACCATAGTTGGCCTGAGAAATGACGATATAGTGAGCATCAATGAAATGCACACCGCTATCCCCCCTCAACTGAGGGTGGTGCCTGTGCCCCACCACCAAGCCACAGCCACCTACCAGCACACAGTGGGGCCCAAGCATGGCATATCACAACCGTTCATTTTACGGATACCGAACCAAGTGCTGGATCACCTCCTCAAGCACACAAGGGACTACAAATCCCTACCATGGACTACCCAGGAGATATGTGACACAAAAGTTGCCTCCCATGCATTGGCAGGCATGCCATATTGCATAGGTGCCCTTGACTGCACCCACGTGGAGTAGGCAGATCTGCATGGCATGGAGGTGGCGTATCGCAACCGCAAGCAATACCACTCCACCAACGTGCAGACGGTATGCAACGCAAGCAAGATCATCGCACATGGGTGGCTCGACATCCAGGATCAACTCATGACTCAATGGCCCAACTGAACCCCATGCTACCCACCCACATGGGGCGACATGCAGGACGACGTGCCTGGCTGCTTGGTGAGTTGTCTGACTGTGTCATGCCAGTGCAGCGGTGTCATGAGGTGGGTGCATAAGCAAACCGGGATGAAATGTCGATGCCAGTGCACAATGTGCACCCCACCAAACACCGTGCCACAGAGCCAGTGTAACGGCACATGAGTACAGATACCCACATTGATGTAGTAAGGCACACACCTAACACTACATGACCGACATGTGACAAGGCCACAACCCACAACACATGCACCATTCATTGGCGGCCATCACACACTGTAAGGGCAGATAGGAAGACCCACTGCATATGCACTATGTAGCTGCCTCCAGCATATCACCACAGCGGAGAGTCATCCCTGGGAGTGGATTGAACTGAGGCCAGCAGGGATACCAGACCGCATCACCGGTTCGGCACACCCATAGGAGTGGTGGAAGTCTCCATGGTACGGATCAGTGCTGTATGATGAATATGCTACTGACTACAGCCAACACACCCAACTACCGAATCTCACAGTACACAGCACTTCAAGGATCTTACCCCAAGACTGCTGCATGTATAAACGATGCTTGTTCTACAAGATGTGCGTGCCATAGTTCATAGACCATGTCGAAGATGCTCCCCCTACATCATTCCATTGCACAGGACACATATCGGGGCCATGAATGGGGTAACTGCATCGAAGGACATGTGCGTATGGCCATTAAGAACCTGCTGCCATGTAAGACAAGTTTACTTCTTCACCATGACAGTCCAAACAATTACCTTCATTGCCTATACATGCAGGTGATGGTGGCTGTCCCTTGACACCATGGTACAGGTCCCCAGTCAGGAACCCACAGAACAGGCCTGAGGAGGCCTACAATACTGCCCATACCCGTGCATGTGTGGAGATGAAGCTGGCACATGGCTTGTAGTAGGCACATATGAGTTGCCTAAGCAGTTCGGGTGGGGCACCCATCTACTGCAATGCGTCGGTGTGCAAGATCCCCATGTCATGTGTAATGTTGAACAAAATGTGCATCCCTTGGAACGTGGCCCTGTCCCCTGACATGGGACTGCTGACACCAGATGAAGATGGAGTGTCGGAGGAGGAGGAAGGGGCAGGGCAGCATCATGGTGCCGGTGCACAGGAGGGACATGTCGTGTGGCAAACATTGATTGGACATAAAAACCGAAACATAAGTCAGCAGAGGGTGACATGACATGGGCACATAGGGCACTGGGTGTGGGGATACTTGTACACCATGCACTGTGAGATATCATGATACACATGCTCAATGATGAATGTCCACACAGGTGTAACTTTGCGACACAAACGGTGTATTGAAAATTTAACTGCATAAGTGTAAACATACCCTCCACCAACCTCCCCCACCACCCCCCCAACTCCCCAAAACAGCCCCACCCACGACCCCCCCTCCCCCAACTCCCCAACAGTAGTCCCATTGTGTCCATCAAGACCACATGTGGCAGCTATGCTAACTACTCTATGCTCCCGGGATCCGGGGGAGGCATGTCCCGGTGGCGCAGTGTGCGTAGAGAATGTTGCAGTGGGCTTGCCAGGGTTGAGCGACCGGATGAGGGGGTGTCCTCTTGCTGAGGCGGCTGAGTGGGACGCGCAGCCTCAAGGGCATCTGCAATGCGTCCAAGGACTTCGCAAAGGCGGTTTGTACTTTCCTTTACCACCTGACATTGCCCTTAGTTTGTCAATCCACTCCACCCTGCTCTGGCGGTTGTCTTCCATCAGCTCAGTAATGAGTGCAGTGAGCTGTGCCGCACGCCGTGCATCATTTGACGTGGTGTCATCCCTGCAGGGGATTGGGCTTACATGCCCTGAAAGGGCTTCGACTGGGTGACTGGGCACGGGATTGGCGTCTTCCTGTGCTTCACCACGTGCACATCTGCCAGGTGTGTCAGGCTCCCCTGAGTCACTGCATGACACCTGGGGGTAATTGCAGGGCTCTGGAGTGTGGACTGTGGGGTCTCATTCCTCCTCTGATGCTCCACAGATGGCAAGGGGCTGTCCACGGTTTCAAGGGGGGCCGTGACTGCCACCTCCACAGCGATGCTGGCCTCCTCTGACCTTGGGCTGGTCGATGTACCTTGCACCGATGCAGGGAGGGATGGGGGTGGTGCACCCTCCGTGGGCCTTTTGAGGAGCCGGGGTGGGTGTGTCCTTCCGTGCTGGTATGCGGCGGACCCTGCCTTTGCCCCTGGAGGTGGAGGGACAGCTGGTCTCGGGCTCCCCACTCTCATGGTCACTGCCTGTGGGGGTAGAAGAGAGGGACGGCATGAGTGATTGTTTGAGACGCTAATGACATTAATGGCTACATTCACATTTCAATGATTTGGGGTTGGGGCCTTTTGGGTATGCAACAGCACTACTTTATAATCATGTGTATGATATGTACGTAGGTGTCGGAGTCACTCGTCCAGGCCCGGTACTCTGCAGTCTGACTCGCACACTGACCACCCAGCTGCACAGTGTGCATCATGGGATGTGCCAGTTTGTGCACTGTGTGAGATGTGCGTTATGTCTTGCACTTGGGCGTAGCTTGGGTGGCAGTTGGTTCAGCATGATTTCGATGGGGGGGTGGGCACCATGACAAGGTGCCTTGGACGGCCCTTAGGAGTGTATATATCATCTAATTGGCATTGGCAGTGTAGACTATTGACACTCACCTCCATCGGCGGACGATGGTGCCCCACACTCAATTTTGCTGATGCCCTCTATGTATTCCGTTCCAATCAGTGCAGCACATGTCTCCTCCCGTGCCATCAACTTAATTGGGGAACTTGGGCCCCCTCTGGTCTGCAGTGCCTGCCTACGGTTGACGGAGAGGATGCTCCGCACCCTCAACCGCAGGTCATCCCACGGCTTGTGGCAGTTCTTGGGTGTGCGGGGGGTGGTGCCAACTGCACTCACCCTCTGGGCAGTGTGTCTACCAAGGCCTGCCACTCATCTGGGCTAAATCGCTGCTTGCAAAGCCGGTCTGCCGTCTTCTTTGGCGCTTTTGGCATTCCTGCAGGGTGTGATTGCCTTTTCCAGTGGTCGAATGCTCCCAAGGGTGCTCCCTGATGAGGATGGCAATGGATTGTGTTTTTAAAGATGGCCGCCACGCTCCTTCCCGTTCTGTGCGATGACGATATTTCCGGTTCCGTTATTTAACGGTGGCCGTAATTTCCGGCCATCGTTATTTACAGACATCGCTGATTCCATGGCGGTATTGTTAGGTACGGCACACATCATGCCGGTAGGGGGTTTTATGGGCCCTTTTGCGGCATGCCGCTAGGTACTTTACCGGCATGGCGCAAAGCTTGTGCCCACGATGTCGTAATGTGTCAAAATTCGCAGTCTGTGACTAGATCGGACTCGTTCTTTGCTCCGTGCCGGTAAAGCCCGGTACTTACCTCCAAGGTCGGAATGAGGCCCAAAATGTGCTTGCTAAGCCAATTATTCAAACTGATGTTGAGCTTGCTATGGAGGAAGTAGAAAGTGCAATGAAACAAAGTAAAGTAGCAGATACAAATTTTGATGAAATAGTTACTAAACTTAACGTAGACCAAAAAGAAGTTTATTATAAATTTAAAGATAGGTTTTTACATGGTTTACAGCATGACATGCGTGAATGTTCATGTGTGAAATACAAACCTTTTGTAATGTTACAGATTCCTCTTTGTCATGTATTGTAACTGCTCCAACAGGTTTAGCAGCATTTAATGTAGGAGGTGAAGCATGACAACAAACTATCGAAAACTTGCAAGTGCAGCTCAAGAAGTAGGAAAAGTTCTTCGAATGTTGAATTCCTTGATTGTAGATGAAGTATGGTGTCTAACTTGATGCTAGCTTTCGTTCACTTGCGAATGGAAGCGGTTTTGAAAACTGACTACAAGGTTTTGTTTGGAGGTAATCATGTTCAGCTTTTTGGAGACTTGTTACAATTAACTCCTGTGAAAGGTCAACCAGTTTTCAAAATGCTGCAATCTAAAGATAGTCAAAAAAAGGATAGGAAGTATTGGTCATTTTAAACTTTGGAATTGTTTTCAATTCAAGGAATTTACCTTTAATATGAGGCAATCTGCAGACTGTGAGTATGCAGAAATGCTTAATGAGATTCGTATAGGTGTTCTTGTGTAAAATGTGAAAGCAGTGTTAAAGGGAAGTCTGATTTCCAACATGTTTCATGCAGATTGTAGTCCTTCTAATGTCATGTTGACTCTTAAGGAAATAAATATTTCCTGTGTTGCTTTGATGTGCATGAGCAAAAGCTTGATTAGGTCAGCTAAAGAATTCAGTTTCTAAAACGGCTGGTCTGAAAGGAGTTTTAAGACTGTGCATCACTACACGAGTAATGTTAAAGAGGAACTTGAATGTAGAAATTGTTGTAGTTAATGGAGCGATGGGAAGAGTGATTGCATTTCATACTTTTCCTCAAAGTACAAACATTGAACACGTGAAGTGAAGTTTGATCATGTGGAACAAACTCATTTGATTTCTCAGACTTCTGAACGTTTCATGCTTTTTAAGTATACCTTTGTGAAAATAGCACAGTTTCCATTGTGCTCTGCTTATGCAATAACTATTTATAACTCAAAAGGGTTGACTTTAGAAGCAGCACTTATTGACATTGGTCATATAGTATTTAAAGAAGGAATGTCATATGTAGCTTTATCACGTGTGAAAAATATAGAAGGTTTATTTTTAATAAACTTTGATGAAAGAAAAGTGACAGCTGACATTTCTTGCATTGAAGAATATAATGGGTTACGTGTACTGGATGCTCGTCACCAGAACCTGCAAAGCCATTAGCTAGGAAACATAAGGGTTCAGTGAAACTACCTTGTAATAAAATCATTCCTCTTAAGAGTAAAAAAGAACAGAATCTACAACTATGACATATTCTAATTGCAGATTTAATAATGAAACAGGAGTTGAATGCTAGTCTAATGCAGCTTTATGTATGTTGGTTCAAATGACACCATTGATTCAAGAAATAGCTTCCACAGCAGAGAAGCAGCTATGTGTGTAACCTTTCTTTAAAAATCTGCAGATGAAAAATCACACAGCATGCATTCTGCAACGTCAATTCGAGACGTAGTAGGTGTTGCAAGTGGGAAGCAACAACTTTCTCATGAAGATAGTCAAGAATTTGTAATGACTGTCTTCGATTTATTAATGCAGAAAACTGTTAGTGTAGATAAGTATGTGATGTCATTTTTGATGTCCGGGATGTTAGTCTTAGGGCCTCATCATGAGTCTGGCGGTAACCCTTAAATGTGGCAGTAGCGCTATTACCACTGCATTTAGGGGTCCGCCAGATCATGGCTTTGGTGGATTTCCCCCCAGCTCACAGCTGGGGGGAAATCCGCAGCAAAATTGCCGATTTTCGGCACGATTACCGTCGGCGGGAAATCCACCAGCGGTAACAGAGCAAATTTTCCCCATTGGGCCCAATGGGGAATGAGGAATTCCCGAATGGGCCCAATGGGGAATGGGCAATAACCCTTCCGCCAAACCCGTGATCCGGCGCTAATAGCACCAGGGGTTTTGGCGGTAGGGCTTTTAGTGCTGGCGCTGCGCCGGCGTTACCGCCCAACTCGTGATGAGGCCCTTAGCGGTGCACGGTGGTGGTGCGAGTTATGGTTGCTTAGCTTACAATAACACGCAAATTTCTGGGGTTTTTCAGTTTTACTTGTAACCATAATGTCCCTTTAACAAAGTTTTTTCATCGAATTTCATAGGTTTTTATTAGTGCAACTTAACCATAATGTCCCTTTAACAACATTTTTTTATTGAATTTCATAGGTTTTTATCAGTGCAACTTAACCATAGCGTCCCTTTAACAAAGTTTTTTCACTGAATTTCATGGGTTTTTACCAGTGCATGCTATTTCCTACACATTACTAATATCATACTTACCCCAATATAGCAACACTTCTGTCCAATTTACAATGATTCACATTCAAACTCAGCCATTTCCCACCTTATAGCATCATTGTTAACTCTTCTATACACTTTTTGCAATCTGGGCCACTGTTTTTGCATCTGTTGACGTCCGCAAATGTCTGCTATCATCACAAACCTTCGGGACAGTGCCACGAGACCATGCGCTCACACGCAGCATGAAGACATGTCTGCGACGGCCTCCGCACTTCGGAATCGGGTCCATGCTTGGAAGACTGTTTGGAACTGCATTTTCTGACTGATCTAGGATCTTTCAAGCTCAAAATGTACCCTTGCAGAGCTCCTACACCTATACTTACTCATTATCCATTAACAATCTAGTGCAAAGCACATACTTGGAAGAATATTAGTAAAACTGCTATTTCTCTTAAAAATGGCATCAGATATTGCCCTCCCTCCTCCCCAAGAGCCACCACCACCAGCTGGAGGACCTACACAACAGAAAAAGCGCAGTACTTCCAAAGACAATGAAGAGGACCGAGAAGATGAGGTAGAGGACGTGCCTACCTCTAGCACCTAGAGAGAATCATGGGTGTGGCAGTTCTTTACCACTGTTGGGAGTTTACCAAAGGCTTAAGATACCAAAGTGAAATGCTCAAAGCGGCAACCCGGGGTACTAAAAAAATGTCTTCCTACAGTGGGACGCATGCGGCATCCCTCTGTAGGAAGGACAATCCTTTTCCAAGATTGCCACCATGGAAAGAGAAGGCGGTGCTCCGTACAGAGCCCCTCTTTCCTTTCTAAGGTAGCCTGCAGAACCCTATGACCATATTACCATGAGCACATTTTTTTTTCTTTTCCCTTTCAAACCTATCCTACTTTTGAATAAATTTACTACATAGCCGGTCCCAGTTAGACATGGCCACTTTAACACCATTTTTCATCCGCAACAAGGGATAACAGCCTGGCAGCTCAAGTTATCGACCCAAGCGAAGTATGTCTGTGTGCACCCTGATGTCTGCGGGCTTTAGCGTGTTATAAATAAATACATTATTTAATAAATAATGAGAACTCTGGACCATTATCTGCCATTGCAGCCCCTGCAATGGGTGATAAAGGCCATTAGCAACCCTGGTTCCCAAAGCGGGAATAGATTCCTCTTCCTACAGTAGGAAGGAAGGATTTTCCTTCCTACAGTGGGATGACTCTGGCGTCCCGCTGTAGGAAGGACAATCCTTTTCCAAGATGGCCACCATGAATGAGAAGGCGGGGCTCCATACAGAGCCCCTCTTCCCTTTCTATGGCAGCCTGCAGAACCCTCTGACCATATTACCACGAGCACATTTTTTTTCCCTTTCAAACCTATCCTACTTTCGAATAACTTTACCAAACAGCCGGTCCCAGGTGGACATGGCCACTTTAACACCATTTTACGTCCCTCGCGGTCATGGCCAGTAGCCAGATTGTCTGCGTCATGACCTTATGCCATGAGCCAGACAATCTGGCTACTGCCCACGGCCACAGGCTATACCTCAGTCACCGAAGGTGTATGACTATTTTTGTACCTACATTATGATATTTTGGAAAGGTCCTTCTTGAGATTTTCTCTGCATGCCAAACCTGGTTTGGTCCCTTTGTACGCTTTATCTTTAGTGGAATTCATGAGTGAAGCTCGCCTTTGGCTCCAGTATGTCTGGCACAGGTAGGAAGTGAGGGAGGTGCCCAAAACGCCCTGTGCTTAATCCCCTTGGTTACGGGGAATGCACTCAAAGCTGATTGGCTGGCTGGTTGTCTGGTAATGGTCGCCGATGCTTTCACGATTACTCTGCACAGGACTTCCGACGATCCTGCACCTACAGAATCGGAGTGAGATTATTGATCTATGACGGAGCCAGTGTTTGGCACATGTTCAATCATGGTCCCCCTGGATCCATTCTAGGATGTGTGTTGACTCAGATTAATATCCAGTCCCCTGCATTTGGAGATTCTTTCTTTATTTGGCGATACTGTGTGCTACGCGCTTTTTGGAAGATTGCTGGTAATCGCTAGTGTCCATTGGTACTAGTTTCACCCTACTCAAGTAGATTATCGAATTAGCCACAATAGGCATGCTCAATTGAGATACATCTTGAGTCATTACTTACATCCTCATCCTTGAAGTACACCCCGGCTTCGACCACATGCTTCATCCCCGCTTGTTTTAGGGATGCTAGACATTGTATCTAGATCACTCTACCTTTCCATTATCAGTCTGTTTAGGCCTATGAAGAAGAGGTGTCCAGCCTCGAAATGCGTTGCCACTCAAAAGCAGACTACTGGCAACATTTCTTCATCTTTCATTTGCTCTCTGCAATAATACTGTGATTGTTTTTGCATTTGTCTTTGTACTGAAAGTTGCAATTCAAAAACAAAATATATGCACTTATGTGTTTTACAAAAAACTATCTGTGTTTGAATATTTTTCAATTACCTACAGTAATTATTTCTGTTAGGATACAGTGTGCAGGGGACGGGAGGGTTCAAAGCTTGAATCTTCTTCTTTTTTGTTGTTATTTGTAGAGGTCTTGTGCCAGGATCTCAGTTCCTCCCCCGGACCTTTAAATTTAAATACCAGTATTCCTTACGACTCTTAAATATTTAACATAATAGGTTGTGCAACTCTTTTGGAATTACCTTGTCTGGTAAAGACAGCCACCCTACTTTGTGATTGACAGCTAGGCTGGAATGAATGGGAGAAACCTGCATAAAAGGTGAGGCTTTTGGCTTGGAAGGCAGCGTCAACCACTGGACGAAGGAATCCGAAGAAGAACTTGGAAGAGAAGCCTTGTGCAAATCCTGGACCGTTGGTTTGCCCGGTGAAGCCTTGCTGCTGTGTTGAAGCTCCGAATTCGTTTTGACTAGAGAAGCACTGCAAGGACAACTTCTCCCCTAGAGTTGGTGGAACCAATCAACTCCAAAGTGAACTTGTTTGGACATCCTCTCGAAGCTGGCTGTACTCCCGCTGCTGGAACACGAAGTGCCAGGGAGAGTAACACCAAACCGAGTGGATCGCTTTTAAGTTTGACCAGAGCACCAGGAAGATCCTCTGGACTTCCCTGAAGCAGGACTGACCAAGCCTAAGCCACCCCAACAGAGTGCTGGACCTCAGATGCGAGGAAAGTCTGAAGTGGTATCCGAGAACCACAGTGTTGCTATTTGCTGTCAGACGCGAGGATCTGAAACACCAAAGTGCCACTGAATTGAAGTTTGCCCATCGCGGCCATTGACCTTCCCATTGCAGTGCAGGAGTCCCAGATGTCCTCCCTCTTGTCCCCACGACTGAGGCCCAGGAACACCAGGATCTGCAGAGCTGTACAGGAACCGAAGTCAGCTGGAACCCTTTCTTCTAACCAAACTTACTGTAAAGTCTAAGAGAAATTAACTCTTGTGGTGTAGCCTTACTTGCTCTCAGTTGGGACTTGTCTTGGTTAACCTTGCAGAGTTGCTTACAGCATTGCCCCTCACAAGCCTCCCAGCCTTTGACCCTTAAAGTGAATCTTTTTCCTACAAGCTCTTCTAAAAACATTGTGCAAGACTTTTACTTAACTGCAAAGAAGATCTTCAGCTCCCCTAGACTTTGTTAAACTAACATTCGCTGTCCTGGCTGCCAGAGAGACTCTTCTTACCTCTGACTCTGTACCTTTACCATTCCCCCAGGAAAGGGTTAACTTTACTTGGCATTTGAAGGTAAGGCCACTGGGGCCTCTATTGTGGTAATCTTGCCTTTGCTGCTGGAAAAATAGAAACATTTCAAGCGGCACCAACTCGTAACATATTTTGATTGCAAGGCCTCTTGATCTACATGAGTGCCTGCACACTTATCCCCCACTGCTAACTGTGATGTTACTTTTGAATCGTGTTGAAAACTACGGCACCACCATTGCAGCATATTTGGAATCTGCTCATCCAAAAATAGTCACCGTGCCCTGCCATCCTGTGTGAGCTCTGCCTGTCTTCCTGTTTGTGCCCTGCAGCTGCCGTGATTGGCCTTGCAAGGTTCAAAAGGAACCAATTGGAAGCCGGCAGGCGGACGCCGGCACCACCCCAAAGGCCCACACTCAAGGCCCTGTTAACCCCTGTTTGCACTGGTGAGTGCCAGGGTGCCCACCTTCATTTACAGGTACTGTGAATGTGTGCTCCACAACGCCATCCCTGCCTACATTATCGTTTGCATCTCTACCCTGCCCTGGCATGACTGCGTCACGGCCTGGCATCTTTTTCAGCAACATTGCCCTCTCGCCTCATCTAAGTAAGCCATCTATGCACTATCCATACGGCCACAGCCTACCAAGATTTCGCTGTTTCTTTACTGGCCACCCAAAACATGATAGTTGAAGCCTTGAGCCTCAAATCCGATTGAAATCACTATACAAACTTTCAGCATTTTCAGAGCTACCCATCAAATGAACATAAACTGTTGTAACTATTTCAACTATTGCTTCCGGTCCTATACAGTATTTATACCTTCTCTGAAAACGCAATATAATACCTGCTAAACCCTGCTTGCTCACTCAACCCGAAGCGCATTGCATTATGACTTGAAGTTATACCTACTGAGACTGCACATTCACTATCTGTACTTGTGTTTGCTAGTCATGGCCAACCCTGGCCCCCGTTTTAGCTGTGTATGCAACTATGCCCTCCCAGCCTGTACCTAACAGCAGATTGCAAATAAGACAATTGTACATTAGCAGTCGTAACATGTTTCACCTTAAAGATTACTGCTTGCTAGCTCTCTTCATCGCAGCTTTGAATGTCTAATTGCACAGTTTTTCTACCTTTATCCGACCATTGTTGTACTAGCTTGCCATACGCCTATACTGTTCCAACTCCTATTCGTACTGTAATATGACTGCTGGTTCAGTGTTCATTTGCATTGCCTAACCAACCTCTACCATTTAAACTCTGTTGTACGTCATATCTGTGATTTTTATTGTCTCGTGCTATTGCCCCATCCTGTTTTACAATACTTTATTGCATGACTTACAGTCTGTCACAACCCAATAACATTGACCATTATCTTTAAGTGAGATGCACGCATTCCTGCAAGTGGTACACTTTGGCACCTTTTTAACTCTTTAGGTAAGCCATGATGCAATCTCTTCAAACATTTGTCTTAATCATCAATTGCTTCATTTCTTGTAACCTGCCTACATTAGTATCTTTTATAGGCAATCCTACTCCGTTACCCATGGACACTTTAACTAGCCCAAGGGTACTAGCCACATGCTTAATCATGGCTTCTAACCTCCCACCATCAGCATGTATACCTCCATCAACATTTTTACAATCATGTTTATATTCTGAATTCTATCACCCTCTGAGACCAACAACACTAGACCTACATACTGAACACAAAGCCTGAAACATAGCACCCCAACATGCCACACAAGCTCTGAATATTATCTCGTCTCCTAGTACCAGTGATCACCAAACACACCATCTACCATTAGCCATACCATTACCTCCCAGACCTTGCCCTTTACCACACAGGAATCTCAGACCTAGATCAAGATTTAGACCATCACACCGTACCACTAGCAAAGCTGGTATCACAGCCCCATTCACACCAGTCATAATAGCTGAGTCACCCCTTGCTGCTAAAAATAACACTAGGACACCCAAGGCCAACCAAAATATCACCACACCTACCATTAAAGCCAGCCACATTAATGCTAGGTCACTATCAGCACACGCATTGGATATAGCTGACTTCATCACACTCCATGACCTCGACTTAATTGCAATCACAGAGACTTGGCTACACTCCGCCTCAGGCCCATCACTTGCTCTTGCCATCCCGGATAACTACTCCATCATCTGACTAGACAGAGACGCCAACATATCGAAAGGAGGAGGTACTGCCTTTATTTACAAAACCGCATTAGGCCCCAGAAAAGTCAATAACCAACCAAAGCACTCAACGGAAATACTCTCCATCAAACTAACCACATCTCCTACAACTACTATCACAATCCATTTGATCTACCTCCCACCAGGCCCTACTACCACATTTGAAAATTATATCTCTGACCTGCTATCATATAACACCAAAGGTAACTCACAAGTCATCATTTTGGGCAACTTTAATATATGTTTCCAAGATCCTAAAGATCCTAAAGCACTTGCTGTTATGGACACAATCTCTAAACTAGGGTACACACACAGGATAACCACACCTTCACATATTAAAGGAAGAACATTAGATTGGTTAGTGGATCTAAACTGCAATATTGACATACTTTCCAATACACCATTTGTCTGGACTGACCACCATATAATCTTATTCACTATCAAAGCACTACTATTTAATCCTCAAACTCAAGCTCCTGCCATGTCGACCAGAAATAAACATAATCTAACCCTAGAAAAACTATTATCACTGCTACAACATATTACTCACCCAACTATAGCATAGTCTGACCCCTCTGCACTAGTAGATTTATACAATGAAAAGATGCTCACTGCCATCAATTCCATAGCTCCCCTTAAACTACATAAATATAAACCGTGTGCGCACCTTAATAACTGGTATACTCTGCACCTAAAGTCTCTTAGGAAATTAAAAAGATCAGCTGAAAACTATGGAAGTGCACACCGTCATTAACAAACAAGGGCAATTTTATAGAAGCCTCATTTAACTACAAGGTAGCCAATATCCAAGCCAAAAAAGATAGCTTCAATGATCGCATTTCCAAAGATTTCTGAAAGAACTGGAATCACCTGCGCCAACCCCTGATACCAGTAACAAAGATGCCGTATGGTGGCCTAACATACAGAAGGCATTACAAAACAAAATAACTCTGCTCCAAAATAAAATTGAAACTAAAAAAAATATCATATCTCAGACACTGACCCCTTGCAGGCCGTACCCCTCCACAATAGGAAGGGACTGCCCCAATTCAACTTCACGCCTCTCTCCATCAAAGAAGTGGAGACCATCACCCTGAAACTCAAACCATCCAACTGTATGGGAGACACCTGTCCAGCCCCTCTCATCAAAGAGGCCGCCAACGATTTGGCTCCGTTCATCACCTCTGTAATCCATGCTTCATTCAAATCAAGTATAGTACCGAATAATCTCAAAGAGGCATGGGTACTCCCACTGCTAAAGAAACCTTCACTAGACCCTAACAACCCATCAAATTACAGACCCATCACAACGGTTCTGTTCTTGTACAAAATTCTGGACCGAACAGCTTATCTGAAAATACAGCATTATTTGGAATCTAATAACCTGCTAGGACTGAGACAATCTGGTTTCAGACCCAAACACGGGACAGAAACAGCACTTATTGATCTCAAGACTCAAATCCAGTCATTGAAAGATAAGGGAAAACTCACCTTACTTCTCTTACTTGACCTATCAGTGGCATTTGATCTGGTAAACCGCAAAATCTTATATAAACATCTCTCATCTGCTGCTCACTTCTCAGACCAAGCTAACGCTTGGATTGAATCCTTCCTCAACAACAGATCTATGAGGGTCTTTGCACCTTCAGCCTCTGCCTTACCGACCCCCAGTGACTTGTGGGGTTCCCCAAGGATCTTGCATGTCCCTTACTCTCTAAAATGTGTTCACCAAGCCCTTATTTGATAAACTGACTATCTCGGTGTCACATACACCAGTTACGCAGATGACACTCAGATACTCATCCCTATAACTGGCGACCACATTGTAGACACTAAGACCCTCAATGATATCTACTTATACAAGCCTGGATGGCAAAGCATGGACTGTATCTCAATGATGAGAAGACAGAACTGCTTCTCCTAGGACCTCCAGCCAACCTGAACAAGTTGGGTGCTATATTCACCACCTTCAATATCGATGGTAATATAATCAAAGTCGCCAACTCTGTGAAAAGACTAGGAGTTTACATCTACGTTGAACTCACCCTAAAAAGACAAACCAATGCATTGGCATCCTCTACAGCTCATACATGTAAGCTGATCACTGCCTGCCGCCCATATTTATCAACAACACACTGCATCACAATAGCCAGAGCTCTAGTTTTATCTAATCTCAACTATTGCAATGCATTTTATTTGGGCACTTCACAACAAAACCTCAACAAAATACAAATTATGCCAAATAATGCTATCAGAGCAGCTCTAAACTTCCCCAGGGCACAACACATCTCTCCAAATAGGCACGCCATAAAAATGTTGTGACCCCCCTCTATTTTCACCCCCTCTTGAGTAAATCCCACCAAACTCTAGAAAATAATTTATATCTAGATCCAAAATCGTTTTGCCAAATTTTGGGAAGATTCGTCAAATGACAACACATGTATGTGCCTTTACAGTATTTTGGGACCCCCACTCTAATTTTGCCTTCTCTTGCCAGAATCCCACAAAACTTTTCAAAACCATTCGGGATTAGGTCTAGAATAAAATTGCAAAATGACATGCAGTTTCATTGAGTGGCGCTAAAGTTATAAGTCAGCCAAAAACTGTTTTTCCCCAACCCTGTAATGCAGAAATAGGTACAGATGTCCTAGGACATCTGAAGTGTCCGCAGACACCACAGGACTGCCCCGGGACATCTGGAGTGTTTGCGGAGTGTCGGGGGTGAAACTACCCATTTTTTGGCTTCTTATCCCATCCTCATCCCTCCAGCTCCCTAGATCCCCAGAGATTGTTTGTTGAGTTTGACAAGTGCAGTGTGTTTTTTTTTCATGTTTTCACTGCGCTGTCCGCGAACCCCAAAAAAGTTAGCGAATCCAACATGGTGGGCGTTTCGTGGAAACCAACGCATTTCATATTTTGTCACCACCCAATTGGCGGCTGCATCCCGATGTCCGTGGACCACGCAAAAGTCAGCGATTTTTTTTTCTGGGCCAATCAGAGGCCATGTCATCAATCATACATGCAATGTCATCTTTGATGTCATGGGTGTTATTCTTAGCAGTGCACAGTGGTGGCACGAGTTATGGTTGCTTAGCTTACCATAACTGGTGAATTTCAGGGGTTTTTCGGGTTTACTTGTAACCATAACCTCCCTTTAACAAAGTTTTTTCATTGAATTTCATAGGTTATTAGTAGCGCAACTTAACCATAACGTCTATGAACATCTGACATCATTGCGGACCTTCCGGACAGTGCCACATAACCATATACTGGCGCGCGGCATGATGATGTCTCCGAGAACCCGTCCGCAATTCACGATAAGATCCGTGCCTCGCGGCAGTTCAGAAGTGCATTTTCTACTGATCTAGGAACTCTCAACTTCAAAATTTCACAGTACATACTTTTAGCAAAACTGCTATTTATCTTAAAATGGAATTAGCTAATGCCATAGTACACGCGCAACATTTTCCCTTGTCCACCTGACCCTCCATATTAGCGTTTGGTGCCTCTTCCATCCTTTCCCTCTCCACGTTTCGTTCTAAGCTCTCCTGCCAAAAAAAGAAAATGCATTCAAAAACAATTAAAGAAATGTTCCTTTAGGAACCACCTTTCAGAGTTAAAAAATAGAACTAAAAAAAAACGTATAGACTCCATCTACTTTATATTTCTCACTAAAGTACGTAGACTCATTAAGATTTTCCAACATTTCCATTTCCATTTTGTGTTATGCTAATGGCAATATTGTGGCGTTTATCCTCCGTTCCAGGGATGGAACGATGGAGACCGGCTTGGCAGCCCAAGCTATAAGCCTAAGCGAAGCGAGGGTGGATAACGAGGTCTCTGGACCATTAGCCCCCCATTCCAGCCCCTGTAATGGGGGATGAAGGCCATTAGCACCCTAGGTTCCCAAAGCGGGAATCCAGGGTGCTAAAAAAAGTATTTTTCTTCCTAAACCTGCAGCATCCCGGTGTAGGAAGGAAAATCCTTTTCCAAGATGGCCATCATGGAAAGGGAAGGTGGGGTTCCATACAGACCCCTCTTCGCTTTCCATGGCAGCCTGCAAGAGGCAAAAAGAGAACTCTATGACCATATTACCACAAGCACATTTTTCTTCCTTTTCAAATCTATCCCAGTTTTGAATAACTTTACCACAAAGCCAGTCCCAGGTGAACATGGCCATTTTAACCCCATGTTTTGTCCCTCGTGGTCGTGGCCAGTAGCCAGATTGTCCGGATCATGACCTTATTCCATGACCCGGACAATCTGGCCACTGCCCATGGCCACAGGCTACACCTCAGTCACCAAAGGTATATCACTATTTTTTGTACCTACATTAAGACACGAGTCAAAAAATAAAACACGGGCACACTTGCAAAACCATGCTTTCAGGTCCTTTTTAATGCTCCTTACACAAGTTTGCTGGAAATCCACCTATGTTTTATTTTTTCAAAAGTGTCAAATGATGTACATACAATCATCATAAAACCTAGCCCCCACTTGACAAAATCCATTCAGACTTTACGAAAACATTTATATCTGGATCTACAATCTTTTTGCAAACCTTTGTGTAGATTTGTCAAATGGCACCTCATTTATGAGCCTTTACAATATTTTGGGACCCCCCCTCTAATTCTGCCCCCTCTTCACAAAATCCCACCGAACTTCGCAAAAACATTTATGTCTAGATCTATTATCAGTTTGCCAAATTAAGCGTATATTCGTCAAATGGCACCTCATTTATAAGCCTTCACATTATTTTGGGACCCCCCCTCTAATTTTGCCCCCTCTTGACAGAATACCACCAAACTTTGCAAACTCATCCTGGATCAGGTCAGGAATATCACTGCAAAATTACATGCAGTTCCATTACGTGGCGCCAAAGTTGTAAGCCATCAAAGAACTCCTTTTCACCAAACCAGTAATGCAGAGGTGTCCGCGAACTTTCACAGGACTGTTCGCGAACATCCGAACTGTTCACAGACTTTCGTGGTGAAAAACACCTGTTTCTTTGCTTCTTGCAGCCATATTCCATCCCATCCTCATCACCCCTCACCTCCTCAGAGATTATTTGATGAGTTTGACAAGTGCAATGTTGTGTTTTTTATGTTTTTACCGTGATGTCCGCGGACACTGGCCGATGTCCGCGAATCCAAGATGGCGGGCGTTTCCAAGAATCTGATGCACCTCATGCTTCACGCCAACCAATCAGCAAACACGTTGTGTGTCAGCAGACATGACGCAAGTCAATTAGCCAATCGGTGTCCTGTCCACGGAGCGAACAGGGAAGTGTGTCCGCGGAGTGGACATAGATATCACTAATTCATTTGGTTTATGTTTTGGTCATAAAAAAAACTACTGGATGGATTTACACCAAATTAACAAAAGCACACTTTCGGGACCAAGCCGCCGCTCCTGCCGCAAATTTGGTGAAAATCTGTCCAGCGGTTTGGGCTGTAGGCGTGAGCAAAGTTTTTTTCCATTATGTCTATGAGAAAAAAATAAATTTTGGGACCCCCCTATAACTTTGCCGCCCCTGGACCCAACCTCACCAAACTTTGCAAAAAATATCAGAGTGGGTCATATACTTTTTTTTGCAAAGTTTGGTGAGGATTTGTCCAGGGGGAGCGAAGATATAAGCCGCCCAAAAAGTGCTCTTCCTATGGGTTTAGCAACTTAACCATAACTACAGGGCCGCGACCGAAGGCCATGTACTATATATATATATATATATATATATATATATATATATATATATATTCAGTGAAAAAACTTTGTTAAAGGGACGTTATGGTTAAGTTGCGCTACTAAAAAACCTATGAAATGCAGTGAAAAAAACTTTGTTAAAGGGACGTTATGGTTCCAAGTAAAACCAAAAAATCCTTGAAATTTGCCAGTTATGGTAAGCTAAGCAACCATAACTCACGCCACCACCGTGCACTGCTAAGACTAACACCCAGGACATCAAAGATGGCATCACAAATTTAATTGATGACATCACTGATGAGCTAGTAAGTGTACTTCATTTTACTCATATATTTATAAACTTTCTGTATTAGATAAAAAAAAATTATTATCTTTTTTTTTCTCACAGAAATGTCTAGTACTCTGGAATGGCTAGAGGAGCACTTCCCACATGACGAAATGTCAGAAGATAGTGAAGCTAATGGTACACTCTTTACAATATAAACCATTTAATTGTTATTATTTTATATATATTTAACATATATATTTCTTTTTGTACAGAGCATACCAAAATAGAAAATATCTCTTAAGCAACTGTTATGGAAAACACGCTTGACAGCATAAAAGAAAAAATGAATTTATTGTTGACCAATTTTAATAATTTGAAAACTTTTGTTGAGGATCATTTTAAAACAAAAACCTCATACCATTGTCCCACATGTACTTGTCCCCCCTCACCATATCCCAGTCAATTATCCCCAAACCCTCTCCATAACCCAAAACGTTTTGATGAGACTTCCATCCCTTCTTCACCTGATACCAATCATGTTGAAACCCCTAATTCTCCTGTTTTTGTTTCCGTTTCTGCCTCACCTTCTCTGTCATAAATTATTAAAATATGTTAAATAAAGTAAAATTGTTATATTGTGTTGTAATTAGTTCCCGTTTTTAATTTTTTTAAAAACAATGTAGGTGTCCGCGGACAGCGCGGGTGTTCTGAAATGTTCGTAAATAAATGAAAATGGAGGTGTCCTGAAGAACACTATACCTGTCCGTATTGTTCGCTAGCAAGTTGAAACTGTTCTAAGAACCCAATTGGTGTCCTGAAATGTTCGTAATTAAACGAAAATGGAGGTGTCCTAAAGAACACTATACCTGTCTGTACTGTTCACTAGCAAATTGAAACTGTTCTAAGAACACACACGGTGTCCTGAAATGTTTGTAATTAAACGAAAATGGAGATGTCCTTAAGAACACTATACCTGTCCGTAATGTTCGCTAGCAAGTTAAACTGTTCTAAGAACACAATTGATGTCCTGAAAAGTTCGTAATCAAACGAAAATGGAAGTGTCCTAAAGAACACTATATCTGTCCGTAGTGTTCTCTAGCAAGTTTAAACTGTTCTAGAACACACGCGATGTCCAGAAATGTTCGTTTGATGTGTGACGCACTTTTAATTAATTCAGGACCCGAACACTTCCGTAGAACATCAACTCGCATGCGCAAACCAATGTCTGTGCATTTGGTGTCCTGCGGACAGAAGCTTCCTTCGCGGACATGTCTGCGAAGGGATCATGTGACCGCACCAACGCTAATCGCGTGTTCTGAATGCGGACACTGTTCGTGTCCCCGAACAAATTAAAAGTACATTTTCGAGTAACCCACAATATTTTTCCATAAAAACTCATCATGACACAAGTCCCACATAGTAATCCTGAGTTTCTACATATCTTTTGAAACTTTTTGAACCCTTTTTTGTGTTCGATCTGTCCACGGACAGCGCGCATGTCCGCGAACCGCGTACAAGCACCCCTATAAAAGACCACGCCCTAGAGCTTATTCTCATTGTGTTTCTGGCTATTCTTCAGAACACAGCTCTTTCTCGTGCAACTTGCTGATTACAGCATCAAAATGGCATCCCTGGCTGCAGAACTGCCACCTGGTGCTGTACCTGCTTCAGCACCACCCCCTCCCCCTCCACCACCACCACCTTCCCAAGGGCCTGAAGAGGGGAACAGGAGTGAGGATGCAGAGGAGGAAGAAGAGGATGACGAGAATGAGGTAGAGGAAATCCCTACTACCCGCACTAGACATGAGTCTTGGGTGTGGCGGTTATTTTCCATTTATGGGAATGGTCCTAAGGCTGGTGCGAACCGTGTTATCTGCAATGAGTGCAAAATGATACTCAGTAGCCGGAAGCACGGTTCATACAGCTTTGGGACCACGACCATGAAGCGACACCTGAGGTCATTTCACTCTGGGGCTATTCGCAAGGTTGTACCTTGCGAAGAACATAGTAGGTTGATTTCCTCTACTTCATCCTCCGTTTCTGATCCTGTCACCACAAGGACCACCTCTGTGGGACAGCGTCTTCCTCAAGCTGCCTCACAGGCCATACAGAATTCTGATGACCCTTACCTTTCGAGGGTCACAGTTGTATGTATGTATTGTGACACAGTACTCTGCAGGGGGGAGCGACTTCGGAGTGCTTTTGAGACTATCGTTTCAGAGCACGAGAAGACCTGCTCACTACCCAAATAAAACCCACTCTACATCTTCCTCTCTCAGCTCACCCTTTCTTATCCCTGTGGTTGGTGTACCCCCCTTTACCCTCCTTTCCCCTCCTCTCCTAGTGTGTCGTGTCTAAAAAAACCCCAAAAAATAAAAAATTACAAAAATCAAAAAAAAATAAGGCTCTTTTCAGAGTCGCCTTTCACAGTTAAAAAATAGAAGTGAAAATAAATGAAGCGGGCCCTTTGTATTTTTGAGAAGTCTGCGGACAGTTCACGGACATCAACAAAAATTGGGTTGGTACCCTATCATAACCATTGCAATTTTCTCTGGTAGGAAGTGGTGGCTCTTAAAAGAGCCTTTGGGAGGCGTTTGTATGTCAAAAATTATAAATACTTAACACCTACCTCAAAATAGATGCTGTAAATCTAAAAAAGGTTGTAATGTATTTTGTATATTTGTCAAAAAAATCTGATTGGCAGCATAAGCGAGATAGACTCCATCTCTGCGAAAAATGTATGAACTACGAAACATAATATTTCATTATGAGAATAAGACATGCCAAAAACTCTTAGAAAGGCACAAACAGCCTTATTAACATTGTGCCTTGCTTTTTCCATTCGTGGACCAAATGAAGAAGGACAAAGCCACATTTGTCTCTTTGCAATCCATAAAATATTACTTGAGAATTAGGAAATATGTCCATGACCTTCCCAAGTCCTTCCTTCATAGAAAATTGCAAAGAAATTCCAGACACATGTCCTAAACTATTCCCTCCACAATGAATTACAATTATGTCTGGATGTTGCTCTGTCTCCAAAGTAGCACAAAGAGGTAGCAAGTCCAACCACTTCATTCCACGTTTTCCGTGCCAGTGTACTTCCACATGTGGAAATCCAAGATCTACAGCTACTCCACAGCTTTCTGCATGCACCTTCAACCAATGTATCCATGAATCTCCCAAAATCCAAACAATCAGTTTTCTGAAACATACAGCCATAGCTATCTGATGTTCTCTCAGCAGAAATAGTATCTGAGAAACTCTCTCCTGGCACAACACACCCACTAAACTTTCCTGACCAATCCCTTTCAGTGCTCATTCTCATGTGTATGACTTCTGAACCCAAAAATCCCCGGATGTAACACCCGATGTCCGCGAACTACCGCCATGTCCACGGACATATCGTAACATGAACAGCCTTTCTACCATTTCCACTTCACTTTCTGTGCCATTCCCTCATTGGATGTAGCTAAGAAGTCACATGACCATCCACTAATCACATTGAAGACCTCTACATCTAACTATTAATTTAAGCATGACATTGAGACACTATTACCTGGAAGAGCTTAGTTACAGAAATAGTGGTATTCAGTGGTACATTATAAATTTCACAAACATAGTAAAGATATTTTGTTTGCTAAAGTTAGTCATTACAATGCAATTTGTTCATTAAGAACATATCATATGTATTGAACTTGTGAGACGTATCTTATGTAAATAAGATAGTTTTAATGGTTTTGAGGAAAGCGCTGAGGTTTTCAATTAAAAAAATCAATGTCTAAATTAAAAACAGTGCTATATACAAACAAAATTACTAATTTGTTTCTTTTACAATTACAGTGAAGACCATTCTCCTGAAAAGAAGCAACCAAATTTGAAGAACAAACAAGAACTAAGAATTAAACTGTTCATTTTAGAAAAAAAGTAAGTAGAATACCACAATAATATTTGTATTATTACTGAAACACACTGTAAAGTTAATTCATGCTATTTCTGTGCCTAAAAATAGAGATTGTGCACCATTCTGTCCGAAAATCCCCATGTCTTAAACAACGATTTACAGACAGAATGGCCCACAAATTCCTATTTTTGGACACACAAATTACCCAACTCAACCACTACAATTTGGATATTATAGAACAATCAACTGTTTTAATTGTATACATTAGATTTACTATTTGTACTTCTCCACACCACTAGCTTACTTTTTTTCTGTCATCTGAACCGCAGTTTAGTAGCATATAAATTCAAGAATACCCATCCCTACTAGTTGTAGTTCACAATGCACAATCACACACCATTACATACATCTTTATCATCTTACTCAAGCACTCATGCACACAGCACACATATATTGCAGAACACCCCAACCCATACCTTCTTTATTTTTTTCAACAGACCCTAAAGAATGCCTACCAAAGTCAAGTCCGTACAAAGCATCGCAGAATTAGAGCAAATGAAAATAAAAGTGTCCAACATAAGCATCCATATCTAGCGGTATTTGTAAAAGAAGTTGAAACCAAACAGCTAATCCAGTCATTTAGTGAAACAAAAGAAGTTTCAAGCGGAAAAACTTTGCCTCCTCTATCAAAATGTAAAACAAACCAGAAAACAATTAACAAAAATCAGCTATCACTACAGATAAAACTGCTTCTATAAATCTTGATAAAGTTCAAAGTAAGCATACCAAGAAAAGTATTTTAGCCAAAATGTTCCGTCACAGAGTCCTTCAAAATCTTATAAAAACAGGAGAGAAACCAGGTTCAACCCTTAAAATCTATTGTAGGAAATTAATCTTAGAAGCATTGATAGATAGTGCAATTCTTCTCAAAAGAAAGTTATTTATTTTAGTGTTAAACAAAATGAAACCACTAACAAAACTAATAACTAAATTACAAAAAAGACTTCTCAATAAACAAAATGTCAACAGAAAGAACTTCTTAAGTATCTGCGGAGGTGAATGGAATCACACTACGAGCACAGAACCATATTTTAATGAAGAAGCGTACAAACAAAAGCAAACAAATACAATTGCCATACATAGCAGTGGTCGAGGTTATGAAAAAGTGAATAATACCATAAAGGAACAAGAAGTACTCCTTACAAAAATATGCCCTGAAAACTTAGAATTACCCCTCAATTCAACTGAATCAGAACATCTAGTGTACAAATGGCCATGCACATCAATGTTTAACATTCCCAAACAATTTTTCAAGTCTTTACGCCAATTCCTCAATCAATATGTAAAAGGCAAAGACAAAATCAAAATTAAACTACTGCAAAATATTGATACCTGTCCAGGGCGCAAGTACACAGGACTACAAGGGCATTCATTGGCCTGCATTACAGGACCTACTTGTAAAACCACCTTCCATGATATCAAAAGGATATCAACACATCATTCAACTATAAGAAATCTAGTTTATAAACTGTACTATGCTAAAAGTCCTGCTTTAGCACTAGCAAATTGAAATAACATTCTTCTACATGGTACAGCAAAAGACCTACCTGAAGAAATTGACTACATCCAGAAAAAATATTTTGGAAGTGAAAGCCACTTACAGAATGAAATAGCTTTAAACCAAATTAGCAACAATTCTACACATGGCAACCTTTTACTAAACACATACAAAAAAGAAATACTAAAATTTAAAAGTACATCAGCTGAAGTACCAAACCATTTGTGTGTATGTTGCTGCAGAACTTTTTATAAAAGTAACACAAAAACTGTAGACCTATCATACAAAATAGAAGACAATGAAGATTCTAAATGGTTTGAATTAGCTCTCTACCTTGTAGCAGAAAACAAATACGAAATACTTTGCAGTTACTGCACTACAAAACTTGACAACAGCAAAACTCCATCACGTGCTATCACAAATAATTTGGAATTATACCCACTACCAAAACCCCTACAACAACTTAATTTATATGAGAGCATCATAATTCAAACAGTGCACCCATTTCAAGCAATAATACGCCTTCAACCAAAAACAGCTAAATTACCTCCCTCTGAATTGGTAAAAGGCATTTGTGGAAAAGTAGTTTATTTACCATTAGATTTAAAAGAAAATGTGCATACTCTAGGAGTGCAACGTCCAATGCAGCAATCTTTAATTATCTTAGTAAATGGAGTACCTACAAAAGACAAAGAAATATGGCAACAGCTGGTAGATTTACATAAAGTTAGACATGCCTTGCACTATCTTAAAGAGAATAATGAATATTACAAAGAAATTAATATTGAAGAAAACTTGAAGGATGCAACTGAAATAATTCAAGAAACACAAGAAGCTGGTCAATTTGAGCTCCTAGATCCTGCTACAATATCAAATACTTTAGACCATTATACAATTCATCCTTTGCACTCTAATGACACCATAGAAGATGCACTGGAAACGTACCAAATGCGCCAAACAAAAGGATCACCAATCAGCATATGGGAAAAAAGTATAGAAGCACGTGCTTTTCCTCTACTCTTCCCTACTGGCAAAGGAGGAAGATACGATGATAGACCTATTCAAATATCAGCTTCAGAATACCGCTCATTACGGATGTATCCTGAAGATCCCAGATTTAGACAAAATGTGGAATACATATTCCACCTACTCTTTGATAGTGAACTAGCAACTTTATGTTATGGAGTTGCACACATATTAAAATCAGGGTCACACTTTCAAAATATGACAGGTACACAATTATTACAAAACATGCAACAAAAGGATGAGGTTTTACATTCAAATATTACAAATCTATTAGAAAATATGCGTGGTACTAAAGAGTACTGGTTTCGATGTCATGGAGATGTACATTGTAGGATCAGAAACCTTGACCCACCGACTTGGTTTGTTACATTAAGTTGTGCAGAATATGCATGGGAAGATTTACATGATTTCCTACACATATCAAACAAAAACAAAGCAAACATAGATATACTAACACCTGGAGAACTTTGTTCTTTGGATCCTGTTAATGTTTCAAGATATTTTCACCATCGCTTCATTGCTATAATACATTTTATTTGTAATAAAAATGTTCCTCCCCTTGGAGAAGTGCAACACTTCTTTTGGAGAAAAGAATACCAAGCCAGAGGAGCACCACATATCCACATGCTTTTATGGATTAAAGATGCTCCTAAATTTGGTCAAGACAGTGATGTCGCTGTTTTACAGTTTATGGAAAAATATGTCACTTGTGAAATTCCATTGCAAGCAACAAATAGTGATCTTCATGCACAAATTTTACAATTTCAAAGACAAATGTGGAAAATATTGTCGTCGCAAATACAAAAACAAAGGGAAATACTACACCAAATGCCGATTTGGTTTCCCTTGACCAGTTACAGAAACAGGCCAAGTGAACAACCTCATGTTAACAGTTAGACATAGTGTTAAAGGTAAGTCACCTAAAAATACATATTACATAAAAAGAAACGAAGAAGAAAAATATATCAATGATTACAATGCAATCATTGCCCACTTATGGAATACAAACATAGATGTGCAGTACATTGCAGACAATTCTACTGCAGTTGCACGATATGCCACAGCATACTTAACCAAAGCAGAAAAGAAAGAGCTCCAAGACCTCTGGAATGACCTGTCATCAGATAAAACAGTGTCTCAGAAATTTTACAGCTTGGGCATAAAAATGCTCTCCAATAGAGAATGTGGATCACATGAAGCAGCTGATCGTTTAACTGGTACTGCATTGTATGGTAAATCTGAAAATATAGTATAGCTAAGTCTTGGTCCAGCTAAATGTAGAAAAAGAGTTCTAAAATCCTACGAAGATATAGAAACAATAGCTAAACGTGATCCCAACAGCCAAGACATTTTAAAAAACAATTTATTGGGCACATACTACCCAAACAGAAGTAATACTTTGGAAACCATGTGTCTATACCACATAGCCCAAAACTACACATACAAAAATAATATAAAACCTGATGAAAAAAAAGGTAAATGCAGAGTGACAAACTGTGAAGGCAGCTTAGTTAAACTCACTAAACCAAATTTAATTAATCATATAAAATTGTCATTAAAGACTCCTCAACATAACGAAGTATATTATATGTCCCTGCTACAACTCTTTAAACCATAGAGAAAAGGAGAAGAAATACTAGATAACTATGACTCATATGAAGATGCTTTCAAAGCAAGTGAAAGCACTATAACTGATGTAAACTTTACACAATACAAAACAATGTTGCACAATGAACAGCAACACGAAAAATAACTCCAGGCCCAACTAGATAAAGAAACTCCTGACAGTAGTCAACCTTCTGTAACAGGAAGCCAAGAACCACTGGGAGAACCACTAATAATAAATGAGGCAGAATTAGCTATGATAGAAGTAGAAAACACCATGTGTCAGTATGAAGATAAAGAAGACTTAACTATACTACACTCAAAACTAAACAATGAGCAACGTAGCATTTTTCAAGAAGTAACAAAACAAATTGCACATAGTGTACAACATGAAAATGAAGAATGTTCCTGCCATAATTCTAAACCTATACTACTGTACGTCAGTGGTGAAGCTGGTTCTGGCAAAACATTCCTAATCAAACTCATCAGTAAGTTCCTTCAACAATTGACAAACAACAAACTGTCATCTGTTGTCACTGCCCCCACAGGTTTAGCTGCCTACAACATAGGTGGTGTCACGTTACACCGATTACTACTATTGCCAGTAGAACACCAGAACAAATTAGACTATTACAAACTTTCTCCAGAAGCTGCAATGGAACTACGCAGAGTATTGAAACAAATTAAAATGCTACTAATAGATGAAGTGAGCATGGTCTCCAACCTAATGTTGGCTTTGATTCACCTCAGATTACAAGAAGTGCTCAAAACAAACTATGAAGAGCTCTTTGCAGGAAAACACATTATTGTTTTCGGAGATCTTCTTCAATTGACACCAGTAAAAGGTGAGACTATTTTTAAAACATTAGGACACAAACTCTGCCGTAAAACTGTTGGCAGCATTGGAAATGTCAACCTTTGGCAACATTTCCAATACAGAAATTTAACAGAAAACATGCGGCAATCTGCAGATCTCACTTATGCCAACATCTTAAAAAGTATCAGAGTTGGTATACTTTCTAAAGAAGCAGAAGCAATATTGAAAACCCGGCGGATTAATGCACTTTATGGTGATAATGCATGTGCTACAGATGTTATGGAACAATTAGCCCACACAAATGTCAATTGTGTGGCCTTAATGCCAACTCTTGAAAGCTGTTTTAAATTCAATTAAATAATGTTAAGTAAAGAAATGCAACCAATAATGGAAATTAGCGCCACAGACAAACTAGAGTTAGATGGTATGACACTACCTATGTGTGACCAAGCCACAACAAGACTAAATAGTTTGGAAAAATCAATCTCAAACACAGCAGGCTTAGAAAAGATATTAAAATTATCCTTAAATTGCAGAGTAATGCTTAAACGTAACCTTGACGTGGACCAAGGACTAGTTAATGGAGCACTGGGTACAGTTGTTGGCTTTCAAACATACCCACGTGACAACAAAATTCAGTTTGTCAATATTCTCTTTGACAAACTTTCAGAAGTAAAAAGGATAGGACGCTCAACAGCTCGATTCCTTCTCTTCAAAGACATGTATGTACACAGAGAACAATTTTCTCTAACTCTTGCATACGCAGTCACAATTCATAAATCACAAGGTCTTACCCCAGACAAAGCAATGATAGATATTGGTAACACAGTCTTTAAAGAAGGCATGAGCTACGTAGCACTATCACGCTTATGTACACTTGACGGTCTATTTCTAATCAACTTTGATGCAAGTAAAGTAAACGCTGATATTCCTTGCATTTTAGAATACAATAGACTTTGCTCACTATACACCCCCCATATAAACACATATTCTGTTCCACAAAAAGTAAAACGTTATAAAAGAAAAATAAATCAAACAGAAATGCAACAGGATGTCACTGCAAATCCTCCAAAGAGAGTAAAAGAAACTAATACGTCATCAAATACCACAAGCAAAAAAGAATCTATTAGGGAAAGTAAACCAGGTACTTCTTCAAAGAAGGAAGACAAACTCCAAAAAAAGCATTGAGATACAGAACTACCTGGTCCATTTAAACTCTCAAATATAGTTGGTGTAAATTGCTACGCAAATGTAGCAATGAATATTCTATTTCAATTACCACCAATTGTTGACAAAATTTACTTACACAGTACAGACCCATTGTGTTTGGAAATGTTAGTACTTCACAGAAATGCAGCAAACAATCCTGATAACACATATAGTGTTTATGGAATAAAACAACAATTGGACTACTGTGCTGGAATGGTGAAATTCACTATAAACTCACAGGAAGATAAACAAGAATGTCTAATGTACTTACTACAAGTACTGGAAAACAAAAACATACCTATAAATGAAATCTTCCAGATTTCATACATGTGGAAACATACATGCACTCTCTGCAACAATGTGACAGAAGAACAAATCTCCAATGAACGCTTTGTATGTATATCAATACCTAATTATGAATCCATTCCATTTCAGCAATTTGTAGAAAATGCAAACCATGGTAGATTATGTTCTACCTGCAATTCAGATAATCGCTCCACGTTACTAATACAAACACATAGTAAATACGTAATACTAATGCTTCCACGTTACAATGCAGATTGTACCAAAAACAACTGCAAGCTGACTGGATTCACACATGGTCAAATATCACTTGGTAAGAAAACCTTCACAACAATAGGTATAATCTACCACGCAGGAGCCACAACCAATTCAGGGCACTACACTGCATATATAAAAAAGAAATGTGGATGGTTTCAATGTAATGATAGTACAATTACTCTAAAGCAGAGATTACCAGCAAATCTTACAAACACTTATTTAATGTTCTTAAAACCACAATTTGATAAATAAACTGTACTTAAACCCTAAGTAAACTTGTAGTAAGAAAATGTAAACTGTTAGAATATTCCAAAAGCTATCTAACTGCCCAAAGATTCTACAACAACTAATCAGATAAATGAATACCCGCAAATTAGAGCTAAAAATAGACAGTTAGAATACGCCTACTGGTATCTAACTGCTCCAAAATTTTATAATATCCAAACAAATAAATAATATGTTACTGCTTCAAAAAAATGCAACAAGCCAATGTATAAAGCATTACCCAGAAACAACAAGTGAACACTGAAAACAAACAAACAAATAAACTGTAGCATAACAGAAAAAGGTTTTTTTTTAATCCAACATGGATTTTTTTTCTCCCACAGACCCAATGATTTTAGCAACGAACACAGAAACTGAGCAAATTGCACAGTACTCTGGTTTCTAATCTACTAAATATGAAAAAAATATTGATTATACAATGTAAAAAGTAATTACAAAATACTAATACTAACATGCTATTTTCTTTTATCACAGAAATTAACAATAAATACATGTACTCCAGTTACTAAACCAAACAGTAAGTATATTATACACTCTATGCCCTGTCCACAACCATCGCAGCATATCACACCCAAAGTATCTTATAACTTTGTTCCTTATAAATTTGTTTTTGACCCAAAGTTATAAGCAACTATAAGTGTGATATGCTGCGGTGGTTGTGGCCAGGGCATAGAGTGTTGGGTGCATGGCCATTCAGCAAACTGAACAATGTGGAGAAAGCATGCACCCAACACTCCATTTGGCCATGCACCCAACACTCTATTCCCAGGCCACAACCACCACAGCATATCACACCCATAAAGTAAAACATTTCAACTATGGCCTATGAAAACCTTTAATGTCCGCGGACATTATGAGTGTTCTTAGAACACTTTCAACTTGACAACGAACAATACAGACAGCGTCCTCAGAACACCCCCATTTTGTTTATTTACGAACATTTCAGGACACCGCGAGAGTTCTTAGAACATTTTCAACTTGACAACGAACAATACGGACAGTGTCTTCAGGACACCCCCTACGAACATTTCAGGACAACGCAAGAGTTCTTAGCACGCTTCCAACTTGACAACGAACAATACGGACAGTGTCCTCAGAACACTCCATTTTGTTTATTTACGAACATTTCAGGACACCGCAAGAGTTCTTAGAACATTTTCAACTTGACAAAGAACAATACAGACAGCGTCTTCAGGGCACCTCCTACGAACATTTCAGGACACCACGAGTGTTCTCAGAACACATTCAACTTACCATCGAACAATATGGACAGAGTTCTCAGAACACCCCTATTTTATTTATTTACGAACATTTCAGGACACCGCAGGAGTTCTTAGAACACATTCAACTTGCCAGAGAACACTTCGGACAGCGTCCTCTGAACACTCCCATTTTGTTTATTTACAAACATTTCAGGACATCGCGAGTGTTCTCAGAACACATTCAACTTGCCAGAGAACAATACAGACAGCGTCCTCAGGACGGACAGCGTCATCAGAACACCCCCTACGAACATTTCAGGACATCACAAGTGTTCTTTGAACACATTCAACTTGCTATCGAACAATACAGACAGCGTCTTCAGAACGGACAGCGTCATCAGAACACCCCCTACGAACATTTCAGGACATCACGAGTGTTCTTTGAACACATTCAACTTGCTATCGAACAATACAGACAGCGTCTTCAGAACACCCACTATGAACATTTCAGGACACCGCGAGTGTTCTTAGAACACATTCAACTTTCCATCGAACAATACAGACAGCGTCTTCAGGACACCCCCTACGAACATTTCAGGACAACGCGAGAGTTCTTCGAACACTTTCAACTTCACAACGAACAATAGGGACAGCGTCCTCAGAACACCCCCATTTTGTTTATTTGCAAACATTTCAGGACACCGCGGGAGTTCTTAGAACACATTCAACTTGCCAGAGAACAATACGGACAGCGTCCTCAGATCACCCCCATTTTGTTTATTGACGAACATTTCAGGACACCGCGAGTGTTCTCAGAACACATTCAACTTGCCAGAGAACAATACACACAGCGTCCTCAGGACGGACAGCGTCATCAGAACACCCCCTACGAACATTTCAGGACACCACGAGTGTTCTTAGAACACATTCAACTTGCTATCGAACAATACGGACAGCGTCTTCAGAACACCCCATACGAACATTTCAGGACACCGCGAGTGTTCTTAGAACACATTCAACTTGCCATCGAACAATATGGACAGCATCTTCAGGACACCCCCTACGAACATTTGAGGACAATGCGAGAGTTCTTCGAACACTTTCAACTTCACAATGAACAATACGGACAGCGTCCTCAGGACACCCCCTACGAACATTTCAGGACAGCGCGAGAGTTCTTAGAACATTTTCAACTTGACAACGAACAATACGGATAGCGTCCTCAGAACACCCCCATTTTGTTTATTTACGAACATTTAAGGACACCGCAAGAGTTCTTAGAACATTTTCAACTTCACTACGAACAATACGGACAGTGTCTTCAGGACACCCCTATGAACATTTCCGGACACCGCAAGTGTTCTTAGAACAGTTTCAGCTTGCTTCCTAACAAAACGGACACATATTGAGTCCTCAGAACACACCCAGACAGTTTATTTAGAACATTTCAGAACACCTGTGATGTCCGCAGACAAATCGAACACAACAAGAACGTCTACCACATGAAAAAACACAACTTTCAACCTATCTCAGACTCTCCCACCCTCCCCAAACACTCCTACACACCAACACACTCTACTAAATACAAATTTTTAACCAGGTTTCACCGCGCTGTCCGCGGATGTCCGTGAATCCAAGATGGTGGGCGCCACCGAAAATCTGACGCGCTTCACACTCCACACCGTCCAATCAGTGAACACGTTGCATGTCCGCGGACAAGTCGTAAGCCGATCGGTCAATCGGGACACTGTCCGCAGAGCGAACAGGGTAGTGTGTCCGCAGACCGAACACAGATATCACTAATTTTTTATGACCCACTTTTTGGTCATTTTTTAAAAAACTACTGGACGGATTTTCACCAAATCTGCAAAAGCACGCTTTCGGGACCAAGCCGCTGCTCCTGGTCCAAATTTGATGAAAATAGATCCGGCGGTTTCAGTCTATGGGAAAAAAATAAACTTTGGGACCCCCCCTATAACTTTTTCCCCCCGGACGAATCCTCACCAAACTTTGCAAAGAAATTCAGAGTGGGCCATATACTTTTTTTGCAAAGTTTGGTGAGGATTCGTCCAGGGGGAACGAAGTCATAAGCCGCCCAAAAAGTGCTCTTCCAATGGAAACACCAACTTAACCATAACTACATGGCCACTACCGTGTATATATATATTTAAAAAATCAGGTCGCACAGCACACATGCAGACCAATTGCACCAGAGCAGACACAAATATGGTCTGAAAAAAATATATGTTTATTGGGAACAATGTGCACATATACACGAGGGAAGAAACAACAACGCGTTTTGCACCCACACAGGGTATATTTAGGAAGCCCCTTCTCAAATCCTTCAGAAAAAAACCTTGAACTGTCTTCGAGAAGTGAAGCAAATAGAGTTGAGGAACCTTTTGCAAAAACACTCATCAAGGAGACCTCAGCGCCCTGTTTTCTTCAACAATATCCCAGTGTTAGTCGCATGAGTTTTGTAACAACGGAGAATAAATGGTTCCTCCACTCCGTTTTGAAAATAAGTATTGGAAAAGTAGTTACTTAGTATCACTCATGCGCCAGTACGAAATAAAGCAGATTCCACTTAGTCAACGTTTGTTTTTAAGCAATTTTAACTTTATGAATACAAAAAGTGCCCTTTATGATGACACGTGTTTCAACGAACTCAGTCGTCTTTCTCAAATCAGGACTAGTTTAGCGAAACATCATCTAATCGTATTGATTGAATGTTCAGAAGGGTGCTTTTCAGCCACTCAAAAATAGTCATGGGCTCAATCCCAGCCTCTATAGTTCAAGCACGGTGTCCGTACAAATCTTCGAGAAGTGGTGTGTTTCTGAGGCCATCTGTGACAGTGGACTAGCTGTACCTTTGCGACAGCCTGTTCCCTGCCTGAGAGTCAATAATTGATTCTCTGTCCTTGTTACCTACCTGTAAGAGAGATTTGGCCCCACACTACTACTAAACCAGCAGTGATCTCAATCATAAAGGTAAAACAGGAACAACAAGAATGTTTCACCTCCTTCACCTCTTTAATGTAGCCTTGCCTGAGGGCAGGCTATATTCTTCCATTGGGGTGTGTGCTGAAATTAACGTATCCAAAACAGCAAGAGTATTTTGGTACCAAAATAAAAGAAATGTCCAATCAAGGTTCTATAAAAAACAGAATTCTTTAATTAATCTACACTATTATAAATACTAATATTCTGATTTCAGTGTCTGATTCCTCTTACAGGTCACTATGCAAAAGACAAAGAGACAGTCAATATCATCTACAACTATATATTTAGCTGGATGCTGTCGAACGGTCTCGCCCTAAACATCGCAAAAACTGAAATAATTATTGTGGGTACCTCTCACAGGTTTCGCAAACTTGACACCTTGTATAAATCCTGTAAAGTGGCTGACTGTTTCCTTAAAACCCTATCCAAAGTAAAAACTCTAGGTGTTATACTGGAACAAGAGCTAAACATGAAAGCTCATTTAAGTCATCTGGTCTCCTCTTCATCTTACCAGTAAAAGCTTCTAGATCTCATCCATCCATTCCTTCACCCTAACATCTGTGCGACAGTAGCTCAGGCTATTATTGGGTCATTCCTGGACTATTGTGCCAAGTCTCCTAGGACAAGGAGAACTAACTACCTGCAGGTGGTTCAGAACAATGCAATCTGTGTTGTTTGTGGGCTGCAGAGAGATGAGCATATATCATCAGCCAGGAAATCATTACACTGGCTCCCAATCAGGAAGCAAGTTGTGTTTTGTTCACTTTACATTGTCCATAACTGTCTGGCTTTTCTATCATCTTTGCCTGAATGGCTCTGTGAGAAACCAGAAGATGTCTCACTCACTATTCCCCTGGTGTCCAGGACACAGCCATCGCTTTTGGATCCAGTTCCTGGGGTGGACCAGAGCGGGAGGATCACCTGGATGAGGGGTCTTACGGGAAGTGGGACGCCGGATGGTGAGATGCAGTATCCCCTTCCCTGTAACACCTTTTCCCCATCCTACCAGGTAGGATACCTAGGAACTCAACCCCCCCATTTCCCGACACAAACACTTTCTCACGGACAGCTCACTATGAGAGATAACTGACTAAAACCCGAGCCGTATACCCGACATGTCCCAACGCAAGGGTGAGGCAGAGTCAGCCAATCACTGATACTTACACACACCTGACTTCCATCACACTTCCCCACATGGATAAAAGGCAGATCATGAACGCACACTCTGAGCAAGGCAAAACACACGAGGAAGCAGCGGTTCCGAGATGGCAGTTTAATACGAGGAGAAAGATGGCAAGACCAGAAAGGGTGCAAGGGGGGAATTGCCCTTGGCCTTTTCAGAGGAAAACCACTACATTCACAAGCCCTCAAGAATAAAAAATGTAAGACCCGGAATTAAAGCTGGAGGAGCGATTGCCGCTGTGGTACTGTCCTTGGCCCACACAACAAAGCAGAGCCAGTAAAGTCAGCACAGCCGGTAAATTGGGGAGACTAACAGGGTTTCTCACAGCATCCTTTGAATGGATGGTGAAAAATGTTAGGTGCATCATATTTTTTGAAACTGTCAACATGTTGGATCCGTGGACAGTCGCCAGTCTGGAAAACAAATTTGGGGTTATTTGGTGGCCGAAAGAGGGCCTGGAAAGGGCGGCAGATGGCAATTAAGCTGACTTGGAGCTGTTCTTTTAGGTGAAAAAAGGGTTTGCTGATGCTGCTGAGTCCGCGGACATCATTTGGGTGGCAGGGGGTTCAGGGTGAGTTTTGTCATTTGAAGGTGTATTGTACTTACTTGTTATATGGTTTAATTATATTGTCGTACGGCCATGGCCACTGGCCACATACACTATAGTAATATGTGTATAGTAATTATAGGTACTGTAGGGGGAGTATACAGTATTTGTAATATGGTGTAATTATATAACTGAAGTGCATATGGAATGTATGATAGTAGGACAAACGAGGATAGTGCTCCTTGATTTCTCCTGTGCCTTACATACAGTCAACCATTTTATCCTCATTAAACGGTTACATGATACCTTAAGCATCATGGACCATGCACTGGATTGGCTGACCTGTTTTCCTCCTTATCTGCCCTTCCCAGCTGCAACTGGGCCGTTTCTACTGCACCACCTCACTGTCTACCTGCAGTGTACCCCAGGTTTCTATCCTATCATTGTGGCTCTTCAATATCTATTTTGTCTCTCTGGCTCATCTGGTGTCCTTCTTCTTTTCTGATTTCAGTGTTATGTTGATGGCACACAGCTTTCCTTAAACTTCCCACTACTAATTTATTCTCCTTGTTTTTTATCCCTGATTGTCTGAGCGCCATCGAGGCATTGGGTGCTGCTAACAATCCCTGACCCAATGCCAGTAAGATGGAGATCTTTATTTTTGCGACACCTGTGTCCTGTTGTTCCCCTGCCTTCTGGCCACCCTCTTTAGGCCCTCTGCTCTCACCATCCTGCAAGGCCAAAAACCTTAGGGTCATCTTTAATTCCTCTCTCTCCTTTACTCATTACATTTTGGAGCTTCTAAAAAAAAGCCCACTTTCAGCTTCACCTCCTTACAGGCATTCTACTGTTCCTCACCTTCCCCCAGAAGCTGTAACGCTCACCTGGTATCCACGGGGATGTCACTCAGCCTGTTCTGACCTCTTACGACCTCGAACCCTTCCCTGGAGTCTACTCAACTGAAGACTCGGCCTGAAACACAGGATTGGTAGAGTTTAACTCCCTATTGTCTCTGTGTGCTTGAACCCCTTATTCCCCGGGGTCCAACCCTTCCGTTTGATCCACAGCTCACCTTGTTTTCTTGGAAAGTGTGCTCTCCGTCCTGCTTTCAGCGCAGGGGCGCGTTGATTGATGCGGGCTCGTTGCTGCCTAGTTACGTTACTTCACTGGCAAGAGTCCGACAGGTAAGTATAATGAGTCTTTTGAACAGTTCTCTAACTTCGTTCTTTTCCTTCCTTAGATGATGGCCGGGGTCCGGGGATGGCGACGTGCTGCTAAGATGAGTAGCGCTGAAGGTGAGTGAGAGCACGATGCGTGATGTGCCCTTTCGTATTTGTATTGAACTGAGTTCTTTTTCTGTGTCTTTTAGGTACCGCAACGTTTTCAGCGTGGATGCCGGTTATGAAGAAGAAATGCAGTGAGTAAGCGCGGTATGCAACGCCTCTAGATGTTTCCACGCTAACCTGGAGTGTCTTTTCCCTCTTGCAGATGGATGAGAAGTTCTGGAGACAGAGTTCCCCCAGAGCGCCTGGATTCAGGTAAGCGTTTGAAGCTCGAACAGTATTTAAAAATAAGCAAAGATTTGCTGAATGCTTACTAATGCCTTTTTTCTGTTCTTTTCCCTTTTCCTTAGGAAGCAGCGTGCCGGGATGGGAATGACACCGCCGAAGATGCCCGCAGAACAGAAGGAGCGATGAATGATGGGCAGAAGCGCCGCAAGGTAAGGCTGTTCCTAATGGTGTTCTTGTTCTTGCAGGAGCTGAGTGCAGAAGAAAGATGCAGGCCTACTGGAGACCGATCCGAACACAGTGAGTGTCAAGCTGCAGGTGCAGAAAACGCAAAGCATGTTTCTCAGCCTGGGCGTGGCTTAAATAGTCTCTGGGTATCCCAGGTGTCTCTGGGCTGAACCACACCCAAAGACTAGACTGCACATGCAGTTCTGGGAACCAAAATATGTGGGGGCATCCATCTTGTCCCCATCAATGCACTACAAGTCCAATCCCCAATGTTATCCTATGGGAGTGAGTGAGTCTGGTGCCACAAGCGCCAAGTCTGACTCCAAGTGGGTCTTTGGAGGGATGGAGAGGCCCTTGAGGGCCATGTAGGTCGTGGCCTGGCTCCAGGCTGACATCTTGGAGGGCTGGGGACATGAGGAGCAGGAATCATGACAGAAGCTCAACGGCTCTAGAACACTGGTCCTCTGTAGGCTGGACTACTGCAGCAGGCTCTTCCTTAACCTCCCCCTTTGTTGTCTATGTCCCCTCTGACTAATCTAGAATAGGGCTGCAAGACTTATCATTGGCCTTAAGCGTAGGGATCGTATCGCTGCAGCCCTAAAATGTGTCCATTGGCTCCTGGTGGTTGCAAGGATGAAATTTAAGATCCTCTGTATCATTGAAAAAGCTTTCTGGGGCCTGGGGCCACAATATCTCCAACTTTGTCTCCCTACATACTGCCCTGCTAGAGCCATCTGCTTTTCTGTCAAACCCTTTTAGAAACAGAGAGCGGTAGGTATGTCTCTCATTTTGGCCGGTGCCTCTCTTTGGAACAGCCTTCCTGCAACTTTTATACTTGAGCTGGACTTCCTAAAATTCACGAAACTTCTGAAAACTCACCCTTTCTCTTTCTGTTTTACTTGACCTTCCCTGCTAACTCATAGCACTGCCACTGAAACTGGTGGCCTGGTCCCTCATGAGCCTCACAGATTCCAGGCCTTATATTTAGTCAACACGAGTAAACCCCACCCCTCCTTTAGCACTGCCCTTGCGGGTCTACCACCTGGTGGCTGTGTAGCCCACGCTTGGGACTCATTTGCCCCAGCAGTTAGCCAGTGGCCTCCCACCTTGGCAATTTCCTTCTGGGCTCCTATCAGCACTTGGCAATCCCTACTTCCAATTCGAATCATGCACTTATCTTACTGCACAACGCATATGTGTGTTTATAGCAGAATTCTGTACAATTTGTTGGGCTAACTAAGGGAAATGCAGATGCAAAAGATTTGTAGAACATTTTTAAGTGGCAGTTGGTGTGTGGAAGTTTAATAAGTTAATAGGGTTATATATAGTTTTTTTTTTAACTGATTGGTGGATAGATGCGTGACTGTCTGAAAGGAGGCAATGAGGGAGTGTTCCAAACATAACAGTAACAATGGTAGAAGGGCTGTCTTGTATGATGTTGTGCACATGCGATCCAAGTTTTTCAATGATGCATGGCCTGGAGAGTGGACTGCGGAGACCACTGATAGTCATGAAGGTTCAAGGATTATGGTCCTTATTGTATGCTGGAGAAAAGTATTTGGGACAGAAAATGGTTTCAGTGGTTTTTTTCTTTTTCTCTAGTATACAATTGTCCATTATTTCCATTAGCATAGCAGAAAATGCTAATGGGACTGTTGGAGAATCGTATTCAGTCTAGCTACTTTACTGAAAAAGGTAAAGTAGATGGAGTCTATAAGCTTATTTTATTTACTTCTATTTTTTAACTGTAAAAGGTGGTCCCTAAGGAACCTTTTTTTGGGTGTTTTTTGATTTTGAATATTTTCATTTTTTGCAGGAGAAGCCAAGAAGTAAGATGGGGGGAGGGAAATAAGGGAAGGGGCACCAACCAAAGATATGGAGGGGCGGGTAGACAGGGGAAGATGTTCGGTGTGCGTTAAATCTAAGGTAGGGACAGTGTTTCTCATGCTCCTTGATTACAGCCTTGAAAGCACTACGAAACTGCTGCCCCCAGCAGAGTGGTGTGATGCAGTATATACAGAGTACTGTTGTCTTGGAAAGATATGGATCAACAGCCTCTTTTATGGCTTTCAATGTAGCAGGTGGGATTTTGAGCCCCACACGAGTAGCCTGTGTGGTGGCAGTATTGTTTGAGGAAGATGAGGTAGAGGAAGACAGCCTACTACTTCCTGAGAAAGGAACAGCCTTTCTCGGAGCATCCCGTGGTCGGATTTGGTGTGGCTGTGCATGGAGGTGGTTCTGTAGGAGTACTGCTCAGGTTGTCTGAGACTGAGTGCAATGCACTTAGTGCATTTCACTTTGGCAGCCTTGGCCTTCAGTACACCCCCAACGATGGTAAAGAACCACTGCATCTATGAGTCTCTCTGGATGCTGGAGGTAGGCATTTCCTCTATTTCATCTTTCTGGTCTGCTTGATTGTTTTCTGCATCATTGCACTTTTTTCATTGTCTAGGCCCTTCAGCTGGTGGTGGTGTTGGTGTGATGGCTCCTGGGGAGGAGGAATGGCCATGGCGGATGCTATTTTTGAAGGTAAATAGCAGTTTTGCTAATATTTTTCCAAACATGTATTCTCTCCTAGATTGCAGACAGAAAATCATTAAGAATAGGTCTGGGAACTGTTCATTGTCAGTTTAAAACATCCCACATCAGCTGAAAATGCCATTTTTTAACTGTTTGCGAAGCAAGGACCTGTTCCCGAATACGTCATCACACTGCGTGCGTGCTTGGTTACGTGACACTGTTCAGATAGTCCGGATGACATCAGACGTTCGCGAACAAACGGTGTAAAAGGTGTAGAAATAGAAGTATTTAGAATATTACTACGAGGAGGGGAATGGCACCATTTTTACTTTCTAGATTGGCTGAATATACTGATATATTGGGGGTGAGTATGATATAAGGAAGTTGTAGCAAATTAGAGTGCACTGGTAAAAACCCATGAAATTCAGTGAAAAAACGTTGTCAAAGGGACGTTATGGTTACAAGTAAAACCGAAATTTGTCAGTTATGGTAAGCTAAGCAAACATAACTCGCGCCACCAATGTGCACTGATAAGACTAACACCCAGGACATGAAAACTGACATCACAAATGTCATTGATGGCAAGGTAGGGAATATGCACTTACACACATATACAAAGATATCCAGTTAGAACTTTTTACAACAAGGCAGGAATGCAAACAACCAAATGGGAGTAAGACTGCAGCGGAGTTTGAAGGCCATATTCAAGGGTGCCTGGGCAGAGGCCCTGAGCTGCCAAAACACGAGCAGTGATTTAGGACACCAGCCCCACCCAGAATAATGATCACTTCATTTGAACTACCAGATTCCCAGGAATTAAACTCCTAAATCCTTCACAAATTAGATTGACTAACAGGACATGTAAGGATTCCAGGCATACCCTCGGGATGTGTATCAGAGCAAGGGGGAGTGAAGAATAACAAGGTCTGTGAGGGAGAGCAAAGGGTGATATCAATGCATATAAGATTGCAGCGGGGAAGCATGATGGGGGTGCCTGCATGTCTGGGATGAGAAAAGAGTTGCTTTGTTTACGAGGACCAGCTGACCTCGAAGTTATCTTCTGAGCTCATGTCGATGGTCAGGTGCACATCACGTGGTTAGGTCTCAAGACAGGGTGGTGCATTTCAAAGTCTAACCAATCATTTAACAGTAACCCAAAGTGAAGAGGCCGTTGCCCATGTGTGAAGAAGAAGAAGGAGGAGAAGATGATACAGCCAATGGGAGAGGGGTCTATATGTGAATATTGGCATGTAAATAGGCGCAGCCAATGAGAGCGGGGATGTACACTGTATATCATATGCGCCATGAATGACGATTTCCTTATAATGTGATGTTTGCTTTGATGACGTCAGAGAGCTCTGTGGCAATGGATTTATAATACCCTGTCACAATTTTCCTTTTAGCATACAAAATAAAGCTCTTGTTCTTCTAAAACAAGGGTGCAGGGAGCTTCTTTCCCTAGTGGGTTGTTCTTTTTGTGTCTGGTTGTTGTGGTGAGGTTACCTTACAATATTGGTTACCCTGACATGATTCCAGACTGCCCAGTGAGGACAGAGAATTCCTTGCCGCACATCGAGAGGGGCATAGCCCACCTGCAGCGACCAGTCCCCTTGTATGCACCTTCAAGAGGTTTACAGGAGGCATGTTATCAGAATTCCTGTTGGTTCTTTGGAGCAGGGCTCTGTCCCCGGATTGCGCAGGCCGTTTATGGGACCCCATGAAGGAGGATTTCAGGGGCAACACGTAAGTGCACCTTTTTCAGAGAAAAGCAAGTGGGGTACGGGAAGGGAGTATATGTGTTTGAGTATGTGAGGAGTGGTGTGTGTAGTGAGAGAGGATTGGACGGATTGTTTGGTAGACCACGTGATGTGGTATATAAGTTAACTTTAATATTATATAGAGTATTGTGGTGTAACAGGCCCCTTTCCTCTGTTATTAGGGAAGAAGACAGTGTTGTGCAATGAGGAAAAAAGGATACGGATAGCGGCCCTGTATATTTAGTTGGCCTGGGATCTCTCCTCCCAATATAAGGGGAACGTGAGAATGAGAAGTAGTTGTGGTAGAAGCCCTTATATTGTGATGAGAAGAGGCCTAGGGTGGGCCTGATTTGTTACGTGAAATGTGTTTTTTGAGGAGAGGGCTTGTGTGAGGGGAGTGTGAAAGCTGTGTGTATTAAGGGGAGGGCTGGGCATTGACGGCAGGAGGGTGAAGAAGGGGTGGGTGTTACTGGGTGTGTTTGGCTCCATTGGTTCGGGGCGTGGGTGCTGGTAATATTTTATAACGGTGATAAATGTGCATCTTCGATGGATCTGGAAACCCCATTTGAGAACCCCATTGGAATACATGTGCATAGCTCTTCCCTTGTAACGGGAACAAATTCTCTAGTATCACAAGGAATGGTTGGTGAAAATGAAAGGCAGGATGTATAAGGCATGGCCAGAACAGGGAACAAATAACAGACATATTGAAAGCCATATGTACACATTCTTGGCGGCTAAGTACAAGGGGAGAAAATTGAAAAACAGAAAGGAAATGTTCGAATTATGGAAAATGGTGGAGGATTTGAAAGATGTTTCTTTAGATTCCCCTAAGATGGTGAGCCAGTTTTTCACACCCTGCGCCCCAATAATGACCACGCCTGCTGTTCCAAGTGTTCCAAAAGGGAGGTAGCCCAGTGGCCCCCATTAGGATGTTGTCCTACTTCCTTTGCCCACTACAGCTACCCCACCACCTGCATGGCCCAATTTCACAACCTCTTCAACACTACAGCGTCTGCTACTGCAAGAGGTAGAGCACCAGAAGAAACTGTTTGAACGCCACAGAAGGAATTTGTGGACACGTTAAGGGAGGTGGAAGAAGAATTAGACAGATTGATGTTGGATAGGCGGGATGAGCAACAAGTACCTCTAGGAACAGATGAATGAAGAGTGGGAGATATTTTTTTTGGATATATAGTACTGCTATTATGGATGTCATTATAGAGAAGGAGAGGGAGGAGGCGGAATGTTTGAATCACGGTACAGTATGACGATGAGTATGACGGCACATAAGGAGTGGGCCACTGTAGACGAGTTGGAAGAAGAGCAACAGCCTCCTGCAATCTCCCCATGAATGGAAAGTTTGTGGGGGCCTAGGTTACAAAATAGGTATGGGGCATGGCAGTGGCTGAGCAATTAGTGACGGGGAAGAGGAGAATGGAGAACACAGTAGGGGTACAGTTTCCATTATTACATAAGGAACCAGGGAGAGCACAGTAAATACCATGAGCGCATATGGACAAAAATCATCTCATAAAGGCTCTCCAGTCTCTCACTACTGTAGGGGGTAAGTGTATATATGCCTTTGAGAAGCAAACAGCCAGCACGACTTTGGCTATAGGGGACCTCAAAAGTTTGTTTAAATACTGGCAGATTAAGCTGATGACATCTGGGTTACAGCTGGGTATCCTGATGTGAAGTTGGGTGATAATGGTCATGACTGAGCACATTTTTATGACATAAGGCCCCAAGTTTGGGCAGTGCTAGGGTGCACATAACCAGACATGCCTGATCTTCAATCGATCATGCAGAGGACGATGCAAGATGATGAGGATCCCCATCAGTATGTATTACACATAGAGGAAATGTGGAGGACCGGATCTGGAGATTTCTGGTATCAAGTAATTCAATGTTTTTATTTTGTTGTAAAAAGGGGACTTCTGAAGGAGGTACAGAAAGCCTTTGATAAGATAGTGGGGATTGAAGCCAAGGGCTGGATGAAAATTTAGTCTATTATTGTACACCACTGCAACCGGTTGAAAGAAAAGGAGAAGGAAGCAGTGCAACAAGCACAAGCAGAGGAAGCGAAACTGGTGCAGACAAAGTTAGCGAAAGTTGCATTGGAAGGGGCTGTAGCGACATTACAGACAGCAGTACAGACAGCAGGACTGGCAGAGTTTAGGGCGGTTCAGACTGACGTGCAAGTGCCACCTGTGTGGGGAGGTGAAAGCGACTGGGCAGGTAGGTTTCAGCTTCAGTACCAAGGAGGGTTTCTGGGGGGGGGGTTCAGCGAGGAAGAGGGTGGTTTTTGGGGGTTCAGGGAGGGCAAGGAGAATTTTTGGACGTGTTGGACGTGTGGGCAAATGGTCCATTTTCCAAAGGAATGTAGAAATAGGTGCTTTCACATCCCCAGCAACAGATATATTCATACCCTCAGGGAGGCCGGGTCCCAGACCCCCAACCTTATGGACAGCCACCCCGAGCAGTCTCCTATGGTGCGCTGCTGCCTGCCGGACCACCCGTTCCCCCACTGTCACTTACAAAGTTATCAGCCCCAGGCTCCTGTAATGTTCCAACATATGCAGTGCATTCAGGACAGCAGCAGGGCCTCCAAATTCAGAATAGTAACACAGTGCCCAATGGCACAGTGACACACTAACAGGGGGCCACAGTTGTCGGCAGTGGTCGAAGTGTACGAAAATAAGTAGTGGGACTATGCTCCCCATAAACCCCTTCACCACACACCCTCCCACATGCAATACAAAACCCCTGCCTTACCCCCATTCCACCCCCACCACTGTGTAAAAGCTGAAAGAAACACAGTGAAAGAAAATTCAAAAAGCATTTTAAACAACCCTGATTACAGTTATTGATTGTCCCTCACAGCATGCAGCTTTACACACCCTCCCATTTTTAATCACCCACCAAGGGGCATGTTAAGGATTAAAGTCATCCCTCCCACCTACCCATTAACTGTATGTACAGTGGAGTCCGCAGTACTTTCACGTTATGTTGCTTAAATACAAGAGAAAAATTCAGACTACTGGAGGAGCAGGGCTATTATGGGGCTTGAGAATGTGATTTGTCTTAAGCAGGCTAGAAAAAAAAGAACAGCATCACAGCAGTTTTAAAATAGCTCACCAGGATGTGAGGTTGGGGCTGAGATCCCACGTCCGAATCCGCAATGAGGTGAATGCAAGAAACAAATACACCTGCTGTTTAAGGAGACATAGTGCATGTATTCATGTATTCCTACACTTATTTAAAACATTCTGGAACGGTTTCTTTTCAAAATAAAAGTATAGGAATGGTAAAAAGTAATTAAAAAAAGCAGAGGAGCACCGCTCCCAACCGCCCCCGCCCACTTCAACCACTGGTTGTCGGTGGGAATCCATTTGTTTTTCTAGGAGTGGACACTTAGCCATATTAGGACAGCCCACAGAGAGCCTTCACCTGCCGAGTCCTATCCGTCACTGCGGACCCAGAAATGGAATCCTTGGTAGGCGTGGAGATAGGCAATAAGCCATTCATCTTTATGATGGATATGGAAGCAACTAAATTGTGCATTAGTGCAGGAGGATTCTCTTTGTGTCACATCTTGGGGGCACTGGCGACTCTGGAACCGATGGAAATGGCGTCCTCCATTGCAGTTTTCATCACGTTCTGTACAACGCTGAGTGCAGGTCTAGTCTTTTTGTTGCACCACGTCCGACGCCAGTTGTTTTCTTTCTGCACTTCCGGCATTCGGGCGCGTTGCAACGTCCTGTGTTTCCAGTTCGTTCTGCTGTTGCCTGCACTTTCCCTTGCCACTCTTAGCTTCCCTAGCCTTCTCTGTTTTGTTCTCCTTCTTGGTCCCTTTCTCTGCTGCTCTCTCTCTACTTTTCCCCCGCTGCACCCTTCCCTTGCTAGCCTCTATCCCTCTCACCTTTTCCTCCCGTTCCTCCTGTCTCCCGTTGTTCCTTATACTCCCTCTTTCGCCCTCCTGTTTCCTTTGTTGCATTCTGTTTCCTTCCTTGCTCTCCCCTGTTTGTTACTGACTTCCCGTGTACTCAGCCTGTTCCTTGGATTGCTCTGCTTTTGCCCTGCGTCTTGTTGTGGCTCCCATGATACCAGATCCTCGCCTGTCCCCGGACTGCTTTTGAATTCCCCTATACTGTGCATTACCATCCTTGCTGAGACTTCCTCTGCAGTTTTCCTTACCAAAGATTACTCACGTGGTCTTCTCCCTTTCGACATCCTGTTACGCTGCCGGACTAGACTGCTGTTCATTCTGCACGGATCTTCCTCAAGAACTACTGGATTCCGATCACTCCAAACAGCTCTGTGTGGACTTTCCTGGGGTTTTTTGTGCCACTGGCTTTTTCCCCGCATTCAGGCAGCCGCAGAGGATAGCCACAGTTTACCTTTCAGGTGACACTGTGGCGTCTTTCCACGGCCGCCCCTATCTACATAAAAAAAGGAGAGGACCAGACCCAGAGAAAGACAGAAGTCGACACTCCGGTTGAAAAAGAGAGGTGAGGTGGAAGGGGAGGTGGGAGAGACAGAGTCTTCCGTGGATGAAGAAGACATTACAGGCCATTCTGACAGTTTGCAACGCCAACAACCCGACATGGCCACTCCTCAGCAAGTACAAGAACTCGTAGCAGCTGTTCAGAATCTTAAGAGTGCTAATGCCACCCTGCAACAAAGGGTCACTGAAAGAGAACAGCCTACGACAGATTTATCTCTGCTCCCCTTAGTCTCTGGGAAATTTGATGGCACACTAAGAAGGTAAAGGAGTTCCTAGACGCCTGTAACTTGCATTTCTCCTTTCGTACTCAAGCACATTCTTCTTATCATGCCAAAGTCGGCTTTATGATCACACACATGACCGGGAACGCCCTGGCTTGGGCTACCCCTCTAGTCAACCAGACTGATCCGGTACTCCAGGACTATGATGCCTTCAAGACACTGATCCAACAGACATTCCGGCGCACTGAAAGTACCTACTTGGCATCTGAGGACCTCTTGGACATTAAGCAAGGCAATAACGACCTGCTGTCATATATAACGCAATTCAAGCAAATCGCAGAGGAAGCTGGATGGCAAGAACAAGCACAGTATGCCATGTTCCGGAGAGGTTTGAGAGAGGACTTGAAAGTTGAGTTGGCACGCATCGCCCGACCTCTCACATTTGCAGATTTGGTTACACCTACACTCTGCATCGATTTCCGCCTATCAGAACGGCGAGCAGAACGTAAGAAGACCAAAGGCAATAGTTCTTCCCCTTCTGAAACCCTTCCTCCATTACCACCTCCTTCCTCACGCTCATCCCGAGAAGAGCCCATGCAAATCAGAACCACTCGAGCCCCTCTCCCGGCTGAAGAACGCAAGAGGCGTCTAGAAGGAAGTTTGTGCATGTATTGTGGCTTGTCTACCCATCAGCTTCGGGACTGTCCTGATGTGCCTCCTAAACGTTTGGGAAACAATCAACCTCGGTGAGTGTGGGGACTCACTACCGAGGGGTTGTCCCTAGTCCCTATGCTACCCTCTCCGTCACTTCCTCGGATAGGTCAGAAGATGCGCGCCTCATGGTAGTGGCAGTGTCTTTGCTTGTTGGAAAATCATCAATCCAGACCCAGACCCTACTTGATTGCAGAGCTGCTGGTAATTTCATAGATACCCAATGGGCAGAACAAAAAGGCTTAACCCGCATTGCCAAGACAGAAGACCAGAAGGTGGAGGGGGTTGACGGCGAACCCCTGAGCTCAGGCCTTATCACCCATACCACAGAGGAACTCACAATGTTTATCAAGCAACATACCGAATGTCTCTCCTTTGATATAATCTGAGCGGCTCACTTCCCTCTCATCCTGGGCATAGGTTGGCTCCGCAAGCATAACCCCACCATAGACTGGTCCAAGAACCTACTAAGTTTCCATTCCTCCTTTTGTAAAACAAACTGCCTGCCAAAACCTACCTTTGAAGCCGTTCAAACTACATGCAGTACTGATTCAAGGATGGTACATTGCCTGCCGAATGATCTCAGGGAATACGCTGAAGTGGTAACAGAAAAGTTTCCTTTAGAACTACCACCACACAGACCGGAGGATTGCTGCATTGATCTCCATCCCAGAGCTTTGGTTCCTTTTTGCCGCATGTATCCCCTGTCTATACAAGAAAAGCAGTATCTTTGAGACTACTTAGACAACAATCTTGCAAATGAATTAATCCGACCTTCCAAGTCTCCAGCGGGGGCCTCATTATTTTTCATCCCTAAAAAAGGGACTCAAGAATTACGTCCATGCATTGACTACAGGGGTTTAAACAAGGTGACCGTAAAGGATCGTTATCCCATGCCACTGATCACAGAGATCATTCATGCAGTTCAGGGAGCCACCATCTTCACAAAATTGGATTTACGGAATGCTTACCATCTACTCCGCATTCAGACCGGAGACGAATGGAAGACTGTTTCAGGACTCCGTTCGGTGTTTATGAGTACCAAGTGATGCCTTTTGGTTTAGTCGATGCACCTTCCATTTTTCAGTGCTTCATGGACCGGCTTTTCTCTGATCTACTTGGTCACACTACCATTGTATACCTCGATGACATACTGGTCTTTTCGCACACTCAAGAAGAGCATGACTTCCATGCCAAGGAAGTCTTCCAAAGACTGCAAGACAACCACCTGTCCATAAAGCTGTAGAAATGTGTTTTTTCAGCTTCTTCCATATCATACTTGGGTTTCATCCTTTCTCCAGAGGGTATCGCCATGGATCCCCAGAAGGTCAGTTCCATCCGAGAATGGCCATCACCCAAGTAGGTAAAGGATGTTCACAGATTTCTCGGCTTGGCGAACTTTTACCGAAAATTCATACCCAACTTTTCTCAACAGGTTGTGCCAATCACTACCCTCCTTAAGAAATCTTCTGCGCCATTTCATTGGTCTCCGCAAGCTGAAGAAATCTCCCAACAACTCAAAGAATCCTTCTGTTATGCTCCGATACTCCGACAACCGGATCAACATCTCCCATTTATTGTGGAAGCAGATGCTTCCGCAGCTGCTGTGGGAGCGGTATTGTTACAAAGGCACCAAGATAAGGAACACCCGGTGTCCTACTACTCAAAGACACTTAATAGTACTCAAAGGAACTATTCGGTGATAGAACGAGAGTTGTTGACAATGAAGTTGGCTTGTTTAGTATGGCGCCACCTTCTCCAAGGAGGAGAGCACCCTTTTATTATCCGGACTGACCACAAGAATTTACAAGTCTTACGACAGTTCGAATGTTACAACACCCGACAAGCAAGATGGGCTCACTTCTTTGATCAGTTCAACTTTGATATTACATACATCCCAGGCGAGCAAAACCTGGTTGCGGATGCCCAATCCAGATGCAGTGATTATTCTACCGAACCTGAACGGACTAAGGAGCTGATGTTCCCTAAGTCCAAGAGGATCGGAGTCCTGTCCACTTTCCTGCAACAAGTCAAGGAAGATTCCGGAGGGAGGTTTGAGGTTGAAAGACATTCCAAGAAAGCCGAATATGTCATGCAGGACGGCCTGTACTTGGTAAATGGCAAGTTGTACCTACCTTCTCAGCCATTAAGAAGGACTGCCTTGTCTTGGTTTCACGATTCCAAAATAGCAGGTCATCGTATTATGAAAGGCACTCTCGAATTACTTCAAAGACACTTCTACTGGCCGGATATGAGAAAAGAAACCAGTCTATAAGTACAGTCTTGCTCTACTTGCCTCCCCAATAAATCTTCCACACAAAGGCCCATTGGACTGTTGGAGCCATGTGACATTCCTACTGGTCCATGGAACACTCTATCGACAGATTTTATCGTCGAGTTACCCAAGTCCCAAGGATGTACCTGTATAATGGTGGTGGTAGATTCATTCACCAAGTTAGCTCATTTTTCGCACTTCCTGGAGTACCCTGAGCTTCCGAAATGGCAGAAGTCTTCCTGAGAGACATCTTCCGGTTGCATGGCCTACCAACCAAGATTATATCAGATCGATGAAGTCAATATACCTCACATTTTTGGAAGGCCTTTTGCAAGAAGTTAGGGATAGAAAGGGCACTAACTTCCAGGTTCCATCCTCAATCTAATGGACAAACTGAGCGCCTTAACGGGCACTCTTGAACAGTACCTCCGGTGCTTTGTGAATCGGCAACAAGACAATTGGGTTCAGCTTCTCCCCACCGCTGAATTCTCGTACAACAACTCCTTTCATTCCACGCTAGGAATGAGCCCTTTTCTTTGTACGTACGGTTACCACCCACGTTCTATTCTTCCTCTATCGGGTCTTGTTTCTAACGTTCCCTCTGTTGATACTTCCCTAACCCTTATTCAGGAAGCCCACGAAAAGGCCAGGCTAGGTCTCAAAGAGGCTCAAGATCGGAATAAGACTCAGGCTGATAGACACCGTAGACCCGTTCCCAATTTGGGAGTCGGATCTAAGGTGTTACTGTCCACTAAATTCCTGCCACAATGGGTGCGTCCTTCTAAGCTATCCCCCAGATTCATTGGTCCCTATAAGATCACTCATGTTATAAACCCTGTGGCGTTCCGCCTTCAACTCCCCACGAGTCTACGTCGCGTCCACCTGGTGTTTCACTCCTCTCAGTTGAAACCTTTTGTGGCGGACAAATGGGCTTGTGGCTCAGGGAAAACCCATGTTCCCCCTGATCCTTCCAATGATGTATACGAGGTGGCAAATATATGCGACTCCAGGTATCACAAGGGTCGCTTGGAGTACCTTGTGCATTGGAAAGGGTACCCCTGGTCGGAAAATTTGTGGGAACCCAGATCCCATCTGAATGCCCCCATACTGTTGCGAAAGTTCCACCAGCGTCACCCGGGTAAGCCAGGAGGGGTAGACCTTGGGAGCGGGCATACTGCCACATCTTGGGGGCACTGGCGACTCTGGAACCAATGGAAACGGCGTCCTCCATTGCAGTTTCCATCACGTTCTGTACAACGCCGAGTGCAGGTCTAGTCTTTTTGTTGCAGCACGTCCAACGCCGGTTGTTTTCTTTCCGCACTTCCGGCATTCGGGCGTGTTGCAACGTCCTGTGTTTCCAGTTTGTTCTGCTGTTGCCTGCGCTTTCCCTTGCTACTCTTAGCTTCCCTAGCCTTCTCCATTTTGTTCTCCTTCTTGTTCCCTGTCTTCGCTGCTCTCTCTCTACTTTTCCCCCGCTGTTCCCTTCCCCTGCTAGCCTCTTTCCCTCTCACCTTTTCCTCCCGTTCCTCCCTTCTCCCGTTGTTCCTTATACTCCCTCTTTTGCCCTCCTGTTTCCTCTGTTGCATTCTGTTTCCTTCCTTGCTCTCCTCCGTTTGTAACTGACTTCCCGTGTACCGACTCAGCCTGTTCCTTGGATTGCTCCGCTTTCGCCCTGTGTCTTGTTGTGGCTCCCATGATACCAGATCCTCGCCTGTCCCCGGACTGCTTCTGAATTCCCCTATACTGTGCTTTACCGTCCTTGCTGAGACTTCCTCTGCAGTTTTCCTTACCAAAGATTGCTGACATGGTCTTCTCCCTTTCGACATCCTGTTACACTGCCGGACTAGACTGCTGTTCATTCTGCACAGATCTTCCTCAAGAACTACTGGATTCCGATCACTCCAACTAGCTCTGTGTGGACTTTCCTGGGGTTTTTTGTGCCACTGGCTTTTTCCCTGCATTCAGGCAGCCGCAGAGGATAGCCACAGTTTACCTTTCGGGTGACACTGTGGCGTCTTTCCACGGCCGCCCTATCTACATAAAAAAAGGAGAGGACCAGACCCAGAGAAAGACAGAAGTCGGCACTCTGGTGGAAAAACAGAGGTGAGGTGGAAGGGGAGGTGGGAGAGACAGTCTTCCGTGGATGAAGAAGACATTACAGACCATTCTGACACTTTGTCAGGTGAGGCAATAGAAACACATGGCTCCTCTGAGGCATTACAATCGGTTCCATTTACAAAGAAATGACCCATTAAAGTGGGGGCAGAGAGGTTTGGTCTCCATTTTTGTATTCTACTCCAACCCTGATACAGGGCCTCATCACGAGTTGGATGGTAACGCCGGCGCTAATAGCACTGGCGCTATCTGCCCTACCACCAAACCCCCCAGCGCTATTAGCGCCGGATCACGGGTTTGGCAGTATTGGAAGTCCCCATTCCCCACTGAGCCCATTCGGGAATGCCCCATTCCCCATTGGGCTCAATGGGGAGTTTCCGCACTCATACCACCGGCGGATTTCCCGCCGGCGGTATGAGCGTAAATTTTCGGCAGATTTCCCCCACCTCAGAGCTGGGGAGAAATCCGCCGAAGCCCTGATTTGGCGGACCCTTAAATCTGGCGGTAATAGCGCTACAGCTGGATTTAAGGGTTACCGCCAAACTCGTGATGAGGACCACAATCTGTTAGGTAGGGACATTTTAAGTAAGCTCAATATGACCATCTCGTTTACCGAAATAGGTGTGGTGTGTTTGACGCCTGGCATGTGTACCGTGAGGCTAATGTTGACCATACATTCATTGGGCAGCGATTCAGTGGGGAGAGAAATACTGGTGGCTCCAGATTTGTTCCTATGTGGGATTATAATACTTCTCACTGCAGTGCCACAGGTAGCTAACAAAGAGCTGGTAGGTACTCTCCAATTTTTTGTTTAGGCCTGTCCAATCCCAAGAAGTAGTTGCAGGAACCATCGTCATGCTTGACATAGGCGCTTTGGTGTTGAAGGACAGGATTGTGTTGATAGCAGTTGATTCTGATAGTGAGGAGTGGCACACAATTTTTTGTGTTAACACCACCCAACCATTGAAAGATATATCAGATGAGGACCTTTTCGAGAACAAAGATAATAAGAGGGAGATAATATTGGAGATATGTGTCCCATGCGAAATAACGATACAATACTGACACGTCCCATGCTCCATGTTACTTGTAGGGAATATCCCCTCTTTCGCTTCAGAAGATCTGTCCAAAGTGCCCGATGAGCTGTTGACGAATAACTTGCATGATGTAGGGTTTTTAAGGAGTGTTGCACCAATAGGCATTACAGTAAAACCAGGTGCTGTGTTGCCTGGGGTTAAACAGTACCCTCTATCTAAGGCAGCAAAGGAAGACATTTATTACACCATAATGGCTCTTTTACTGCAAGGTATTATAGTACCATCCAATTCTATGTGCAATATGGCTATCTATCCAGTGAAGACCTCAAAGGGGGCCAGCTGGAGGATGATCCAGGATTTGCACCCCTTCAACGATGTAGTGCAGTCAGAGGTTCCGGTGGGTCCTAACCCTGCTACAATATTGTGCAACATACCCACTGAGGCTACCCATTTTACTGTGGTGGATTTGAAGAAAGCTTTTTTTCTCAGTTCCTTTACATCCAGACTCTCAATATCTCACTGCATTTACATTTGCCGGGGGCCGTTTCTGATGTACTAGACTTCCTCAAGGGTACTGTGTGTCCCCAAGTATTTTCAACAGGGTTTTACATGAAGACCTAGGAAATATTTGTGTCGCCAGTACCATTGTTGAAAGTGTGGATGATCTATTGGTGTGTAGCACTACTGAACAACAGTGCAGAGAAGATTTCATTGTTGTGTTACAACTGCAAGCTGGTAAGGGGCAGGGCAAATTTGCAGTATTGTGAGCAGGAGGTGTTGTATTTGGGGCAATTGATTTCAGTGAATGGTACAAGAGTGACTCCAGAACGTGCCGCAGTGGTGCTCAATAGCCCCCAGCCAGTGACGGTCAAAGATATGCATACATTCCTTGGCCTGTGTAATTACTGTAGAGCATGGATTATTGATTACACGTCATGCACTCGAGCACTGCTGCAGGCCTTCAAGAAGAACAATGGACAAAAATACTATCATTTGGCCTGACCGTTTTCAGGAGCTGAACAATGTACTTCCACTGCTCCTGTTTTAGCGACCCCTAACTACACGAAAGAATTCTACCTTTTTTCACAGTGTAATGGCCAGATGATGACAGCAGTTGTGGGAAAATACTTCTTAGTAAAAATAACTTTAAGGCAAAATGAAACTCCAGAACAGAATGTTGGTTTAAAAGCTCAGAGAGACAGGTTTATTCTGCTGCAGCAAGCTCAGCATGGTTTCAAGCCACCATGTGACCCTCCTGCTCTCTCTCGCCCCATTGAGGCACATCTTTATACATTTACAAAGCATATTTTATTACAACAGGCCATTGACTCAGAGCTAAAATTGAACTCCAGCCGTGGTTTCACCTTACTTCACGCAGCTGCACCTAGGCTAATATAACACACTGGACCTGCTTCAAGAGCACATTTGAAGAGCTGAATCCTTATAAGGACATTCAGTGTTTTTGCAGGCTAAGGGATTCTTAAAGAAATATGTTCACGGTTATCTGTTTAGAGAACCTACGTTAAACAACGTCCAAAGCCTACAATTCTAATACAAAGTGCTAACAATCGGTCCTTTTTTTAACATAGTTCTCTTAACTGTTCCCATTTCATCAATTAACCTAATCTGCCACATCTATAGCCAGCATTTCTTTAATCACATTCCCTTGACTAAAAGCATTTGCTGTGGATTTTGAAGTTACTTGTGATCTGAGACATGAGGCTAATGTTTGGCACTAGGAAGGCACACAATGAATACACAAACATATGAAAAGTAAAATAGCTAATAAAACAAAAATAACAGAGAGTAGTTTCCACCCAAATGTTGTCATTAAAGACCATAAAGATCCACCAATATCTAATGCACCTACAGGGAAGTGTGCTTGGTCTGCAATACTATGGAAATTGTTGATGGCATGCCACAGTGAAGGGGAGGAGTCAGGTTTGAAAGAAACACATCGTCCCCAATAATTTCACAAACTCCTCCTTTCTCTGCCAAGATCATCTCAAGTACTACTCTGTTCTGCAATGCTACAAGTAGCAGAGCTTTTAACTCGACAGTAATATTAGCAAGGGCATTCAATATTTCACTTATAGTGGCATCTAGCAGTCGCGACAGTCTGCATATATCTCCGGAGTTAACAGAAGGGCCATACCAGGGAATAATTGCTTTAAGAATATCTCCCATTACCTGTGGCCCAGTATCGTCTTGTATTACATGACGCATTAGTCGCATGAGAGAAGGCCAATCACTATCTTTCACTGTAATGGCAGGCAGCACAAACCCCACGTGACATTGCCATGGCCAGTCAGATGGTAACCAGGAATATTCATTGGTAGCACAAATAAAGTATACCGATTCACCTATATATAGAGGACCTTTAAATACCTTGACTGGTAGGTGCAATGTATAATTACAGTTCAAAGTAAAACCCATATTCTTTGTACCATTGCTGGAAATACACATACTTGCTAACACAGTATTATTCCTTACATGAAGAGTTGGTGCATAAAAAAGCAGTTGAGAGGCCTGATTGCTATATGATGACATGTTCATAATACAGGACCATTCCTGCCATTCTCTATGAAACAAGTCCATTAGCGGGAAGGTTCCATTAGGCATTGTGACATCCTCACAACCCTCCTTTTTTAGAAGGTTTTCATAAAGATATTGATATGGGATCCCTGTTGAGTTTTGCTTGGTGCTTCCATTTTAGCAAGTATATTAAAGAAAGGGGGCTTCCTCTAGCCGCAGGTACATGCAGCGCATATCATCACAGTGTAGAGGAGGCCTCAAATATGGCCTGCCCTTCAACCGACCATTTTGAAGTTCCAGGAACGGTCATGCCGAGATATGTAATGTATGATGAGCAAATAAACCAGCAGAGAGTCGCAGTGGGACTCTGCCCGGTACCTATCAGATGGACAGTACCTATTGAAGTACCTACACTTAAGCAATCTTGGACAGTAAGGCACCCATTGAGAAAACCGTATCGACAAGTGAGACCGAATGATGATTGTCAAAACGTAATGCCTGAAGAAGCCACGAAAGTCTTAAAAGAGGACGAATGGATACGTCACAAGAACTCGGACTGATTCGCAGATAAAGAAAATGATGACCGGTGAATGACGAAAAGCGACAAAACACCATGGATAAGCGACATCCTGATTTGAAGTAAAAGGACGATGTCAAGTATAAGAAGCTTATGCCATAAGAGCGATGAAGATATGCAACCAGTTTACATGTGTACATATGCTTGGAAACGCAAGAAAGCTGATGAAATCGTGCAGCGTGCTATGCTTAGTAGGAAATTAGATGTGGCAAGCTCCACATATACATATCTACCTCAAAAGGAGCACTTTATATGATGTATATGTCCACTTTGCAATAGGGCAGAACCAACCGCAAGTTACCAGAGGCCCCAGGAGAGAAGGCCGTCAAACGCGGGAATGGAAAGCCAAAGACAGAAACTAAACTCAGATGCATGAGACTCATGCAAAGAAACCAATGTCATTTTAGCTGACACAGGCTAATACAATTTATGACGCCAAGATCGGAGTATCCTCTTCAAAGGAGTCGAGATAAGCAGCAGAAGGCATTGGGTGCACAGAAAGCTAAATTCAAATACACAAATTACATGGAGACAGAGATGATTTCACAGTGCCTAAACACGTGACCTGCAAAGCAAGAAGAGTTGGGACCTTAACACCTACGTGTAGCCTTGAGTCATGCACAGATATCCAAGTTCACTCAGACAGAGAGGCAGCATCGAGGCCTACAAATTAGAAACTAATTGACACATGGCCAGTGGGTCAGTGATGGATGGTGGTACTGGTTGGTGGGAGGCTAGGGGAGCTGACGGGCACCTTGGACCTGGTGGACAATTCTGCATGCTGCTAAGCAAAGTGGAAAAGTACAAGGTGACGTGGTATCAACCCAATCGCAATGTACCAAGTAATCTAGGATCCTATAGCCGTAGAACCAATGAGACGTTGTACTTTTAGTGACATCCACAGTAGTCATTCTGATGGAAGGGCTTAGATGCCCCACCTGACACTAGTTATCCAATCCTTTTACTCCACTATTATATACAGATAGAGTACCTATAGTAAAGTTACCTTCGTATAACCAATAGCATTGCAGGCAACATTTCTAGCGTTTCACGTCAGCGATGACGAGTTTTTAGTATAAAGGATGTGATTCTTGTGAAGTTCATCGGAGTTGAAGGGAGAAGATCGAGTAACTGCTGATATGCATAACCCCCGTTTTTTGTACTTGTCATTAAACAGACTCCTTTTGCCAAACCATTGAGTTGTCATTATTGATTTGATGCTTAAGTACTAATCTGCATCCCCATTCATCTCACGGGTGCCGCTATTCCATCTTAAAGTGCAGTTTGGGAAAACTCCAGTCCTATGGGCCGGCTTCGGTCCCTCCTGCACAACATGGAGAATGGTAAATGGAGCTGCTGCAACGGGAGGCCTTCACCAGTATAAGCTGGGTAACTCAAACAGCTATAACAGTTACTTCTATTAATGATTTCATGTGTGTGTTGTAACAGTGAAACAAAAGCATTTTCCCCTAGATGTTTCTCCCTCTGGTATTTCTGCACAGTGGAAACAATGTGCACAGCAATGGTGGTATTGTAGACAGCTGGAAATACTATATATTCTACCAAGATCCAAAAACACACACTATGGTGAGAATTAGTATTGCATATACAAAAGTTCCTGTGGTATACCATTTTGCTTTTTGTTCTCAATGGACAAACTGCTTTGGAGTGATATAATGGTATGCTGTTGCCGTGGCACATTATATTTCTTCAACCACGTAATAGGTATGGCAAAGGCAAAGGTTCTAATCAAACTGCACATTTATGGAGCTTTTTTTAAAACTATTTTACTATCTCACCCCTTTAGATAGTCCATTAGAGATGGTGGGCTTGACACCTGGTCGTTGTCCTTCACATAAAGGGATTCCTTTTCACAGTTTGTTTTTACAGCTTCCTGGGTGTCAGGTCATATCTTGGTTCTTCTGTTGGTTCAATAATGGCACACTGTTTTTGCAAAGGCCAATAGTCTTAACACTGGGAAGGGGCTTTAGGGTCTCCTTAGAAGCGAATGTATTATCCACAAGGACAGGCAATAAAGATAAAGGTGCATGCTTCATGTGACTGGTGTGGATCCAGCTTTTATGGCATGGCACTTCACATCAGTCGGAGTGGTAACCAGCACCTGCACTGGTCTCTTCCACCTGGGCTGCAACACAGATGTTCTCTGGAAGTTCTTCACAAAAATCCAGTCACCTGGTTGAATGCTGTGTCCTGACCCCTCCAGTGGTTTTGGTAATTTATCAGTGACCTGTTTGCGGAGAACAGATCATATTTTAGTTAGCTCCTTACAGTAATCAATCAACAGAGGATAAGCTACAGTACTCAAGCATTTAGGATCTGGCATACCCCACACATTACCTGGGTGGCCCATTATTACTTCATAAGGAGACAATCCAACAACAGAATGCACAATATTCCTCAGTGAGAATAATGCTAGTGGGAGTGCATCTACCCATCCCACGGTGCTACTGGTGAATATTTTTGCCAGTGTATTCTTTAAAAAGTAGAATTCATTCTCTTTACTAATCCAGCTGCTTGGCAGTGGTAGATAGCATGAAATGTCTCCCTGATGCCTAATGCCTTACATACCAAATCCATTGCAGTATTAACAAAATGAACACCGTTATCACTCCAAACTGTGTGTGGCAACCCAAATCGGGGCAAATATTCTTTAACAAGCACTTTAACTGTACTTAAAGCAGTATTATCTTTTAATGGAAATGCTTCTACCCATTTGCTGAACATACAGACTATTACTAATACCTATATCTTTCCTTGGGGGCAATTCAATTAAGTCCATTTATAGGGCTTCAAAGGGGAACTCTGGAGAACTAAAATGTGTCACGACCTTATCCCCACCGTATGGTAACGGGTCTCTAAGGACCCTATTTGGCCCCCCTCGGATCCCCCGGAGCCAGTCCTGGTGCTGTTGGCATCGTAGGCACACGCTAGGACGGAGCTTCCAGGGGCAAAGGACAAGCATGGCCGCCCCATGAGGACTAATGGGGAACTGCAACTAGCGGTCTAGCATCCAGGGTGGGGCCCGCCCCGAAGGCACCTGGGATACCTGCTGGCTATTTAAACCATGCCCGATGAGAGGCACGTGCTTTGAGTTATTCTGCTCTTGCAGCGTGACGTTCACCGGGTCCTGCTCAGCGTCCTGCCTGCACGGGCGAGAGAAGACAAGAACCATCGACATCCTTACCTGCCCAGCGGCATCCTCCATCAACCGAAGTCGTTCAGCATCCAGGGTCTTCCTCCGGCATCATTTCTGGAGAGTAGAGCGTGAACAAGACATCGAGTAAGCTACTTACCTGTCCACCTGAAAGGCCATCGTCTTCTGTACATCCTCCGTCGGCTTCTGTTCCGGTGGGCCCATTCCTCCGAGAATTTCTTCATGACCTGCAAGACAAACAATAGCACTGGTTAACCAATTGCAAGGACGCTCGCAGCACCGCTTGGTGCATCCATTTTACCTCCTCGAACACAGCTCCAGCATCCATCCTTTGCCTTCGACATCTGCAAGAAAAAGGGAGAAGGTTATTTTGGTGCCTTAACCAATACAGACATTGCTCTTATTGATATTACTCTCATCTTAAAGACTTACCTTGAAAGTGGAGTCGCAGCTGGCCTGGACTCCGGCCCACGCAAGTGAAGAAACTCAGCTGAACGGTGCCATTAACAACGCAGCCCTGCCCAGCGCGGTAGGATGGAGAGCGCATCCTTATAGAAAGCAAGGTGAGAGACGTCCCTCGGGGAGCCATAAGAGGAACCCGGGAGGTGGGTCGCAAGGGAAGGAATTGCAGTTAAGCTTCACATCCTGTCTTCCAGAGCTGATCCTCGACAGTACGAACTTCAGTGAAGGTGTGGAGCCTCAGAGAGTGTTCCGGCCAGTCGAGGGGAGTCCCTGTGGCTACAAGGTGAGTGTTACAAATGTCCTTTTTGTGCACCTTCTCCTTTGCTAATATTATGAACAGCACAAACATGACAGTTTCTATAATACGCAATTGATGTAGTTAGCAAACTAAACATACCATCTGCTGCTACATGAGATGGACCATGGGCATGAGACAACATTAGGGGTATATATTTGTTTTGTCAACTTCCACCTGTGCTCATCCCGTGGGTCCACCCAACATCCATCTGTGCATGCCTAATGTAATTTCCAATTCTCAAGCTCTTGCTCAGTGGCTTCAGCCTGAATGGTTTGCATTGTTTCAAGGCCATTATCAAATATTATATTTTCTGGCTGCATAATGTGTGTTATATACATAGGTGATACAGGAGACTGTGCAGTTGCTTTTGCAATTTGGTCAGCAAAAGCATTACCTTTCCATATATTATTTATAATGGCCTTATGAGCGTTACATTTAATGACGGACAATTTCTTTGGCAGGGTCAGTGCATACAGTAAATTTGAAATCAATGTACCATGCTGTTTTTTTGTCCTATGTGAAGTTAAAAACCCTCTGTCAGCCCATAAGTTGTGAGCTACTCTACCGGCTATCAGTAAAAATATTAACTACAAGGCTGTAGCTTATCTCACAAGCTTTGATACGAGCAATCATTTCAGCTGCCTGTGCTGAGTGCTGAAATATCCTACAAACCTCAACAATAGTTTTCAATGTTGTAATAGCATATGCTTCCGTAGTAGTACCGTTTCTCAATTTAAAACATGACCCATTGACAAATAATGTACTATTAGGGTTATCAAGTGGAGTAGCCACCACATTGACACATCCCTTCATTTCATTATTTGTTAATAATATGCAGTCATGCATTACTGTCACACTTTGCCTGGAATCTCTCCTGTTTATCTTTTGAAGTCTTGGTCTGGGGTTTTTCCTTCTTCTGGACAGCTCGGGTTTTGTAAAGACACGGTCGCGTGTCCTCCGTCACCAGCGTGCAGGTGAATTCCGACTGTGGTGAGTATGCGTTCAACTCCAGGAAGGATGAGGAAGAATTCCCAGAGTCCCGGGAGGAGGGAAGCCAGGAAGGAACCAGGACACGTACCAAAGGCGGTAAAAGAGTAAGTGCTATGGGCGGCAAGGCCCGGGGAGGAGGAGCGCTAGTAAATAAGCGAAGGGAGTACCTGGAAGTGAGAAGGCGCTGTTAAGCACAAGGGGAAAGGTACGACCACACTTGCCAAAGTTCGGAAAGTTAGCGTTGAGACGCGCAGCGCCGCCGGGGCATGTCTCTTTTCAAGGAACTGGCGAACTCCTGGAAACACAAGAGTGGTAGCGGTGTACTAGCGTCGGCCATGTTGGACTCACTTTGGAAGGAATGTAGCAGTGTCTTATGGACCACGTAGTCCAAAAGGGACTGAAAAGTCGTATCATGACAGCATGCCCCCTCTTAAACTGCGTTCCTCCTGGTTTGCCCAGATGGGTTAAGTGGAATCGTCGTAGCAAGCGAGGGACACTCATATTGGACATTGGTTCCCAAGTACGTTCGCTGGGTGGATATCCATTCCATTCCACCAAATATTGCAGACGACCCCTTCTATATCTGGAGTCACAAATTCTCGAAACTTCAAATTCAACTTGTTAATTGAGTATGGGGGTAGGTCGAGGAGTGGTCCCAGTGGTTTGTGAATAAGGTTTCAGCAAGGATGTATGAAAAATAGGATGGATCCTTTTCCACGAGTCTGGTAATTGTAGTCTGAGGGCTACAGGGTTGATGATTTCTTTTATTGAAAAAGGCCCATAGAAATGTGGAGCCAACTTGTTGGGCCTTAAATGTCAAGGTAAGAGTCTGGAAGAAAGCCAGACCTTATCGCCGATGGCATATTTTGGGCAGGTCTTCTCCTGGTATCAGCATATCGTTTGACATCCATCCTGGCCTTTTCCAAATGTCCCTTCACATCCTTGTGTACTGTGACCAAATGCTCTGTCCAGGAATCGACTGATGGAACCAGGGTGGAGTGAGGCAGAACTGTAGGATAAGACAGATGGATGAAATCCTTGGGAACAAAAGAACGGACTGGTCTTAATGGCAGTATGGTCAGAGTTATTGTAAGCAAATTCAGCCACCAGGATCAAGTCGACCAATCGTCCTGTACCTTGGAGGCGAAACATTGCAGGTATTGTTCGAGTGTTTGGTTGACTCGTTCTGTAATTCCATTGATTTGAGGATGATACCCTGAAGACAAGGCACGTTGAATGCCCAACATTTTGCATAAGTACTTCCAGAATTGTGAGATGTACTGATGGCCCGGTCAGAAATGATTTTAGAAGGGAGGCCATGAAGTCTGAAGATATGGCTTATGAAAATTCCTGCCATTTCTTGTGCTGATGGTAGCCTTTCAAGGGAGTGAAATGGGCCATATGGGAGAACAGGTTGATGGTAACCATTATAGTCATGAAGCCCTTGGATGGAGGTAGCTCTACGATAAAGTCGGTGGCTATAATATCCCAAGGTCGGTCCGGTAAGGCAGGTTGGTACAGAAGGCCTGCTGCTTTTTTATTGTCACACTTATTCTGACTACAGACAGCCCAGGCTTGGATGTATATTTTTATATAAGAGTTGCTGAAATGCCCGATGTCCTGAATGGAAGGTATCAGGACAGAGGTTTATTATCTTCGATCTCAGTTCTTGTGTAGGTACCACTAGGTGCTTGTCCTTGAAAAGGTAACGGTCTTTAGCCGAGAGTGCCCATCTGTTTGTCTTAAGGTATTCCTTCCAAAGATCCGACAGTGGAGTTTCTGAACGGATATTATCCAATAAGGAATTGGCCTGGGCAATAAAGAAGGAATCAGGAAACATCTTTGGAAGGGCAGAGGTTTCTTCAGGTTCATAGTCAGGCTGTCTGGACAGAGCGTCCTCCTGTTGGTTACTCCTGCAACATGGTGTATCTGAAACTGGTATTGAGCAAAAAAGAAGGCCCAGCGAGCCTGACGACTGTTCCTGCACTCCAATGACTGTAGGACCTGTAAATTCCGATGATCAGTCCAGACTTCACTCGGATATTTGGCACCCAAGAGCAGATGACGCCATTCGGTAAAAGCCTGACGAATGGCAAGTAATTCCTTCTCCAACACAGAGTAATGTGTTTCACTGGGATTTAGAGTACGAGCCAGATAAGCTATGGGATGTTCTTTATTATATTCCGATTCCTGTTTTAATACAGCCCCTATGGCATAATCTGAGGCATCGGTTTCCACCAGGAAGGGTTTGTCAATGTCAGGTTGAGCCAAGATAGGTCCTTGAGTAAACCTTTGTTTTAACTTGTGAAAGGTGGATTCTTGGTCTTTACCCCAGTTGAAAGGAACGTTTTTCTTCAGTAATGCAACTATGGGCTGTACAATAGCAGAAAAGGTAAGAATTAATTTCCGATAAAAGTTTGCAAGCTCCAGGAAGGATTGTATTTATTTCACTGATGTGGGAGTAGGCCACGAGAGTATTGAGTCGACCTTGGCAGGATCCATTTCTATTCCTTGAGGACCTAGGACAAATGCCAGATAACGAACAGTAGGAACATGAAAAATGCATTTCTCCAGTTTGGCTAGTAGATTATTCTCTCGTAAACGTTGCAAGACCAGAGACACATGTTCTTGATGTAGTGTGAGATTCTTGGAATAGACCAGGATGTCGTCCAGATAGATGATAACAAAGAGGAACAGCATGTCTGCGAATACTCTATCCATGAAACATTGAAAGACTGCTGGAGCGTTGGATAATCCGAATGGCATCACTAAGTACTTGAAATGGCCGAAAGGTGTCCTGAAGACATTTTTCCACTCGTTGCCTTCTCTTATTCGAATCAGATGGTATGCGCCCCGAAGATCAAGTTTGGGAAAAATAACAGCTCCGCGGACTGCTTCCAGTATGTCTGAGATGAGTGGCAACGGATAACGATCCTTTTGAGTATATTGGTTGAGACCCCGGTAATCCAGGCAAGGTCAAAGTTCCTTGGTATCTTTCTTGGGAAAAAAAAATAAGGACGCCCCTGCAGGGGACTTAGATGGGCGAATGGTGCCGTTGGAGAGATTAGTGACAAAGTATTCACATAGGACTCTCTTCTCAGGTTCCGAAAGTATGAACATCCTTCGGAATGGTATGACTACAGAGCCGTCGGTTTCAATGGCACAGTCTTTAGGTCAGTGGGGAGGTAAGGTGTAATGATGACGCGGGACGGTAAGGTTTATATTCTGAATTGACTTTGATACGGCGGGCCCGCCGAAACATCTACTCCTCCAGCTGCCTCCAGTAACTACTACTGCCGTCTCGCGACTTATGCTCATTCGCATCTTACGAGCAGGCAGAAGCTCACGCGACGGCACGAGCCAAACAAGCTCTTACAATTCTCTACATATCTTCCCCCTTAGGAGGACATGTTTTTACAAACATTTTATATTGTAAAACTCTATCATAAAACAAAAATAATTTCGGCAAAACAAAATCAACAGAACTAGAAATATTTTAAAAATGAATTAAAATGGTTGTGTTTAAATCATTTAACAAATCACAAAATAATTTACTCACGAAAAATAATCTTTCATCCCTGCTGGTTTAAACTTCAGTCTACAAGTGGTACCGCATTTATTCACACCACTCATATCTCCACTCACACCTCCTTTCTCAAATGATTTCCCATCATCTTGGACAGTTTCTCCCATATTATAAGCCTTCGCAATTTTTCCTTTTGACCATACTTGTCCTGCTTCCAAAATTACCACTGACTTCCTGACCGCTGATATCCTCTTAGGACCCAAATATTTACTTTCACAAACTTATTCACCAATCTATGATTCTTTACATACACATAATCCCCCACCTTCCACTCACGTTCTTTCACTTTTTCACGAGCATTGAAGCCCTCTGTATTTTTTTCTTGTCCAGCCTTTATAAGTCTCATTATTTGCTCTCTATCCACTTGAACCACTTTGGCAGTCCCCAACCACCCCAGACACAATTTGGTGCCCGGTTCCCTACTCTTCAACGACACAAAGGGTGACACTCCTGTTACCGAATGTGGAGTGGTCACATAACTCCACGTCATCAAATTCAAAACTTCCCTCCATGGTTGCCCCCCTCTCATGGCTAACTGAAGACCTTCCTTCAACCATCGGTTGACCCTCTCCACAAGACCATTCGCCCTTGGGTGATACAACGCTGTTTTGATGTGCCTTATACCATAACTACTTAGGAACCTCTTCATAGATTCCGACACACATTGAACCCCATTGTCTGAAACTAGTTCCATTGGCACCCCTTCCCTGAAAAACACTTTTTCCAAGAATGCTATCAACTCTCTAGCTGTAAATTCTTTAACTGCCTCCCATTCAACCCATTTAGAGTGAAAGTCAATTAGTACAAATAAAAACCTCAGACCTCCTCCCAAACCTTTTAATGGACCTATAATATCTACTGCAACTTTGGACCAAGGCTGAGTAGGAACAGGATTCGAAATCATGGGAGTTTCACACACAACTTTAGTCTTGTCACTGGTCTGGCAAATCATACAGGGCCTCATTCCGGGTTTGGAGCTAACCATGGAGTAATTAGCTCCATGGTTGCCTCTGAAACCGTCCCAAATCCGGCATGGTGAATGGAGTAATTACCGGTCCATTCCAGGGTTGAAGGGACCGGTAATTCCCCATTTACCTTTTGCCCTTCCCCATTCCCATTTCTGCCCCATAGGGCTCAATGGGAATGGGGAAGGAGGTAATTACGGCACCATAAATTACGGTACCGTAATTACCTCCGAGGTACCTTTGTGGGTCCCGTACTTCCCTGAAACCCTCCAACTGTCAAGGCGACAGCTGCCCTGCACAAGTCATTAAGGACGTAGCCAGAGACTTAGCACACTTCATAGCTAAGCTAATTAACGCATCCTTTAGAACTAGCACGGTACCCACTAACCTCAAAGAATCTTGGGTACTGCCCCTCCTTAAAAAACAGACCCTTGACCCCGCCATCCCTACTAATTGCAGGCCCATGACGACGGTACCATTTCTCCTTAAAATTATTGACAGAGTAGCCTACCTCCAGATACAAAACTATCTAGAGATGAACCAATTACTAGGATCGCACCAATCTGGTTTCAGACCACTACACGGCACTGAAACGGCCCTAATTGACCTTAAGACTCAAATCGACGAGTTGAAGGATAAAGGCAACACAGCTATGCTCCTCCTCCTTGACTTATCGGCGGCCTTTGACTTGGTGGACCATGCAGTGTTATGCAACCACTTAGCGTCTGCCACCTTCTTCTCAAGTGAAGCGATAGCTTGGGTACAATCCTTCCTGGCTAACCGGACGATGAGAGTGTTCTCCCCTTTAGCCTCTGTGGACCCAATACATATCACCTGTGGTGTCCCACAAGGTTCATGTGTCTCCCCCACAATGTATAATATCTTCACTAAGCCACTCTTCGACAAACTTGACAGACTGGGGATAACATACACTAACTATGCGGACGATACTCAGATCCTCATACCACTTTCTGGCAACTTCGTCGAAGATACAGCTTTAGTAAATAAGATTTATCTCCTCATTCAGGCATGGATGGCCTCACACAGCCTCTGCATGAATGACGACAAAACAGAGATACTGATCTTGGGCTCCGACTCCAACCTCAAAAAACTCAGTCCCAATTACCGTGCCTTCAAAATTGATGGCAATTTAATCAAAGTGGCAACTGAGGTAAACACTCTGGGTTTCTACCTCGACGCTACACTTTCTCTCAAAAAACAAACTAATGCCCTCGCATCCTCGACAGCCTACACATGCAAATTAATCAGGGCTTGCAGCCCCTACCTCTCCAAATCCAACTGCATAACACTTGCCAACGCCCTAGTAATGTCTAAATTAGACTACTGCAACGCCCTCTACTCGGGGGCCAGCAAGTCTATCATAAAAAAAATGCAAACACTACAAAATAATGCCCTTAGAGCAGCTCTGGATATACCTCACAGAGCACACATTTCCAATACTAGGAAAGAGCATCACTGGCTAAAAACAGAGTCTCCTCAAAACGCTATCCCTCACTCAAAAAGGACTGAACAATAACGCCCCACCATACATTTCAGATAAACTACATAGAAAATCGTTCACATACCACACGAGAGCAGCCAACCACCTCTTGCTTGAAATTCCTAAATTTAAATTTAAAAAAACGGGCGGAGCCAGTTTCCCTGTAAAAACTGCTTGCGCATGGAATGCCCTCCCCTCTGCACTGAGAGCTAATCTTCCATACTCGAGCTTTAGACGCCACGTAAAAAAGTGGCTCTGGTCCAACGCCAACTAACTAACTCTCTCGGCCTGTATTCACCATGGCTACCTACGGTGAATAACCACTATGTCATTCCTGATCCCTGACCTGACTTCCTCGTGGTATAGGAACCCCCTTTCCTCCTGTACCCTTTATACATGCTTGCTAAATTGTTAATAACATTTGTACTGTATCCTCTGTATGCACTATTGTATGTAACTAAGCTTAAGTATTCTTGTAACTGCTGCGCCCGGCTACCCCTGGGTTTTGGTGTGCATTATCAAATAATAAACTAAACTAAACTAAACTTAACTCCTGCTAAAAGCAGGAGGTAAGGAAGGACCCGCAAAGGGAACTCAGAATACAGAGGTAAGGGATTACCGGCATCGGCACCCTTACCGGTGCCTGTAATCCCTTACCTCCAACCTCGTAATGACCCTCACAGTCTTTTACCCACTTCTCAGTCATTTTATCAATCCGTGGCCACCAATAATTCTGTCGAAGTTTTCTTTTTATGGCTCCCTCTCCCGGGTGACCCTCATGAGCAAGTTCAAGTAGCCCTGACCTGACCGACTCCGGAGGAACAATGCACCTCCCTCTTCTGAGTTTACCTTCAAAAATATTTAACTCTTCCTTGAGCTCCCACCACACATCAAAATTCCTTTCCAAATTACTCTTTTGGGGCCATCCCTTCACTGTCCACTCTTTGATCAACTTAAGTTCTTGATCAGATTCTTCTCCCTGCAACCATATTTCCTGACTAACCGCTTCCTTTACCTCTGCCACTACTGACTCTTCCATTCTACCATCATCAACCTCAACTTCAGTGTCCTCAATCGGCAACCTGGATAGGCAATCTGCTACTATATTCCTTTTTCCTGGAAGAAAGCTCACTTCAAAGTCATATGTACGTAATCTTAGACCCCATCGACTTATCCTGGGTGAACCTAAAGCCCACCTCCCACTTTCAAATATTTGCACTAACGGTTTGTGGTCTGACCTAACAACAAATTGTCTGCCCCACAAAAAATACTTAAAGTGCTTAATGGCCCAGTACATAGCTAAGGTCTCTCTTTCAATGACCGAAAATTTCGACTCCGCTCCCCTCAATGCCCTTGAAGCAAATGCAATGACCCTTTCCTTCTTATCTTTGTCATACTGTATTAATGTATCTCCAAGTCCCAGTATACTTGCGTCTACTACTAACACTGTCTTATCATATGTATCAAACCTTCCAATTGAAGGAGCTTCACTTATTCCTTTTGTAATGCTTTCAAATGCTGCATCACATTCTGAAGACCATTCAAACTTGGCACCTTTTTTGAGTGTCATTCTTATAGGAGTTGAAAGCATGGCAAAATCCTTGACAAATCTATGATAATATTCAGCCAGCCCCAAAAAGGATCTCACTTGATCTTTGTTAGATGGTACTGGTGCATTCTTCACTGCCTCCACTAAACTTTTCTTTGGTTTCACTCCAGACTCATCAATTTCATGGCCAAGATATTCCACTTTCTGAACAGAAATCTTGCACTTATCTCGCTTCACTGTCAAACCAGCTTCCAACAGTTTACTCAATACATTGGATAAAATCACATCATGCTCAGCAGCACTACTTGCATACACAAGGACATCATCTTGAAACACTATAACATTCTTTATCCCCTCTAAAACAGTGTCCACCACTCCCTGAAACACCGATGCCTCCGAGGAAAGCCCAAATGGCATTCTGCAATACCTGAAAGTACCAAACGGTGTTATGAATGCAGTTAGATGTTGATAATCTTTTTTAAAGGAATATGATGATATGCTTGAGAAAGGTCTATCACAGAAAATACTCTTGCACCTCTGAGAGTAGACAAAGTTTCCCCAATTATCGGCAAAGGATGCCTGTCCACAAGAATGTTCCTATTTACGTGTCTCGTGTCCACACAAAGGGCCTGATCACGACCTCGGCGGTAACCCTTAAATCCGGCGGTAGCGCTATTACTGCCGGATTTAAGGGTCTGCCGAATCAGGGCTTTGGCGGATTTCGCCCCAGCTCTTGGCTGGGGGGAAATCCGCCGAAAATTCGCGCTATTACCGCCAGCGGGAAATCCGCCGGCGGTAAGAGCGCAAATTTTCCCCATTGAGCCCAATGGGGAATGGGGCATTCCCGAATGGGCTCAATGGGGGATGGGGACTTCCAAGTCCGCCCAACTTGTGATCCCGCGCTATTAGCGCCGGGGTCTATGGCAGTCGCGCTAATAGCCCCCGCGCTAATAGCGTTAGCGTTACCGCCGAGGTCGTGATCAGGCCCAAAGTCTTATCTGCCCATTTGGTTTTGCAGCTACTACAATAGGGGATAACCATTCTGAGCTCTCACATTGCTCTATGATTCCCTTCTGCATCAGAGACTCGATTTCCAATTTAAGTTTCTCTCTCAACTCGTGAGGTATTGGTCTCACTTTGTGCACCTTTGGTATTGCTCCTGGTTTCAGACGTATTTCATGTTGAAATCCTTTGAGCATCCCTAAATCTTCCTGGAATACTTTTGTAAAATCTTTTTCCCACTTGTCCTTTACTTCTGCTACCGTAACTGGCTCCTCTGCATTCGCTTGAATTCGAATGCCTAATTTCCGTTGCTCACCCCAACCTAAAAGAGCAGAACCTTCTTGTGTTACATATACATCTGATTTGCAACTTCTCCCTTTATACTTAATTGCCGCTTGGAACTTTCCGAACACCTCAATCTTTGCGTTACCATAACCATATGGTTCAATGCTGTGTTCCTTCAAATCAGCCAGTCTTCCTTGTAAACAACTTTCATAAGTTTTTTTGGATACTAAACTCCAAGGTGAGCAACTATCAACTTTTAGGGTAACTACTCTTCCATTTATCAAAAACACATCTGTCGGAGAACTTCCTCTATTGGAAATTTCTGCAATCTCCAATACATGTTTGGCCTGTACATTCTGGATTGTGCAAGCTCTGTCTTCTTGTTCAGGAATTCTCCCTCCAAATTCAATGTTCTGCACTTGACCTGCCTCTTGACAAACTCTTGCGAAGTGTCCTCTCTTTTTGCATTTTAAGCAGGAAATGTTTCTCGTCGGACAGAATGTGCTTGTTGAAATATGTCGATTGCTGCCACACTTATAGCACTTGACTTCCTTGCTCATATTCAACCTTCTAATACCTTTCACAGCCGCCACTTCTCCTTCTTGCTTGTCCCCTTTCATAGTGGACATGTACTTGTGCGTCTGTTCCATGCCTCTGGGCCGTTTCCACTGCCACTTCTAGAGACACATCTTTAGTTAGGGGCCTTTCTTGAATCTTCATGTTGTTAGTACAACGTACTAACTGGTCTCGTATTAGGGAATCCGTCAACTGACCAAATTCACACGTGTGGCTCAAAGATCTTAGTGCTGCTATGAAATTCTCTACTGGTTCAGTGGGGTCTTGGATTCTCTGGAAAAACTTATGTCTCTCAAAAGTTATGTTATTTTTTGCCTCGAAATGGATTTCAAGCTTCATCTCCACCAGGGCATACTGATCCACCTCTCCCTGGCCTTCTTGTGGAGGTTGGGGTAAACCATTGTAAACACTGCGACCTTCTGTGCCCAGATTGTGTAGAAGTATTGCCTCTTTTCTAGCCGCAGCAAACTTGTCACCACCAATTGCTATTAGATAGGTATCAAAAAGCTTCTTCCATCTGTCCCACCTTATTGGCGGGATGCCTGGTTCCATCAAGAAAGGTGGAGGCGGGGCCATACTAGCTGCAGCCATTATTCCGTGTTCTGATGTCAGCCACTACAATAGTTTAGTTTTCAAAACACCTTCTCTTTTTATCTGATCTGTTCATGTGCACTTTCCATATAAGGTCACTAATTGTCCTTGTGCAAACACTTCTCACACTTCACTTCTGTATTTATAGTGTGCAGCTTTACATTTGTCCAGTAGTACAGGTCTCTCCCTTTTTTTTTTCTTTCTTTAATTCGTGAGAAGTTGTGCTTGTTTCTCAGTTATCTATGCAGCTGGAGCGTTTATATAACGTTCAAACCACGGGGCGGTTGGGCTTGTTTTATCACGATCTGTAGGCGTGCCGAGGGAATGTGCGTCCGTGGTGACTTTGCTTAGAACAGCATCCGAAGCAAAGAACCGCCACTGTCTTCAGGCAAACTCCTCCCCACGTCCCCTGTGCCCCTCCTCACCTGGAAGCGCACTTTCTGATGGGGATTGGGGCCGGTGTGCATTCACTGTGCTCCGCGTGCCTCAGTGAGGAACTGGCGAACTCCTGGAAACACTAGAGCGGTAGCGGTGCAATAGCGTCGGCCATGTTGGACTCACTTTGGAAGGAATGTAGCAGTGTCTTATGGACCATGTAGTCCAAAAGGGACTGAAACGTTGTATCATGACAATTACTTTCAATTCATCCGATGGGAGGGGTAGCAAGGTGGCAGGATTTAGAGTATTCAAATGCTGTATGTTAATGTTTGGAGCGAGTAACGCCAGCTCATATTTTGTTAACCTGGCATTTGTCAGGTGCTGTGTTCTTTTTTTATTCAATAAAATATCAATTGCACGTGGCACAGACAATGTAACATGGTGTCTCAATATTATGGCATAGGCCTGCTTCATAGAAATAGCTGCAGTCGCTACAACTCGTAAACAATTTGGAAGTGCTTTTGCCACTGGATCCAATTTATAAGAAAAATATGCACACAGTCTGTTTTTACCTCCTTGCTGTTGAGTTAGTACATATAATGCACAGCCTTGCTTTTGATGCACAAACAATGTAAAAGGTTTATTATAATCAGGGGTGCCCAAAGCAGATGAGTTACATAATGCCAGATTTTAAAACATCAAAACTTTCTTGCTGAGCAGCAGTCCATGGCAAGGGAACTGGAGTGCTGCTCAGTGTTAGTCTTAGCAATGGCTTTGATATAGGCTAAACATTGGGAAAATCCTCTATCATCCTTCTGTGTGATAGGAATAGGTATTTTCATTATAGCTTCTGTGCACTGAAGGTGTAACCTACGCTCTCCTTTTGACAATAGATGCCCAAATAGGTGACATGAGTTTTGCAAAACTGCAGTTTCTTTAAAGACACTTTATGTCCCAGTGGTGCTAGAAATTGTAATAACTGCACAGTGCAATCTATGCATTGCTCTTGGGTGTCTGCAGCTATCAACAAATCATCCACCTATTGGGGCAGTATGGTATTTGCATTCAATAGAAAGCTGTGTTTTTAATGCCTGGCTGTAAATGCTTGGACTGTCAGTGTAACCCTGGGAGGCCCTTTGAAAAGTGTAGGACCACCCTTCCATATTAAAGGCAAATCGATACTGACTGTCTTCATGGATCGGAATGCTAAAGAAAGCCTTTTCAAGGTCTTTAACAGTGAAATACTGAGCTGAAGGTGTTATTGTAAACAAGAAAGTCACATCTGGCACCACTGGAGACTTTGGTTCTACAGTTTTATTTATTGCTCAAATATCAATAATAGTCTCCATTGTGCTGGAACTCAAGGCTTCCCATCAATTCATTTTTGTACTTTTCAATTCCTTCTAACCCTTCCTTGGGTGTTTTATACTGAGGAATTTGTGGAAATACTGCACCTGGCTTAACCCATATTTTCACTGGGACAACTATCATGAATCCTACATCATCGGATCCCATAGCCCATATCACAGGGTCAATTCCCTTAAGTTCAGGTGGCACTTCATTAGTAACAGTGACAAAACATTTTGAAAAAGACTCAGCGTTACATGTTAGGTACACTCCATCAGATGTTTCAGCAAATCCATTCCCAACCAGATTAAAGCACATTTATCAGTGCTAAGAAGCTGAGTCATGCAAGACATAGGACCTATACTGAACTGTACAGGTTCCTGTTCCATCTTTCTATGCAGGGTTGCTAACATCGTTATTGCCTCTGTCAGGGTTCCATTTTCTCCATCATGAACTGGTATAAATGTACAGCAGGACAGCCCGGACTTGGCACCAATGCCTCCTTCCATTGTTATTAGGTCCAGAACTTACCTGTTCTGGAGGCTCATCAGTCGGATGGTTCTCAATTCTTCCTTGATTGCACTGAATTCTTTTATTGTTACATTGATTGGCTGCAGCAATTCCCACCTAGTGATTTGTAACCACTTGGCATTTACTACTGCTTGGAGTCCTGTTGTGAATATGGATGTCATTATCATGGCAGTCTTACTGAATAATTTGAATTCATTAGGAATGTCTGTTACGCTCACCAGGCTCCCACAGAGGCGTAGATCGGAACTGGACAGTTGCAGTCTCCACCAATGTGATGCGTAGGGCTGAGATGACAGACTGGACTGGCCCACCTAGTTTCGTTTGCTTGGCCCGTAGGAATATTCTTCTGCAAATGGAGAAAGGGAATTAACCACGCGTGGAGTTGAGCGTAAATCCACCCACCCCCGCTGTTCTCCCCACAGATCACCTTTGATGTCCCCTCTTATAGTCTCACCTGATGGTTTGAAAAGATGAGCTCTCCATCCTGCATTGAGCACAGGGGCGCGTTGATAACCAGTTGCTTCACTGGCTCGGAGGAATTGGTGAGTTCCAGAACAATATTGACTCTGAGATTCCCGGCAAGACGCCGTAAGTATAAAGTTCGTAAGAGTTCAAATGCCGGACCTTCAGTCTTGTCCGATTCCTTGCAGGTTGCAGCTTGACCCTAATGAAGAGTTCCTCATGGCAACCGGTAGTGTTCTGGTAAGGATTTGTATTTTCCAACACAGTTCGATAAAATAATGTCAATATGTAACCTGTTGCTTTCTCCCTTATTCAGGCGCTGAGAGAAAGTATGAAGTCTCGGGGAATAATACCTCCGGTGGTAAAATCAGGTAAGTCTATTGTGGTGAGGAGGGTTCCCCTTGTTAGTCCATTTGTTTCACCTTGCTGTAATTTTGTTTCCCCTTAGGGGCCGGGGTGCGGCGAAGATGCAGTGGAAGCAGTGCCGACCCGTGAAGAGGAATAGTACCCCCAGTGGTAAAATCAGGTAAGTCTATGGGGGTCACTAATATTCCTCTGTGTATTCCCTTGGCTCACCTTGCTGTTCTTGTCTTCTCCTTAGGTGCCAGAGTGTGGCAGGAACATGCAGGAGGATGCAGTGGAATGTGAAGATGCTGCGAAGGCCGGTGAGTTCAGCGCGGTGCTGCAGCAGGCGAGGCGACGCGCATAAATAGCTTCTTTCTTCCAGCTCGAAGGCGCAATGGATCGGGAATTCAGCTAAGGATCAAAGGTATTGCTCTTGTTCTAACCTTTTCTCCTTCTTTCTCCCTTTTTCTAGGAGCTCCAAACTCGAGGCGGGCATGGCAGAAGGCTGGATGCAGACTTGCAGGCACGGTGAGCATCACGCTGCTGGATGCAGAATAACGAGAAGCGTGTGCTGCTCTTCGGGCGTTGTTTAAATAGCCTCCAAATTAGTTCCAGATAAGTATTCCTCCTCAGCCCCACCCGAGTAAAAAAATATCCCCAAGTAAAGTAGACCCTTCCAAGCCTCTTTTGGCTTGGAGCTCTTGCAGCATGGTCTGCATCAGGTAAGTTTGAAGCATGGTCTGCATCAGGTAAGTTTTAATCTATGAGCCTGGCGCCTATGGTGCCAGGACTGACTCTCCATATGAGCCTGGCACCATAGGCGCCAGGACTGGACCCAAATAGCCCCTAGTAGGGGTTGTTGGGCTTGCTTAGGATAACTTGATGCCTGCTTCCGGGGTTGCTGGACTTGGTCTGGGTCCCCGGGGGTAGGCATCATGACAGCACTCCCCCCAAGGCCCCTCCTAAAGTCGTTCTTCCCTGTGGTTTTGGTTTGTCTGGGAAATTTCGGTGGAATTTTTTCACCAATCGGGGTGCATGAACATGGTCACTAGGTTCCCATGACCTTTCCTGTGGTCCGTAACCTTTCCAGTCGATTAAATAAAAGAGCTTTGACTTTATCAGCTTGGAGTACAGGATGTTCTTAACTTCAAATTCGGGTTCTCCGTCTACAAGGATAGGGTCTGGTGGCTTGGTTAGTCTTGTCCCTGCTTGCACTGGCTTCAAAGGTGACACATGAAAGACGGGGTGAATTTGCATATTAGCAGGTAAGTCCAACTTGACAGCCACCGGGTTGCTAATGGCCTTAATAGAGTAAGGTCCCAAATATCTGGGGTTAAAAGTCTGCGTTCCCTTTAGAGGTATATGTTTTGTGGCTAACCATACTTGGTCCCCTATCTGGTATTGTGGAGTATCACTTCTATGCCGATCAGCATCTTTCTTGTATTTTTCTTTCGCCTGTTTTAAATGTGTAGTTGCTTCCTTAAAGGCTTGTGTAATCGTAGCGTGCAGATGGTCCACTGCGGGCATTTCTAAGTGTTGGGGTGAGTCAAGGTCTGTGGTTCGAGGATGGTGCCCATATAAAGGATAAAAGGGGCTTTGTCCAGTTCCAGAGTGTACTGAATTATTGTATGCATATTCGGCGATCCAAAGAATGTCTTTCCAATTACTCTCAGTCTGATGTAACATACAACGTAGGTATTGTTCGAGAGTCTGGTTGGTCCTCTCCGTTTGACCATCGGTCTGGGGGTGGTGACTGGTCGATAACCTCACATCGATTTGCGCCAATTGACAGCATTTTTTCCAAAAATGTGAAATGAATTCACTGTCCCGGTCAGAGACCAATATGGACGGAAATCCGTGTATAAGAAAATGATTTCGAGGAACTCCTCGGCCGGGATTGAAGCTGAAGTTAATCCCTTTAAAGGAATAAAGTGGGCCATCTTGGAAAAAAGATCCACAATAACTAGAATGGTGTTAAATCCATTGCATGGGGGTAGATCAGTAATACAGTCTAACGATAAGGTGTGCCATGGTGTAGGCGGAATGTCTAAAGGTTGTAAGAGTCCAGCTGGTTTTTTCTTTTGACTTTTGTTTTGGGCGCAAATGCCACAAGACATCACAAATGATTTAATATCCTTTCGACAGGTGGGCCACCAGAATTGTTTTTTAATTTTAGCTTCAGTTTTTGCAATACCTGGGTGCCCCTCCATTAGGGTATCATGATAACGGGAAATGACTAGCTCTTGTAGTTCCTTGTGTGGCAGAAAGAGCCGCCCTTGGTAATAAGGCAGATCATTGGTGACAGAGTAGTCCGGGCCTTTTTTTACCCAGTCCTGCAGGGCTGTAGGATGAAAGAGTTGCTGGATCTTTACCTGAATGTCCTCTAGTGTCTGTAGAGTAGTCATGCCAAGAATTCTTTGTTCGGAAATTATAGGTACTGGTTCTGGGTTCACTTCTGCCTCTCCCATCCCTATTCGGGATAAGGCGTCTGCTTTACCATTCTTACAACCTGGTCGATAGGTTATTACAAAATCGAACTCGGCAAAGAACAATGCCCATCAGAGTTGACGTGACGATTGGGCCTTGGCTGTCTTTAAATACTGTAAGTTCTAGTGATCGGTGATCACAGTAATGGTATTCCTGGCACCGAGAAGATAGTGCCGCCAAGCCTTGAAGGCGGATTTAATGGCTAATAACTCCTTGTCGGTAACCGCATAGTTAAACTCAGGTGCCGAGAACTTTCTGGACCAAAATGCTACTGGATGAAGCTGGCCAGTTTCAAGGTCCTTTTGAGACAGGACAGCTCCCATGGCTAGACTGGATGCATCAGTTTCCACTATGTAAGGAAGTTCAGGGCGCGGGTGCTTTAATACAGGTGCAGACGTGAATTTCACTTTCAGCTTTTGGAAGGCATTTTCTGCTTCTTCAGTCCACATAAAGCATTTATTTTTTCGCAAGAGTGCTGTGATGGGATGTACAACATGTGAAAAATCCGGGATGAATCTGCGGTTGAAATTGGCAAAGCCGAGCATGCTTTGTACTCCTTTAACTGAACTTGGTTATGGTCACTTAAGGATTGCGTCCACCTTTCGTGAGTCCATTCGGACTCCCTTTGGGGTCAGAATAAACCCAAGGAATTCAACTTCTGTGGCATGAAAAACGCATTTTTCCAGTTTTGCATAAAGTTTGTGCTGGCGCAATTTCTCAAGGACTGCTCGGACGTGCTTCACATGGTCAGATTCTGAAGAGGAGTATACTAGAATATCATTGATATATACGACAACACAAACGTCAATGAGTTCACGAAGGCCATCGTTCATGAAGTATTGGAAGGCTGCTGGTGCATTGCACAACCAGAAAGGCATCACCTGGTATTCGAATAACCCATACTTAGTTCGGAAAGCAGTCTTCCATTCGTCACCTTCTTTTGCACGTACCAGATGGTATGCCCGCCGGAGATCTAATTTAGTGTATATACAAGCGTCCTTCACTTGGTCCTGTAGTTCAGGGATCAGAGGCAATGGGTATCGGTTCTTAACAGTTATCTGGTTCAATGCGCGGTAGTCTATGCACGTTCTGAGGTCACCTTCCTTTTTGGGCACGAAGAACAAAGCTGAAGATGCAGGGGATTTAGATGGACGAATAAAGCCATTGGCAAGATACTGGTCTAAGTATTGTCGTAAGTGAAGGTTCTCAGGTTTCGTAAGGGCATAGATTCTGCTACAAGGGGGTTGTGCACTGGGTATGAGATTGATTTGACAGGTGGGCAGTCATAATTTCGAAAAAAAATGTCAACAGACAAAAATGTCGACAAAAAAAGTCGAAAAAAAAATGTCGACTTTCGTTTTTTTTAATTATATATTTATTTTAGGGGTTCGGGAGTTAAAAAAAAGGGAAAAATTAAAAAAAAAATTAAAAAAGGGGGATTGGGGGGGAACCCCCCCATTTAAAAAAAAATGCATTGAAAAAAAAAGTCGAGATTTTTTTTTTCGACATTTTTTTTTCGAAATTTTGACTTTCGACATTTTTGTTGTCGAAATTATCACTATAAACCGATTTGACAATCGTACGATCTGTGAGGAGGTAAGGTGTTTGCCTGTTCTTTTTGGAAGACATCCTGGAATTCTTGGTATTCTGGAGGTAGTTGCATTACTGCTGTGGTTACTGTGGCCAGGCCTGCGTTCTGACTTTTCTTTGGGTAACAGGTTTGTGCACAATCCGGGAAGGTTATTCTCTTCTCTCGCCAATCAATACAAGGATTATGTGTTTCCAACCAAGGTATCCCCAGTATTATTTGGAACTGTGGGGCTTTGATGAGTTCAAACACAATAGTCTCTCGATGCTCATCCTGACCCAATAGTGTCATCTCTGCGGTGGAATGAGTTACAGGCCCAGAGGCAATTTCAGTTCCATCGACTGTGGTGATGACATCTGAGGTGGTTTTTCGGCAGAGAGGCAGATTCATCCTGGAAGCCAATTCATAGTCCACATAGTTTCCTATGGCCCTGCTATCAATGTATGCCCTTACTGCGTGCAAACGCGATGGCTGCCCTGGATCTACGAGGACCATTGGTATGATGAAATGCAAGGTCTGAGTATCCTTCTTCAAGCTCGGCAAGCGGACCTCTACGCTTGTCGGGCGTGGTCGTTTCCCGAGTCTGACTCCATATGGCTTTTATCAGCAGCTCCTACCACCTTCTTGGGTGGTTTTACAGGGCAATTCCATAGAAAATGCCCAGAAGTTGCACAATATAGACACAATTGCATTTGCCGTCTCCTTTCTCTTTCTTTCTGGGTTCAGGATCCTTTAATCCACTTGCCGGTCAAGTGGCACAGCGAGTAGAGCGCCCGCTTTGACACCCGTGCAGAGCCTGTTAACACAGGTTCGAATCCCGGCGGGGCCAAACTCAGCCTTTCATCCTTCCGAGGTCGATAAATGAGCACCACACACCGTGGGTAATAATAAGCAGCGCTCAGATACCTGAGGGTTTGTAGCGCTATATAAAAGCCTAATTATTATTATTATTATTATTTAACCCCTCTGATTTGCATGGGTTCTGAAGCATCTGCTCCTTTGGGGTTAGCATGGGTTTTGACCAACACCCGATTCTCAAACTTGGCTCGATCAGCCTTTCTGTTCTGAAGTCTGTGATCTAACTGGACCACTAAGTCTATATATTCAGCGCAGTCTTGAGGTGGGTTCACGACTTGAGCCAAGACATCCTTAAGTTCTCCTCGAAGCACTCGATGAAATAACGTGATTCGTTTTACCTCAGGCCATCCAGTTTCCACTATCAACCTATTAAAGGTTGCGATGTAGGATAGAAGGTCCTGGTTACCCTGTCGTAGGGACAAAAGTTAATTATCCAGGGCCTGTCCTTGGGAGTGCCGGGCAAATAGTCTTTCCATGCTCATTTGAAAGCCCTGAAAATGTCGAAGAATTGGGTCATCCTGAGTAACTAGTGGAATTGACCAATCAGCTGCACTGCCGCTGAGCTATGTGAATACAAAGGCTACTTTGGCTTGATCGTTTGGGAAGGCTCCAGGTCTGCATAAAAAGTGCAAGTGGCATTCGTTCATAAACACAGCGAACCTTTTGGGATCTCCGGCAAAGCGTTCGGGTGGAGCTAATAGAATATTTCCTGGTAGGTTTATTTGCACAGGGTTATTTGATATCACAGGAGCTGGATTTCCCCCGGAACCTGGTAGGGGTGCTTGTCCAGCCTGGCTTTGCAATAGTTGCCTAGCAAGGTCATCAGTTCGCTCCTTTGACAAAATCAGTTCTCTCCTAAGAGCATTGGTTTCTTGACGGGCGGAATGCACTTCAGCCCTCAGTTCCCCTAGTAATTGGGCCAATTGGTCAGTCTCTGAGGTATCCATAACGGCCGGGTGGGAATTTGTGGGTAGGCTTTGCATTCTGTTACTCTCACCTGGCTCCCACAGAGGCGTCGATCGGAACTGGACAGTTGCGGTCTCCACCAATGTGACGCGTAGGGCCGAGATGACGGACTGGACTGGCCCACCTAGTTTTGTTTGCTTGGCCCGTAGGAATAGTCTTCTGCAAATGGAGAAAGGGAATTAACCACGCGTGGAGTTGAGCGTAAATCCCCCCACCCCTGCTGTTCTCCCCACAGATCACCTTTGATGTCCCCTCTTATAGTCTCACCTGATGGTTTGAAAATATGAGCTCTCCATCCTGCATTGAGCGCAGGGGCGCGTTGATAACCAGTTGCTTCACTGGCTCGGAGGAATTGGTGAGTTCCAGAACAATATTGACTCTGAGATTCCCGGCAAGTCACCGTAAGTATAAAGTTCGTAAGAGTTCAAATGCCTGACTTTCACTCTTGTCCGATTCCTTTCAGGTTGCAACTTGACCCTACTGAAGAGTTCCTCGTGGCAACCGGTAGTGTTCTGGTAAGGATTTGTATTTTCCAACACAGTTCGATAAAATAATGTCAATATGTAATCTGTTGCTTTCTCCCTTATTCAGGTGCTGAGAGAAAGTATGAAGTCTCGGGGAATAATACCTCCGGAGGTAAAATCAGGTAAGTCTATTGTGGTGAGGAGGGTTCCCCTTGTTAGTCCATTTGTTTCACCTTGCTGTCCTTTTGTTTCCCCTTAGGGGCCGGGGTGCGGCGAAGATGCAGTGGAAGCAGTGCCGACCCGTGAAGAGGAATAGTACCCCCGGTGGTAAAATCAGGTAAGTTTATGGGGGGTAACTAATATTCCTCTGTGTATTCCCTTGACTCACCTTGCTGTTCTTGTCTTCTCCTTAGGTGCCGGAGTGCGGCGGGAACATGCAGGAGGATGCAGTAGAATGTGAAGATGCTGCGAAGGCCGGTGAGTTCAGCGCGGCGCTGCAGCAGGCGAGGCGATGCGCATAAATAGCTTCTTTCTTCCAGCTCGAAGGCGCGATAGATCGGGAATTCAGCTAAGGATCAAAGGTATTGCTCTTGTTCTAACATTTTCTCCTTCTTTCTCCCTTTTTCTAGGAGCTCCCAACTCGAGGCGGGCGTGGCAGAAGGCTGGATGCAGACTTGCAGGCACGGTGAGCATTATGCTGCTGGATGCAGAATAACGCGAAGCGTGTGCTGCTCTTCGGGCATGGTTTAAATAGCCTCCAAAGTAGTTCCAGGTAAGTATTCCTCCCCAGCCCCGCCCGAGTAAAAAAATAGTCCCTAAGTAAAGTAGTCCCTTCCAAGCCTCTTTTGGCTTGGAGCTCTTGCAGCATGGTCTGCATCAGGTAAGTTTGCAGCATGGTCTGCATCAGGTAGCCCCTAGCAGGGGTTGTTGGGCTTGCTTAGGATAACTTGATGCCTGCTTCCGGGGTTGCTGGACTTGGTCTGGGTCACCGGGGGTAGGCATCATGACAATGTCTTCATAAGACTTTATTGATTTTGATGAGAAATACTTCTCTCTTTTCAGTCCACGAAGATGAACCAATCTCTTCTTCCTCAGGTACTCATTCTTTTTTGGAAACTCCTCAATATGGAGGTCACTTTGAGGGATCACTAATACTGGGACGTGTACCATTACAATAGAGCACACTCCTCTCCAGTCTTTAGGTAATTGAATTTATGCTGTGGATCCACAAGCCCAATATCGATCCATTACTACTGCAATTCCTCCATTCATTCCATACTTCGATTATTTCCCCACAACCTTTATTCTTTCCAACGTAGACCTTGCCATCATTCTTGAAGCAGGTTGTCACATTCTTCACTTGCAACGTATGCACTGGTCATGCTTCGTTCTCAACCCAGGTGAGTTGTCTTTCATGCTTGCCACATGATTCTAGGCATTCATCATTCACCTTTTGTACCTCGCGGGTTGCTTCTTTCTTCAATAAGTGTGCAGGGCGGGGCGTGGCTAGCAGCACAACGATGCAGACGTGAGCTCCGTCTGCTCCCGTGGCCACTGCTAATATCCTGGTTATCCTGCCTGATTAACAGATCCTGAGCACACCAGAAAGACCCTAACCAACACCGGACAGCATGGGGCATTGTTGGGCGAAAATTGTGGGAAAACTACGCTTGCTAGACATGGTTTGTGCGAATTGAAACTAGCACGGCTGCATATCCAAGATGGCTGCACCTGCGGCTGATGCAGTGCGAATCACATCCTGGAACACTGACTGCCGAGGGCTGCGGCACGTTGAAGGGGACTTCAGTGGCTGGAGCAGATCCTGCGGCGTACAAGAGAAGGAAAAGCCATCACCCGACCGCCCTGAACCCCATAATTGTGTACCTAATGGCCGGAGGTGAGGCGGTGGCGGTTGATACGCCGCGTGTGAACTAGAGCCCAACTGGAGAATTTTCCTGCATTCCGCCTGGCCTCTTCATGTCTGCGTATGTGGCGAAGTGATCCTGGAGGAGACCCACGAAAACAACCAATCACACCCAAAACCCCATGTGACGTGAGCAGAGCCACAGAAGAAGACGGTGAGTGACTCCCAGATCAGAGAACCCATGGCACACTACGAATCCGAACGGAGGCCCTCTCTCCACCCGAACTTCCTCAAACATAGACTCACCGACCCAATTCGGGGCAAGCTGGCGTAGATGGAATGCCCTGCACTGAGGGTGGATCAGAGAGTAAGCAATGAGCGATAGCCGCTTCACGATCCTATGTGAGCGCACAGTGCTCCTTGGACCTGTCCGCGGAATATCAGGACCTTGTCAGTGTGGAATCGAATGTTGCCGGATGATCGGCTGAGGAATAGGCGAGACCTGCACACCCCAGACTCCCCCACTGCACAGCATCTGCGACACAAGGAAGGCACAGCTATATGCGGAAAGGGGGATCAAAATACTGGGATCCCCTACATGAAAGGTGCCAACACGAATCTCAAAGCTGTCAAGACACGGACTGTTAGAATCAAAGTGCTTATAAACATCAGAGGAGGGGGGACTTTGGGAGCAAACTAACAAAGGACGGTCGTGAATGGCACATCCATCTTTCACTGCGTCTCTGACTCCACGATTCACTTTGCATGCCGGTGACGACCTGCCGCTAGTGCGCTGCTACTTTCAGCGAAGAGACCCCGGTCAGCCCTCCCAGGAAGAATAGAAAGGCAACGCGGAACTACACAACCAGGTCTAACCCACCTGAACCCTGCAGCTACGAACACAGTGAGGGAGAGACTGGTGGAAGATAGGTGACAGAATGCTGCAAGTGACTAAGGTAAGATATAACAGAGGTTGCCACCGTGGCATCCGCCGGAACAGGATCCACCGGGTCAAGCAGGTGATTGAATGTCAACCTTTGCCAAAATTGAGAAATTAGATGGTGACACAAATAAGACAACTGGCCAACCATAATGGTGGGAAACCCACACACCCTCATAACGTGTGACCATGGAAGGTGGGCAACCGATGAAGACACCACCCCCTAGAAAGAAAGTTTGTAGTTTGATTCATAATGGTTCCAATATAGTCGAATACAAGTGGCAGTTGTTCCCCGACTATTGTTCGGGCGAAAGATGCTTCAAAATGGGGAGAAGTATGGGGTGTGTCATGATGCATGCCTCCAGTGTTCAGGGCCAGACCAGCCTTCCCCAGTTGCAGGCTTCCATTGGGACCTTTAAGCCCACAAAACCTTTTCAGAGGCCTTCCTGGAGCCAGGCCTGGAGCCTTTGGCACCAGGCTCATATTATTTGATTATTTGGACGAGGATTCAGTGAACATGGATTTTGATCTGAGGAACTGAGCTATGCAGTCCAGTTTCCAGGGAGTGGTTGAGCTTGGGGCTACTTTATCTGGGACTATTTGACCAGGGCTATATAAACCACACCCAAGGAACAGAACACGCTTCGCGTTATTCTGCACTCCTGCAGCGTAACGCTCATCATGCCTGCTCAGCTCATGCTTACCTGGACTTCGGCCACGACTCGGGAACCACGTACCATCAGCACCTGTCGGAGAAACGAAAGAGAAAACAAGAAGAAGAACAGCGGCTGACTGCTTACCTGAGGGAAGCAGTCTTCCAGCTCCATCTGAACAGCTTTCTCTTCCGCTGCTCCTGGGAAACACCGCACCTGCAGAAACAACACAAGAAGGGAGAACGAATACTTACCTAGAGGCGAGAGTCATCTCAGGATTCCATCAAAGCAGATCACGCGATAGCAGCTCCGGAGCCTCACTGCACCTGCAGAGGAAGGGGAAAGAGACACCAGGTTAACCGCGCAATGGAAATGTCCATTTTAATATACATCTCGACGTCACGCTTTCGCGCTAACACTCACCTGCGTAAATACTGCTCTGCGTCGCAGTGAGGAGTCCATTCCTTCATCTGGCATCTCCAAAACCACTCCTGCAAAAGAATAAGCACAATAGTGAAACTTTGGCAACAAAAGAACACATTAAACAAAAGCTGTTACCAAGAACCAATTTGTACAAGGACTTACCTACGGAGTCACAGCTGCTCTGGATTCCTCTACAGGCCACAGGATCAGTGACAGATCTAGATCCAGTGAAAGTGCCTAAGAACATTAAAACGCCCCTGCATTCAGACGCAGGAGGGAGAGCCCATCGTTAAAATACCTAAGGTGAGACATAAGCACAGAGGTAAGCGGTTGGAGGTTTAAGGGAGGTGGGAGTTTTTTCCACCTTGCACAGCAAGTTAACATCTCCGTTCATCATTCTAGGGGAATGCCCAAGTATGAGGGAAGTAGTGAGACAGGAAGAGAAGCGCGGAGAGCTTCATCGCTCAGCTTCGTGGTACGCCCCCGTGGAGACCAGGTGAGCGTAACAGAACGCAAAGCCCTTTATATAATCCTCTTCCTGGGCGTCATGGAAACATCTGAGACTGACCAGTTGGCCCAGCTTTTGGGGGAACTCATGGCCAAGGTGCACTCTGCTTGACAAGAAACGAATGCTCTAAGAATAGAACTGATTGTGACTAAAGATCGCACAGATGAACTAGTCGGACAATTTATTCAGTCGCAGGCTGGCCAAACACTGTTACCAGGAAGCGGGTTATCAGTCCCAGCTCCGTCAAGCAGCCCCGTACAGGTGGTTCTTCCGGGCGCCGTACCTTTGGCTCCACCTGAACGCTTCACTGGAGACCCAAAAAGATATGCGGTTTTCATGAACCAGTGCCGCCTTCATTTCCTATATAGGCTTGGAGCTTTTCCAAACGATCAATCGAAGGTGGCTTTTGTGCTTTCACATCTTAGTGGCAGCGCTGCTGATTGGTCGGTACCACTTGTTAAGCAGGATGACCCTCTTCTACGGGACTTTCAGAGGTTTCAACAAGAAATGGAGAAGCTGTTTGCTCAGCACACCCAAGGTCAAGCACTAGACAACGAGCTCCTATCTTTGCGTCAAGGGAACCAAGATCTGTTGGTATACTGTATATCGCAAACCTTCAACAGATTGGTAGTGGAAACTGTTTGGCCCGAAGACAAGAGACCAACACTGTTCCATCGTGGATTGAGAGGTGAGCTAAAAGACGTATTGGCTCAAGTGGTGAATCCTCCAAGAGACTGTGCGGAATACATTGACCCGGTGGTGCAATTAGACCACAGACTGCAGGATCGAAGAGCTGATCGAGCTAAAATGGAAAATCGGGTTTATGTGCGCCCTAAAGAAAATGCTTCTAAACCAACCAACATGTCCAAACCTATGCAGATTGGAGGAGTTCGAGGTCCATTGTCCAAGACCGAAAGCGACAAAAGGAGGCAACAACAGTTGTGTTTATATTGCGGGACTGCCGGCCACTTCCTCCGAGAGTGTCCAGTGAAACCACCCAAGAAGGCAGTTGGGGTCACTGACAAGGTTGTGGTAGAACCGGAGACAGAAAACTTCCACGCCCGACAAGCGTAGAGGTCCGTTTACCGAGCGAAAAGAAGGATTCTCAGACCTCGCACCTAGCCTTGTCGATAATTCTAATCCGTCACCAACAACCATGTCACTTGCATGCGGTCAGAGCATACATTAACAGCGGAGACATTGGTAACCATATGGATCAAGAATTAGCTTCAAGGATGAATCTTCCTCTTTGCAAGAAGGCAACAACCAATTTGGTCACCACTGTCGACGGAACAGATCCTGTAACACACTCATCGACACGGATGACACTATTGTGCCAAGACGGGCATCGGGAAGACATTTTGTTTGATCTGATCAAGGCTCCACAAATCCAAATAATTCTGGGAATGCCGTGGTTAGAAACACATACTCCTCGCATTGACTGGCGTGCTAAGAGGTTGACCTTCTCAGTTGAATGTGCTCATACATGTTATAAGGTGGAAGAATCCTTGACTGAAGAGGGAAAAGAGGTGGCAACGATCATGAGTCTAATAAACCCACTACCCCAGGAATACCAAGACTTTTAAGATGTCTTCCAAAAGGACCAAGCCAATACTCTGACGCCACATAGAGCATATGACTGCCAAATCAACCTTGTACCTGGCACACAGTGTCCATGTGGTTGCATTTATGCGCTCAGTGAGCCTGAAAAGCTTATTTGGACCAATATCTAGCAAACGGTTTCATTCGAAACTTATTCTTCGTACCTAAAAAGGAAGGAGATTTAAGGACTTGCATTGACTACCGCGCATTGAACCAAGTGACTGTAAAAAATCGTTATCCCTGACCTCTAATCCCTGAGCTGCTGGATCAGGTGAAGGACGCTCGGACTTGTACTGTTAGATCTCAGAGGGGCGTATCATCTTGTACGAGTCAAAAAGGGAGATGAATGGAAAACCACCTTGCGTACCAAATATGAGCTATTTGAATTACAGGTGATGCCCTTTGGGCTTTGTAATGCCCCGGCTGCATTTCAAAACTTTATGAATGACGTCCTACGAGAACTGAGTAATGTTTGCGTCTTAGTGTATATTGATGTCATTTTGGTGTATTCCGCTTCCAAGCAAGACCATGTAAAACACGTCCATGCTGTCCTTGAAAAACTCTGGCAACACAGGTTATACTCCAAATTAGAAAAATGCTCCTTCCACGTCACCGAAGTCGAGTTTCTCGGATTTGTTCTAACTCCCCGAGGTGTTTGTATGGATTCACGTAAGGTATATGCCATCCTCAATTGGCCCTATTCAACTTTAATCAAAGGAGTCCAAAGTATGCTCGGCTTTGCAAACTTCTATCTCCGGTTTATCCCGGGTTTTTTGCAAATTGTGCATCCCATCACGTCCTTACTGCGAAAGAATAAACGCTTTCAATGATCGGATGAAGCGGAAAGGGCCTTCCAGCAATTGAAAGAAAGATTTACCTAGGCTCCAATCCTGAAACATCCTCGCCCAGATCTCCCGTATGTGGTGGAAACGGACGCTTCCAGTCTGGCAATGGGGGCAGTCCTCTCCCAAAAAGACCCTGAGATGGGTCAACTTCACCCAGTGGCCTTTTGGTCACGGAAATTCCCAGCACCGGAATTATTTTACACTGTGACAGACAAAGAACATTTGTCCATTAAAACAGCTTTTTAAGCCTGGCGGCATTATCTCCTAGGAGCAAGACACACCGTCACAGTGATCACAGATCATCGTAACCTGCAGTACCTAAAGACGGCAAAGGCCCAGTCATCTCGCCAGCTCCGATGGGCCCTGTTCTTTGCCAAATATGATTTTGTGATTACATACCGACCTGGATGACGGAACAGAAAAGCTGATGCTCTGTCCCGTATCGGTTTTGGATGAAGCATACACAATCCCAGATCCAGTAGCCATAATACCAGGGGAAAGAATCCTGGGGATTACGACATCTCTGACCTTGGACACATCCACAAGAAAATTCTGCACCTAATTGATGCAAAGACTTTGCAAGATTGGCCTACCCAAAGCGAATACCATACAGTTACGAACCACCTGCCATATTTTCGAGGATGCCTTTATCTACCCAGTAAGGAACTTCAGGAACAGGTCATCTCAAGTTACCACGAATCACTGGAGGAAGGTCATCCTGGAATTGCCAAAACTTTACCCAAAATGAAAAGGAATTATTGGTGGCCAACTTGGCGTAAAGACATCACGCAATTTGTGCTATCATGCAGTATTTGTGCACAGAACAAGGCTCAAAAGAAATGACCATCTGGTCTGTTACAAACTCTGGACGTTCCACCTACACCCTGGCATACGCTTTCTCTTGATTTTATCACTGACCTTCCTCCTTGTAATGGGTTCAACACCATTTTAGTGGTAGTGGACCTGTTTTCCAAAATGGTCCACTTCATTCCACTAAAAGGCCTACCCACAGCTTCCACCCTGGCAAAAGAATTCCTAGAACAGATTGTTCGAATACATGGGTTCCCTTCCGTTCTGATTTCAGATTGGGGCAGCCAATTCATCTCACAGTTTTGGAGGAAGTATTGCGAGTTAGCCCAAATCGATGTAAGACTTTTCACTAGCCATCACCCTCACACCGATGGTCAGACTGAGAGAACCAACCAAATGCTGGAACAACATCTAAGATGCATGTTACACCAAACGGAGGGTAATTGGAAAGATGTTTTATGGATAGCCGAGTATGCCTATAACAATTCTTTACACTCCAGCACTGGGCAAAGTCCGTTCTATATGAACCTCCAATCTAGACCCTCCTCTACTTGCCTGTCATAAGGATTCTGCACGCTACCATCACACAAGCTTTCGAAAAGGCAGCAGGGCATCTAAAGCAAGCTAAAGAAAAACACAAAAGATTTGCAGACCACGTCGGAGTAAAGCTCCGAAGTATCAGATTGGTGATGAAGTCTGGTTGGCTTCTAAACATATACCTGTAAAAGGAACTCACACTTTCAATCCCAGATATTTAGAACCATACACCGTTAAAGTCATCATCAATTCTGTGGCAGAAAATTGGAGTTACCTCCACATATGCGAGTTCATCCCGTGTGTCACGTCTCACTTTTAAAACCAGTGCAACCAGGAACTTGAGTAACAAAACCACCAAAGCCAATCATGGTTGACGGAGAACCTGAATTTGAAGTTAAGGATATTCTGGACTCCAAAATTGTCAAATCTAAATTATTCTACCTAGTTGACTGGAAAGGCTATGGACTGCAGGAAAGAACATGGGAACCTAATGACCACGCTTGGTGAAAAGGTACCATCGAAATCATCCAAGCAAGTCTGGACCAGATGCGGAACCCACCCTGAGAGGGGCCTTAGGGGGGAGTGCTGTCATGATGCATGCCTCCAGTCTTCAGGGCCAGACCAGCCTTCCCCAGTTGCAGGCTTCCATTGGGACCTTTAAGGCCACAAAACCTTTTCAGAGGCCTTCCTGGAGCCAGGCTCATATTATTTGATCATGTGGACGAGGATTCAGTGAACATGAAGGCACACATAGCCCAGTCTGAGGAACTGAGCTATGCAGTCTAGTTTCCAGGGAGTGGCTGGGCTTGGGACTACTTTACCTGGGACTATTTGACCAGGGCTATATAAACCACACCCAAGGAATAGAACAAGCTTTGTGTTATTCTGCACTCCTGCAGCGTAACGCTCATCGCGCCTGCTCAGCTCCTGCTTACCTGGACTTCAGCCACGCCTCGGGAACCACGGACCATCAGCACCTGTTGGGGAAAGGAAAGAGAAAACAAGAAGAAGAACAGCGGTTGAGTTCTTACCTGAGGGAAGCAGTCTTCCAGCTCCATCCGAACGACTTTCTCTTCCGCCGCTCCACCGCACCTGCAGAAACGACACAAGAAGGGAGAACGAATACTTACCTGGAGACGACAGTCATCTCAGGATTCCATCAAAGCGGTTCACGCGATAGCAGCTCCGGAGCCTCACCGCACCTCAGAGGAAGGGAAAAGAGACATCAGGTTAGCCTCGCAATAGTAATGTCCATTTTAATATACATCGCGATGCTGCGCTTTCGCGCTAACACTCACCTGCGTAAATACTGCTCAGCGTTGCAGTGAGGAGTCCATTCCTTCATCTGGTATCTCCAAAACCGATCCTGCAAAAGAATAAGCACAATATTGAAACTTTGTCAACAAAAGAGCACATTAAACAAAAACTGTTACCAAGAACCAGTTGGTACAAGGACTTACCTACGGAGTCACAGCTGCTCTGGATTCCTCTACAGGCCGGAGGATCAGTGACAGAACTAGATCCAGTGAAAGTGCCTAAGAACAGTAAAGCGCAGGACGGGGAGCCCATCGTTAAAATACCTAAGGTGAGACATAAGCACAGAGGGAAGAGGTTGGAGGTTTAAGGGAGGTGGGATTCTTGCCTTCGTTCATCATTCTAGGGGAACTCCCACGTGTGAGAGAAGTGGTGAGACAGGAAGAGACGCGCGTAGACTTTCATTGCTCAGCTTCGTGGGATGCCCCCGTGGAGACCAGGTGAGTGTAACAGGGTGGGGGGTATGAAACGGGAAGTTTTTAGCAGTTATATGGTTATGATTAAGTGGGTCCGGAAGACTATTCCTACACATCCTATAAGAGTCCAATACACTGCATCCTCATGCAAAGCGTGAGGAAACACCTATGGCCCTGAACACCACAATGAATGGCCTGCGATAACACTGATGTTAGAACCCTCCGACTCCTGACCTGGAACGTCAATGGGCTGGGTGGAGGGATCAAGAGATGATTGGTCATGCAATTTATAAACAGACACACACCAGATATAGTTTTCTTGACCGAGGCGCATCTAGCTGGTACCATGTGTAATCTGTTCAAACACACTAACTACAGAATGGCAATACATGCTGGTTTCGCTATGGGCTCCCGTGGCATCCTCGTAATGGTACACAAAAGGTTACCCTTCGGACTTACAAGAGTGAAACTAGATACCAGTGGCAAATTCACGTATATCGCGGAATCTCTGTGGAACCAGACCATAGCAATGCCGGCGGTCTACGCACCCCCGGCACTACTACCCGCGCTAATAGATTACATCATGCCCATAATCACCAGGGATGAATCTGACCTCAAAGTTATTGGTGGGGACTTTAACAAAGTTATGGAGGTAGAGGTGGACCGCACGCACCTGAGGGGGAGAAACCCCTCTACTCGTACCAGGCTCGCCACATTTGCTGCAGCTCTCGGACTGCGAGACGTGTGGCGAGAACTACATCCAGGTGAGAGAGAATATTCATTTCACTCTGGAGTACATGCTTCACTGTCCAGACTGGACTACTTCTTCCTCACAGCATCAGTTATACACAGGGCATCATCTGCGACTCTACTACCCAGAGACATATCGGATCACTCCCCCTTACTGATTGAACTAAATACAATCAGGCCACGCCCCCTCCCACATGGCGTCTGAACAATTACTACCTAGGCTTCCCAGAGCTCTTAGAATGAATACAACTAGCTACGACGACTTATTTTGAAATAAACACCGGTTCAGTTGATGACCCAGGTGTACTTTGGAAGGTGCTTAAACCGGTACTGCAGGGTGAGATCATCTCTTGGACCGTGGCACATAAGAAAAAACACCAACAAGCCCTGCACGAGGCCGGACGACAGTTTGTACAGGCAGAAACGAACCACTTAACCCTTGCCCATCCAGAAACCCATCGATTGCTGGTAGTAGCTCAAAAGTGCCTTCAAAACATAGCACTAGACTGCGCTAAAAAGGCCAAAAGAACGATGTGTGCTAGGATATATGAAACCGGCGATAAAGCAAGCAAAATGCTTGCGTGGTTGGAAAAGAAAGATGAGGGTAGTCACCAAGTTCGATTTATCAGAACAGAAGGTTCGGAGCCACAGGTGTCTGATTGAGACATAGCTGAAGCATTTGCCTCCTTCTACGTGGATCTGTATAAATCCCCCACGACACTGATTGATGCCTCCATACTGAACGACATTACAGTTCCCTCCCTTAATACAAAGCAACAAACCCTCTTAGATAAGGATATCACAGAAGAAGAACTAGCAGCGGCTATGTCGGAACTCCAAGCCGGAAAAACATCCGGACCAAACGGCTTTCCAATAGAAGTGTGGCGGAAACTGGGTACAAATATAATTGCCCCACATCTGCTGCGAATGTTCTCACAGTCCAAATCCCAGGGACGTCTGCCCCCAGATCTCCGAAGGGCCTCAATAGTAGTCATCCCGAAAACAGATAAACCACCGGACCGCTGCACCTCCTACAGACCTATCTCCCTTACAAACAGCGAGACCAAAATCTTGGCGAAGGTACTCGCCAATAGACTGCAACAGGTCATCACATCACTATTCCACACTGACCAGTGCGGATTTAGGCCACAGAGGTCTACCTGTATGAACATACATAGGCTGCACTCGGCACTAGAAAGAGCCTCCACCCTACAAGGCCCCCTAGCACTACTAGCTATAGATTTTGAAAAAGCTTTTGATTCGGTACACTGAGAAGCTATTTGGGAGATAATGCATCTCATGGGTTTTGGGCCCCAGTACATGAGCTGGGTGCAGCTACTATATGAATCCCCAGAGGCAGAAATGCGAGTCAATGGATGGCCCTCGAGACCGTTAAAACTGGGGAAAGGAACTAGGCAAGGATGCCCCCTGTCTGCAATGATATTTGCACTGGCTATTGAACCCCTAGCAATATAACAACGAACATCAACATCGTGGACGGGTTTCCGTTGGGCAGACGATTGGGAAGATAAGGTGTCTTTATACGCGGATGATCTGCTTATCTGTCTGAAAGACCCACATAACTCCTGTTCTGAAATAACGAGATTACTGAACAACTACTGAGTATTTAGTGGACTACAGGTAAATTGGTCCAAATCGACACTATTCCCAATAGACAAACTGAATTTCATGGCACCAGATAGCTGCCCGTATCGAATAGAAAAAACTAAATTCCAATACTTCGGCATACAAGTCACACATGACCTAAAGGATTATGTAGATAATAACCTCCACCCGATCACAACAAGGTTCACGGAAGATGTTAGGAACTGGGTCGCCCTTCCATTGACGCTGCTAGGCAGAGCTGCACTCTTTAAAAAGATTGTCCTCCCCCGCTTCTTATATATATTACAAAATGCCCCATTATACATCCCACTGGAAGAATTCCAGAAAATCGACCGCATACTTAGGAAACTGTTGTGGTGCGGTGGACACCCCTGCATTGCACTGTGCACCCTTCAGCGTTCCAAGTGGGAGGGTGGATTGGTCTCCCACGCCTACAGTCCTACTATTGGGCCAGTAAAATGGCCATGGTTAATGATATGCTGCACGGGGATAACTCACTACCACACAACAGGATAGCAAACGTTGAAGGGTGAGGTAGAACCCAGCTTGAGCGTCTTTATCGAGCATCAAACCCTGTAACCCCCCGAACCATGCAGTCCCATATCTCACAGGTCTGGAAAACAGTACACAAATACATAGGTTGGGAAGCAAAAATCACCCCAGTACAACCACTATGGGGAAATGGGAACCTTCTTGAAGTAAGTAAACTCCCAAAATGGCACACTTGAGCAGTCGTGGGAATTAATACAGTTGGGGATGTCATCATAGACGGGACGCTGGTACCTTTTGAATCCTTAGTGTCCCGCTTTCACCTCCCGCTTACCGAACACTATCACTATACACAACTGCGACACGCAATGAGATCCCATCTTTCAGACTTAACGAATATGCCGGAAAGCACCCCTCTTGAAAGAAACATAATACAGACAAAAATTGACACCAAAACCACTTCCATAATGTTCAATGTCATAACCTTGTTTGCCACCACTGACCTACTGAGCCTGAGATCAAAATGGGAAAGAGATATTGGAACTATGCAATCAGAAGATTGGGTGACGGCCCTCATGTACCCCCACTCCGACTCATACAGTTCAAAATCCTACACAGAATATACTACCCCAGGGTGGCTCTCTATAAATAGGGGAAAAGCACTGACCCGTGCTGCCTCCGTTGTAAAAGGGAGGAGGGCACCTTCTTTCACATACTCTGGGGATGTGACAACATTCAACAGTACTGGCAACAATGCTGCAATGAACTCTCAGGAGTAATAGGGAAGGAAATATGCAGAGACCCGAAGCTGTTGTTGCTTGGGATAGAGGAGGAGGAGGATTTATCCAGATATGAGAAACTGTTTTTGTCGACAACCGTAGCATTAATTAAAAGAAACATCGCAAAGCTGTGGGGCTCCGAATTAAATCCACAATACGAACAATGGATTGCAGACATGAACATGTGCATTATGATGGAGCATAGGGTGTACACTGCCAGAGGGCGCCCTAAAAAGGCTGAAAAAATATGGCAAAGATGGGAAGCTATGCAGTGAGAAGTACAAAAGTGCAGGGGACAGTCTGGTAAACAATTTGTGTACTTGGTGAAGAGACTTTTGAGACCCAATGTTGTATGTGTGTGTGAGAATTCGTTAAAGGCCACTTTGGCCAAAAGTTTAATTTTGATGTTTTGTAGTCTGTAAATGTCACAAAGCTAAAAAACAAATAAAATATGTTATTTAAAAAAAAAATGTGCAGGGCATAATGTTAGGCCATCTTCCCATCCAATGCTGGTTTCTGCACGCCCGTACACCAACAGCTGTGTCCTGTCTCTCCTGATTTTTTAGTCATGTCTGAGCAATTCATCCTCAACAGTTTTTATTGGGTCTCCATACTGGGATGGATACATGAGGTTTTGCTTGTCCATCCCAATCTAGTATCCATTCTCTTTGTTTTCACATATGAGTCTTCGTATAGAAAAGTCTGTCTTGATCACCATCTTAAAGTTGCCAATTTTCCTTCGAATTGTCCTCTGGTGGTACATGCTGCCAGGTGACTGAGACACTTTGCCTCATGTGGAAGCATTTCCCTTGCAATACATGTTCTTGCCGCATTCATGGCATACGGTATTAAGGAACAAACATAACAACCTTCTTCCAATGTTCTTTCTACCACTTCCCTCATTTTCTGGTACCATAGGTTGTTAGCTAGATAAGCCGTTAGACCACATCGCTTTCTTGGGATAACACACATGAGGATGGCATTGGTAATCTATACCCAACATAGCAGATCTGTCCTGAGTGACCTATACCCATAAATATCATAGTACATTAGAGATCTACTTCAACGCCGCTCCCCGCCTCACTGTTTCTCCATGCAAGTTAGTCCCAGAAGGGTCCCGTATGTCTTTTGGCCTGCATCTCGATACAACCATTGCAGTATGTCCCTCCTCCCCGTCTTTGGCACACATTGGTACCTTGAGCCAGTCTTCCCTGGTAGGTGCTGCCTTGGATTTCCTATATTTCAATATACATTTCTTGGTAATTATGCAGCTCAGATTTAGGAGGAGAAAGCACATGGGTTATCTGCACTATGTTATAAAAAGCATCAGCCACTTCCTGCCACAACTGTGCAACCAGCGGGAAGCCCCAGTAAATGTGGAACGAATCTGCCTGTACCCTTCTGCACTTTACACATTTGTCACTAACGCTTGGGGCACATTTGGAAATACGCACTGGTGTATAGTGGAGTTGGTTCAACATCTTAAATTGTATCAGTCGAAACCTTACATTTAGCAATACATCTCTTGTCAGTTGACACAATCTTTGCCATGGGTTGTCCTGTATTTCAAAGTTTAAATCGGTCTCCCACTTCTTCTGTGTCCCATTTACTGAAGTATGCCCTTCTTGACATATTCAGTATGGACTGGATAACAGACTCCTGGCATCTCCACTGGACACCACTGCTTCCAAGCATTCATTCGTGTCTGGCTCCCACGGGAATGATGGCGATCGCCGGTGGACCGGCACCCTTACTCTGTAATACTTCAGTATTTTAATGGGACTTCCTCCTTGCTGTAAACTCCTCTGGCGTCACAAACTGCCCTTCAGGGTACAAGTCTCATGGGACCATGTACTCATCATCATCGCATGACCTTTGGATGTCAAGGTCAAATGTTGGGGGAGTCCCTGGCAGTTCCATAAGGGAATCGTCCCGCAATATGGGGTGGTAACTCGAATGTCTTAAACAACCTCAACCACACATTCGCTGTCGTGCAGACTTGGTCGAAGGTACAAAAGTCCACATGCCGGCCACCAAGGATGACCGATTTGAGACTTGTCGGTGCCGCACTGTAAGTTTCCAGGGCGCAGTGTATCGGCCCAGGGGACGAGGTATACCAGTGTCCAGCATATTGCGCCTGTGCTACAATATAGTATAACTCAAAGTCGGGTGCCGCAAGACCCCCTTGTTTTATTTTCCCACTAGCCCCTCCCAGCTCAACCAGGCCACCCCTTTCCCCCACACATAGTCAATTGTCAGGGATCGTAATTTAGTGAAAAATACCTTCCGGGCCATATTGGGATAGTGCTAAAGTAATATAATAATTTAGGGAATAACACCATCTTGAGTAAAGGCAGCCTACAATACAATGACATTGGCGATTGGGCCCACAATTGTAGTGTCCCGTGCCCCAGCCGGAAGGCTGTTGACAATCTGCCATTGGTGAGCAACCTAGCCACAGGGTCAGCATACAAAAGCCACACACCGCTGATAAAGTATTCACCCAACCCCATGTGTCGCAGAACCCTGCACAGAAATGTCCACGACACAGAGTCGAAGGCCTTTTCCGCATTCAGGGAGGCAGCAACTGCCCTGGCCCATGGGTTAATCTGTGACATAATGCTGAAATGCCTCCAAAGGTTACGCACAGTTGAGCTGTCTAGAATAACTCCAGACTGGCTGGATGCACTAGTATCGACATGTACGGCAGCATTCGAGTAGCCAGAAGCTTCGCAAATAACTTTCCATCTGTATTGATCAAGGACAATGGCCTATACAAGGGCATGTCCTGCGCTGGTCTATTCAGCTTCAACAATACTGTTATGATGACCTCGGAAAGTGTCAGTGGAAGCCTGCCTGATTCTAATGATTCCTCGCATAGCTTCAGCATTCTTGGTGCAAGTATCGACCCAATTTCTTTATACAGTTCAATGGCCAGACCGTCTCTACCCGGGGCCTTACCAGAGGCTAGTGCCGTTATTGCATCTGCCACCTCTTCCACCGTGACTGGCGAATCTAGGGCTGCACATGCCTCCGCATATAGACCTGGGAGAGCAATGTCCTCAATATACTGATTAATCTTGTCCTCTGTGCACCTATCTATGTAAGTATATAAGGGATCATAATAGTCTCGGAATTGCCCATTGATACCCTTGTCCATGGTCAGCATGTTCCCCACTGGTCTCTTCATCCCAGTAATATTCTGTGTCCCCTTCTTGCCGCGAACCACACCAGCCAGGAAGCATCCTGGCCTGACTGCCTCTCCATATCTGAATGCTTGAGAGGGTCTCGCCATGCATCAGACCTCCTTGTACGCCAGACCCTGAAATTTCAATAAGTTTCCTTTGATCAGACCCAACAGTGCCCTATCGTTTGTGGTGCCATACTCATTCTCCAGTTGTTCCAAACTTGCTTCAATCTCATGCATTTCATGCCGAACCTCCCTTAGTACCTCATGGACATCCTTTCTCCCTGCATCCATACCTTAAAAGCTTCCCACACCGTGGCATAGTGGAGCACTGAGCCCTCATTCCCCCCCAAAACTCAGTTTTATCTTGCAATGAGAGCTGCAGTTCGGCATCCTGCATTATTGAGGGTGCCATCATCCACAGCGGTCAAGGTACAGCAGAACCCTCCCACCTTAATGATATCTCAACTGGTGAATGATCAGAGAGGGTCCTTGGGTGGATCACGCAATCCCGAACCTGTGTCACCCATGCAGTGGACAGTAACCAACAGTCTATCCTGCAATGCACGTCATGGACCGTCGAGTAGTAAGTTTACTCTGCCACCCCTGGATTTCGGTCTCTCCATACATCTAACAGCTCAATGTGATTCATGAGCTGGATGACCATGTGTGCTGCCTCGGTCAGACCTCACTGGGAGGTTGTAGACTGGTCCAGCAGCACCATGTTGAAGTCCCCTCCCCATATTATTGGGGTGGCTGTCCCTTTCGTAAATATCTTGGCAAGGTCCCTGTAGAAGTCAGGGTCATTTATATTTGGGCCATATGTGTTAACCAATACCACCATTATGCATGAGAGCCTCCCGCACACAATCCCAGAGCAATCCCTGTGGTTCAATGCTCCTTTTTTCCTCCTGAAAGCACAATGGCCAGTGTATTAAGGTGAGAACCCCCCTGGCCTGTGTCGAGTATTCTGTGTAATACCATTGATCTCCCCATCTGGGTCAAACTCCCTATTTAACGGCCCTTGAATATGCGTTTCCTGAAGCATTATTACTCTGGGTCAGTGACGGTCTAAATATGCGAGAACCTTTTTTGCCTTAATGGGATTGTTTAGGCCCCGGACATTCCAGGTCATTAATTTTACCTCTTCACCTGTATCTTCCGGTGGAGCTGCATAATATACACCTACCATACCACCAATGACTGCGGGCCGTACCGCTTGTGCTCAACTAGTAACACATCTGCCAACTTTTTGAACATAACTCCCCCCTCCTCCCCTATGGATCTCCCCCATGAACCAGGTGTTCATACCCTACCCAGCATCGTACCAACACCTACCCCCTCACCATTTCCCCATCTTGATGACAATCCCCTATCCCTCCCGCATCATCTCCTCCAAATTGATGATGCAACCCCAATTCAACAGTGGAAAACTCATGGGGAGCGTTGCGAGCAACAAAGACAGGCATATGACCTTGCAACCGGCTTTGTTTTCAACAAGTTTGTGTGTCATTATACTTTTATAAGGATTTTCTGCTCAATCTCCCACGGTTACCTATGTGCTTCCCTCTCCTGGGTCCGGGCTACAGTTGTTTCTGCGCTCCCGCGGTGGAAGAGGAATTGATGACTCAAAATAAGTGATGGGTCAGATGGGTTTTAAAAAAAATGTGTGCGGCTGACATGTTGTATCTGCAGCTTGGCTGGAATCATCGGGACATATGGGACTTGTCATATGGGGCACTCGTTTGACCGGATCAAATGATCTCTGCAGAACCTGGAATGCAGTAGCAAAGTCTGGATACATTTGTATATCATTGGCTACATGACGGAGTTTAGCCTTTTCTCTGTATAACTTTAGGATTAGGTCTCTATCCCTATAATTGAGCAATTTCACAATGATGGGATGTGGTGGAGCGCTAGGCTTAGGTAAAAAGTGGGTAGAGAATGTTGCCACTCCAAAAAAGTTATTCATTAACATCTGATGTTTTGGGCACCCCCACAATACATACATTACTATGTCGTGAACGCAATTCCAAATCATCACACTTGCCCCATATCTTGCCCTGTTACGACCTCAGATCTGATATAGCTCGGTCATGTTGGCCCACCTTATCCTCCACCTCCCTAATCCTAGTTTCGGCTTCAGTTATACGGCCACTCTCCTTTCCAATTTGGATTTCAAAGAGCTGATGGTTGACACAATGTTGTCCAACTTGACATTGACAGACATGAAGCGATCTGCATAGCAGCCAGTAATTGGTCAGCCTGAGCATCCTCTGGTGTTATACGGGGTTCTCCGCCCGCAGCCGGGCCACCAAACCCCCGGGCCTCTCGCAAAGGACTTGGTAAAGGTGTGCATATGGCCTGCTTCACTGGGGCTCTCCATCAATGTCTGCGCAGTCTGGTCAACCACCATATCAGTAACAGACTCAGTTCAGGGGTTGAAGAGCCAAGCAGCGGGCCACCACAGGGATAACAGTTCCAGATCTCCTGCACAAGACGTTTAATTCCTGCAGGTGGGGTACCTATCAAGCCCCCGTCGGCTGTTTATCCATCAAATCCACTCCTCCTGCACATGCCCCAGTCGCGCCCGGGACCATGCTGCAGTAAGGGGGTCCCGGTGCAGGTCGACCGGGTCTCAGTGCCCTCCCCCCATGGCATCCCCGCCATAGGCAACCTCAGCTACACCTTTGGCCCAACGCAAGTCAGCACATGGCCCACTGCACTCCGCTGAATAATATGCGCGCCAGTCTCTTGGGCAGCCCCACTGGAAGGGTGGATATGTAATGGCCTGTCAGTACTTTGGTGCCAGCATCTCCAAGTTTTGCTCTTACGAATACAGCGGCCCCAAACACCTCAACTCTGCCTAGCCCCCGGTGTGTCTTGGCTCACAGATTGCCTGAGTCTGCAATTCTCACTGATACTCTGTGTCATCTAAGTTCAGTACCACAGACTCTGTGCTGTGCGTTGTCCCCTCTCTGGCATCAGTTGGTAGGATGATGGCCACGGGTGGAGTACAAAAGGAATCGTGTTCTTGGAGGGCAGCACCTGTTACTCGGGGTACACCCGTAAACGCTCCAAGCCTGCTGGTGCAGCTGCAGCTCTCTCAGTGAGTCGCTTCCAGTCATCCCTCATAAGGAGCAATTGCCAGCAGTCATCTACTCACTCCAGACAGCCCCCTTCACAGAGATCCTTCAATTTATTCCATTTAACTTTATGGTCAGATCAGTGCTGGCCTCGGAGTCACAAGCCCCTCCCCCTCGTGGGAGCTCTCCATACTGGGCTATCGCAGCGCAGCTCTCTGGGCTCAGTGGAGCCGCTGACGGGGGCAGTTCTCTCTATGCTCCACCAGCCCCTTCAACGGTGCAAGTCTCTGCTGTTGTCCCTCGGAGTGAGGCGATTTTCAGCCACTCCATTCTTTGCTGCCTCCATTTGCTTGTAGATCTGCAAAAAACAACATGCAGCAGGATCTTTAGACGGTCAGGATAATGCTATGGCCGGAGCTATCACTCAGGCCGCCATTTCTTTCGTCACTCAGCAGCGCCCCGGATTGTTTGGACTTTCAATAGGGACAATAGTAGATGTCTTATTCTCTTGTTCATCAATGCCTATGATATGTGTGAATGCCAATGTAATAAGGATAGCAGTTAAAATCAAAATACCACAAAAAGCTCCAATAGTGACTCTTCATATAGTACATTTCTTTCGTTGGGCTACATTTCTTAATTCTTGAAACCTTTCCTTGCTTTCCTAATTCTTTTCAATATACCAAAGTTTATCAATTATTAGTAACTCATAAATTTATAACAAGAATTGCAGAATGATTGCCAATATTATTTTTAAAATGATGGTGTTTGTTTTCTGGTTTCCGAGAAACATCACAATGTCTGTGTGCTGTCTGTCTGATCAGAGCCGGGTAAGATTGTAGGATATAAGAAAAAACTGCAAGCAAGTATGTGTAAACAATAGGTAGCATAGCAAATAAAGTACTCTTCTTTTTTTCTGGCTTTTACTGCTTCTGTCCTCTTGTATCCTTTTGTCCAAGTCTAAGGAAGGTGTTCCAGGATCCCTGCAATTCCATCAGTCCTTAAGAAACCCTAATCTTAATGTTTTGCTTGCTTTGTCTTGACTTTTGGTGATTTATCTTGTCTTCACCAGCTGACATTCTCTAAGGGTAGCTGCAGGAGAGTTCATTGTTTCTTCTTTGTAGGGGTTGATGTCATGGAGGTGGATCTGCACCCTCCTCCCTCACAACTTCACGGCAGTAGGGCTTAATTTCTCCACCTCGTGGGAGTCCTCAAAACATACTTACAAATTTGTGTACCTGCACCTGGTCCCCAGGGTACAAGCTGAGAGGCTCGAGTGGTTCTTTCAAATCAATGGGCTGATAACCATTTTTATTTTCCCTTGAGCCCTCCCTTCGATTCTGGAGCTGTTGAAACATAAAAGAAACACTTTCAGTCATCGTTTTCAAATAATCATGCATTTCATCGCCTAGAGCTCTCGCTACACTATGGGCATGTGTATTTGGCCTTGTTGGGTGTGTGAGAGGAGTTTTCATATGGCGCCCAGTCACCAACTCATGAGGATTCAAATGATGATCTGAGCCAGACTGATTCTGCAGCGCATACAGCATAAGGGGTAGGCAATGGAGTCATCCCTTTTTTAAAGTAAACTTCAGCTTTGCTATTCTTTCTTTAAAAAGTCTATTTAATTTCTTGCAAATGGTGTTTGCTTGCGGATGATAGGCAGATGCAAATGTGTGCCTTATACCTAATAGTAAAGCTATATTTTCGAATAGTTCATTTATGAAATGCGGCCCATTATCGGATTGCATACAACCCATCTTTGAAATACTTCATGCACAAGGAACTTTGGCGGCACATGCAGGATCAGGGTGCATGCATGCACCTGCCTCGATCCATATGGAAAAGGGACATACTACAACTAACATATATCTATACCATATATCTATACCCATTACAAGTCTGCAGCATACTTAATCTATATGTAGATGCTAAAATGATCTGTTTGTTCTGGGGATTACTCCTCTCACCCTTTCATAAAGTATGTCCTGCAGTGTATTTCTGGCACACAATACAGTTCATAATGAACTGTGCCACAATTTTAACTAGGTACGCTATGAACCATTCTTCTGCTATAGTAGCAGCTTAACTCTCTCGAGTCACATGCGCTGGGTAGTGAAGCTGCTCAGATGGTACCCTCATTAATACTAGAGGTATAACTGGCTTTCCAGTGCTATTCTTTCTCAATATTGCCTCAGTAGGGAATAGAGAACATCCCTGTTTTCTCCATAACTCCTTTTCTTCCTGTGATGCTCGTCCTTTTATTTCAATTAACTGTACAATGGATGCCATATTAAATCCTTCCCTGACCAGAGTGCAGTGCCCTGTTGTCTATATAAGATATTGGTACTTCCCAATTTTGTATTCTCAGGGGACCAATTTCAAAATGGGAAGAGGTGAAATACACAACATATAGAATGGAAATTGGTTACCCCTCCCGTACACTTTCACATCAATTGTGAGTGTGCCAATTCCTGACTTTATGCTTTAACAAATATCCAGCATCAATCACCAAAGCTTTTTTATTCAGAAAGAGATATTTATTTTTATTCTTTCATCAGTCTTAAAAATGTCATTTATTTTTCACATATACAAAAACAAATTCATATCTACAGGCTCTCAACTACTTACAAACACTCTAAAAAATGTGTGCATGGGGGTTAGTACAGTGTGACTTTTTCATATACGGTACATCATTTTCTTGTGATCTATTCAGTCATTTCCATATGTTTTATCATATAGACACCCGTTCCTTATAGTACAAATAACCCTATATTCAGGAATCTTGTCTGGAAAAACAAAACAACAAATGTTCTCTAGTTATATGGATGTTGACACATATTTCGACCCCTCTATTTTGATATGCCTTTTCCTAACGTTCTCATTCAAGTTGTTGTCGGGCCTTCATCAGGATGTGAACTTTGCTTCATATCAGACTTAGTCTAGGAAACCCCATCAGTTTGTGAACAGTCTAAAATCCAAAAAACAAAACACTTATTTATTAATCCAAACCCTTAAGAACTCTGTGATTTTTACAACTTATTCAATCAGTCTTTGAGAGGAGTCTCCTAACCTTAGTAATAGTGCGGGCTGTTCAGAGAACAAACATTTTTGATTCAGTATCCTCTATCTTTTATAGATGGTACGGAACTTCATTTATTATTAGTGTTGTATTTCTTTGTGCTCTTGTGCATAAGGTTATTTAGCATTATTATAAATATGTAAGCATGGTATTTACGACGAGTGCCTGGGGGGAAACATTGCCTTAATTTGATAACGTGTCTATGAAGGCACAAGATTGCAGTCTCATGGGCCAATAAATTGAAGAAAATGGCTCAAAACACATAAAACAGGGATTGGGCTCATTATAATGTAACCAAACCATGAGATGGCATTCTTATGATCCGTCAGGTCCCTCCAAAAGAGACAACAAAGTTTCCAAAGGGCCCGCTGTGTTTCATGTGTTTTGAATTTGAAAAGATCTGTTTATTTGATGAGCGCCCACATAGCACGGAAAAACGTGAAATATGAATAACGCTCAGAACTAATGGTACCAGACACAGTGGTCTGCAATAACCATTAAAATAGAATCTTTTTTCAAATGTGCAAACGTTTCTTAAATGTGCAAACATGTTTATAATTATATATATGCACCAAAGTGATAGCATTTGAAATACAGGTCTGCCTGTTCTAAAAATGTCCACCAGCTCGGACTTTGATGTCGAAAACGAGGCTTGCATAGATAATTAGCGTCCTTGAAATCCGCGCGAAGAACGAAGCGGAATGCAGCGCTCACAGCATGTATCGGGAATGTTGCCAGATGGGGAATACATTGAGATCCTAAGCAAGAGACTGAACAACAAGCAGATAGTCCAATTGAAAGGGAGCTTGTTTTGATGAAAATTAATAACGAAAATCATACCAGAAGTAAGATTGTGGAGTAAAAAATATGAGAATGTGAAGAAACGTATTTATTTCTTTCCCATTTTTTGCAGAGTTGAACAATTTGGTAAGAGATAACCGAGTGACAAAAAACAGGAGAACAGCTCAAAAAGCGCTAATCATCGAACATATGGGCCTTCCTAGACTAAGGGCCTCGTCACGAGTTTGGCAGTAACTCTTAAATGTGGCGGTAGCGCTATTACTGCTGCATTTAAGGGTTCCGCCAGATCATGGACTTGGCGGATTTCCCCCAGCTTTAAGCTGGGGGAAATCCATGGCAAAATTGCCGATTTTCGATGCTATTACCGCCGGCGGGAAATCCGCCGGCGGTAATAGCGCACATTTTCCTCATTGGGCCCAATGGGGAATGAGGAATTCCTGAATGGGCCCAATGGGGAATGGACAATAACCCTTCCGCCAAACCCGTGATCCAGCGCTAATAGCGCCAGGGGGTTTGGCGGTAGGGCTATTAGCGCCCAACTCGTGATGAGGCCCTAAGTCTGACATCAAGCACATTTCACGTCCTGATGAAGGCCCGACAACAACTTGAATGAGAAGGCTAGGAAAAGGTGTATCACAATAGAGGGGCCAAAACACGTGTCAACATCCATATGACGAGAGAACATTTGTTGTCTAGTGTTATGTTTTTCCAAGCAACTTTCCTCAATATTGGGGTCTTTGTACTATAGGTAACGTGTGCCTGTATGACAAAACCTATGAAAATGGCTGAATAGGTCCCAAGAAAATTATGTACTGGATATGAAAAAGTCACTGAGTTCTAACCCCCATGGACACATTTGTTAGAGTGTTTGTTAGTAAATTAGAGTCTGTAGATATGAATATGTTTTCGTATATGTGAAAAAATGAATGAACATTTTAAGAATGATGAAAGAATGAAAATAAATGTCTCTTTCTGAATATAAAGCTCTGGTGATTGATGCTGGATATTTATTAAAGCATAAAGTCAGGAAGTGGCGCACTCACAATTGATGTTAAAGTGTAAGGGAGGGGTAACCAATTTCAATTCTATATGTTGTGTATTTTGACCTGTTGTCTGCCTTATATTTTTTGGCTTCTAAATCTGCAGCTTTGTTTTCACGAGAAATTATCTGTTCTCTTTGAATGGGCTGCACATTTTACAAAAACTATGGTCTCTGGGAAACTCAATGCTTCAATGAACATTTCTAATAACCCTGCATTTTGCCCCGCCGTTTTCAATGTCACAGGCCTGCATGTACAGTTGACGCCACATAGCCAGAGTCAGAATACACTGTCACTTCCTCATCCCCAAAGCCCTGTAGCACATCAATAAGTGCAGCTAGTTCTGCAGCCTGTGCTGAATAAGTTGGGGACAATCTTCTGCTCATCATTACCACACATTTACCCTCTCAGTTCAGTTTTATTACTGCTGATCCTGTAAATTTCACCCCCATCTTTTGATCGATTCTTGATTATCCATCAATAAATGCTACTCCCCCCCTTCCTAGATCATTCTCTCTAACTCTGGGAATGTCATAACACTTGGTGTAAGTAATACAGTCATGCACATTGTCATCCTCTCCACTGGTTCAGCTATAACCATTGCTGGACTCATTGCGTTACACCTAATAATTTTTATTGTAGGGTATGAGATAATCTCCTCCTACCCTGACTCTCTTTGTGTGGTCAATGTACTTTTGGGCTTCTCTAGAAGGGCAAATAATGCGTACTATATGAATAATGTTACTGAACACCCCATGGTTATACTTGAGACCTTTTCAATTGCAAATGCAGCTGCAGCTAAATATTGCTCACAATGATAATGCCCCTTCATGACTGGATCTAAGATCCCACTATAATAAGCCAATGGTTTATGACCATGCCCTAGTGCTGTTTCAGTGCGAGTACTGCTGACATGACTTCTCCATTTGAATGGGAGAATATGTAAAATTCTTCACTATAATTTGTAATCCCTAACACAGGAGCTGTGCTTTCTTAATTCATGAAACCCCTCAGTCACTTCTTCTGTCCATATTATCTTTTTTTAGCCATCTAAACTTCTCCCAGGCTTGCCCAGGTGAGTTTTCAGTCCACAACCTCTCCTGGGCTTTGAATCCAAATAAAAAATTTGCTTCTGAGTCCCCCCTGCCCCAGTGTCCACACTTGCTTCCCCGCTTCTCTCCTTGTCCCTTCCCCTCCCTCCTCCCACCTCCCCCCATTGGCCCCTTTTGCATCTGTGCCTCGCGTAGTTCGCCAGCATCACTGTGAGCACGCCACTTCTCCCAGGCGTGCCCAGGTGAGTTTGCAGTCCACGACCCTCGTGGGCTTTGTATCTAAATTTAAAATTTGCTTCTGAGTCCCCCTGGCCCAAGTGTCCATGCTTGCTTCCCCACTTCTCTTGTTGTCCTTTCCCCTCCCAGCCCACCCAACTCCCTCCATTGGCCACCTTGTTACACTTAATGGACCCTCCCAGGTCAGCCCTCTGCCCGTGCAGCCCTTGCGGCTAAGGGCCCCAAGGCAAAGGGCGGCTCCCACAGAGGCGGCTCCCGATAGTGTCTGCAGGTGTCAGCAGTGGAAGCCAGTGGCCAGCCGTCAACCAGCAGCGACTAGTAAGGCAGGAGTGGCCTGGGTGAGGAATAGAGCCTGCACTTTACCCTGAATACCATGCCACATAGCAGACTCTGAGACTTTTTCCTCTGGTATTTAAAAAAAATTGCATTGTGAAAGTATTTAAAATTGCATTGTGAAACCTAGGTCTTTTTCCCATTATACAGGACTCTCAGACTCAAGTGTGTTTTCTCCGGTATTTAAAAATACTGCATTGTGAAAGTAATTAAAATTGCATTGTGAAACGTAAGCCTTTTTCCCATTATACATGACTCTCAGACTTACGTGTGTTTTTCTCTGGTATCTAAACTACATTGTGAAAGTAGTGCCATTCTGTGGTCTTGCCTTCTTTGCAAAGCATTCATCTAGCAAACTTTTATACCATTGTTCTGAGTGCCTCTCGTCTTGTCCAATTGTCTACTATTGTCTCGTCTCTCTCTGTCTTGTCTGCTTGTGTCCTTCCCTAGTGTTCGCCCATCCCCCACCAATCCCCTTCCTCTTCTCCCCTCTCCCCACTTACTCTATGGTGCTCTCTGTTTCTCCTATCTTTTCTAACTGCTTCTCTATTGACTATCCTGCTCTCCTCACTAAATCTGGTAGGAAGAAGTTTAAAAAGGACATCCTGGTCTCCAACCCAGGTCTCCCTATCGCTGACACCTATACCAGTGCTTCCTCCAGGCAAACCCTCACCAACATCCTCTTTGTCGTTCCCTCGCCAGACTTATGGACTCTACATATGGTCTATGTGCTCTCTCCTTTCTCTTCTTCTCCCATTAATGGTGGCACCTGGTGGGAGGCCCTCCTGGCCTCCTTCCACTCCTCTAAGGTCATCATTAATGTTTACCTGAATGATACCGTCTTGGCCCATGGCCCGCAGGCCAACCTTCTCCTCTTTGATAGACGCTTCCCGTGCATCATCAATTTCCTTTCTTCTCCTGCTGTTCCCCTCACTTCCCTCCACAACTTCCTTGCCTCCCCCTGCTGTCTCCTCCTTGGCTACCTTGCCATCCCTCCTCTTCTGCCCCCCCTCTGGCTTCTTCTACACCTCTGCAGGGTGTACCTCTGATCTGTACCCCTCCGCAGAAGTCTTAAAAGGATGGCAACCTTTTCCATATTGCCACTCTAAACTCTCGCTCAGCTGTCAAACACTCCTCTGACATCTGCTGCATCCACGAAGAACTTGACCATGATATCCTCGGGCTCACTGAGAGATGGTTCACGGACAGCTCTGTCATGAGCTTTGACACAATCCTCCCTGACGGCTACAAGATCCTCTCTGTGCCCAGGTCCAATCATTCCAGTGGGGGTGTAGCCCTGATCTTCCCTGAGTGGATTCCTGCCTCTGTCATTCCTACGCAGACCTACGTCTCTTTTGAATGACTCGCCTGCAGGCGCTCTCTCTCTTCTAGCTATTCCCTTACTGTGGCTACCATCTATGGGCCACCTGGTCAGATCGCCTCCTTCCTCTCTGGGTGGGCGGACCTCTCCTCTTCTCTCCTGGTCTCGACCACTGAACTCCTTCTTGGAGACTTAAACATGCACCTGGATGCTTCATGTCCTTCCTGTGGACTCTTTCGTGACCTCTGGATGTTCTGATCTCTACAGACCTTCCCCTTTCTATTCCTCACACCACTTCTCTCTCTTGGAGTGATCACTTTCTCCTTTCCTCCCAGCTCACTCTCTCCACCCCTCAAGCCAAGCCAACTCCAGCACTACCACCTTCCTTCTCGGTTATCCGACCCATGAAATGTGTGTCAGTTGAGGCCTTCGCTGCCACTTTCTCACCCCCCCCCGCATCCTCCATTGGCTGACTCACACCCTGACACAGCCCTCTCTATGCTCCACTCTGCTATATCTGATACTCTTGATGTTCTTGGCCCTGTCATGAGGATCCGCTTGAAGCCCAAAGCCAAATGCAATTCCTGGTACGACTCATACCTCGTCACCCTTAAACACAAGTGCAGGGTGGCTGAGATGAAATGGCGTGCTTCCTGTACACCCTCTGACAAACTGGCCTGTCGCATGCTCCAAAGGCAATACCTGCTCTGTGTCCGCACCAAGAAGAGAGCCCTCATCCAAGCCTGCATCTTTGCGGCATTCAACAACTCGGCAGAACTCTTTAAAATGTTCAAGGAGCTGGCCAAACCTGCTGCAGTCTCTCCCTCACCTGTCCCCTCCCAGGCCCTCTGCACGGCCCTGGCTTCTCCTTTCATCCCTTTAACTCAGGACATCCTGTCCTCTCTCTCTCTTCCTCTCCTCCTCCTACCTCAACTCCCCTCTCTTCATCTGGCCCTTCCGTGGCCACCTCTTCTCCCTCCTTCTCTACCTTTCCCCTGTTCTCCCCAGAGGAGGTTTCTAGACAAGTCTGATCTATGAAAGTCTTGTCGAAACAGGTTCTCCCCTGTTCCTCTAAAACCATCAAACACCACATTGACACCCTGGCTCCTCCTTTGGTTGACTTCTCCAACCACTTCTTCTCCACCGGAGTCTTCCCATCCCCCCTGAAGCACTCCCTTGTTCAGCTTCTTCTTAAGAAACCCTCAGCCAACCCCTCCTGCCCTGCTAACTACCGCCCAATCTCCATCAATCCTTTCCTGGGCTAACTCCTGGAAAAGCTGGCCATCTTCCAGCTTAATCTTCACACTGAATTGGTGGATTGCCTCCATGACCATTGGTCTGGCTTCAGAGCTGCCAGAAGCATGGAAACTGCTCTCCTGAACATCCGTGAAGACCTCCTCTCCAACCTTGACTCCAATACCCCCTGTGTCCTCATCTTACTTGATCTCTCTTTTGCCTATGACATGGTCAACTATGCCATCCTGCTCAACTGTCTCTGTGATAACCTGGGTATCACCGATTAGGCCCTGGCGTGGCTGACCTCTTTCCTCTCAGATCGACCCTCCCAGGTCCAACTTGGGTCCTTCCTCTCCTCTATCTCTATCGCTACCTGTGGTGTTCCCCAGGGATCTAACCTCTCGCTAGGCTAGGCAACGCGTGTTAATGTTATTATTTCAACACGAATATCTGCCGGCAGGCGGAAAAGCCGGCAGCCATCCGAAAGCCTCTTAAGGCCTTTCGAACCTGTTTGCCCCTGTTTGAGCTTGGTTGCACTCTCTTAACTCCCCAAACTCCCCACTGATGCTAAAATAAGAGATAAGACCATCCTGCGTCACTTCGTACGGATCCACAGTAACCAAGATGTCTCTGTAAGTAATTGCTAGCCAGACCTTACATTCATCTGTACCTCAGCAACTACAGCACCCTAGTAGCCACTCTATGTACCCTAAGGCACCTGCAACTACCTGGACCTACTAACATTATTATCTACCTAGTGCACTAGCGCACTACCATTTGACTATTGCATTTAGCCCCTTTGTGCCTTACATTTGATTATTGTATTTAGCCCCTTTGTGCCTCACATTTAATTATTGCATTTAGCCCCTTTGTGCCTCACATTTGATTGCTGCATTTAGCCTATCTGTGCCCTGCCATTTGATTATTGCATTTAGCCCCTTTGTGCCTCACATTTGATTGCTGCATTTAGCCTATCTGTGCCGTGACATCTGATTATTGCATTTAGCCTCTTTATGCCTCACTTTTGATTATTGCATTTAGCTTCTTTGGGCCTCACTTTTGATTATTGCATTTAGCCTCTTTGTGCCTCTCATTTGATTATTGCATTTAGCTTCTTTGTGCCTCACATTTGATTATTGCATTTAGCCCATTTGCGCCTCACTTTTGATTATTGCATTTAGCCCCTTTGTGCCTCACATTTGGTTATTGCATTTAGCTTCTTTGTGCCTCACATTTGATTACTGGATTTAGCCCACACGTGCATCTGAGTACATGCCTACATGCCCTACAACCCTCACCAATACACCATGAGCATCTTCACACTCTGCCTTTGGGCCTATACCCATCTACTGCTCCTATCCTGCAATACCTCAGGTACTACCCTCCACCCCAATATCAAGAATTTCCACAACTCCACCCATACAGCCACCTCCCACTATACCATTATGGAGCAAGTCGATCACACCAATGGATCCAGGACTGGATCTACTAGCGAACCACCAAGCTTACCTTGTCATCCGCCTACCAGAAACTCCAGACTGAGGGCCAGACTCACAAGACTACATGAGCCGCTGACTAGATCCCTCCCTGTCACCAACAAAAGAACCATCACACAACAAACCAGTATACATTTTAGAACTAGGTCATCACCAACCACCTCTATCAAAACTAATCAAATTAAAACCACCACCCCAGGCCCTCCACTCAAAGCTGGATTAATAAATACCAGATCCCTAACACCACATGCAACCGACATCTATGAACTCATACTGGCTAATGAGCTGGACTTCCTCTCCATTACAGAGACCTGGTTGCAAGAGGCAGCCGGACCCCTCTTTAGCAATCCCAGAAGGCTACACCATCTTGAGACAAGATAGAAACATTATGCGAGGTGGTGGCCTTGCCATCATTGCCAAAATCAGCCTTAACATGAGAATCACCTCGACTCCAGAACTAAACTCCATTCAACTTCTGATTCTTAGAGACTTCAATCTAGGCCAGGGGCATTGCTAGGGGGGGCTAAGGGGGCTATAGCCCCTGATCTTTTGGTTGTAGCCCCTGATAGAATCTCAGGAGCTACAGCCAAAAGACTAGCTAGCTCCCAGTCCCAAAAGTTCCAACATCAGCTTAGCCCCGGGTCTTTTCCAGACCTAGCAACTACCCTGATCTAAGCTATAATGACCTGTCAGACAAACAGGCCGTCAATGTGGCTAATATCCTCACTGAATTAGGGCTTACTCAAAAAATTAAGGAACCCACCCATAATAAAGGGAGAACCCTTGACTGGCTAGCAGAACATAACTGCTCTGCTTCCATTACCTCCAACTCCCCACAACTATGGACAGACCATTACTTGATAACCTATGACCTACAAACCACTAGGCCAAATCCTGCAGCCAACATGGCACCTTCATGCCATACCAGGAACAAAAAAAATATTACCAAGGATAAAGTAACTCCAGCCATTCTACCCACCCAAAACCCAATGAACACATTGACCCAATGATGCTCGTAGAAGAATATAACAAAATTATACAAATCACCCTTGACAACGTCGCCCCTCTAAAATGTAGACCAAGTAAACCTTAAGCCCACCTTAACAAATGGTTCACCCCCGAGCTGAACGATCTCCGACAACTCAAAAGAAGTTGTGAATCCACTTGGAGACGTACCCCATCAGATGACCATAAAAACAAACTCATAGAAATCTCTTCACAATACAAGAAGGAAATGATCTTGGCCAAACGCAACTCATGTAACAAACGTATCTCCTCAGCTAACTCTAGCATGAAGGAGCTGTTTGCTATCTTAAAGGAATTGGAGTCGCCTATTCCCAACACAGTTATATGTATAAAAGACAAAGCCTGGTGCACAGAGATACAACAAGCTCTAGCCAACAAAGTTACCATGCTCCAAAAAATACATTTGGTTAAGAAAGCAGCCCTTAATCAACCACCTATAACCAACAATACCCCCCACCCCCTTTGGTCCAAAACATGACCACCCAATTTAGATTTGCAAAAACATCTGTCTGAGAAGTGGAAAAAGTCATCCTCTCTCTTAAGCCTTCCAACTGCCAAGGCAACCTATGCCCTGCACAACTTATAAAAGATGCCGCGAGAGAACTCTCTTCCTTCATAACTAATCTTGTAAACTCCTCCTTCACTTCAGGCATTGTACCGTCCAACTTGAAATAATCTTGGGTACTGCCACTACTAAAAAAGCAATCCTTAGACCCCCTCATTCCCACCAACTACCACCCCATCACGACAGTCCCCTTTCTATTAAAGATCTTAGACAAGATTGCTTACACACAAATCCAACAATTCCTAGAATGCCACAAGCTCTTAGGTGTAAGTCTGGATTCCGTCCACAACACAGAACCGAGACCGCTCTCATTGATCTGAAAGCTCAAATCGATGAGCTAAGGGACAAAGGTCAATTAACCCTTCCCCTACTCTTGGATCTCTCAGGTGTATTTGACCTTGTTCACCACAAAGTCCTTTGCAACCACCTTAATTCCGCGGCACATATCTCTAAAGAAGCCATAACCTGGGTTGAATCCTTCCTTAGTGAAAGGACCATGAGGGTGTTCTCCCCCACAGATGCAGCGGACCCTATCCCCATCTCATGCTGTGTGCCCCAGGGAACCTGTGTTTCCCCAACTCTATACAACATATTTACCAAGCCCCTCTTTAATGATCTGGACCTTCTTGGTATCACCTACACTAATTATGCAGATGATACCCAGATTCTCCTCCCGCTTTCTGGGGATTATAACAAGGATGTGGCCTTTGTAAACAGGGTGTATCTCATCATCCAGGCATGGATGGCCACTCACGGTCTATGCCTGAATGATGGCAAAACAGAGTTAGTCATTCTGGGCAATCATTCCAATCTCAAACAATTAGGCCATAACTATTCAGCATTTGAGATTGACGGGAACACTATTAAGGTTGCCAGGGAAGTGAAGACTCTTGGCTTCCACCTAGATGCTACCCTCAACTTCAACAAACAGGTAAACTCATTGGCTTTGGCCACAGCTTACACATGCAAGCTTATCATAGGATGTAAACACTTTATCTTTAATGACAATTGCATGATTCTAGCTAGAGCTCCTTGCTCTATCTAGACTCGATTGTTGCAACGCCTTATATATCGGGGCCAACAAACACATCATACACAGAATTCAAACTTTACAAAACAACGCCCTGAGAGCAGCCCTTGGTATCCCTCGACAAGCACACATCTCTAAGATAAGGCGCAATAACAACTGGTTGTCTACCCAAGACAAAATACTACTGAAAGTAGCCTCCCTCACTCACAAAGCCCTCAACAACATTGCTCCTCCCTACCTAACTGATAGATTTGTAGAAAGAAGATCCTCCAGACCCACAAGAATCTCCAATGCCTATTCACTGATCATTCCCAGATTTAAACTCACCAAGGCTGGAGGTGCCAGCATCCCTGTCCGGGCGGCCCAAGTATTGAACTCATTGCCCCACACCATACGTCAGGAGAAATTCTACCCGAAATTCAGATCTAATTACATCAACCATCTGAAACAACTGGTCAGCTAACCAGCTTCCCTACCCCCCCCCCACCATTCAACTGATATACCACCTGCAACTGTTTAATATCCTGTATATAATTTACTGTGCCACTGATAAAACCTGTATATATTGTTAATTATATGTGTCATTATGTAACTATGTAACCTATGCCTCGCATATCCTGTACTGCTGCAGCCTATTACCTTCGGGTCTGGTGTGCATTATAAATGAATAAAACAAACAAACAAACCAACAAACAAAGAAACACCTGACTGAAACTGCACTGGTTGCCTGGCTACCCTGTTATCTCGGGCTTAGGTACCCTCCCCCGACAGCTGCACTCCTGCATGGCCTCCCGGGCAACTCCTGCACTTGAGGGCTGTTTCTGTATCCCTACAGTCTCTACCAGCTCTTGACACTTGATGTCTGCACTTACCCCTGCACTTGTCACTAGCTGGCCACACTATTCCCTGCTGTTTTTATTTATCTTATTTATTTTACTTTTGATACTATGTTTTGCACTGTCGCCACCCCACCTCCCCCACACTTTTCCTTTCCCTTTCCCCTCCTCCCCTGCACTTGTGCGATCTCAATGTCACCTGGCCTAGTGAGATTTTCTCTGTCTTCCCTCTGTTTCCCCTCAATTGCCTCATCACACTTTGAAACACTTGTTTATTGGTGCGTTTGTAAATGCCATATCATATCATATCAGATATCATACCATATCATATCATATCATATCATATCATATCTGTGCCTTTTTAAGTCCTTTTTAAAGTGGACGAATATATGTACTTTAATCAAAGACCAAGGCCTAAAAAATGTGCATTTGTCTCATTGTTTTCGGCTGTTATGTCCTCATAATAGCCTCTGCCCTTTCAGGTGTCACTTTTCTTCCATCATGCAAGATCAACTGTCCTATATACAGTACTTCTATGACAATATTGTAATTTTTCCTTATCTACTTTGTACCCTTTCTCTGCCAGTATAGTCATAAGTCTAACAGAGTCTTCTCTGCAGATTTCTTTTGTCTCACTGCACACTAAAATGTCATAATCTTATTGAATTATGGTGCTTTCTAGTTGGACATTACCCAAGTCCATCTGAAGGATTCTATTAACAATTGATGCAGCCCTGGGGCAAACAAGTGTGTTTCAGGTGAATCATTCTAAACGAAAAGGAAGTCAAATCTTTTGAGTCTTCATGAAAGGGAATTGAGAAAAAAGCATTTTTCAAGTCTACAATGGTGAAATACTTTGCTTTTGACGAGATATTGAACAATATAATCGCAGGGTTTGGAGCTAAGGGAAACTCTGTTTTGACTGAATTTTCCAAAGTGCGAAGGTCCTGGATAAAACTCCACAACCCCCCCTTTGAATTTTTGACAGGGTACACAGCCATGGTACACGGAGCATCAGATGGTACCAAAATGCCTTGCTTCATTAGAGCTTCTCTGGGCATTGGGTACTGTTTTGAATGTGGCAGAATTGCTCCGGGTTTAAGCTTAGTTTTAACTGCTCCTACTTCTTTCAATAGGCCCACATCATATGGACTTGTAGTCCATAAGATACTTGGTACCTGTTCCAAATCTTCCTGAAAGAATGCTGGTTTCTTTTTTACCCATGCCATTCTCTGCAGTATTTCTATATTCTCTATTTTGATCCAATAAGTGAGAGCCATAAAGAATACTGACTCCTCATCTGAGTAGTCAACCCTAAATAACTCCTCGTCTGTCAAGTCTGTCAATCAATATCCTTCAGTAAGGGCTATCACCGTTCTCCCTCCCCTTCCCTCATCGTATGTTCCATGAAGCATCACCCTTTCTTCTCTAACTATTGCTGCTTCTAGTTCTAAAGGTATAATTTGCCCTTCGTCATCCAAAGGGATCTTGGGCCTGAACAAAAGCTTATCAGGCATTCCCAATAGCTTACTGATCAATTTAGGTGACCATTATAGTAGGACAGTCACTCCACACAAAAATACTTCCTTGTCTAGAGATACTGCTTGTAAATCTTTCTTTCCTGTAAACACTGATATGAGGTCTCTCACATTTACATAATGTATCCCTGAAGTTGAACACACTAGTCCCTCATCAGTAAAAGATATTGGGCCTCATTACGAGTTTGGAGGTAAGTAACTGTCCTTACCGGCATGGAGCAAATACTGTGTCCGTGTAGTAAAGAGCCCACTAATAGAGGGCTATTACGAGTTTGCAAGCACAAGCTTTGCGTGCTGCTAAAGTCCAAAAAAAGGACCTTAGCGGCATCATGGAAAGCGCTGACAGCACTACCGGTATCAATGGATACGGCATTAGTGGGCACCGCTATTAGCGGTGACCGTTAATAGCGGTGACCGCTATTAGCGGTGCCTGTAAATAAGCAGAACCGGAAGTAGCGTCATCACACAGGAACAGGAAAGAACATGGCGGCCATCTTTAAAAACACAATCCATTGCCATCCTCAGTGCCCAGGACCTGGAGCATATTGCTGAGTACATAGATCAACCTTCACCAACTACATAATGCCCAAGGCAGTTAAAAAAGGCGCCTCCCGCCAGCGCAAGGAGCGCTTTAACGAGGCTGAGACCCTGGCTGACAATGCCGATGTCGTATTTGCAAACAGCCTCAAGAGGGAGGCAGTCTTCAAGAAGACGGAAATTTGGGAACTAGTCGCCCAAAGGGTCAGCGCGGTAGGCAACAACCCCCACACCACAAAGGACATCTGTAAGAGATGGGATGACCTAAGCCTGTGAGTCAGGAACATCCTGTCTGCAAACATGAGCCAGGCCATGGCTACTGGTGGAGGAGCAAGCTCACCAATAAAGCTGAGACGGTGGGAGAAGATCTGTGCCAGCACGATTGGCATAGAGGCCATCGAAGGCGTGGGCGATATGGTGTCTGGCGCCACGTCATCGGCGGAGGGAGATGAGTTGCATAAGAAAACACTGTAATGCAAAGTCTGATGACAGTCCACCAATTTGTCTGTCTAAAGAGGCAAGGCATGGCCCAATACATACACATTCCCAGCCTAGTTGTCGTCTGCAGCACAGACACATGCACATACCCGCAGCATGGCAATGCCATACCTGACACACACCACACAAAAATGAAAATGGCATAAGTCACACTGTACGCAGGCCACAACAGAAATGCATGTTCCATAGCATACGGCCGCCCCAACATGAGTGACCCTGACGGATGCCTGCATGATCCACCCATATAGCAAGCAACTTGATCATCAAAACTCCACTGCCCATTCCCCTCTACTGTGTAGATGAGCAATAATACAAATGTCTGCATGATGCTTGTCAAACCATCACTCATGCTGTCCCTCTCTTTGTCCCCCACAGGCTCAGATCCTGACTGCGAGGCCTGGGACTCACTGCCACAGGCAAATACACCCCGGAAGAGGCCCAGGGATGAAGGCAACATGCCTTCCACTTCCAAAGCCCCACACAAGCCATGACAGGCACCAAAGACCAAACCAGCCCTGGATGCCATGGCACTGGTGCCACCAAAGCCCATCACCACAGTACCCACAACATCTATGGCACCTGCAGAGGAGACAGTTGAAGGGCCACAATCTGCAGATAACAGCCCTGTTGGGGATGAGGCAGCTACAGCACCCCTCACAGATGATGACGTGCAGGGACAGGTATGTGTGCCTGTCGAGGACGACTCCTCCGACCTACCTGCTACACCAAGTCCGGCCCCATCCCCTCAGCTCACACCTGTCGACTCATACCACGACACCACCCCGGAGCAGTCTGGGGGGGAGTTCATACAAGGGAGCATGATTCCCATAGAGGACCCAAATGTAGTTGCCCGTGTAACACATGCACCCTCCACCCCCACTGGTGTACCGGCGGGAGTGCAGCAGGCAGGAAACGCTGCGCAGCGACATGAGGAACTCACTGCCCTGGGGAGACAGTTCATCACAGACAGTGCCCAAGCAAGGCAGGAGGGGCGCGACAACACCGCCTCCCTGAGAGAGATAATCGTGGAAAGCACAAATAGATTGTGTGAGGAGGTGTCTTCCCTGAGGCAGGTTCTCACCCGCATTGCTGATTCAATGGAGGCTGAGTGTCAAGCCCCCAGAATGGAGCAGGCGGCCACCCCATCTCCCTCAAGCTCCACGCAAACCAGCCCCCTACGCAGGTCGGCGCACACCTGCGCCGCTCGGACATGCCGCCACCTGGTGCAGGGAGTGCCAGGATGTAGACGGGGCAGCCTGATGAAGGCAATAGACAATTGCTTGGACACCATGTGTGGGGGAGGTGTGGGGAGGGGGGGGTGTGTGGGGGAGTTGTGGGGGGAGTGTGAGGGGGTGAGGGTGTGTGGGGGAATTGTAGGGGGAGGGGGAGAGGCGGAGGGTGTGTGGGGGAGTTGTGGGGGGAGGCGGAGGGGGTGAGGGTGTGGGGGAGTTGTGGGGGGAGGGGGAGCAGGGTGACAGTGTGTGAGGTGGAGAGTTTCAGCACTTTAATATTTTTTGGACAGTTAAATACGCCCGTTGTATGAAAAAAAAATCATTATTGCAAATGTGTCATTTATTGATATACGGTGCATATTGTACATGTACTCCCACACCCAGTGCCCTTTGTCCGACTTTCATGTCAGCCTCTGCACCCATGTGTGTCAGAAACATTGTGCAATCACTGACTGACGCACAGCACATCCCTCCTATGCATCGGCACTGTGATGATGTGCACCCACATCTTCTTCATCCCCTTCATCATCACCAGGTGGTTGCAATTCAATGTCAGGGGGCAGGGGCACGTTCCGTCAGATTGACATGTTGTGCACCATAACACAGATGCCATGATGATCTAGGCCACCTTCTCATGCCTGTAGTGGAGTGCCCCACCCGACCGGCTAAGGCAGCGAAATCGTGCCTTCAACAGGCCAAAGGTCTGCTCGATGACCACACGAGTACGGCTATGGGAACGATTCTAGTCCTCCTCGTGCCTGCTCTGTGGGTTTCAGACAGGGGTGAGGAGCCACGGCTTCAAGGGATAGCCACTATCACCTGCATGAGAGGCAATAAAAGGTATATGTCAGTCGAATAATGATGGACAGCTGTACTAGTCACACATGCCTGCAGATTATCGTTGGTCACATGCACGTGTCTCTGGTTGTATGCACACAATTTTAATGCCCTCAATGTGTTATGTGCCATGGACTTATGGTGTGGGTTGCATCTCCAAGATGATACACGGTGTACACCGCTTTGATGTTGCTCATGCATTGTGGATGCATACCGCTGTGTTTGTGTCAAATTTATGATGTGTTGTGTTCTGTATGATTTTCTAACTGGCAGCGTTGGGAGTAGGCTCTGCAATATTAGGCATTCAGCGTTACACTTCTGTGGTGGTGGCGGCCCTGTGACAAGCTGTGAATTCCCTTGGTCATTTTGTTCAGTGCACTCCCATGGATGCTGGTCCTGTGTAGTGATTTGCTGCTGACATTTACATAGTGATTATTCACAGCATGTTGCTGGATTGTGTTACGGAGGGTGAGGTACGATGATGGGTGTTGGATGATTTGTGGCATGTGGCGTGTTTTTAAGTTTGGCATGTTCTGATAGGTGTCCAGCTAACTTCATTGCTATGGGATTTAGTTGTCATGTTCAGTTAGGAATGCTTTGGGGCACAGTGTTTTGTGATGTGCACATCGTGCTGTCACGTCAACAATGACACCATGGTGGTGTGTGCATCTCTCCCCTCATTTCACTGCCATGTGCCTGTCATGCAATTTACCAAGCAGCCAGGGACGTCGTCCTGCATGTCGCTCCATGTAGCGTGGTAGCGTGGAGTTTCGCAGGACCATTAAGTCATGAGTTGATCCGGGATATCGGGCACAACAATGTGTGATGATCTTGCTGGCGTCACATACCATCTGCACATTGATGGAGTGGTATTGCTTGCGGTTGCGGTACACCGCCTCCATGGCATACGGGACCGCCAACTCCACGTGGGTGCAGTAGGGGGCAACTATACAATTCGGCATGCCTGCCAGTGCATGGAAGCCCACTTTTGTATCCAAGCATGTCCTCCAGCCCCAGTATTGCTACTACTAGTGGAATCATTTTGGTGTGGGGAGGGGTGTGGTGTGTGCTCCTTTTGTGCTGGCCCAGACTCCATTGCCTCCACCTGTGCTGATTGTGTGCACCTGTGGCAGTTTGGAACACTGCACATAGCATTTTACGGTTGGTTCACGATGCCGGTATTACCGGCATGCCGGTCTCCCCTATTAGCGCCTTCATAATGCCGGTATTTGCATGTCCGCCTGACTTCTGATGTCCTCCCATTAGCGGCATGCCGGTATTGCCGGCCTGATGGGCCACGTGCCCGCGCCCTTGCCGCTATTAGAGGCACCGTTATTGGTGATGCCTCTAATATCGGGGTCTTAGGTCGGAATAGCCTGGAACAGTGTGCGTTGCCGGTATTCCTTTACCTGCATCGTTTTTCCATTACCTCCAACCTCGTAATGACCCCCATTGTCATGTTAAATTTTGTCATCAAATCACGCCCAAGTATGTTTACCTGCGTTTGTCGAGAGTATAATAATGGCATAGACATGTCGTGGTCACCTAAAGAAATTGGTTATTCGTCTGTGAAAGGAACTAAACTCATCGCCCCAGAGAACCCTTCAGCATTCATGGCAGTACTCGACCTTGGGTATTTTCCCCCGCGGACACAGAAACGAGTAACTCCAGTGTCTACGAGAAATGAAATATTTTGCCTCCTATCATCACCTTGACCATTAGTTCCTCTTGGGGGTTTGCTGTCACAGATAGTACTGAACACATCAGGTTACTCTGTGGGTTGTCCTGTTGTGGATATAAATCCATCCCTGTACCTGTGAAAGGATTCCTTCCTACCACAGTCATGCATCACGATTTTGGTGCGGCTATTTGCGTGGCTCCCCTATCCGCCTACAGACCCAAGTAACTCCTCCCTGATGAGGCACAACAAGGCTGAAACATGTCTGGGGATGCTTAGGTCTCTTGCAGAAGGGATGTGACCTAGCAGTTTGGGCTGGACTGCCCCTTTTGGGGTGGGACCAAGCCTGATTTGCATACAGTATTTCCCCTTCTGTAATGGCTTTGCAGGCAAAGAACGATGGTCTGCAGGGTTGCCCAGAGCAATGCCAGAGGTTAAGATTCATTCTAAACATTCCAGCCATCACCTCTTTGTTTTTGCTCCCCTATCTGTGTGCCATTGTCATGCACCTGCCTGTTGCATTGGAATATATTGTACTTGTTGTATTGGTACCTGTTGTGTCTGCATAGGTACTTGGTGTTGTTTCCCCTGCAGTGATTGCGTCTTCATTGGGACTTGTTGTATTTGCTGTGATTGGGGTGCATATGCCCGAGTCCACGTATGATCTTGGGCGTAATATCCTTTGTGAATCAGTATTATACTGTGGAGCATATCCCATCCCTGCTCTTGGAGATTGCCAATTCTGTTGTTGCATGCCTCCACTGCTTCTGCCTACTCTAGACAAATGTTCTAATTTACCACAACTCAGGTAACAGCGCGCCATTAAATGCTACCCTTCCTTGAACATTTTAAAATCCACCTTGTGCTCCTCCTCGAGGCCCATTCCTTCTGTCTCTTGGCATAAAATTATACCCATTCTGATCCATGATGTATGCTGCATTATTCTGCTGCGGTAACTGCACTATTTGTGCTGTCATTATTTGTCAGTACTGCTCCTTCTATAGTGTACTTTAATAATGTTTTCTACACCAACTTTGCCTCTTCCTGTTTTCCACTCTCAGCTTTCTTTTTATCTTTGTTCCCTTAATATTCTACGGTAATGCACAATTGCCAATTGTATCTCTGGCCATGGTTTTGCTTCCATTCCCTCCTGTTTCTTGAGCTGCCGCTGAACTGGCTCTGGCAGCCCTTGACATAACGCTCATGATTATGTGTCTCCAAATTCCATCTGTCATGAATCTCCTGAATAAAGGCAATGAGGTTTTCATTCTCTCCCATTTTGTCATTATTGCCCCAATATCTGATACATCAGGATTTTGTACCTGGCGTGATCGCATACATCTGCTCGACAATTATTAAATGGCGCTCCATCATGCACTGTGTTTTGCGCAGTCACTTTTGGATATCATGCTGTTTTAAAAATGTCATCATCTCTCTCCCCTAGAATAGCTGATAATAGGCCTTTAATATCACCTATGGCTAGATTCGCTCCTGATGTTCTTTTCTCCAATTCAGAGATCCACTTCCTCACACCGGAAGTTAATCTTGCTAGAGTATACTTCCAATTCTCCTTATCCATTTGGGACCATGGAATATATTGTGGTCGACCCCATCCTTCCTCTAATATTGGAAATTGTGACGTCCTGGTTCATAATAATACCCGCCCACACGCCTTGCCTTCCATGGCGCGTTGTCTTTACCTATTTGTTTCCCTCCTGGCAATGCCCTTAATCTGCTTACATAAAGCAGTGATATATTTCCTGCACTGTGCGATCGTACTTGTGGTCATTCAGTATATGGTGTTGTTTCTGGTGTTTTTTCTATGGGGACCTCTAAATCTGACAATTTTACCCTTTTATCTACGCTTGATTCTCTTGAAAATTCATATGCACCTTTTCCTTGTACTTTTTCGTCTTCCTTCCTTTCTTCATCTGACATTATTATGCCCCAACTCGTATGGCTTCTTCTATTTCATCAAGATCTAACCTGGTTAAAGACATTTTTCTATGATCATCTGTTATGACGTTCCCCTGTGATATACCTTCTGTTCCCTTTAATGGGGAACTTTGAGCATTCTCTTGAGTTCCATACCTTCCTCTATCCCTCATTTGCCTATATAGGTTTCAAAGCCTCTCATCCTGCCCACCATCCTATGCTAATCACTACATTTCTTGCAGCTCTCTTTGGGGCTGTTGTGACCCTCTTTCTTCTTCCAATCCTTCCTGTGCTTCCATGGGCACTATGCCCATATGGCATAAATATTCAATATCATCATTTTTTTTATCCCCTACTCTGATTCATTTCTTCCTCTATTCTCATCATTTTCCTTAACTCATCTTTCTCTTGCCTTCTTTTCAACCTACATACTTTCAATCTTTGTGCTTCGGCCTCTTTCTGTTTCTCTTCTTCTATCTTTCCTTCCCTTTTCTCATCTGATATTTTTTCTGTTCTTCCCTTCGCTTATACTCTTTGTCCCTTCCTTTGTCATATGATCTATCTTCTTCTTTCTCTTTCTGCCTCTTCTGTCACTGTTCTCTTTCCTCTCTTTCTTGAACTCCATCAATGCCTTTGTCGTCTAGTTTGAGCAACATTTGTCCTCCCATCCATTTGTTCTGTACTATTGTCATACCCTTAGCTGTATCCTTTGTTCCCTTCTGCCTCTCTCCCTTTTCCTCTATCTCTGTCTGTCCTTTTTCTCATCACGCTGTTTGTCTTCATCGCGTGTTAATATATATGTGTGTTCTCGATTCCCACTCTCTTCCTTAGTATCCTCACTGCTGTAGGCAGGGGGCTCAAACGTTCGATTAACATACCCCGCTGCTGCCTTTAATTCCTTCAAGGGATAAAATCCCTTCCCTTCAGTGTTCTGATCTTGTTTTTCAAGGGGTGGGATCGGAGCTGAAGGTCTTACATCTTCTCCTTTATGCTGATTAAGCATCTACTCCCTCTCAGCTGGATCTTCTTTCTCACTCTGGTACATTTTCCAGAGTTCTAAAACTGCCAACCTTTTTTTCTAACTTTTTTCCTTTATGAGTGGCATATAAGTATGCCATCATGTGACACAACATTGATTTCAATAATGATCCCTCTGGGGCCATGACATAAGTATTAATCGTGCCCATGACCCACTCGGAATGGTATTTCCTGATTTTGACTGTATATCTCTGCAATGTTCTGCATAGGTGTAAAATAGGTGTGTCCCCCATAGTGGCAAGTCAATTCAGACTGCCAATACTTACCCAGTTTATTCTTCTCCTAGGTTTATCAAATATATTGTTTCAATCGTTTTGAGCAAGGACCATCAATCGCTGCTCATAATCTGTGAATCAAAATATTTTGAAACATTTTGAACCACTGTCCTTCTCGCTTCTTTGTTTACACTTTCTATTAATTATTTTTATATCGTTCTTGGTTTTTTAGTATCTTAAGGTTCCCTTCTTTATTTGTATATTCATTTCATCTAATTTTAGTCGTCCGATTGACGTCAACTCTTTGTTTACAAAATATATCAAAAACCACTTATGTTATATCCCCTACACATGTGCACTTTTCAATTTGTTGCCTTCGGCGTGTCTTCCTTTACTCTTCTTAATAAATGTACCTGTTCTCTATTACTTACTCCATCTCAGAGTTTAACACACACCCTTCTTATTGTCTCTATGCCTCAAGAATCCTTAACACTCCTATATGAAGCTATGACATCTATTCTTTCCGTTCCTTGCGGGCTGGTGAAATTGAGGTATACTTCTCTCTTCTTTAAAATACCCAAAACGCCAGTTACTATATGTATTTAGAGAGATTGCTCTTTTCCTATTCAACTTCACTATGTCTCGCTACTCTCTGAGCATTGGTTCTTCTATACTCCTTTTCTTCTTTCACCACATTTACATCTATATTGTTAGTCTTTGTAACCATTCATAGATGTTATTAATTTTGGTTCGATATACATATATTATTTCTGGGCTAAGCTGTTTATAAGTATTAACTAAGATAATATTTTGATGATTTGTGTTAAATGTTCACCAACAGTTTTACCATCCTCCTATATTTTCTTTTTTCTTTGGTTCTTATCTATTTCTATATTGAAATTCAGATATTTTAATAATTGTGGTATTTTATGTCTGTTTGTTTTGAGGGAAATACATGTTTTGGCCTTATACATCTGGATTTTGATCAGCATATCAAAGTCAAATGTATAACATCCAATCTGACTTTAATGTGTTATATTTTACATCTGCATTTGACACTTTATTCTATGGCAATTTATATTTTTACATCATTGCATGGGGCATCAGCCCTCTTAAGCCATTTTCAGACAGACTAGATGTTGTCATAGGTTTTTATATTGAGTGGATAACTTAAGTGTATACACTACGCACTTTATCATGCTGTGAGATCGCATATATACTATACTTCTTGTATTTTGTAGAGTATTCTGCAGTATGCACTTTATTACTCATTTGCACATTTATCATGTATGATTCACTTTATTGCGAGTATATAACTGTATCATTCAGTAATATTGTATGCACTTAGCACTTTACCATGCTGTGACATTATATACATGGCATATTTTTAGTACTCTGCAGAATAGAGTATGGTACAATTTGCATTGTATTGATTATTTGCACATAATTATGCACAATGCACTTTATTATGAACCCCATATTTGCACTACACTGTAATTTTTGTCAGATTGATGATATGTGTTTTAACATGTATTATCGCTGGTTGCTACATGCCCCAATGCTTTATTCATGCGTTATATGCACGCACCTTGCACTTTATGAGGATGCGCTATTGTATATCCATTATGCATTTAGCATTATGTTCAGTGCTTTTATGTCCAGTACACTATTGCCTATTGGCACGTATTCAGCACTACACTATATTTGAAGCCACGCCACCGCAATTTATCGCATTACGCATTTTATTGTAACTGAGCGTGTGTTGTATTGCTTGGATTATTGCCTCCACACTAGTTTTCATTTACTATTGTGGCTAGTGCAGTTACAATGGGGGTCTAATGATGTGCATCTTGTATTGTGCCTATCAGAGCATCAAACCGGCTTTGTTCTTTTGTTTGGACACATCTGTGCTGTGATCGTTAAAATTAATTCTGTTTGATCGCAATAATAATACAAAGCTGTTGGGTTGTTTGCTGGTATGCTTGGTTGCAGAGCTTCGGGTGAGCTTGACTGTGTATGCACATTATCATAGAGTTTACGAACGCTGTCTCTTTGAGACCATAGAGTAGTGACTGTTTATTTTAGTCCTATGTTCATATCGTTTACCTCAAACGTGATCAAGCGGTTTGCAAACCGCGAAACGGGTCGTTGCTAGCTTTTTTCTGTCCATGGCATCTATATTAAAAAGAATTTTCAGCCGTGAATTCTGTGGTGTTGTTTTCTTTGCAAACTGGAGGATTAGTCCCCCGTTCCGCTTCTCTGAGGAGTGCAGTCACATATATACATACATATATAAATATAGCTCACCACAATACAATCCTTTACCCTTATCTTTTACCACATTCAATGGTCTACTTACTTCCGCTATTCAGCTCGAATCCCTCGGCATCGACTCTCCCACAATCTACCAGTTCGGCTTTAGTCCGCGGGGCGCCAACGGGGACCGGGCAGGAATTTTGTCAAAGGTGGACCTGCCACCAGATTTCAAACATGTGCTCTTTATGTGACATTTTCCACAGGAAACTCTGCGATCGTCTAGCTAATGGCAGGAGCAGGCGATCATTTGGGGTCTAGATCTGGGCCTAAATCTAGTTTGTTTGAGCAGAACCATCCTCGCCGCTACCAAATGTTTTGCAGCACTTTGAAGCGTCTTTTATGCCATAGATGGAATTAACAATAGACATCTTAGACCAAATAACCAGACAGACCAAGGGAGATGATAAAATACTTTTTTAATCTCAATGAAAGAAAGCAGGGAGTTATATAGCTATCAGCATAGATGCATGCAGAATCACACTTCCTCTTGTGTATACAGAGTTTATATATATTTTTGTACGTCATATATGCCGTCATCCTACGTGGCATTTTACAAAACCTATTAATGGGAGCGATTGGATTAGGGGAACGAATCTACTTATAGAATTGCATAAGTGTTAACATCTCATTGGCTGCCCCTTGTCTGTAGGACACACCCTGAGCTACTTCTAAATATGTAGTATATTGATTATAGCAGAGGATATGGCAGCAGATTGGTAACTGCAACATTGTATGTGTGTAACACTCACCTGGCTCCCACGGAGGCGCTGGTCTGGTCTGGTCTGCTGTGGCCTCTTCAAGCGTGATGCGCAGAATTCGGACCACCGATTGAACAGGACCCCCAAATCTTGCTTGTCTGGCCCGTAGGAATATCCTTCTGCAGATGAGAAAGGGGATTAACTGTCTGCTGAATAGTGTGCTTGCTCCCCCATTTCCCCCTTCGTTCTTCTCTGACTTCCTCCAAAACCCCCGGTTTAAGCTCACCTTATGGTTTGGAAGGATGAACTCTCCATCCTGCTTCTGGTGCAGGGGCGCGCGTTCGTCCAGTTACTTCACTGGTTTTCAGAATGGCGCTGGCACATCCACTTGACTTTTCTGAGCGATACGCCGTAAGTATGACGATGCAAAAGTTCAAGTGTGAGCCTCCTTTTATGTTGTTTTTTCTGTCCTTTATTTCAGGTGCAGAACAAAGGCGATGCGTTGAGGGGTTAAATTGCCGGTGGTAAAATCAGGTGAGTTAGTGATGAGGGCGACCCCTCTAAATGTCTTTATAATTCCCCAGTAATGTCTTTTGTCCTTTCCCCATAGGGGCCGGGGTGCGGTACCTGCCAAAGATGCGGCGCCGACCCAAGATGTGGAATGGTTCACCAAGAAAAGCAGGTAAGCAATATGGCTGAAAATTCGGCTTTCCTCTTGTGTTCCCTTGCTCACCTTTTGTCTCTTCTTCTCTCCCCTAGGTGCAGAGATGTGGCGACCGGTGCTGAGAGCCGCGATGGAGCCGGGCGGCGTCTCGGGAACAGGTGAGTGAAGCGCGGCGCTGCAGCGAGCAACGCGGTGCTTTTAAATGGAAGTCTTCCTTCAGGAATGCTGGCGTGAAGATTCCGGATGCAGGTAAGAAGGTTGAATAAGTTCTTGGTTTTCACCTTTCTCTTCTCTTATTCCCTTACAGGTGTTCCAGGTTCGAGGCGGGCGTGGCTGGAGTCCAGGTGCAGGAGCAGACAAGGTGAGCGTTCAGCTGCTGGGATGCAGAACAACGCGAAGCACGTGTGGCTGTCCGGGCGAGGCTTAAATAGCTTTGGAAGAAGTTCCAGGTGAGTATTCTTCCACAGCACCACCGAAGTAACAAAATAGTTCCAGGTTCGAGGCGGGCGTGGCTGGAGTCCAGGTGCAGGAGCAGACAAGGTGAGCGTTCAGCTGCTGGGATGCAGAACAACGCGAAGCACGTGTGGCTGTCCGGGCGAGGCTTAAATAGCTTTGGAAGAAGTTCCAGGTGAGTATTCTTCCACAGCACCACCGAAGTAACAAAATAGTTCCTTCAGAAAAATAGTCCCTCCTAAGCCTCATTTGGCTTGGTTCTTCATGCAGCATGGTCTGCATCAGGTGAGTGTGCAGCATGGTCTGCTTCAGGTAAGTGCACCAAACACTTCCCCTTATGAGCCTGGCGCCTATGGCGCCAGGACTGATGTCCAACATGAGCCTGGCGCCAACGGCGCCAGGGCAGAGTCCAAAGAGCCCCTATCAAGGGCCGCTGGGCTTTTACCCGGGGGCTTGATGCCTGCTCCCGGGGGTGCTGGGCCTGGCCTGGTGCTCCGGGGGTAGGCATCATGACAGCGCTTCCCCCCAAGGCCCCTCCCAAGGTCATTTCCCCAGGAGGTTTCGGTTTGTTCGGGAAATTCCGATGGAACGTTTTTACTAGCCGAGGTGGATATACGTGGTCGCTGGGTTCCCAAGATCTTTCCTGAGGCCCGTACCCCTTCCAATCAATTAGATAGAAAAGTTTTGATTTTGAGATCTTAGAGTCCAAAATGTTCTTCACCTCGAATTCAGGCTCCCCATCTATCTGGATTGGTTCTGGTGGCTTTATTAATCTGGTTCCTGGTTGCACTGGTTTCAAATGCGACCCATGAAAAACGGGGTGAATCCGCATGTTAACTGGTAGATCTAGCTTGACTGCCACTGGGTTAATTATAGCTTTGATTTTGTAAGGGCCTAAATACCTTGGATTAAAAGTCTGAGGTCCCTTGAGCGATAAGTGTTTGGTAGCCAACCATACTTGATCCCCTATTTGGTATGGAGGCGCCTCCTTTCGATGCAGATCCGCATTCTTTTTGTATTTCCCTTTCGCATGTTGTAAGTGTGCAGTAGCATCCTTGAAGGCTTGAGTAATCGTAGAATGCAAATGGTCCAATGCGGGCATTTCGAGGCTCAAAGGTGAGTCCAAGTCTGAAGTACGAGGGTGATGTCCATATAGGGTATAAAAGGGGCTCTGACCAGTTCCAGGGTGTATCGAGTTATTGTATGCATATTCAGCCACTCATAAAATATCCTTCCAATTACCCTCCGAATGTCTTCAAGGGTTTGTAAAGTGGTTATCCCCAAGATTCTTTGTTCGGGAATTATCGGCACAGGTTCTGAGTTTGTGTCCATTTCTCCCATTCCAATTCGAGATAGCGCGTCCGCTTTCCCATTCTTACAGCCGGGACGGTAGGTGATTACAAAATCGAACTCAGCAAAGAATAAAGCCCATCCGAGCTGTCGTGAAGACTGAGCCTTGGCAGTTTTTAAATATTGTAAATTTCGGTGATCAGTGATCACGGTGATGGTATGCCTGGCGCCAAGAAGATAATGCCGCCAAGCCTTAAAGGCGGACTTAATGGCTAATAATTCCTTATCGGTGATTGCATAATTTATCTCCGGCGGCGAGAACTTTCTGGACCAAAATGCTACGGGGTGCAGTTGGTTGGTTTCGGGGTCTCTCTGAGACAGGACAGCTCCCATGGCTAAGCTGGATGCGTCAGTTTCGACTATATATGGGAGATCAGGACGCGGGTGTTTCAAAATAGGTGCGGACGTAAATTTAGCTTTTAATTCCTGAAAGGCCTGTTCAGCTTCCTCGGTTCATTCAAAACGTTTATTCTTCTGCAAGAGTGCAGTGATGGGTTGCACCACCCGTGAAAATTCCGGGATAAACCTGCGATAAAAATTGGCAAAACCAAGCATGCTTTGGACACCTTTCACCGAACTAGGTGATGGCCATTTGAGGATGGCATCTACTTTCCGTGAGTCCATTCGGACCCCTTTAGGTGTCAGGATGAATCCAAGAAACTCAACCTCGGTGGTATGGAAAACGCATTTTTCCAGCTTTGCAAACAGTTTGTGCTGGCGCAATTTCTCAAGGACGGCCCTGACATGTTTTCTGTGATCAGATTCCGAAGAGGAGTACACCAGAATGTCATCGATATACACGATAGCACAGACAAAGATGAGTTCCCGAAGGACATCGTTCATGAAGAATTGGAAGGTGCAGGCACGTTGCACAACCCGAAAGGCATCACCTGGTATTCGAATAGTCCATATTTTGTAAGGAAGGCCGTTTTCCATTCGTCGCCTTCTTTTACTCGTACCAGATGATAAGCCCCCCGGAGATCTAACTTGGTGTATATGCAAGCGTCCTTCACCTGGTCAATGAGTTCAGGGATCAAAGGCAGAGGGTAACGATTTTTAACAGTTATCTGGTTCAATGCGTGGTAATCGATACAAGTTCTAAGGTTGCCTTCTTTTTTTGGCATGAAGAACAAAGCCGAGGATGCCGGAGACTTTGACGGGCGAATGAAACCATTGGCTAGGTATTGATCTAAATATTGTCTCAAATGCAGATTCTCCGGCTCAGTAAGGGCATAAATCCTGCTACAAAGGGGTTGTGCACCGGGCACCAGATCGATTTGGCAATCGTACGATCTGTGAGGAGGTAACGTGTTGGCCTGTTCCTTTTGGAAGACGTCCTGAAAGTCTTGGTATTCCGGAGGTAGTTGCATGGAGACAGAGGTTACTGATGCTAGACTGATCTTCAGATTTTCTGGGTAGCAGGTTCGTGCACACTCCGGAAAGGTTATTCTCTTCGCTCGCCAATCAATTTGAGGATTATGTGTCTCTAACCAAGGGATTCCGAGAATAACCTGAAACTGTGGAGCCTTGATTACATCAAAAACAACTGCCTCCCGATGGCCGTCCGGACCTAAAAGTGTCACCTCAGCTGTGGAATGTGTTACCGGTCCCGAGGCAATTTCGGTTCCATCAACTGTGGTGATGACATCTTTGCTGGTTTTAGGACGCAGGGGAAGGTTAATCCTGGAGACCAATTCACGATCCACGTAGTTTCCTATAGCCCCACTATCGATGTATGCCTTTATTGCATGCAACCGCTTAGGCTGTTCCGGATCTACGAGGACCATTGGCACAGTGAAATGCGAGGTCTGAGAGTTCGTTTTCAAGCTCGGCAAGCGGACCCCTATGCTTGTCGGGCGGGGTCGTTTCCCGATACAGAGGTTTCATGGATTTTATCAGCGGCTCCTACCACCTTCCTGGGCGGCCTTGCCAGGCAATCTCGTAGATAGTGTCCAGAGGATCCACAATAAAGACATAAGTGCATCTGCCGTCTTCTTTCACGTTCCTTTTGCGTTAAAGGTCCTTTAACTCCTCCGATTTGCATTGGCTCAGAGGCTTCAGCCCCCTTGAGGTTAGCGTGGGTCTTGACTAACACCCGGGTCTCAAACTTGGACCGATCTGCTTTTCTGTTTTGCAGTCTGTGATCCAATTGGACCACTAAGTCTATATATTCTGAGCATTCTTGGGGCGGATTTACAACTTGGGCCAGGACATCTTTAAGTTCTCCGCGTAGACCTCGATAAAATAACATGATTCTTTTATCCTCTGGCCACCCAGTTTCCACAATTAGTCTATTAAAGGTTGCAATGTAGGAAAGGAGGTCTTGATTGCCCTGTCGCAGAGATAGAAGTTCGTCATCTAGAGCCTGCCCCTGGGAGTGACGAGCAAATAACCTTTCCATGCTTGCTTGAAATCCTTGAAAATCACGAAGAATCGGGTCATCTTGAGTTACCAGTGGAACTGACCAATCGGCAGCACTGCCGCTGAGATATGACAATACAAAGGCTACCTTGGTCTGGTCATTAGGGAAGGCCCCAGGTCTGCACAGGAAATGCAAACGACACTGATTCATAAATACGGCGAATCGTTTGGGGTCCCCAGCAAAGCTTTCGGGTGGGGCCAGCGGGATGTTTCCAGGTAGATTAATCTGCACCGGGTTACTGGAAAGCACAGGAGCGGGGTTCCCTCCGGAACCGGGTAAAGGAGTTTGTCCAGCTTGACCTTGCAAAAGCTGTCTAGCCAGGTCATCAGCTCTTTCCTTTGTTACAATCACTTCCCTCCTGAGAGCATTAGTCTCTTGACGAGCGGCGTGTACTTCGGCCCGTAATTCCCCCAGTAGTTGGGCCAAATGGTCAGTCTCAGAAGTTTCCATAGTGCCTGGGTGGGAATTTGTAGGAAGGCTTCGCGTTCTGTAACGCTCACCTGGCTCCCACGGAGGCGCTGGTCTGGGTTGCTGTGGCCTCTTCAAGCGTGATGCGCAGAATTCGGACCACCGATTGAACAGGACCCCCAAATCTTGCTTGTCTGGCCCGTAGGAATATCCTTCTGCAGATGAGATAGGGGATTAACTGTCTGATGAATAGTGTGCTTGCTTCCCCCTTTTCCCCCTTCGTTCTTCTCTGACTTCCTCCAAAACCCCCGGTTTAAGCTCACCTTATGGTTTGGAAGGATGAACTCTCCATCCTGCTTCTGGTGCAGGGGCGCGCGTTCGTCTAGTTACTTCACTGGTTTTCAGAATGGCGCTGGCACATCCTTTTGACTTTTCTGAGCGATACGCCGTAAGTATGAAGATGCAAAAGTTCAAGTGTGAGCCTCCTTTTATGTTGTTTTTTCTGTCCTTTATTTCAGGTGCAGAACAAAGGCGATGCGTTGAGGGGTTAAATTGCCAGTGGTAAAATCAGGTGAGTTAGTGATGAGGGCGACCCCTCTAAATGTCTTTATAATTCCCCAGTAATGTCTTTTGTCCTTTCCCCATAGGGGCCAGGGTGTGGTACCTGCCAAAGATGCGGCGCCGACCCGAGATGTGGAATGGTTCACCAAGAAAAGCCGGTAAGCAATATGGCTGAAAATTCGGCTTTCCTCTTGTGTTCCCTTGCTCACCTATTGTCTCTTCTTCTCTCCCCTAGGTGCAGAGATGTGGCGACCGGTGCTGAGAGCTGCGATGGAGCCTAGCGGCGTCTCGGGAACAGGTGAGTGAAGCGCGGCGCTGCAGCGAGCAACGCGGTGCTTTTAAATGGAAGTCTTCCTTCAGGAATGCTGGCGTGAAGATTCCGGATGCAGGTAAGAAGGTTGAATAAGCTCTTGGTTTTCACCTTTCTCTTCTCTTATTCCCTTACAGGTGTTACAGGTTCGAGGCGGGCGTGGCTGGAGTCCAGGTGCAGGAGCAGACACAGTGAGCGTTCAGCTGCTGGGATGCAGAACAACGCGAAGCACGTGTGGCTGTCCGGGCGAGGCTTAAATAGCTTTGGAAGAAGTTCCAGGTGAGTATTCTTCCACAGCCCCACCCAAGTAACAAAATAGTTCCTTCAGAAAAATAGTCCCTCCTAAGCCTCATTTGGCTTGGTTCTTCATGCAGCATGGTCTGCATCAGGTGAGTGTGCAGCATGGTCTGCTTCAGGTAAGTGCACCAAACACTTCTCCTTATGAGCCTGGCGCCTATGGCGCCAGGACTGATGTCCAACATGAGCCTGGCGCCAACGGCGCCGGGACAGAGTCCAAAGAGCCCCTATAAAGGGCTGCTGGGCTTTTACCCGGGGGCGTGATGCCTGCTCCCGGGGGTGCTGGGCCTGGCCTGGTGCTCCGGGGGTAGGCATCATGACAATGTGAAAGTGCATGGCAGGCCTCATGATTGGTTGGCAACCCCATCCAACCTTGGACTTTCGGCTTGTTTAGTAGCACGTGAGTAGAATACCTAGGTGCCTGAGATGCGTCAATTCATTTCTTGTTTCCCCAATTAGTTCATCACATGTCATCGACCTGATCCTTCTGTATGTAGTTGACCTCATAGTTTGCTCACTGTTCTGGAACATTGAGGGGGTATGAATAGACCACTATGTCTGTCTGGGTTTTAATGAATAGCTATTGTTTTTGTCTTTTGAGTCACGTGTTAGGAGACCACAACTTTGACCATTTCAACCTTTCATTTAGGACTATTTGATGTTATTAAACAGGGTGCCATTACCCTCTTTGGCCTTTAGAGACTTGCTTACTCCACCTCACAAAGGCATTTGCCCTCATGATTGTCCAGTACTTGGCACTTGCATATGTCCTTGTCTCTCCTAATCTTAGCAGAAATATGTCTTACACACGTGGTCCTTTCCTTCGACTCCCTTTGTGTCTTGCACCCATCTCTCGACATAGCCTTCTTGATCTTTGGCCAAGGTACTCCCTTATTCTGCAAGCGAAAACCGCTTCTTCATCAGTTCTTCAATTTTCAATTCTAGGCTCGTCTTTTTGGGGTAACATGGTTGATTTTTAACACAGGCCATTGTCAATTTGCTTTCAATGGCCATTCTAAATGTTGCATGTATACATCTTTTTAGCAAGCTTCTATGTCTCTTTTCTACCTCGGGTTACAGCGTATGTACAGTTATTGGTCAGCACGTTATTTAATTTTCTTTCATTCATAATTACTTTGTCTTTAGGTACATATTTCTCTTTGTGCTTTAGGTACATGGTCCATTTTAAGTATTTTCATTTTGTTCCAGCATAGGTTCATACATCTCCTTTATGACATCATTCTGTCATCTTCAGACTTTGTTTGGAGTTCATCCATATAACTCATAATCACATCCTGACATCTTGGTAGTGGGCACACTTCCTGGTAGCATCCGTCCACTGTCTCAACATAAGGGTATCTTCTGAATGGCTGTCTGGGTGCATGTCGTCTTTCATACAATCGACGTGGTATGGACATGTTGCATCAACTCTTGCATGGGTTCCCAATTGTAGCTTCTACTCCAATAAGACGGTGGTGTAATTGTAATTGATTATTTATAACGCACTTACACCCAGAGGTTTCAAAGCAAGGACCCGGGGATCGAACCTGTGTTGCTCTGTGTCGTCTTGTGTCCAAGACGAGCGCGTTGCCCCTGAGCTATCCTCCAGAGACTGGTGAGGGGGTGGGGACCGAATGAGAGGCATCTACCTGCTCCTCTACAGCCTCTTGGCGTTATGTGCTGTTTTACACACGTCTGGATTCCCTTTTGTCAGCCTTCTGGCTTTGTCACACTTGTCACACCTCTCTTGCCAGTCTTTGGCCTTGCCGCACTGTATTCACTCATAAAAGGTCACTTTTCTTTTTTTTATTGATACCCCACCTTTTATGGTGCTCTCACACTTGCACCATTTTCTGTCATTCACTTTCACATGGGCACTTGTGCAGTTCTCTGTTGTTTACTTTACCCATAAGGCTCTATTCCATTCAATGTATGATATGTTTAGTTTCAAGATTTCACTAATTTCATTTTTCAATAGGTTCAGTATTCAATATATTCTCATGTTGCTTAATTTACAGTTTCCATGCAGTTCTGTATTCAATATGTATTTGTTTTGCTTAATTTGAAGTTTTCATCAAGTTCAGCATTCAATATGCATTTGTTCTGCTTAATTTGAAGTTTCCAAACAGTTCGACATTCAATATGCATTTGTTTCAATTAGTTTCACGGACCGTTACTTACTTTCGATCTGATAGGAGCACCCCGGTGCTCGAGGGCCCTACCTGACACTCACCGGCTTCAGGTGTCTCCTTTCTGCAGTTCCTACTGCTTCCTCTGGACTTCTGGATCCGGAGGTCCACCGCTATGAGCCTAGTTCGTCTGCCCGGTGTTTCCTTCAGCACGCCCGCAACCTGAATGCTTCTTCATTGTCACGGGCAGCGTGCTCTCTTCTCCTGGCTTTCTCGCAGCTCCTGCTGACTGCTCTCTAGTACGGAGGCTCCCAGACCTGCGGCAATTACGTAGACCACTTGCTTTGTGTCCCGCAAGTCCTCTGGGATATATGCCAGTGTTCTGGCTCCTTCTCCTGTCCAACCATGGCTGCTTCCTCCTAACAAGAAGGGACCCCCGCTGGTCTCTCCCCCACAGGCCTCCCCGTGGCACTCCTTGGTGTTCTCTGTAATTTTATAAACATGCAACCAATTATCAGGTTGCAGGTGGGCTCTCTCAATTGGATATACCTGATTTTGATTAAGGGGACCTGCCTGACTCTTACAACACTCTGCAGGCATGTTCTTCGTCCCAGTATTAGAGCGGTGAAATGGTATAGTGTCCACTACTCTTAGTGGCCTCACCTTGTCCCAATACTGTCAAGAGTCACATGTGGGGAAATGAGGGGAACAACTTTACAGTATCCCATAAAGGTCGGGGGAGGGTTAGGTTGTGTTACGCTCACCTGGCTCCCACAGGGGCGTTGGTCGGACCTGGACGGCTGCGGTCTCCACCAACGTGATGCGTAGTGCAGAGATGACTGACTGGACTGGCCCTCCTAATCTTGTCTGCTTGACCCGTAGAAGTATTCTCCTGCAAGTGGAGAGATGGATTTAGCCACCCGTGGATTCAAGTGATGGAACCCCCCCCACAGTCCTCCCCACTAATCACCTCCGAAGTACCCTCTCAGCAATCTCACCTTATACTCTTGAAAGATGCGCTCTCCATCCTGCATGGATTGCAGGGGTGCGTTGATGCCAGTTACTTCACTGGTTTGAAGGCGTGGGAGAGTTCCGGAGAGTATTGACTCTGAGGTTCCTGGCGAGGACCAGTAAGTATCAAGTTCATAGAGTTCAATATGTCGATGTTCACTCTTGTTCCCCCATTCCTTCCTTGTCTTGCAGCTGAGTTCGTGGAAGATGCTCTCGTGGTGGCTGGTGGCGCTCAGGTAAGAGTCTGTATTACCCTACGCTGTCCGGTAAATGTTGCACGTGTTTACCGTGTCGTTTTCTCTCTCTTTGCAGGTGCTGCACATGAAGATGTGGAGAGTTATAGAATAATACCTCCGGTGGTAAATCAGGTAAGTCTATGGTGCTAAGAGTTATATTTGTTGGTTTTCTCGGCTCACCTTGTTGTTTTCTTTTGTCCCCCAGGTGCCAGAGTTCAGCGAAGAAATGAAGGAGGCAGCGCCGAATCGAAAGATGCTGCGAGGACTGGTGAGTATGGCGCGACGCTGCAGCTGGAGATGCGGCGGGTACTGAAATGATGTTCTTTCCAGGTCCGGAGGCGAGATGGATCCGGAATCAGGTGAGGAATTCGAAAATAGTTCGTTTTCTAACCTTGTCCTTTCTTTCCTCTTTGTTTTAGGAGCTGCAGATTCGAGGCGGCCGTGGCAGAAGACTGGATGCTGACTGCAGGCACGGTGAGCGTTACGCTGCTGGGTGCAGACTAACGCAAAGCGTGTGCTGCTGTTCGGGCGTGGTTTAAATAGCCACCAAAGTAGTTCCAGGTAAGAAGTTCCCCAGAACCACGCCTGATAAAAAATAGTCCCTGTAATAAAATAGTCCCATCCAGGCCTCACGTTGGCTTGGACTCACTTGCAGCATGGTCTGCATCAGGTAAGTAAAGTCTATGAGCCTGGCGCCGACTGATTTCTATGATGAGCCTGGCGCCTAAGGTGCCAGGACTGAACCCAAACAGCCCCCAGCCAGGGCTGCTGGGGCTTTAATACGAATCTGGATGCCTGCTCCCGGAGCTGATGGGCTTGGTCCTGATGCCCGGGGGTAGGCATCATGACAGGTTGTTCTTCAACATAAAAAGGGGATACCATGTTTCACCTGTGTGTACCCCACTGCCAATCTCCAAGGACCCTCCACCCAGGTGATCCTCCCTCGCTTCACCACCCCCAGGGTTGGGATCCAAAAGGGATGGCTTTTCTCTGGCCACCTGAGCAGAGGATCCAAAGGGAGTAGGAGTGAGAATACCCTCAGGTTTCTCACAGCATACAGAATGCAATTCAAATTTCCCCCATGATTTGTGTACATGAGCAAAGAGGGTGAAAAGGGAATTTGAACGTGCACACAAACAAATGTCCTTTGATAATAGGGAAAAATGGTGATATTACACAATGGCTAATTCATTAGAAAAAAGCTTTTTTTATTTTAGAATAAAGAGACATCATTCTCATAAAAAAACTGTGTTAAAAAGATACACAGGCTAAGAAAACCCTAAAACCAGGTTTTTTGAGAGGACAATTACATACAGCACATAAATGTAGAGTGAAAAAGAAACATAACACATTCAAAATTGAAAAAAAAACACATTTAACATACAAACATTAATACAAAATTAATTTGTGGCATTTTATATGTGACCCAACATGTTTCTGTCCAGTGACTTATAAGTGTCTGACATTCATCAGGGGTAGCTCTTCTCAATGTTATACAACAAACGTCCCCTCTAGTCCTGGTAAGAGTGGATCTTGACTCGATCTTTAATGAAATCTATAAAAACATATAGCCATATTAGGAATTGTGTGTACATCGATTTTTCATAAATTATTCTACTAATGATGTAATACATCAACATTTCACAAAAGGGCACACTTAATTAATAAAGCACCTCACATCTAGCCCCCTTTGGGAACATAATAGCACCATAAAGTCTGCTGAACAAATACCTTGAATTCAACGTATTCCAAGGTTCCAATGTAAACAAATACAACATCACGACAAGCCTCATTTTAGTCACATTTTGCGTTATTCCCTTTGAATGGGTATTAGGTAAACACACTGGGCCTAATCACAAGTTGGGCTGTAGCCCTTAAATGGGGTGGTAATGGTATTACCGCCACATTTAAGGGCTGGCCCTATTGCGAGTTGGGTGCTAAATCAGCTGTTTTAACTACATCTTTTTTCTGGAGGTGAAAATCCCTGTTTTCGGCTGTATTACAGCTGGCTGTATTAGCCCGCAATATTAGCACTGAAAATTCACCATTGGATCCAATGGACACAATCAGGAATGGGGATTTACTGTTAAGGCCCAACCTGTGATCCGGTGGTAATACCACCAGACCGGTCAGTGCTAGGGCTATTATAGTCAGCGGTATTACAGCCGGGAATACAGCCCAACTCGTGATGAGGCCCACAAAAGAAACCAGACAAAACATACTGTATCACACACTTATATTTCCAAGATTGAAGACCACATTTCTGAAAAAACAGACAGTCCCTGGATAACAAAGCAAATACCTCAATATGTATCTCTGACCAGGTATATTTCAAAAGCCAGATGATTCTTGGTCTAAATCCCAAGTCTTTCCAATATTTGCCCAGGTACCGTATTCTTTCTTATTCTTTCCACGTTCAATCTATAAAACAAGTGAAAACACGCTAAACTAGCACGAAAACCAAGTTCCCAACCGTACACTCCTTAATGACACTCAAAACACCAAAGGAATCTCGTGTGGCATTGGTGCAACGTTTGAAAGACTCCCCGTATTATAATCTTTTTGCCACCACGTTGCGTTGCAAGATAAGTTTCCAAATCACAGCTAGAACAAATCCGTATCAAAACATCCTACAACCAAAAGTACCATACTTAACATTTACGGGTTCTAAAGACCTCTATAGACTTACCAATGCAGAAAAAGTAATTCTGTGAGTTTCCAAAAGAGCCTGGTCCCCTTAATTCACACCAACGTCGTGCAGCGCTCCGAACGCCATTGTTCACAGTGAGGGAATAATAACTGACCCGGCATCATGTTGTTTTTACCCATAATGCTGTAGAAGCTAAATCAACACAGAAAAAGAACTGTCGGCTTATTGCAAAAGCATAATTCATCATGGCTGACTACACTGGTTTACCACGTACCAGGTGCCTAAATCTAACAGATGAAAACAACAGACAAACGTGCGCTGAAGCGCTTGTAAAACTAGCCTGTAGTGGCCTATAAGGACGACAGGACACCTGGAGAGATTCTAACTGCCTTTATTGCTTAACAAACAAGTGACTTCAATTGTCCATGTGCGGGGCAGGGGCAGGTACTCACAGTCTCAGGCTGGGCCTCCCAGTTACTTCACTGGAGGCAAGGTGTGCAAGTGAATTGCACGCTGTAAACTTCCAGGACCCCCATGAGGCCTCCTGTGGCATTGGAGTTATGCCCTGGAAGTTGATCTGCGCAGGCTCTTGGGGCCTCAGCTACGTTGGCTCCTTATCAGGAGCAGCGCTCTCTAGACTGACTTGTCTGGCGCTCTGCCAGCCTCTCACTGGCGCCAATGTTCTATCGCGGAGCGTGGGTCCGCGAGATCTCGTTATGCCGAGATCTCGCAAGACCGCGCTCCCGCGATCACGTGACATCCCCACACACCTCCTTTGCTGGGAAAAGGATGGATGGTCATTCCATGCCGAAGTCTGCAAACTTGCTTGGTTTCCTTTTCTCTCTCTGTGGTCTGCCTTGATCTGGAAGCGGGGCAGGGTTGCCGGAGCACTCTTGGGAGGGTGCGGGTGATTCAGGTTCTCCTTTTCTTGCCCTTCTCTGTAACTCCCTGAGTGGGGTTGGGGAGTTGGTGCTTGAGAACTCACTGCCGTAGGGTGACTCCGAGGCATCTCTTTCTGACTGGCGAGGGTTTTCAGATGGCTCTTGTTGGTCTTGATCTTCTCCGGTTTCCCAGCGTGGCTGTTCAATAGATTCTTTCCTGCGGTACATGGCCACCCTTTCTAGATTCCATTTCCTTCCGTCGCAGGTGCAAATGTGGTTTGACCCTTTCGCAATGACTTCTATGGGACTGCTGTATCTGGAGCCAAAGTGTCTTTGTGGGGAAGACGTATCTTGACCAGGTCGCCTCTGTTGACTGTTGTGTGACGGGCAGCCGCCGTGTGTCCCCTTGAGCCTTCATGGCTTCTTTGTTCCGCTGCATGCGAAAGACTACGTCTTCCATGTCCACATATTCGTCAGCCCTCACTTGATGGAGCCACGGTGGTACCAGTGTGGATGCTGCCCTTCTCCCCCTTAGCAGATGAAATGGTGACACGCCGGTGACAGCGTTGGGAGTGATACAGTGGGCTGTGACGGCCTCCTTGACAGTCTTGCATGGGTTTAGGCCCGAGGTATGCGCTAGTTGCAGCGCTCCTTAGATGAAGCAGTTTGCCCGCTCGACCAGGCCATTGGCCTGTGGGTGGTAGAGACTTGCTCTTCGCTGCTGAATATTGTTGAGTTTGAGGAATTTCTCCATTTCTCGAGAGACCAACTGGACACCATTGTCCGTCACAATTTCCTCGGGGAGGCCTTCGTGTTGAAACATGGCGGTGAGTGCTTCAATGACTGTGTTTGTGGTGATGTCCGAAGTGAAGTCAACTTCGACCCACTTTGAGAAAAAGTCGACCGTGACTATCCCGTATTTATGTTCGGGGGGCATGCTGTCCAGAGGCCCGATGAAGTCCAACCCTAGTTTGCGCCACACCCCTTTGGGGACTACGGTGGGCAGCATGGGGGCTTGTCTCACAGACAGGCGCTTGTCACTGTTTGTGCACTCGTGGCACCTTTCGACCATTTGTCGTATGTCCTGATCCATGCCTGGCCACCAATAGGCGTTGCGTATCCTGCGCCTGGTCATGTTGCACCCCAGATGGCCTGAGTGTGCTCTGCACAGTATTACTTTGCGAATTCCGCTGGGCAGGTTAACTTGGTCGCCTCTCAGAATGAGGCCGTTCATGGTGGTGATTTCGCCTTCACCTTCCAGTAAGGACGTAGGCCTTCGGGAATCGCTCTTTCATCAGGCCACCCTTCGCAGACCCAGGCTGCTACGTGCCGCAGGGCATCATCCTGCTCGAACTCCTCCTGCCAGTGGCGCTCACTCAGGTCCATGTACTCGCCATTCCTCAAGTCGCCTATAGAGGCTACGACACATTCATCTTCCAAGAATGTGGTCCCAGGGGCGTTTTGGTTTAGGAGCCTGGACATGCAGTCCGCTTGTGCGTTTTTCCAGCCGGCAGTGTGGGCTATCTCGTATGTGTACTCTTGAAGTTTTGCGGCGATCCTGGCCATCATCTCCTTGTACGTGTCGATGGGAGGGATTGTGAGGTCTGATCCTGAGTCTGCCATGACACGTGTTTCCATGCTGTCCACTTTAATTGTACAGTGGGGCTTTTCTCTCCTGGCGTGGAGGGCATTGACCATGATGACCATGGGTCTGTCCTGTAGTTAGTCATCGCCGCATGAAGCGTGGTCACCATCGACGCAGGAAACGTTTTTTAACCACCACGTGCATGCTGGGGCCATGTGACCGATGCGTCCACACTTGGAACACTCCTTATTCCTGGCGGGGCAGTCACGATCATTCGCCATGTGTTTGGTGCTGGCACATCTGTAGCATTTCGGCACATCCCTTTGCCTGGGGCCTTTTTCTCTGGGGCTGTCACGGGACTGCTTGTCTCTGCGCCCTCTCCATTGCAGCGCTGTAAGCTCGGGTACAGGTAGATTACTTCCCACCTCTTTGCGCCTGCTGTAGGTTTCTTCTTCCGCCCTGGCAATTTGGATGGCCTTGTCGAGGGTCACTTCCTTTTCTTGTATGAACTTGTCCTGCACTTTCCTGGAGTTGGTGTGAACGACCAGCATGTCGCAGATGACTTTTGCGTTTTCGCCGAAGGCGCATGAAGATGCCAGCTCCCTCATCCTGGTGATGTAGTCGTCCACGGGTTCACTCCCTTCTTGTTTACGGGTGTAGAACCTCAGCCTGTGTAGCACCACATTCTCCTTATTGGTGAACCGCTTTACAATGCGACGGGTTGCTTCTTTGTAGACGTTGTCGTCGTCATCCTCCACTGGTATGTCTGTTAAACTGGCAAAAAATGTGCTGTCCTTCAACCCCCATTGCTTTCAGCAGCATTGCCTTCTTCCTGGTGTGGGCATATCCCGTGCCGCCTACGGCCTCCAGATACGTGGAGAAAAGGGGCTCCCACTGCATCCACGGAATTGCTGGGGTCCCAGGTGTGGGAAGAAGTACAGGCGGCGGAGTGGCGCCTGCATGGTGGGTCCGTGGGTATTCTGATATCCCCGTCGCCAGTTATGTAGTGGCCTCTAAGGACGACAGGACGCCTGGAGAGATTCTAACTGCCTTTATTGCTTAACAAACAAGTGACTTCAATTGTCCATGTGCGGGGCAGAGGCAGTCTCAGGCTGGGCCTCCCAGTTACTTCACTGGAGGCAAGGTGTGCAAGTGAATTGCACGCTGTAAACTTCCAGGGCCCCCATGAGGCCTCCTGTGGCATTGGAGTTATGCCCTGGAATTTGAGCTGCGCAGGCTCTTGGGGCCTCAGCTACGCTGGCTCCTTATCAGGAGCAGCGCTCTCAAGACCGACTTGTCTGGTGCTCTGCCAGCCTCTCACTGGCGCCAATGCTCTATCGCGGAGCGCGGATCCGCGAGATCTCGTTATGCCAAGATCTTGCGAGACTGCGCTCCCGCGATCACGTGACATCCCCATATAGCCCCTTATCCACATCAAGGAACAACCTGGGCGTCCCATGGCACACAGACACCACTTCACTAGTCAAAAAGGTGCGAACACAAAACACCCCATCTACTTCCATTGTACTGATAATCTGCAAAAAAGCACAGGTCAAACCCACATCCGTGGGATTACCTCCTCTTAAGACTCTCTTAACTCTAGCCTATCACCAATGCTGTCACAATGTATAAACAGAAGGCACTCATGAGTTCCACAGAGAGTACCCAGCCCCGATTAAACCGATGGAAAAGCACCCTACCGAGCTAAGATCGAATACCTCATTGGATATTTGCCCAATTCAAAAAATCAAGGAAGAGGAACTAAATGCACTTCCCGTATACAGTTACATTTTCAACATAGGGAACAAACAGAAGGTAACAGGGAAAAACACAGGCATTGCCCAAAAACAGCCAAATGTCAATTTTTGACTAGAATGATTCTATAAAAACAAGAGCTGTATACTGGCTAAATTAGATCTGTTTTTCCTTTTATACTATAAAATATTGTCATGGTGTCCCCAGACATTGTGAAACAGTAGGTTCATGCAACAGACCTCTCTGTGGGGTCCTCTGTAATTAGTTTACCTCATGTGTACTGCTTTGAGAATAGGGTGCATGCTTTTTGGTGCAAGCAATGAGATGAGCCAGCACATGTCAATGCTTGCACCAAAACCTATTTTGAGAGTCGGGACCTATCTGTAAACTCTGACAAAAATAATCAATGGTCTGATTTTTGTCATAATTCCAGGTTTAAAAGAGGGAGTACAGACATGTTTGCGCACACAATCTGTTAAATGCTAATACAACATCATCTGTTTGAAAGAGGGCTACATAGATGTATTTGCTCCAATGGTAATATTGTGACATTGGAGCAAGGTCACAGTATAGATTATTTTGCAGCACATCCCTGTAATTATTGTATATTTAGGCAGATGAGCTCAAACCCTGGATCAGCCCTCTTTTGCTTTTTAGGTATAAATCCAGGTTGGTTCTCTGATTCTTGTCCCTTTAGTAAATATCCAGGTCTGTAAGGTAAAGCAATCTCAGTTACTAGTTTGGTTGCTGTAGCCTAATGAAGGGAGCCCATGCTGGGGAGCAGCGTGGAAGATTTTAATTCATCTCTTAATATCAGCGGGACAGGTAGTGCAAATGCTGCAGTACGCTAGCAGCCATCACAGCATGCAGGTAGCCCACACCGCTGCATATGAAGCATAACTCTCAAAACCAAGATACAGATGGCTTGGTCCACGTCTCTGAACACTGAAATGTTTCACAATTACTGCCCGGTGACCTGGATCTTCAGTACATGGCAGACATATACCAGGTGCAGATAATCTGACATAGGAGATGGGGGCGTGAGGCGTATGGTCCAATAAAAGCCATAGGCAGTCGGGGAGAGGTGTGCGCATGAATAGCTGGTGAGCGAGAGACAGAGATTGTAAGAGGCAGAATGAGGGGGTATAAGGAAGCAAGGCAGTGCCAGGAATTGGGTGTGAGGTGGAGAGAATAGGCAGAGTTGAGGTGGAGAGAGGTGGTAGAGGCAAGGCAGAGAGAGGAGGTGGATGTAAGATAGAAATAGGAGGCTGTAAGAAGAGAAGAAGGTGGGAAGGACATTAAAGAGGGAGGTGGAGAGAACACCAGGAAGGAGGGTGGAACCTTTGAAGAGGAAGGTGAAGGAAGCATCTAAGAGGAGCATGAAAAGAGCATTAAAGAGAAGGTTGGAGGTGGAAGCATGGAGGGGTGGAAATGAACATCCACAAGAAAGGTGTGAGAATCCAGGAGATGGTAAACCTGAATCCTTACAAGGGTGAGGTGGAGGTGCAAGCATGTGGTGAAGCATTGAGGTGGATAAGGCAGACATAGAGACATCACGTCCCATTGGCTAATACCACCGCTGTGGGCTGTCAAGGTCCGGTACTTGGGGAGTAGAGCCAGAACCCTGAGACACGGAGGTGGCTAGACAATTAAAGATGAGAAATTTAACAGGTCTAAGCTTCTTATTCCCTGGTATAAAATCGAGGTGTGAGCAACCTCTCCCTCAGTCAAAGATGATCCTGTTGGAAGTGCCTAACAGGCAATTGCACAAAGGCCACCTGAAATACCAGGAAAAGGGTCCATCACCATTAAGGACAACAAGCAGGGGACCAGAATCTTCTGATCAAGTAGATAAGAAAGAATTGTGGGCGGCACTTAAAATCCCCAGGAGTGTGAGTGGGTGAAACTGCATGTTTTCACTGGGGAAGGCACTCATATTAAAGTTTCAAGAACTGTTCAACCCAAGTAGATCCATCCCGTTGATAATGAAAACTTTATGTCGCTGTGTGAAACAGTTAAGTAGCTTTGACTATTCTTTGTCCCACAATTGTAACTATCAAAGTAACCCCTTGGCTACACCTAATTCTCTGGGTCTGCCTAGTGTTAATCGTACTTAGCATTGTGACAACAGCTATTAGGTTGCACGAAGATACTGTTATGTACAGAAAATATTCACAAGAAAAAGAGACACGTTTTCTTATGGTCCTAAAAACTAAGAAAAAAACGAAATTTAAGGGCGTATTGAAAGCATTAGTAGCTCCTGCCTCCCAAAGACAACACCAGCTTATCCACATACACAAAAGACCAGCAGCAACAACAGTGGCACCTGAAAATAATCACCTGTAACTAATAAAGCGGCACCCGTCAGAGACCACTGAAGAACTTTTTTTGTCAAACCTGGAATCTGTAGCATACGAGTGAAGACATGTTTTCCACGCACAACCTGGTAGCATCAGGCAAAAGGACTGTGGCTGAAGGTGGATATAGACATACAGATACAATTGTATCCAGCACGAACTCCACAAACAGATACAAAGCAGAATTAGAAGGAAGAACATAAACATTCACAGTTTATTCACACAGAGACCCAATTTGTTAAGCATTCAATTACAGATTCAACTATATCGATACATATATGTATATATCAGCCAAATACATTATATAACCTTCTGATGATCCATACGACTTATTGTGGTGAAACACGTGTTGGGGTCAATTGGAAGTAACAAGCAAGCTTTGGGAATTGAACAACCAATACAAGGAATTTGTGAATACCGTCTAAATAAAGAGAAAAGACTCTATTCAGAGTCAATAGGATTCAATTAAGAATATGTAATACATTTGTCTAATGTGTGAAGACAAACACTTTGAACCTCATGAAACAAAAACTAACAGTGTGAAGGTTAACACTCTATGGGGTTCATTACGAGTGAGGCGGTAAGGGCTTAACATCGCCGGTAAAGGTGTCGGCGCCGTCAACCCCTTACCACCTCATTACGAGTCTGCTCGCGCGAGCCCGCTAAGGACGCCTGGTTTTACCAGGCAGCCTTAGTGGGTGTCGCGAGCAGACCCGGGTGCTAACTATGGGCCCGTTATTAACGGGCTCGTTGTTAGCACCCTCCCCATTCCCATTGAGCCCAATGGGGGCTCGAATGGGAATGGGGATGTTCAGGCTCTGGGTTCCCTGAATGAGGAATTAACGGGCCCTCCAAGGTCGGAATGGCCCTGTAATTCCTCATTCAAGGAACCCAGAACTGGTACCCGGTAAGGGGGTAGCCATGCCGCTAATAGCGGCATGGTTACCTCCTACCGTGTAATGACCCCCTATAACTTATAAGTTGTAGCATGAATCTTCTGAACTGATAGAAAGGAAAATACTATTGCATAGATTCTAATGTGTGAAGATAAACACCTTGAATTCAGCTATGAAGAACGTGAATCACAACCAATGAAAATTGTGATGTTTCAAAAATTCCATAGTTTTGCAATTATTATATTAACACCTTGAATTGTACTTAGCCGAGCGTAGTAGTAATACCCCTTCAAACGAACAATTCAATAGACTATTAGAGCATGGGGAGTCAGAGATGTATATTCCAAAAGGAAATGGGGATACTATGGGCCTCATTACGACTTTGGAGGTAGCCATAGTGCTATTAGCGCCCTGGCTGCCTCCAAAATCGTGTCTGGGTCCGATCTGGTGGAGTGGGCACTTACCGGGACATTCCGCCCTAGGCGGACCCGGTAAGTCCCCATTCCAAATGCCATTCCCGAATTCCCATTTGAGCCCCCATAGGGCTCAATGGGAATGGGGAAGGCGCTAATTATGGGCCTGCTAATGGCAGGCCTGTAATGAGTGCCCTGGTCCCCTACCAGGACCCGTAAGGGACGTGTGGTCCGACCACACGTCCCTTACGGTTCCCGCTAACGGACCTCGTAATTGGGCGCTAAGGGATTACCTGCACCGGTCTCCTTACCGGTGCCCGGTATCCCTTACTGCCCACCTCGGAATGAGGCCCTATGTCTCACCCGATAATACCACCACCCTCTCCCGGAGGTTTTCTTCCCCCATGTTATCCTCCCTCATATAACCACCCCCAAGGTCAGGATCAGGTATTGGCTGCCATCCCCTGGCCACATGGGAGGAGGTCACTGGCGGGAAATGAGTCATGGTACCATCGGATTCATTGCACCCGCCTTGGAGGAGATGAGCTCCTGTGAAGGAATCTAGTTCCATGCATGTCCAAACCCATATTAAGACCCATATTAAGACATTTACCCCCACTTTCTCAAAGACATTCCCTCATTATTCAACTGCTCATTGAACATTGGTACTGCTCCCTCAATATGGAAGCATGCGTGAGGGCATCATTAAAAGAAAACCTTTGTTAGATCCAAAAGACTTCAGAAACTCTTTCAACTTCCATATTTATCTAAAAGGATTGAAAGAAATGTTTCTCAGTTGCATAATTCATTGGATATTTGAATCTCCTAGACCAGGCACAATTTGGTTGCAGGCCCGGCCTCAGAATAGAGATGAGTAATACAGCTCGAATAGGTCAACGAGGGGAAGAAGTGGAGGAAGGCCAGAACCTTACTATTGCTAGATTGGTCTGTGGCCTCAAGATCAACCCACTAAAATCCAAGGTAATGATTGGTAATGCACTCATAAATCCTTTGAGTTCCATCTACAGACATGATATAATATGCCAATTATGACGTGCCTCTATACAAGTGTTTCTAGGCACGACAAGACAAAGGAGGGAAGAAAGAGGGAGGACAAGACAAATTATCTTACTAGGCCTTGTGTCATCCAGATCGTGCAAGTGCGGCAATGCAAAGTGCAGGGGTAAGGGAGAAGAGGGAAGTGCCAGGCAGAGGGAAGGGGGAAATGCAATCAGGGCAGCATTGCTGAGTAAGTGCAGCCATGGCAGCGCAGCTCTGGGTAATTACAAGGAGGCAGGGGACTGTAGGGTTAGAGTTACAGCCCCTAAGTGTGCGGTAGGCCCAAAGGCAGTGCAGGGGAGACTGATCACAGAGGAGCTTGGTACATGAAGAGAGGAGGTCGAACAATTCCCCCTGTCCCGAGAGACACCCCAAACGAAAGAAGAACCAAAGACAATATGGCTGCCGATTGCACAAGCTCATGCCTACCCATATTGCACCCACGATGGGCAGGTACCATGAGAAGTATCCTCTCAGCTGTCCTTACAACCCGGGAGCAGTACGAGCACTACCCAGGATGGAAGAAGATGTGCAAAATGAAGCTAAAGACAGCTATATGGACGGAATCGACTAAAGCACTGAGAAGCCATGCCTCAAGTCGTTAGAAACTAAACGACCTAGCAGTGTCAGACATGAAGCACACGTGCCATCCGCACATTCGGGACACACACACACACACACCCAAATACACAAAGAACACATGCGTTCAGTTCTATGAGGTAGAAGACGGTGACACATACATACTGTCTGCACGTTTATTATTTTGCCACAAGCTTATTGCAGCAACGCAGAAACATCAGAAGCAAGAAGATCACATGTACATGCTTTCAGATGCTTACATACAAATAACCCCATGGAATGGCAGGAGCACCCACAGAACCTGACAGAGCCATGATGCACTAACCTATGGATGCTATATGGAAGACACACACAGGGAAAACCAGGCCACGGCTTAGGAAACCATAGTAGGCCATAATCATCTCAGAAAACCTGACGCCGCTGAATGCTGTGTAAGCAGAGGTACTGCGGTGGGGAACAAGGCCACTGCCAAGGTTGCACTGTTGCAAAGTTACATTCTTCACCCTCAACGGAAGTTACACCGACAATAGAGAAGCATAATTCTCCTTAAAATCAGAATAATTCAGATCTCCAAGACGCATGAACAGAGCCGAACTGGCGGCTGAGAAGCGCAGCTGTCTCAACCGCCAACAAAATTGTTACATGCAAGCTACAATTATGCGATGGGAAAGGAGCACTTGTGGCAATAATGGTTGATACACAATTACATTGCAGACACATAGTTGCACACAGCACCGGGAACAGGTGCAGTCCGAGCTGGGAATTGATTTTGTCCCAGGCGTGGGGGCTCATGGCTCAGCCAATCACAATTTAGAGCCCTAGGGGTGTGTGGCTGGGGCCACTGACCAATCATTGGGTCCACATACTGTAACATTTAGTAAGTAAATGTTTTCGGGGAGGAACCAGGCCTGACATGGCGGGAGCCTATCCGATAACGTCTATAGGGGCTGATATACAGGGACCCAGCATCCTATCCCAGGATGTGAGGAACTCGTGACGCAACATGCTATAAAAATTGGCCTGTGAGCCAGAGTTCTTTGAGCTGTGGCTGGAATTGCCTCAGCGCATTTCATCCCTGTGGTTTGTTGGCTGTAATAAACCTCAGTTGAACTTGCTACTTGCCTGGACTTAGGTTCCTTTTGGGATTGGGAAGGAAGTAAGCCTTCCATGACTTCGATGTCCATGAACTCCTTGCAATCCGTCCTGCTTGCCCGGGAGTTTATCCTTAACATACCAAGTGAGAGTCTGATGGTGGCCAAGCAACCAGTCAGTGTAGCAGATGGTTAGGTCAGCAGAGGAGAGGGAGAGAGAGAAAGCGCAGGAGAAAAGGAAGGTCTTTAGCTGCTTCCGGAACTTTAGGTGGTCTGGCTCAAGTTAGCGAGGGGCAGGCAGGTCATTCCAGAGTGAGGCACCTGCAGAGGAGAGAGAGATCTACCCCCACTCTCTGCCTGGACAAGCGTCTGGCACTCCGAGAGTTTGAGGTAGCTGAGTGAAGGGCACGAGAAGAAAGGAATTTTGGAAGAGAGAGTTGGATGTAGTATGGGCCCCAGCCCCAGAAAGCCTTGTGGACCATGCAGAGGGTCTTGAACGTGATCCTTGCAGCCACAGGGAGCCAGTGGAGAGATTTCAGGGCTGAGAGATAAGTCCCCTGGGCTTGAGGCCAAGGACAAGTCTTGCAGTCCTGTTCTGGATTAGTTGCAGAGGGCGGAGAGGAGAAGAAGGCAGGCTGAGAAAGAGGCTGTTGCAGTAGTCCAGCCTAGATATAAACCAGGGCTATGAAGACAGCAAGTTTCTGGGGGAAAGTGAAAAAAAGAAGAATACCTCTGAGGAGGTTCAACTGGTAGTGGACCTTCTTGGCAAGGTACGTGATAGAAGGAGAGAATGGAGTCAAAGATGACACCAAGATTATTTGTCTCACAGGAAGGTGAAAGAGAGGGCCCAATGAGGCCGGCCAGAGTGAGAGAGGGAAAGCGGCAGCAGGGTTCCCAATGAGAAGGTTCTCTGTTTTCCTGGCATTAAGGCAGAGCTCATTGGAGGCACATCAATCCTGAATAGAGGATAGGCCAGGCATGAGCGAGAGAGGAGAGGAAGCTGAGGGGAGCCTGAAAGAGAGCTGAGTGTCATCCGCATAACACTGAAAGTTAGAGGAGACGGTAGAGATCAGGTGGGTCAAAGGGGCCAAGTAGACATTGAAGAGCCAGGTTAACAGGATAGAGCCCTGGTGAACATCACATGTGGAGAGAGGTGGTGGAGAGAATGGTCCCAAGTTGGACCTTTGAGTGTCAGTCCAGGAGGAAGGAGTTCAACCACTCCAGGGCCTGATCCGTGATGCCCAGTACCTCACAGGGTTGATTGATCAGGATGGTGTGATTGATGGTGTCAAAAGCAAAGGAAAGATCAAGGAGGATGAGTACAAAAGGAAGGCTGGAATCAAGATTAGTGAGCAGATCTTCACAGGTGTTCAGGAGAGCAGTTTCTGTACCTCTGGCTGCTCTGAAGCCAGACCGATGGTCATGGAGACAACTAACAGATTCAGTGTGGAGAGTAAGCTGGAAGATGGCCAGCTTTCCCAGGAGTTTACCCAAGAAATGAGTGATAGAGATCGGGCAATAGTTTGTAAGATTGTAGGGTCAGCAGAAGGATTTTTATGGAGGGAGTCCACAAGGGAGTGCTTGAGGAGAGAGGGGAAATATCCAGTGGCGAAGGAGTGATTGCAGAACTCGGGCAAGGCTGGAGCGAGGCTGTCGATGTGGTGTTTAATGTTTCTGGAGGAGCAGGGGAGCACCTGTTTGGATGACACTTTCATAGATTGGACTTGTCTAGAAACCTCATCAGGTGTTGTCAGAGAGAACGAGGAGAAATGAGGAGGAGAGGGAGTGGTGGCCAGAGGGAGGCCGAGAGAGGTAGAGGGAGAGGAAGAGGGGAGAGAGGACAGGATGTCCTGAGTTTTAGTGGTAAAGTGAGAAGCCAGAGACCTACAGAGGGTATGGGAGGCAACAGGAGAGGTGGAGACTGCAGAAGAATTGGCCAGCTCCCTGCAGATTTTAAAGAGTTCTGCCGTGTTGTTAGAGGCTGCAGAGACACAGGCTTGGATGTGGACTCTCTTCTTGGATAGGACAGAGAGCTTGTATTGCCTTTGGAGCAGGCAGCAGGCCAGTTTGTCAGATGCACTCAAAACCCTCCACTTCCTCTCAGCCACCCTACACTTGAGTTTCAGGGTGGCAAGGTTGGAGCCATACCAAGAGTTGCACTTGGAGGTGGGCTTCAGATGGATTCTCATGACAGGGGCAAGGACGTCCAGAGTATTGGAGATAGATAGATGCAGGTTGATCGACCGAGAAGGTAGGTGGCAGTGCTGGGGTGGGCTTAGCCTGAGGGACAGAGAGTTTCAGGTGAGAGGAAAGCAGAAAGTGGTCAGTCCAAGAGAGAGGAGTGGTGAGAAGTTTAGAGAGGGGAATGTCTGAGGATATGAGAACATCCAAGGTGTGTCCAGCGGAGTGTGTCAGACTAGAGGGTAGAATGGAAAGAGAGCTAGTGTTGCAGAGGTTGCAGAAGATCCCATAGGAGGGATTAGACACATCCAGGTGGATGGTGAGGTCTATTACGAGGAGAAGTGGAGAGGTCTGCCCACTCTGAGAGGAGGAGAGCAACCTGCCAGGTGGCCTATGGATGGTGGCCATAGTCAGAGAGCGGCCAGGTGATATAGAGAGCCTGCCGACCAGGCATTCAAAGGATGAGTAGGCCTGCGTAGGAATGACAGAAGCAGGGCCCCACTCCGGAAAGATCAGGGCAACTCCATCTCCAGGTGAGTTGGTTCTGGGTTGGGAGAGGATTTTTTTACCCATCAGGGAGGAGGGTGTCAAATCTCATAACAGAGCTGGCCATGAACCATGTCTCTTTGAGAGCGAGGACATCCAGGTGAAGTTCTTTAAGGAGGTGGCAGATGTCAGAGGAGAGTTTGATAGCAGAGCAAAAGTTGAGAGTAGCGATGTGGATCAGGTAGCCAGATTTGAAAGACTTCCGGGGTGGGGTACAGGCTTGAGGTAGACCCAGCGGAAGTGGTAGAGGGGCCCAAGAGTGGGCAGAGGTGGTAGCAGGAGGTGGCATAGTAGCCAGAGAGGAGGAGGAAGGTGCCAGAGAGGCAGCAGACAAAGGAGGTGGCAGCGGAGTCTGAGAGGTGCTAGTAGGGGTAGCAGAAGGAAGGAAGTTGACAAGACACAGGAAACGCCTATCGAAAAGGATGAGATTGGGCTGAGGGCCCTGGACCAGGATGGTGCCATTCAGATAGACATTAATGATGGTCTTGGAGGAGTGGAAGGAGGCCAAGAGGATCTCCCACTGGGTGCCATCATTAATGGGAGTGGAAGGGATAGAGGAGAGAGCCGAGTCCATATGAGGGGTCCATAGGTCTGGTGAGAGAACGACAAAGAGGATGTCAGTGAGAGTCTGTCTGGCGGAAGCACTGATGTAGGTATCAGCGACAGGGAGGCCAGGGTTGAAAACCAGGATGCCCCTCTTGAACCTCTTCCTTCGAGACCTAGTCAGAGGGATAGGATAGGAGATAGAGTAGCAGTTAGGGAAAATGGGAGAAATGGAAAGCACCATAGAGGGTGCAGGGAGGAAAGTAGGAGGAGGGAGTGAAAGAGAGAAGGAGAGATGCACAGCACTGTGCCACACAACAAAGGAAGCGCAGTGGGGTGTCACACTGTAGGGAACCCACAGGAGGAGCAGACAGGTGACACACAACAGTACAAAAGTACGCCCAGTAGGGTGGGGACCTAGAGAGTGGGAGAGAGCCTAATAGGACACAGTTTACAGAACAACAGTAACCCCAGATGAATGGGGACCTAGAGAGTGGGAGAGAGCCTTATGAGGCACAGTTCACAGTAAAATAATAACCACAGTTGAAAGGGGACCTAGGGAGTGGGAGAGAGCCTAATGGGACAAAGTTACAGAACAACAGTAACCACAGTGGATGGGAACCCATAGAGTAGGAGAGGGCCTAATGGGCACAGTTCACAGTACAGTAGTAATCGCAATTGAAGGGGACCTAGAGAAAGGACACAAAACACAAAGTACGGCTAACCACTAGAGGGGAGCGCCTAGGGTTGCACAGAAACAGAATACATTATGTCAGACGGTTGGGAGGAAGAATGTGAAAAGGCTGGGTAGTTTAGTAGAGAGTTGTAGCAGGTGCTCTCACTTCCCACACCTTTCTTACCTTACGGTCGCTCCACAACACTGCAGCCTTGTCCTGCGTAGGCTTTGCTGTATAGGGTCGGATCCTTGGTTTATAAAGGATACGCTGCGTGGACGTAGCGCAAATTGCAAAGTATCAAACTGATATGCCAATTTTGGATACCGTCACTTCTGTCAAACCTGTGCAGATTATAATAGAATCCAACCTTTTGCAGTGTGCCTCAGTTGTTGCTGTCTCGCTGAGGTGTACGAAAAGTACTTGTTTCGTTTTAATTTGATGGTGAACACAGTCCCAGCCCCCACTCTGCAGCTTAGAGGAATTAAGCAGCTGTCTCGGGCATCAGAGCGTGCGCATCAGCAGAATGCCTCAGTGAGTGCTGCCTCGCTGTCTGGCTGTGGCTGTCACAGGACATCGGGCCTCATTACGACCCTGGCGGAAGACCATGGTGCTGTTAGCACCATGGTCCATGCCGGTGAGTTACCGACTCCGCCATGGAGAAAGGGGGAATTACCACCCCATTACAAGGTTGACGGGGTGGTATATCCCCCTTTCTCCATGGCCCTTCCCCATTCCCATTTTTGCCCCATAGGGCTCAATGGGGAAGGCGCTAAGTACGGTGCCGCAAATTGCGGCACTGTAATTAGCATCAAGGTCCCTTTGCGGGTCCCTACTTTAACGGCTGGTCTACACCAGCCGTTAAGGTCGGGTCCCGCCAAGGGACCTCGTAATTAGGCGCTAATAGGTTAACGGCGCCGCAGCCTTTTACAGCGCCGTTAACCCATTAGCGCCTGGGTCGTAATGAGGCCCTTACTGCTTGAATTCGATCAGAGGAGCTGCATTTGTGAGACAGGCATGTCAGTAAGAACAAGGAAGAATAGAAAATGAGTCTTTCCTGGAAAGAGGCAGCTAGACCAAATGCTAAAGTACTGAGCATGGGGAAAGCAATGAGGGAAGAGAGGAAAGTAGTAATGGGAGTCACCTGGGTAAAATCACTTCTTACTTTCGTGGAAGAGGCATGGCAGTGCTGGAGACACCCTTAATGTTGAATATGAAAATAAAATGTTACATCATCCCCAAAATGCATTGATGATGGGAGCTTGTCACATTTACAAGAAATTGACAATAATCAATCGCTATTAAGTCTATGGTATTCCCTTCAAAGAGCTTCCGTGGGAGGCCAGGAAATTGTCAATTACACAGTAGTTCAAATGGCCCCAACAGACAGAGAGTTGGATTTTGTAATGGAAGCCAGACTCTCAGGATCCCTGGTTCTGGAAAGACTGTTATCAAAAGAAGTGAGAAAGGATGACATAGAGGAAGGGGAGGAGACACTACAGTCATCAATTTCTTCGCAAAGGGAGTTCTCTGTCTTAGAGGCCACAGTGAAATCATTATTTGCCCTATGCTCCAATATGGTGAGAGATGTTAAAGACCAGTATAATTGTGGATAGAGTTCTAATTAATAGTGACTTGGTTGTGAACAGAGAACCAATACGCATACTTCATACCCCAACCACTGGACAGCAAGTTGGTAAGACAACCTATGTGGAGGATCTAATCATATTGGACGTGAAAGAGAAGGAACAAGATGGTATACCTATAAAGAGAGCTCAACCATTAGGTGATGTTTCTGTTACGATTGTTGGGATGGAGGAAGTGACAGAATTTGACGTCCACAAATGTAAAAAGAATAATAGATGCCTACAAAGAAAAAGGAAGAGGCAAATATGCAAGAACAAGGATCTAGAGAGCCAATCCATCCCCTCTAAATGATCACCCTCAATGTCGGACAACAATACTGTTTCAGTATGCGAAGTAGAGGAAGATAATTTGGGAGGATGAAGAGAGAGTAGCCCATACTTTGAATCTTGGGTAAAGAAAATAAGGCAGAGAAGACAAGGTTACCCAAAGCAGGGGTGTATAGATAGGTGGTTGGTACAAACACATGACGACCAAAGAGAGGGTCCAAGAGAGATGCCAGAGAAGGATGTCAGGATCAAGGACTCCTTGGTCTGGTTCAAAAACAGACAAGGAGCCCCAGTCACTATGAGCAACCGGGTGCCTCCTTCCATGGATGGAAGGGAGACTTTTCTCCGAAGAGCACAGCCTGCAGGGTACACAAATCTGTCAGGCTAGAGGCTTAGGTGAAAAGGCAGGAGCGAACAGCAGAGCTAGAGGGAAACAAAACAAATAACACACTCTGTATTGCTTTGAATGCGTTTTTTCTTTCCACACATCATTCATGTCACCCGAGAGAACCCAACTCTTACCTATCGAGGTGCTAGACCAGATGAGAAACCTACTTGCAGCAAAGGCACCTGGTCTGTGATGATGTAGAGAGTCCAGATATGTACAAAAGGAGGTGCCAGGAGACGTTGTGCAGTTCAGGGGGAAAGTCACCAAGGGGTACCCAGACCCGGGCGGAACAAGGGCGCAACTGAAGGAAGGTTAATGTCACTAACATCCAACCAGAAGCAGGAATCCAAAAAGCAAGCGCAACTGAAGAGTCCATGTTACTTGTCAGGAAGGAGAACAAGGACAGGGCAGCAGGGATCGAGAGGTAGGAAGTCATGAGGGCGGTCAACAGATCGTGCGGAGAACCAAACCTGAACACAGAGTTCTGATTTAAGGAGCGGAAGCCCCTCACACAAGCAGCAGAGCATCCCAAAAGGTGTGAAGGGGGTTCCGGGGCCATGAGCAAGGAGCAATGATGGTTGAGAAGCAAGAACTTCCAGGAAACGTTGGACAGAAGAGTCAGGGGAGGGCCAAAGTGTGAGGTAAGGGATCGGAGCAGGCATCAAAAGTGATTAAGAGCAAGCGTTGCCAGTATTCATTAGCCGAGTCAAGGGGGAGCCGGGTAAACAATCCAAAGAGTGCCTTGCGTCGGAGCCAGTAGAGGGGACAAGAGTAAGCCAAGTCCATGAGCATAGCAGGGGGGGTCGAGGTATCAAGTCCAGAATCAGGGAAAACTTGGAATCAAAGATGAAAGAGCACGGAGCAACCGTAACGTCGGCTAAAAGAGACCATTAAGGAGTACTGTTTCATGTTGCCGGTGCGCATAAATACTGTGCTTCCGGGTGAGGCGTGAAATGCACAACAAGCAGCGTTGCATGTGAGTCACAGATTGCCAGTTTTGATGGGAATTTTAGACCGACGCATGTATTGAGGCTGGTGTTGTAATAAGCGTCATGGCAACTGCCAGCTCCTCGCGGCCTGCAAACAGGAAGTACTCGGGAAACAACAGGACATGACAGTACCCCCCTGCAAAGAAACTCATCCCCAAGAGGAGCACAACCTATTGACATGAAAATTGCACAACAACCATGGGGCGTGGATGTTAGCCGCCGGTTCCCAGGTCCTGTCCTCCGGCCCATACCCCTTTCAGTCCACCAAATAATAGCAAACCCCCCGGGTAACACGGTTACCCAAAATGTCCTGCACTTCGTATTCTTCTTCCCCACACACGTCCACGGGAGCGGGTGAGGTGAGGAGTCTAGTACCCACCACATAGGGCCTCAACAGGGAAACATGAAAAACATGGTGGACCCGCCAGTGAGCTGAAACAGCTAACTGGAAAGTGGTGGCGTTGATGCATTTGGTGATTGAATAGGGACCTACATCGCGAGGAAGCAGTTTGTGTTTTCCTGGGATTCCCAGGTGTTTGGCAGACAACCAGGCCTTGTCACCGTGTCAAATGAGAAATGATATCGCGCCTCCTATTGCAATGAATATATTTATATTGGCCTACGCCAAGCTGCTTGTAAGTCACTTGCGAAGAAAACCGTGTTGCAAGGTCCTGACCTTAAAATCAATGTAAGACGCAATTTTAGGTCAATCCGCCATTTTAGATTCGCTTTGTAAAGTCACCCTGTGAGTTAAAATGGTGGACGATGTCATTCTGAAATTCAACATGGCCGCCTTGACCTCTGTGTGTAGCTAATATGTAACTTGCCTGCAGGCCACTTGTTGAGGTTGTGAACTGAGACCTTGTCCTTCGTTGACCTGTGTGCAAAGGATTACTCGCGCCAATGAAACTAATCCGCGAGCATATGTTAAGAACAATATATTCAAATAATGAACGTAGAACACTTGTTTAACTACATTGTATTAATGTTTGAGAAGACCTGCATGGGAAATCCCAGAACACAGTTGCCGTGTAGGCTTGTTGATATATGTATTAAAAGCAAACCAGTTACATGTGGATATGCGAACTCGGCATGAACCCTACATCAGTAATGTATTAGAGGAATATTAACCCAAAGTAGTGTTGGACATCGTGTTCACAAATAGTACAAAAGAGCAACGAATTCTAACGTACAGCGTCTCTCACTGAACACACTGAACCACGTTGGAGTTTGTTGTGTTGTACTGAGGGCCGATAGCTATCTGTTTCTTTTCTTGAAAAACTGTTCAGTATAAAATAAAGTACTTTGTATGTTCCTTTGTAACCCGTGTTCGGTGTATTTCCTTTTGGGGTACTCAGCCTCGATATTTTGATTTTGTTTTCACAGTTGGCGCCCGAATAGGGACCCTCAAGATTGATGCCAGATTATCGAAGGTTGACCCTCGCTATCGGACCGGGATCGGACGGTGTGACAAAAAAGGGGCCCCACTGAACGAGACGCGACACCTCAGCAGTGCTGCACGACCCAATCCCTGCACGATTAGCTTGTGGTCCGAGAACGGCATCTTGACGAGGGTCCACTTATCGAGGCGGGCAGATTTGCCAAAATCACCACACACAAGGTAAGATTAGTTAGGTAAGATTCTTTGAAATCTGATCGGACCTCCTTAGGCTTGATCAGGTGAGTCGTGACCCGACTCTTAATATAATCCTGATAATTTGATTTTGGCGTATTGTATCTGCAGACACAATTATTGACCATCTAACACCAATAATTTGTTATGCCTGGGACTGGGAAATTGTCTACCTGTTTCAGGGCGTTATTCCGCAGCGATAGATAATCTTTGGAATTTAGCCGTCCCGCACCACAGGAGGGGTCGCCGGCGTGTACTATGTACTGTAAGCATGGCATTGGAAGTAAAGTGTTTAATGACATTTGGCACACACAAACCAGGCATGCCTCCGAACTTCAGTGGCCAATCAATGGTAGTTTTGAAATCCCTCGTATTGAATATTTAGAGTCGATTCTATTAAAGAAAAAGGCTAGACCTGCAGCATTTGATGTTTTGCAGAATTGGAAAAAAGCAGCGTTACAGCAACTTAAGAGTAGAGAAAAACATGCGCGCCGTCATAAAACGAACGCCGAAAAAGCATTATTGTATGACCAAGATAAACATTCTGAGTCGACTAGGAATATGGATAGGGCTTTCTCACTTGGAATACAGAAAATGTATCCTTCTAAAGACCTTCGTGTTTCCGACGAATTCATAGACAAATTGTTAAATGAACGAAGGCCTGGTGCCTCTGCGCCACCTCCGTATGTTCCTCTTCCGGCTGCATTGCCTCTTCGTCCTGCTATTCCTACTCTACCTGCTGTTGTTCCCGTTGTTCCTGCTCCTCCTAATGTTCCTCTTCCTCCAGCTCCTCCACCTCTTCTTATCGCACCTGTAACAGTACCTCCATTGAATTTGCCTGCTCCATCTCTTCCAAGTGGTCCTGAGCCGCTTGTAGTCGATCGAGGTGCAGGGTCGAAGGTTGTCACTCGCAAGACTATACCACCAGAGAAGAAACGTGTGTTGATTGCATGGGCTAAACATTGTATGGAGAGGGATGATCAAGCTAATGTTTTTGCCACACTTTATAATATGGATCATTTTCCTGAGAAAAATGTTTTCATTGAGGGTTTAGGGATTCATTTATGTGTGATGTGGGGCAAATTAAATAAAACAGATCTCCCGCAGGGGTTAAGGGATCTAAATACTTTAGCCTTTTCAAGAGACACTGTGGAGAAATTAAATGAGCATGTCGGGAAGTTATTTGAGTATAGAAAGGAGTTGGAAAGGTTACAGAATGAGGATGACGAGAGAGAAAGTATGTATGTACAGAAACGGTTCCTTCGTTGTCATAAATCGATATCTGAGGAAGCACGAATTTGTATGAAGGAAGCGATTAGATGGATTTCAGATATGTTGATAACTCCAGTTGAGGTATATGACACATATAGTCAGTATACGCCAGACATACAGAGGAAAGTGATACAGGCAATGATAGAGTACCTACAGGATGATTGTGTAAAAAGAAAGATTAGTTGTCCCACAGAGTTATTCAGTATTTATAAGAGAGCTTTTTCACTTGACACTTCTTTGACTGCTTTAGCGCTCGACTTAGCTCTGTTGCTTAGTAAGCGTTCAGAGTCACCTACTTCTCAGTTGCCTATGAGAGGTTCCTGCGACATTTGTCCCGAAGGTTGAGGTTGCGGGCGATGCTGCACAGGGTATAGTTGCTGTGAACATTCCTGCACATTATGTATCGCAGTTTGTCCACGTCCCGTTCTCAAGACAGGAAGTGAATACTATTAGGCAATCTATTCCTGATATTAGGAAAAATCCAACAGGATTCTATAAGGAAATAGAGTTCGTTTTGCAGTCCTCAGTGTTCAACTTAGGCGATACCGATTTGTTATTTCCTATACTCCTGCCCGTAGATTTGTGGAAACAAGTTAGGACTATAGACGACGTGCCAGGGTTGGGAGATACATGGGCGAATATAACTAGATTCGATGGAGAAAGGCCAGCTGGTGAAAGCCCACTTCAGGTGATACTAACTTTGCCTGATAGAATCATTGCAAAATTAAAAACCATAATCCCAGAGAAAAGAATTATTTAGGACAAACTTACGGCCTGTGTCCAAGGGAAGTCTGAGGGTGCTACCGAGTTCTTTAATCGGTTCGAACAGGTATTCTCGGATTTCAGCGGACAAGACTTAGGCACAGAGTCTGGGAAAAGGTTATTTGTGGACAAATTTGTGCGTGGATTGCTGCCTGACATCCAGTCACAGATTTTGTCCTTTGAGAGCGCTTGGCAGGCGAAGTCCCAATCAGAAGTACTGCATATGGCTCAGTACTACGAGAATCGTGTCAATAATGAAAAAGATAGAGTTGAAAAACGAAGAGGTGATTTAAAGCCTAAAGTATTATTACAGCAAATTGTTAGAGGCCCCAGAGGGGGTAGTTCGAAGATTAGAGGTCAGTATGTCCCGCAAGGGAATGTGCCCTTGGGTCCTGTGAACATTAACCAGTGTGCCTGGTCAATGGCGTGCACAATGCCCCGTCCTTCGACAGAGGTCGAACAACACATTTGGGAATATGGGTAGACGATCCAGAGGTTGCCTGGGTGTAGGGGGCCCTGGTAGAGGTCAGTTTGCACAGGATCCTCAGCAACCTTTTTCGCAGGATAATCAGACTTCGAGTGTGGATACTAGAAACATATTTGATCATCCTTCTGCTGTATATTTATCTGAGGAGCTTCCTTTTGATGATATTATGTTTCATTAGGATTGCCCGAAGCAGGGTTTGGAACCTACACCTATTCCCGTCAATCAGAAAGGTCCCTACGTTGAAATGGTGGTGGGAAATAGGAGACATCAGTTTTTGATAGATACTGGAGCACAGAAGTTTTCCATTGATCATTCACGGGTTACAAACATTCCACTGTAAGGGCAAACCAATGTTTCTGTAGGGTTTTCTAGCACGCCAGTTGTTTGTCCAGTTTCTTCACCGGTACCTATTTCTTTGGGTCCCTTTATGGACCACTGTCCATTTCTGTTGACTTCGAATTGTGGAGAGAATTTGCTGGGGTTGAACCTGGTAAAAGAATTAAATGCAGTGATTTATTGTTCTTCTGATGGAGTGCGCTTGACGATTTCACCCCAGCAATTTTCTGTCTCGCAATTCTTGACTAGACCTTTGCCGCTAGAATTCATTGATGTACCAGAGAGCTAATGGGCTGTTGATGACAACGATGTTGGTGTTTTACAGATCGAGCCTGTTAGGAAAGTTTTGAAACATGGAATTGAGCTGCCACCCATTCCCCAGTATAAGATCTCAGTTGAGGACGAGCAAGCTTTGAAATGCATTGTTTCCGATTTTGTGCATCGTGGGGTGATTGAAGAAATTGTAGGAAGTTTGTGCAATAGTCCGATTTTACCCGTGTACAAGAAAGGCGATAATGCAATTCCATTCCGTTTCATAATTGATTTATGTGCCATTAATAAAGTCGACGCTCCACAATTCCCAATTGTGCCTGATGTGCCGACAATATTGACCATGATTCCAGCTACAGCTACATACTTTAGTGTTGTGGATCTAAAGAATGCTTTCTTTAGTATTCCTATGCACAAGGATAGTAGATATTTGTTTGCGTTCACATTAGGGGGACGCCCGTTCACATTCACTCTTGCACCTCAAAGGTACACAGAGAGTCTTAGTATCTATAGTAGGGCTTTGAAAGAACAGCTTGATACCCTTCAATTGCCCTCTACTGGTACAATGCTTCAATATGTTGATGACTTGCTTTTAGCTGCTGACTCTGAGAGCGCCTGTAAGGAGGGCACTGTGTTATTACTTATCCATCTAGCTAAGCATGGTCACAAAGCTTCGCTTAAAAAGTTTCAATATTGTTGCCAGGAGGTCGCCTATTTAAGCTATCTCCTGTCAAAGGAGGGAAGAAGATTGACACCTGAACGTATAAAACACATTTCTGGCATGTCTGTCCCAAATACACAGAAGGAAGTTAGAGCCTTGATAGGTATGGCTTCTTACTGTAGGTTGTGGATCCCAAATCTTTCACTAGTGATCAAACCGATGTTGGCTTTGACAAAGAAGGGCATTTTTTTCGCCATTGCCGTGGAACGTGGAACACCAGCAAACGTTTGACTTGCTCAAGACTGCATTATGCTCTGCACCAGTTTTGGGCACACCAAACTATGAAAAGGCATTTGTGTTGTTTGTGCATGAATGTGAGGGATGTGCTTTGGCTGTATTAACGCAGGAACATGGAGGGAAGAATAGGCCGTGCGGTTACTTTTCTTCCGCCCTTGATCCTGTGGCATGAGCTTTGACAAGATGTTTGCGAGCTGTTGCTGCTGCGTCTGTAAAACAGAGCGAGGGAATGGTCCTAGGCCATGATCTAACCCTGATGGTGCCTCACCCTGTAGATGTTCTACTGAGCCGAACCCAAACGCAACACCTCACTTCCGCACGGTTGACGAGATATGAATTGATCTTGTTTGCTCCTCACATCCAAATTAAGAGGTGTTGTGTTCTTAATCCGACTGAACTCCTACCTTTCCCGCAAGGTACTACTTGCAGCGATGAAGAGTCACATGACTGTCTGTATACTACCGAACAAGAGACAAAGGGTAGAATTGATTTGAAAGACACTCCTTTGGATAATCCGGAAGGAGAGCTGTTTTGTGATGGCTCTTGCTTCAAACTTATGGATGGTAAATCCATAGCTGCTTATGCAATCACCACATTAAGCACGGTCGTGGAAACCAAGAGAATCACGCATAACTCTGCGCAGGCCACAGAGATTATAGCATTGACCCGAGCTTGTGAACTTTCCGAAGGGCTGGCAGTAAACATATATACTGATAGTCAGTATGCCTTTGGGGTGGTTCACAACTTTGGGAGACTTTGGAAAGAGAGAGGGTTCTTAACTTCACATGACACTAAGATCCAACATGGCTCCCTAATAGTACAACTACTCTCAGCACTTGCGCTCCCTATTCAGTTAGCCGTTATGAAATGTGCAACACATCGAAAGATTACAGATGATATAGGAAAAGGGAATGCTTTTGCTGATCAGATAGCTAGACAAACTGCTACCGATCTCCGTACGGAGATGTATGTTTCAAGGGAGACTGTAAATGCCTATGCAATGGATGAGGGTGTTGTGTCTGTACGGGATATCCAAGCTGATGCCACGTTAGAAGAATCCAAAAGGTGGGCTGAGGGCTTGGGGAAACTTGATGATGATGGGTGTTGGGTGGACATAGTTGAAGGGAAATGGCTACCCCCTGACACGTATATAATGATGATGGTCATCATCGCCCATGGTTCTACGCATGTATGTGCCCAGAAATTGACAAAAAATGTTTGAGAAAGTTTGGGCAAATGACAAAATTTCAAAAAGTGCCCAGCGCTATGTCCAGGATTTCATGATTTGCCTACAACACAATGTGGGAAAGGGGACCCTAACTCCAAGGGGAAGTTTTGGCCCACCCTCTGTCCCATTTGAAGTTATCCACTTTGATTTTATTGAAATGGAACGGTGCAATAATATGAAGTACGTGCTGGTGGTCATCTGTGCTTTTAGTAAATGGGTTGAGGCTTTCCCCGTTAAAGATGCTACAGCCATGACTACTGCAAAAACCATGTTAAAGAAGTACTTCCCACGGTTCGGGCTACCAAGGGTCATCTGGTCGGACAATGGTCCACATTTTGTCGCTGCTGTAATTCTGCAGATATGTGCGGCATTACAGATCGACAAACTGTTCCATTCGGCCAGACACGCTCAGAGCGCCGGACTAGTAGAAAGACACACTGGGATCATCAAGAACAAGCTCGCTAAAACGTGCACCGGAACTAAATTAAAATGGCCAGACGCCTTACCGATCGTTTTATTATCCATGCGTACAACCCCACAAACTAAGACTGGGCTCTCTCCATTTGAAGTGGTAATGGGGAGACCTGCCAATATTTGGAACCTTCCTAAATGCAGATCGTTAAGAGATGTTAAAAATGTATTACTTTCAGATTATTGCAGCCAGTTGACTAAAAACCTGTATTTGATTTATCACCAGGTGCGAGAGGCTTTACCTGTGCGATACGAGGGCCCGGGCCACAGCATACAGCCTGGAAGCTGGGTGCTCATCAAGGCATTTGAGCGCTCTTCCTGCCTTACACCTCGCTGGCGGGGCCCGTTCCAGGTTCTGTTGGTCACCCAAACAGCGGTGTGGGTTTCTGGAAGAAAGAATTGGATCCACGCGTTGCACGTCAAGAAACTTCCTCACCCTGTGCCACACGATACAGAAGAAACAGAACTCCTTGCTAACGCTGCAACCAACGATCCCAAAGCAGTAAATAGCGCCGAAAGTATGTCGGAGAATATTTCTGAGCCTGTGAGTCTTGGGGAAGCAGCCATTTTGTCTCCACACTCTCCAAAGGTTTTGCATCCGGAAACTGCTGTTTCAAATTCGGCATCTTCACTTGTCTCTGATACGTTGCTTCCAACGGGAAGTGATGACACATTGTTTCCGGATCAATCAGTACCGCGAAAAGCAAGGTACAATCTGCGTCCAAGAAAATAGACTTACAGCACGGTTTTGAATTGCATCTGATAGACTTACGGCACGGTTCGGCTGTGCATTCGGAGAAGGAAAGGATGATCGAGGGCTTGTTTTTGCCCAAATTTGAGAAAGAGGATTCTGTTGGCTGGGGTTGTGGAAGGACTAAGAAGTCGTGCGGCCGGGAGGTCGCCAGCAACGAACATTGGGGGTTTCCGTTTGAAAACTACAATGCCCGCCACCGCTACTGCTCATATGGGACTTGTAAATGATGGTGTGACCAACCGGGACAATGGACAATGCACCTGGGCCCTGAAAACGTATTGCTGTGTTTTTCTAATGATATTTGGTTAAATAATAGTCACAGTCTTAGGATTGTGGTACCTCGAGGAAACGCATCCTTTAGACTCCTTGTTGCCTACTGAAAATGTGCCTACTGTTCCGACTCCCTTTGTACATTTGCATACTCTGTCTCCTAGGGACTCTCAGCATAGACAAAGGTACCACAGTAATACTCTGCTACTTATCATAAATGCTACACTTGCCATTTTTAATAAGTCTAACTGTTGGGTCTGCTCACATTTACCTCAACCCGGGGATAAGGGGCTAGGTTGGTATCTTCATACTTTACCTTTGACAACTGCTTGTTATGCTTCTCTTAGAGCATTGTTCTTTGGCCGTTGGAACGATAGCATCTCGGGGAACTTTGATGGCACTAATTTGAATAGTTTTGGGAAACATGTTTTGACTCCCCTGGGATGCTCGCTTTTCGCAAACAGGAGTAAACCTAACGTTGCTTCTATTAGGCCTTCTGACAGACTGTCTCGTCCCTTCCAATCTTTGATTTCCTTTAAGATGGCTCCGATAAGCAATAAGGATGCCATGCCTCCTTCTTTTACTGTCAACCATAGCCCCGATTCAGTTTCTTTTTGCATACAGAGGAATGGCACTCAGTCAATGGGAGATTTTCTAGGTTGTGCCAACGTTGCAAATTTGACTGGGGAAAACAGACCTTTGTATGTAGGTGAACCTGTCTACTTTGTCTGCGGTAATGTAGCATTTCCATGGTTGCCCAGGGATTGGCAGGGAACCTGTAATTTAGGAATCCTGTTACCTGGGGTGTTTATAGCTAGTACAATAGAAGTTTCAAAGGCTTGTCCACGGCAGGACAAGAACGGTGACACTCCAGCACAAATCTTGGGAGATGTAGCAAAATCAGTTGTGCCATTTTGGGGGCAGATAGCGAATTCCGAAGATATCAGAAGACTAGCAAGACTACTGGAGCGAACCATCAACCAGACTACGGACATACTCTATAATATGACATTAGAACAGAAGGCGATAAGACTAGTAGCGCTTCAGAACCGGATGGCATTAGATGTCATTCTGGCTGAACGTGGTGGAGTGTGTAAATTAGTGGGGTCCGCTTGCTGTGTTTTTGTGCCAGATTCCTCCCCAACTATCTTCAAGGCAATACAGAATCTGCACGTCCTTAGTTCAGAAGTCCATGTTCCAGAGGGAAACTGGGATCTTAGCGTTTGGTTCTGGGACCTCTTGCGATCTTGGGGTTGGAAGGTACTTTCGGTCTTAATGATTATTTTGGGAATTCTGTTGTTCCTTTGTTGTTGTATTCAGTGTCTACCTAGTATATGTTCGATGTTAGGGGGATAATGCGCACAAGCGATAGGTACGATAGGACATAAAGTGTATGCCCCAGATAAAACTTCCATGTGTTGAAAGACATTTTTGCGAATTACCTAATGGCAATAGATATTTTCGACAGCGATTCAGGGTGCATGGACGATGATGCATGGAGTTATTTGCAAGGAGATCAGAAGTAGTTTAGCACTTGGCATAGGCCAAAAGGAGGGTTTGTCAAATAAGAAATTATTTTGTGCCTCCTATTGCACTGAATATATGTATATTGGCCTACGCCAAGCTGCTTGTAAGTCACTTGTGAAGAAATCCGTGTTGCAAGGTCCAGACCTTAAAATCAATGTAAGACGCTATTTTAGGTCAATCCGCCATTTGAGGTTCGCTTTGTAAAGTCACCCGGTGAGTTCAAATGGTGGACGATGTCATTCCGAAATACAACATGGCCGTCTTGACCTCTGCGTGTAGCTAATATGTAACTTGCCTGCAGGCCACGTGTTGAGGTCGTGAACTGAGACCTTGTCCTTCGTTGACCTGTGTGCAAAGGATTATTCGCGTCAATTAAACTAATCCGCGAGCATATGTTAAGAACAATGCATTCAAATACTGAACGTAGAACACTTGTTTAACTACATTATATTAATGTTTGAGAAGACCTGCATGGGAAATCCCAGAACACACAGTTGCCGTGTAGGCTTGTTGATATATGTATTGAAAGCAAACCAGTTACATGTGGATATGCGAACTCGGCATGAACCCTAGATCAGTAATGTATTAGAGGAATATTAACCCGAAGTAGGGTTGGACATCGTGTTTGCAAATAGTATAAAAGAGCAAAATTCTAATGTACAGCGTCTCTCACTGAACACACTGAACTACGCTGGAGTTCGTTGTGTTGTACTGAGGGTCGATAGCTATCTGTTTCTTTTCTTGGAAAACTGTTCAGTATAAAATAAAGTACTTTGTATGTTCCTTTGTAACCCGTGTTCGGTGTATTTCCTTTTGGGGTACTCAGCCTCGATATTTTGATTTTGTTTTCACAACCGGCTGGTAATCCGGAGCCGGAGAACTATGTTTATTGGCCTGTGCCTTTGTGTGTTCTTGGGCGTAGCGTAAATGCCAGCCGACAGCCGAGCATATGGAGCTAAGGGCATACATTGCTGCTTTGGCTGCCGGTACTCGTAATAAAGAAGGCATTACCATAGGCAGTACTCTGTGGTGTTGCCAATATATAGGCTATAACTGGGCGAACAGCCCACCGTAAGAGTGGCACGAGTTATTGTATGAAAATTCAGCTGCCCCAAAACTGAAAGCCAATCGGATTAATACTGGAGACAGAGGCAATGAAGGTATTGTTCCATGGTGTCGTTCCCTCGTTCCAGTTGGCCATCTGTCTGCGGATGGTATGAATAAAATAAGTGAGCGTCAATACCCAGAGACTTGGTTAAGGACAGCCAAAGTCGGGAGGTGAACTGTGTGTCATGATGCCTATCTCCAAGGAGCCAGGTCCGACCCAGCAACCCCAGAGGCAGGCATCATTTCCCCCAGGGGAGTGCCAGCGGGCCCAAGCTGGGGCCCTTTGGACGCAGTCCTGGCGCCTTAGGCGCCAGGCTCATGTTGGACCTCTGTCCTGGCGCCTTAGGCGCCAGGCTCATAAAGCTAGACATGTGTTCAAGTGTTTTAATGTGCACTTACCTGATGCAGACCATGCTGCCACATCCAGGCCCTCTTGAGGCCTGAATAGGAACTACTTACCCTGTGGGACTACTTTCCACCCGGGTGTGGTTGAGGAAGGATACATACCTGATCGAAGGAAGGAGACACACTTGGAACTTCTTCCAAAGCTATTTAAACCACACCCGATCAGCAACTCACGCTTCGCGTTGTTCTGCTCCTCGCAGCTGGACGCTCACCGTGTCAGCTCCTGCATCTGGACTTCAGCCACGCCTGTCAGCATCCTGGGTCACCTGCAAAGGGAGACAAGAGACCTACCAGCTATTCTGCACCACGGAGACATCACCGACGATCCTAAAAGGGAAGACATCATTTTTAAAAGCATTTCGTTACGATCGCTGCAGCGCTGCATTTCACTCACTTTTCCTGGGTTCCTCCATCTTCAGCAGCGATCATCCGGATACACAGCCACTTCCCAGAGCCTAGAGAAAAAGACAAGAATAAGAGGTGAGAGAAGGAAGGGAATAGGAAAAGCTCAGTTTCCTTCTAAGACTTACCTGTTGGGTCATTCCCATTTCATTTCGGGTCTTGCTGCTTCCAAGCAGGACCCCGGCCCCTATGGGGAAAAAAGACAAAGATATTAGATGAGCGAATGCAAAAACATTACCTGAGCGCTCATCTGGGACTTACCAGATCTTTACTGGAACTGCACGTTTCACTTCGGGTCGGCGCCATATCTCTGGCATTCCGAACCCCGGCCCCTATGGGGAAAAGACATCAACGTCAGCGCTTTGTTGCAAGAAGTCTCCAAAGGAATCTTCATTCATCACATGAAAAAAGACAATGAACATTATTATTTAAAGCTTGAACTTTTGAACTTGCAACAAAACTTTTACAGCGCCTTACCAGTATAATCAAGCTTACCTGAACTCCCATCCAACCTCAATCCAGTGAAGTAACTGGGTTCAACGCGCCGCTGCGTCAGAAGCAGGATGGAGAGCTCGCCCTTTCAGACCCTAAGGTGAGACTTCACGGGGAATTGTGGAAGGGTATCGTGGAGGGTTGGAAGAGAGTGGGAGGCTTGAGCATAACTCAGTCAGTAGGTAATACTCCCTTTTCACGCACAGGGGAATATTCCTGCGAGCCGGAGAAGCCAGAGTAGAGGGCCCTTCCTATCCATCTTCAGAGTCCTGCGCTTCACCATTGAAGAAGCATCAGCACTCGAAGCCAGACCTGCGCCTCCGTGGGAATCAGATGAGCGTTACAGAACGCGAAGCCTACCCACAATTTCCCACCCGGGCGCTATGGAGACTTCCGAGACTGACCAGCTGGCCCAGCTTTTGGGGGAATTACGGGCAGAGGTGCACTCAGCCCGCCAGGAGACTAACGCTCTCAAAAGAGAACTGATCTTATCTAAGGAAAGAACTGATGACCTAGCCAAAAGGTTATTACAGGCCGAGGCAGGGCACACTGCTTTACCTAATTCCGGAGACATTTCCACATCAATGGGTTTGAGTAACCGGTACAAATTAATCTACCTGGACACATGCCTTTGGCCCCGCCTGAACGTTTTGCGGGGGATCCGAAGAAATATGCCGTCTTTATGAACCAATGTCGTTTACACTTTCTATGCAGACCCGGAGCCTTCCCTAACGACCAGACCAAGGTAGCCTTTATACTGTCTTACCTCAGTGGCAGTGCTGCTGATTGGTCTATTCCATTGGTAAATCAGGATGATCCCGTTCTTCAGGATTTTCAGGGCTTCCAGGCCAGCATGGAAAGATTGTTCGCTCGACACTCTCAAGGACAGGCCCTTGATAACGAACAGCTATCCTTACGACAAGGTAATCAGGATCTTCTGTCCTACATAGCCACCTTTAACAGACTGGTTGTGGAAACTGGATGGCCAGAAAGCAAAAGGATCACATTGTTTCATCGAGGCCTGCGCGGAGAGCTTAAGGATGTTCTAGCTCAGATAGTAAACCCACCCCAGGTCTGCGCAGACTACATTGACTTGGTGGTTCAACTTGATCACAGACTTCAAAATAGAAAAGCAGATCGGTTCAAGTATGAAAACCGAGCACCGATCAAAACCCACGCTACCTACAAGAGTACCGACGTATCTGAACCTATGCAAATCGGTGGTGTTAAAGGACCATTAACGCAGAAAGAACGAGAGAGAAGGCGGCAAATGCAACTTTGTCTGCATTGCGGGACTTCCGGTCACTTTCTTTGAAATTGTCCAGTTAAACCACTTAAGAAGGTGGTTGGAGCTACTGATAACGAATTAGTGACACCTGATTCGGGAAACGACCTAGCCCGGCAAGCGTAGGGGTCTGCTTGCCGAGCTTGAAAACTAACTCTTTGACCTCGCATTTCGTCATGCCAATGGTGCTCGTGGACCCAAAACAGCCTCAGCAGTTGCATGCTATAAAAGCATACATCGACAGTGGAGCTATTGGAAATTACATAGACCGTGAATTGGCTTCCAGGATTAAGCTTCCTCTCCGCCCGAAAGTAACCCAAGATGTCATTACTACAGTAGATGGAACCAAAATAGCCTCAGGGCCTGTAACGCATACCACTGTTGAAATGACACTGGTGGGTCAGGATGGACATCGGGAAGCAATCGTGTTTGATGTGATCAAGGCCCCACAATTTCAAGTAATTCTTGGAATTCCTTGGTTAGAAACACATAATCCCAGAATTGACTGGCGAGCAAAGAAGATACGTTTTCCTGATTGTGAACCAACTTGTTATCCAAGAAATCCAGCTATGGGTCTAGCCACAGCAACTTCCACCACTGTACAGCTACCGTCAGAATACCAAGAATTCCAAGACGTTTTTCAGAAAGAACAGGCTAACACGTTACCTCCCCATCGGTCTTATGATTGCCAGATCGATCTGGTACCCAATGCTCAACTACCTTGTAGTAGGATTTATGCTCTTACGGAACCTGAGAACCTGCATTTGCGTCAGTATTTAGATCAGTACCTAGCCAATGGTTTTATTCGCCCGTCCAAGTCTCCTGTCTCTTCAGCTCTGTTCTTCATGCCAAAAAAAGAAGGCGACCTTAGAACGTGTATAGACTATCGCGCCCTAAATCAAATAACGATTAAGAATCGTTATCCTCTGCCCTTGATTCCTGAGCTTATCGACCAGGTGAAAGACGCTTGTGTGTACACCAAGTTAGATCTCCGAGGATCTTATCACCTGGTGCGCATAACAGAAGGCGACGAATGGAACACTGCATTCCGCACCAAATTTGGGCTCTTCGAATATCAGGTGATGCCCTTCGGTTTGTGCAATGCACCTGCCGCCTTTCAGTACTTTATGAATGATGTTCTTCGGGAACTTATCGATGTCTGCGTCATTGTTTACATTGACGACATCCTGGTGTACTCTTCGTCAGAATCTGATCACAGAAAACATGTTAGGGCAGTTCTTGAGAAACTGCGCCAGCACAGACTATTTGCAAAACTCGAAAAATGCGTTTTTCATACCACAGAAGTTGAGTTTCTCGGATTCATCCTGACACCTCAAGGAGTCCGAATGGACACGCGAAAGGTGGACGCCATCCTCAAATGGCCATCTCCAAGCTCGGTGAAGGGAGTTCAGAGCATGCTCGGCTTTGCCAATTTCTATCGAAGATTCATCCCGGAATTTTCCCGAACAGTCCAACCCATCACCGCTCTCCTAAAGAAAAACAAACGCTTCGAATGGACTCTTGAGGCCGAACAAGCCTTCCAGGACCTGAAAACCAAATTCACCTCTGCACCTGTATTGAAGCACCCGCACCCAGATCTCCCGTACATAGTGGAAACCGATGCTTCCAGTTCGGCTATGGGAGCTCTCCTGTCGCAAAGAGACCCAAAAACTAACCAACTACACCCAGTGGCCTTTTGGTCCAGAAAATGTTCTCCTCCTGAAATCAACTACGCAATTACCGATAAAGAGTTACTGGCCATCAAATCTGCTTTCAAGGCTTGGCGTCACTACCTTCTCGGGGCAAGACACACGATCACCGTAATTACGGACCACAGAAACTTACAGTATTTAAAGACGGCCAAAGCTCAATCTTCACGACAACTCCGATGGGCTCTATTCTTTGCGGAATTTGATTTTGTAATTACCTATCGCCCTGGTGCAAGAATGGAAAAGCAGACGCCTTATCCCGGATTGGCATGGAAGAACCTAATTCGAGCTTAGAACCTGTGCCCATCATACCTGAGCAAAGAATCTTAGGCTTAACTTCATTGCAATCTATTGAGGATATCCAAACGCAAGTAAAACAACTTCTAGACTCTTCAACCTTACTGGAATGGAGCCAAAAGGGTCCTCATTACACCGTTAAGGATGACTTACCCTACTTCCAGGAGCGGTTGTTTCTGCCAAGTAAAGAATTGCAAGAACTTGTATTTGCCCATCATCATGAATCTTTAATGGAAGGACACCCTGGTATCGCTAAAACGGAGGAAAAAATCAAACGCCACTTCTGGTGGCCTTCTTGGAGAAAAGACATAAAGTCTTTTGTACTGTCTTGTGGAATTTGCACCCAAAACAAGGCTCAAAAGAAAAGGCCAGCCGGCCTACTTCAACCCTTGGATATTCCACCGGCACCATGGCACACCCTGTCAATGGACTTTATAACAGATCTGCCTCCTTGTGCTGGTTACAACACAATCCTTGTAATTGTGGACCTATTCTCCAAAATGGCCCACTTTATCCCTTTAAAGGGTTTGCCTTCAGCTTCCACCTTGGCCAAGGAATTCCTGGAGAATATAGTTTGCATACATGGTTTCCCTTCCATTTTAGTCTCGGATCGTGGAAGTCAATTTATCTCACATTTTTGGAAGAAGTGTTGCCAACTAGCACAAATAGATGTGCGGTTATCCACCAGCCACCACCCCCAGACCGACGGACAAACCGAGAGAACCAATCAGACTCTCGAGCAATATCTTCGGTGCATGTTACACCAATCCGAGTTAAATTGGAAAGACATCCTTTGGATCGCAGAATATGCGTACAACAATTCAGTGCATTCTGGAACCGGACAAACCCCCTTCTATACTTTGTATGGTCACCATCCTCGGACCTCTGATCTAGATCCACCTCTGACCCTGGAAATGCCCGCAGTAAATCATCTGCATTCCACAATAACCCGAGCCTTCAAAGAAGCTGCAACTCATTTACAGCAAGCCAAGAAAAAGTATAAAGAAAATGCTGATTTGCACCGAAGTAAAACTCCTCCTTACCAAGTAGGAGACCAGGTATGGCTAGCAACTAAACATTTACCCCTCAAGGGCCCGCGAACCTTCAATCCCAGATTCATAGGACCTTATCCCATCAAAGCTATAATCAACCCAGTGGCCTTTAAACTGGATCTATCGTCCAACATGCGTATTCATCCAGTTTTTCATGCATCACTTTTGAAGCCAGTACAACCAGGAACCCGATTGTCCAAGCCTCCAGATCCAGTTCAAATTGAAGGGGAATTAGAATTCGAAGTTAAAGACATTTTAGACTCCAAGGTGGTAAAGTCGAAACTCTTCTATCTTGTTGACTGGAAGGGATATGGACCTCAGGAGAGATCGTGGGAGCCTAGTAACCATGTCCACGCACCTCGATTAGTACAAAGGTTTCACCAGAGATTTCCGAACAAGCCCAAACCCCCGGAGGGAAGAACCTTGGGAGGGGCCTTGAGGGGGGGTACTGTCATGATGCCTACCTCCAAGGAGCCAGGTCCGACAAAGCAACCCCAGAGGCAGGCATCATTTCCCCCAGGGGAGTGCCAGCGGGCCCAAGCTGGGGCCCTTTGGATGCAGTCCTGGCACCTTAGGCGCCAGGCTCATGTTGGACCTCTGTCCTGGCGCCTTAGGCGCCAGGCTCATAAAGCTAGACATGTGTTCAAGTGTTTTAATGTGCACTTACCTGATGCAGACCATGCTGACACATCCAGGCCCTCTTGAGGCCTGAATAGGAACTACTTACCCTGTGGGACTACTTTCCACCCGGGTGTGGTCGAGGAAGGATACATACCTGATCGGAGGAAGGATACACACTTGGAACTTCTTCCAAAGCTATTTAAACCACACCCGATCAGCAACTCACGCTTCGCGTTGTTCTGCTCCTCGCAGCTGGACGCTCACCGTGTCAGCTCCTGCATCTGGACTTCAGCCACGCCTGTCAGCATCCTGGGTCACCTGCAAAGGGAGACAAGAGACCTACCAGCTATTCTGCACCACGGAGACATCACCGACGATCCTGAAAGGGAAGACATCATTTTTAAAAGCATTTCGTTACGATCGCTGCAGCGCTGCATTTCACTCACTTTTCCTGGGTTCCTCCATCTTCAGCAGCGATCATCCGGATACACAGCCACTTCCCAGACCCTAGAGAAAAAGACAAGAATAAGAGGTGAGAGAAGGAAGGGAATAGGAAAAGCTCAGTTTCCTTCTAAGACTTACCTGTTGGGTCATTCCCATTTCATTTCGGGTCTTGCTGCTTCCAAGCAGGACCCCGGCCCCTATGGGGAAAAAAGACAAAGACATTAGATGAGCGAATGCAAACACATTACCTGAGCGCTCATCTGGGACTTACCAGATCTTTACTGGAACTGCACGTTTCACTTCGGGTCGGCGCCATATCTCCGGCATTCCGAACCCCGGCCCCTATGGGGAAAAGACATCAACGTCAGCGCTTTGTTGCAAGAAGTCTCCAAAGGAATCTTCATTCATCACCTGAAAAAAGACAATGAACATTATTATTTAAAACTTGAACTTTTGAACTTGCAACAAAACTTTTACAGCGCCTTACCAGTATAATCAAGCTTACCTGAACTCCCATCCAACCTCAATCCAGTGAAGTAACTGGGTTCAACGCGCCCCTGCGTCAGAAGCAGGATGGAGAGCTCGTCCTTTCAGACCCTAAGGTGAGACTTCACGGGGAATTGTGGAAGGGTATCGTGGAGAGTTGGAAGAGAGTGGGAGGCTTGAGCATAACTCAGTCAGTAGGTAATACTCCCTTTTCACGCACAGGGGAATATTCCTGCGAGCCGGAGAAGCCAGAGTAGAGGGCCCTTCCTATCCATCTTCAGAGTCCTGCGCTTCACCATTGAAGAAGCATCAGCACTCGAAGCCAGACCTGTGCCTCCGTGGGAATCAGGTGAGCGTTACACTGTGAGCCTCGATCGGAGATGATTATGGTAGGTAGACCAAAGAAACAGACAATGCTGAACAGGGAAGCCAATATGGAAGTGGAAGGAACACCCTGACAAGGGATAAAGCATGCCATTTTAGTAAAGGCATCTACTACCACAAGAATCGAAGACATGCCCTGCATAACTGGCAGATCAACCACAAAATCCATAGATATCATATGCCATGGTTTGTGCGGGATGGGCATGGTCTGTAAAAGGCACATGGGTTTACCTGGTAGTGCCTTACACTGAGTGCAGATGGAACACCTTGATATGTAGTCCACCACATCCTGCTTCATTTGTGGCCAGCAACACCACCTATGGAGCATATTGTAAGTCTTTAGTTGTCCCTGGTGGGCCGCCAACCGAACGTCATGTGACCATTCGAGTGCTTGAAGCCTGGACTGAGTGTCAGGAATGCATAGAAGTCCTTGAACGTATGGCAACCCTGATACCAGATTTGCATTTAATGCAGTAAAGGTCGGTAGAGTGGTCCTGTGCCCAGCGCCGAATGCCATCCAGCAAAGATGATGAAACCAAGCAGACACAGATCACAGACCACTTGGACAGGATGGGTGTGGCGGACTTCGTTTTATCTTAGTCCCCACCAATCCGCAACAAGGCATCGGTCTTATCATGCAGGGGTCCTGGGCGATTGGTCACCAAGAAATTGAACAAGGTGAAGAACAGGTGCCAGCGAATTTGCCTAGAATTGGTGCATTTAGCATGTGACAAAGCTCGTAAATTACGGTGATCTAAATTTACTGTTATCGGATATCTGACCTCCATGAGATGATGCCTCCATTCTTTAAATGTAGCTCTAATGTCCAGGAGTTCCCTCTCCATTATGGTGTCATTCTTTTCGGAAAGAGACAAAGACCTTCAGTAGTAAGCCACCGGATGCAAACGTTATGTGGAGGGGCATTTTTGTGAAAGAATAGCCCTGATCGCAACAGCGGAGGCATCAGCCTCTACGACATAATGTAAAGAAGGATCAGGGTGTTGCAGTATGGGAGCCGAGGTAAAGGCATCCTTCAAAGTCTGAAATGCCAACTGTGCCTCCGTGTTCCAGTGAAAAAGGACGGAAGGAATGGTAAGGTGAGTGAGAGGTGCAACTATAGCAGAGAAGGAAGCGCTGAATCTTTTATAAAAGTTGGCAAACCCTATTAACTATTGCAGAGCTTTCAGAGAGGTAGGAACTGCCAAGTCCAGAACTGCCGTACTTTAGCATCGCTCATGTGGACACCTTGTGAGGATATCACAAACCCCTGGAATTCCTCTGATAAGGCGTGGAAAATGCAGTTCTCGAGTTTAGCATACAGAGCGTGCTCCTGTATGCGTTGCAGGATGGTGAGTACATGTTGGACGTGCTGCTCCTCAGAATCAGAGAATATGAGAATATCGTCCAGATATACTACAACATAACAGTTCAGCACATCCCAGAATATATCATTAACAACGTGTTGTAATGTGGCAGGGGCATTGCATAGCCCAAATGGCATGACAAGGTACTCAAACAGTTAATACTTGCAGCCTCATCACGACTTGGGCGGTAACGCCGGCGGTATTACCGCCGGCGGTATTAGCCCTACCGCCGAACTCCCCGGCGCTAATAGCGCCGGATCACGAGTTCAGCGGTAATGTCAATCCCCATTCCCCATTGAGCCCATTCGGGAATGCCCCATTCCCCATTGGGCTCAATGGGGAAATTTCACGCTAATACCGCCGGCGGATTTCCCGCCGGTGGTAATAGCGCAAATTTTCAGCAGATTTCCCCCCAGATCAGAGCTGGGGAGAAATCCGCCGAAGTCCTGCTTTGGCGGACCCTTAAATCCGGCGGTAATAGCGCTACTGCCGGATTTAAGGGTTACCGCCAAAGTCGTGATGAGGCCCTTGGTCTTGAAAGCGGTTTTTTCCACTCGTCACCTCGACTCCTTTTGACAAGATTGTAAGCTCCCCGTAGATCGAGCTTGGTGAAAATGTTGGAAGCCATCAGGCGATCGAGTAGTTCTGAGATGAGCGGGAAAGGGTATTGGTTTTTGATGGTGATAGCATTCAATGCTCTATAGTCCACACAAGGACGCAGTTCTCCATCCTTCTTTGGCACCAAAAATATGGGTGAGGCTGCGGGTGATCGGGAGGGTGGGATGTGTGCCAACCTCACTGACTTCTCTATATAGGCCTTCAGTTGCTCTTCCTCTTGATGAGTAAGAGAATAAATATGACTATGGGGGACCGTAATCCCGGGTACGCGGTTGACATGGCAGTCATAGCCTTTATGTGGGGGAAGCTGTTCTGATAGTCCTTTATCGAACACATCAGAGAAGTCTTGGTAAGCCTGGGGCAGGTCGGATGTGAGGGCTTGAGTAGTGGCAGTGACCGAAGGCGTGCTGGAGAGCAAGGCCAGGCACAGGATGAAACTACTCCCCCTTGTGCGTTGAGGCATTCCCCTAAACAGGAGGAAGAAGAAAAACACAGTCTGTTTAACCCAATCAATCACAGGATTCTGCTTTTGCAGTCAGGGAAGGCCAAGGATGTTTCCGAATTGAGGTGCAGTAATGAGATTGAATGCGATACACTAAGAGTGTCCCTCTGGCGCACACATCAAAACAGGGCTGGTTTGTTCCGTCACTTGCCTGGAAACGAGACATGAGCCATCCACATCATGAACGGTTTTGGTTGTGATTGGCAAAGCATGGCTCTTGGCCAGCTGAGCATCCATATAATTGCCTGTTGCGCCTGAGCCAATCATAACCGGGTTTGTGAACACCACCGAATCAGGTAGAGTAGAAGACATAGGCAGATAAACGTGAGTAGCAGCCGTTATATCGTCCAAGCCACCTGAAAGCGGGCTCGTTCTTGTGTCCCGGTCTCAGGACGAGTCTTGCCGTTTCCCGAACGCATGATAGGCCATTTGGGACAGGCTCGGATAAAGTGACCTAGCTGACCACACTACAGGAAAAGGTTATTAGCCATCTTCCTCTCTCGTTCTGCCTTAGTGAAAGGTCCTCGAATCTCCCCGATCTGCATGGGCTTGAAAGCTGGCATACCCTACTCAATCAATGAACTAATCAAATAATAAGACACCAATGGACACACTCCAGTAGTGAATGAGACCAGGACCAATTGCGAGTGAGTAAAAGAAATGCCGTTATATAAAGTTAAATGGGGCACCCAAGATACAGAAAATACACATTATATTACAAAAACACGTCATTGATGACGTGCGCTATAAGGGATAAAATATGTATTGCTCATTGGTTGGAGAAGAAAAGACATTGCAGATCATATAATCATGCTGCTCCAGGATTGGTCAGCGCTGAACTTGCAACTTCTTGAGGCACATGGGTCAGCTGGGCTCATCTTGGAGGGGTGCGGGGTCGTGCGATGTCCGTGCTGTTATATTTCTTGCTAACTAAGACTTCACAATAAGCTATGCAAGATTTAATATGGTACATACACTTCAAAATAATGTATATATCACATAGACATTTGACCTGAGCCACAGGGAGAGCAAAGGTACATGGGTCCAGGTGCCTTATCTAACACAGTATTTCAGAATACATTGATCAGACGTTTCTTAGATCAAACATGGGTGTTTTACTATTTGTTAGTACAGGAAAAATATATGGCCTCCCGGGATTAGATACATGGGGGTGAACTAGGGTGGCACATGAGGGGGATCTTGCAACTGTTACATCAAAGGGACATAAGGTTAGGGGGTTTGAGGTGCATAATTCTCAAGGAGGGGTTTGTCGGAGGCAGATTTGTGGAGATTAATGCTTTTTCTATGGCCAGGCTTTAGCCAGGTCACCCAAAGGACAGTGATCTCAGAGGAAGAAGGGAGATACAGTGTTAGCTTGCAACAATTCATGCCCAAGCTTCTGTGAGAACAGGGCAGCCGTGGAACCGGCAGAGGGGAGGAGGTAGGGGGTGGCAGCCTGGCTGTGCGTGGCAAGAGAAGGGGAGAGGTTCATGCTCGTGTTCAGTGTGTATGTGTGGCCTGATAGAAAATGGAGTCTGCAGTTCATACAAAATGGAGTCTTGTTGCTCATAGGCCATGCACAGTTATGCATCATTCAATGGCTACCTCACACCTTGACCAGACGTGCGCTGTCAACCGTGGAAGGAGCATATTGTGTGCGTCATCAGGAATGATGGGGGGCCAGGGAGACCCTTCTTCCCTTACAGGCTCTGTATCCCCAGGCGTCGACGGAGAAACCAGATCGGATTTGCTAGGCCGTAATTCGGGGATCCAACGTTCCCCTTGTCTCTGTTGGAGTTGGGCATCACCTGCGACACCAAGTCCAATAGTTCCAGGCAGACAGAGGGGATCAAAGGAACCAGAGATAGGGCATCCTTCAGTTCCTCAGCAAGGCCTTTATAGAACACTGGCACCTTTTCTGTTCCGGCCAGGTGGTTTCGGCCACCAGTTGGTTAAATCAGGCAAGGTATGACAGAAGGCTTTGTTTCCTTGCGCCAAGGCAAGGAACTCCAGGTCAGATGCTTGTGCTTTATAGCGTGCATTGAATATGAGATTCATGGCATTCAGCAATGCATCGAAGTCATACAGGGCCAGGTCATTGGACTCCAACAGCGGAATTGGCCAGGCGGCGGCAGTTTCTCCCAAGTGTGACAAAACATAGGCCGCCTTCGTGGTGTATTTGGGAAAAGCCTACGGACAACAAATGAAATACAACCAACACTGATTGATAAAAGTTCCTTAGGTCTCCATTGAAAGACCCTGGTGGGGCTAAAGGAAACAGCCCTGGTAAGACAAAAGGAGCAGGACCTGATTGTGGAGTGGGTGGAACAGTAGGTGGTGCAGGAGCTGCTCCATCCCCGAATTCCTTGTCAGTGGGCAACCGGTTTGCAAGGCTCTGCATAATGTCCATGCGCTGGTGTAGAGTGGCATGGGCCGATACCATGTCTGTGCGGAGGGCCAAAAAGGCTTGTAAGACAGCGGCCATCAGATCCGCCCCAGGATCCATCACAGAATGGCGTAAGTATGGCTCCTAAATCTGTCAGATCAAGGACTCCTTGGTCCGGGACAAAAACAGATGAGGAGCCCCAGTCCCTACGGACAACCAGGGCCTCCTTCCACGGATGGAAAGGAGACTTTTCTCCCAAGAGCACAGCCTGCAGGTTACTAAAACCTGTCAGGCTAGGGGTTTAGGTGAAAACGCAGGAGCGAACAGCAGAGCTAGAGGGAAGGTAAAAAAAACACAAACACTTAGTATTGCTTTGAATGCATTTGTTCTTTCCACACACCAACCGTGTTGGCCCCAGAGAACCCAACTCTTACCTGACGTGCCGCTAGACCAGATGAGAAATCTACTTGGAGCAAGGCACCCGGCCTGTGATGGTGTAGAGAGTCCGGATATGTCCAAAAAGAGACGCCAGGAGATGTTGTGCAGTTCAGGGGGGAAAGTCACCAAGCGGTACCCTGACCCGGGCGGAAAGAAGGCGCAACTGAAGGAAGGTTAAAGTCACTAACATCCAACCAGAAGCAGGGAATTCAAAAGGCAAGCGCAACTGAAGAGTCCAGGTTATTTGTCAGGAGGGATAACATGGACAGGGCAGCAGGGATCCAGAGGAAGGTAGTTGTGAAGGCAGTCAGCAGATCATCCGGAGAACCAAACCAGAACACAGCATCCTGTTTTAAGGAGCATAAGCCCCTCACACAAGCAGCAGAGCGTCCTAAACGGTGTGAAGGGGGTTCCGGGCCGGCTGTGACAAGGAGCAATGAGGGATGAGAAGCAAGAACTTCCAGGACACGTTGGTCGGCACGGTCAGCGGAGGGCCAAGGTGTCAGGTAAAGGATCGGAACAAACAAACATGAAAAGGGATTAAGAGCAAGCGTTACCAGTATTCGTTAGCCGAGTCAAGGGGGAACTGGGTAAACATTTTAAAGGGTGCCTTGCATTAGAGCCAGTAGAGGGGAGAAGAGTCTGTGAGCGTAGCAGTGGGGTCGAGGTATGAAGTCCAGAATCAAGAAAAACTAGGAATCAAAAATGAAAGAGCACGAACCGTAATGTGGGGTAAACGAGGAGGTTTAGGAGTACCGTTTCATGTTGCTGGTGCGCATAAATACTTTGCTTCCGGGTGAGGCGTGAAATGCACAACAAGCAGCGTCGCACGCGAGTCACAGATTACCAGGATTGATGGGAATCGTTGTCCGGTGCGTGCATTGAGGCTGCCGTTGTAATAAGCACCATGGCAACCGCCAGCTCTTCGGGCCCCTCAAACGGGAAGTACTCGGCAAACAACGGGACATGACAAAGGAATAGTATAATCATACAGAGGTGATGAGACAAGATCAGGTACCTCTAAATGGCAAGTCCCCTCATCGGACCAAGATGGGAAGGGTAGAATTATTAGTCACCTTCGATAACTACAGAACCAATAAAAAATGAAGAGAGACTTAATACATTTAATGTCCAAAAAATCCAGTTGCTGCTAAAAGATGCTACAATTTAGAGCCCATATATTAACAGACAGCGGACTCTACAAATTCTGCAGAGGATCCGTCATCTGACTATGATATCGTCGGACAACATAATGACGGTGGAATTGGCAGATTCTGTTTCTTAACTGAATTGGGGTATAGTGCATTTGACCTCTCCTATCTTCATAGACTGCATACTGAGATATGCTGAGGACATTCTAAAGAGTGGCTTTGAGTTGTATCCTCTTCAACCGATTGAGGCCAATATGGGAACAGATCCTTCTTGGTCGTTTAAGGATCTGGCAACTTAAACATTGTTAAGACCAAGGGCTGTCGACAGACCATCTGAAGACCACTATCAAAGATTTTAAGTTAAGGGAAACCGAACAGGAATAGATATGGCTTCCGGCAATATTGGCAAACAAGAATTGAACCCAGGATATTAAACAAGTAAATTTACTTTCGTGAAACTGAAGGGGCTCCCACTAATTTATGTATAATAAGGAGGGTATGGTTTTGTTGTTGAAATCCGAAATGTTTTGTTTGTAGGAAACATGGTTTATGCATCCTTGTCATGTGGATGGATTTAAACAAAACATAGACTGGCAAACAAAAGAAAAAGATGTGGGTAGGCCATCCAGGCGTCTTTTGACTGGTGTTAGATGAACTCTTTGACTATCTTCCACATAAGTCTTACAGCAATGTCCTGGCTACAGTAAAAACTGACTTAAGGTCAGGAAAGCAATTTGAAATGCTTTTAATTAACATATATATGTTTGACCAGGTGAAAGCAACTTCAAGGGGCTGCAATTCTATATTGAGGCGGTATTGGATGACTGGCTGAAGGAGGATGTAAATCGGAATGTTATGATAGTTGGGGATTTTTATGAGAAATGTATGAATATTGATGGGGATGTGGATGTTGTTCTCGTCGACATTTCAAAAGTAATATGAATTGGTCTTTATTCCTGAATGGATGGAATTTTAAAATTGTAAAGCCTGTGAGATCTAAACCAAAAGACAAAGGGGAGGACATTTTTACCTGGTTTAGAGGTTCTCAAAAATCAAGAATAGATTACATCTTTGCCTCCCAGAATCTGGGATCTCTCTTGGAGGGGTACAATGCGGTACTTACCAACCTGAGTGATCATGTGGTGTTGAGCTGCAAACTAAATGCACACTGGCAATATAGTCAAAACACGATACTGAGTTTGGTGGAAGGTGCCAGTCAAAAAAACGAATAAACCTAATAAGATGGAGAGCTAATATTTGTGTTGAATCCTACGGATCCCTCACTTAAACCCAGGGACGTCATTTAAGTTTTTTTTGTAATGTAAGCTCCTGGCCTTTGGTTCTTTACTCCTGGGGTGGCTGGCTTTCTTGTTCAGGCCCCTTAAAAAAATAAGAACATGAGTGCCACAAGTCTAACACTCTTAGCACTGACCCTAAATAAGAAAGAATAGGAATACCAAATAATGTCTTTCTGGAATTCTATACAATAATTGCTAGGCTCATTAAATGTTTATTTCAGGTATGAGTCACTGATTTAGTCTGTTCTTAAACGCCTCACTCAGCCTTTCATCCTTCTGAGGTTGATAAATGAGTACCAACACAGGTTGGGTGATATTGGGTGTATATTTTTTCTATATAAAGTGCTTAAGCATAAGTGCAATATAATAACACATCATTATCATTTGGTCATGGACGTCTGCTTGCATACACAGTAAGTTGGTAATATGGGCCTACACACACTGATCTTAATGATACACATGGCAATCCATTCTTGTATGAAATGTACATCACATATTGATATCATAACTATATTTTTGTAGTGTACAATGCTATGTGAGGCCACTTCCTGTTTTGTCAACGGGTGAAATGTTGTGTTCCATCGCTACCCGCGATATCACTTTGGGGCCGGGTCAAATGACATAACTTCCTGTGATGTCATCAGGGGTCAAGGGTCGTGTGATGTCACTTCCACTAACCCCTGGCATTTTGGTGAAATGACGTCCCTGCTTATACCCTGTCTAAAGTCTCCACCCAGGTGGCCAGGGAAAGGCAGATGCATCCTGATCCTGACCTTGGGGATGGTGTTCAGCGGGAGAATCACCTGGGAGGGAAAAAGGCCCAGGTAAGTGAGAGGAATCTGTGGGGTGAGATGCAGTATTTGCCTTCCTCTAGGGAAGACATACCACACATGCCATAGTATATAATGGCTTGTTGTCGTAATGATTTGTATATTCCACAAGTTGAACACTGTCATGAACCACCGATTCCGGCCCTTCTGAACTTCGTGGTCCATGATGCGCCGTAACATCAGGTCAGTGATTCTTCCAACATGGCCGACGGGCCAGAAACGCTGCGCTCTAGTCTTTACGCGCAACGCTCTGCTTCCTAGAAAACAGGCACGCCCGCGGTTCTGCGCGTCTCAACGCAACTGCTTGGAGTTGTTAGGTGTGTGTATCGAGTCCTTGACCCGTACTATTTTCCAGTTCCTTACCCCTTTTTTCTCCTTTATGGAACCCCCTTCTGATTCCTGCATTGCTTCTGCTAGCCTTATCACCCCTTATCCCGGATCCCGTCTTGTGCCGGGTGCCGCGGTCTTCCAGGCACTCTCCGAGCATAAGACGCCTACCCCTCCTCCTTCCTGGATCCCATCGCTGAACATTCCTGGATACTGAGGCAGTCGGCTTACCTCATGCTGGAATGCGAAGACTCGCGCCCCTACCTGTACAAGTCTCGTACAGTGAGGAAGAAGGAAGGTGCTCCCAAGAAGACCACAAGCAAGGAAAAACAGGGTGTGACAGATTGAGACGCCAAAAACCTGATATAGAGGTAGACATGGAAGCCGCAGTTCAAGACCTCATGAGAGGAATGCAAGAACTAACCACAGAGGTTCAAAATCTCAAGGCTGAAAATGCCGCATTAAAACAGCTTGTCTTGTCCCGGGATTCCGCGTTCAAAGAAAGCGCCCTGGTAGGGGGTGTAATGGACAAATATGATGGTTCTTCCAAGTCCCTGCATTCCTTCCTTGACTCCTGCCTAGTACATTTCATGTTCAAACCCTACTATTTCTCCACGCCTCGGGCTAAGGTGGTGTTTATGATATCTCAGCTCACAGGCAATGCCTTAACATGGGCGACTCCCCTAGTCAATTCGGGAGACCCACTCTTGGATGATTATGATGGATTTGTAGAAGCCTTTAAGGCCATGTTTGATCAACCAGAACTTGTCTACAGTGCACAAGAAAGACTTCTCGAATTCCAGCAAGGAGGTCAGGATATGTTTACTTACGTGACTTGCTTCAAACAGCTAGCTAAAGAAGCCGATTTGTCTCAAGAAGCTAGTTTCACCCTATTCCGAAGGGGATTGAATGATGAAGTAAAGGATGAGTTAGCCAGAGTAGCCAGTCTGAGTTCCTTCCAGGCCCTAATGGACCTTTCCTTACAGATTGACTTCAGAATCCAGGAGAGAAAGGCAGAGAAAAGAAAAACAAATTTTAGGGGTGCTTATCACCTCATTCGGATAAAGGAAGGCGACGAATGGAAGACGGCTTTCAGAACTCCCTTTGGTCACTTGAATATCTGGTAATGCCCTTCGTTCTCGCCAACGCCCCTGCGGTCTTTCAACGGTTTATGGATAGAGTTTCCTCAGATATGCTGTTCCTTTTTGTCATCATGTACCTGGATGATATACTGATTTATTCCAACGACCCCCAGATTCATCAAGAACATGTAAAAGCAGTCTTACAACGTCTACGTGAACACAAACCTCTGGCCAAACAAGAAAAATGTCTCTTCCATGTCCAAACCATTCATTATCTTGGATTTGTGCTGAGCTCAAAAGGAATCGGAATGGATCCTGCCAAGGTCGACTCCATACTCTCTTGGCCAGCACCCACCACTGTAAAACAGATTCTATCCTTCCTGGGACTTGCAAATTTCTACAGAAAATGTATCCCTACATTTTCCGACATAGTGCATCCCATAGTAGCACTCTTAAAGAAGGATACACCGTTTAAATGGTCTACTGCTCAAGAGATGGCCTTTCAACAGCTGTAACAAAGATTTACTCAAGGTCCACTCTATACAACACGGGATGCATGAAACTCCTTAACGACACCAGGATTTACCTACCACTAGATGCAGACCCTATTTTTAGGATTAAGAATCTAATCAAAAAAGCAATAGACAAAGCCACACATATGAACTGGATCAGCGAGAAAACAGCAGATTTCCTCACTCAGAAACATCCTGTCACCCCTGTTTTTTACGGACTACCCAAAATCCATAAAAACAAAGAAGAGCCTCCCTTTTGACTGATTGTTGCAGGAACAGTGTGTATCAGGCATTTGGATCGCGCGTCCAGGCTAAGTTGTGGTGTCCTGTGTTCCACGCTGCTTCTGCCCGTTCTACCCGTGAGAGCAGCATTGCTCCAAGCTTCAGTCTATCAACCAAACCACCTGTGTTCCAGCAAGCAAAACCCAATGAAGCACTTGCCCCAGTCACGCAGGAAAACAAAGCTTCAAACATTCTCTTTTTGAGTGTGTCCTCCATACGTGATCCCACCCTCCTGGGCTGCACCGCCCCCCTTGCACGAACAAATAGCAGAGCCCTTGCGCACTCGCGCTGCGCACAGCGAAGTACACCAAAGTACTGTTTGCTGCGGGCTGCGGGCGGGCGCACTATCCCTTGTGTGTTGCTGCTGTTGGGTATTTCGCTTCCTGGAGACCGTGGCTTTCTTTCACACCAGCGGAACTACGGAAGCACTCAGGACGTCTAAGCCCGTAACACCCTGTTGCCTGGACTCTGATTGACATCACTACAAAGAGACTGATCATTTGTGTATGCTCACTTGGCATACTGTTTATTCCTTTGTTAAACTAAACTACAAACACAAGGAACGGGACATTTTCACGTTGTGCCCCCGTGTCTTCTATATTGCTTTAAGACACGTGTCATTTTTATGTTGTGCCCACGTGTTCTTTTATTCACCTAAAAACCACGGTCGCGTTGCTTATGCGTATCTAATTGCCTACTTGAGAAGCGTTCATTGTACAGTGCGGTTCTAGTGGTTAGCTTTGTTCCCAACCACTCTTCTTCTTTCTGTTTTCTTTTCCAAAGGTGCGTCCGCCATACGTGATCCCGCCCTCCGGGGCTGCACCGCCCCTCTTGCACGAACAAATAGCAGAGCCCTTGCGCACCCGTGCCGCGCACCGTGAAGTATACCGAAGTACTGTTTGCTGTTTGCGGTTAGCGGCGCGGGCAGCAGGGCTTATTACTATTCATTTAAGGCCTTCCTTGGGTGCCGTATAGTGAGTATTACTTGTGAAATAAGTGTTTGAATTGCTTATTTTACACTGGGTAATAGACATGATTTAATTGAGTGGAAAGGTGTGTTATTTCCTTTTTTCCCCTTTACCAAAGCTTTCTGATTTCTTACTCTTATCCATTGTTTATTATATGGAATCGATCCAGTCTTTAATTTCTCCAATTTGCCTGAGTTGCCCTTATCACAAGAAATTCCAGAAGATGAAATGCTTGAGCAGAAGATCAATGATCTCCCTATATTTACAAGAATCCTAAACTTACTGGATCGAGGGCATGAATATACCCATCTGCTTTTGCAAGAGATTAAAAAAGACCTTGTGACAAAGACCACGCAATTAGCAAAAATTGAAGGATATATCTTGGTGCAAGAAGCATGTCACGTGTACCATTCTGAGTGCCATGTAAGAGCAGCTTCAATACTAAAAAATGATCTGCTTCACTCTAAGGTTGAAACTGAAAAAAAAGAAATTGGCACCCAAACTATGGATGAGCCATTTCTTTCTCATGGAATTCCAGCGACATTTGCACAAATACTTCATCGAAAAGAGAATTCAGGAGTAGACAAGTTAATCCTTCCAGATGGTGTAAAAATGGATTACTTGGAAATTGCAAAATTGCAGCACGACAGACTACTACAAGTTGAAATTTTGGTTCAAATGAATTCCAAAGATAAAATTCAGGAAATGTCCACATTAGATGAAGTACCTAGTGAGAACATAAGCGAGACTGAAACTGCTCCTGATAGTCCTTCGATATTGATAAATCTAATCGAAAAGGACAAAACCAATGAATTGCAACAAGATGGTTCAAGCGCAAAGGATAATCACTATTTCTTATGAAGGAGAGCTAAGGAAAATCATCTTAAAGCTCTAAAAAGAAGACACAAAAACAAAGGAATCTCTATGCACGGAGAGAAAAAAATGCGAGAATTAGCTTCTGAATTAGTGAATGATAATGCATTACAAACAAGTTCTAGTAAAGTAACAACGCTTGTGGCTCCCTCCGAAAAAAACCTAAATTTAAATTAGCTAAACGAGGAGAGTCAAACTGCATTGCAACTGAGCTCATTAACGACACAAGAAATCGCTTTAAAACAGGCGCTCACCATAAGTGAAAAACAAAACTTGAACTTGAGATCTGCGAGTGGCGAGTGCCTTGAGAAAGAAGGAAAACATCATACGGAAGCAGATTCAAGTATGCCTAGCGAAAGAAGGATGCAGCCTTACCTAACAGTATTTTTCACGGATATTTCCACAAAGAAAACCGATGGTTTAAAAAAAAACGAAATAATCATATGCAACGACGGATGTCCACGAGAATCATCGATTCCGTGTTCGCACGAGGAAAAAAGGTTAAAGTCTGAGACAACCAAGCAAGTGTTAGAACAGGTAGCGTCACTTTTGGAATCAATTCCCAAAGAGGGTGAAGGGCGATTGGACATCCATATCAAGCAAGGTCAGCTGGGAGACCATAAGCAATGCATGAAGGATCAGGGTCAAAACTTGATTGTTCCGACATCCTCTGCCTGTGGTGAAGAGATTGGACCCTCAGAGATAGTTCTAAAATCAAACACCAAGCAAGGAACTGCTACATTAGTAAAAGTTCAACAGCAATTGTGTGGAAGCGCTTCAGAAGTAAAAAAAGAACTGGATGTCGACGAAAATCAACTAGAGATACCCTTTGAAGATGCACTTAATCACACTCTACAGCAGTTTCAGAATATACCTTGTGAAATGAAAAACATTATTGGATGGAAAAGAGACGATAAGATCAATGGCACGGCTCGTATCAATCGATCTTTCCTAATGAATTTGCTCTATAAGATTCCATCACTCCGAAGCTTGGTGACAAATGACATCGAGTGGATCAGACTACCTAATGAGAACAACAACAGAATGTTGTCCAGAATGCTATCGCCTATAATCGCGAAACTGATCTGGGAGCACCAGAGTGATCTTTTGATCCTGGGTCTTGAAATGGTTGGATTCCCCCAAATAAAAACAGCAATGGACTTTTTGGAATTCCAACCTCTCCCTCCGAAAGTGAGCGGTGACTCCATCGTTTCCAATCAGGGCCATAACGATTGTAACAAAAATATGATGGAACAACTCTCTGCCCTTACAAATGCCTTAAATGGGCTTAAACGGCTCGAACCTCTGATCAGAACAGTAGTTAACACTACGAATTCTACAGCTACGTCATAAATTCATGACCTTAACATCGTGTCATGGAACTGCTGTGGCTTCTGTAATTTGATAAAATGGAGGGAAAGTGTAAAATCAGAACACCTTCCCAACATATTACTAATACAGGAGACTATGGCAATAAAGAGTGTAGAACTTGATGTTTTTTTTATATGCTCTCACCATGCAAACAAAGGTTCCGAAGGGAGACCTACAGGGGGGCTGATGATCTTGATTCATACAAGTTTAAAATTCACTCTCAATAATGTCTATAAATGTGATCTTTGTATTATATGCAATATTACTTTTGATGTGAATTTGAAGGAAAACTTTCTCTTAATTTCGTTATATTGGAATCCTTGTCAATACCCCATTGAAACTGCTTGTGAATTATTTGGTGAAATTCTTAATGAGGCCTTTAGTAAAGCTCCAGATGCTGAAATCCTCATTGTAGGTGATTTCAATTCAACATTTGGGACCAATCCCAATTGTATGGGTTCTAATTCGTTACATTTTCCGGCCTCACTACAGAAAGGGAAAGTTTGGAGCAAGTGTTTTAAAGCCTGGAATATTGTTTTAATAGCTTCAGCTGACAATCATAAGAAGTTCACTTGGAAACGGGTTCTGCTCAATCTTGGATCAATCACATATTCTCCACTAAACAACTTTCTGGCAGATTCTCCAACGTCGATACTATCATGTCTACCTTGGGGGATCACTTAATGATATCATCTTCTATTCCAAACTTCTTTATAAGATGTCCTTCTGCACCTCAGCTGATGTTTATTCAATGCGATAGACCACGCTGCTCAATCAACTGGTGTTCAGCAACATGCAGGAAACTTACAGCATTAGTAAATAGAGACTTCTGGACATGTATAGGTAGAAATCCTGTCGACTTTACAACAATACTTCAGTGGAACTCTGACATGATTGCTTCACACTTGTGTGATATTTCTTATATGGTAGTTGGGCAAGATGTTGAGAAATATGAGGGAAGAGCATATAGTAATATGGTGGCATCTTTAAAAAAGAAGAAAATTGCAAAGCTTCGTGTGGCAAGGAAGTCAAGGCTGAATTTGTTCAAACCTGAATATATCCTTCTAAAAAAACAATCATAGTTAACTACAAAAAGTTACTCAAGGAGAACAGTATTTTATATAAAATATGGCAAAATCAAAGAATAGTCAACCTAATATGTAACTGTAAAAGTAAAGAGACCTGGAAGACTATAAGATCATTAGATAAAGTACCTACACGTGAATTTGATTCAAGCATAGATAGTGCAACTTGGTTTTCTTCTTTTCTTTCCAAATATGCCCCCCCTGAAGAATTCACTTTTTTTGAACATCTGCCTGAATGTCATCTAATCCCCGATTGCTGCCCATGGGACAAGACAGACATACTTGCTGCAATTCAGAAACTAAAGGGTTCCAAATGTGCTGGTCCCGATGAGCTGTTTAATTAAGGATGATCCTCTATTTTGGTCTTCCATCTTTCTGATCACGTTTCAAGAAATATTTAGTTCCAAAAAAATCCCCAGTTCTTGGCTTACATCAATTATCATTCCGCTCCACAAAAAAGGCTCAATTGCTGATCCCAATAACTACAGACCGGTTGCGATTATTGATGTTGCAGCCAAAATTTTTGCTTCTCTGATTCTACAAGAATTAGAAAGCTTTGCACGTGCCAATAATACTCTTTGCCCGTCTCAAGTTGGCTTTCGTAAAGGGATGGGAACTCCCCTTAACGCGTGACTCTTGGCACACATTATTGCGCATGCTACCTGCCCTGCCAACAGCCTATATTTGTTGCATCTCTAGACTTAAAAGCAGCATTCGATTGCGTGATAAGAGGGAAACTGTGGGAGAAATTGCATAAAGCTAATTTTCCTCAATATCTCATCACACTCATACAAATGCTGCACTTTCAAACAAATTTTAAAGTCAGAATTGATAGAGCGGGTTCCTTAACACAGGCCATTCCTTGCTTTACATGAGTAAAACAAGGTTGCAACCTTGCAGCCATTCTTTTTAATCTTTATTTAGCTGATATTGAGGATATATGGAACACAGATAAATCTTTTGCAATTCGACTTGGAGCTTTTTCTTTGTCATGGCTAGCGTACGCAGATGACATTCTGCTTTTCGACCGTACGCAGGCTGGTCTTCAAACTAAACTAGAAAGCTTCATGCATTATTGCAAGAGTAATAACCTAACTCTCAATCCACAAAAATCTAATATCATCATTTTTTCAAACAAAAAAAAAGTACAGCAATTTGTATGGAAATTTGATACCTCACCTATCTCAATTTCCAATAATTTACCTTACTTGGGGCTCATTCAAACTAAGAATATGATGTATAAAAGAATGAAAGAACTATTAATAGTTAAATCTGTGCCACTAAAATGTCAAATGAAGATCTTTCTACACAAAATGTGCAACTTCTCATTAATTCCACTCCTAGAATTTTATTTGAAAAAAGTTCAGTCTATTCTGTTATATGGAGTTGAGCTTGTTCTATATGATTTGGGTCCTTTTTGGATCAACTCCAAGGACACATCTGGAAATACACTTTAGATTTACCCTCATCAATGCCAAATGCCATTATCAGACACAAACTTGGCCTCAATCCGCTTTCCGCCAGATATAACTGGCGCTTGTTACTGAATTTTGCAAAAATTATGTTTCCCTCCCCCAAAAAATTCTTTATACTTAGATCTAAACCTAATGTTAGCGAATAATAACATACGTTCAATGATTCAATTTAAAGAACAAATGTTGTCGGTGTTGGAAAAGATTAACCTCCCTGTTGAATATCTGGAGTTTTTTCAAGAAAAGATTAAGAAAAAAATATTTCAATATGATTGGGTTGAAACTTGTACGCAGATAGAAAGATACACTTCATTCGCAGAATATAGCAAATTTGTCCATCGGCAAGTACCTCACATGTCTTATTTAACATTGTGCCCTTGCTCCAAAATTCATCAAACCTTTATGTTATTCCGACTTGATCTTTTTCCCACACGAGTTAGAAAAAAACATTGGCATATACAGACTTTGGATCATAGTGATGAATTATGTCGTTTTTGTAATTACGCACCAGACTTTAAAGCATTTTTTTATTTACTGCATTTATTTTGAGACTAATTGTTGTAAAATTATGAATTCTTTCATACAAGCAAAGACAATTACAGCTAGAGAATGGATTTGGGCAAAATGTATGTGGGGCTCCACTAATGCTTCAATAATTAAAACAACAAAATTGGTAAAGATCATCGAGAGCGAAATCGAAAGAGTTTTGTAAATATGGCAGTTTTAGTTGTGGTGAAATGGTTTTTTGTTGATTCTACATAATAAGATACTTTTGTCATGTTTTTATGTTCTATTTTCTTATTTTTAATAATTGTAACTTACTTATGAATGAAACTTAATCATGAAATATTTGTAAAGGTCTTTTTCTTTTGACTAAAATCAAATAAAGTTTTTATTAAAAAAAAAAAAACAGTGTGTTTCAACCACTGGCAATTTATCTTGATACTGCCCTACAGCCTTTTGTGCAAAAAACCAATACTTACCTGAAGGAAACTACCAATTTTTTGAACATAATTATCACACTAAACTTGACAGAGGAAGAACTCATTTTATTTACCATGGACGTCAATAGTCTGTACACTTCAATACCTCACCAAGAAGGCATAGAAGCTATGGAATGGTTTTTACTCTTGAATCAAGAAGTACAGATACAAAACATTTTCGTTATAGAACTAATCAACATCATCCTTTATAACAACTATTTTAGATACAATGGCCAATACTATTTGCAAATCGCTGGAACGTCGATGGGCTCATCATTTGCCCCATCTTATGCAAATATTTTTATGCACCAATTTGAGACTAAATTTGTACTAGAAAACCCACAATGGAGAGACAAATGGAAATGCTGGCAACGTTACATAGATGACATCTTCGGGATCTGGTATGGCACTGAAAGTGAATTACTGGAATTTTGGGAAACCCTGAACAGTTACAATGATAGGATTGGTTTTACAATAGAGATTGGTAGACCGAATGTCAATTTCCTGGATGTAACAATCGAACGATCAGGGACAGCACTTAAAACTAAGATCTACAGAAACCCAACAGATGTAAATAGTTGCCTTCATTACAGCAGCTTTCACCCAAAACATCTAAAAGAAAACTTGCCTTATAGCCAATTACTAAGACTCAAGAGGATAACATCAGACCAAGCTACACTACAGAATGAATATGACATCATGAAACAGAGATTCTTAAAAAGAGGATACCCAACAGAAACACTGGACAAAGCAATTGTAAGGACTAATTTACAAGAAAGAGAAGAGCTCCTCCGAGGGAACACTAAGAAAGAAACTAAGAGTTTAATACACACGTTAAAGTACTCAAGTCAGAGTTTCCAAGTAAAACGCATCATCCACAAAAACTGGGACCTCATAAGAACAGACAACCCCCTAAAAGAACTCTTTCCAGACCCCCCCATGATGATATACAAACGGGGAAGAAACATCAGAGATCAACTTTTTAGAGCGGAAAAAACAAAAATAACATCTCAAACTACCCTTAATAAACAGAAAACAGGAACGTTTGCCTGCCTACATTGCCAACATTGCAATAACATCATAAAAGGAGATCATGTGAGACATCCCAACACAGGCAAAAAAATATATCTGGGACAATACGCCAAATGCGATACAAAAAATGTTATTTATGCTATCCGCTGTCCCTGTGGGATGTACTATGTAGGAAAAACCAACCAGAACGCGAAAGAAAGATGGACAGAACACAAGTCCAGCATAAGAAGAAAGAATGTAAAGTCACCTGTCTACAGACACTACCGAGACCAAAAACACAACATCTCACAAATGAGAATGGTGATCTTAGAAGTAGTCCATCCCCTATCAAGAGGAGATGATCTACCAAAACTCTTAGCACAAAGAGAACTTTACTGGATTCAAAAACTGGATGTAATGTTCCCTCTTGGGATGAATGAGGAGTACTACTTAGGTCCATTTCTGTAGACATACCTCAGAGCATAGTCCATGAATGCCTTTTTTCTAATGATAACCCAATGCTTTTTGTAAAACCTGATTTGTTAATAGATCACATTTTTTCCTTCAAATTGATAATATTTAAACCCAAAAAATAACCCCTTGCATTTTATACTTAAGAGGGTAGATGAAAACCAAAAATTAAAATTATCTCATGATCAGGTGATAAGAATGTACACCCCTTAGTGGGTCAGCTGAAGTTTCAACTATATAGTTTATGTACAGTTCGTATATACACAGCATTCTATGTTGTTTTAAATGTACAGGTGCCTTATGGCTTAATGACAAACAGCTTTTTATGCATTTTACCTATGCTTCCTATATGCAATTTTACTAAAAACAACACAAATTACAGTATTATGTCCTTATTCATTCATTTTATCCATTCCACCTATTTATTCATCTTTTAATTCGCCTTTCATTTTTTACCTGTTTTTTTACCATTTGGATATTTATCCACTTTGTATCCAACTTATTTCTTGACCCCTTCCCCAGTATAATTTCCACTGAGTGCGCAATTCATTTGCCAACACTTTTTCAGAATCATATATCTGGTATTAACCATTACGCCTAATCTTTTTTTGGCCACTTGCTCCCACTATCTAGTTATTAAAGAATTCCACATCATTCTGACGCATTACTCGTCATTCAGTCCTTTTTCGAGCATGCGCGAATGACTAAAAAGAATTCTGCATCATTCTGACGCATTACTCATCATTCAGTCATTTTCGCGCATGCGCAAATGACAAAAAACAAACAAATGGCCGCGATGTGACTTCAACACGCGCAGAAGACGTCACTCGCGACCATATAAACTCGGTCTGTTTCCTTTTTCTAACGGAAGCGGATGGAGAGTTTCCTGTCTCAGCCTCAACTAATAACTCCTTTTTCTTGTAAGTAGAGCCGCTATGCCGCTAATACACTGTTCTGCCACTAAGAGACATTGAGCCCTTTATCCTTTAGAGCCAATGATCACACTCCTTTTCCTCTGGTGAAATTTTATATTTATTTATTTTGAAATTTTTAGTGTTGGACAACCAACCATTAGGACCGAGGGAGAATCCCTAGTATTTAAGTACAGAGATGCAGGTGATGCCTGTCTGTGGAGCCTTTAAATCACTTTAACAAGTAAGTGTATGATCACCTAGTAGTCCTTCACATTCCGGCCACCTTATTGCATCTTAATCCTATTATTTATCAAAGGTTAGGATGAACTAGGATCCCCCACAACTGTGCTATCCAGTTCGAAGTGGGGCTTCCCACCCGTGGAAACCACTTTTCGTAATTTCTTTATATGTAAGTACTCCTACAGCCACCACAGAAGATTTGCTAACAGTAGGAACTACTGAGCTTGTCAGATTACAAATCAATATACTCTAACATGTTCTATCCATAAAAAGATTTGTTTGTCATTTACCTATGTAGGCACCTAGCATTAGTCAATAGCTACAATGCCTTTTTCTTGTTAAGCAATTATCAATGATCTTGAGTTTAAAGAATGTAGCAAAGAAACAATATTTTGTGTTTGTTCCTAGTTATTAAGAAGTTATGTTTTGCCTTAATGCACATATGAATAATAATATGTATTGGAATGCATTATTAATATTGAATCTTTCTCTTTAGAGAGTAATTTTGTATAAGAAAGAAGAACACTTTGCCCCTGATGAAGAGTGAAACTACTATTCGAAACGCGTTGGGCCAGACCCTAAATTGAATGTTTTTTTGTCCAAATTTGAATAAATATCTGTTTTAGATAAACAAATGAATTATCAAACATTAATTGGGTTATCTCAGAAAAATTTCCCTACCATTGCAAGGCAAACAAAATCACTAAATTCATAATTACCCCTTGTGAAAACTAATAGGATACTTTTAGTACCTTATAATTACATACAGGCCTAGGCCTTTGTTGATAGTGTGCAGGGGACGCGGGTTTCCTAAATTAGGAAACCATTTGTTCTATTAACATGGGCGACTCCCCTAGTCAATTCGGAAGACCCACTCTTGGATGATTACGATGGATTTGTAGAAGCCTTTAAGGCCATGTTTGATCAACCAGAACTTGTCTACAGTGCACAAGAAAGACTTCTCGAATTCCAGCAAGGAGGTCAGGATATGCTTACTTACGTGACTCGCTTCAAACAGCTAGCTAAAGAAACTGATTGGTCTCAAGAAGCTAGTTTCACCCTATTCCGAAGGGGATTGAATGATGAAGTAAAGGATGAGTTCCTTCCAGGCCCTAATGGACCTTTCCTTACAGATTGATTTCAGATTCCAGGAGAGAAAGGCAGAGAAATGAAAAACAAAGACAACATCCCCAAAGACAACCGTAGAATATCCTTGCCTCAAGGAAACATCCACTCCACGTTCCTCAGATCCAGAACCTATGCAATTGGGTGGCTTCCGTGGGCCAATTTCTCTGCAAGAAAGGATCCGTAGGATCAATACCGGACTTTGCATGTATTGTGCCTCTGATAAACGTCTTGTGAGAGAATGCCCAATTGCACCACCCAGACGTTCGAGAAACGCCAGCTCCCGATCCTAAGCGGAGCACAGCTTCGGGAGAAAGATGCCTGCTCCGCATCCATTCCTTCCTTGAATACCCCAGGACAGAACACCTTAGTGATTCTCCAGACAATCTTGTCACTTGCTGAGAAAGAATCCTTTCCCATCCTGGCTCTAGTGGACTGCGGTGCCATGGGTGTTTTCATAGACCATGACTGGGCTCTCAGTCACAATATTCCTGGAGAACCCAAAGAAGTACAACCTGTCGAAGGAATTGACGGGAGACCATTGTTTTCCGGGCCCATTACTCACCAAACCAAGGAATTACTACTCTTGATAAACAACCACCAGGAAAGGCTCCGTTTTGATATCATAAAGGCCGCTCACTACCCCATGGTTTTAGGCATGCCCTGGCTTCAGGAACACAATCTATACATCAACTGGGCAGCCGGATCCCTAGTTCTAGGTTCTGAATTCTGCATGTCCCATTGTTTGTCTCACGACTCATTGCAAAATCCTCCTGTGAGCTCCCGGAATCCCAAACAATCACCCTTAAGTGTATCCAACAATATCCAAGTACCTGAGATTTATCAACCGTTCTCAGATGTGTTTTCAACAGCCATTGTTCAAGATCTTCCACCCCACAGACCCGAGGATTGCACCATTGACACAGATGCTTCAGCAGTGATTCCATTTGACCGAATGTTCATATTATCCAAACCCGAAAAAAGGGCCCTACGAGAATACCTGGATACCAACCTGGCAAATGGGACTATTCGTCCTTCGAAATCTCCAGCCGGTGCTTCCCTATTCTTAGTTCCAAAGAAAGACACCAAAGAACTTCGACCCTGTTTGGACTACCGTGGTCTCAACCAATGTACTGTCAAGGATCGGTATCCGCTGCCACTCATTTCTGACATCCTGGAGGCAGTTCGGGGTGCTGTCATCTTCACTAAACTCGATTTTAGGGGGGCTTTTCACCTCATTTGGATAAAGTAAGGCGACGAATGGAAGACGTCCTTCAGAACTCGCTTTGGTCACTTTGAATATCTGGTAATGCCCTTCGGTCTCGCCAACTCCCCTGCGGTCTTTCAACGGGTTATGGATAGAGTTTTCTCAGATATGCTGTTCCTTTTTGTCATCGTGTACCTGGATGATATACATATTTATTCCAACAACCCCCAGATCCATCAAGAACATGTAAAAGCAGTCTTACAACGTCTACGTGAACACAAACTCCTGGCCAAACCAGTAAAATGTCTCTACCATGTCCAAACCATTCATTATCTTGGATTTGTGCTGAGCTCCAAAGGAATCGGAATGGATCCTGCCAAGGTTGACTCCATACTCTCTTGGCCAGCACCCACCACTGTAAAACAGATTCAATCCTTCCTGGGACTTGCACATTTCTACAGAAAATGAATCCCTACATTTTCTGGCATAGTGCATCCCATAATAGCACTCTTAAAGAAGGATACACTGTTTAAATGGTCTACTGCTGAAGAGATGGCCTTTCAGCAGCTGAAACAAAGATTTACTCAAGGTCCAATCTTGGCCAAACCCGACATAAATCGGCCCTTTCTGGTGGAAACAGATGCATCAGACTACGCCATTGGTGAGTTCCTAAAACAAGAATTCGAAGACAAGATGGAACATCCTATTGCCTACCTATCCCGCACATTGACTCCCAGCGAGAGCCACTATTCTGTCCTGGAGAAGGAGTTATTGGCCATCCGACAAGCCTTTACTGACTGGCGCCATCTACTCTTGGGCGCTAAACATCCAGTGCAAGTACGGACAGATCATCGAAACTTGCAAGTCCTACAGTGTTATGACACAAAAGCTCAGTATAGTAGTGGTGGCTTGACACGCCGTGATGCAATTTAGGCTTTCTGACAATATACCCCTCAAGAGTACAAAAGGACAGATTGATGTGAGTATTGCCCGAAAATATGGTACACCCTGGTACTCCAACAGCTGGCTGCAAGAAAAATTAACCAGATATTAACATGTGGGTTAAGGCAATGGACTCTCCAAAGCAAGATACTGAACTGATACAAACAAGAAAATCAGACTGGTACTGAATAGTTCCAAGTTAGACTGGTGAGTACTTTGAAAACGAGGAAAATCACTGTTACCAAGAATACAGAAATAACAAGAAAGTAAGAAACGAAAAGTCTTGTGCTTACCAAATGAGTGCCCTGGATAGGTGTTGCAGGAGAGATGTAAATGGAGTGACAGTCTGGGAAACACAATGTTTTGTTTTCCTATACCCGCCGGCACAAGGACGCCTAAATAGTTAATTGATCCGGGCGCCGTTGCGCTGGTGTCCTTTGATCCTTGTGCTGATGCGCCAATGTCCTTTGGTCCTTGCGCCGATGCGCGACAGTCCTGAATGTTCCAAAAGTGTCTTTGACAGTTTCAGAAAGAAGATATGACACAGGCGAGACTCACAAGATGAGATGTATGCAGTCCGTGGGTTTTCCGATTGTAACGATGAGCAGGTAAAACTTGTGAAATGAGATAACTGCAGTTTGTGGACGTTCCGGTTCTGGTATGAGCAGGTAAGACTTCAGGGATTAGACGAATGCAGTCTGTGGACGTTCCGGGTCTGATATGAGCAAGTAAGACGTGAGGGATTAGATGAGAGCAGTCTGTGGATGTTCCAGGTCTGATATGAGCAGGTAAAATGTGAGGGATTAGACAAGAGAAGGCCGTGGACATTCCGGGTCTGATATAAGCAGGTAAGACATAAGGGATTATTTACCCCAGTAAACGCAGGACAGACCCTTAGCCTCAGTTTTGGCAGCAGGAGCTCCGCCTGTACGAATCAATTAAAGAAAACGACAGGAGTGGAAATATCAGACGCAGTTTTGTTGGAAACGTCAATGGACATGGAGAACGCATTAAGAGATAGTTTACAGGAATCAAAAATGTTGACAAAGCAAAAGGAACGAGTGCCAAAGTAGCTACTGAAGACAAATTGACGCAAACGTTGCCACCAAACCAAGTGGGAAGCGTAGACCAGGTCATATCAGGCCGAACAATGGAAGACAATTTCCTAATGGTCGCAACTTTGTCAGGTGTCCTAGCACCCTTCATGAAATTGTACGAGGATATCGCGGACACACTAAGAGATCATTCTACAATACTTGCTATGGTTCACACTAAAACAATATTTGTGGAGGGCTTTATCTCAGCAATCCAAAACAACTTGGACAACAGTACCGCCAACGTCACCCAACTGCTACATGACATAATCGAACCTATACTAAAAGAGAGAAAACTAGGGAAGTCAAATCCAAAAAGCAAGGAACCAATAAGGAAAGACTCTGGAATAATGACCACACAAGAGGTCAGCCCAGTCATAGAAAAAGAAAACAAAGCTGGATCCAACGAGCAAGAAAACAAAGGAGAAAGGTCCACGGCAACACCGGTAAACGTAGAAGAGGTCGCATAAACCCAAAGTGCGTCCGTTACGGGACCGCGAGCAGCCCAAAGTGAAGAGAAGGGGGAGGCAAAACAAAACGAAGACGGACCCACCCTGGCCGAGGACTGCACCAGCAATAATCTTTTGAGAGAAAAATCAAAGAGCACATCATCTGATCCAGATATAAGAAATGAGCCAACGAAATCACTAGAGACTGAAGTGGAAAAAAAACCCTAAACAGAAGTGCCAGGGAAGGGCTAAACAATTCTACAGAAATAGTGGAGGCTATCTCTAGTAAAAAATCGACAACAAGGCCTGAAGACCCCACCACTACGGATAAGTGTCGGGAGAAAGGAAAGAAAAAGGGGAACGTGTGTGAGATCTTCAAAACAAGAGACACAAACACAGGAGGGAAAAAATCAGATAACCAAATAAAAACGAAGAACAACGGGCCCGCAGACAACAAATCAGGGGGTCATCACAAGATCACAGGGACCCACTAAAAAACAGAAAAATCAACCACCAGTAAAAGCCACAAGCAGTAGCAAAAGCCGGGCATTTATGAAAAATTTGACAATACCAAAAGAACAACCGAGTATAATTGACCAGCTAAGAAACAACAAGAAAAAGGTCAGAACAGAACAAAAGACTGAAGGACAAAAGATCTTAGAAATCGAAGAAGACGATTGTCCTGAAAATGACCTGCTGGATCTCTCTACATACCCGGTCTCAGATGATGAAGACAAACAGGGAATAAGAGGCTTCAAAGAGGTAAATACAGAGGCAGAAGACTCCTTGAGTGAGGAGCATACAGACTATAGTGAGAGTGATACCTCATCTATAATGTCAATACAGACCGAAAACGAGACACAGAGAGACAACAAAAAAGTTCCAGATACTCATACAGAAAAGGATGCATTGAGAAAAAACCGGGATCTAAGTGAAAAAACTCAGAAGAGTGAACGTAGAGGTCGAGAAAGGAACGTGGGGCGGTCTGAGACCCGGAACCACGGAACCAGTCGGGAAAGTGAAACAAGATACAGCAAAAAGCGGACCGAGATGGTGGAAAGAAGAGATCGGCATCAACAAAAAGAGGGGGAAAGAGACCTACAGCACCGACCGCGCAAAACAAGTGCTGGTGACAGTTATAAACAACCGGGGCTTGTCCTAGAACGTATCCTTCATTATGAAGACCGACTAATTCTCAACAGAACCAATGTAATAAGATTACTCCACCATATACCGGCATTAAGACTAATTACAACAGACGACCTGGCGATCGTGGAATTCGTCGAGGAAGATCGCACTGATAAAGTAATTCTGCACACAAGATCAAATCTGGTGAGACAACTACTACTGGAAGAAGCCCCGCAATTAAGACCAATGGGTTTTGACTTACAAGAAAGTGATGAAGTCCTAAAAACCCAGGAGAGAGTAAAGAAACACTCGGTGAGACAGATCAACAGAAAAGACAGAGACCAGTAGTGTTAAAACAAATAGAACATCAGCAGTGAGAAGGGGCAACCAGAACACACAAAGCTCAAACAATAGAAGTCAACATCAAGGAGAAGAAAACGAAACGGCAAGGTGGAAATGGTTGAAAAACATGATTGATGACAAAACAAACACCCAATAACATAAAACAGTAAAAAGTGTGGGTTCATGGAGCCTGGGAAGTTGGAACACTAGAGGCTCTACCCACCTTTTTACTAAGGGAGCGCTTCAAAAAGAGAACTTTAGTGTGTTGTGCCTACAAGAAACATGGCTGTTGCAACCACCGACACTGGAAGGTTACGTGGTTCTGCTAAATCCAGCGGTCAAAGGTCAAAAAGGCAGACCCATGTCAGGCCTACTTATAGCCATCAAAAACGATCTGGATTGGCAAGTCCTGGAGGAGTCAAACCCAAATTTATTCGTCCAGATGGTAGTGTTACAGCTGGACAAAAAAGCCAGTAAAATACTAATATTGGTCAACATATACTGGAACCCAGCAAATTTATCAAACGAAAACCTACCAGATAAAATAGCAGAACTAATTGATGAACAAAGAGAAAAATGGACTGATCCAATATTCATATTGGCAGGAGATCTAAATTGTTCATGCCTGAACAAGGACAACCAAACCGAATACGATACAACAACTGCCTCAGCAAAGGAAAAAAGAGGAACAATGTGGAATCGTATGGTACAATCAAGGGACTGTGTCGTTCTGAATGGAAAGGTGAAGGGGGACCAACCAGCAAAACCTACTTGGAAGGGAACACAATCAGTAGAGATCCTGGATTACATTTGCATTTCAAGCAACTTGTCAAATAACATCCAGACCTTGAAAGTAATCCCAACAGTAGAAAGTGACCACGATCTGTTAAAACTGACGTGCAAAAACATAAGCAATAACAAGATTGGAACCTACAACCAGAAGGTGGTCATAGACCAAAGGGGTATTAAATTAAGGATCAGACCAGAGAAAACAAGAGAACTAAACCATAACCTAAAACAAATGATCTCGATGCTTGAAAACGAACAAAGCCAAAAAAGTATTGACTACACCCCGCTTTTCCGAGCATTTGTTACAGAAAGGAAGCTTGGAAGTAACCATCAAACAACGACTCACCAACATCAGTATGACAGTCGCATACGAGAAAGGAAAAAAGCATTAAGGAGAGATATTAGACGACTAAAAAAGACCAAACACGACAACTGGAGTAAAGAGATACATAAGTTAAAACAAAAGTACAGAAACTGGTTACACTTACACAAGAAGACATTGCTAAACCAGGACGCAGAAAGAATGTTGGGGAAAATAAGATCTAAAAACACAGCTGAAATTTGGGCAATTATCAACGAAGCGGAGAAGCCTCAAGCAATAAGTCAAATGAACCCAATAAGTGCTTCATCATGGGTTAAGTATTATACACAGCTGCAAGGGGAAATTTACATCGACCCAAAGCGGAAATCAATGACAAACAAAAATGAGGCAGTAATAGATATCAGTATTGAGGAAATAGAAAACATCCTGAAAAAATTGAAAGACTCGAGAGCCCCAGGGCCCGACGGGCTCACGAATGTAATACTGAAAAGCAACATAGGTGAATGGGCGAAATTCCTTCAACTTCTATTCAACTACATATTAACAACAGAAAAAATCCCGGATTCCTGGCGAAAGGCAGTAGTGGTACCCATTTTCAAAAAGGGTCTCAGAACATCAGCAGACAACTACAGACCGATTGCATTACTGGAGGTGGTGGGGAAGGTCTTTGCGTCCACACTATTGAAAGCATTAAACCACTGGGTACAGCAAAGTGGACGTCGTGATCCTTGGCAATCGGGTTTTGTGAAGGGGAGAGGCACAGCACTCAACATTTTCCTGATTAACTTATTGAAAGCCAGAACACAAAGGAACAAAAACCAAGGAATCTACATCGCGTTTGTAGACTTGTCGAAAGCTTTCGACACCATAAAAAGAGCCAAACTATGGAAGAAAATGGAAAACTGGGAATGTCCTCAGTCACTGGTGGAGAACATCAAGGACTTGTACACGGACACAAGCATCAGAGTCAGACTGGATACAGCTGGTACACTAACAGACGAAATTCAGATAAAAATGGGCTTAAAGCAAGGATGCCGGCTGGCACCGGAACTGTACAACCTGTTCACGTCAGATCTGGAAGATTCATTTGAGTCCACCCGCTGCTTTCCACCAAAAATAGCAGGAACGCCGATTGGGAGACTGCTTTACGCAGACGATATCGTCCTGATGGACCAAACCCAAATCAGCTTGCAAAGACAGCTTACATCATTACAGTCGTATGTGGACTCAAATGACCTGGTTATAAACCCAGAAAAATCAAGAATTCTGAAGTTAGGCCCAGGACGTAATAAAGCCAGAGGGAAAAAACTAGGATGGTCTCTGAGAAACAAAAAAATCCTGGAAGTCGAAGCATTCACGTACTTAGGAGTCTGTATAGACAACACGAAGAACAATACGCCAAGAATAGCTGGGCTAAAAAGAAAAGCAACCAATCTAGCTGCCCAAGGGAGAATTCTGCGTAAAAGATACTGCAGATTTACCTTATCACCTCTAATAGCCTTTTATAGGATGAAAGTGGTGCCAATACTAACATATGGGGTAGAATCACCAATCCCCTTACAAGCTCAAACATGGTCAATCCTGGAGGGTCTGTTTTGGAGGAAAGCTTTACAGCTGCCTAAATCAGCCCCAATACAGCAGATAAGAAGAGAGCTGGCTCTGACATCACTCAAAACAATAGTGGTATGGAAAACACTAAGTTTCTATCGGAAATGTCTTGAGGAAAACACTACGGGTGGATTTGGGGTGTTGAAAAAAGCCCTAAAAGATCAATCCGATGTAATCCTAACAGACTGGCAAAAGTCATGTCGAGGGATCCTAGTGAACCTCAGCGAGTCAGAGGATGGCTTATGGATTAACCCAGACAAAACTAAAAAGAAACTATACATCGCAGATTGGATCGAAACCCAAGAAGATAACTGTAAATATAAAGGTTACGAAGACTTCTGGGCCCAGCCACGAAAACTGAATCAGATCCCGAGCTATCTGACTTTATTCCCCAATTGGTACTTCCGAGACCTTTTCCTGAGATTCAGATTGAACATTTTACCAACAGGAGAAATATTACAAAGAAGAAAAAGGCTGGACATCAGGGAAAGCTGCAGAATGTGCAAAAAAAAAGGAGAGATGGAATCTCTGAAACACCTCATACTACAGTGTACCGGTTTAAGGAAAGAGTGAGAGCAGTGCTTGGGGGACATCCTGTTAGGCGGAAACCTGTGCAGCTCCCTCTGGGACCACTGCAAAAGATTTAGGACTACAGGTGTTGCGATGAACCCACTTGGTAGCAGTCTGTACCACACAGATTCAATTGGTAGCTGTGGCTGAGCAGTCAGACTTCTCTCAAGAAAAGTTGGTCAGTATAGGGAGCATACAAGATAGGGTAATTCTTCGCAGCAAAACGAGTAAACACGCAACCAGGCTTTAGTATAAAGGTAGCAAGTTATTTATTAATAACAGAACATCTACGGAAAGTACTAAAGCGAACCACGGCAAACAAATCAAAATACAATTACTCTGCAGAATGGAATAAAGCTCAATCCCCGAAAACACAATATCGACAACTCTAGGTCCTACGGCACCACTTATTTTCAGACAGAGGTGTATACCTCAACCCAGATGACACTCGAATATTTAGTGAGGAAGGGAGAGAAGAGATAGGCAGGTAATGAAGTCAACACGGTTCGTACTGAAGCAGGTAAAAATGCAAGGCAAGAAGGCATTAATCACACTAGATCATACAGTTCGGCGGCCAGGCCCACTCGGTGAGAGGTATGGCACGATGTCCTGGAAAGTCTCTATGGGTGATGCGTTCAAGTCTCAGTTAGCAGTTTGGTTAGCGACATGTTGAACCAGTTCAGAACAAAGAGTGAATAAAGCTTGGAGGCAACCCAACGGAACGGAGAGGAATCAGATACCTCACACGGACCGATCGATAAGGGAAGCCAGGCGGTTACGGTACCTTGTTGTGGAAGACCACTCCAGCGGGGGCAGTTGTTCCTGGTGGTGGATGCACGACGGGTCTTGGCCAAGAGAAGAGATGCTCTCGTCGTCGAAGAGAAGATGTCCGGTGCACCACCAGGGAAGAAACCAGCCGCGGAGGGCTTCGTCACAAGGCACCACCTTTCGATCACGATGCCGGAGTAGTGGCTATCCGGTTGCCGGGTGCTCTGCACGGGCAATTCGACCACTGCGTCCAGGGCGATCAAAAAGCACAAAGAAGAAGAAGACTGGTTGTTCCCACCAGCCAGGGAAAGAGCCTCTCCGGCAGGGAGATCTCTTCTGTCGTCGGGAGATTGTGAGACGGTTCCGCAGGGCTCCACCGGAGGTGTCGTCGTGCAGGTCGGCTCAGCGTTACCCTTGTCGGATTTTTTAGGTCCAGTGGCGACGTTCCTAAGATCCAGTCCCAAAAGCCCTGCTTTTATGCAGACGTCCCCCATTCATTCAGCCTAGCTTGTCAATCAATACATGCTAAGTGGTGAGCGGGAAGGCTCACCACCTGGGCCAATCACTCCAGAGTGCGACCTGAGTTGGCAAGGCAACTCGGTCCAGGGTGCCTAAACCCCCTCCCACACCCCTGAGGTAACCCAGACAGAATGGCGCCACTTTGGAGGGTCTCTGTCCAGAGGCCCGCCAAAAGTGGAACAAAGGGCTCAACCTTCGGTTTAGGAGTCACAGAGAAAACACAGACGCCATTTTACAACCCGAGTTCTGGCAGAAAATACCACTCGATAAACCTATTTAAGATAAGTAGATCGGTGGTACGTTGGAGATTAACGAAAAACAGTATTAATCTTCAACAATGGGACGAATCCCATAGGGTTATGCTCGGGGTCGAACATAACAAGTAGTTTCCACTGCGACCAGCCAAAACTCGACGAGGAGGGACGGGACAGTGCCCCCTCGAGTAACAGATCCAGGAGTAATCGAATTACCCCTACTAGCACGTCCACAATAAGATGGTTGGTACTAGTTCTGTTAGCAAATTTAGGTCTAGTAAAGCCAATGGTGACTTTACATGCCCGGGGAGACGGTAGTCAGTCCCCGGGTATGGAGTCTATGGTGGGGGGACCAGCTAGGGTGCCCCCGTGTCACGACACGTAGGGTGCGGAGTGACACACATAGAAAAACTTATGAGACCCAATGGAGTAAAAGACCCCATAGCCCATCGAACACATTGACAACTCAAAGGAATCACACACATACATGTCCAAGAGTGAGAGGAAAAGGGTCACACTCTTGGCAGGATGGAAAAAACAAACTCCAGAAATCCAGCAAAGCTGCTGGGGGACTCACTAGGTTAGGAAATTCAGCCTAAACAGAGAATTCTCCCTAACACTCGCCCCCCCCAGACTAAGGGACAGGAGGATTTAATCCACTCCTGGATGAATCTCATACCTCTAGTCGATGATATACATCCTAGAGAGACCATCAGCATTTTGGTGGTGACACCCTGACCTGTGCTCAATGGTGAAATCGAACCCTTGCAGGCAGATCGACCATCTCAGTAGTTTCGGGTTTTCCCCTTTCATTTGCATTAACCATCTCAAGGGTTGGTGGTCAGTCTGAATAACAAAAGTAGAACCATACAAGTACGGCCTAAACTTCTTCAGAGCCCACACGATAGCAAAGCATTCTCTTTCGATTGTTGCCCACCTTGTTTCAGGATCCTTCAGCTTGCGGCTGATGTAGCAAACGGGGTGCTCCCTACCTTTCCCATCCAGTTGACTGAGTACGGCACCTATCCCTACATTGGAAGCGTCTGTCTGCACAATGAAGTGTTGGCGGTAATCAGGAGCTCTGAGTACTGGGGCTTGGCAAAGAGCCTTTTTCAGGTTTTCAAAAGCCTGATTGCACTCCTCGTTCCATTTAACCTTTTTAGGGAATTTGGGCGAGGAGATGACATTCAGTGGAGAAGCTATGGTCCCATAGTTCTCTATGAAATTCCTGTAATACCCGGTGAGGCCTAGGAAGGCTCTCACCTGAGTCTGAGTAGTCGGTGTTGTCCAATTTTGCACAGCTTCAATCTTACTGAGCAAAGGCCTTATTTCTCCACCGCCTACCTCATGCCCAAGGTAGACTACCTTACTCTATCCAATTTGGCATTTACTCGCCTTTATGGTCAGATTGGCTCGTCCAAGAGCCTGCAAAACATCTCTCAGGTGGGTTACATGTTCGTCCCAGGAATTGCTGAACACTGCTATGTCATCCAAGTATGCCATGCAGAAGTCCTCCATCCCGGTTAGAACCTGGTTTACCATCCGTTGAAACGTAGCAGGTGCATTTTTTAGTCCGAAAGGCATTACCGTAAACTGGTATAAACCAACGGGGGTAGAAAATGCAGTTTTCTCCTTGGCATGGTTGGTCAGGGCTATTTGCCAATAGCCTGACGTCAAGTCAAATGTGCTGAGGAACTTGGCGGCGCCAAGTTTATCCACCAACTCATCTGTCCTTGGCAAAGGGTGGGCATCAGTCGTGGTGACTGCGTTAAGAGCTCTATAATCCACGCAGAATCTAAGTTCTTTAGATCCGGCCTTTGGTACTAACACAACTGGGCTAGACCATGGACTAGTAGAGGGCTCTATTACCCCGAGATCAAGCATCTTGCTGACCTCGCCTTTGATGTGGGTTCTTACGTTTTCTGACATGCGATATCCTCTGCTTTTGACAGGCAGACAGTCACCAGTGAGTATCTCGTGCTGGCCCCAAGGGGTCAAGCCTGGTGAGAGCGAGAACAGAGAGGCAAACTGATTCAACATAGACTTGCACTCTTCTTGTTGCTCGGGTGTCAGATTGGAGGAGAGATTTACTCCTTCAATTTTTTCATCTAAAGGTAAGCCTCTGAGGAGATCCGGAAGAGCTTCACTCTCTTCTTCTTCCTCGGCCGATGCTAGAAGCAACGCTCCTACATCAGGTCGTGAGACATACGCTTTAAGTCGGTTGGTGTGAAAGACTGTCGGAGCCTCCTTGGGGTTGCCCAAGTCCACCAGATAGTTAACCTCGCCGAGCTTACCCACTACTCGGTAGGGTCCCATCCATTTATCTTGCAAGGCCCTCTGCCTTGTGGGGATCATAACAAGAACAAGCTGGTTTTGAGCGAACTCAACCATGTTAGCCTTTTGATCGTGCCAGTGCTTGACCAATGCTTGTCCAGCTTTCAAGTTATCGCTTGCTTCTGTCATCAGGTGCGACATTCTCCTCCGGAGACCTATCACGTAGTCAGTCACTCTGACTGGCTTGGGGGAAGGAGCACTCTCCAACCCCTCCTTAATCAGGGCCAATGGACCTCTGACGGGATGACCATAGAGCAGTTCGAAGGGAGAGTAGCCTACTCCCTCCTGAGGGACTTCTCTATAAGCAAAAAGAAGGCATGGCAATAGAAGGTCCCACTTACGTTTAAGGGGTTCTTCTAGAGCACCTATCATGCTCTTCATGGTTCGGTTGAACCGTTCTACCAACCCATTGGTTTGTGGGTGGTAAGCCGTTGAGAACTTGTAAGTTACCCCGCAGGTTTTCCACATGGCTTTCATGTAGTGGGACATAAAATTTGACCCCCTGTCAGAGATAACTTCCTTAGGAAATCCGACCCTAGTAAAAATACCAAGGAGGGCCTTAGCCACAGCCGGAGCTGTAACAGTCCTCATAGGAATTGCCTCAGGATACCTAGTAGCATGGTCTACTACAACAAGTATAAACCTGTTGCCTGAGGAGGTTGGAGGATCAAGGGGACCAACGATATCAATCCCTACTCTCTCAAATGGGACTCCCACAACGGGAAGAGGCACTAACGGTGCCACATTCTTGGACCCAACCTTACCAGAGATCTGGCAGGTATGGCAGCTTCTGCAGTGTTTTTCTACTTCGGCCCCCAGCTTTGGCCAATAGAAGTAGAGCGAGAGCCTTTCCTTAGTCTTCTTGAAACTCAAGTGACCAGCCAAAGGAATCTCGTGGGCTAACTGCAAGAACTGTGGTCTGTTCTCTTGGGGTACTACAAGGCGTTTGTAGTCTCCAGGTGCAGACTCGGTCGGTTCACTATAGAAGAGGCCATCTTCCCAGTGCAACCTATGTTTACCAGGCTCTTGCCCTTCAGCCTGAGTTTCTGCCTGACGGCGAAGACCTTCCAGAGTTGGACATTCTCTCTGTCCCTTACTGAAGTCCGCCCTGCTGGGTCCACCTTCTGCCAGTAACGACTGCAGCTCAGGATGGTCAACAGGATCCAGATCTCCAATGAGTTCTTGGCCTTCCATTAGCTCTTCTTCAGAGTCTAATTCTACCATACAGGGTTGTATTTCCCCCTCAGCCTCAGCTGGAGGTGGAGTTACGGGTGTGACGTTGGACAACCGCGGGGAAGTCCGTGTCGGCTGCATTGGAATGTGGGCTGTTGGTTTTGGTTTAGAAGTTTTAGGTTTCCCTTTTACTTCTGTGTTCCTAGCGACAGCGGCCGCCATTTCCAATGGAGCAGGAGTGATTTCTTTCTTCATCATCTCCCCGAGAGTTCCGCGCAGGGTCCTCTCTCTTGCAGGTCTGGTTAGCTCCTGTAACCGTTTACTAGGAGGTCTGGGAGTATGCGATACAACTCCGAGAGTTTTCAAATCGTTACCCAACAGTACGCGTCCTGGTACCTCACTCTGTATGCTGACAGGTATCTTTACAGTCATGTCGTTACACTGGATGAGAACTGGTAATTGGGGAAGCATCTGCACAGGCCCTCCAGCTAACTTGGTGAGGCGTTTGGGTGCCTTAGCAACATCCTCAGCCTGAAAAAACGATTTATCCACCACAGTTATGCTGGCCCCAGTGTCCCTAATGGCAGGCGTCTCCTGACCATTCACCTGGACACTGTCCTTATAATACTCTTTAGTATTATCGGGGATAGAATTATAGACATCTAAATTCTGTTGTTCCCACAACCCCAGAGATACTAAAGAAACGCTGGCTGAGACTCCAATGGGTTCGTCAGCTAGCAGTTGAAAGTTTCCACTTGCCATTTGGACTTCCTCCTCTGGAGCGAAGGCTAAGGAGACAAGCTGGACCCCTGAAGGTTTACCCTTACATCTGGGATCTCCTTTCACGTGATCAGTCGAGCCACAAACAAAGCATTTCCCGAATGCTTTCTGGAATGGTGGCTTGTTCTGACCTCCTTCCGGTTTGGCACCAGAAGACATACTATTCTGCTGTGGTTTTCCCGGTGGCTTACCCTTCTGGTTTTGTTTGGGGCCCTCTTTGGAATGTGAGTTATTCGAATTCTCCTTTGAGTCTTTTTTAGGCTGTTTTCCCTCGTCCTTTTTCTGAGTTGCCCCAGAATCCTTGTGAGTAGCCCTGTTGGCAACCCACAAGTCAGCAGCCTTAGCTAGAGTCCTGGAATCTAATTCCTTCGAGTCAGCCAAGTGCTGTCTGAGCTCGGGAGAACAGGCATCATAAATCGACTCCAACATAAAAAAAATTTGCATACCCTCGTAAGTGTTAACTTTGTAACCCTTAATCCATCCCTCTAAGTTTTTCAACCCTTCACTCACCCAGGTAGCCCAAGGGGTACCATCATGCTTTTTGAGGGTTCTAAACCTCTTAAGATACTGGGAAGGGGTCTTCCCGAATCTAGCTATCAATGCTAGTTTCACACTTTCGTAATCCGTCTTATCCACCTCCCCCAATTCCATTACCACATCAGTCGCAACAGGAGGAAGCCTAGAGAACAACCAGGGAAGCAACGCATTCCCGGCGATGTCCTGGAGCCCATGATTGTATTCAAACAGTTTCAACCAATCCAACACATCCAATCTCGGTTCGTACATACCCACTAATTCCTTCGGCATCCGGGGTCTTTTGGGACTGGAGCTTCTAGAGGAACCAGAGGAGAGAGAAGCATTTTCCATAGACAACTTTTTCATTTGTAACTCATGATTAAGCTCTATTTCCCTGAGTCTTAACTCAGCTTGCCTCTGCTCAGTTCGAGCCAAGAACCGTGTATGTTCTAATTCGAGCTTCATTTTTTCAAGTTCAAAATAAGCAGCATTACTTGTGGGACCTGGTATTGGCCCCGTAGGCACAGTTGGTAAGGCAGGTAGAGGAACAGGTGAGACAGTTTCGTTAGCCTCGCCGTCCTCGTCAGCCTCTTCATCGCTATCATCAGAATTACGATTCAGATCAACACCATTACTGTTATCTACAGTTGCTGGAGAGTTTGGTTCCTCTGAACCAGTACCCAGACTTTGGTTCGCCAGCAATCTCTCTATCAGTTCTAACTTCTTGCCTTTTACAGGAAGATTCTCTTGTCTACAGAGAGCTCGCAGACTCTCAGTATTTTTATCTGACAAAGACTCTTGGCTGTAAATTTCCATCGTAGACATGTTTTTTGAAAGTTGCTTTTGTAACGTTTTGTGGTTAGTCGTCCTACAGCGTCGAAAAACACTCTAAACTGTATGCTCGATACTAATCCCACCGCTGTACACCAGTGTTAGGCGGAAACCTGTGCAGCTCCCTCTGGGACCACTGCAAAAGATTTAGGACTACAGGTGTTGCGATGAACCCACTTGGTAGCAGTCTGTACCACACAGATTCAATTGGTAGCTGTGGCTGAGCAGTCAGACTTCTCTCAAGAAAAGTTGGTCAGTATAGGGAGCATACATGATAGGGTAATTCTTCGCAGCAAAACGAGTAAACACGCAACCAGGCTTTAGTATAAAGGTAGCAAGTTATTTATTAATAACAGAACATCTACGGAAAGTACTAAAGCGAACCACGGCAAACAAATCAAAATACAATTACTCTGCAGAATGGAATAAAGCTCAATCCCCGAAAACACAATATCGACAACTCTAGGTCCTACGGCACCACTTATTTTCAGACAGAGGTGTATACCTCAACCCAGATGACACTCGAATATTTAGTGAGGAAGGGAGAGAAGAGATAGGCAGGTAATGAAGTCAACACGGTTCGTACTGAAGCAGGTAAAAATGCAAGGCAAGAAGGCATTAATCACACTAGATCATACAGTTCGGCGGCCAGGCCCACTCGGTGAGAGGTATGGCACGATGTCCTGGAAAGTCTCTATGGGTGATGCGTTCAAGTCTCAGTTAGCAGTTTGGTTAGCGACAGGTTGAACCAGTTCAGAACAAAGAGTGAATAAAGCTTGGAGGCAACCCAACGGAACGGAGAGGAAACAGATACCTCACACGGACCGATCGATAAGGGAAGCCAGGCGGTTACGGTACCTTGTTGTGGAAGACCACTCCAGCGGGGGCAGTTGTTCCTGGTGGTGGATGCACGACGGGTCTTGGCCAAGAGAAGAGATGCTCTCGTCGTCGAAGAGAAGATGTCCGGTGCACCACCAGGGAAGAAACCAGCCGCGGAGGGCTTCGTCACAAGGCACCACCTTTCGATCACGATGCCGGAGTAGTGGCTATCCGGTTGCCGGGTGCTCTGCACGGGCAATTCGACCACTGCGTCCAGGGCGATCAAAAAGCACAAAGAAGAAGAAGACTGGTTGTTCCCACCAGCCAGGGAAAGAGCCTCTCCGGCAGGGAGATCTCTTCTGTCGTCGGGAGATTGTGAGACGGTTCCGCAGGGCTCCACCGGAGGTGTCGTCGTGCAGGTCGGCTCAGCGTTACCCTCGTCGGATTTTTTAGGTCCAGTGGCGACGTTCCTAAGATCCAGTCCCAAAAGCCCTGCTTTTATGCAGACGTCCCCCATTCATTCAGCCTAGCTTGTCAATCAATACATGCTAAGTGGTGAGCGGGAAGGCTCACCACCTGGGCCAATCACTCCAGAGTGCGACCTGAGTTGGCAAGGCAACTCGGTCCAGGGTGCCTAAACCCCCTCCCACACCCCTGAGGTAACCCAGACAGAATGGCGCCACTTTGGAGGGTCTCTGTCCAGAGGCCCGCCAAAAGTGGAACAAAGGGCTCAACCTTTGGTTTAGGAGTCACAGAGAAAACACAGACGCCATTTTACAACCCGAGTTCTGGCAGAAAATACCACTCGATAAACCTATTTAAGATAAGTAGATCGGTGGTACGTTGGAGATTAACGAAAAACAGTATTAATCTTCAACAATGGGACGAATCCCATAGGGTTATGCTCGGGGTCGAACATAACAAGTAGTTTCCACTGCCACCAGCCAAAACTCGACGAGAAGGGACGGGACAGTGCCCCCTCGAGTAACAGATCCAGGAGTAATCGAATTACCCCTACTAGCACGTCCACAATAAGATGGTTGGTACTAGTTCTGTTAGCAAATTTAGGTCTAGTAAAGCCAATGGTGACTTTACATGCCCGGGGAGACGGTAGTCAGTCCCCGGGTATGGAGTCTATGGTGGAGGGACCAGCTAGGGTGCCCCCGTGTCACGACACGTAGGGTGCGGAGTGACACACATAGAAAAACTTATGAGACCCTATGGAGTAAAAGACCCCATAGCCCATCGAACACATTGACAACTCAAAGGAATCACACACATACATGTCCAAGAGTGAGAGGAAAAGGGTCACACTCTTGGCAGGATGGAAAAAACAAACTCCAGAAATCCAGCAAAGCTGCTGGGGGACTCACTAGGTTAGGAAATTCAGCCTAAACAGAGAATTCTCCCTAACACATCCTTAGAAGCTACACGACAAGGAATGTGGATGAGTGGTGGAGGACTCTTGTAGAAGGAGAAAAAATGAAAACGACATTAGCACTCATAAAATTTGTGATTTTAATCCTTAAGAAACCAGAGGAGATCAACAACATAACCCAGGACTAATAAGATGCTACCAAGCACTGCTACTAAGATACTGTATACCAAACGAAGAATCATGATGAAAGAACGGACATGCTCAGGTTAAACGTTTCAAATAGGGAAACCACACAATCTGTTTAAATAAAATAAAAAAAATAAAAAATAAGGGATTAGACGAGAGCAGTCCGTGGATGTTCCGGGTCGGGTTTGAGCAGGTAAGACTTGAGAGCAATGACAAGAAGGAAGCAAGGAGGGTCACAAGGCGGGCCGGGGATTCAAGGAGCCAAGAAAACAAGGTACAAGGTATGTAGCTTTGAAAACATACAAATTCAGAAGCGCCGCCTTGGGCGGGGGCACGGCTTAAGTACTGGTCACCTGACCGTACGCAAAGGACGGCGCCGTAGGCCTGAGTACCTACGTAAATACCATGGCCGCCAGCGTTTCCATAGCAACCCATAGCGTTCTGCAAAAGGACGCACCAGAAACGATGCAGCACGGTTCTGAGGCTTAGCAGACCACCTCGATTTGGAAACAAAAATGTTTGCTCCCCTGGGTTTACTAGGTAGGTTGTTATTGCACGAGCTCCGTCTATGTTTATCCAACGAGGCATTCAATGGAACCCTGACATAAAGTCCCTGGAATGCAGAAACAGTCAGCATTCCCATTGGGCCTTCTTTTTTGCCCAGTACCAATTCCATATTCACCACTTTCCTGGAACTAATAACATTATAGCAGATGCCTTATCCAGGCGTCCTGACTACGAGTCTGTCGAAGCTCATGCCTTTCCGAAGATGTTCCCAAATACTGTGTTTGTGGCTCAAGCAAATTCCCTCCTGGAAGACGTCTGAGCCGAAACACCTTCTTCCGATCTCTGGAAGGATTACATCAGGAATAATCAATGGTAGCTAGTAAGTAAAGATGGTTATCTCTTCAAGGACAAACGACTGGCAATACCCACACAAAAACTGAGAGACAAAATCATGAATCTTTGCCATGACACCTTCCATTCGGGACATCGTGGCATCACTACCATTCTCCGCCTCATTCAGAGACAATTCCGGTGGCCGAAGATGATCGCTGATGTAAGAACTTACATCCAAACCTGTGCAGTGTGCAATCAGAACAAACATGATAACAGAAAACCTGCAGGGCTCCTACATCAACCCGCATTATCAACACGCCCTTGGGAAATTATCGCCACAGACTTCATCATGGAATTGCCCCCATCCAGAGGATATACAACCATAATGGTTACCATCAATCTGTTTACCCATATGGCTCACTTGACACCTTTGTTCAAACTACCATCCTCGCTTGAATTGGCTGGGATATTCCTAAAACATATATTTAGGCTTCATGGATTACCTTCCAAGATCATCTCCGACCGAGGACCACAGTATATATCCCAGTACTGGAAACAACTATGCCAAATACTAGGCATCCAGCAATCATTATCTTCAGGATATCATCCTCAGACTAATGGGGCAATGGAACGAGTAAATCAGACCCTAGAACAGTACCTCCGCTGCTTTGCAACCAAGGTCCAGGATGATTGGTCACTTTTGGTTCCTGTAGCTGAATTCGCTTACAACAATTCTGATCATTCGGCAATCAAGACAAGCTCATTCTTTTGCAGTCAAGGATTTCATCCTTCAGTTCTACCATCTGTCCTACCACATCCTGCCCCGGTTCCCTCAGTTGATTCCTGGATCGAAACACTAGTAAACGTACATAAGGATGCAAAGGAGCACCTGGAGAAAGCCAGGATAGAAGTCAAGAGATATGCAGATACCAAGCGGAGACCTAGCCCTTCATATGAAATCGGGGATAAAGTTTGGTTATCCTCAAAACTTCTCCCTCGACATTTACGGCCTAATAAACTGGCTCCCAAGTATTATGGACCTTTCTCCATTAAGGAAATCATTAATCCAGTGGCCTTTCGACTTCAACTTCCAGAATCCTGGAAGAGGATACATCCGGTCTTCCACGCTTCCTTATTGAAACCGTATGCACGGTCCACCAGAACTACTCCTAGACCTAACCCAGTGCTCATAAATGACCAGATTGAGTTTGAGGTCTCCAGGATATGTGATTCCAGATACAGACGTGGTCAGCTCCAATATTTGGTGGAATGGAAAGGATACCCCCCCAGCGAACGCACCTGGGAACCTGTCTCAAATATGAATGCCCCCCGTCTAGCACAAAGGTTCCATCGAATTCATCCAGGCAAACCCGGTGGTTCTGGGTTTAGGAAGAGGCATGCTGTCATGAACCACCGATTCCGTCCCTTCTGGACTTTGTGGTCCATGATGCACCTCAACATCAGGTCAGTGATTCTTCCAACATGGCCGACAGCCCAGAAATACTGCGCTCTAGTCTTTACGCGCAACGCTCTGCTTCCTAGAAAACAGGCACGCCCCTGTGGCCCTGTGCGTTTCAACGCAACTGCTTGGAGTTGTTAGGCGTGTGTATCGAGTCCTTGACCCATACTATTTTCCAGTTCCCTACCCCTTTTTTCTCCTTCCTGGAACCCCCTCCTGATTCCTGCATTGCTTCTGCTAGCCTTATCACCCTTTATCCCGGATCCAGTCTTGTGCTCGGTGCCGCGGTCTTCCGGGCACTCTCTGAGCATAGGACGCCTGCCCCTCCTCCTTCCTGGATCCCGTCCCGGAACATTCCTGGATACTGAACGCTATCCTGCTTAAGGCAGTCGGCTTACCTCACGCTGGAATCCGAAGACTCGCGCCCCTACCTGTACAAGTCTCGAACAGTGAGGAAGAAGGAAGGTGCTCCCAAGAAGACCACAAGCAAGGAAAAACAGGTAAGAAAGAAAGAAGGGTGTGACAAACACCTTACTGTGGGTAAAGCTAGCACACAACCCTTTGGCATAAAGAGAAATACAACCCTCTCTCAAACTGGAGGAACTCATACAACTAAAGTCTCACTAACACCCAAAAGTATAGTAAAAGGAAGTATGTGAATAATAACGGCCTGAATCTCTATTCTTTTAACTTTATTCCTCTTATCAATCAAGCCCCATTACTAACCCACTAGCCTCATTACTAACACTGGAACGAGGAAGAGGGCTGAAGATAACAATGCAGGAGTGGTCAACTGATTAATTTAAATGACCCACACCTGAGGGAGACTTAGAAGCATACAAGGCTCCCTCAGGTGCAGGTAATAGCGAGAAGTGAGGCTGAGGTAGAGGTCAACATGGAAGGAGAAAGAGAAAAGCAATGTGAGCAGAAGGAGCAGTGCAGACCATGTATGCAGCCGAGGTCAGGACTGGAGAAGGAAGACGCAGAGCCTGTTGGAAAGCCAAAGACTTTGGCTGGTCCGGAGCAGGTATGTGTCTCCAGATGTCCAAGGTGCAGAGGTAATGCAGCAGGAAGTGTGCTGAGGGAACACTGTCCCTTTGAAGACTCTTTCTGCAGAGGCTGTGCAGTGTAAGGCGAATGCAGCGAGGGAAGTTTCCCCTCTTGGGAGGTTTCTGGTGGCTGGCGTGCAACAGGAACTATCAGGAGCCAGGAAGGCTCCAGCAACAAGTGGTGCAGGTGAAAGCAGAGCAAGAGAGACTGTTTGCTGGGTTGCTATGAGCCATAGCAGCAGTAGGCCTGCAACCATGGAGAGGATCAGAGGCATGCAACCTACCCGGTAAATTCACAGTGTGAAAGTGACTCCAGGATGCTGCAATACTGCTCGTGTGGTCAAGGCAGGCAGTTTCACTCATGAGTGAGTGAAAGAAGTATTAACAATACTTTTGAATACCAAACTAACAAAAAGCAGCGAAAGTGGTATATTCAGAAACCAAGTGACTGCAAAATTCGGCATGTGAGTTTATGTAAAGTCCAACCACCCGGGGAGGCAACATGGGTAAAAGATAATGCCTACAACTATTACCCAAGCAAAGAGAATTTAAAACCTAAGCAATACAAGCCCAACAGATATTGCCAAGGGTGAAAGGGGAGTAATAGAAGAACCCAAGGTTTGTGAAGTTTGTTATTCCTGTTTGATATAATATAAACACACATTGCCAAAAACAAGAAAGAACCAGAACAAACGTTTATCCTTGTCAATATTTGGTTACTGGTGCCATGGGTAAACAAAAGTGGCAAAGAGGCTGCTCTTCTGAAGAATATTATTTAGAGGACGAGGAACATAATTTGCAGAGGAGTCTTAAAGAGCCCAAAAGTGAATCTTGTTTCCCTGAAAGGTTGATAAAAGTTTAATGCTGCTAAAACCAAGAACATTGTGAAGTTGTTTCAAAGTTGTTCAAGTTGAGGGTTACCACTGAACCATGCCCTTTTTGTGAAGAGCTGTTCAGGCAGGAGAGTATACCCGTGTGGCAAACCTTTGAATCAGTACGCCTGGCATGGGAGTAGACCAGGTAGCAGTTGATAAAGTAATGAACTGTGGTCTTGATACTTGTTGCTACAACATTTATGGTGCTGGAGGAAGAATGTTATAATCCTGTGTTAAACCTGGTATCCATGGGGTGCCACACGATATTGGATGCAGGTCTAAGCGCTATCCCGGACCCCTCTCTGCTTGGTTATGTGCCTGACATTGGGTAGCGCCTATAACAGGAGAATGAAGGGTTAAGATACTGGTTCTGTGATGGGTGGACTCCCACCTCCCTCTGGTCCAAATCCCCTCCCTTGGGATTATTGCTCGCCTTAGGTTTTTGTGCGTTGAACTCTCCGTCCTGCGCAGGTGCATGTGGTTGGTGCGGGCGTTCTGTGGACCTAGTTGCTTCACTGGTCCGTGTGCCCTTATGTCGGGTCCAGACCGGCTGTGACTCTGACTCTGCATGCTGTCTTGAGGTGAGTTATAATGTCTTTTCCGTCTTTATTCTGTCTCTTTCTTTCCCTCCGTGTTCTCTGTCTTCTCGGCGTCTTGCTCTACTACGCTGTTCCCTAACAATGTCTCTTTTTGTTTTCACAGGGATGGTTGCGATCTCAGAGTTGACGCGCCGATGGCTAAGACCACGGTGAGTTATTGATGCGCAGAGCACTGCGCTGTTTATTGGTGTTAATTGCTAACCTGGGTTCCCTTCTCTTCTTTGTACAGGTTGCAGTGATGTTCCGGAGTGATGAGCGATCGAAACGCTGCTTGCCCAGGTAAGTGCTTTGTTAATGCTGACCTTGTTCCTTCTCCCTTGCAGGTTGCGGTGAAACCCGGAGATGGGCGAGGTAAGGGAAGTGCAGGGTGCTGCCAAGACTCGCTGCTTCCCCAGGTAAGAATTGTTATTAATGCTGTCCTTGTTTCTTTACCTTTGCAGGTTTAGTCGAACTTCGGAGATGGGCGAGGTAAGCGAAGCGAAGGATGGATTCAAGGCTGGTTACTTCACAGGTAAGTGTTATTGCTTGCTAATGCTGTTCTTGTTCTTCCAGGTTATTAATGGAATCCGGATCTAGGGCTTCAGGATCGGGCCGCTGGAGAAGCAGATTAGCAGGAGCTGGACACGGTAAGCGTTACGCTGCAGGAGTGCAGAATAACTCAAAGCGTGTTCTGCTGTTTGGGTGTGATTTAAATAGCCCAGGTAAAGTAGTTCCAGGCCAAGTATTTCCAGGCCCAGCCACACTAAAAACACTAGACTGCATGGCTTGGTTCTAAAGAACTGAGCTGTGTAATAGGCTTCCATGTTGGATTAAGGTCCAAAACTGGTATTGCTTTATTCCTGATAATGAGCCTGGCGTCAAAGGCGCCAGGACTGACTCCAAGTATGTTTCTGATGGAGTTTTAAGGCCCTAGGGGTCAGTGTGAAGGGTTTTATCCCCACTGCAGCCAGGGGGCTATTATACCTGAGGGGGTCAGGGGCATGGATCGTGACATCCTGCTCAATTTCTTGCGAGTATTCGGTTGTGGCAAAAATCATCCTGTTAAAGACAATTTTCATTTTCTTGTGGAGAAGATACTTTTGAGGTTCACTTTTGGTAATATTACAAAGTCAATTGCAATGTGTTGAAGTGCCATGCATTACCTTATTTATGTGTTGAATGCATAAGTGTGAGGGACAGATATCCTTTGTAATAGTGTTTTCTTTAGTTACTTTAGGCAGGGAAATCCTCTTTAGGGTAGGGATAGTGAGGTGCTTATCCAACCTTTTGGATTTAATAAAATGGAGAATTTTGAAAACTCTTTACAAAGTTGTCCACCTCACATTTCGGATGCCTCGCGTATGGTGTCAGGTTTGGGATGTGAATCAATTGATACAAACTGGGAACCCACTATGCAGGTAACCGATACTACCCCTATAATTGGTATATCTGGGAGTAAGGGGAATAACATTGCCTCTCTCCGTGGAGGGTCTAGTCCCATACCATGTATATCTAAGGAAATGTTTAAACAAGATATTTTTTCTACCAGTGTGATGTAACCTCTAGAAAGAAAGTGTGATCCCCTTCTCTATCCACATTCTAGGTTGTGGTTTGTTTTACAACCACTGCCCAACCAAGCCATTCCTCCTACTAGGAAACACGTGGAGGGTAACACAACCTTTTATTTCCCGAATCTTATCAAATACCTAGTAGGGACAACATCATCATTTCCCTAGAGCTCAGGGTGGAGGTTCCATGTTGCTCCGCCATCTATCGTATGCCCATAGGAGGGAGAAGACAGAAGGGGAGGTGTCGAGGGCTCTTGATCCAGCGCAGAAGTAGCACAAACTCCTTCCTCCCCTTAGCAGTTTTGGCGCCTGGGACTTAATGCACACAGGACACCGCAACCACCACGGGGAAAGAGGGTTAGGGTCCACGGGTTGGAAAGGTGTGGGGTTGTAGGATCACCGGGTAGAGGTTAAGGGAGATGTTATGGTCAGGTAGGGGTTAGGGGGAAGACATGCTCCTGATCTCTTGATGCTTGGTTGGTCACACTAAACACCTTAGATCAACACATTCTTGCATGCACACATGAGAACCTTTAACAATCATACACAGTCTTACTGCACTGCGTTGGACGCTGCTGCTTAGCTTATTAACACTGATTCATAAGCTAGCACCAAGCATTGCTTACTCCAGCAATGACACGATTAGTTGACACTTACTTCAGTGTCAATCACACTGAATTACATGAGTTTGTTCTCAGCTCACCCACAGCTTAGAAACCTTTACACATTGAGGGTGGGTGCTGTCATGAAAAGCCTCGCTCACACTACTTGGCATGTGCTAGTACTTAGGGAACACATGTGCAGCACAGTCTGGGTTTGTACTGGTCCAGTACCAGGCAGTTAGTGATACAAAACGTATTTCACAAAGAAACTGTTAAAGACTTAGCTTCGGTACTTGTCTGATGTGCGGTTTTGTCTGCGGTCCCCCCCAGCGGTGCCTTGGAAACCGTGAGCTGCGTCTGCCAAATGAAAAGGAATTAGTATGCGTGTTCACGTAGCTTGTTTCTACCACAGATTGGCTCGCAGACAATTCTACATGCGGTTAGTAACATCATGCGCCTGATGCCCAAAAATGCCATTTAAGTCTCCTGCAGTGAACTGGTGCCTCCCGGGCCTCAATCCCCCCGTGCCTTCATGCAGTTAGTGGTTCGGAACTGCGCTTGTAAGTCTATGTTCCATTCGGGAAATCAGATAAAAGTACTTATCTTTGATGCCGCAGGGCCGCAGCGATGTAGTCTGGGCGAGGGATGGCCCCGCGTAGGAGTTGTGCCCTTTCGGAGCTCCGCAGGATGCGTCCGCCCGTGAGGAAGTCGAGCGCGAATTTCGGGGCCTGCGCATGCGCGATCCCGTCTCGCGCATGCGCGATAGCTGGGGCGTTGTCCGCACGGGTTGCAGGCCTCGTGTGCCTGTCACTGAGTGTGCTGCTCCCGGGGCTGCTGGGAGTTGTAGTCTTCGGGGCTTTGTTTGCTCCTGATGCCGTTTTGGTCCAGCAGATGCCACTCTTCCCCATCTGATATTCCTACAAAAGGGACAGAGATGGCATCTACTGGATAAATACGTCCCCACACTGGTGGCTGCAACACTAGGCCCCTGCTGGGCTCTGACAGGTTAGGTGTGTTACCTCTTCTGTTCAGTGGAAAAGTCATGAAGATCGCCCTTTTCAATTTGTCGTACAAACCAATACAAATTAAGTGGGGTGAGCTTGTGTGACTTTTGGTGCATGAAACCCCATGGGATATTTGTCCCAGTCTGACATTAGGCAGGGAGATGAAGGGAACCTGGGACACAACTTGGTTGGAAGTGGCACCCAGAATTTTTGTTACCTGACTCAAAGTGGGAGGCACGGAAAAACTCTGACTCTAGTTATGAACAGACCGAGCCAAGCCTAACACGGGAAGAGAGCAAAGCTCCAGAGATCTCCATAATACAGAAGATCCCTCTTACCAGGAAACCAGGAAATTGTAATACACATCAAACTGTGGTTGTTCCAGTTGATGCTTTAGAAAATGATAGAACATACGAAGAGTTAGTAGAAGCCTCTTTAGCAGAGACACCTGATAAGGAAAATAACAACTTTTATGACTTTCTATTACATAGAAATGTTTCTTATACCTTGGAGACAGAGAATTGTTACGTCTCCAAGTCCAGCATTTTTCTGACATCCTCGTTGGGTGATATTTCCACCTCGTCTGAGGAAGATACCCTATCAAGTTCATCAACTCCCTCTGATGACGAGGAGACCCTTGAAGTAAAATCAGAAGAGGGAGAAACTTCCTTTACAGAGGAAAGTGAGGATGAACTTGATCCTTCATGGCAGGAATTTGGATTCCCTGTCAGGTACCGACCAGAACAAGGGTTTTTTGCTTGTGGGAAACTGGGTCACCTCACCTAACATTGTCCTTCTAATAGACTGGAAAGTTATAATGTTCCCTTAAAACAGAAATTAGAAGAGAAAGGAAAGTCAAACATCAAGTTTTCCTATGGCAACATTTTGTATATAGATCCTAGCAGAAGTACCATATCTTGCACTTGTACCAAAGCAATGTCTAATGAAAAATTCTGTGTAATGTATTGTACCGGAGAAAATAATATGTATTGTGTCCCTGTAGTACTGCAAGGGAAAACAATCTGAGCACAATTAGATACTGGGAGCAGAGGTTCAGCAGTACATGCGGGTGCACTTCCAGCATATTGGAAAAGTATAGGTAAAAATACTATAGATTGTGTCCATGGACTAACAGAAGGACACCCCTTAACCCAAATCAATGTTAGCATTATAGGATGACCCATACCGGTACCATTGGCAGTAATACCTGATATGCCTATACCTATGATCCTCAATAGTGAAATCCCACATTTCAATGAATGAGTCTTTCGGGTAGTCCAAAATAAACGTGAAATCACTTAAAACATTTGATCCACCATCTAATGAAATGAACTCCTCCGATTCTCCCCTGAATTCTTGGACTCAAGAAGAGTCATTCATAGAGGAACCAGTCTGGGACTGGAGGACATGTGAATCCACTATGAATGCTGGGAAGGCTAAAGGTGTAGAAGCGGAAAAGGAAAGAATCTGGACCGGGAGGTCAGGTCTTTAGGGGAAGGGTATGTGATGAATCATATGGATCCCTCACTAAAACCCTCCCTAAAGTGTCCTCCCAGGTGGCCAGGGAAAGGTAGACGCTTCCTGATTCTGACCTTGGGGTGGTTGAGTGGGGTGTTCTGCAGGAGGATCACATGGGAGGGAAAAAGGCCCAGGGGAGGGAGACAAATCCATGGAGTGAGACACAGTATTGGTCTTTCTCTAGGGAAGACATATCACAAATGACGAAGTATATAATGGCTTGTTGTCATAATGATTTGTATATTCCACAAGTTGAACCCCTTGCTGTGGGTAAAAATAGTCTGCTACCCTTTGTCATCAAGAGAAATAAAAACCCCTCTCAAACTAGAGGAACTCATACAACTAAAGTCTCCACTAACTCCCAAATGTATAGTAAAAGGAAGTGTGTGAATAACAACGGCCTGAATCTTAAAGAACTTTATTCCTCTTATCAGTCAAGACCCATGGAAAACCCTTATGACACGTCTTTAGAAGATGTTGTGAATAACAGAAAAACAAACTTTGTAACTAGGGACTTCAAGTTCCATAATTCCCTAAGTAGTGGGACGAGGAGGGCTGAAGAGAAACAATGCAGGAGTGGTCAACTAATTAATGTAATTAATTATTTGACCCACACCTGAGGGAGATTTAGAGGCATAAAAGGCCCACTCAGGTGCAGATAATTAAGAGAAGTAACGCCGAGGCAGATGGCTAAGTAGAAGGAGATGGAGAAGAGCAGTTTGAGAAGAAGGAGCAGTGCATATTTTGTATGCAGCCGAGGTCGGGACTGGAGAAGGAAGACCGCTGAGACCGTTGGAAAGCCAAAGACTGTGGCTGGTCTGGAGAGAGTCTGTGTCTCCAGATGTCCCAGGTGCAGAGGTCGTGCAGCAGGAAGCATGCCGAGGGAACTCTGTCCCTTTGAAGGCTTGTTCTGCCTGCAGAGAATGCGCAGTGGAAGGCGAAAGCAGTGAGGGGACATTTCCCTCTCGCGAGATCTCCGGTTGCTGGTGTGCACTAGGAACTCTCAGGAGCCAGGCAGCCTGCAGCAACAAGTGGCTCAGGCGAAGGCAGAGCAAGACAGACTCTTCACTGGGTTTCTGGGAGGCACTGCAGGTTAAGACCTTCAATCGCAGAGAGGATCAGAGCTGTGCAACCTACCCGATGAGTTCGTAGTGTGAAAGTGACTCCGGGATGCGCTGATACTGCATGCGTGGGCCAGCTAGGCAGTTTCACTCGTGTGTGAGTGAAAGTATTAACAATACTTTTGAATACCGAACTATCAGCAAAAGTGGTATATTAAGAAACCCTGTGACCGAAAAATTGGGCATGTGAGTTTATGGAAGGTCCAACCACCCAGGAGGCAATTATGGTAAAAGATAATGCATACAACTATTACCCAAGCCAAGAGAATTTAAAGTCTAAGGAATGTAAATGTGAAATTTATTATTCATGTTTTATGAACCATATAACAGCAGCTAATATAAACATACATTGCCAAAGTCAAGAAAGAAGCAGAACAAACCAGTTTCTTTGTCAATATTTGGATACTGGTGCAGTGGGGAAACAAAATTGGCAAAGAGGCTGCCCTTCTGAAGAAGGTTATTCAGAGGGAGAGGAGCATAATCTGCAGAAGAGTCTTAAAAACCCCAAAAGTGAATCTTGTTTCCCTGAAAGGTTGATAAAGGTTTAATGCTGCTAAAACCAAGAACATTGTGAAGTTGTAGCAAAGTTGTTCGAGTTGAGGTTACCACTGAAGCACTTTCTTTTTGTGAAGAGCTGTTCGGGCAGGGGAATATACCCAGATGGCAAACCTTTGAGGCAGTAGATTAGGTAGCCGTTGATTATGTACTGAACTGTGGTCCTAATACTTGCTGTTATAACATTAATGGTGCTGAACGAAGAATTGTATAATCCTGCTGTGGAGGAGTTACATTTCTTGAAAGCATTCAGTTGTGGCAAAAATCACCCAGACAAAGACAATTTGGTACTGAACGAAGAATTTTATAATCCTGCTGTGGAGGAGCTACATTTCTTGAGAGTATTCAGTTGTGGCAAAAATCATTCTGACAAAGACAATTTTCGTTATCTCGTGATGCAAAGCTGGTTATAAGATGTTTGTATGCAAAAAGGAAAATATTGGTGAGGACCAATTTTGGGCCACTGTATTATGTGCAAATTCATTGGTTATTACAACTGCAGCGTTCTATATCTGGAAAGAATGTTTACAGAGGTTATATAACATATGAAGTTAAGGACATTTTTTTAATGTATTTATTATGGTCTTGGGGTAACCAAAGACAGAGGTGCCATTGGGATAATCAGTTTTAGATTAAATTATCAGATAAGTACTGTATTATGAAGGTTTTCCTTTTAACGTGTACATGGATTTACATGCGTTTGATTTATTGATGTAATTTTGTAACATTTTGTTCAAGGTTTAGATTAAACCAGAACACAAACATATTTAAAAAGGGTAACATTTGGTGATGCCTTTTTCTGTACTGGCCTACTAATTATGGAATGCCCTGCCTCAATATTTAAGCACAGTCTTCTTTGTAAGCATATCAAAAATAATCTTAAGACTTAGCTCTTCCATACACTTATATGAGATTTATTCTAGTGTTGTCACTTGCTAAATAGAGCCAAAATGCTTTTGTGGTGAATGGTTGTGCTTATTAAGTCCATAAACATACATATATACATGGAAAGCTCCCATAGAGCCTCAGATGTATTCTGAGAACCATCAAAAGTGATCTGAGTGGTGCTGAAAACCCTGAGAAGCATTTATTAAGTGAACAGGAATTAAACCCCCATGCGAGATACTGTGAATTTGGAAGCTATTAGAGAGCAATACTTTGAGACAGATAAGTGAATAAAAATCTAAGAATTTTAATGAAGGTATTAAACATATTCCTTGTTTTTGGATCACTCAACCATAGACTCAAAGATTTTCTCCAAGGTCGTTACCAGTAGGCTGGAGACACTTATGCCAATCCTAATGCACATGAGCCGATTGGGCATCACACAGGGCAGACAAACCTTTGATTACTTAAAGAACACTATTCACATTCAAGAAAAAAACAAAAGGGTAAAAAAATACAACGATCGGGAGATGCCAAAAAGACTTTCAATCGGGTCAGACTGTTTTTTTTATTACTTCGGACCTTGAAGACGATGGGCTTAGAGACAACTTTCAAAGGTGGGTTTCTGCAAATGTTGACACTCATCGTGTCTCATAAATGGTACCCTATCATGATCAGTTGCATTGTCAGAGAGGTACTAGACAGGGTTGCCATCTTTCTTATCTGTTGTTCACTCCATCAATGGAGCCTCTCATGTACAGGGTGCAAGATAATGGAAACAGGATATGGGTGAAATTCATTGAATTCTTTTGAAGACTACAGTACATCTGGTGCATCCATTGTTCTCCATAAAACTTCTCCCCATGCAATTGGAAGATAATGCTGAAGTAGCAGGTTTTACAATACATTATTATACATCAGCAATCTCCATTTGATCTGATCCCCACAGCTCAACTCACAGCTATATATACCACATGAAGAAGCAATAGAAATTATTCGCCATCAACTTACTCATCATGCCACCCAACAAAGAGTGCCAAAGAGTGCCAACCGCGTTTATTGTAGAACTTATGTCCATTGCTCTACAAAAGAACTTTTTCAAATATGCTGAACAATTTTATCTCCAAATTGGAGGAACGGCTATGGGGGCTGCAATCGTGCCCAGTCTGGCCACAATGTTTATAGCAGACTTTGAAGAAAAATGTGTTTTCAGCGACACCAACCCTTTCAATACACAGGTTAAAATATGGCACAGATACATAGATGATGTCATTTTCATCTGGGAAGGGAGTGCCGAATCAGTAGGAAACTTCTTAACATACCTAAACAGCCTACACAATACCAATGCCTTCATCGTGGAATATGACCAACATTTCATCATCTTCCTGGATTTACAGATATCAACCAACATGGGCCATCTCACGTGCTCCTTATATAAAAAAAACTACAGATAGGAATACAACATTACACTTTTCCAGCTTTCATCAAACAGCATTGAAGGAAAATGTGCCTTTTAGTCAGTTTCTCAGGCTCAGATGCAACTGCACAGAGATTACGGAATACTACACCCATGCTAATAAATTAGCAGATGATCTGAAAGAGCTGGGATACCACAATAAACTGGCAAAGAATGCCCTAAAAAGGGCTAGATTTACCTACAGGGAAAGCCTTCTGGAACCAAAAATCAAGAACACTGCGCGAGACAGAATAGCCTGTGTAACCACATATAGCACAGAGTCTTTTGCAGTAAAAAAAGCCCTAATGAAATACTGGCCGATGATTTCCACCTGTTTACCCGATATAGGTAGACCACTATTCGCATTCAAAAGATCCCGGAACCTACGAGATCAGTTGGCACATTTGAGATCTAGTCAGAGGACCAATAACAGCGAGCGGATTTCACGCCCGGTTGTTGGACACTTTCCCTGTGGTAACTGCAGGGCCTGCAAATTTACGAGTAAAACAACACACTTTCAAATTGGCACTAAAAAGTGGGACATAAGATTTATGCCCAACTGTAAGACAAGTAACGTGATTTACTGCATTGAATGTCCCTGCAGACTTAGATACATAGGACAAACTACACGTTCCATCAACACCAGGATCGGCGAACACCGCTCCAGGATTAGAGACAGAAATCATGCAGCCCCTATGGTATCACATTTTTTAGAACTGCAACAATCCCCAGATGACCTAAAGTGGTGGGTGTTCAATGTGGTAAAAAACAGTGTCAATCTACAAAAAACATTGCTTTACAAGGAGGCAAGATGGATCTATCGCCTTGAGACAATGGATAGAACTAAAGGTCTTAATAAGGAAATACCGTCACAGTATTTTTAAGGATTAAACTCCTTGAGACTCTAATTGTTGTCGAATTGAGCTAGATCCAACAAACAATGTTCCCTCTGAAATTAGACTTCTGCTACTTTTGGGTGTCTAGGCGGCCACCCAGCTATTCACACTTTGAGTCTACCTGCTCCACATGAACACATTGGGTGTCATGCTGACCCCGATATTGTGCTTGTACCCAGTACATCACTCACTAATACCTGCAGTTCCACTTTTCACCTCCAGGCAGGCTTGGTGCGACCCCGTACGTGTTTTTCTCCCAGTAAGCTACCATAAACTAATCGTAATACTTGACCTATGCACCTTTACAACTGCTGAGAGCACGTATTTTACTGTGCTCATGGGTTATTTTCCATTTCTCAACTTGGGCTGTAGCGAGTCTATCGATTCCACGAGACTCCATTACTTGAAGTTTGTGGCCAGCCGCATTACGGTCCATACGGCGCTTTCTCTAATCTGCAGCCAGAAGCTGGTAAATATAAGCTGCAGCTACCCAACATGACGGCACTTTTTACCGCATGACAAAGGTAGGCATTGTTGGGGGCTGTCCCGGTCCACCGGGCAGCCCCGCACTCGGGTCGGGTGGCACCCGACACCACACGGTGAAGTGCGGCGATCACGCCGCTGGATGTAGGGTGGGGGTTCATCCCACCCGCTCCGGGACACCGGAGCTCCCCACATGGCCGGCTGGCAACCGGCTCACCGCGGCCCCGGCTCTGGGGGCACCCAGGCCGGGGTCGCATCCCCAACCCGCCTCACATGGCTGGGGGACCCACAGGGACGGCGTTGCCCGGCAGGGGCACCGTCCGGACGGCGTTGCCCGGCAGGGGCACCGTCCTCCAGCTGGGCCCCGACCTTGGGCCCAGCACACGTGGCGAGGCACCCCCCCCCGGCACCAACACAACACACCACGCGGAGTCAGGTTCACTCGTGACTGCCGAGCCGGAAGCGGCTCGGACCTTTTATTAGGTTGGTCACATGGGTAACCATGTGACCACACAACTCCATGGAATGTACCATGGCCCCTCACAGGGGTGCCATGCAACACTCCTCCTTTTTCATAACCAAATACAAAACTCCAAAATCCCACCATAACTACCACTACTACTACTGGAGCCACTCTACTACTTTACACACCCTTTATTAACCTGGGTGAGTGGCTCTCATGTCCCTGAACGGCACCAGTGAGGGCTACTGGCACCACATAAAGCACTCGGAGTCTACAGGTGCGCACCACACAACATTGCCCACTAACTGGACCATTTTAAGCAAGTCCATGTCTGCCGGCTCACAGTCTTCCGGGGAATGTCACTCATGATGTCCATCTTCCTTAAGGAGTCGCCGGAAACCAGCTTGCACCCTCACCAGAGTTCATTTAGGACAGTTACAACACGATCACCCAAAACACCGGCAAAGCCGCACCTGGGGAGGCCCAGGGGCCACATCGGCTATGTCCACTTGTATGGGGGCAAACCTCATGGCCGGATGGCAGAACCCGCTTCCTTCTTCGTGTTCCTCTTTGTTTGCCGTTGGGGGTAGGCAGCTCATCTCGTTGTTGCATCCGCAGCCGCCACCACCCCTCTTGAGAGAGAGGCAAACCACTTGTTGGGCTGTACCCGCCCCTCTCCTGGACCGGGGCCACCTCAGCTGTGCGGCGGCCCCCCACACCTCTTTTCCTTGCTCCTCGGAGCGGGCACACACACCCTCGCGGGCTGTCCCCCTTCAGATGGGAGTGGGGACAGCGGAGGGGCAGCTGACTTCCCCACTGCGGCGGATGCCGCTCCATTGCCTGTAGGGGCAGGGCAGGCAGCTCCTCTGCCCGCTCCTCAGAGCGAGCACTCCCTTTTTTCTTTCGGGGCGCGGGTGGCCCCTCTCCCTCCTTTCTGATGCCGGGGAGAGGTCCACGATGGGGGAGGGGCGCAGCCACCCACGCGGCCGATGCCGCGGGCTTCTTCCGTCTCCCTCGGGGGACGGGCGGGCCGCTCGCCCACCATGTTTTCCTTGCGGGCCCAGCTGGTGTTGGGCCCGCCTCCTCCTCTTTTCCCGCGGCGATGTCAGCCGCACCAGCGCTCCTTGGGGAGGGGAACCGGCATCCTCCCTCCTGCGGCGATGTTAGCCGCTCCTCGTTGCGGCCGACGCCGGGGCACCCTCCCTCCTGACGGGGAAAGAGGCAGCCCCCCCGTTCTACACTGCGGCGCGGGCCGCACACTTCTCCCCCCTCTCGCGGCCGACGCCGCAGAAACTTCTCTCCCCCACGGGGATAGGGGGGGAATCGTCTCCGCTCCTCCACATCGCGGGCCCAGATGGAGATGGGCCCGCACCATATCTTCTTCGGGGCACGCGGGGCCCCTCACCTCGTCGCCATTGTTGGGGGCTGTCCCGGTCCACCGGGCAGCCCCGCACTCGGGTCGGGTGGCACCCGACACCACACGGTGAAGTGCGGCGATCACGCTGCTGGATGTAGGGTGGGGGTTCATCCCACCCGCTCCGGGACACCGGAGCTCCCCACATGGCCGGCTGGCAACCGGCTCACCGCGGCCCCCGGCTCTGGGGGCACCCAGGCCGGGGTCGCATCCCCAACCCGCCTCACATGGCTGGGGGACCCACAGGGACGGCGTTGCCCGGCAGGGGCACCGTCCGGACGGCGTTGCCCGGCAGGGGCACCGTCCTCCAGCTGGGCCCCGACCTTGGGCCCAGCACACGTGGCGAGGCACCCCCCCCGGCACCAACACAACACACCACGCGGAGTCAGGTTCACTCGTGACTGCCGAGCCGGAAGCGGCTCGGACCTTTTATTAGGTTGGTCACATGGGTAACCATGTGACCACACAACTCCGTGGAATGTACCATGGCCCCTCACAGGGGTGCCATGCAACAGGCATCCAGGATACATAATGCTACTCTACAAAATGCGACACTACAGAAAGGAATATGCCTCTCTGCTATTTGCAGTCCCTAGATGCACCTACTTAATAACTTTTTCCCCCTTTTAAAACAGAGGTTCATGCGTGCACACGTGATTATAGAAGTTCACTCTGAAATTCAAGACCATGCACCCATCTCTTATATAGCTCTTCTCTCCATACCTGATCTGATTGTGTACGTGCCTTACTACTGTTGTGACAAGGCTGCATGGAATTTGCTCTTGTCAACCCTGGTGGCATCCTCACGGGCTATGGCTTTTGCTATTTCCATATTAGGAAAGCTAGAGGACACCCGATTTGCGTTGCCTTTACACAGCACATTATAGTATGCTGTAGTTCTAAATATAGCACACAAGGATGTACGAGTTCACTTACTGTCGTATTCCCTAAGTGCTGACTTTTTAACTCACTGTGCACACTTTCACATCTGTTACTTTTCTTCGATATCAATGCATGTAGGATATACAATTCATTGTTCTATTAATGGAGGCTCACATTAGAGACGCTCCCCAAGGGTCATAGTGATTGAACACCACTAGGCTTAGGGAGGGCAGCCTCACATAAAACACCTTTGCATGCTCAACCAGTCACTAAATGTCACCCTAAAGACACTTCTCTGTACAGTTTCTAGGCTGACTACTTACACTACTACATTTTTCTTTTTTCTTTTTTACCTCAGGGGTCACTTCTATTTCTGGTCCTGAGGAAGGCGGGAAACATTCCAAACCACCGAAACGTAGATCACTCGTAGCTTACGATGTAGCCCTGTATGAGTGTAGCACCGACTAGGATTCATCCCGGTGCCACACGTAGACCCAGAGTTTTCTCAAACAACAAAATTGAGACACTTCTAATGAGAACTTTTTGGAACATTTCTGTCCAAAGCCGTTCTTGTCTCAATATTTGGACATCAATTTAGTTGCCCATGGACTCAATTCTCAAATTTATTGGGAAAAAGAATTATTTTATTTCAGGGTAATATGTACCCAAATGTATGCAAAAAAACTTTTTGTGTGTTGGAATATTAACTGTAAACAACTTGATTTGTTGGTTTAGAATTATTGTTTAGAACCAGTGTGATATTTTTTCTTTTGATCTAGAGTTCCCATCACTTTCATGTATTAGAATTGTCTGTAGGATTTTTTTTAATTTTTATTTTATTACATTTATATTGCGCGCAGGCAGCCCAGGGGCATTGTGGCGCTGTTACCTATAAGGGAACTTAGTTACAGGTACAGGTACAGGTTGTGCCATGGGTTACAGTAAGGCAGGATCCTGTGTTAAGCGATCAGGAGTATCACACACCATAATACATCAAACACCATAGTACATCATACATGTTAGTCATGAGAGTTTAAACATGTGTGGGTTGGTTAGGTGAACAAGGTAGTTTTCATGGCTTTACGGAAAGCAATTAATGAGGGTTCAGCTCGCAGAGAGGTGGGAAGGGTGTTCCAGTGTAAAGCAGCAAGGTAGGGGAAGCTGGCGCCACCTCCTCTAGCTCTATTTACCCTTGGTACGGAGAGCATGTTGGCATAGGGTGTCCTGGTGGGTCTTGTGGAGGCGGCAGGGTGGATTCTCTGGGAAAGGTATGCTGGGGCTGAGAGGTGGATGCATTTGTGGGTGATGCTTAACGCTTTGAATAAGATCCTTTCCTTTATGGGGAGCCAGTGGGACGCTTTTCTGGCAGCAGTGATGTGCTCTCTCTTGGCAATGCCTTGAGCGGCATGCAGGGCGCTGTTCTGGATTACTTGCAGCTTCTCAAGGTTTTTGTTAGAGGTCCCTAGAAGAGAACATTGCAGTAGTCTAGCCGGGAACCAGTTATGGCTCTGGCTATGTTGGTGCAAGTGTCTTTTGACAGAAAAGGCCTGATTGCGTTGAGGAGTTTTGCATGGTAAGCCGCAGAGGAGGCGATTGCGTTTACTTGTCTGGTCATGGACAAGTTGGAGTCTAGATAGACCCCTAGTGTCTTTACCGTGTCCAGTACTGGAATTCTGATTGAGTCAATGGTAAAGTGGCTAAACTGGACGTCAAGTTTCTTGAGGGTGTCAGGGGAACCTACGAGTAGGAGCTCAGTTTTGTCGGAGTTAAGGCAAAGGCCGTTGATGGCCATCCACATTTGGATTGTGTTATATATGTTGTTGAGAGTTGTGCAGTCAGTGTCATAGTCACCTGTTAATGTGAGAAGGATCTGAGTGTCGTCAGCGTAGTTAGTGTAAGAGATGCCCATGGCGTCGAGGATAAGGAAGAGGGGGCGGGTAAAGATGTTGTATAGGGTAGGGGAAAGGCAGGAGCCTTGGGGCACACCACATAGCATGATGGTGGGTGACGCAGTGGCTAGGTCAGAGAAGACCTGCATGGTTCTACCTTGGAGGAAGGTGATGATCCATGTGGTAGCTTCTTGGGAGAAGTTGGCTGTGGAGGTGAGGTGATAGCAAAGGATGTCGTGATCTACAAGATCGAAAGCTGCAGAGAGGTCGAGGAGGAGGAGCAGAATAGGTTTGCCTTGGTCCTTTGCGTCATCCATTTGGTTTTTGAGGTCGAGTAGGACGGTCTCTGTCCCGTGCCTAGGCCGAAAGCCGGTTGTCTCAGTCCTAGGAGGTTATGCTCATCGAGGAAGTGTTGGACCTGCAGGTAGGCTGCCTTGTCTAGAATCTTGAGGAGGAATGGGACTGTGATGATGGGGCGGTAGTTGTTAGGGGAGGTGGGGTCAAGTGTAGGTTTTTTTATGAGAGGTCGGACCCATGCTTCCTTGAGCGTTGAGGGTACTTTCCCTGTGGTGAAGGAGGCATTGACGAAGGCTGTTAGGAAAGGGGCAAGGGTATCTGCGCAGTCTCTGATGATGGAGGCGGGGCAGGGGTCTCTTTTGTAATTGGAGGGTTTGATGTTTTTCATGATGTTGATCATGTCTTTCTCCTGAATGGTTTTGAATGAGAAGGTAGGGGTGGCCTCTGTGACTGAGGAAAGGAGGGGATTTGGGGTGTGGGGAGCGCTAGTTTGGTGTTCAGAATTTTGACTTGGAGAGAGCTGATCTTGTTTTGCATGGCTGTTTGGATGTCATCACACCATGCTTTATCTTTGGGGAAGTTTTGGGGGGTGGGTGTAGGGGTCTCAAGTTCCCTGAATATGGCGAACATTTCCTTGGTGTTTGATTTGGCCTCGGATATTCTATCTTCAAATGATTTTGCTTTGGCTTTGATGATGGCTTTCTTATATTCATTTGCGAGGGATTTGAAGTTAAGTTTGTTTTTATCATCACGGGATGATTGCCATCGGGCTAGTGCTGCTCTTTTGTCTGTGCGCAATTTGAGAAGTTCTTGGGTGAACCAAGCATTGGTGTGGCTAGTAGGTTTTGTTTTGCGCGGTTTAAGTGGGGGCGATAGCATTGATTGCTGCCGTGATAGCATAATCGTAGTTCTTGGGTCGTTGGAGAAGGGGGGTCTAAAGGCAGGTCCCTTTGGTCAGTTGGCGGGCACTTCTTGTGAGGGCTGGTGGTAAGGGTTGGCGGGGAGGGGATGGGGTGGAGGTGGGGATGTTGAAGGTGATGGTGTGGTGGTCGGACCACGGGGTGGGGGTATTACCTGTGACTGTGAGGGGGCAGTCGTGATGGGCTATCCAGTCTAATGATCTGCCTAGGGCATGAGTGGGGTCTGTGATGATGTTGGCGAATCCTAGAGTGGCTAAAGCTGCGTCAAGTGATTTGGCAGCAGGGTCTTTGGTGTCATTTAGGCCTAGGTTGATGTCACTGAGGAGAATGGCTTTGGATGACTTTTTTAGGTTGTCAGCCAGGAGGTGGGTGAGGGAGGCCTGAAAGTCTCCCAAGGGGCCTGGTGGCCGATAGATGAGGTGAAGGGTGATGGTGCAGTGGTGTGAGATAGTGAGTTTCAATTGAAGGTAGTCGCTGTTATTGCTGATAGTTTTGTCTACCTTTCTGATGGTGATCGAGTCTTTGGCTATGAGGGCGACACCGCCTCCTGTGGTCAGGCGATCTTGTCTCGTGATGGCATAGCCTTGTGGGAGAGCGAGGGATAGAGCAGGGCCTGAGGCTTCATGTAGCCAGGTCTCAGTGACCATTAGAAGATCTAGATCTAGGGTGGTGATGAGGTCGTGGATGTCTAGGGCGTGAGCATTGATGGATCGGACGTTGATGAGGGCACATTTGAGGTGGGGTTCGGGAGTGGCATTGGTAGTAGTGGATAGCATGGCTGTGGTGGAGGAATTGCACATTGCAGTAGTCACATTCAAAGTAGTAGGGGGCACATTTTCTAGGGTCCTAGACACAGGTAAAGTAGCATTTACATCAGTGGATATCATGATTGAGGTAGAAGAATTGCACATTGCGGTATTCACATTTAAAGTAGTGGGGGCACATTTTCTAGGGTCCTAGACACAGGTAAAGTAGCATTTGCATCAGTGGATATCATGATTGAGGTAGAAGAATTGCACATTGATGTGGTGGGGGGCGCATTGTCGATAGTTTTAGCAATTGTTGCAGTAGCATTGTGGTCAGGGCCGTGCATACTGTGTGGGCTCGGGATCCTAGTGTGGCGCAGCCTCTGGGATTTATGAATAGCTGAGGGTGGAACGTTAGGGCTAATGGATGGGTTCAGGGATCTGGTTTGCAGGCGTGTGTTGCGAACGTCTGTGGGCATGGGTTTTGAGAGCAGTGCACATGTGAGGGTGCGGGCATGCAGACGCTGAAGTCTGGAGGCGAGTTATTGAGCAGCTCAGGAGTGTGGGCCTCCTCACCTTGTGAATCGGGCAGGGTTCCACGGCAGACGGCAGACTTCGAGCAGCGAAGAGCTGCAAAGAGGAGTGCAGGCCTTGTCCTCTGGCCTTCTCCTCGCGGCTTCGCCTGGTGGTTTCCTCCCTCTCCCTTTAAGGCGGGGGATGAGGAGCCAGCAGGGCTGATGAGCGAATGGGGGAGCGGGCTGCTGGCGGGAAGGGAAGCGGATTCGGCGCCAAGTTCAAAAGATGCTGTAGGACTGCATCGAGTCACGGCGGTGATCGGGCCTTCCATGTGGAGGGGCTCTGGTGTGTGCGCAAGACGCGCTGCGGCTGGGGCACCAAAGCGGATTCGGAATGTGGAGATCAGCTGGTCCAGCTGCTCCGATGGTGGCACTCGTAGCGGAGCTGCAAAGAGGAGTGCAGGCCTTGTCCTCTGGCCTTCTCCTTGCGGCTTCGGATCCTTTATTACACCTTCAAGACTGTAGACACTATGGGCCTCATTACACGGTAGGCGGTAAACCATGGTGCTATTAGCACCATGGTTGCCGCCGGTACCATACCAGTACCACCATGGAGGAAAGGGGAATTACCACCCTATTCCAAGGTTGGCGGGGCGGTAATTCCCCCTTTCTCCATGGCCCTTCCCCATTCCCATTTTTGCCCCATAGGGCTCAATGGGAATGGGGAAGGGGCTAATTACGGTACCGCAAACTGCGGTACCGTAATTAGCACCAAGGTCCCTTTGCGGGTCCCAACTTTAAAGGTTGGTCTACACCAGCCGTTAAGATCGGGTCCCGCAAAGGGACCTCGTAGTAAGGCAGTAAGGGTTTACTGGTACCGGTGCCTTTACCGGTACCAGTAAACCCTTAGCGCCTACCGTGTAATGAGGCCCTATGTCTCTTTTTACTGTGTTGACTGTCTACATTATGTGTTTTGTTAAATTGCTATTTTAATTCTACAAGCTTTTGAATTATGAATAAATAAGTTAATTTGAAATGTCAATTCAGTTGAGTGTGTTTGGGCCCTTTTAATTGTAGGGACCTATATGTGGACATAGAGAGATGTGTTATTTATAAACACATACTTATGAGCTCTTGATTGAATAGAGAGTTCTCATTAGGACACCGCACTAGATGTGAGTTACACACACCCTGTGCGTTGTGCCCTTACCCTTCATCCAGTACACTGTGGAGACAAGCTACAACTAATATGAATACCGTTTGAGCTCTAAGGGCCTCATTACACGGAAGGCGGTAAGGGTAAACGGTCACCGGTAATGGTACCGGTGACCCTTAACCCTTACCGCCTTACTACGGGGTCCCTTTGCGGGTAGGTACTTTAACGCCTGCTGTTTAGCAGGTGTTAAAAACCAACCCGCAAAGGGACCAGGGTGCTAATTACGGTACTGCAATTTGCGGCACCGTAATTAGCGCCTTCCCCATTCCCATAGAGCTCTATGGGGTAAAAATGGGAATGGGGAAGGGCAATGGGGGAAGGGGGAATTACTGCCCCGCCAACCTTGGAATAGGGCGGTAATTCCCCTTTCCACCAAGGCGGTGCCGGTATTTTACCGGCATGGACCAAGGTGCTAATAGCACCTTGGTCCTCCGCCTACCGTGTAATGAGGCCCTATGTCTTTTGCCTGTCAGGACTCCCTTTTCCTGTATGCAACTCACAGTTATATCATAAAGTTGTAGAGAGTGCCTGGATGAACATTGGTGGGACATGACCACACAGTGGCGTGCATATTTCTGTGTGAAGCTCTCTGGTTAAAAAGGTTGGTGATGCCAAATCCAGTTATATGACTCCTGTCACAAAAGAAAATATGGGAACATAAGCGGGGGTGTGGAGCAACTTGGATAAACAACCTTTCAATCCCCACCTTATACCTCTCTTTAGCAGCTCAGAAACTTCACTGGCAGCTAGTAGGCCCCGTAGGTGAGTGTTCTATAAAGAGAGAGAGAGAGAGAGAGGGGGGGGAGAGAGAGAGAAAGAGAGAGAGAGAGAGGGAGAGAGAAAGAGAGGAAAGATGCACACACCTATCAGACATAAATAGCCGAAGGTTTTCCAATGGTGGGTTGACAAAAGCACACAGTAGACTTCTTGAAATTCAAATTGCATTTATTGTGGTATAGTCAAAGGAAATCAAAGCTCAAAAGTTCTACACATGTTTCACCACTACAGAGTGGCTCATCAGGAGGATTTACTTGCCAGCCAGTTTAGCAAGGTCACTTTATTTCTCACTATCCTTCAGGTAAGTCACCAAATCTATAAATAGCGTTTCCTATGGGTCTTTAACAGAAACTGGATCTGATAGTCCAGGAAAATATGAATGCCAATCAGCGTTAAAGAGCCATACGAAATGTTATTTATAGATTTGGTGACTTACCTGAGGGATGCTGTTAAACAGCCATTGGATACGTTATTTATAGATATTTTTTGGGAATACAAACTAACATTATGGCCTCATTATAAATGATACTTCAAAAATAATGGCAATATATCTATATTGAAGACGATGTGGGCATTATATAAACAGTGGGTAATAGTTCTCTAATCGGTATACAATTGGCACCTACGTATCTCTAAATAAACTGATAAACCTCCATGAGCTTCTTCTCGGTTTTATTCCCAATACTTGTATTCATAATAAATAATGCAGTATTTGACACATTTTATTCAACTCTGGTCTTGCTTTTTCGTTTAATTAAAACACCTATATCACAGTTCATTACATAAAGTGCGTAAGATAATTGTAAAGTATATCAAAATTCTCTAATTCTGACTTAAATACACTTTACGTACAGTATTGCTACAATCGTATAATCATTTTGTACTGATAGAAATTCCTCCTTTCTGTGTTGCCCTACATGTACATGTTTCTGTCCATTATACACTATTAATGCTGAGACATTCGTCAGGGGTCCAGTTGTATTCATTGATACATTTTCTGGGCGAATGAACACTGATGGACATCATCCCAATTTCTTTGCTCATTACTGTGAGGAACCTGATGGCGTCCTCAATTCTTTTCGCCGTGTAGCCTCCTCTCGGGTGACCATGGAAAGGCATTGCTTTTGGATCCTGACCCTGGGGGTGGATATGCGAGGGAGGATCACCTGAGTGAAGGAGACTTGGGGAGTGGGGAGAGGACGTCCTTAGATGAGACATGGTATCCCCATTTCCCTTTCAAAACAAACCCTCCATCCCTCAAGCCTTTATAGTCTTTTGACAGCTCTTGCCCTGTGATTCCCCATCCCCACCCCCACCCACACCCACCAAAACACACCAATATGCTACTGGGATGAAGTAGAAGATAACTAGAACAACACGTCCCTCAATGTGTGAATGCAGACACATATCGACCCCAGCCAGGTACTGTGATGAGGAGGAGGACAGCAAGAGTAAAGCAAATGTAGAAGAGCAGGTGGATGCCTCTCCTCTGGTCCCCGCCCCCTCACCACCATCCTATTGGAGTAGCAGATGAAGAGCTACAATTGGGAACCCATGCATAAATCCATGCAACAGTCCTGTAACGCGTTGAGTGTATGAAAGACGATATGCACTCAGGGAGCCATTTAGAATATACCCTCATGTAAGGGCTTAAGATACTTAAAACTGACAATGTAACTAAAGCGCTAACAGAAACATGTACCTAAAGATGAAGCAATCGTGAATATAAGAAGATGAAATAACTTGCTTACCAATAACTGTAAAAACTGTAAATATGCTGTGATGCAAGGTAGACAGAGTACATAGAAGCTTGCTAAAAAGAAGTATATACACAACGTTTAGTACGGCCATTTGGAAGAAAATGGATGACAGCCTTTGTTAAGAATCAACCCTGCTACCTCAAAAGACGAGTCTAGAATTTCAAATTGAAGCTCTGAAGAAGAAGCTGTTTTTGTGCGCAGAATAAGAGAGTACCCTGGCCTGGGATCAAGGAGGTTATTTTTCGAGAGATGGGTGCAAGGCACAAACGAATAAACAGACCATATGCACAAGATATATTTGTGCTAAGATTAGGAGAGATAAGGACATTTGCAAGTGCCAAGTGTTGAACAATCATGAGGGCAAAAGCCTATGTAAGGTGGAGTGAGCAAGTCTCTAAAGGCCAGCAAGGGTAATTGCGCCGTGTTTAATAAAATCAAATAGTCATGAGAGCCTGAAATGGACGATATTGTGGTCTTCTATCACGTGACTCAGAAGTTGAAAACAAGGGCTATTCTTTAAAAGCCCAGATGGAGATAGTTGCCTGCTCACACTCCTTCAAATGTTCCAGAACAGTGAGAAAACTGCAAGGTCAACTACAAACAGAAGGCCTTGGCTAAGGATCTGGTCAATGACATAGGATGGACTAATTGGGAAAACAAGAAATGAAATGATGCATCTCGAGCACCTAGGTTTCATTTCTACTTGCGTGCTGCTAAACAAGTCGAAAGTCCAAGGTTGGATGGCGTTGCCAACCAATCATAAAGCCTGTCACGCACTTTTATATACTATGTTGCCGTTGCCAACCCGCTTCCATATTCTGTGCTCTAATCAGTATACAACATATGTAGAAGTAGCTCAGGGCGTGTTTTACAGACAAGTGGCAGCCAATGAGATATTAACACTTATGTGATTCTATAAGTAGACATGTCCCCCTAATTCAATCCCTCCCACTAAAAGGTTTTGCAAATGCCATATAGGATGATGTCATAAATGAAGTATGAAAAAGTGTATAAACTCTGTAAAAACAAGATAAGGTGTGAATTACGCATGCATCAATTGTGATAGCTTTTACTTCTCCCTGCTTTCTTTCATTGAGATTAAAGCAGTATTTTACCTTCTTTCTTGGGTCTGTCCGGTTATTTGGTCTAAGATATTTACTGGTAATTCCATCTAGCACATAGTGGACGCTTCAAAGTTCTAGAGCACATTTGGTAGCAGAGGATAGCTCTGGTCTAACGACCTAGATCCAGGCCCAGATCGAGACCCCGGACGATTGCCTGCTCCTACCATTAGCTAGACCACTACAGAGTTTCCTGTGGAGAGCAGAGCATAAAAGAACATGGGGGTCATTCCGAGGTTGGAGGTAAGGAATTACCAGCACCGGTAAGGGTGCCGATGCCGGTAATCCCTTACCTCCGTATTCCGAGGTCCCTTTGCGGGTCCTTCCTTACCTCCTGATTTTAGCAGGAGTAAAGTACAGGACCCGCAAAGGTACTTCGGAGGTAATTACCGTACCGTAATTTACAGTGGTGTAATTACCTCCTTCCCCATTCCCATTGAGCCCTATGGGGCAGAAATGGGAATGGGGAAGGGCAAAAGGTGAATGGGGAATTACCGGTCCCTTCAACCCTGGAATGGACCTGTAATTACTCCATTCACCATGCCCGATTTGGGACGGTTTCGGAGGCAACCATGGAGCTAATTATTCCATGGTTAGCTCCAAACCCAGAATGAGGCCCCATGTATTCAAGATTCGGTTGCCAGGTACCCCTTTGACGAAATTCCTGTCCGGTCCCCGCAGGCACCCCGCAGACTCAGGGGGAACTGGTCGATTGTGGGAGAGCCAATGCCGAGGGACTTGAGCTGAATAGCGGATGTAAGTAGACCATCAAACATGGTAAAAGATAAAGGTTGTATGTTGTGATGCCTTCAATAGAGCTGGATACGGAACAAGAATATTGGCTGATGATGTAATTATTTATTTTCGGAGATACATGCTGGCGTCCTGACCGCTTCGAGTGCCGTGTATTTACTTTTCCTTCTTTTTCAAATAAAATATATATTTATATATATTAAAAATATAATAAATATATATATTTACTTATTTGATAAATATAAAAAGAGTAACTGGATTTTGGGGATTATAAAGAGAGAAAAAGATACAGCGATTTCACGGGTCCGCGAGGGACGGAAATAATAGATTCCGTTAATCCATATAGGAGTGTTAAGGATTCCTGAGGCATACAGCCAATAAGAAGGGCGTGTATTAAACTCCAAGACAGAGTAAATAATAGGAGATGAGACACATTTACTAATAATAAGTAAAGGAAGACATACGTAGGGTAATATATTGAAAGGTGCACGTGTATGGGGTGTACTATGTTTCTATAAAGTTTTACGCATGTTTAAACTGATAGGGATACAACAACAGCAAAAATAAATAAATAAAAATAATTTTTGGTACATTTTGTAAACAAAGGATTGATGTCAATCAGAAGGTTAAAATTAGATAAAATTAATATGCAAATAAAGAAGAGAACCTTGAGATACTAAATAACAAAGAACGATATACAAATAATTGATAGAAAGTGTAAACAAATGAGCAAGAAGAACAGTGGAACAAAGAGTTAAAAAAAAATATTTTCATCGACGGTTTATGAGCAGCAATTGATGGTGCTTTCTCAAAGAGATTAAAATGATATACTTAATATACCTAGGAAGCAGAATAACAGACTTGATAAATATTGGCAGTCTAAATTGACTTGCCACTGTGAAGGACACACCTCTTTTACACCTATGCAGAGCATTGCCGAAATATACAGTCAAAATTAGGAAATAGCATTCCGAATGGGTCAAGAGCATGACGTCTGAAACACTTATGTTGTGGCCTCCAGAGGGTTCATTATAAAAACCGATATTGCATCACATGATGGCATACTTACATGCCACTCATAAAAGAAAGAAGTTAGAGAAAAGGTTGGCAGTTTTAGAACACTGCAAAATGTGCCAGAGTGAGAAAGACGATCCAGCTGAGAAGGAGTGGATTCTTAATTAGCATAAAGGAGAAGATGTAACACCTTTGGCTACTCTTTCCCCTCCTGAAAAGCAAGATGTAAGTACTGAAGAAAAGGGATTCTATCCCTTAAAGGAATTAAAGGCAGCAGCAGGGTATGTTAATCCAACGTATGAGCCCCCTGCTTAGAGCAGTGAAAACATAATGGAAGAGACCGGAAATCGAAAAACGCAAATACATATTAACACGCAATGAAGTTAAACAGCGTGATGAGAGAAAGGATAGGCAGGACAGACAGATAGAGATAGGGGAAAAGGCAGAGCGACAGAAGTGTACAAAGGATACATCTAAGGGCATGACAATAGTGCAGAACAAATGGATGGGAGGACACATATTGCTCAAACTAGATGACAAAGGCATTGATGGAGTTTGAGAAAGAGAGGCAAAAGAAGAACGAGAGAAGAGAGCGAAAGAGAAAGAAGAGATATTATATAAAGAAGAAAGGGACAAAGAGTGTAAGTGAATGGAGGAATGAAGAAAATGTGAGATGAGAAAAGAGAAGGAGAGATTAGAAGAAGAGAAACAAAAAGAGGCAGAAGCCCAACGATTGAAAGTACGTGGGTTGCAAAGAAGGTGAGAGGAAGAAGAGTTAAGGGAAGTAAGAGAAGAGAGGAAGAAATTAATCTAAGTATGGTATTAAAAGATGACAAGATTGAATATTTATGCATAGGTGCATAGTGCCATAGAAGTACAACAACGGTTGGAAGAAGGAAGAGCACGGAAGTGAACTGCACGGAATGCCACAATGAGCATGGGCTGGTGAGCAAGATACAGAAGACATGGAGCAGATGCTTGGGAACCTATTTAGGCAAATGAGGGATAGTGGAAGGTATGGAGCGCAAGAGAATACTGAAAGTTCACGATTAAAGGGAACCGAAGGTAGATTAGGGGACATCATAACAGACGATCATAGAACAATGGGCCTCATTATGACCTCGGTGGTGGCCGGCCGGTAAAAATGGCATGGCTGCCGCTGGAGTCATTTTATTTCCGGCGCCCAGCAATGGCGACTTACTGGGGCATTACAGCCCCGGCGGTTCCGGTAATTCCCCATTGCCGGTCGCCGGGAAAAATTACTCCCCCATTCCCATTTGAGCCCCATTGGATTCAATGGGAATGGGGAGGACGGATGCACCGGCACTGTGTGCAACAGTGGCGGTGCATCCATCAAGGTCTGCGAGCGGCTGCCGTTAATGGCAGGTCATACCTGGCTGGCAGAAAGGCACTTGCTCGCAGAACTCTGAGTATGCCAGTCCGGTAACAATGGTGGCAGTAGTTTACCCGCACTGTTGTTACCGGACTGGCATACTCATAATGAGGCCCAATGCGTTTAACCAGGTTAGATCTTGATGATAAAGAAGAAGATAAGTCATACGAGTTGGGGCATAATAATGTCAGAGGAAGAAAGGAAGGAAGATGAGAAAGCACAAAGAAAAGGAGCATTTGGATTTACAAGAGCATCGAGTGTAGATAAAGGGGTAAAATGGTAAAATTTAGAAGACTACATAGAAAAAACGCCAGAACCGACACCATATACTGAACAACCACAAGTACGATTGCGTAGTACAGGAGATATATCACTGGCTTATATAAGCAAATTAAGTGCTTTTCCAGGACGGAAACAAACAGGCGAGGACAACGCTGCAAGGAAAACAAGGAGTGTGGGCAGGTATAATTATGAATCATGACTGTCACTATTTCCACTATTAGAGAAAGGGGGGAATAAACCACAATATATTCCATGACCCCAAATGGATAAGGAGAACTTGAAGTGCATACTACCAAGTTTAACTTCCGGTGCTGGAAAGTGGTTTTCTGAATTAGAGAAAAGAACGTCAGGAGCGACTTTAGGCATAGGCGACATTAAAGGCCTATTATGAGCTATAGAGAGCTGACGATATTTGGAAAAGAGCAGGATATCCGAAAGTCACTGCACAAAACACAGTGCATGATGGAATGTCATTTAATAATAACTGTACAACAGAATATCAGGTTATTGTACTCTGATCAATCAGAGGACAATAACCTGATATATCGAATATTGGGGCAACATTGACTAGGAACATGAGAGAGACTGAAGACTCCATTGCCTTTATTCAGGAGTTTCGGGTTGGATGGAATTTGGGGACGCATGAATCCTGAGATAAGACGGTAGCATTATTTTATCATATTGTATGTCTAGGGCTGCCAGAACCGGTGCAACTTCAGTTAAAGAATCAGACGGGAATGGAAGCAAAAGCATGGCCAGAGATACAATTGGCAATTGTGCATTACTATAGAATATTAAGTGAGAAAGATAAAAAGAATGCCGAGAGTAGGAAACAGGAAGGGGTGAAGTAGGTGCAGAAAGAAATATCAAAGTACGCCATAGAAGGAGCGGTATTGACAAGTAATGAGGGAGTGACGGCATAAATAGTGCAGTTACCGAAGCAAAATAATGCGACATACGTCATGGATCAGAACGGGTATCATTTTATGCAGAGTGGCAGATGGAATGGGTCTTGAGGAGGAGGACGCGGTGGAGTTCAAAACCCTCAAGCAAGGGGAGGATTTAATGGCAGACAGCCACTGCAATGTTGGAGTTGCAGTAAATTAGGACATTTAGCTAGAGTATGCAGAAGCAGGGAAAGCATGCAACAACATGCTGCACAGTATAATACAGATTCACAAGGATATTATGCCCAAGATCACACGCAAACTCAGCAATCAAAACAAATACAACAAGTCCCAATGCAGATGCAATCACTGCAGGGGCAACAACAGCAAGCACCTATGCAGACACAACAGGCACTGATACAACAAGTACAACATATTACAATGCAACAGACAGGTGCATCACAATGGCACACGGATAGGGGAGCCACGCAAGTAGCCGCATCCAAATCAGGAAGCAGGACTGTTGTAGGAGGGAACGCATTCACAAGTACGGGGATGGATTTATATCCACAATGTGACAGCCCAAAGATCAACCAGATTTGTTCAGTACTATCTGTGAAACCAGTCCCCCAAGAGGAACCAAGGGTCAAGGTGACGATAGGAGGCAAGACATTTTCATTTCTTGTGGACACTGGAGAAACTGGTTCCTGTGTCGTGAGGGAAAATATCCATTGTCAGCAAATGCCATGAATGCATAGGGATATTCTGGGGCGATTAATTTAGTTCCATTTACAGATGAATTACTAATTTCTATAGCTGAACACGACATACTTATGCCATTATTATACTCTAGACAAACACTGATAAACTTACTTGGACGTAATTTAATGACAAAACTTAACATGGCGATATCTTTTACTTATGAAGGAATAGTGTGTTCAACTCCAGTGTTACATTATGTAAACGTGTGGGAACTCATATTAGCATTTACAGGAAAGAAAGCTTTATGAGGAGTACCTCTAGACGAGGAAGTGTTTTTGTATAGAGTAACTATCTTATTATCATGGTTGCCTAAATTGATCAGTAAGTTACTGAGAATGCTTGATACGTTTTTGTTCAGGCCAGATATTCCTATGGATGATGAAAAGGGTGAATTATCCATTTACAAAGAGCAGCAGCAATAGTTAGAGAGGAAAGGGTGACGCTTCATGGGACAGACGATGAGGGAAGAGGATGGAGAACGGTGATATCACTTAATGAAGGATATAGGTTGACATATTTGACAGACAAGGAGATATTTAGGGATCACTATTCAAATGTAACGCTCACCTGATTCCCACGGAGGCGCCGGTCTTGGCAGGATGGTGTCTGTGACTCGAAAAGTGAAGTGCAGGACTCGATTGGCTTCCGGGGCTGAGCCTCTTCGCACTGTGTGTCTAACTCGAAGAGTGAGATAGCTGCAGGTGAAAGAATATGGGGTTAATGATCTGGGGTTGTCGGGTATCTCTCTCCCTTTCCCTTCCTCGCTTTTCCGTGGAGCCCCAAGGTCAACGTGCTCACCTTAGATAGGTGAATGCTGGACTCTCCATCTGCGTCTGGTGCAGGGTGCCGTTGCCAGTTCCCTCACTGGGTGAAACGTAGGCCTCTTGACATCAGAGGATTGCTACCGTCATTAACTGCACGAACGGTGAGTTTCCGGACACCTTTTAAGTCCTTACAGTCTTTAGGTGCGTGGGCACGTTAATGTGGAACAGGGCTCTGTATAATGCTTTTTCTATTTGTCTTGCAGGGCTCTTGAGGTAGAAGATGGTGTGAAGAAACCGAAGTTCGAGCCAGAGTCTTGGAATGACGCACTTGGAAATGCGTAAGTAAATGCTGGTTGCCTGCTTTTCAAAAGCTCTCTAACTGTCTCTTTTCCCTTGCAGTTGTGAGTTCGGGTGTTGAAGAGACGCTGGAAACGCCGGAGTATTTGCAGGCGCCCTATTGTGGCGGGCGCGATGGCGCGTAAGTAAAATACCTGTCTAATGTCTCTTCTTTTGTCTTTCAGGTGCAGGATTGCAGCGTTGAAGAAAACCGGAATTCCCGGAGTGCCGGTAAGTAATTCCACACAGGAATAACTATGCTTTTGTCTTCACAGGCGGAGGAGCAGCGTGAAGAGATGGTAGCTGCCGATGGATAAGGTGAGGAAAGCGCTGCGCGTGAAGGTTGCCGTGCTAACCTGTTGTTTCTTGTCTTTGCAGGTGCTACTGAAGGCTGGATACAGGAATGGTAAGCGTTTGTTCTTGCAGGTTCAGGATCGGAAAGAAGAAAACTGGAACAGACACGGTGAGCGTTCTGCTGCAGATGCAGAATAACGCGAAGCACGTTTCATCAATCGGGTGTGGTTTAAATAGCCTTGGAGTGATGAGGCGTCTTCCTCCACGGCCTCGCCTAGGTAAGAAAAGAGTTCCTGTTCCAGAAGAGTTCCAGTGTTGTATCCAGGGAGTGGAGCTTGCCCCACCCAGTTAAGAAAGTAGTCCCGGCTCACAGACGATTCCTATGTGGCTGGTAAGTAAGCAGCATGGTCTGCTGCAGGTAAGTCCACCCAAGCATCTTCATACAAATTATGAGCCCGGCGCTTCCAGTGCCGGGACCAGTGACTTTGATGAGCCTGGTGCCACCGGCGCCAGGACAAGGTCCAAAAGGTCCCAGTGGGGACCGGCTGGTGCCTAGGATGAAGGTTAGGGGCCTGCTTCCAAGGACGTTGGGCTGGTCCTAGCTCCTTGGAAGCAGTGATCATGACAGCACCCCCCCTCAAGGCCCCTCCTAAGCGTGTCCTCTCCGGGGGTTTTGGCTTGTCGGGGTGATTCAGATGGAATTTCTTGACCAGACGAGGTGCGTGGACATGTTCTGAGGGTTCCCAAGACCTTTCCTGGGGGCCGTATCCTTTCCAATCAACCAGGTAATATAATTTAGATTTGGAGATTTTGGAGTCTAGGATGTTCTTTACTTCGAACTCAAGTTCTCCATCCACTAGAACAGGCTCTGGGAGTTCGGTCAATCGGGTTTCTGGTTGTACTGGTTTTAGTAAGGAGACAAGGAATACTGGATGTATTTTCATATGCGAAGGCAATTCCAATTTGACAGCCACCGGATTAATTATGGCAGAGATGAGAAAGGGTCCTAAGTATCTCGGGATGAAGGTGCAGGGTCTTTTTAGAGGCAGGTGCTTAGTGGATAACCAGACCTGATCTCCCACTGCGTAGTGAGGGGCCTCTTTACTGTGTTGATCCGCTCCTTTCTTGTATAGAGCTTTAGCTCTTTGCAGATGGGCAGTGGCTTCTTTAAAAGTACGAGTGATCACCGAGTGCAAGTGATCCACCGCAGGTGTTTCGAATTCTTGGGGAGGATCCAGGTTAGAGGTCCTAGGATGGTTTCCGTATAATAGGAAGAAGGGAGTCTTCCCGGTTCCAGAATGGGTCGAATTGTTATAAGCGTATTCAGCGATCCAAAGGATATCCTTCCAAGGGTTTTCAGTTTGTTGGAGCATGCAACGTAAATATTGCTCCAGAGTTTGATTTGTCCTCTTGGTTTGTCCGTCAGTTTGGGGATGGTGACTGGTTGAAAGTCTCACATCAATTTGGGCTAAGCGACAGCAACTTCGCCAAAAGTGGAAGATGAATTGACTTCCCCTATCGGAGACCAAAACCGAGGGAAAACCGTGTAACCGAACGATGTTTTCTAAGAATTCTCGGGCTAATACTGAAGCTGAAGGTAGGCCCTTCAGGGGAATGAAGTGAGCCATCTTGGAGAATAGATCCACGACTACTAAAATGGTATTATACCCTGAGCATGGAGGTAAGTCCGTGATGAAATCCATGGACAGGGTATGCCATGGACAGGGAGGGATGTCCAGTGGGTGTAAGAGGCCGGCTGGTTTCTCCTTCTGACTTTTATTCTGAGCACACACACCGCAGGAGATTACAAAGTCTCTAATATCCTTCTTCCATGATGGCCACCAGAAATGTCTTTTGACCTTTTCCATGGTTTTGGTAATGCCAGGGTGACCCTCCATTAATGAGGCGTGATAACAGGAGATTACCTGTTTTTGTATTTTCTCACAGGGCAAGTACAATCGTCCTCGGAAATATGGTAGGTCTTGGTCCACTGAGAAATCCTTCCCCTTGAATTGCCAGTCCTGTAATTCTGCCGGAGTTAGGAGTGATTTGACTGTAGTCTCAATGTCTTCAAAGGATTGAGCGCTGACCAAACCCAAAATCCTTTGTTCTGGGATTATGGGTATTGTTTCAGGATTGGTCAAGTGTTCATCTATTCCCATCCGGGAGAGGGCATCTGCTTTTCCGTTTTTACTGCCTGGTCGATAAGTAATTATAAAGTCAAACTCAGCCAAAAACAGAGCCCATCGGAGCTGCCTGGAAGACTGAGCTTTGGCCGTCTTCAGATATTGTAAGTTGCGGTGATCTGTCATTACGGTGACTGTGTGTCTGGCTCCCAAAAGATAATGCCGCCAGGCTTTAAAGGCTGATCTGATAGCTAAAAGTTCCTTGTCTGTAATTGAATAGTTGATCTCGGGAGCCGAGAATTTGCGGGACCAAAAGGCTACAGGATGTAATTGGTGTGTGACCGGATCTCTTTGTGATAAAACTGCCCCCATAGCAAGACTAGAAGCATCTGTTTCTACGATGTAGGGGAGTTCTGGGCGAGGGTGTTTTAGAACAGGTGCAGAGATGAACTTAGCTTTTAAGTCCTGAAAAGCTTGTTCCGCCTCGGTAGACCACTCAAAACTTTTGTTTTTCTTTAATAGAGCGGTGATGGGCTGGACTATTCGAGAGAATTCAGGAATGAACCTGCGGTAAAAGTTAGCGAAGCCTAACATGCTTTGAACTCCTTTTACAGAGGTTGGTGAAGGCCACTTGATGATTGCATCGACTTTCTTTGAATCCATATGGACTCCGTTTGGTGACAATATGAATCCCAGGAACTCAACTTCAGTTACGTTGAAAACGCATTTTTCAAGCTTAGCAAAAAGGTTATGTTGACGTAATCTCTCAAGGACCTCTTTAACGTGTTTCTGATGTTCCTCTTCAGATGATGAATAGACGAGGATGTCATCAATGTAGACAACAACACACACATCTATGAGTTCTCTAAGGACATCATTCATAAAATACTGGAAGGCGGCAGGAGCGTTGCATAGTCCAAAGGGCATAACTTGATATTCAAACAGCCCATACTTGGTGCGGAAGGCCGTCTTCCATTCATCGCCCTCTTTTATTCGTACCAAGTGGTAGGCTCCTCTGAGATCCAACTTTGTATATATACATGCGTCTTTGACTTGGTCCAGGAGTTCAGGGATCAAAGGTAACGGGTATCTGTTTTTAACAGTGATTTGATTCAGGGCGCGGTAATCTATACAAGTCCTAAGGTCTCCTTCCTTTTTCGGAATGAAGAACAAAGCCGAGGAAGCTGGAGATTTTGAAGGACGGATAAATCCGTTAGCTAGGTATTGGTCCAGATATTGTCTGAGGTGAAGATTCTCTGGCTCGGTGAGGGCATAAATCCTACTGCAAGGAGGAGTTGTTCCGGGTATCAGATCTATTTGACAGTCGTAAGACCTATGAGGAGGTAGGGTGTTAGCTTGGTCCTTCCGAAAGACATCTTGGAATTCCTGGTATTCGGGAGGTAGTTTGGGAACCTCAGAAGAGATTGCCGCCAGTGGAACATCAGGCCGAGGATAACAAGTGGAGATACATTCTGGAAACTGAACCGTCTTTGCTCGCCAATCGATCTGAGGATTGTGCTTCTCTAACCAAGGAATTCCCAGAATGATCTGGAACTGAGGGGCCTTGATCACATCGAACACGATTTTCTCCCGGTGTTCTTGGCTCACTAACGTCACTTCTTGGGTGGCGTGAGTTACTGGTCCGGAGGCTATCTCCGTGCCATCCACTGTAGTGATGACGTCTTTTACTGCCTTAGGGACAAGAGGTAGATTCATCCTTGATACCATTTCACGGTCCACATAATTACCGATTGCTCTGCTGTCGATGTAAGCTTCAATTGCATGCAAACGATCCGGACGTTCAGGGCTAATGAGGACCATAGGCACCACGAAATGCGAGGTCATGGAACAGATTTTAACGCTCGGCAAGAGGACCTCTACACTTGTCGGGCTAGGTCGTTTCCCTGCTCAGAATTTGTGGTACAGGTATCTGCGGCTCCTACAGCCTTCTTAGCTGGTTTCACTGGACAGTCTCGAAGAAAGTGCCCCGAGTTTCCGCAATAGAGGCATAATTGCAGCTGTCTTCTCCTTTCTCGCTCTTTTTGGGTTAAAGGTCCTTTCATGCCCCCTATTTGCATGGGTTCCACGGTGTCAGCTCCCCTAGTAGAGGTCTGCGGTTTAGAAAACACTCGGGTATCAAATTTGGAACGATCAGCCTTTCTGTTCTGTAATCTGTGGTCCAATTGAACAACTAAGTCAATATAGTCTGAGCATTCTTGTGGAGGATTCACAACTTGAGCTAACACATCCTTGAGCTCTCCACGCAGGCCTCTGTAGAAAAGCGTTATTCTTTTATCCTCAGGCCATTGAGTTTCCACTATAAGTCTGTTGAATGAGGCAATGTAAGTCAAGAGGTCTTGATTACCCTGTCGTAACGAAAGGAGTTCATTGTCCAAGGCCAGCCCTTGTGCATGTCTTGCGAACAGTTTCTCCATGCTGGACTGGAAGGCCTGGAAATCATGAAGAACCGGATCATCCTGAGTGACTAAAGGGATCGACCAATCTGCGGCACTGAGATAAGAAAGCACAAAAGCCACCTTGGCCTGATCTGTTGGGAAGAAGTGTAGGCGGCACTGGTTAATGAACACTGCAAATCTCTTTGGGTCACCAGAAAAGCGTTCGGGCGGAGCCAAGGGCACATTACCGGGTAGATTGATTTGCACTGGATTTGAGGAAGATGCTGAAGGATAATTTCCTCCTGGAGCGGGCAAAGGTGTTTGTCCTGCCTGCGTTTGTAGCAATTGCCTAGCAAGGTCCTCTGTTCGCTCCTTGGATATTATCAGCTCTCTTCTTAGAGCGTTTGTTTCCTGACGAGCTGCATGTACTTCTGCTCTTAGTTCCCCAAGCAACTGGGCCAATTGATCAGTATCCGAGGTTTCCATTGCGCCTGGGTAGGAGTTTTGCGGTGGTCTTCGCGTTCTGTAACGCTCACCTGATTCCCACGGAGGCGCCGGTCTTGGCAGGATTGTGTCTGTGACTCGAAAAGTGAAGTGCAGGACTCGATTGGCTTCCGGGGCTGAGCCTCTTCGCACTGTGTGTCTAACTCGAAGGGTGAGATATCTGCAGGTGAAAGAATATGGGGTTAATGATCTGGGGTTGTCGGGTATCTCTCTCCCTTTCCCTTCCTCGCTTTTCCGTGGAGCCCCAAGGTCAACGTGCTCACCTTAGATAGGTGAATGCTGGACTCTCCATCTGCGTCTGGTGCAGGGTGCCGTTGCCAGTTCCTTCACTGGGTGAAACGTAGGCCTCTTGACATCAGAGGATTGCTACCGTCGTTAACTGCACGAACGGTGAGTTTCCGGACACCTTTTAAGTCCTTACAGTCTTTAGGTGCGTGGGCACGTTAATGTGGAACAGGGCTCTGTATAATGCTTTTTCTATTTGTCTTGCAGGGCTCTTGAGGTAGAAGATGGTGTGAAGAAAGCCGAAGTTCGAGCCAGAGTCTTGGAATGACGCGCTTGGAAATGCGTAAGTAAATGCCGGTTGCCTGCTTTTCAAAAGCTCTCTAACTGTCTCTTTTCCCTTGCAGTTGTGAGTTCGGGTGTTGAAGAGACGCTGGAAACGCCAGAGTATTTGCAGGCGCCCTATTGTGGCGGGCGCGATGGCGCGTAAGTAAAATACCTGTCTAATGTCTCTTCTTTTGTCTTTCAGGTGCAGGATTGCAGCGTTGAAGAAAACCGGAATTCCCGGAGTGCCGGTAAGTAATTCCACACAGGAATAACTATGCTTTTGTCTTCACAGGCGGAGGAGCAGCGTGAAGAGATGGTAGCTGCCGATGGATCAGGTGAGGAAAGCGCTGCGCGTGAAGGTTGCCGTGCTAACCTGTTGTTTCTTGTCTTTGCAGGTGCTACTGAAGGCTGGATACAGGAATGGTAAGCGTTTGTTCTTGCAGGTTCAGGATCGGAAAGAAGAAAACTGGAACAGACACGGTGAGCGTTCTGCTGCAGATGCAGAATAACGCGAAGCACGTTTCATCAATCGGGTGTGGTTTAAATAGCCTTGGAGTGATGAGGCGTCTTCCTCCACGGCCTCGCCTAGGTAAGAAAAGAGTTCCTGTTCCAGAAGAGTTCCAGTGTTGTATCCAGGGAGTGGAGCTTGCCCCACCCAGTTAAGAAAGTAGTCCCGGCTCACAGACGATTCCTATGTGGCTGGTAAGTAAGCAGCATGGTCTGCTGCAGGTAAGTCCACCCAAGCATCTTCATACAAATTATGAGCCCGGCGCTTCCAGTGCCGGGACCAGTGACTTTGATGAGCCTGGTGCCACCGGCGCCAGGACAAGGTCCAAAAGGTCCCAGTGGGGACCGGCTGGTGCCTAGGATGAAGGTTAGGGGCCTGCTTCCAAGGACGTTGGGCTGGTCCTAGCTCCTTGGAAGCAGTGATCATGACAGCACCCCCCCTCAAGGCCCCTCCTAAGCGTGTCCTCTCCGGGGGTTTTGGCTTGTCGGGGTGATTCAGATGGAATTTCTTGACCAGACGAGGTGCGTGGACATGTTCTGAGGGTTCCCAAGACCTTTCCTGGGGGCCGTATCCTTTCCAATCAACCAGGTAATATAATTTAGATTTGGAGATTTTGGAGTCTAGGATGTTCTTTACTTCGAACTCAAGTTCTCCATCCACTAGAACAGGCTCTGGGAGTTCGGTCAATCGGGTTTCTGGTTGTACTGGTTTTAGTAAGGAGACATGGAATACTGGATGTATTTTCATATGCGAAGGCAATTCCAATTTGACAGCCACCGGATTAATTATGGCAGAGATGAGAAAGGGTCCTAAGTATCTCGGGATGAAGGTGCAGGGTCTTTTTAGAGGCAGGTGCTTAGTGGATAACCAGACCTGATCTCCCATTGCGTAGTGAGGGGCCTCTTTACTGTGTTGATCCGCTCCTTTCTTGTATAGAGCTTTAGCTCTTTGCAGATGGGCAGTGGCTTCTTTAAAAGTACGAGTGATCACCGAGTGCAAGTGATCCACCGCAGGTGTTTCGAATTCTTGGGGAGGATCCAGGTTAGAGGTCCTAGGATGGTTTCCGTATAATAGGAAGAAGGGAGTCTTCCCGGTTCCAGAATGGGTCGAATTGTTATAAGCGTATTCAGCGATCCAAAGGATATCCTTCCAAGGGTTTTCAGTTTGTTGGAGCATGCAACGTAAATATTTCTCCAGAGTTTGATTTGTCCTCTCGGTTTGTCCGTCAGTTTGGGGATGGTGACTGGTTGAAAGTCTCACATCAATTTGGGCTAAGCGACAGCAACTTCGCCAAAAGTGGAAGATGAATTGACTTCCCCTATCGGAGACCAAAACCGAGGGAAAACCGTGTAACCGAACGATGTTTTCTAAGAATTCTCGGGCTAATACTGAAGCTGAAGGTAGGCCCTTCAGGGGAATGAAGTGAGCCATCTTGGAGAATAGATCCACGACTACTAAAATGGTATTATACCCTGAGCATGGAGGTAAGTCCGTGATGAAATCCATGGACAGGGTATGCCATGGACAGGGAGGGATGTCCAGTGGGTGTAAGAGGCCGGCTGGTTTCTCCTTCTGACTTTTATTCTGAGCACACACACCGCAGGAGATTACAAAGTCTCTAATATCCTTCTTCCATGATGGCCACCAGAAATGTCTTTTGACCTTTTCCATGGTTTTGGTAATGCCAGGGTGACCCTCCATTAATGAGTCGTGATAACAGGAGATTACCTGTTTTTGTATTTTCTCACAGGGCAAGTACAATCGTCCTCGGAAATATGGTAGGTCTTGGTCCACTGAGAAATCCTTCCCCTTGAATTGCCAGTCCTGTAATTCTGCCGGAGTTAGGAGTGATTTGACTGTAGTCTCAATGTCTTCAAAGGATTGAGCGCTGACCAAACCCAAAATCCTTTGTTCTGGGATTATGGGTATTGTTTCAGGATTGGTCAAGTGTTCATCTATTCCCATCCGGGAGAGGGCATCTGCTTTTCCGTTTTTACTGCCTGGTCGATAAGTAATTATAAAGTCAAACTCAGCCAAAAACAGAGCCCATCGGAGCTGCCTGGAAGACTGAGCTTTGGCCGTCTTCAGATATTGTAAGTTGCGGTGATCTGTCATTACGGTGACTGTGTGTCTGGCTCCCAAAAGATAATGCCGCCAGGCTTTAAAGGCTGATCTGATAGCTAAAAGTTCCTTGTCTGTAATTGAATAGTTGATCTCGGGAGCCGAGAATTTGCGGGACCAAAAGGCTACAGGATGTAATTGGTGTGTGACCGGATCTCTTTGTGATAAAACTGCCCCCATAGCAAGACTAGAAGCATCTGTTTCTACGATGTAGGGGAGTTCTGGGCGAGGGTGTTTTAGAACAGGTGCAGAGATGAACTTAGCTTTTAAGTCCTGAAAAGCTTGTTCCGCCTCGGTAGACCACTCAAAACTTTTGTTTTTCTTTAATAGAGCGGTGATGGGCTGGACTATTCGAGAGAATTCAGGAATGAACCTGCGGTAAAAGTTAGCGAAGCCTAACATGCTTTGAACTCCTTTTACAGAGGTTGGTGAAGGCCACTTGATGATTGCATCGACTTTCTTTGAATCCATATGGACTCCGTTTGGTGACAATATGAATCCCAGGAACTCAACTTCAGTTACGTTGAAAACGCATTTTTCAAGCTTAGCAAAAAGGTTATGTTGACGTAATCTCTCGAGGACCTCTTTAACGTGTTTCTGATGTTCCTCTTCAGATGATGAATAGACGAGGATGTCATCAATGTAGACAACAACACACACATCTATGAGTTCTCTAAGGACATCATTCATAAAATACTGGAAGGCGGCAGGAGCGTTGCATAGTCCAAAGGGCATAACTTGATATTCAAACAGCCCATACTTGGTGCGGAAGGCCGTCTTCCATTCATCGCCCTCTTTTATTCGTACCAAGTGGTAGGCTCCTCTGAGATCCAACTTTGTATATATACATGCGTCTTTGACTTGGTCCAGGAGTTCAGGGATCAAAGGTAACGGGTATCTGTTTTTAACAGTGATTTGATTCAGGGCGCGGTAATCTATACAAGTCCTAAGGTCTCCTTCCTTTTTCGGAACGAAGAACAAAGCCGAGGAAGCTGGAGATTTTGAAGGACGGATAAATCCGTTAGCTAGGTATTGGTCCAGATATTGTCTGAGGTGAAGATTCTCTGGCTCGGTGAGGGCATAAATCCTAGTGCAAGGAGGAGTTGTTCCGGGTATCAGATCTATTTGACAGTCGTAAGATCTATGAGAAGGTAGGGTGTTAGCTTGGTCCTTCCGAAAGACATCTTGGAATTTCTGGTATTCGGGAGGTAGTTTGGGAACCTCAGAAGAGATTGCCGCCAGTGGAACATCAGGCCGAGGATAACAAGTGGAGATACATTCTGGAAACTGAACCGTCTTTGCTCGCCAATCGATCTGAGGATTGTGCTTCTCTAACCAAGGAATTCCCAGAATGATCTGGAACTGAGGGGCCTTGATCACATCGAACACGATTTTCTCCCGGTGTCCCTCTTGGCTCACTAACGTCACTTCTTGGGTGGCGTGAGTTACTGGTCCGGAGGCTATCTCCGTGCCATCCACTGTAGTGATGACGTCTTTTACTGCCTTAGGGACAAGAGGTAGATTCATCCTTGATACCATTTCACGGTCCACATAATTACCGATTGCTCTGCTGTCGATGTAAGCTTCAATTGCATGCAAACGATCCGGACGTTCAGGGCTAATGAGGACCATAGGCACCACGAAATGCGAGGTCATGGAACAGATTTTAACGCTCGGCAAGAGGACCTCTACACTTGTCGGGCTAGGTCGTTTCCCTGCTCAGAATTTGTGGTACAGGTATCTGCGGCTCCTACAGCCTTCTTAGCTGGTTTCACTGGACAGTCTCGAAGAAAGTGCCCCGAGTTTCCGCAATAGAGGCATAATTGCAGCTGTCTTCTCCTTTCTCGCTCTTTTTGGGTTAAAGGTCCTTTCATGCCCCCTATTTGCATGGGTTCCACGGTGTCAGCTCCCCTAGTAGAGGTCTGCGGTTTAGAAAACACTTGGGTATCAAATTTGGAACGATCAGCCTTTCTGTTCTGTAATCTGTGGTCCAATTGAACAACTAAGTCAATATAGTCTGAGCATTCTTGTGGAGGATTCACAACTTGAGCTAACACATCCTTGAGCTCTCCACGCAGGCCTCTGTAGAAAAGCGTTATTCTTTTATCCTCAGGCCATTGAGTTTCCACTATAAGTCTGTTGAATGAGGCAATGTAAGTCAAGAGGTCTTGATTACCCTGTCGTAACGAAAGGAGTTCATTGTCCAAGGCCAGCCCTTGTGCATGTCTTGCGAACAGTTTCTCCATGCTGGACTGGAAGGCCTGGAAATCATGAAGAACCGGATCATCCTGAGTGACTAAAGGGATCGACCAATCTGCGGCACTGAGATAAGAAAGCACAAAAGCCACCTTGGCCTGATCTGTTGGGAAGAAGTGTAGGCGGCACTGGTTAATGAACACTGCAAATCTCTTTGGGTCACCAGAAAAGCGTTCGGGCGGAGCCAAGGGCACATTACCGGGTAGATTGATTTGCACTGGATTTGAGGAAGATGCTGAAGGATAATTTCCTCCTGGAGCGGGCAAAGGTGTTTGTCCTGCCTGCGTTTGTAGCAATTGCCTAGCGAGGTCCTCTGTTCGCTCCTTGGATATTATCAGCTCTCTTCTTAGAGCGTTTGTTTCCTGACGAGCTGCATGTACTTCTGCTCTTAGTTCCCCAAGCAACTGGGCCAATTGATCAGTATCCGAGGTTTCCATTGCGCCTGGGTAGGAGTTTTGCGGTGGTCTTCGCGTTCTGTAACGCTCACCTGATTCCCACGGAGGCGCCGGTCTTGGCAGGATTGTGTCTGTGACTCGAAAAGTGAAGTGCAGGACTCGATTGGCTTCCGGGGCTGAGCCTCTTCGCACTGTGTGTCTAACTCGAAGGGTGAGATATCTGCAGGTGAAAGAATATGGGGTTAATGATCTGGGGTTGTCGGGTATCTCTCTCCCTTTCCCTTCCTCGCTTTTCCGTGGAGCCCCAAGGTCAACGTGCTCACCTTAGATAGGTGAATGCTGGACTCTCCATCTGCGTCTGGTGCAGGGTGCCGTTGCCAGTTCCTTCACTGGGTGAAACGTAGGCCTCTTGACATCAGAGGATTGCTACCGTCGTTAACTGCACGAACAGTGAGTTTCCGGACACCTTTTAAGTCCTTACAGTCTTTAGGTGCGTGGGCACGTTAATGTGGAACAGGGCTCTGTATAATGCTTTTTCTATTTGTCTTGCAGGGCTCTTGAGGTAGAAGATGGTGTGAAGAAAGCCGAAGTTCGAGCCAGAGTCTTGGAATGACGCGCTTGGAAATGCGTAAGTAAATGCCGGTTGCCTGCTTTTCAAAAGCTCTCTAACTGTCTCTTTTCCCTTGCAGTTGTGAGTTCGGGTGTTGAAGAGACGCTGGAAACGCCAGAGTATTTGCAGGCGCCCTATTGTGGCGGGCGCGATGGCGCGTAAGTAAAATACCTGTCTAATGTCTCTTCTTTTGTCTTTCAGGTGCAGGATTGCAGCGTTGAAGAAAACCGGAATTCCCGGAGTGCCGGTAAGTAATTCCACACAGGAATAACTATGCTTTTGTCTTCACAGGCGGAGGAGCAGCGTGAAGAGATGGTAGCTGCCGATGGATCAGGTGAGGAAAGCGCTGCGCGTGAAGGTTGCCGTGCTAACCTGTTGTTTCTTGGCTTTGCAGGTGCTACTGAAGGCTGGATTCAGGAATGGTAAGCGTTTGTTCTTGCAGGTTCAGGATCGGAAAGAAGAAAACTGGAACAGACACGGTGAGCGTTCTGCTGCAGATGCAGAATAACGCGAAGCACGTTTCATCAATCGGGTGTGGTTTAAATAGCCTTGGAGTGATGAGGCGTCTTCCTCCACGGCCTCGCCTAGGTAAGAAAAGAGTTCCTGTTCCAGAAGAGTTCCAGTGTTGTATCCAGGGAGTGGAGCTTGCCCCACCCAGGTAAGAAAGTAGTCCCGGCTCACAGAGGATTCCTATGTGGCTGGTAAGTAAGCAGCATGGTCTGCTGCAGGTAAGTCCACCCAAGCATCTTCATACAAATTATGAGCCCGGCGCTTCCAGTGCCGGGACCAGTGACTTTGATGAGCCTGGTGCCACCGGCGCCAGGACAAGGTCCAAAAGGTCCCAGTGGGGACCGGCTGGTGCCTAGGATGAACGTTAGGGGCCTGCTTCCAAAGACGTTGGGCTGGTCCTAGCTCCTTGGAAGCAGTGATCATGACACAAATGATGAGTTTTTATTTTTCATATATCTCACTCATTGGATCAAAGTAGAGGATGTAGAAATACCACAGAGAATGGCATTGGTAAAAAAGAAGCTGACATTTTTTCAGGAAGATTTACAAGTCCATCTGACGTGGGCTTATTGAAAGGAGTAGGAGCATATAAATTAAGCTTAAACCAGGAGCAATTCTGCCACACGCAAAACAGTATCTGATGTCCAGAGAAGCGGATGAAGGTATATTCGAAACCATATCCGCTTTAATGAAGCAAGGCATTTTTTTACCATCTGATTCCCTGTGTAAAATGGCCATGTACCCTGTCAAAAAATCAATGTGTGGGCCGTGGAGATTTATCCAGGATCTTCTCCCTTTGAACAATATAGTCAAAGCAAAATTTCCCTTAGTTCCAAATCCTGCGACAATACTGTGTAATATTCCATCAAAAGCAAAATATGTCACTGTTGTAGATTTAAAACATGCTTTTTTCTCAATTCCCCCTTATGAAGATTCACAAGATTTGACTTCCTTTTCGTATAGAACTATTCACCTGAAACACACTTGTTTGCCCCAAGGGTACTGTGAGTCCCCATCAATCTTTAATAGAGTCCTTCAGATGGTCTTGAGTAATGTTCAACTTGAAAGTACCATAATTCAATATGTTGATCACATTTTAGTGTCCAGTGAGACAGAAGAAAGGTGCAGAGAAGACACTGTGAAACCTATAACTATACTGGCAGAGAAAGGGTACAAAGTAGATAAGGAGAAATGACAATACTGTCAAGAAGAAGTACTGTATATAGTACAGTTGATCTCACACAAAGGAAGAGAAGTGACACCTGAAAGGGCAGAGGTTAGTATGAAACCTGAACAGCCAAAAACAGTGAGAAAAATGCAACCATTTTAGGCCTATGCAATTATTGCAGGGCCTGGGTCTTTGATTACAGTACGGTTATTTGTCCACTTTTAAAAGGACTCAAAGAGCCACAGATAGATAAAAATAAATGAATATGGACAGAAGAAATGACTAAAGGATTTCATGAGTTAAAAAACGCGATCCCTAGCACAGTTCCTGTGCTAGGGATTCCAAATTACAGTGAAGAAATGTACTATTCTCTCATTCAAATGGAGAAGTCATGACAGCAGTGCTTTTACAGAAAACAACACTAGGACATGATCCTAAACCATTGGCTTACCATAGTGGGAATGCTACTATGAGTAATATTGTTGAACTCTAAGTAAAGTCTGATGATAACAGAATGATGTCATAAAGAAGATGTATGAACCGATTCCGAAACGATACAAAGATACTTAAAACTGACAATGTAACTGAAGCACTAAGAGATACATGCACCTACAGACGAAGTAATTGTGAATATAAGAAGATGAAATAATGTGCCTACCAATAACTGTAAATATGCTGTAATGCAAGGTAGATGGTTTACATAGAAGCTTGCTAAAAGAGATATATAGACAACGTTTAGGTTGGCCATGGGAAGAAAATGGATGACGGCCTGTGTTAAGAATCAACACTTCTACCACAAAAGACGAGCCTGGTATTGCAAATTGAAGACCTGATGAAGAAGCTGTTTTCGTGTGCAAAATAAGGGAGTACCTTGGCTTGGGATCAAGGAGGCTATTTCGAGAGATGGGTGCAAGGCACAAAGGGAGTCATATAAACAGACCATGTGCACAAGACATATTTCTGCTAAGATTTGGAGAGACAAAGATATCTGCAAGTGCCCAGTGTTGAACAGTCACGAGGGCAAAAGCTTATGTGAGGTGGAGTGAGCAGGTCTCTAAGTCCAGAAAGGGTAATGGCACCCTGTTTAATGAAATCAAATAGTCATAAATGTGAAGCTCAAATGGACAAAATCATGGTTTCCTAATATGTGACTCTGAAATCGAAAACCTGGGCGATTCATTAAAAGCCCAGAAGAAGATAGTGGTCTGCTCATACTCCCTCAAATGTTCCAGAACAGTGAGCAGACTAGGAGGCCAACTACAAAGCAAAGGCCTTGGCTAAGGATCAGGTCGATGACATGCGATGGACTATTTGGGAAAACAAATGAATTCACACATCTGGAGAACCTAGGTTTCATTTCTACTCATGTGCTCCTGAATAAGCCGAAAGTCCAAGGTTGGATGGGGTTGCAAACCAATCATAAAGCCTGCCATGCACTTTTACACACAATGTTGCAGTTACGAACCCGCTGCTATATTCTCTGCTATAATCAGTATACTACATATGTAGAAGTAGCTCAGGGCGTGTCCTACAGACAACGGGCAGCCAATGAGATATTAACACTTATATGATTCTATAAGTAGTCCTGCTACCCTAATCCAGTTCCTCACATTAATAGGTTTTGCAAATGCCACATATGATGACATCATAAATGACGTATGAAAAAGTATATAAACTCTGTACAAACAAGATAAGGGGGGTCATTCCGAGGTTGGAGGTAAGGTAAAAACGATGCCGGTACAGGATTACCGGCATCGCTTACTGCTACAGGCTATTCTGACCAACCAGACGGATATTCACAGCATCATACTTTACGCTGCGGTAAATAGCGGTCTATGGGTGCGCGCACGACACACCATGCCGGCAGTAGCGGCATGCCATAAACCGGAGCTGATCCCAAGTAATGCGGACATGCAAATAACGGCCTCCCGAAAGCCGAAAAAGAGCTTACTGGCATGGAGTAAATACCGCCATCTCCAAGAAGGTGTAAAGAACCCTGAGCAGTGTTTAGAAGTGCCACAGGTGCACACAATCAACAAAGGTGGAGGCAATGGAGTGAGGGCCAGTACAAAAGGAGCACACCCACACCCGCTCCCACACCAAGATGATACCAATAGTAGTAGCATTACTGGAGCTGGAGGCACTGATTGCAATGCTTCAACAACAACAACAACAACAACAACAACAACAACAACCCCCACCACAGAGAAGACACAGGAGGAGAAGGAGGATGAGACAGGCCCAGCATGCCCCACCAGTGCAGCCACCGTTACCACGCCGGCAGTCCCCAATCCCATCACCACCGTAGTGGACCTGATACACAACAACATAGTGAGCCTCATAGAAATACGCACCACCATCCCCCCTCTACTGAAGGTAGTGTCTGTGCTGCACTTCCTTGCCACAGGCACCGACCAGCACACAGTGGGGCACATGCATGGCATATCACAACCCTTATTTTCCCGGATACTGAGCCAAGTGCTGGATGCCCACACAAGGGACTACATATCCCTACCACGGACTCCCCAGGAGATATTCGATACAAAAGTTGCCTTCCATGCACTGGCAGGCATGCCAAATTGTGTAGGTGGCCTTGACTGCACCCACGTGGAGTTGGTAGTCCCGCATGCCATGGAGGTGGTGTATCGCAACCGCAAGCAATACCACTCCATCAATGTGCAGATGGTATGCAACGCCAGCAAAATCATCACACATTGCTGTGCCCAATATCCAGGATCAACTAATGACTCTTTGGTCCTGCGGAACTCCACGCAACCACGCTTCATGGAGCAACATGCTGGATGACGTGCCTGGCTGCTTGGTGAGTTGCCTGACTGGCCCATGGCAGTGCTTTGGGGTTGTGAGGCGGGGGTGGCTGCATACTCCACCGGGGTGGGAAGTGGGGGGGATGCATACTCCACCTGGCTGGGAAGTGGGGGGGATGCATACTCCACTTGGGTGGTAATGTCGACGTCAGTGCACGATGCGCACATCACCGAACACTGTGCCCCAAAGCAACTGAAACGGCACATGACAACCAAATTCCATAGTGATGAAGTAAGTCCGACACCTATCACTACATGACTAACAGTTAACCAGCCCACATCCCACAACACATGCACCACTCATCGGTGGCCCTCACACTGTAAGGCCATCCTGCACTATGCACTGCATATGCACTATGTTGCTGTATCCAGCATATCACCACACATGACAGTCATCCCTAGGAGTGAATTGAATTGAGCCAACCAGGGATACCACAGTGTATCCCTGGTTCCGCACACCGATAGGAGCGCTGCAAGTCACCATGGAACTGATCAGTGCAGAATGGTGAATATGGTCCTGACGACAGCCAACACTCCCTACTACAAAATCTCACATGACGCAACACATGAATGATTTAACTCCAACACTGCTGCATGTATATACGATGCGCGTGCAACAAGATGCCAATGCACACCATGACCCATCTCGAAGATGCAACCCACTCCATCAGTCCATTGCACAGGACACATAGCGTGGCCAGAAATGGGGTAAATGCATCCAGGGACATGTGTGTGTGTGCGGAAATTACCTGCTGCCATGTGAGACTAGTACAGTTGTCCACCATGAATGTACGTACACTTACCTTCATTCCCCTCTCATGCAGGTGATGCTGGCTATCCCTTGAAGCCATGGCTCATGACCCCTGTCCGAAACCCACAGAACAGGCACGAGGAGGACTACAATCGTTCCCATACCCGTACACGTGTGGTGATTGAGCAGACCTTTGGCCTGTTGAAGGCACGATTTTGCTGCCTCAGCCGGTCAGGTGGGACACTCCTCTACAGCCATGAGAAGGTGGCCAAGATCACCATGGCATGTGTAATGCTGCACAATATGCGCATTCATCGGAACGTGCCCCTGCCCCCTGACATGGAACTGCTACCACCAGATGATGATGAAGGGGAGGAGGAAGATGTGGCAGGACATCATCAGGGTGCCGATGCACAGGAGGGACGTGCCGTGCGCCAGTCATTGATTGGACAATATTTCTGACACACAAGTCAGCAGAGGGTGTCATAATTTGAGGACATAGGGCAGTGGGTGTGGGGATACATGTACACTATGCACTGTTATATATTAAATGACACATGCGCAATGATGAATGCCCACTCTGGTTTTTCTTTGCAACACAACCAGTGTATTAAAAATGAAAATGTCTAAGTGAAAAACAAACCCTCCAACACCCTCACCCCCCTCCACCTCTCCCCCAACTCCCCCACACACCCTCACCCCCCTCCCCCAACTCCCCCACACACCCTCACCCCTCTCCCCCTCCCCCCAAAATCCCCCACACACCCTCACCCCCCTCCCACTCCCCCCAACTCCCCCACACACCCTCACCCCATCCCCCTCCCCCCCAACTCCCCAACACTAGTCCCATAGAGTCCACAAAGCCCACATGTGGCTGGCAGTAAAGTCACTGCACTCCCGGAGCCAGGGGGAGGCATGTCCCAGCGGCGCTGGCCACAGAGCGACTAACGGAGTGGGCTGGTCTGGGTCGAGTTGCTTGTTTGTCCTCATGCTGGGGCTGTTGGGCAGGAAGTACAGCCTCCAGAGCATCGGCTATGCGGCCGAGGACCTCACAGAGCCGGTTGGTGCTGTCCGTCATTACCTGGCCCAGTGCCCTCAATTCATCCTGCCACTCCTCCCTGGCCTGCCGATTGTCCTGCATAAAATCTGTGATCAGGGGTGTGAGCTGCGCAGCCCGCTGTTCATCTGCGGATGATGTAGTGGCCCTGCAGGGGATCGGGCTGACATGTCCTGCCGGCGCTTCCTCAAGGGAACTGGGCAAAAAACTGGCATGTCCCTGTGTTGGTCCTTGGCCAGATTGCTCAGGTGTGTCGGTCTCACCCGAGTCACTAAAGGAGACCTGGGGGTTAGAGTAGGCTTCTGGGGTGTGCACGACAGCAACTGTGTCATCCTCTGTTGCTCCACAGATGGAATTGGGCTGTCCCCACCTCCCCAGCCACACTCGACTCCTCAGACCGTGGCGTTGGGCATGTGTCTGCAGCCAGTGCAGGGAGGGGTGGGGGTGGTGGTGGTGCACCCTCCACGGGCCTTTCTGGAGCTGGTGGTGTGCGTCCAGGTGTTGTCTTCCTTGCTGGGAGACGGCGTCCCCTGCCTTGGCCCCTGGAGGTGCTGGGACGCTTGCTCGCCTGCTCCTCACTGTCATGCTCACTGCCTGTGGGGGTGGAAGAGAGGGACGGAATGAGTGAGGATTTGAGAGCCAACATTTATACATGGCTACAATCGCACATTCAGATATTTGTGGGTTATCGGCATTTGAGTAGGGAACGGCACATCATTCAATATTTGGGTGGTAAATGCATGCATATGTCGGTGTCACTCATGTTGGCCGGGTACTGTGCTGTCTGACATGCACACTGTTTACATCAACTGCCCTGTGTGCCTCATGGAATGGGTCACTTTGTGCAGTATGTGTCATTTACGTTACCGCCTTGCACCTGGCACTAGCTTGGGTTTCACTTGCTTCGGCATGATTTACAGGGGTGTGTGTCCAACCATGCCGTGACTCCTTGGCCAGACCTTAACAGTGACATTCATAACATTGGCGTTGGCAGTGTTGACTTTGGACACTCACCTCCATCAGCGGATGATGTTGCACCACACTCCATTTCGCCAACCCCTTTGATGGATTTGGAGCCTATCATGGCCGCACATGTCTCCTCCAACGGCATGAGTTTCATAGGCAAACTTGGGCCTCTTCCAGTCTCCAAGGCCTGGCTTCTATTTGCAGAGAGGATGCTCTGCACCCTCAGCCGCAGGTCGTCCCAACTTTTGCGGCAGTCCTTCGTGGTGCGGGGGGTGTTGCCCACAGCGCTCACCTTCTGGGCCACTAGTGCCCAGATGTCTTTTTTTTTTTTAGCACCTCCACCCTCCGCATGTCGTTGCTGAAGACAGTCTCAGCATGCTCGTGGAGGGTATCCACTAGGATTTGCAGTTCGTCTGGGCTGAACCGCTCCTTTCGGAGGCGGGCAGCTCCCTTCTTTGGCGCTTTGGGCATTCCTCAGTAGTGGTGTTAACTTTCCGGTATGTCAACAGTGTGCCAGGCGGCCTGTCTGGTGAGGATGGCAATGGATTGTGTTTTTAAAGATGCCCGCCGTGCTCCTTCCAGTTCCTGTGCGATGACGCGATTTCCGGTTCCGCATTTTAACAGTGACCGTAATTAACGGTGACCGCTATTTACGGTCACCGCTAATGCCGCGTTGCTCTATGGCGGTAGTGTTCGATACAGTGCGGTTCATGCCGGTAGGAGGTTTTTCAGGCATTTTTGCGGCATGCCGCTACGGTCATTACCGGCATGGCGCAAAGCTCGTGCCCTCGAACTCGTAATTGTGCACTTTTAGCAGTCTACTTCTAGCTCCGACACGCTATTTGCGCCATGCGGTTAATGGACGGTACTTACCTCCAAACTCAGAATGAGGGCCAAGGTGTGAAATACACATGCATCTATTGTGATAGCTGTTACTTCTCCCTGCTTTCTTTCAGTGAGATTAAAAAAGTATTTTACCATCTTCCTTGGGTATGTCCGGTTATTTGGTCTAAGATATTTACTGGTCATTCCATCTAGCGCATAGAGGATGCTTCAAAGTGCTACAGAACACAGGAGTACCACTTTAGTGGTGAGCGGTCTAGTCCTTTTTAGGATAATCATAGAGCTGGGAACTTTAAAACCCGGAATCAAGATGTAAATGGGGTCAGCTGTGGGAGAACGCCCACGAACTAATGGGTGAACGCCAACATCTCTGGTGTAGCGGTCGGGCAGAAGGTGCACTCGAGACCCATGGTGAAGTACAGAATTTATGCAGCGGGAAGCGGCGTTACAGGACGCTGGAGGACGGTGGCAAGCTGCAAGAAGGAGTCACAGAGGAAGCACTGCAGGGTAAGCGCAAGCCATGGTGGACCGCTGGAAGGCGGCGTGAGGTACTGCACGGGAAGAAAGAAACCTGTGGTGGAAGAAAATCTTGCAAGAAGCCGTAACTTCTGACCGGTGAGTGCAACCAGACAGGGGAACACCAGACAGGCAGGTGGACATAGAAACCAAGTAATGGACATTGATTTAAACAGGAGCAGGCATTGCTATATGAAAGCATAAATAACCCATTTTGAATACCGAACGAAATGAAAGCATGTTGTGAACATTTTTAAATCTTGAGAGGACTGAAATAAAGATAGTGAATCTTACTGAAGGGAACTTTGTGAACTGTATTGAAACAATGAACTGTATTATATGAGAAACCAAGCATTGGCAGTAGCCAAAATACAAGGAACTGTATTACCTGAGAAACAAGTGCTGGCAAAACCAAGAGAACACAAAGAGTTGTATGATATGAGAAATCCAGCATTGGCCAAAGCCATCAGAGTTCAAGGAACTGTATGCTATAAGTGCACAAGCATTGGCAAGAGCAAAGGGAACATAAGAAGGTGTAACAAAGTGCATGATGGCCAATCAAGCCACAATACAGTGTCAGGAGAGTGTGAGACATGTGAATGAAGCAAACATCACTGCCAAGGAGAACCAGTGGGCAGGTGTTAATGGAAAAGCAGTCAAGAAGGGGTACCTGTTGTGTGATCTGTAATGGGTGGACCGTGTGGTCCAACAACTGCGCCTAGACCGGGTCCGCCTGAATGTGAGAACCCACTGAAAACACCCATAAATAAACGTGTGTTGTGCAATAACCTGTTTGGTGATTTTGAAGTCAAGTGTTGTTTTGAAAGCTGGAGGATTTGAACTCTTGGGGAAGGAACCCCTTGTGTTGTTTTGAAAAGTTGGAAGATTTGAACTCTTGGGGAAGGGAAACCTGGTGCTTTATGAACTATTTAGAACTGGGGGAAGGGGAAACTGATTACAAGACAAGAGCTAGAAGAAGCTCTGAACTTTATTTTTTAACACCATTCATTTTGATGCTGACTACACATTGTATGCACTTAGTTGTGAGGGCAAGTATAGTGTTTGGACACAGACAGATGGTTTACGTAGGACTTCCTGACCCAGACTTTCCTTAGTTTTCTTTAGGTAGGGTAATCTCACCTTAGAATAGGGCAAGCTAGGCATTAATCCATCCTGCCTTTTTGAGTTATTAAAACTTAAACGAACTTGAACTTGTTGGCTGTGTCTGGCTCACAATGCCTTCACATTACTTTGCCACCATACTTCTGCTTCTCATATCATAGCTTTTGTTGTAAAAACCGGTCCCATTGTAAAGACGTCTTACTATTCTTAGTATTGTATCTTTGCATTGTTTATGTCCCTTATCCATTTGTCCGTTCTTTCTTTTTTTAGTTGTTGCACGGAATTGTTTTCTTTGGATCATTCCTATATCTCGTTGCCTCCTTCTATGGATCTGATCTCATCTTTCACAGTAAGGCACCTTATCCTTATTTCTCAACAATGTTGGAGTCACTGGAAATAAAATATGCCAACATTTTTGAAAAAGCATGTGAATATATAGCAAAGAAACAGAACATTTGTTGGATAAGACAGAAGTCATTATCACTTGATTATAGCCCAAGGCTAAGCTGAGAAAGAGTTTTTATCCCAAGTGATCCCACCTGAAGTTCTTAAGGCTTTGGAATGGGATGGTAAAACATTAGTTCTATAGCGAGTAAAGTCTACAAGATGGCTAATGACATTACATGTGCTTTTATTTTGGAATAATCAATAATACGGTTGTCTTTATAATGTAAGAATTTTAATTGTAAACTTGATTGAACTGGAGCATTTTGCGCATCAGGGTACAATATGTGTTATGTAAACGTGAACAGTTTCTCTATATGAAAGTCAAAGTATTATTGGATCTACCCCATGTTTTAGCATTCACCTGTATGTTGCTTGTCACATTGAAGGTGTAGTACACAAAAATGTCACACAGAGGGGTAGTAAAGAAATCTTGCTGGGATACTGCATTGCTATTTCTTGAACGCAGAGGAATGCCTTATACTGTTTCCCTGTTGGCTCTCTCTTGAAATGGGAATGCTTGGAATGCAAAACTCCAAGCTTTCTGATTGACTGAGAGGGGATCAATAATGACCTTCCCGCGGTAACAAATGTAATGAATTGCCTTGAAGAAAATAAAAAAAGTACATTTTTAAAAATCACTTGCTAAAGCAACTGCGTGCCATTGAGTTGCTAGAAATAACCTCTGTGATTACAGTGCTTTGATACTAGAATGGGGTTCAGGTGCTATCAAAAAACAACCTATTATTATTATGAATAAATCTCCATCGTCTACACTCCCTGTAAATTCAACACTACCAGCACTCTTGCTCCCTTTGTGGCTCCTTTCTATAACTGTGAGCTGTTTACCATTTCTACCAATTGAAATTAAGTCAACACTGGTCTAGTTCCCGCTTTTCCACTGTTTGGCGGGATTCTTAAAACCTTTCCTTTTCTACTGCTCTGGGAATCTACCACCTACGTTTTAGCCATCCTCCATAATGTACTTTCTGTTGTTGCATCCTTTCGAATGTCATTGATTGTTCCTTTCACAGTCTCATATAAAGGCTATGGATAAAAGATCTACCAGAGCTCTGGGTAGAGCCTCTGCGCCCTAAGATGCAGACTTCCAGTTTTGAGAGCTGCATTTATGGGTTTTCTGGGCATTTTTTCTTTCACCTCCCAACAATTCTTCTCTGTGAATTTCAATGGGGTTCTGGAGCACCCTGCCATTTCTTACATAGCACTAAACCCCTAGTATAGCTAAGATGTGTGTGGTCCCAAATCATCATCCATTTAAAGGGGACACGTGGGGCATCAGCATGCGCGTCTGTCTCAATGCGCCTGCCAGGAATCCATCTTCACCACATGCACTCATGCAGGCCACAGTGAGTGGGCCCCTGGAAAACACCCCTATTTAGGCAACTAGCAACGGCTGGGTGTTTCCCAGGGCTCTTGCTGTACTCCAAGACATGAAAGGGTACATGCTCTAGTGATCAATATACAGGGCCTCATTACACGGTAGGCGGAGAACCATGGCGCTATTAGCGTCATGGTTCATGCCGGTAAAATACCAGCACCGCCTTGGTGGAACGGGGAATTACCGCCCCATTCCAAAATTGGTGGGGCGGTAATTCCCCCTTCCACCATTGCCCTTCCCCATTCCCATTTTTGCCCCATAGGGCATAATGGGAATGGGGAAGGCGCTAATTACGGCACCGCAAATTGCGGTACCGTAATTAGCTCCCTGGGTCCCTTTCCGGGTTGGTTTTTAACGCCTGCAAAAAGCAGGCGTTAAATTCCCCAACCCGCAAATGGACCTCGTAGTAAGGCGGTAAGGATTTACCGGTACCGGTAAAATACCGGTACCGGTAAACCCTTACCGCCTACCGTGTAATGAGGCCCATAGTCTTAATAACGAAAATGTTATATCGAATGAATATATAACGAAAATGTATGTGGGGGTAGGGTAAAGGGTTACATCTTGTGGGGGAAACGGTTGGGGGGGAGTTTAGGGGTGGGAAAGGGGGTTTGGAGGGGACCCCCAAAAATGTTTTTTAAAAATGGTTATGTTTTGTCTTTATATAATTTTCGTTATATGTGCATTCGTTATAAAAATGCTTCGTTATAAAGACTTGTAACCCTAGTGATCCTGGTAATGCCACTCCATGACCCTCTACTCCAAAGGGGTACACAGGGATCATTTTGTGACGGGTCTATTCCGGCAGCATATGACACATTGCCTCCTGAGGGATGACCCTCACATGTGCCCAGTATGGGGGAACTTATATTGTGCCTTTTTACGGGGAGGAGATGTGGCCTGGATGGTGGATCGTGAGGAGAGGAAGTCGAGATCTTTTTTTGTGTTTGATGTTTTACTGAGAGAATTGGCAAAGCTTACAAGTACAGCACAATATCCACACAACAAGAAATGAAAGAGAATATGCCTCTTTGTGAGTGCAGAGGTTGTGGTAAAAAGTGTCAGACATTGATCTAGTGCCATTTTTACCAAGGGCCGTATTCACATTTTTGTGTTAAATTGGAGGGGGGAAAAAAAGGAATCATCATCCACGGATTTACCACTGGCAGAAATTCCTCCAAAACCCAATGGAGTCCAGTGCAACTCCATAATGGGGAATACCACTGCCTCCCCACCAATCGCAATATGGTGGATTTACCACAAAAAAAGAGTGGCCATAACGGTTACTGTTTTAGGCAATGGTAGAAGTGTCCCAAAAAATGTAGTGGAACTGTGGTCTCGGCAAGGGAGATGGTAGGCGGTAGCATAGTGCAACATGTAATAAGGTGTTGCAGCTGCAGCATTGCAATAGTCTAAGTGACTAGTAACTAAACAGAGGGGGGTCTGGGAAACTCTATACCAGCACAAACACAGCCCATTGACTTGTTCTTGGGTGGATGGCCCCTGGGAGAGACTCAACCAAGTCTTTAGCTCACTATTCTTTTCACAGAGAAGACATTTCCCTGCATATCAGTCTTTGTCCTGCCCAGGGGCACTCCAGCAGCGAAATGCTAGTCAATTCTCCTCTGAACAAGAGTACCAGAGCAACCCCATACACGTGTTTCAGCCTTGTTGGGCATCAATAGTGAGGTAAAGCTGTGCCTCTCTTAGAGCAGTGAGCAAGGGGTCCACGTCTGGATTCCTCTGGTAGCTTAGGGTGAGACCCAAAGTTACTTGGCATGCAAAACAGAGGGGGGGTCTGGGAAACTCTCTACAAGCACAAACACAGCCCATTGACTTGTTCTTGGGTGGATGGCCCCTGGGAGAGTCTCAACCAAGTCTTTAGCTCACTATTCTTTTCACAGAGAAGACATTTCCCAGCATATCAGTCTTTGTCCTGCCCAGGGGCAATCCAGCACCTAAATGCTAGGCAATTCTCCTCTGAACAAGTGTACCACAGCAACCCCATACACGTGTTTCAGCCTATTTGGGCATCATCAGTGAGGTGAAGCTGCGCCTCTCTAAGAGCAGTGAGCAAGGGGTCCACGTCTGGATTCCCCTGGTAACCTAGGGTGAGACCCAAAGTTACTTGGTATGCAAAACAGAGGGGGGTCTGGGAAACTCTCTACCAGCAGAACACAGCCCATTGACTTGTTCTTGGGTGGATGGCCCCTGGGAGAGTCTCGACCAAGTCTTTAGCTCACTGTTCTTTTCATAGAGAAGAAATGTCCCCGCATATCAGTCTTTGGGCCTCATTCCGAGTTTGGAGGTAGCCATGGCGCTATTAGCGCCATGGCTGCCTCCATTACCAGGTCCGGATCTGGTCTGGTTGGATGGGGACTTACCGGGTCATTCAAACCCTGGAGGATCCGGTAAATCCCCATTCAACCAGCCATTCCCCATTCCCATTTGAGCCCCTATAGGGCTCAATGGGAATGGGGAAGGTGGTAATTACGGGCCTGCTAATAGCAGGCCTGTAATTAGCGCCTTGGTCCCTTAGCGGGACCCGTAAAGAACGTGTGGTCAAACCACACGCCCTTTGCGGTTCCCGCTAAGGGACCTCGGAATTGGGCAGTAAGGGATTACCGGCACCGGTCTCCTTAACATTGCCTGGTATCCCTTACCCCCCAACTCAGAATGAGGCCCTTTGTCCTGCCCAGGGGCAGTCCAGCACCGAAAGGCTAGATTCCCAGACCCCCCCTTGTTTTGTATAAATTAACTTTGGGTCTCACCCTAAGTTAAAAGGGCAATCCAGACGTGGACCCCTTGCTCACTGTTCTTAGAGAGGCGCAGCTTCACCTCACTGATGATGCTCAACAAGGCTGAAACACGTGTATGGGGTTGCGTTGGTACTTTTTGTTTCAGAGGAGAATTGGCTAGTATTTCGGTGCTGGACTGCCCCTGGGCAGGACAAAGACTGATATGCAGGGAAATGTCTTCTCTGTGAAAGGGACAGTGAGCTAAAGACTTGGTAGAGTCTCTCCCAGGGGTTACTCACCCAAGAACAGGTCATTGGGCTGTGTTCGTGCTGGAATAGAGATATTCCCAGACCCCCTCCACCACCCATTGTTTGACTAGTAACTAAAGCTCCTATTACAACTTTACACTTTCACAGGGGCATGAATGGGTAAATCCTCCATATAAAATGGTGAATATGGTCGTGAAAAGTAGAGGAATGGTAAACAGAAAAAAATCGAATTAGTGGAACACTGCTCCCCACCATTCCTGCTCACTTCAATCACTGGTTTTAGGTGGAATCAGCCAAAGGGATTCCCACAAACTCGGAATGAGGATCAGTGCCTGCATAGAATACCTGCATTGCTACAGGGCCTGGGGGAGGGGGCAGCCATAGCCACGGGATTTTTGTTTGTAGCCCCAGATAGAAGCTCAGGGGCTACAGCCAAAAGGCTAGCTAGCCCCCAGCCCCGAAGTTAGTGTAGCAAGCCCTGGTTCTTTTGGAGACCTAGCAACACGCCTGCCTGCAGGAATTGTATACGTCACAAACAGACACAGAGCTCCAGCAACAAAAGCGTGCACCCTCTCTTTTCTTTTCAAATTAAATAGAGCTAAACAACAGCAATAATGTAATCCCAGCAGTCTAATCCCGGTTTCCTGATCCAAACACAAAGCGGACCATTTTCTAAGACCCATGAGCACTAAACTATGTGGTTTAACAACTATCTAAAGCTATACAGAATGTTCACAATTTCTGCAGGCGGAGACAGGGCGGGGCGGGGCCTGGAATCGGATAACCGTGTGCACTGTGCATACCCCTGCCAGCAAAACCTGAACGGTTTTATGACAACATGATATTTTCATGCAGCAAATCATTGGCTCACTAAGGAATCCATTTGTTTTTAGCCCCTGCTAAAAGCTGGAGGTTTCCACATGAATACATTGTAAATGCCTCCCTGGTGCCTTCAATGCAGGAGTTATTTACACCTTGTTGCTCTACGAAGGGCGGGCAAACAAGCGTGTTAACCTTTAATTTGCCACGTTTCCCCCTTTTTTGAAATGCGAAGTACAAATCATGAAAATTGCGCAAAGGCGCTCAAAATGCAGTCCAACACAGGCGGTCCCGTCATGCAATTATTTTTCTTTTAATAAAATGGGGCCTACTACGTAAGTCTGGAGAGTGTTGTATTGCCTTTATCACAACTTGTGTAAAAGCAAACACTGTGAGAGTTTAGAAACAGCAGAAACGTCAGCAATCCGCGCCATATGAAACAAAACCAGTGAGGTTCCAACCATGGCTGCTCCTTTCCCTCCACCTGGGTCCCAGGGCTGAGTAGCAATTAAGCCCTTTCACAGCGCTTAGGCACACAGGAATGCCTGCGGCTGTGCATAAATAAACTGAGGCAGGGGCAAACCCGGTGCCTAGCTTGTCATTGGTATGGAAAGGGTGTTTACACAGGTGCAGCTATCTAAAGCCAGTGCATCCTGGGCACATGGTCTGCAGAGGAGCATGGTGTGGGCCACCCACACAGCTTAGACATGGGCGCACTCCTATGACAGAGTGCTGCAGGGGCGCTTTGTGCTGTTCAGGCTGTCCAGGGGAACGTAGCATGCCAACTAAACACGGTAATGCACGGCTGCTCTGTTACCATTTGTCGCACTCACCACGTTATTGAGGGAAAGCACAGGTGTACCGGGCGGCTCGTGTGCTGTATGCAGAAAGAGGTGGCACGCGCTGCTGGAAAGAGTCGCGCAGCGCATTTGATGGCCTGGAAAAAAAAAAAAAAAACTGGTGAAGTGGTCCAATGTATAAGACCAATGACTTGTTTTTCACGTAGCACCTGCTACCGCAGTTTTGACATTGCAACATACTTTTAAAAAAACATGTGTTGCAATACAATGAAAGGCATGTTAATGGCATGACAAGTCAGACAAATACTGGCAAAGTGAATCCATTGTATACACAACATATGACCTTCTTTCCAGCATGAATTACAGTTCTCAGGCAACTTTAAAATCCACGTGGCATGATACACGACGTACTTTAAAAAAAGGAGGCTATACCACAGAGGGGACCGGCTCAGTTGGACTTGCCATGCAATGTGGTCGCCTCGGGCAATTTTCACGAATTCCGAGACGTATTGGTGTTTTTTTTATACACTACGTTTTGTAAAAACTGCGAATTCCTCCTGCAATTAACACCAGAAGCATGTACAATGGATTCCTATGGAGTCCGCTTGTCTTTTAACAGGTGCTAATACCAGGCAGATTCCACAGGACTCCATTGAAGCAAAGCCTGCACGAAACTGACAAGCTGCACATTTTTTGAGGAGGAGCAGGAATGAATGGCGGGAAAGCACACCCAGTTCCATAACCCCACTACACCTGCAAAAGTGTAGAAATCTGAAGAAAAGTTGCACCTGTAAGTTGTAACGCCAGATTTTAGCATCTTTTTGTCCAATGTGTGGTACTAGAAAATGAGAGTCAGAGGGCCTGATTAATGGAATTTCTAGTGCGGCTGCACTGCCTACAAACACCCAGATTCACAGAGCGGTGCAAAGGGTATTTTTGCAGTGCACATTTACTTTGCACCAGTGCATATCCAGTGCAAAGTCACTTTGCACCGCTCTTTGAATCAGTTTTTTTTTAAACTTTGCACTGCGCTAAAAGTTCCATTAATCAGGTGCACAGTGTTTTTGTGACAACAACACATTCTACTTGCACTTGCTACTGTTTCTTGATGCTTTCCGAAGAAGGTTTCGAGTATTTCTTCTGTTTTACTAGCAAAGAATGTCTTTCTTTGGAATGTGGGCTCAATGTCTTCCTCTAAAGCCACTTATTGCGTAGATTGCATCCCCATTGCCCATCTGGTTGTGACTGGTTTGATTCATGTTGTCCACTCTGTATTTCCACTCTGTGATCAATCAGTCTGTATTTGGTGAGTGCTTGGCTTTTCTTTGCAGTTTCCACCACAGTGAGATATTGGGGGGCAGGGGTGTTGCTGGGTCTGGAAAAGACCCGGGGCTATGCTGATGTTGGAACTGTTGGGACTGGGGGCTAGCTAGCCTTTTGGCTGCAGCTCCTGAGATTCTACCCAGGGCTACAACCAAAAGACCAGGGGCTATAGCCCCCTTATCCCCCCCTAGCAACGCCTCTGTTGGGGGGTAATTACAAGTCCGACGATAACCCGCTGGTGCTACCGGTGGGCTGCCGCCGGACTGTAACACCCTTTCTGCCACCTGAGATCCCGGTGGCACCAGGACATTAGAAGTCCCGGTGGCTCGGAATATCAGGCAGTGGAAAATGTTAGTCCTCATTCCCATGGCATCCGGTGCCGGGTGCTTCCATGGCAACTGTGCCTACGGGTGTTGTTGCAAGCCTAGACCTGCCGTGCGCAACGGCGCCGGCAGACACAGTTGTAGTCTGTCAGTCCGGAAAGGGTGCCGGTACGTTGCTACCAACACACTTATTGGCGGACCGGCAGACTTGTAATGACCCCCATTGTGTAAGTTTAAAGTTTTGTCCAAGTGATCTGGAACTTTCTAGCAAGCTGTATTGCCCTAGGTCTACCTCGGTATGATGTTTAATGCTTCCCTAGGGGCTACTCTAAGCCTCTGGCCAATCTACTTTCTGGCCAGTGGTATTTAAGGCTCAGTTTCTGTGGGGTGCTGCTGATCTTTAATACTGTGCTTCTTTGAGGGTTTTTGCTCTTCAGTATTTTGGTGACGAGTAGTGGCAGGAATTTAGGTTATTTCTTCCACTGTCCTATCAAAATTAAAAAAAGCTATTTTTTGGACGTGGAGCAGTAGGCGACATCTCACCATTTATGCTATGGAACTCAAATTTGTGCAGTTTCTATGCACGCGATGCACCTGTTTGCAGAACTGGAGGCAAAAGAATTCAGTGGGAGATGTGTCCCTTCCCGCACACTACACACTTAGATGTTTGTAGGGTTCATTTCAGAAATATCTCATGACTTTTAAAGAAAAAATGCAATGTTAATTTCTATCTCTGTTTGAAGGATGGAAATTCATCATATGTGACAGCAGTGATGCACAATATTCTGCCCTGGCAGTAAACAAATGCGTGGGACCGTCGATAACAACCCTTTTGCACATTGTTTTATTTCGACATAGATCATAAGTGTGCATGCATGTTTGCACACATTGTGATGACATTTTGGGGCTACATTTTAGGGGATGTGGTAGCACAGCCCTTCACCTGTGAGGAAAATTATTTTTGAGCTACTATCAACTGTTTTCTACAAAAATATTGTTACCCCTGATTTTTGGATGGGGGGGAATATAGGGTATTTTTGCATAGTATTCTGTCTTGTAATCGTGTGGTATTTACAGCGTCACATCGTGCAGCATTTTGAAAATACCATGGGCCTCATTACGACCCTGGCGGAAATCGAAAAACGATGGCGGAAATGCAATACCGCCATCGAATAGCGCTCGGTGCGATCATGACCCGTCACCGCAAAGTACGATGCCATTAGCGACACCGTAGTGAACGCCAACGCTAACTGCACCAAACACGCGCGCGCGCGCCATGCCAAACCGTAATTAGCACCATGGCGCAACGGTACGCGAATTCCGACCCTAGCGGACATGCACCTAACGCCATCAAGCACGGCGGAAAGTACCATTCCGCCATGGTGAGAAGTACGGCATCGCGAATCAACCGTAAACGGCCCTACTGAGTGCTTGTACACCGCTCCCTGGCCACATTGTACAACCCCCCGTAGGTGCAATGAAGTCACACAATGCAACCAGTGAAATGTACAAGTCATCCATGCCTGCCAACGAACAAATGAATCTCAAGAGTGCCCAATGGGAGCTGCAGGGCACAGATGGCACGAATACAGAAGCTATACAAATGGACATGACCTCAGTCTCCCACCAAGAAACGCACGCAAACACAGGCACCTGTGACCAGCAATATTCCGATAATCACATCATTCCACCAATCCAACTGGCTGACCGGCATCTGTTACACAAAAGCTAATCCCCCGCCCCTGAGCATGACATCATCAAAACAGTCATAATGGCAGCCCTTATCCCTGACCTCACTGGGCTCCGTAGGCAAACGCGCCCAGCACAGTACCACGCAACTATACTCCGAAGCTGGAACCCAATGCAGATCTCCTCACAATACATCGCTCCCCAAATAGGAATATGCCACAACACTCGCAAAGAAGAACGCTACACGGTTCATATCAGAATAGAAATTTAATGCACAACAAATCCACCAAGCCCATACAGCCATTAGGCCATGAACTCCAAAATATATTTCATTATCGTGGGCTGCATCCGCAATAAATGACCAGCTACTTCTTGTGTGACGCCCTGTTCCTTCATGGTACACAGGGGCTACATTCCCGTACGAAAAGGCAACATGGAAGCGCCTAGAACCGCAGGGCCGTCCCAATAGGGAGGCACTAGTCCAGCTGAAAGGCCGAAATGTTGCTCCTAGCCACTAGTACTGCGTAAGGGCATGTGGCCCATTGGCGATCATCCCATAAGATCGTAATGCTGCTCCACTGATTAACACGAAGCAGCAGGTGTCGGGAGTAAAATCCATCTGCAGGAGTGGCATACAGATGGCAGTGGCAAAAGGGGAGGAGATACCTGTCAACCAAATTAAATGAAAAAGAATAGTATGGCCATCAGAACTACATTTGAATTACTCACTTCAATGATCACACCAAATCCACAGCCATATGCATGCTAGCCCACTCCAAAGGATCATCACCACCCAAAAACCACTTGCGAATCATAACTATCTATATCGAGGTGAAAACACCATCACAAACGAGTGTACCTGTGCATGCGTCTGTTAAAACAGAATCCATCAGATGGGATTGGTAACGTGCATAGACACAAGTGTCTGAAGGCGCGTCGAGACAGGGAGGGCTCAACAAGGCCAGATAGACGATGGCCCCACTATGGCAGCCCTGCATCACATAGCGCAGGGGAGGCGGATAGATTCCAAGAAGCCCTGTACATGGCAAACTCTGTATCAAATCATCTGTCCATGCATCCATACATCATTCCCTCATCCCGTAATGAAAACGCCTGTTTCCATACTCACATAACATGTGAAATTTCCATTGAGTCTGTGCGTTATGCAGCCTGCAAAATCCACCGTGCCCCAGCCCGTTATTCCAGTGTTGTGAAGTAACATGTATTTTGGAACGTCCGGCCTCATCGCCCACGTCGCTATTGCGCATCCCATACTATTCATATCAATCATTGCATCCTCGCCATGGCCCCTGTCCCAAGGACATTGAACAATAGAACGTTATATTTGCAGTCAGACCTGTGGGCATCTCCTCGCCGCTAGCTGAAAACCGAAAGCGCCGCCCTTCGAATTCCTCATTTGCAACATCACGTCGAAAAGGCATCTGTGGCCGCTTGAAACCACAAATTAATCCATCTAGTGCGGCTGTGTGTGAAAATGGCAACTGCCTTCACTCACAAATGGAACGCCCCGCTCGTCGGTGAAGCTCGGTACAGTGTTGCATGAGGGTCTGTTCGCGACTGCAAAGATTGTATGTGAAACAATGGGACCATAGCCGAATGAACATATCAACCAATGTTACACTGCCATCGGGTACAAATACATGATTGCAATAGCAAGATGCCATTCGTCGAATTGCAGCGTCGTGTGCGGGACGTGCTCGCCCAAAGGGGAGTGCAGCTTGCACAGGTGGAATGAATCACCACAGGTGGAGGCCATACAGCCTGAAAACACATAAATTGCACACCCAGTCTCCTCCCACAACCACACCCACTCCGAAATGCTACCGGCAGGACTAGCCATGTTGGCCCTGGGGGACCTGATAGCACTGCAAGTACTCCAACTTCAAGAAGAAGACGAACACCAACTACTACCGGCCGCACGGCGGAGACGCAGGAGGAGGAGGAGGGCAAGGCAGGGCCAGCAAGGGCCGCCAGCACAGCCACTACCACCACGCAGGCAGCCCGCAATCCCACGCCTCCGAGCACATCCGTTCAACCTCACTGATGAGCAGATCCACACCCTCTACCGTTTGGACCGGGACACCATAACCGCCATTGTGGACATGACACAGGCTGACCTTGTCAGCATGATAGATAGCCCAACCGCCATCCCACCCCTACTGAAGGTGGTGTGTGTACTACACTTCCTGGCCACAGGCACCTACCAGCACACAGTCGGACAGTTGCATGGCATATCACAGCCACTGTTCTCACGGACACTATTGCAAGTGCTCGATGCCCTCCTGAAGCACGCAGACGACTACATCTCTCTACCACGCTCGGAGCAGGAAATTACGAACACAAAAGTGGGATTCCATGCACTTGCCGGCATACCGGGTTGCATTGGTGCCATCGACTGCACCCATGTGGAATTGGTCGTCCCACATGCCATGGAGGCCCAGTACCGCAACCGAAAACAATTTCATTCCCTGAATGTACAAATGGTGTGTGACTCCAACAGGATCATTACACATTGTTGTGCCAGATTCCCTGGATCAACCCATGATTCTATGGTCTTGAGGAACTCTACTATACCACGCTACATGGAGCGACACGCAGGGAACAGATCCTGGCTACTCGGTGAGTCTCATTTCATGCATGATGATGTGGGGTATGTGATGCGGCAATGACCTGGCAGGAAGGGGGGGGGGTGCGTACGTAGCAATGGCATTCCTCAATATTCCTTTCCTGTCCACATACAGGTGATGCCGGGTATCCACTGAAGAGATGGCTCCTCACACCAGTCCGGAACCCACGGGACCAGCATGAGGAGGACTACAACCATGCCCACTCACGTACCCGTGTAGTCATAGAACAGGCATTCGGCCTACTGAAGACTCGTTTCCGCTGCCTCAGCAGGTCTGGCGGGGCACTCCTGTACCGCCATGTGAAGGTTGCAAAGATGGTCATGGCATGTGTCATGCTCCACAACATGTGCGTACGTAGAAATGTGCCCATGCCCCCTGACGCAGAACTGCAAGCACTTGATGATGGTCATGATGAGGGTGGGGATGTGGCAGCACCTCAAGGAGTCTGCGAGGCACAGGAGGGCCGTGACATTCGTCAGCATCTCATAGATGCATGCTTCTAGCACTCACGCCTGGTGGCTGATACATGGACACGGGACTCGTGGCACTGTGTGTGTCTGGGACATGCACAATATGGACTGTACGCCTATAATGGCCTCGTACACAAAGATCAATGTCCACACATCTCATTGCATGATCGTGCATTGTTTATGGCATATGTGATATCATGTTAAACACCCTATCGACCCGCCACCCAAGTGAGCCCAACACACCCCCTCCACCCTCCTACCTCCCCCCCCGAACACCAGTGTCCAAAGATGCTCATTGTCAGTGGGCTGTCGCTATTGCAAGCCCCCTCTGCGGGTATCAGGGGCACCCCTGCCTGTGGAGCGCAGGTTCCTCCCAGATCTACGTTGGGGGCTGCCCTGGACGGAACTTGCAACGGATGATGTCTCTGCCTGCTCACGTCCATGCATGTCCCTAAGGGTTTGTGAGAGCTCAGTGAGCACACGGCACACTGCGGCAAGTTCGGCACATACGTCTTTGGACGTCGCATGCAGTTCCCCCCTCAGGCTCTCGGTGCTTCTCTCCATTTGTACTCTCAGGCTCTCGGTGCTACTCTCCATTTGTACTCTCAGGCTCTCGGTGCTACTCTCCATTTGTGCCCTTAGTGTCTCTGTACTTCTCTCCATTTCTGCGCTCAGTGTCTCAGTTGATGTTTCTATGTCTGCCTTAGTGCCCCCACATTCATCGGCATGGTCCTTGAGGAGCGTGGCCAGTTGCTGCTGTTGCACGATTAACTGGTCGAGGGACTGTTGCCTCTGCTGGGCCATGGCCATTTGCGGTGGTGTCACAGAGGGGCTGATCACCTCATGTTGCCTTGCCACAGGGCTTGTGGGGGATGGCCAGTCGTCGTCTTGTGGGTGCCCCTGCGTGGTATCCTCATGGTGTACGGGATGGTACAGACAGGGGGATTGAGACAGGTCATGGATGGATCTAACTTCGACATCCCCGTTTTCTGTGATGCTGCCATTAATGCAGTATCACCTATGGTGCTGCTGCCACCAGAAGCAGTGCCTACTGTGGCATCCATTGGGGGGACCTGTGGTGGTGGTGTTGTGGGCATGCTGGCTGCTGGGGTGCCTGTTGGAGTTCCCTCCTGTGTGCTGTCACTTGATTTGTGCTGCTGCCGTGTCTTGATCCGTGCAGCTGAGGTGGAGGGTCTTTGGCCGTTGGTCTTGGCCCTCTTTGCAGGTGTGCTGGTAGGGGTGTCCTGGAGCTCGTCGTTTGGATCGGACCCTGTGGTGGAGTAAAGGAGGGCGAGCGTTATTAATGGGTCTGTGGGAATTGGAATGGCAATGTATCACATGCATTGGGGTGGTACCTGATGGTGATTTGGGTCGGGGCCTTGGAGGTGGTTTCATTTGTGTGTGGAGTGAGGGTGCAGTTGTTTGGCAGCCTGCAGTTAGGGTGTGCCTGCTGCACGTGTAGAGGGTGTTTTTAGGATTTTTAATTATTTATGTATTTGATGTGAGTTTTTAAGTGTGCTATCAGGCCTATGTATGTGGACGTTCTCCTGGACATGTGTTCCTGTTGCACTATGTGGGCACGTGGTACTTCACATGATTGGACATTGTGGTTTTGGCATTGTTTTATTTGGGACACCTACCTGATTCTTCGGATGTCTGCACTCCTTTCTCCATCCCTCCGACTCCCTCTATGCTCTCCATTCCAATGGTGGAGGCACAGATTTCTTCCCAGGGGGTCAACTTGATGGGTGATTCCGATCCTCCCCCGGTAGCTGTGGCAATGTTGCGGTTGGCAGACAGTATGCTACGGACGCGTATCCGCAGGTCGTCCCATCGCTTTCTGCATTGCTGTGGGTTGCGGGGTGCGGTCCCCACCGCACTTACACGCTGTGCCACCAGGGCCCATATGGCCTTCTTGTTCGCAAGTGCCGTCCTGGTCATTTGCGTGGAGAAGACGACGGCAGCATTCTCCTGGAGGGTCTCCGTGAGCACCGTGAGTTCCTCACGGGAGAAGTGGACCTGCCGCTTGCGGTCGCACGCTTTCTTCGCTACTTTTCCCATTTTTCTTGGTTTCACTAGGGTGGATGACGGGTTGGGATGTGTCTCAGGGTAGTATTTTTTATGGTTGTGTGGATTTTGTGGTTTTATAGGTGTACGGCGTGATGTTTCCCGTTCCGGGACCATGCTTTTACTTCCGTTTCCGTATATTTACGGTCACCGTACTTTCCGGTTGGCGCTTACTGCGGTGTCCGCTAAGATGGGTGGCGGTATTGCACCTAGGGCGCCGTACGGCGGCGGTGTGGGCCGTTTTGGGGTCATTTCCGCCATCGCGGACTTTGCACTTCCGCCATGGCGTGGTGCTCGTGCCCGATGGGTCGGAATGAGCCGCACTTTGCTCCATCGTGCAATGGCGGAAACGCTATTTACGCTATGGCGGTCCGGTCGGTTGATTTCCGCAAGGGTCGTAATGAGGGCCCATGTGAGGTAGACACCTCTACTCATAACGAAAATGGCCAATAAATTCAGGTGGTATTTCAAATACTCCTGTACTTTGCCATTACCACAGTGAACGCTGATCACCCACAAGAGGCCAGAAGATATGATTTGTGCTATAATGACACCATAAAGACAATAAGATGATTTGATCATAACAGAGACTGGTAGCATTATTTTTCATGCTATATGTTCTAAGAGTTTGTTATTTTTCTTTTTATTATAGGGGACAATGGATAGGGAAACCCTCCCATTTGGCTGTTGCCCGGAGAGCTGCCTAAAATGATATGCTCAGAAAGACTGCTGAAATAGTGCTTTGGACGACGCTCGGGTGCACTGGGTGAAGGCCACTTTGGACTAGTCCAACCCGCATCATGCTGGCTTAAACCAGCGTAGACAATAGGACCTTATTCTTGACCGGATGTGCATCAGGGAGCGTCGGCCACATACACCTCACCTGAGAAGGACTACACCGGATATCAGACTAGAGCGACTGACACGGAAACGAGGGACCATGTGATGATGGAATACAAAGGGGAAATAGAAGCTGGACTACGGATGTTCAAAATGAACGCCATTGTTATAACTTGAGGGGTGGGGGAAGTCAAAAGTATATGATGTATATTATGAGGGACCAGACTATGAGGGAATATAAGGAGAAGGTGACCTGGAGGTGGGTTGGTTTAGTTTGGGAGGTGGGTTGATAGGGTGTAGTTTGTTTGGACAGTTTGTAAACTGATGAAAGATTGTCTTGCTTTGTCCATGTTTAGGGAATATGGTGAAATGGGATGGAGATTTTGGGCTGGGTATGTAGTATTGCTGGTAATTTCTGCCTTTGTGTCAAGGATGGCACTCTGTCAAGAGTGGCACAGGGCCCCCAGGTAGGGTTTGGGTGGCTGTGTTGATGTAAGGTGACAGATAAGTACACACACAGCAGGAAACTAATCAAGAAAGAAAAGTAGGCAACTGTAGTTGTGAACAGAAAGGGGCAGGAAATACAAAGATACAAACAAACTGGATTCCCTCTTGGGGTGTATGCAGATATGGAAAAAGAGTGTTCCACGGACCTTTGGAAACTCCAGCCTTCTGCACGGAATACTATAACAGAGGCCCACTCTGTCTGCTCATGGCTGGGAACAACAGCTGTGGGTGTCTGTTAAACAGAAAACGCGACAAGGGAAGGGGCAGAGGTTGCCTGCCAGAAACCAACAGTCAAGCTCTGTACAAAGGATCAACATAAGACACAAGAGAGACAAGAACAGAAATAACCAGGGACAAGGAAGTCTAAGAGAAATCTAGCAGAAGGGAATGAAGGAAGAAACAGTACAATAGAAATGGGTAAACTAAAGGGGAGGACAGAGGAGTCAAGGAAGAGAAGAAGGACAGGGATCAAGAAAAAGGGGTTGCAACAAGGAGGAGAGCAAGGGAGCAGCAGCCAGGAAAGAGGGGGGCTGCAAACAAGGAAGCAGGGCTGCAGTACCAAATGGTACAAGGTACAGAAAAACTGTAGTGGATTGCAGAGGACTGTAGTAGGCTGCTAGGCAGAGAGTCCAGAGGAGCAGGACTGAGAGCTGTAGTAGGCGGCAGACAGAGAGCCCAGAGGAGTAGGGCAGCAAGGAGCGAACCCAAAGGAACAGGGCGTAGAGGCAGAGAGACCCGAGAGCAGAAGAGAGTAGCAGGCTGCAAGGCAGGGAGCCCAGCGGAGTAGAGCAGCAAGGAGCGAACTGAGAGGAACAGAGCAGCAAGGCAGGGAGCCCGGAAGGCTATGGCTGTAGGCAGCGGAGTGTAACAGGCTGCAAGGCAGGAAGCCTAGAGGAGCACGGCTGTGAGGCAGGGAGCCCAAAAGGCTAGGGCTGTAGGCAGCAGGGTGTAGCAGGCTGCAAGGCAGGAAGCCCAGCGGAGCAGGGCTATGAGGCAGGGAGCCCAAAAGGCTAGGGCTGTAGGCAGCAGGGTGTAGCAGGCTGCAAGGCAGGAAGCCCAGAAGGAGCACTGGAACAAAAGCAGCAGGAACAGCATACAAATTCAAGCAAAAAGGGGCTGGGAGGACTCTTGATGCAAGAGGCTGAGCTACTGCAGGCAGCTGCTTAAATACCGCCCTGTCCTGTACGGAGGCAGGCTAATTGGCAGCACCTGGAGCAGCACACCTGAATTCAATCTGCCTCCTCCCTCTCTGGTCCTGAGATGGTGGAAGCAGCACTGATCCCTAGGGCTTCTGGGGATTGTGGTTCCAATGCTGACGAATGGGAATGGCCAGAAATTGATAACTGTAGCAAGGTGCATTGTGGTACATGTAGTTAGTTTAGTTATATAAAAAGGCACCAAAGTCTCGCAAATGGGATTTAAGTACCAAAGTGTGAATAGGGCTTGTTCCAAGAGTATTCTGAAGATAAATGAATAACAAATAGTCCATGATGGTTGCCAATGTGTGCGCCCATGGCGCAGGCATGACACTTTGTTATAACTGTGATTCTTGTAGTACCTGCTTCTCTTTTATCAGGATATTATTATTTGTATTTGTTTTCATTTAAAAAAAAATATGAGTGTATTTGGTTACAACATCAAAACCTTTACACAAAAGAAAACTAATTTTTAAAAAGAATTGGTTGTGCAATACTTCAATTAAAACAGCAATTACATTATTTAGATAAGTTTGATCATTCATAGTTCATACTTCAATTCTTATAAATTCTAAAAATGTCAATGTGTCTAAAATCAAAGATACAGATGCCACTTTAAAAATCATTGACCTAATTATAGCTACTGAAAGGTTGATCAATGTTTTTTCAAAAATGTATTTCTTGCATCTTTCAGTTCAACACACATTATTACCAGATGGCTCAAGGTTTCAATTTCTTTACAACAGAAACGACAGAGATTTGATATGTGATTTTGTCAATTTCTAACCACCAGTATCTCTCTTGTTCTCCACAGGTTTACGCAGAATCTTAAAAAATGCATGCGTCTATGTCACACGGAAAATATTGCAAATAGCTTGGTAACATATTCCATGCCTTTTGTCCTGAACGATAGTTTGCAAAGTCATTATATCTTTGACATTCTTCGATTGTTTTACACCAATCGGTTCTCCACATTTGTTTTGATCAAATCAGGTTATTTAACAAGGCCTCCCAAGGGGATCGAGTTTCGGCCAGCCATTTTAGACACTGAGTTTTTCCTATAGTTAAAATGGACAAAGGGCATACTTCGGGTACAGACGCCACCCAAGATAGAATCGAATCTAGTGGCCCCATGATAATTTTTCTCAAAAATAGCAATACCTTCCATTTAACAATTACCTGTAATGATCGCAACCCCAACTCATACCTTAAAATCTGAATGGGAGTTCCATTTGGGACACTCAACACTTTTTTTCCAAAAGATTCCTTCTATTTTATTCCAATATAGTCGCTGCCCAGCTAATTTGGCTTGTACTCCGTTGGTGAGTATTGGAAAAACCTTTTGTTTATAAAACAGTAGTACATGAAGACATGAGAAGGTACCATATTTGTTTTATGTATTATCAAACCTTGCGACACAACTGTTTCCACTTTGGTTCTTAGATTCTCTCTGTAGGGCAAATCAGTTTGAGTTGTATTTATCAGAAATCCCAGGTATCTATACTCATATATTACGGCCATAGGTTTATTATGAATTTTCCATACCAATCTGGTTAATTTGTTTAGTTTTCCTGGAGTAAAGATCATAACATTTGATTTCTTAAGTTCATTGTTACTTTATTTTTCTGACAATAGCAATATAACATGTCCACTTCTCTCTGTAACCCAATGGGTGTTTGGCCCATAAGGACGAGATTGCCCACATATAATAACCATTGCACAGGAAGATGTGCCAATAAATGTGCACTTTGTATCACACACGTTACAGGCTGTGTTTGCTGGTGCCCTTAGGCCATCACCTCTCCTAGGCCCTTGAAGTATCCAGCCGACTCTCTCTCTCCTAACCACTCCCTTACCGTGGCTACTATCTATCGGCCACCTGGTCAAATGTCCTCCTTCCTCTCCGAATGGGCTGACCTCTCCTCCTCACTCCTGTCCTCAGCCACTCAACTCCTCTTTCTTGGAGACTTCAACATCCACCTGGATGTCTCCTGTCCCCCCTCTGGACTCTTTCGCGACCTCTGCGACTCTCTCTCACTCTCTATTCTCCCGTCTGGGCCGACCCATTCTGCTGGGCACACTCTTGATGCCCTGATCTCTTCTGACCTTCCCCTCTCTGTCCCTCTCTCCACTCCTCTCTCCTGGAGTGATCACTTTCTCCTCTCCTCCCACCTTACCCTCCCTACCCCACAGGCAAAGCCACCCTCATCACTGCCATCTTCCTTCTCGGTCATCCGACCCATGAAGCGTGTGTCAGTTGAGGCTTTCGCTGCCACCTTCTCGCCCCCTCTTCCCCCCTCGGCTGACTGCCACCCTGACACAGCCCTCTCCACTCTCTACTCTGCTATATCTGATACTCTTGATATCCTTGCCCCTGTCATGAGGATCCGCCTGAAGCCCAAAGCCAAATGTAACTCCTGGTATGACCCGGATCTCGTCACCCTTAAACGCATGTGCAGGGTGGCAGAGAGGAAATGGCGTGCTTCATGTTCATCCTCTGACAAACTGGCCTGTCGCCTGCTCCAAAGGCAATACCGGCTCTCCGTTCTCACCAAGAAGAGAGCCCTTATCCAAGCCCGCATCACTGCGGCATCTAACAATTTGGCTGAACTCTTTAAAATCTGCAAGGAGCTGGCCAACCCTGCAGCAGGCTCTACCTCTCCTGTCCCCTCCCAGGCCCTCTGTACAGCATTGGCCTCTCACTTCATTTCAAAAACTCAGGACATCCTGTCCTCACTCTCCTCCCATCACCCCCCCCCCTCTATTCCCTGGCCGTCCTCTGGCCCTTCTGCAGCCACCCCTCCTCTCTCCTTCTCTGCCTTTCCCCTTTTTTCTGCCGATGAGGTTTCGAGACAAGTCCGATCTATGAAAGTCTCGTCAACACAGGTCCACCCCTGCTCCTCCAAAACTATTAAGGACCACATCGACTCCTTGGCTCCTGCCCTTGCTGACTTCTGCAATCACTCCTTCGCCTCTGGAGTCTTCCCATCCCCTCTCAAGCACTCCCTTGTGCACCCCCTTCTTAAGAAACCCTCTTCCGACCCGTCCTGCCCAGCTAACTATCGCCCTATCTCTATCACTCCTTTCCTGGGCAAGCTCCTGGAGAAACTTGCCATCTCCCAGCTTAAGCTCCATGCCGAATCTGTTGGCAACCTTCATGACCATCAGTCTGGCTTCAGAGCTGCCAGAAGCACGGAAACTGCTCTCCTGAACATCGTGAGGACCTGCTCTCGAACCTTGACTCTAACATTCCATGTGTTCTCATTTTGCTTGATCTCTCTTCTGCCTTTGATACTGTCAACCATACCATCCTGCTCAACCGTCTCCGTGATTACCGGGTATCACTGGTCAGGCTCTGGCTTGGCTGACCTCTTTCCTCTCAAATCGACCCTCCCAGGTCCAACTGGGGTCTTTCCTGTCTGACATCTTTTTCTCTACCTGTGGTGTCCCCCAGGGTTCTAACCTCTCTCCCTGGCTGTTCAACCAGTATCTGGCACTTCTCGCCCACTGCATCGCTGCTCTCTGCCCCAACTTTCAGTGTTATGCGGATGATACCCAGCTCATTTTCAGGCTACCCTCGGCCTCCTCTTCTCCTTCCCTCATCTCTGACTGTCTTTCTGCTATCCAGAAATGGTGTGCCGCCAACGAACTCTGCCTTAATGCCAGTAAGACCGAGATTCTACTCATCGGCACACCCACTCCCTCCTTCCCTGCAGCTCTCTGGCCGGCCTCTCTTGGCCCTCTTCCTGCTCCTACCTGCAAGGCAAAAAACCTCGGGGTCATCTTCGACTCCACACTCTCCTTCTCTCCTCACATTTCTGACGTTTCTAAGAAGTCACACTACCAGCTGCACCTCCTCAGAGGTATCCTTCCTTTCCTCTCCTTCCCCCAGAAGCTCACTGTCTCCAGAGCCCTGGTTCTCTCGAAGCTGGACTACTGTAACAGCCTCTATCTAAATCTTCCTGCCTCTACTCTCCGCCCTCTGCAACTCATCCAGAGCAGCACTGCGAGACTTGTCCTTGGCCTCAAGCCCAAGGACCGTATCTCTCCAGGACTGAAATCGCTACACTAGCTCCCTGTGGCTGCGAGGATTAAGTTCAAAACCCTCTGCATTGTCCATAAGGCCTTCTTGGGCTTGGGGCCAAAATACCTTCAACTCTCCCTTCCTAAATATCTTCCTTCTCGAGCACTTTGCTCATCCGCCTCCAACTCCCTCAGGGTCAGCCGCTTCTCCAAGCAACGAGTTGGGGGGAGATCTCTCTCCGCAGCAGAGGCCTCCCTCTGGAACAGCCTTCCTGCCTCCCTGAAACTTGAGGAGAACCATCTCCGGTTCCGGAAGCACCTCAAAACCTTCCTCTTTGCTTCTGCTTTCTCTCCCCCTCTCTCCTGCTAAATCACTGAAACTGTACTGAATCAGCAACTGGGCCACTCACCATTCTCGGTCCTTGGCCCAGCCACTTTCCCCTGCACTGCCTTCCTGGCAACCCTGCCCTGCGGGACTGTCTCTGTATCCCTACAGCCCCCCTTCCCAGCACTTGGTTGCACCTATCTTGCACTTGCCACCAGCTGGCCCTTATTATTTATCTTGTTCGTTACTAACCCTGTACTGCACTTTCCCCTCTCCCTTTCCCCCTCGCACTTTTCCCGTCCCCCCTACCCTTGCACTTGCGCGATCTGAATGACACCTGGCCTAGTAGGATCGTTGTCTGTCTCCCCTTGTTCCCCCCTCCCTGCCTCGTCGCGCCTTGAAACACTTGTGTATAGGCGCGTGACAAATGCCATATCATATCATATCATAATGTTCTTATCACCTCATTGACGTTTTACTTTGTTTTTTCTACGTTAGCTCCCTGCTGACAAAGAGCAATAAATAGCTTTTAAGTGGACATTTAGGGTCTGATTCATGGAAAAGTGGGCATTGACGCAACAGCTCTGTGCGGCCCTACATGCAAAGTCCCCAATGCCCTCTTTGTGTATTCCTAGATTAAAGCACGCATTTCAACCCGAACCGCAAAATAAACCGAGCTGTGCAAGGAACGCCCACGACACCCACCCATGCAAACCAAAAACATAGCCATAGACCAACCATTCCGCAAACCTCCACATCCACCATTGAACCAACACCCAGCACCCCTGTATACCTGCGCGAGGTTCCCCGTATGTAACGTCTGCACCTCTGTATGTAACGTCTGCACCTCTGCGCTAGCTCCCCCTTAAGTAACGGCTGCACTCAGGCCAATCTTTGCAAGGCCCCACGTAACGGCTGCACCCCTGCACAAGCTCCCCATTAGTAAAAGCTGCAACCCAGCCAATCTGCTCAAGGCCCTATGTTAGTAACGACTGCACCCCTGCGATCCTGCTAACCCTCCACCCTACTCCCAACACTGAAACTGCTGCTAAATACCCTGACTGTACAGCAACACCCTCAAGCTTAGACACCACCCACCAGCCCCACTCACCTCTGACACCACCGCCAGGCAAGCCACACAGGTCCGCACACCACCCACCAGCCCCCCTGACCTCCAATCACACCCCCAGACAGCCCCACAGGTCCCCACGCCACCCACCAGCCCTTTTCACCTCGGAGGACACCCTTAGGCAGTCCCACAGTTCCTGACACCACCCACCAGCCCGCGCAACACCAACACCACCCTCAGGCAGCCCCACAGGTCCTCACAACACCAACCAGCCACCCTCACCACCGACACCACCTGCAGGCAGCCCCACAGGTCCTCACACCACCGGCCAGCCCCCCTTCACCTCTGATGACACCCCAGCCTGGCCCTGCCCCATAACCCCCCTACCAGTCCAATGTTGACCAACAACTTACCTCAACTCCAATTGCCTGCCACCAACACAAAGCACACTGGTCACATACCAACCCAAAGACTTCACAGCTGGGGGCACTGATGCAGAATCCATATCTGAAGCTCATCACAGGACTCCCTGGTACATCACAACCAGTGGCACATCAACAGGACAGCAGAATGTAGCAGCAGCTACGCAGTGAAGGCACCATGTACATGTGACACAGTAAAGCAATGGAATGCAATGTGATGTATCATTGTGCCCAAAGTGCCGTAGGTGAATGACCGAGGAGGACACACGTCCAAGCCATCATTAGTAGGACAGAGTCACTTGTAATGTGAGTGCATGGTAGCAAGCAACAATCAATGAATGAATGCACTCAGGTAGGAAAGCATAGCATTCCAAGGCTCTGCAACTAACACAAGTTGTACAGGCATGTGCTGGGGTGATGCGAAGGAAGCCTGAGAGTGTGTGAGCTAAGCAGATGGATGATGTACACAGCCACATATAAACAAATTCACATAGGATGATGAAGCATTCCAGTGGCAGATGTGCAGCATGACATGAGAGCACCCACTGGCTGGTAGCTGATGTGTGTTGGTGGGTAGCCATGCATTATGAGGCACCCCAGTGCCCCACAACTGAATAATTGATGAACGTATGCCACACATCCACAGTTAGATCCCTCAACTCACGTGACAGTCACAGAACAAATGCATAATGAAATAAAAGTAAACCAAATGCAGCACATGAACAAATAGACAACAACTGTGTGATGAATAAAGAGAAATCTGTGTTAGCAATATTTATACTATGGAAAAAACTAAGTGGAAGTGGGAAATTACTTTGGGTAAAAATGTACAAAAGTTCAAAAAGAAAAACAACACAAGTAACTATATACATAGGCAGCAGGCTCAATAGTCTCTCATTACATCCTCCAAGGCAGAGTGACATTCTTTGTCCTCCACTTGGAGGTGGGCTGCTGTTCGGACCTGGATGGCTAACAGGCTCTCCCTCAACCTCCTCTTCTCCTCTGTATCCCTGCAAGCCTCTTCCAGTATGGCAAGCTGCCTCATTGTCTGCCCTTGCCCTAGCAACCCATGCCATCCTTGCTCGTTGCCTCTCTGCCATCAGCTGCATCCTAAAGTCCACCTGGACACACACCAATTCTTGAAGGCGCCTGTGCTCATCCTGCCAGGTGACCAAACTTTGCTGCCTCCCTTGCCTCCTTGATGATGTTAATGGGTCCTACACGGATTACCTCTGGTCATTCCTACACTGCTGCAGCCTGGCCAAGCGTGCACTGCGCATGTACCCCCACCGTCTGGATGTTGTACTACGGGGGAGTACAGTCCCAGCACTGTCCTGATGTGTCAGCTGTCCCACTGATGCCTGTTCCTGTGCAGGTACCTGGGCACACACAGCGATCACCACCTCTGTACTTGCCCGGACCTCCACCTGAGGCAGGATCGTGCTGACCACCAGACTGGGCGATGTGGGTGGGATTGGAGTTAAGGGGTCTGTGATAGAAACTGGCAAGGAAGGCAGGATGATTGGGGCACCGAGGAGGCAGTGGAGGAGGGGGCAACTGAATGTGCCAGTGCACAGAGACCACCTGAAAGCAGCGCACATGCCAGCTGTGCCAGGTAGAGGGTCCTCGATTTGTGCTGTTGAGAGAGAGCTGCATTAATCTCTCTCACATCATCACGAATCAAGCGTGTCCACCGTGCAATCCCAGCCATCAGTGTGTGCGTCATTTCAGGGCTGATCTCCCTGGCCCCAAGGGGGGGCACGGTCTGGGTGGAGGCATTCAGGATGGTGGTTATTGCTGCATCAGATGGAGCAGTGGCAGGAGGTTGGGCAGCTCTGTCCATGGTGCACTGCACATCCTCCTGTCCCTGGCTCAGTGGTACAGCCTGAACACCCTCCCGGGTGCCCCTACCCGACCCTGTGCGCTGGCCTCAATCTGCCTCCTCCTCCACCACCTCCTCCATCTCCCTGGATGATTCCAGGGAGCCTTCCTCCCTGGAGGGTCCCTCCGTGTCTGTACCCTGATCCACAGCCACTGAGGAGTCCCCCATCACAACAACCCCCTGAGCTGTACCCCCAGCAGCTCCGCCCAATCGAACTTGCACTCCCCCAGCCAACTCACCCTCAGATGATGTGGACTCGAGTCTGGCTGGCTGGGGTGTGCACTTAGGTCGGGTGGTTCTGTCCCGGCCCTTCTGCTTCACAACAATCTGTTACGCTCACCTGGCTCCCACAGGGGCGTCGGTCGGACCCGGACTGCTGCGGCCTCCACCCACGTGATGCGTAGTGCAGCGATGACTGACTGATCTGCCCTCCTAATCTTGTCTGCTTGACCCGTAGAAATATTCTCCTTATATTCTTGAAGGATGAGCCCTCCATCCTGCGAAGCACGCAGGGGCGTGTTGATGGCCAGTTACTTCACTGGCCTGAAGATATTGGAAGAGTTGTAGACGAATCCTGACTCCAAAAGGTCCTGGTGAAGAGCCGTAAGTATATAGTTCGTAAGAGTTCAAAATGTCTGGAATTCACTTCTGTCCAATTCCTCTCTTATCTTGCAGCTTTGACCCAATAAGAAGGTTGACAGCTGAAAGCGCTCCGGTAAAAGTCTGTGTTGCCCAACACTGTCCGGTAAATAATGCCAAGGGTTAAACTTGCTGCTTTCTCCTTATTTTACAGGTGCGGCATAAGAAGATGTGGCGCGCTGATGAATTGTACCTCCGGCGGTAAAATCAGGTAAGCATATGGCGGCTAAAGAGATTGTCTCTATCTGTTCTCTCTGCTCACCTTGTTGTTTCTTGTCCCCCTTAGGTGCCGGGATTCGGCGATGTAAAGATGGAGACAGCGCCGGATCGAAGAGATGCTGCGTGGAACGGTGAGTATGGCGCGGCGCTGTTGCTGGCGATGCGACGCGTTTAAAACAAAGTCTTTCCTCTGGTTTGAAGATGCGATGAATCCAGAATCAGGTAAGAAATCAGGTAATACTCTTGTTCTAACCTTTGCTTCTTTCCTTCTTTGTAGGTGCTCCAGGTTCGAGGTGGGTGTGGCAGAAGGCTGGATGCTGCTGCTGGCACGGTGAACGTTACGCTGCTGGATGCAGAATAACGCGAAGCGTATGCTGCTCTTCGGGCGTGGTTTAAATAGCCTCCAAAGTAGTCCCAGGTAGGTATTCCTCCCCGACCACACCCGAGTAACAAAATAGTCCCTAAGGTAAAGTAGTCCCTTCCAGGCCTCACTTGGGCTTGGATCTTCTTGCAGAATGGTCTGCATCAGGTAAGTGTGCACCTATGAGCCTGGCGCCCATGGCGCCAAGACTGATGTCCCATATGAGCCTGGCGCCATAGGTGCCAGGACTGAACCCAGACTGCCCCTAGCAGGGGTTGCTGGGTTTTCTCAAGGCGACATGATGCCTGCTCCCGCGGCTGATGGACGTGGTCTGGATGCCCGGGGGTATGCATCATGACACAATGCCTCTGCCCTCTTCACGAGCTGCAGTAACTGCCGAAAATTGGGCCAAAAAACATTGACATTAGTAATTGACGTCAATGGATGTGTGGCATACACAAAATATCATGACAAATCATGCAGCATGTTTCAACCATGAACTGACACACACACAATGCAGACACACATGTACATGCCCAGGCAAACTGCATTGCAAATGCTTCATGAGTGTAGTGTGAAGGCACAATCACAGTCATGACACATGCACATGTCAACAAACTTCACTGTACACTGGCCAACAACACATCACGAAAATTAGGCAACGCCACCATACCAATGACCAACTAATAAAAGAATGCATGCAGCCATGTTCATGGGAAAAGCACCAGGGCACATGTCTACACAAACACAGTCACCAATGAGGATATGATACAGCATGACCTGCAAGCAAGCAACATGCACCGGCACACATATTTAGGAACAAATTGCACATGTCAGGTGGCCAAGCATACACATATTGTATGTACACACATACACTTGTGTTACAAATGCAGTGGGATGAGAGGTCACATCCCTGTCCCGGAGATGTCAATGCATCAACTTCACATACGCAGGCATCAATGCACATGTGTCACTCTCAGCAGCTGTGTCTGCATGGATGCACTGTCAGGTGTGCCACACATGGACTCGTACATCATGCACATCACTCACATGCCCACAACGTAGCATGTCCTCATCTGCTATGTTCCAGCACTTGATTTCTGTACACAAACTGCATGTGCCAAAGTACACAAGCTATTCGTGCGCAATCTGCCAATACTCATGCAAATGCCACTATGCAATGTCTGATGCCACAAATGCCCAGCATTGGCATGAGGCAGCAATCTGCTGCCTCTCACACCACACACAAGCTGCAAACAGGATGTGGCATGTGCAAACATGCATGCCGCACATATGCCGTAGAGCATTGGCCCACATGGGTACGCACCAGCAGCTTCCAGATGAATTCTCCAGGCCAAGAACTGCAACTGGATGTCCGGATAGAACCTCTCACTTATCTGTATCTCTACCTGGGTGAACCGGTGGCAGCCAGCACGGTGCACCTCCACTGTGGGTTCCCTATCGGGGGCTGCCACCACCATGGAACGGCTATAGGTTGTGAGGTCGTCCCAACGTTTCCGGACTGTGTTCTTGTTGTGGACTGCAACCCCCTTTGCGTTGATGGAAGCTGTGATCTCGTTCCAGATTCTCGGACTTGCCTCGTTGCTCCGCTGCATAGCTGGGTTGAATAGGGCATCATAGACGTCCAGGACCCGATCCACCTGGATGCCAGGTTCAGTGGAGGTGGAGTTGACAGTCCTCTGCTTTGACATTGGGGTGTTGCACTCTTCAGATGATGTAGATGGGGCAGACATGGCACCCCCGAGGGAGGTATGGCTTCCCTGGTTCCTGAATGTGTGCTGTGGAGTAGTGGTGTAACAAAAAATGTGGGGGTTTCCTGCGAGCCATGCTGAGGGGGACCCCCAACTCAGCAACAAATCATGGGTCTCGCCACACCCTGGGCCAGCCAACATTATCACGCTTGCGCAATACGCACAAGTGTGCTGTTGAAGGGGTATGCCACACACTGCACTAGGAGAAAGATATAAATATGTGTTTTAATGCAATATACAGCACACTTTCTGAGAAAAATTGGCTAAAAAGCCAGAGTGTTTGCAATGGTAGGGTAACACCAATCCAATATATGCAAGTCACCAACAGTGCACAGGAACATTAATGCTTTGCTATTAAAAATGCCATGCCACAATGAAAACATGTCCAACTGGCTGCACAATGTAGACCAGTGTAGATACGTAATGACATTACAGTAAAGCCTGCAAGGCCACATTTAGACATACCTATATTGGTTGCACCAAAATGCCAGTGGAGGCAATAACACTCATCAAGAAGAGAACACACATTCAAGCCAGCGTCTCAGTGGCCTCTAACAACATGTCCAAAGTCTTTAAAATCGGCAAGTAACTGGTCAATCCTGTTGCAGCCTTTACCTCTCCTGTTTCCTCCCAGCCCCTCTGCATGGCTCTGTTCTCTCACTTCTATGCTAAAACTCAGGACATCCTGTCCCCATCTCCTCTTCCTCTCTTGGCCCCCCCTTTGGCCAGCTCTACTTCCATTCCTCCTTCTCCTCTTTCTCTCTGACAATACCTGATGAGATTTCTAGACAAGTCCGATCTATGAAAGTGTTGTCCAAGCAGGTGCTCCCCTGCTCCTCAAGAACCATCAAGGACCATATTGACACCATTGCTACAGCCTTGGCTGATTTCTGTATTCACTCTTTCACCCCTGGAATGTTCCCCTCCCCTTAAGCACTCCCTTGTGCACCCACTCCTCAAGAAGCTGTCTGCCTTTCCTGCCTGCCTGGCAAACTATCGCCCTATCCTCATCACCCCGTCCTGGGGAAACTGTTGGAAAAAATCTGGTAAACTTCTAGCTTACTCCACACTGAATCGGTTGGTTGTCTCCATGACCATCAGTCTGGCTTCAGAGCTGCCAGAGACATGAAACCCGTGAAGATTCTGCTCTGTAACCTTGATTACAGCATTCCTTCTGTCCTCATCCTCCTTTTTATTTCCTCTGCTTTCGACATGGTCAACCACTTCATCCTGATCAATCGACTCCATGAGAACTTGGGTATCACGAATCAGGCCCTTGAGTGGCTAACCTCCTTCCTCTTGGACTGCTCCTCCCTGGTGCCACTTGGTCCCTTTCTCTCTGCCACATCTCAGTATACCTGTAGCTTTCCACAGGGCTCCATCCTCTCAGCCTGGTTTTTCAACTTCTTCTTGGTTCCTTTGGCCCACCTGATCTCTATCTTCTCCTCGTATGCAAGTGACACTCAGCTTTCCCTCAGGCTCCCCTCAGACTCCTCTCCTTTCCTCTCTGTCTCTCATTCCTGACTGTCTATCCGCAATTCAGGATTGGTGCACATCCACCGATCTCTCCCTTAATGCCAGTAAGATGGAGATCCTTCTCATTGGGAACCCTGCCCCTGCTTTTCCTCTCACACTCTGGCCGCCCGTCTTGGGCCCTCTTCCTTCACCTTCCTGCGAGGCAAAAAATATTGTTGTCATCTTTGACTCCACTCTCTCTTTCTCTCCTCACATCTCAGACATCACCAAGAAGTCCCATTACCAACTGCTCCTCCTCAAAGCGTCTCTTCCCTTTCTCACTTTCCCCCAGAAGCTCACTGTCTCCAGAGACCTGGTTTCTCTAGGCTGGACTACTGCAACAGCCTCTTTCTCAACCTGCCTTCCTCTACTCTCTGCCCTCTGCAGCTAATCCAGAATAGGACTGCAAGACTTATCCTTGGTTTCAAGCCCAGGGATAATATCTCTCCAGCCCTGAAATCTCTCCACTCTCTCCCGGTTGCTGCAAGGATCAAGTTCAAGACCCTTTGCATTGTCCACAAAGCTTTCTGGGCCCGGCCCCACACTACATCCAACGCTCTCTTCCAAAATACTTTCCCTTCCAAGCGAAGGCGCTGAGCTACCTCCAACCAAAGGCCTAGTAAGATTGTTTGTCTTGTTCTCCCTCCAGCTTCCCTCCCGTGTCTTGTCGCGCCTAGAAACACTTGTGTACAGGCGCGTTATGAATGACTTATATCATATCATTTTATCACAGATGCCCAGAAAACTATACAATGCCCCAGTAAGAAATGACTAGTCTGGCAGCACCCAAATGCCAGTCTAGCAAGGTATTTAAACTTAGCAGGTCTGCTTTATCAGAAATGCCCAGTTATAACAACTGAGGAATGGTTGTAGGTCAAATGATCAAATCTAAATGGTCGACAGGACAAATGGTCGACACCAAAAGGTCGACAGGTCAAATGATCGAAATTTTAGTTTTTGTTTTTTCACATTTTTTTTTTTTTGGGGGGGTCCCCCCACCCTCCTTTTTTTGCTAAAAACCACTTTTTTTCCCCTAAACGAAAACCTAAAAAAATATATATAACTAAAAAAAAATTCAATCATTTGACCTGTCGACCAAATTGTGTCGACCTTTTGACTGTCGACCCTTTGTCTGTCGACCATTTGACTAGACACCCTGAGGAATGACTAGACTGGCTGCACCAAAATGCCTCTCTAGCCACTAATACCACATATCATGCCTGTTTAGCCTGGACATAGACATCCATTATGATCTGTTGTACAATCCCGCCCCCCCCACACATTTAAGTGTGCACCCTTTCACCATACAGGCACATACACCAGGCACCCACCCATGCATTTAAGTGTGCACTCTTTCACCATACACTCACAGAGGCAGCCACCTATACATTTAAGTGTGCACCCTTTCACCATGCAGGCACACCCAGGCCGTCACCCGTACATTTAAGTGTGCACCCTTTCACCATAAACTCACACACGCACCCGTCATGGGGTTGAGGGGAGCCCTATTACTTCAAAAAGAAATTGTTTCTTTTTGAAGTCACTTTGACTTCATAAAGAAATTATTTACGTTAACGACCTAACCATAACGGAAATAATTTCTTCATGAATGCAGAGGGATTTCAAAAGATACTGGGGCTCATTACGAGTCCGGCGATAGCCGTGCCGGTAAAATCAGCAGGCTGCCGTCAGACCCGTAGTGATTTACCGGTGCTGGATTTGCCGGAATTACCGGGGCATTACAGCCCCGATGGTCTGGTAAATCCAGCGCCGGGAATTATGTAAATTTCAATTCCTGTAGAGTCCGATAGGACTCTATGGGAAAGGGGACAGCAGAAACACCGGCACCATGTCGTAATAATGCCAGTGTTTCCGTGCATCTCTCCGAGAGGGTGCCGTTCTGCCCACCAGGTCAGATCTGGCGGGCGGGACGGCACCCGCCCGCACAACTCGCAGTTTGCTAGTCCGGAAAATGGTGCCGGTACGGTTCTACCGGCACCGTTAATTCCAGCCTGGCAAACTTGTAATGAGGGCCAATGTTTCTTTTTGAAGTCATAGGGCTTCTCCACCCCATGACATGGAGGCCTCCAGCCTAGGGTCTTCCACTGCATGGGGTGAGGGATCCCTCGGACTTCAAAAAGAAAGTTTCTTTTTGTAGCCACTCTGCCTTCATAAAGAAATTATTTCTGTTACAGAAATAATTTCTTCATGAATGCAAAGTGAAATCAAAAATAATTTTCTTTTTTTTTCCAAGTGGGGCCCTCTACCAGGACATGTGCTGGTGGGGCCCCCGCACCACGGGTGCTGCGGTGGCCCCCGTTATGCCAGTGCTGTGGAGTGTTGATGGTGTTGGCAGAGGGGAAAGTCCCAGCAAGTACAGAAGAGGTGGTCGCATGCCCAACACAGGTGTCCAGGCAAAAGTGGGACAGCTGGCACACCAGGACAGTGCAGGTTGCAGGGAGGCACTCACTCTCAAGCAGGCAGCAGCTTTTTAGGAGTGAATGAGGCAAAGCACGTCCGCAGGAGGCGAAAACAGCAGTATGTAGGCAGAAGGGACAGTGGTGTGCGTCTTGCATCTGCAGTAGCTGATAGCAGAGTAAAGGCCCTTAATGCATAAATTACATCCTGCGCGCGGTGACGCAGTACACCTATGCGGCTCATGGCAATGACGGGGTAATATCTTGGGGGTGCTACACAATCTGTTTCCTTCAGGTAACGCATACTGCATTTTTATCTTTGAGGATTTGCCTCTTATGTTTACATTTTGAGGCCTATGGTCTGTCGCGTAAGCAGTTTCTTGATTCTCTGGATGCCTCTGCATATCATGTACCACTTTTTTCACTTTTCAGAAGCTTATCGGGTATCACATATGCAATTATTGAGTCTTTGGGTGCCTCTGCATATCGCGTACCACTTTTTTGACTTTTCTGAAGCTTTCTTGGTATCGCGTATGCAAATTTTGAGTCTCTGGCTGCCTCTGCGTATTGCGTACCGTATATTTTTATTTTGCTTTTGGGGTACATTGGAGACTTGCTGGACCACACATCTATGTTGCACATCATGTAGACTGTTACCTTCCTTATATTGCTCAGGACGATAACTTGTTGTGCCTTCCATTCATCCCTTACACCTGTGACATGAGTGGAAAGGCCCCAAGAGGGAAAGGGAGCTGACAGGATCAGGGTTGGGGATGTGTTGAAGACATCTGCCCCGGCTCCCGGGGGTCGGGGATGTCAACTGGACACCAACGTGGTCCCAGCCAGACAGGAGCAGCACAAACACCTAGTGCCACTCGGGCAAAGAAAGGACGCCCTGCACAGCACGAAGAGACTCCACCCCAAGACACAGCACAGGACATTGGCCCGCAGAGGAAGAAGCGCTTCACTGATGAGGAGATCCAGATCCTCATTGACCAATCACTATTGTGAGATGTGCCAGTATGCGGAGAGCACCCATACACCCAGACAACAGAGGGCGCATTGGCAGCGGGCCATGGACCAGATCAACACCTTAGGTGTGTAAATGCGCAATGCTGAACAGGTTTAGACGCGGTGGAATGATCTCACACGTTGGACCAATCACAAGCTCAGTGTCAACATGGCCTCTGCACTGGCAACTGGGGGTGGCTACCAGAGGAGGAGCAGCTGACACTGCATGAAGAGGCCATGAGCCAATTCATCCTCCTTGAGCAGGTGCAAGGCGTGGGAGGTATGGAGAACTATCAGGACACATCTGGTGAGTGGCTGCAATTGTGCATCGTATGCTTTGCCAAACATGCATTTCTGACTCATGCCACATGACCATCATTCTGTGAGTATCCTGTGTGGTGGACCTGTTTGGCATATATCTGTGTGACAGTACACATCACCCACAGGGTACTGCCCTGCTGCATGGGCAGGAAATGAGACACCTACATGTACTGTTGTCTGCTACATTATTGTGGTGTGTCACTCTGCACTGCTAGACAGGTACATGTGATTGATGTTGAACTATCACATCATGTCATGCGGATTTGCATTTTCCATTTGTCACTTGCCCCTATGGTCATGATGCAAATCTGAGTTGTCTGTTAGCACGCCTTGCCGTGTGCCCAGAGTGAAGGTGATTAAGTGCCCACAGACTTCAGCCTCGAGTTGCAGGCATGATGTTCGTGCTATAAAACTTATATTTAGTAAGTGGCCATGCCATTCACTACATGATGACCAATAGCTGATGGTGGGTTGTCATGCAGAGGTTGCATCCTTGCAATTGGAAAATGACATGGCAGTAGACGGCCTAAGTGGGAGGTAATGGGCATCATGAATGGCAATGAGTGTGCCTGGCTGCATTCCATTCTATGTAGGTGCATGGTAGTTGTTCAAACATATCAGCCAACTTCAAATTGGAAGCACCTGTCTAACGTCAAAGGCCTGTATGTGTCCGTCAGTTGATACTTGACCAGCACATGCCTTGTCACTACAATCATTGTTCTGTGCAGTTGCGTGGCATGTCTGTGAACTGGATACATGCACTCTTCCCCATATAGATATCATCTGTCCGATAAGGTCAGACATGCCAGCTACATCGGCCACTCAGATGAGGCATGATGGCTCTGTTGCTCCATGTGTAATATGATAGGTATTAGAGGCGGTGCTGGTTCACTGTCAGAGCATGCACAGCCATGAACCTTTGACACATCATTGTTGGAAGATGCTCTTAGACAGGGACTGCTTTGCAAACGAGAACATCTATACTGGAGGCATTGCTGTAGGGATTGATTGTTGCACATACATGCAACTCATGGACCTTGTTTGACCTTCATCACTATGTTCAACCGCTGTGTCTCAGGATATGTTCTATGCGCACCACATTTGCACATACACAGCCTCCCCACCAGCATGGTTTGAGCGCAAGCAACAGGGCAAGTTCATGCCACTGTAATGCAGATGACACGCAGCTCTCATCCAAGCCTCACTCTGCTGCCTCCCCCTCATCCTCTCTCATTCATGACTGCTCGTCTGCTATGCAAGCATGGTGTACTGCTACCAATCTCTGCCTCAAAGCCAGTGACACCGAGAGCCTACTCATTGGGACCCCTGCTCCCTCTTTCCCTTCCACACTCTGGACACACTCCATGGGCCAACACCCCTCGCCCACTTGTGGGTCAATGGACCCTGTTGTCATCTTCAAATCTTCTCTCCTTCTCTCTTCACATTACGGACCTTGCGTAGAAGGCCCACTTTCAGCTGCACCTCCACAGGGGCATTTCCAATTTCCTCACCTTCCCCCAGGACCTCAATGTCTACGGTTTTCTGTCCCAATCATGAATAGTGTGTCATGTGTTGATCGTGGTCATGCCTGTGGATATGGGTGGCTGACCTATGCCATGTGATGTCCTTATGCATTACAATGACACATGTGTTGTATTTTTCCCTGGTATGTGTGCTGACATGACAGTTGCATGGCCCACCAGTGAATGTATACACCACTTTTGTATGTCAATGTGTCCACTGATGGCATGGACAGGACAGGGAAGGGGAGGGCCTTAGGTAGCAGATGCCATGCATCCATGGCGCACAGCTCATAGTGTGAGAATGCATAATGTCTGATGCTTGCGTGTCCTGCCATTAAGTGCGTGAGTGCACTTTGATGCACATGTGCATTAGTGTATCAAGGCACATGTTAGGGAGAATTCTCTTAAGATGCTAATTTCCCTTACCTATAGAGTCCCCCAGCCGCTTTGCTGGATTTGAAGGGTTTATTTTTTTCTCCTGCTAAGAGTGAGACTCTTTGTCTCACTCTTAGACAGATTGCTGATGTGTGTTTTAGGCTATTTTTGTGCTTATGGTCTATAGGGTTTTTCTCACCCTTATAGGTATCATCTTTTTTACATGTGTGTTACACAGCACGTTCAGTGCAGCAACACAGGGGTGTCATAGTGACCCCCAAAAATAGACTCCATACCCTGGGACTGACTACTGTCTCCCAGGGCATGTAAAGTTACCACTGACTTTACTAGTCAATAGTTATGAACAAATCCAGTACAAACCATCTTACTAGGGAGGTACTGGAAAGGGTTAATAGTTTTTACCTGGTGTTCATTTTCGAGAGGGTACCTTCCAGTCCCTCTCTCCAAAGTTTCTGGCTGGTGGCAGTGGTTACTACCATTAATTTTCGACCGCAAATATTTTCCTATGGGATTTTCCCATTGTTCGAGGTTACCACTTTTACTGACAGCCTCTAACATACCGCCGGTTTATTTTATTATTAACCTTACTCCGGTGTTTTTTTTTTGCCAGATATTTAATAATATTTCTTTCTCGTGTCTTTCTCTGAAATCCTAACCCAGCTCGGGGATCCTTTGTTCGTCCTTTTGGCGGGCTCCTGCACAGAAGCCCTCCTTTTGGCGCCACTGAGTCTGGGGTAGACAGGAAGTGTGGGAGGGGGAATAGGCACCCTGGACAGGGTTACCTAGGCAATCCAAGTCGCACTCTGCCCTGATAGGATGGGGGGGTATCCCGCCAGGATAGCCACCCTACTGCGTGAGTGACAGCTAGGCTGTATGAATGGGGGTCTTTCTGCATAAAAACAGGGATCTGAGGACTGGAGGACAAGATGTCGCCACTGGATCCTCCTACAGATCCTCACCACTTTTCGCCAACGGCCCGAGAAGATCTTCACCTGCAAGAGTCTTCTTCCCTTGAGCTGGTGGGGCCAACCAGTTTGCTAATCACCTTCCAGGACCTGCCTTGGTCGAATCGCCAGTGCCAAGCACTCGGAGACCAGATAGCCAGGCACCTGTCCACCACAACCGCGATTTAAAGGAGCGTGCCTTTTATTCCGTTTTGACATCACTGCGGCTGGCTTCATCCCTGGGCAGTGCAGTAACTTGAACCTTCCTCCACGACGAGAGCCTCTCTTCCTCTGCTGGATCTCCCGAACTGCAGGAACTGCCAGGAACTACCGCCACCGCAGGAGCCTCATCCACTTTTAAGGTATATTGTTCCGTCAGGCATCCTGTTTTGTTGGGTACTGCAAAAGGTGTTTTAAATCCTTTACTTACCTTCTGTGCTGGCCGCCTCTTTCATCTAACATTGTCTTTTTTACCTTCTGCACCCTCCTTTTTGAACCGTTAAACAAAGACTTGACTGCAGCTACTAGAACCGTTTGATCCTGGGCACTTTGCCTTGTACCACTGACTCTGGCACAGGCCTATTGACTCTGGCTAAATCTGTTACAACTGCCTTCTCTAGATTGCTTTTCATCAAGAAATGTGTTGGTGCACCTAAACTCTCATAACCACCTTTTCCTTCCCCTTTATATATTGTTGAAGTGCCATTTTGCTCGGTTTTCACCCAAGTATTGCTTATGCTAAAGTACTGCCTTGCCCAACTTGTTCACAATCCAATTGGGAAGTGTTGCTGGTGTGTTTAGGAGTGTAGCCCTGTATAACTTCACCTTTCCCTTCCTCTGAAGAAATTGTTAGAGTGCCATTTTTGCTTGGTTTGCACTGTGCCATGTTGCTCAGTTTTCACTCTTGCTCAAACTTGTCTACAATTTAACTAGGGAGTTGGGCATACTTTTCTTGTCTGTTTTAACTTGCTTTAATGATAGTGATTTGTGTGGTGAACTAAGTGTGTGTAAAATAAATATATATATTCTTTTTGATACAAAGCTTTGGTCAGTGTTCCCTTGCTCCATAGTATTTTAGACCTATTGTGTAGACCCTGAATACTGCTCATCTCCCTCTTGAGAGAAGTCTGGCTGCTCAGCCACAGCTACCAACTAAATCTGTGTGGTACAGACTGATACCAAAGGGGATTTATTGCATATACCTGCAGTCCTAAGCTTCTGTAGTGCTCCCTAAGGGAACTGCATAGCATTCTTCCTAACATTGGTGTACAGCGGTGAGGATAAAGTAATAAAGTATTGAGTTTACACTTTAGAGTGCTGCTAGTAGCTTGGTGCAACTAACCACAAGGCGTAACAATCACTAAAAAGTTTATTGTAAACAAAAGTCAAATATGGAAATCTATAGCCAGGAGACCCTTCTTGCAAATACTGCTTATTATTTAAGGGATCTGTGCAGACAGAAAAGTCTTCCTGCCAAAGGCAAGAAATCATAGTTCATTGAAAGATTGTTGGAGAAACAAAGACTCGAGAGTGGGGCTGTAGTGCCCACTCGCCCAGCAACTGTAGCAAATATTGAGGTTGATAATGTTGATGATGTTATTGTTGAAGCAGATGAGGAAGAGGATGCTGACAATGGAGCCCTCACTGACCCTCTGCCTGTTCAAAGGCCTCAAGCCTTGCCTACTGGACCTTTGTCAGGTCCCACATTGAGTCCTGAGTTTATCTCACTAGAAAAAATGAGGCATGAACTTGAATTCAAAAGACCTACTGCCCAATCTGAACAGAAACACCAAGAACTAAGGCTCAGCGAAAAGGAGCTCAATCATGAGTTAGAGATGAAGAAATTGTCTTTGGAAAATTCTTCCCTCCCCGGATCCTCTAGATCTTCCAGTCCAAAGAGACCCCGGATGCCTAAAGAGATTGTGGGTATGTATGAACCTAAGTTGGATGTGTTAGATTGGTTAGCTATGTTTGAGTACAATCATGGGCTCCAGGAAATTACAGGGAATCAGTTGCTTCCCTGGTTATTCTCTAGGCTCCCCCCTGTTGCATCTGATGTAATGGAGTTGGGGGAGGTGGATAGGATGGACTATGTATGTGTGAAGGTAGCTTTGATAGCTAGATCTGGGAAGACCCCTTCCCAGTACCTTAAGAGGATTAGGATCTTCAAAAAGCATGATGGTACCCCTTGGGCAACCTGGGTGAGTGAGTGTTTGAAAAACTTAGAGTGATGGATTAAGGGTTACAGAGTGAACACTTATGAAGGAATTAACAATCTTGTCATGTTGGAATCTATCTGTGATGCCTGCTCTCCTGAGCTCAAACAGCACTTGGCTGATTCAAAGGAAATAGATTCCAAGAAACTAGCTAAGGCTGCTGACTTGTGGGTTGCCTACAGGGCTACTCACAAGGATTCTGGGGTCACTCAGAAAAAGGATGAGGGAAAATAGCCTAAGAAAGACAACAAAGAGAATTCAAATAATTTCAATTCCAAAGAGGGCCACAAACAAAACTCTATGGGTAAGCCACAAGGGAAACCAAATCAGGCTAGTGTACCTTCTGGTCCCAGACGAGAAGGAGGTCAGAGCAAGCCACCATTCATAAATATATTTGGAAAATGTTATGTTTGTGGTTCAACTGATCATGTGAAAGGGGATCCCAGATGTAAGGGTAAACTTTCAGGGATCCAGTGTCTTCTTAGCCTTCGCTCCAGAGGAGGAAGAACCAATGGCCAGTGGAAACTTTCAACTACTAGCTGAAGACCCCATAAGAGTCTCAGCTAGTGTATCCTTAGTATCTTTGGGGTTGTGGGAATAACAGAATTTAGATGTGTATAATTCTATCCCAAATTATACTAAAGAGTATTATAAAGACAGTGTCCTAGTGAATGGTCAGCAGACCCCTGCCATTAGAGACACTGGAGCCAGCATAACTGTGGTGGATGAATCTTTTTTCAAGGTGGAGAATGTTGCTAAGGCACCCAAACACCTCACCAAGTTAGCTGGAGGGCCAGTGCAGATGCTTCCCAGTTACCAGCTCTCATCCAGTGCAATTACATGACTGTCAGGATACCTGTTAGTGTGCAATCTGAAGTACCTGGCAAGGGTGCTGTTGGGAAATGATCTTGAAGATCTAAGAGTAGTGTCAAGTACTACCAGACCTCCTAGTAAAAGATTACAGGAGCTCACCAGACCTGCAAGGGAGAGGACCATGAGGGGCTCTCCGGAGGAGATGATAAAAGACGAAATCACTCCTACTCCACTGGAGTTACTAACTGCTATTTCTGAGCAACCAGAAGCAGAGGGGAAACCCAAGACTTCTAAGAGGAAACCAGCAGGAAGCACTCCTGTGCTTGCTTCCAACAAGGAAATCCCCTTGGTTGTCCAAAGTCACACCTGTGACTCCTCCTCCAGCTGAGACTGAGAGTGAGGTACAACCCTGTGTGGTTGAACTAGAGCCTGAGGATTCAGATCTAGTAGAAGGCCAGGAACTTATTGGATATCTGGACCCTGTGGACCATCCTGAGATGCAGTCTTTACTGGCAGAAGGTGGGCCCAACAGGGCAGACTTCAGTAGGGGGCAAAGCAAATGTCCAACTCTGGAAGGTCTTCACCACCAGGCAGCTTCTCAGCTTGAAGGGCAAGAGCCTGGGAAGTATAGGTTACAATGGGAAGATGGCCTCTTCTACAGGGAACCGACTGAGTCAACCCATGGAGACTACAAAAGACTTGTAGTGCCCCAAGAAAACAGACTCCAATTCTTGCAACTAGCCCATGAGATACCTTTGGCTGGTCACTTGAGTTTCAAGAAGACCAATGAAAGGCTCTCTCTCTACTTTTATTGGCCTAAAATGGGGGCTGAGGTAGATAAGTTTTGCAAGAGTTGCCACACCTGCCAAACTTCTGGTAAGAGTGGCTCCAAGAACGTGGCGCCTTTAGTGCTTCTCCCTGTGGTGGGAGTACCATTTGAGAGGGTGGGAATCAACATTGTCGGTCGCTCTTGACCCTCCAACCTCTTCAGGCAACAGGTTTATACTTGTTGTAGTAGACCATGCTACTAGGTACCCTGAAGCTATTCCTATGAGGACTGTTACAGCCCAGGCTGTGGCTAAGACCCTCCTTGGTATTTTTTTTTTACCAGGGTTGGGTTTCCTAAGGAGGTAATATACGACAGGGGGTCACATTTTATGTCCCACTACATGAAGGCCATGTGGAAAAACTGTGGAGTTACCTACAAGTTCTCTACCACATACCACCCTCAGACAAATGGGTTGGTCGAAAGGTTCAACAGAACCATGAAGAGCATGATAGGAGCTTTAGAAGACCCCCTTAAAAGAAAGTGGGATCTTCTACTGCCATGCCTTCTCTTTGCATATAGAGAAGCCCCTCAGGAGGGAGTGAGTTACAGTCCCTTTGAACTTCTCTATGGCCATCCAGTCAGAGGTCCATTGGCCCTGATTAAGGAGGGGTTGGAGAGTGCTCTTTCCCCCAAGCCAGTCAGAGTAACTGACTATGTGATAGGACTCCGGAGGAGAATGTCACACATGATGGCTGAAGCATGTGACAACTAGAAAGCAGGTCAGGCTCTGGTTAAGCATTGGCATGAGCAGAAGGCCAACATGTTTGAGTTCGCTCAAGATCAGCTAGTTCTTGTTATGGTGCCAACAAGGCAGAGGGCCTTGCAGGACAAGTGGATAGGACCCTTCAAGATTGTGGGAAAGCTTGGAGAGGTGAACTATCTGGCGGACTTAGGCAATCCTAAGGAGGCTCCCAGAGTCTTTCACACCAACCGTTTGAAGGTTTATGTCTCGAGACCAGAACTGGGAGCTTTGCTTCTTGCTTCAGCTCAAGAGGAGGAGGAGAGTGGTGAACCTCTGCCTGACCTCCTCAGATGCAAACCTTTAGATGAGAAAGTAGAAGGAGTTAATCTCTCTTCTACTCTGACTTCTGAACAACAGGAGGAGTGCAAAGTTTTGTTGAATCAATTTGCCCTAATGTTCTCACTTTCACTAGGCTTGACCCCTTGGGGCCAGCATGATATCAACACTGGTGACTGTTTACCTGTCAAAAGCAGGGGTTACAGGATGTCAGAGAATGCAAGAACCCACATCAAAGAAGAGGTCAACAAGATGCTTGATCTCGGGGGTAATAGAGCCCTCTACTAGTCCATGGCCTAGCCCAGTTGTGTTAGTACCAAAGGCAGGATCCAAGGAATTGAGATCTGTGTGGACTATAGAGCTCTAAATGCAGTCACTAAGACTGATGCCCATCCTTTACAAAGGACAGATGAGCTGGTGGATAGACTTGGTTCAGCCAAGTACCTCAGCACATTTGATCTCACATCAGGCTATTGGTAAATAGCCCTGACAGACCATGCCAAGTACAAAACTGCCTTCTCCACACCCGCTGGCTTATACCAATTTAAGGTTATGCCTTTTGGATTAAAGAATGCACCTGCTACATTCCAAAGGATGGTTAATCAGGTTCTGAATGGGATGGAGGACTTCTGCATGGCATACTTGGATGACATTGCAGTGTTCAGCCCTACATGGAAAGAACATGTTGACCACCTAGGATATGTTTTGCAGGCTCTTGAGAAGGCCCAGCTGACCATAAAGGCAAGCAAATGTCAAATTGGTCAGAGTAAAGTGGTCTACCTTGGTCATGAGGTAGGAGGTGGTGAAATAAGGCCATTGCCCAGCAAGATAGAAACTGTGCAAAATTGGACAACCCCTACTACTCAAACCCAGGTGAGAGCCTTCTTAGGCCTCACTGGGTATTACATGAATTTCATTGAGAACTATGGGACCATAGCTTCTCCACTGAATGTAATCTCCTCTCCGAAAATCCCTAAAAAGGTCAAATGGAATGAGGAGTGCAATCAGGCCTTTGAAAACCTGAAAAGAGCCCTTTGTCAAGCTCCAGTACTTAGAGCTCCTGACTACCACCAACCCTTCATTTTGCAAACAGATGCTTCCAATACAGGTATAGGTGCAGTCCTTAGTCAGCTGGATGAGAAAGGTAGGGAGCACCCCATTTGCTTCATCAGTAGGAAACTGAAGGAACCGGAGACAAGGTGGGCAACTATTGAGAGAGAATGTTTTGCCATTGTGTGGTCTCTGAAGAAGTTTAGGCCATACTTGTAGGGGTCTACTTTTGTTATTTAGACTGACCACCAACCCTTGAGATGGTTGATGCAAATGAAAGGGGAAAACCCAAAACTGTTAAGATGGTCAATCTGCCTCCAAGGGTTTGATTTTACCATTGGGCACAGGTCAGGATGTCACCACCAAAATGCTGATGGTCTCTCTAGGATGTTTTTAACCGACTAGAGGTAAGAGACTCATCCAGGAGTAGATTAGATCCTCCTGTTCTTTTAGTCTGGGGGTGGGGTGAGTGTTAGGGAGAATTATCTTAAGAGGCTAATTTCCCTTACCTATAGAGTCCCCCAGCAGCTTTGCTGGATTTGAAGGGTTTATTTTTTTCTCCTGCTAAGAGTGAGACTCTTTTTCCCACTCTTAGATAGATTGCTGATGTGTGTTTTAGGCTATTTTTGTGCTTATGGTCAATGGGGTTTTCTCACCCTCATAGGTATCATCTGTTTTACACAGGGATGTCATAGTGACCCCCAAACATAGACTCCATACCCTGGGACTGACTACTGTCTCCCAGGGCATCCTCACCACTTTTCTCCAACGACCCGAGAAGATCTTCACCTGCAAGAGTCTTCTTCCCTTGAGCTGGTGGGGCCAACCAGTTCGCCAATCGCCTTCCAGGACCTGCCTTGGTCGAATCGCCAGTGCCAAGCACTCGGAGACCGGATAGCAGGCACCCATACACCACGACCGCGATTTAAAGGAGTGTACCTTTTATTACGTTTTGACATCGCCGCAGCTGGCTTCATCCCTGGGCAGTGCAGTAACTCAAACCTTCCTCCACAACGAGAGCCTCTCTTCCTCTGCTGGATCTCCCGAACTGCAGGAACTGCCAGGAATTACCGCCACCGCAGGAGCCTCATCCACTTTCAAGGTACATTGTTCCGCCAGGCCTCCTGTTTCGTTGGGTACTGCTAAAGGTGTTTTAAATCCTTTAGTTACCTTGTGGGCTGGCCGCCCCTTTCATCTAACATTGTCTTTTTACCTTCTGCACCCTCCTTTTTGGACCGTTAAACAAAGACTTGACTGCAGCTACTAGAACCGTTTGATCCTGGGCACTTTGTGTTGTACCACTGACTCGGGCACAGGCCTATTGACTCTGGCTAAATCTGTTACAACTGCCTTCTCTAGATTGCTTTTCATCAAGAAATGTGTTGGTGCACCTAAACTCTTATAACCACCTTTTCCTTCCCCTTTATATATTGTTGAAGTGCCATTTTGCTCGGTTTTCACCTAAGTATTGCTTATGCTAAAGTACTGCCTTGCCTAACTTGTTCAAAATCCAATTGGGAAGCATTGCTGGTGTGTTTAGGAGTCTAAGCCTGTATAACTTCACCTTCCCTCCCTCTGAAGAAATTGTTAGAGTGCCATTTTTGCTTGGTTTACACTGTGCCATGTTGCTCAGTTTTGACTCTTGCTCAAACTTGTCTACAATTTAACTAGGGAGTTGGGTATACTTTTCTTGACTGTTTTAACTTGCTTTAATTATAGTGATTTGTGTGTTGAACTAAGAGTGTGTAAAATAAATATATATATTCCTTTTGATACAAAGCTTTGGTCAGTGTTTTTTTGCTCCATAGTATTGTAGTCCTATTGTGTAAACCCTGAATGCTGCTCAACTCCCTCTTGAGATAAGTCTGGCTGCTTAGCCACAGCTACCAACTACATCTGTGCGGTACAGACTGATATCAAAGGGGATGTATTGCATATACCTGTAGTCCTAATCTTCTGTAGTGCTCCCTAAGGGAACTGCATAGGATTCTGCCTAACAGCACATGAGTCAACAAGTCTTTCTCTGTTCATGTGCAGGTAAGGATGCACCAGATGCAGATGGAGAGGAGAAGAAAGAAGAGTTTGTGGTGCATCAGACCACTGGTGGAGGACGTGGTGTTGTACGACATGAGAACCCACTGGTGCTCCAGGCATCTGTTACGCTCCCCTGGTATCCATGGGGGAGCAACACGATACTGGATGGAGGTCTAAGCGCTATCACGGATCCCTCTCTGCTTGGTTATGTGCCAGACGTTGGGTAGCGCCTATAACAGCAGAATGGAGGGTTAAGATACTGGTTCTGTGATGGGTGGACTCCCACCTCCCTCTGGTCTGAATCCCCTCCCTTGGGGTTATTTCTCACCTTAGGTTTTTGTGCGTTGAACTCTCCGTCCTGCGTCTCTGTGCAGGGGTACGTGGTTGGTGCAGGCTTTCCATGGACCTAGTTGCTTCACTGGTCCGTGTGCCCTTATGTCGGGCCCAGACCGGCTGTGACTCCGACTCTGCTTGCTGTCTTCCAGGTGAGTTAAAATGTTTTTTCCGTCTTTATTCTGTCTCTTTCTTTCCCTCCGTTTTCTCTGTCTTCTCGGCGTCTTGCTCCACTATGCTGTTCCGCAACAATGTCTCTTTTTGTTTTCACAGGGGTGGTTGCGATCTCGGAGTTGCCGCGCCGATGGCGAAGACCACGGCGAGTTATTGATGCGCGGAGCGCTGCACTTTTTATTGGTGTTAATTGCTAACCTGTGTTCTCTTCCCCTCTTTGTACAGGTTGCAGTGATGTTCCTGAGTGATGAGCGATCGAAGCACTGCTTGCCCAGGTAAGTGCTTTGTTAATGCTGACCTTGTTCCTTCTCCCTTGCAGGTTGCGGTGAAACCCGGAGATGGGCGAGGTAAGAGAAGCGCAGGGTGCTGCCAGGACTCGCTGCTTGCCCAGGTAAGAATTGTTATTAATGCTGTCCTTGTTTCTTTACCTTTGCAGGTTGCGGCGAACTCTGGAGATGGGCGAGGTAAGCGAAGTGCAGGATGGATTCAAGACCGGTTACTTCACAGGTAAGTGCTCTTGCTCGCTAATTCTGTTCTTGCTCTTCCAGGTTATTAATGGAATCTGGATCTAGGGCTTCAGGATCGGGCCGCCGGAGAAGCAGATGAGCAGGAGCTGGACAGCGTGACTGTTACGCTGCAGGAGTGCAGAATAACGCGAAGTGTGTTCTGCTGTTTGGGTGTGGTTTAAATAGCCCAGGTAAAGTAGTTCCAGGCCAAGTCGTTCCAGGCCCAGCCACACCCAAAACACTAGACCGCCTGGCTTGGTTCTAAAGAACTGAGCTGTGTAATAGGCCTCCATGTTGGATTAAGGTCCAAAACTGGTATTGCTTTATTCCTGATAATGAGCCTGGCGCCAAAGGCGCCACGACTGACTTCATGTATGTTTCTGATGGATCTTTAATGCCCTTGGGGCCAGTGTGAAGGGCTCTAGCCCCACTGCTGCCAGGGGGCTGTTATACCTGAGGGGGTCAGGGGCATGGATTGTGACAGCACTGCCCCCTAAGGCCCCTCTCAAGGTATTTCCTCCGTCTGGCCCTGGTTTGGTCGGATGGTTCCGATGAAATCGCCTTACCAGGCGTGGCATATGGATGTGCTCGCTAGGCTCCCATGTCCTGTCCTGAGGGCCGTATCCCTTCCAGTCCACTAAGTAATATAATTTGGACGTGGTGAGTTTAGAATCTAGGATGTCCTTGCCTTCAAATTCGGGTTCTCCGTTAACCAGTATCGATGGTGGTGTTTTGTTATGTGATGTTAAAGGCATTTGTGTAAAGCGCACATTCGCCTGGAGGCATCTTGGCGCTAAGGAGATGAAAGACATGCTGTTAGGAGGATGATTAGAAAAGCAGAGTTTTTAAGTTACGGCGGAAGATAAAGTGATCAGTGATATCATGCAAGGGGAGAGGTAGAATATTCCAGGCTTGAGCGGCAGCCACCGAGAAGGCACGACCACCCTTGGGGGCCCGTTTGAAGCGAGGTACAGCCTCCCATCAGGCGGTTTGGGAGCGTAGAGTGCGGGCAGGAAGATAAGGGGTGAATTTAACTTGCAGATATTCCGCTCCCACACCATAGAAGGCCCGATGGACAATACACATGGATTTAAACATAATCCGCTGGGCGACAGGGAGCCAGTGTAATTGTCTCAGCAAGGGAGTCATATGGGCTCCAAAGGGTGGGCGAATGATGGATCTTGCAGCAGCATTTTGGAGTAGCTGAAAACATCTAATAAGATAGGCAGGTTGCACCAAATAGAGAGAATTACAATAGTCCAAAACACTGAGAATCAGGGCTCCCACCAACGGGGCCTGGGAGGCTGCAGGAATAAACGGAAGAACCCCTCCCGAAGCACCCAGAGTTTGAAGTGGCCAGATTTGCAACCTGCTCATCCATAGTCAGAGTGGCAGAGAAGCAAACTCCCAAATTACGGACTGATGAGACAGGCATGGGGACAGACCCCAGTGATGATGGCCAGAAGTCGGATGTCCAGTACAGCTGACAAGAAGAGGTACCTACAACCAGGACCTCGGTCTTGCTACCATTGAGCTTAAGCCAGTTCCGAGTCATCCAGGTTCCAAGTTCCTCCAGGCATTTCTTGAGCCTGCTAGCTGTATCAGATTTTGTCAGGTCCAAGCGGACCAGAATCTGGGTATCGTCAGCGTAAGAGTAGAAACAAAACCCATGAGATTGGATAAGGTGCAGAAGATATCTTATGTAGATGTTGAATAGGATGGGGGACAATGCCAAGCCCTGAGGGACCCCACAGCAGAGGGGGCAGGCAATGAACAGAAGGGGGGGAGAGAGACTGACTGGGACCGATCAGTAAGAAAAGCTCTAAACCAGTTGAGAACTTGGACGGAAATGCCGGCATCCATAAAACGGGAGATAAGAAGAGAGTGGTCGATGGTGTCGAAAGCAGCCGACAGATCTAAAAGCAGGACTGCTCCAACACCACCCTGGTCAACCAGGCGCAGAAGATCGACCAGTTCTGAGTTAAGAACAGATTCAGTGCCTCTGCCCGGCCGGAAGCCAGACTGAAAAGAGTCAAGGAACTTGGAGGATTCCAAGAATGTAGACCGCAGAGGAGTTACTGTGGCTTCTAGAACCTTCATAAGGAAGGGAAGAAGTGAAATGGGACAATAGTTGGCCATCACTTTGGGGAACCGAGAAGGCTTTTTGAGCAGGGGATCACTAACGCATGCTTAAGTGGACCCGGAATAGTTCCAGTAGATAAGGAGATGTTAACTGCCGAGGTTATGTGATTGATCAGATCATCAGATGTCTCCTGCAGGAGGGCAAGAGGTATGGCATCCATAGGTGAGGCAGATTTGATTTTTTTTTACCTGTGTTCCAGGCTGAACAGGTTTTAAGAATGACACGTGGAATACTGGATGGATCTGCATATTTGGTGGTAAAGCTAGTTTTACTGCCACAGGATTTATAATAGCCTTGATGGTATAGGGCCCTAGATATCTGGGACAAAATGTACGAGTTCCTCATATGGGCACGTGCCGAAACGCCATCAGGCTTCATCTGCGGCTTGGTAGTCTAGGGATTTTCTTCGGTGTTGATCAGAGAATCTTTTCTGTCTTTCTTTGGCTTGGATCAAGTGTTCTGCTGCCTTTTTGAAGGCTTGAGTGATGGTTGTATGTAAAGTCTTCAACGTGGGCATTTCCAAGGCCATGGGTGTATCTAATTCGGAAGTACGTGGGTGCCTTCCATATACGGTATAGAATGGACTCTGTCCAGTACTGGTGTGTAGCGAGTTGTTGTAGGCATATTCGGCTATCCACAGCACATCCTTTCAGCTTTCTTCCACTTGATGTAACATGCACCGTAGGTATTGCTCTAGTGTCTGATTTGTCCACTCCGTTTGGCCATCAGTTTGGGGATGGTGAGAAGATAGACGAATATCGATTTGGGCAATTGCACAACTCTTCCTCCAGAAGTTAGACACAAACTGACTCCCTCAGTCAGAAATCAGGACGGAGGGGAAACCATGTAATCGTACGATTTGCTCTAAAAACACCTTTGCCAGACTGGATGCGTTTGGTAGACCCTTAAGCGGAATGAAATGGGCCATTTTAGAGAATAGGTCAACAACCACTAGGATAGTGTTGAACCCTTGACTGGGAGGCATATCTGTGATAAAATCGAGGGAGAGTGTGTGCCAAGGTGCAGGTGGAATTTCCAGGGGTTGAAGAAGGCCTGCAGGTCTTTGTTTCTGGGATTTATTCTGTGCACAAATGCCACATGACAGGATAAACTGCGTAATGTCCTTTCGCCAGGTCGGCCACAAATAATTTCTTTTCACCTTGGCTAGAGTCTTGGCAATTCCTGGATGTCCTTTTATCAGGGGGTCGTGATAACCAGAAATAACTTATTCTTGTAGTGCCTTATTCGGTAGATATAAACGCCCTCTGAAATATGGGAGTTGGTTCTTTGTTGTGTAATGTTCACCTTGAGTGGTCCAGTCTTGTAGAGCCTCGGTGTTCTTTAGGAGCCAAATTTCCTTTTGGAGTTTGTCCAGAGATAACGTTGTTGCAAGTCCCAGTTGTTTGTCACCTGGAATAATGGCCACCGGGTCTGGGGTTGAATATGCATTCTCATCAATACCCATGCGGAATAGGGCGTCAGCTTTTCCGTTCTGTACTCCAGGTCAGTACGTGATTATGTAATCATATTCTGCGAAGAATAAAGCCCATCGGAATTGACGGGATGATTGAGCCTTTGCCGTCTTGAGGTATTGTAGGTTGCGATGGTCCGTGATTACCGTGATGGTATGTCAGGCACCTAGGAGGTAATGCCACCAAGCCTTAAAGGCTGCCTTGATCGCTAGGAGTTCCTTGTCTGTTATTGCATAGTTAAGTTCAGGAGTAGTACATTTTCGCGACCAAAAGGCCACGGGATGTAACTGGCCTGTTTCGGGATCCCTTTGCGAAAGAACAGCCCCCATTGCCATGCTAGAGGCATCTGTTTCCACTACATATGGGAGATCTGGGCAGGGGTGTCATAGCACTGGGGCTGAGGTAAATCTTTTCTTGAGTTCCTGGAAGGCCTTTTCCGCCTCTTCTGTCCACTGGAACAGTTTGTTGTTTTTTCGTAATAAAGAAGTGATTGGGTGCACAATCTGGGAGAAACCCGGGATGAATCACAGATAAAAGTTCACAAAGCCGAGCATACTTTGAACACCCATGACTGAAGACGATGATGGCCAGCTAAGGATGGCGTCTACTTTGTGCATATCCATCCGGACGCCTCTTAGTGTGAGGACAAAACCAAGGATCTCGACTTTGGTGACATGGAAGGAGCCTTTTTCAAGTTTGGTGTATAGCTGGTGCTGTCAAAGTTTTGCAAGGACGGAGCGAACGTGCCTGACATGATCCTGTTTAGAAGAGGAGTACACCAAGATGTCGTCAATGTAAACTAGGGCACATACGTCGATCAATTGCCGTAGTACATCGTTCATGAAGTACTAGAACGCGGCGGGAGTGTTGCAAAGCCCAAAGGGCATCACCTGATATTCGTACAGCCCATACTTAGTATGAAAGGCGGTCTTCCATTCATCTCCTTTCTTTACATGCACAAGATGGTATGCCCCCCTGAGGTCCAATTTGGTGTAAATTTGGGCATCGTTGACTTGGTCCAGCAGTTCTGGGATAAGGGGTCGAGGATAATGGTTTTTAACTGTTACCTGGTTTAGTGCGTGTAGTCGATGCACATTCTCAAGTCCCCCTCCTTCTTGGGTACGAAGAATAAGGGCAAGGCTGCCGGGGATTTAGACGGGCGGATAAAACCATTTGCCAGGTATTGGTCCAGATATGATTTCAAGTGGAGATTTTCAGGTTCGGTGAGTGCATAAATTTGACTACACAGGATTTGTGCACCAGGTACGAGGTCGATCTGACAGTCATATGGCCTTTGAGGGGGTAAGGTATTAGACTGGTTTTTTTGGAAAACATCTTGGAAATCGTGGTATTTGCTTGGTTGTGTACTTGTTACACCTAGTACCAATGCCTCTTTATCTTGGACAGGTGTCTCTGGGTCAGACGATGGCATTTCCACTTGGTAGCACGCATGAGCACACTCATTGGAGAAGGCTTATTTCTTGGCTCGCCAGTCGATGTTAGGATTGTGAGCCACCAACCACGGCATCCCTAGAATCACCCGGAACTGAGGGGCCTTGATATGGTCAAAGGCAATGGCTTCCCTATGTACGTCTTGACATAGAAGAGTCAATTCTGGTGTGTGTTGAGTTACAGGACCAGAAGCTATCTCTGTGCTGTCGACAGTGGTGACCTTCTCAGTTGTCGTTTTCTGACAGAGGGGAAGCACCATCCTTGTTGACAGGCCTTGGTCTATGTAGTTACCAACGGCTCTGCTGTCTATGTATGCCTCCACAGCATGCATCCGAGACGGTTGTTGGTGACTGATCAAAATCACAGGCAGGGCAAGGTGTGAGGTCTGTGGCTCTTTTCCTTCACTCGACAAACGGACCTCTACGCTTGCCGGGCCTGGAAGTTGTCTGACTCTTGTTCTCCTCCTTCTTTCTCTGTAGCTCCAAATGTTCTCCTTGGGGGTTTTACGGGACATTCTCTGAGGAAGTGACCTGATTTCCCGCAGTGCAGGGATAATTGCTGCTGTCTCCTTTTGTCTCTTTCGGCCTTGGTGAATGGGCTCCATAACCCCCCAATTTGCATGGGTTCTGAAGTGTTTTCTGATGAACGCAGAGTGTTCTCCTTTGAGTGTACATACACAGTCCCATTCTCTGTTCTGGCTCGATCTGTCCTTCGATCTTGCAGCCTGTGATCTAGCTGTACCACTAGGTTGATGAACTCTGCACAGTATTTTGGTGGGTTTACCACCTGAGCTAGGACGGCTTTCAATTCCCCCCATAATCCTCGATGGAATAACATTGTTCGTTTCTCCTCAGGCCACCCAGTTTCAACGACAAGTCTGTTAAAAGTGGAAATATATGTTAACAAATCTTTGCTGCCTTGGCCAGAGCTTGGCCCTGGGTATGTCGGGTGAACAGCTTCTCCATCTCCTGTTGAAACCCCCTGAAATCCCGCAGGAGTGGGTCATCCTGGCTTACTAACAGTATGGACCAATCCCCGGCACTGGCACTCAGATATGACAGAACGAAGGCAACCCGCGACTGATCATTAGGAAAGGCTCTGGGTCTACAAAGAAAATGGAGGCGGCACTGGTTCATTAATGCAGCATATTTTCTTGGGTCCCCCGTAAAACCTTCTGGTGGAGACAAAGGAACTGCCCCAGGGAGGACCACCTGCACTGGATTGACAGATGTGGCTGGAACCGACGGAATACTTCCTGGCAATGGAGCCTGCCCAGCCTGTGTTTGGAGCAATGGTGCGGCTAATTCATCGGTGCGGTTCTTGGTGACAATCAACTCCCTCCTAAGGGCGTTGGTTTCTTGCCGGGTGGAGTGCACCTCGGCACGTAATTCTCCCAGTAACTGGGCTAGTTGGTCAGTCTCTGATGTTTCCATGACGCCCAGGTGGATGTTTTAATTGAGGCTTTGCGTTCTGTTATGCTCACCTGGTATCCACGGGGGCGCCACACGATACTAGATGGAGGTCTAAGTGCTATCCCGACCCCTCTCTGCTTGGTTATGTGCCAGACATTGGGTAGCGCCTATAACAGGAGAATGGAGGGTTAAGATACTGGTTCTGTGATGGGTGGACTCCCACCTCCCTCTGTTCCGAATCCCCTCCCTTGGGTTATTGCTCACCTTAGGTTTTTGTGCCTTGAACTCTCAGTCCTGCGTCTCTGTGCAGGGGCGCGTGGTTGGTGCGGGCGTTCCGTGGACCTAGTTTCTGCACTGGTCCCTGTGCCCTTATGCGGGTCCAGACCCGCTGTGACTCAGACTCTGCTTGCTGTCTTCCAGGTGAGTTAAAATGTCTTTTCTGTCTTTATTCTGTCTCTTTCTTTCCCTCCGTTTTCTCTGTCTTCTCAGCGTCTTGCTCCACTACGCTGTTCCCTAACAATGTCTCTTTTTGTTTTCACAGGGATGGTTGCGATCTCGGAGTTGCTGCGCCGATGGCGAAGACCACGGTGAGTTATTAATGCGCGGAGCGCCACGCTGTTTATTGGTGTTAATTGCTAACCTGTGTTCTCTTCCCTTCTTTGTACAGGTTGCGGTGATGTTCCAGAGTGATGAGCGATCGAAGCGCTGCTTGCCCAGGTAAGTGCTTTGTTAGTGCTGACCTTGTTTCTTCTCCCTTTCAGGTTGCGGTGAAACCCGGAGATGGGCGAGGTAAGAGAATTACAGGGTGCTGCCAGGACTCGCTGCTTGCCCAGGTAAGAATTATTTTTAATTCTGTCCTTGTTTCTTTACCTTTGCAGGTTGCGGCGAACTCTGGAGATGGGCGAGGTAAGCGAAGCGCAGGATGGATTCAAGACCGGTTACTTCACAGGTAGGCGTTCTTGCTCGCTAATGCTGTTCTTGTTCTTCCAGTTTATTAATGGAATCAGGATCTAGGGCTTCAGTATCGGGCCGTCGGAGAAGCAGATGACCAGGAGTTGGACACGGTCAGCGTTACGCTGCCGGAGTGCAGAATAACGAAAAGCGTGTTCTGCTGTTTGGGTGTGGTTTAAATAGCCCAGGTAAAGTAGTTCCAGGCCAAGTAGTCCCAGGCCCAGCCACACCCAAAACACTAGACCGCATGGCTTGCTTCTAAAGAACTGAGCTGTGTAATAGGCCTCCATGTTGGATAAAGGTCCAAAACTGATATTGCTTTATTCCTGATAATGAGCCTCGCGCTAAAGGTACCAGGACTGACTCCATGAATGTTTCTGATGGAGTTTTAAGGCCCTTGGGGCCAGTGTGAAGGGCTTTAGCCCCACTGCTGCCAGGGGGCTGTTATACCTGAGGGGGTCAGGGGCATGGATCTTGACAGCATCCTCAATCATGCGGCGGCCTTTTCAGACTCTTTGGACTCAGCTGACTTTGATGCTGAACCACATATGTATGCTTCAAAGATGGGAAAGGTGAGTGCCCCAATGGGTAAATCACATGGGGTCCATGAGTCTGCGTTGGTACAGCTGGCTTCACAAGGCCAGTCAGTGGTGGGCCCCCGTCTGCAGTGGTTACGGCTGCAAGAAGACCCTTTCATGAATTGGCGTCAGGTTCTGGGGCTGATGTCCAAGGGAGGGTTGCAGACCTGCAGCCAAAGACAGGGGCACCACAGCAACGGGCATGGTCCCTTGCATCAGGGCACCATGGGCCCCGCACATGTTTTGGATGTGTGCAGGCTGGGGAGACAGTTTGAGAGCAGAATATGTTGCATGCCACCATCCAACATGGCAGAGGGCATGGATAAGGTGGCCAAGACCATGACCTCACCAGCAGCCCGGGTAGAGTAACATCTGCAGGTTTTGCGGTCCACATGCTGCTCCCACAGATCGGCATGGAGGCCAACATCAATGGCCGACGGGCTGATCTGAGGTGTCTGCAGGAGTCCCTGCATGCAGATGCTCAGGCACACAGAGAGGCCCTGAGATGTGCAATGCAGGCCCTCAGGACTGCAATCCATGATGAACTCTCAGCCACAAGGACAGTGCTCCATGAGGAGATGGATGCCTTCAGGCAGACACTGTCCGAGCAACTCAAGGCATCACAGGTGAGTGCTGTTGCACTCTCAAAGGCATAATGAGTGCAATTGTGGACATTCAGCCGTGCACAGTGATGTCAACTGCCATGGTTGCCTTGAGGTCATCAGGATGGCATCTGCAGTTAACAATGAGTTGAGGGAATCTTGACACATATTTGCTGTTTGCATGATGGTCAACTATGGATGGTGAAATGCAATGTCCTAAGTTGTTGCAGTGATCCTGATCTGATTCATCCAGTGACATCTCAACGTTCCCTTCAGTTCAAAGCACATTGGACCCAATTCAATCCAGTCCTTGTGAAGTCTGCTTTCCCTTCCACTTTCCTGTTTCCTGCTCCCTTTTTTGTGGTGGTGTCCTTGGCTTATGTTTCTCATTCCTTTCTCATGTTTGCTTGTCTCTTTCATGCCAGTTGCCTCAGGGCCTGGCCTTCCAGTATGACTGCTGCCTCTGTGACGAGCTGCCTTCTGCCGGATCCCGTCTTCTGTGCAATTGGTGCTAGTTTTGTATCCCATCGTCTTGGACTTTACATCATCGGCTCCCCTGCCAGTGTCTACTGCACTGTCTCACTGCCACGTTAATTAGAGGATGCCATATTGTGGCTTTGGGAGTACTTCCAAGATGATCATGGGTTTACAACCTCTCACTCTAACTCCCTCAGGGTCTGTCTTTTGTCAAACAAATGAGCTGGGGGTAGATCTCTGTCTTCGGTTGGGGCCTCCCTCTGGAACATCCTCCCTGCAACTCTGAAACTTGAGGAGAACCATCTCCGGTTCCAGAAGCACCTCAAGACCTTCCTATTTGCTTCTGCCTTCACCCCTCCTCACCCCTGCTGATCTTTTCCTCTCTCGGCACTGTGCACCTGGCCCAGGTACCTGCTCACTCTGCCACCGACCTGCACTGCCTCCGGCAATCCCTGCACTGGGGTCTGCATCTGTAACAATACAGAACCCCCACTTTTTTCCTGTACTTATCAGACATACCCTGTCTGCTGCACCACCACTGTTTTTGTTGAATAATATATTTATTATTTTACTATTTATCTTTTTTCCTTTGATCTGCACTTTCCACTTCTCCCCCCTTCCATGCACTTTTCCCCCTTCCCTCTTCCATGTACCTGCACATTCTCAATGTCACTGGGCCTAGTAAGATCGTTGTTTTTTGTTCTCCCTGGTTCCCCTCCCTTGCCTTGTCACGCTCTGAAACACTTGTACGTGCGCGCTACATATAAAATATCATATCATATCATATATCAGTGGTCTCTTTTTGGGAGTCCTCTCAGTGCCATACTGCCTGTGGACGGATCAGAATGTAGAGGAGCAGTTACATGCCTCTGCAGGAAATCCCGCCCTGATACCTCCTATATCTTGGAAGCCTGAGATTGTGCCATGCTTAACACCAGCAGTTGTGCCAATTCCGCAGCGTATATTCAAAAAAAGCTATCCACTGAGAAAAGCCTATCAAATGTATCCCTGAAGAGATGACAATCTGAGGGGGATATCCCTGAATGAATATGGAAAGGAGCAAAAGAGAAGCTAGTGACGTCACGAATGACGAGCGTGACGCCCTGAGAATACTGGCTGAGGAGAATGCATGGACTATATAGAAACTGAGGACGAAGTTAAGAATCGAGTAAACTTTCATATGCGAAAAGAAGATTGCACTATAGAAAATGCAAGCCGTTCAATAACTGTACAGATGCTGAAACACAAGCAGATTAAGTAATCTTAGAAGCTGGCTATATGTAGTGAATAGATTGCAGGCGAAGCCGCCATTGTATAGAAGCTGGACATCAGCATCATGAATAATAGTAATCTTGGACCCATGGAGAGAAAGGCTGAGAATTGTGTCACAGCACAAATAAGCTGAGATCGTGGAAGAGCCTGGAAGGGCTGTCTGGCCTGGTATCAATGCTGAAGCAGCCATTGTCAGTTATCTATTCTTAAAGGCGGTGATCGTGCAAAGCTGAATCCTCCCTTGTTAAGGTGCAAAGAAACAACACCAAGCGTGCCAAGTTATATTCATTTAAGACATTTAAATGCTGCAAAATGGACCAAATTGTGGTCTCCTGTCACATGAGCTGAGGATGGAAATAGAGCAAGGCGTGGAGTTCTAGAACAACAATTGTGAGTTCTCGCACTCCCATATATTCCCATAGACAAGGATACTTTGCAAGGCCAAGTTCAAAGACAATCTTCATGGCAGAAGTCATGTGTGATGAGAGTGGTTGGGCTAATAGGGTGGAGAGGTAAAGTCAAGTCCACCTCCTGTCACCTGGGTTTGAGCTTACGTGCTGCTAAGTGAATCGAATGTTCCAGAATGGCACGAGCGTGCCAACCAATTATAGAGGGACAAATAACGCAGGGCAGGGCCTTATAGTTTGAGACCCAATGTTATACCGTGTACTCAATAGTGTTAAAGATGGCAGGTTTTAGAGGTAGGCATCTGTTGTCCACCTGACAGTAGATAAAAAATCACAATCCCACCCCTTATAGAAAGTATACATAGATGTTCCCCTTCCACAGCTCCTCGTAGGTTTTTCTTATTTGTCACGTAGTGTGACGTCACGACTGAGGTATTTATTTTAATATAAGCTTGTTTTTATGAGAAATTCACTGAGAGCTTAAGCGAACATCCGTTGATGTCTGTTGTAAACTCCCTGTTTTAGATAATTGTTAATAAAACAGCGCCTTTGCCAGCTTCCTGAGTTGGTTCGATTATTTGGTGTCAGAGTTATTCTGCATCCCCATCCATTGCATGCACGATACCCAAAGGGCCCTACACTCATGTGGTAGCAGAGGATGGTTCAAAGAGCCAAACTAGTTTGTCCCCCGTCCTTTGGACGATCGAGTATCCTCCGCCATTAAGCCGGAAGATCGCAGGGTTTCCTGTGGAGAGCAGCCAATAGAAATAAACTTGCAAGAAGAACCGAGATGGTGGGCAGGTCCCCCTTTGACGAAATCTCTGCACAGTTTCCACGGGCGCTCTATGGATGAAAGGCAAAGTGGTCGGATTGGAGGAGGAGTCGATACTGAACGGGGCCTCGAGTCGATTAACGAACGAATGGTGAGCAGACTAAGGAGAATGGCAAATGAAGGGGATGTGGTTGTGATCATTTTAAGTAACAGCAAATATTGAATGAAGAGGAGATAGTGCCTAGAGTCCTGACTCCAGGGAGTCCAGAAGGAGACGTTCCAAACTCCAATGGGAGTAGAGTGGAAACATATAACGCATAAACAGGTTTACTTAACGTGACGTCTCAAACCCTGTTCACGGTATAAGTAAAGGTGAGAGAGAAAAAGGTGATCACAATGTTTAAAGGAATAGTGCGCTCAAAAATGTTATTGTCCCGAGCGTACAGGCATGTGGTTTTATGCAAACTGTGATCGATCGTAAAAACATTTCCTATGCACCTTACCTTAGTTTTCCACACTTTACACATGCAAAATCAACGCGCGGGCGCGGCCATCTTGTGCTAATCCTATCCGTTTCTGCATCGCCCTAAGTTAAACTGCCCTTGCGGCACTAAATCATATCACCCGCCCCTGAAGCTGACATCACTAAACTGACATCACTAGACGCGTACGGCCCATTTCACAACGCAAATGTATGTCTCGTGTCCACGTTCTCTGTGCCCCAGCTAATGACATGTCTCCTTGGAAATGGCAGGACGCCTCTTTCCTCAATAAGTATAAACAGACTGCTTCTCATCAGACAACAGCAGAGTTGCTTTTTCAATTGTTTCACTGTTTATTTTTTATATAGCCTGTCACTCGTTTCTGCTCTGTTCAGCTATCTTCATTGCTCGGAACCCGTGTGAACAGATACATGTACTAGCATTACTATCAATTTTAATTCTGTCGTATAATGGCAACAATACAGCCCTACCAGGGCCAGAGTATTCCGAGGCGGAATTAGTTGATAGAGAAAGATGCGGAAACGATGGGGCATCGGATGACAGTTGGGAAGACGCATCACTGGATCCTGAGCCAGAGCCTAGTCACATGGAAGGCGTTTCCACCTGGTATACCTGAAATCGGTGCAAGGTCATGCCAACCAAGCAGGAGAACTGCTGCTGCCGAGAAAACTCTGGATGCTTGGCCTACATATCGGAAGAAGAGACACTGCTGCTATGCGTTACCGAGCTGCATGACTTCAGGCCAGCCTGCATCACAAGGTCTGTGTTTAGGATTATGATGGTGCTTATGCATTAACTTCGCGCAGCAGTTCGCCCTCGCAATCCAAGTAACGAGTAAGTGTACTCTAGATTTGATGTCACTTTGACCACTGAGGCCACTAACATTTCTTGTTTGTCTCCTATATTGTCGTAACTTTCGTCTATCACTGCCAAGTGAATGCAGTCTGGCAATTCAAAACATCTCTTGTGCTTTGGGGAAATCATAGTGGTCATCTTATATGTCTTTGAATTTCAAATAAGAAACAGTATTTCTCTGTGCCCTAAACGTTATAGATGGTGTTCACATGGGTGAACATGGGTGTTCACTTTTGTAATGTGTCTACACTTTAAAGCCCAAGTTGATTGATCCATGAAGTAACATTTGTACGGGCAAGTTTGCCATAGAATACAGGATGCATTTTCAACTAAGGTTTGTACACTTATCAGGTTCATTTAAATACAGTATGCATGTTTCTCTTCCACAGGTGGTACAAGCTGGTGGCCTATCGTTCATTTACATGGTGGCTTCATGGGAGGCTTGGATACCGCGTTCGATGAGTAATACCCGCCTGTGTCGTTGGAGCCATACGTGCCAAATTCCATAGTGACAGCAGACAGCTCAGGGGATTTTCCCACACTGTGCTGCAACCCAAAGTATACAATGTGTAGTACATTTGTGCCATTAACATCAGCTACAAAATAAAATACAAATGAGCTTTTATGAATAGTTGTTTAAATTTTTCAGTGAATCAAGGACACGCTCACTTGTCTATGAGTGACATGCAACAATGGTTGGTGCCCTTTTATGCTCACCTAGTCTGCAACAATCCATCCCCCCTCCATTATAAACAGCCAAGGTGCCGAACCCAGTGTCTACAGGCTCCCCTGAAGCAGACTGTGCCCCTGCAATTCACATAAGTGCGTCTCCCATCAGCAGTGTTCCATGCCTTGTCTGCACGCCTCTTGCCCATCCACCCCCCCTCCACTATCAACGGCAATTCGCACATGTGGATGTGCGCTGCCAAGGGGGCTGGCAGGGATGAGAATGGCCGAGGTGTCAAACACCATGTACACTTCAAAGGTATCTTCCGCACAGGGGCCATTGTTCACATGGCCTAACCAGACCCAGTGTCTCCAGGCTCCCCTGAAGCAGACTGCACCCCTGCAATCCACATAAGTGTGTCTCTCCCTTCAGCAGTATTCCGGGCCTTGTCTGCTCGCCTCTTGCCCATCCACACCCCCCTCCACTATCAACGGCAGTTCGAACCTGTGGATGTGTGCTGCCAAGGGGGCTGTCAGGGATGGGAACGGCCGAGGTGTAGAACACCATGTACACCTCAAAGGTATCTTCGCACAGGGGTCATTGTTCACATGGCCTCCCCAGACCCAGTGTTTCAAGGCTCCCCTGAAGCAGACTTCACCCCTGGAATCCACATAAGTGTGTCTCTCCCTTCAGCAGTGTTCCGGGCCTTGTCTGCATGCCTCTTGCCCATCCATCCCCCCTCGACTATCAACAGCATTTTGAACCTGTGGATGTGCGCTGCCAAGGGGGCTGGCAGGGATGGGAACGGCCGAGGTGTCGAACACCATGTACACTTCAAAGGTATTTTCCGCACAGGGGCAATTGTTCACATGGCCTACCCAGACACAGTATCTCCAGGCTCCCCAGAAACATGTGACACATTCACATACACACCCACCTTTCTAATCTTTTACAAACCCCTTGATATTTATCCGGAAAACATCTCTGAGCACTGGAAGTCAACTCTTGATCATGCTACCTGTGAACATCTGTGAGCACTGGAAGTCAACTCTTGATCATGCTACCTGTTCTCCTACTACTAACTCCCCTGCTTGCTGAATTTAATTGTTTGCTAGTCAAGGTAAGGACAGGTTACCTATTAACGTCACTATATTCATCTCTATCTGATCTCAAAATTTCAATCTATTTCGACCGAATGTACCCAGTAGTTTAATGTTCATTCTTCTCAATGACTTTACCATTGTCTAATGTTTTAAGTGTTCTCATCTCAATATATAGTAAATTTGTCAATTGTAATAGAATCTCATCTTTCTCGGACCATGTCTATAAGCATGTTTCCTTTTGATGCATGAAAGTACATTCAACGGACGAGTAACACATTACGATTTGCGTTATATGAATCCATTCTGTATGTATGTAGTATTCGACTACACTACACAGGTTTTGCTTCTTTGACCAAAACAAACATTGCATAGAAAACTGTGATATAATTCCATCAATCTCATGCATTTAATAAAAAAAATGTGCAATTAGTTATATTTTTTTATACAGATCTCATCGATTTTTCAAGAATGCCTGCTTATATGGTTTTGGGTTGCCGTTCTAGGAGCCATGTCAAAAGTCAGGGCACAATCCTGCATACATTCCCGAAGGATATTGATTTAATAAGAAAATAGGTTCGACATTGTGGTTTTGCGGTGGATGAGATTCAAAGTAGAGCCCAGGCTGTCTTGGGATACTTGAGGGTCAATTGATTCCGTATCTGTAGCCTGCACTTTACAGACGATATGTACCACCAATCGAGGAACACAAAAAAGGGTTGAGGCAGAATGTTTTGTAAATTGCTTCCAAATGCAATTCCAACTCTATTTATGCACACACTGCCTCAGGTGAGTCCCAGATGATGAATTAGCTGTAGGTGGTGGGGTACTGAACAGGTAACTCCATGAACGGATTGGTGCCTCCGGTGTTAATGTGTTTTACTAAAGATTGCATATGTACCAGATTGTATTAGATTTTAACTATACCACATTTTACTATACACCTGTCCCTGGTTTATGGAGCCTCAAATGAAGTAATTATGACCATGGAGAACAATGCCATAGTGCCCTTCACAAGAAGCATAATGTTTTCGTAATCGGTTGCTTGACATGTCCATTTTTTTAGGAAAGCATACTGACGGAAGCACAGACCCTCACAAGTGACAAAACCGCTGACACGCCGAGTATACCAATGGTGAGCCCTACAGGCTTGCAGAAGTTCATATTCTCGTCAGTTGCATTTTCCAACATATCTAATGCAAAGCTAATTTTCCCTTATACCATTTCATGACAATGCACTGAAAATGAAGGAGCAAGATTGTCCATCCATTTATTTTCACGAGCCAACAACAACTTCAAGTGCCTATCAGGTAATTTTATTTCACTTTTCAATTAGGATAATGTATTATGCTTGGAAGGTCAAATAATATGAAATTGTTTATGTATCCTGTCGGTTGTTTACACTAGGTTTCATTTTTCTCTTTATATGTACCGTTGTCTGCATCCCATTGTCTCTGTTCCGTTTAGATGTTTTCACCCGTACTAAAACAGGTATTGTTTCTTACAGGGGGATGATGGTACTTTGACTACAATTAGATCGCCCTTTGCACCTGGTCAAGAGTATGAGATATACATACCTGCAGTTCCCTTGAATTAAATAAAATAAATCCTACATAGGATACTATTAGACAGTGACATTCATATACACGTGCAGTGTTTCAAATTTTTCTGATTTCAGTTCTAATATTACACTTCCTCCCTAATGCAGAATACATTGCAAAATGTTTGAGGGCAACATTACCATCAGTATGCTTTGCACAGTGATCTCTGATCATGTACACTTGCCATCAATCAGGTGAAATTTGAAATGTGTATTTTGACTAAATGACGCAGACTCTTTGCGAGGGTATGCGTGCAAGCGATGTGTGCAATGAAAGATTTTAATTTCCAATACGATTGACTTTTCTTTGTTTTAAGGAATTTTCTATTCAAAGAATGTACACAAGGTGTGGAATTAGCAGAGGCGGCAAACGGATCAGAGGTGGTGGATCAGCTTGCTGGTGAGGTCGTTACAGAGAAGACCACGGTTTCACAGAAAATCAAGAAAACAAGGTTAACTAACTAACAATTTTGTTTTCTAGAAGTGTTTTGGGCTGGTGTTTTCTTCATAACATGTTTTTGTATTTAAAGTGCTATCTACTGTATCTGTGCTATACATTGAACATGTTTTTATAACCCATCTCCTAGAGACCCAGAAGGAAAAGAAGTATAAAGACACAGACAACAAATGAAACCAAAGTTGTCGCTTGCCAAACAGATTTCTCCATGCATCAACTACTATTTGAGGCGTAGCGTGGTCCAGTCAATAAGCAGACTCGTGATGCTTATGTCCAATGGCCTGAAACTGAATGCAATGTGACTGACGAAGCCAGCAAAGTGTTCTTGGGCCATTGCTAAATGTAAGAAGTCGACAAGATGAAACTGAATATAATGAAAATGCTTTGGAATTCCTCGTTGACCACTTGACACAATCTACACCCGCAAAAAAAGGTCCACCCAATAAACATTCAACGTTGTTGGTTTCTCCAATTCGTGTGCAAATAACACAAGCTGAACTAACAGAGACGGAAGCTTCAATGCAATTGACCAAGGAACTTGCCAAAGATCTCGACTACAGCTTGTCTAGTTTGGCCGATTTGTCCACCACAGTTGAGTCACAAACCACATTCATGCAGGCCGATTGGCTAATAAAGGAGCTTAAATACGTTGTATTCGACAGCTGCCTGGTAGAGATTATACTGATGCTGAAATGTGTCCATCCAGTGGGTGGGGGAAATATGTGGGCAGCCATTGGTGAATGTGACTCGTGTATTACAAGGCACTAACCTGAAAATCCAAGCCACCTGTTTCCACCTACATGATTCCTTTTCATGGTCCGCTCAACTAATGCTGGGCAAAGTGCCAGCTGGAAATCTACTGTGTTCAGCAGCTTTACTTTTCAGTAGCTCGACTTTTAGTAAGTTTTCCAGTTTCTGTCAATTTGTGGGAGTTCAGTTCCTTGCTAAAATGCAGTACTACAAATATCAAAGAGAATTCTTATTCCCCGCTAATAGTCAAGCCTGGAAAATTGAACAAATGTCAATTGAAAGCACATTCTCTGGCAAACGGTTCAGGCTAGCTGGCGACAGACAGTGTGAGAGGATTTTCAGCAAAGTACTGCACATTCCACTTTCAAGACATGGAAACTAAAGAATGGTGAGTTCAGAAATCGTGCAGGTGTCCCAATGTAAATCCTTTGTGGCCATGGAGAAACATGATTTCATAAAATCCTTCGAACATCTTCAATCGAGGGGAATGCAAATAGACCTCATAGCCACTGACAGACATGTTTTTATAACCAAGGCCATGTAAGAGCAGTTTCCAAACATACCTCATAGCCACTGACAGACATGTTTCTATAACCAAGGCCATGTAAGAGCAGTTTCCAAACATTCGTCATCAATTTGATGTATGGCACGTTGCCAAATCAGTCAATACAAAACTGACAGCTGCTGGTAAAAAGAAGGGTTTGGAATTTTTTTTACAGTGGTCTCAGTCTTAAAGCAACCATCTTTGGTGGAGCTCGAAAACTTGTTATGGGTTGGTGGAAATTCTTCTTGAAAAATGGCACTCTTTGATGCACCACGATTCCAACTTTCACTCCTCGACAGAAAACCAACATTTTCACCAATATGCATATGGACCTTTATCGGAGGAGCAGGAACGCAAGAAGAAGTGGTTGGTTCCATCTCTACCTCCACGCAAAGCTCTTGAGAAGATCGTGTTTGATAAAACTCTTTCAAGAGACCTAAAGGGACTCACATAATTCTGTCACACTGGAGATGTGGAGATGTTCCACAATATGGGCCTAAAGTACAGGCCCAAAAGGTTGCATTTTGGCATAGACGGGATGCAAGTTCGAACATTACTAGCCGTATTGGCGCACAATGAGAACCTTCATAGAGAACAATCGAGAACTGCAGGAAACTTTGGGATGCTTCGTTACACAATGTCCTTTGCAAAACGAAGCATAAAATTGCTGGCCAAGCCAATATACCAGGAAATGGAATTCAATGTTGTGAAAGATCTCACTTTGACTCTGTTGGCCATGCATATTCATGGAATCGATCATGATTTTGTTCCTAGGTGACATAAATTGCCACAAAACATTGCAAACGAGCCCTGTCCACCAAAAGTGGGTCTCATTGAACAGTTGATTTACCGGTATAAATGATTTGCAGCGGTATTCGTACTTGAACAATGGAATGCTATTACACTCTAATTTCAAAGCTGTTAAACGTATTAAGAAGTATTTAACTATGCACATTTAATCTGGTTTATGATTCATTAATTTATATCTCGAACAATAACATGCATGTCTTTGGTTGCTTGGTGTCTGTAAAGCTCGACATAGGTGGCCATAGTGTAACTATGTGTTTTTCCCCCTCCCGCTTTTGCCCTGCTCTTGTGGGTCCTTCACTGATCAGGGCACAGGAGGGTCAGATAGATAACAGCATGAAAGGAACTGCGGGGTCTGAGCTGGTGGGCTCAGGCCTGGCAGGGTGTAGGTTGTTAGTTCACAGGAAGTTCAGTGGAGATGAATTGGCACCTGGATTTATGACTTGTCAGTGTCTCACATTATCCGCAGAGCACATTCCTCTGCGAGAACAGGGCACGCGCAGATGTGGCGAGGACATGGGGTGGGCTGGCTGATCTAGGCGCTGGGGATGGGAGAGTTGCATTTGTACAAAGAGAGATGTCATTGGGCCTATTTGAAAATGGTTTCCTCGTTATCTGTTTTACTTACCCTAACTGTAACTGTTTAACAAAACTGTTTTCCAAAACTGTTTTCCTTTCCTAAAAAAGTATTACAATAGCGCGGCATTGGTGGATGCCCGCAAACAATTTGTTTATTTTCCGAATATATTTAAAACGCCACATTGGTCGGCCGGCGGGCTTATCGCTCCCATGGAGTGACAGTCACTTCGTTTGATGCAGCTTGTGGGGAGTTCACACGACACGTCTTGTACAGTATGTTTTTGATTTGTGGCTTTTCTTCACAATAGCAAAAGTTACCAGGCCTTGTTCGACCTTGGAAGAAAGGGAGGATTCGCTATGAATTGAAGGACGGAAGTTGTGGAATACCCGAAAAAATTATAAGGTTTACTATTTTAAAACTTGACATTGGAACATTTATTTTCATTCTATGAAAACAGTTGTTCTGAGCGGACACTCTGCTTTACGCTGAGAGAATGAAAATACCAAATTTCATGTAAGTTTGACTAAAGCCAAGTTTTTAGACGAACAAGTAAGTTTCATTTTCCGACTGGTATTGCAAGCTTACATTCTTATGGGTTGATGGTTGGGACATATTGTGACGAAACGCAAACACAACCTGTATGCCGGCTAGTGATCTCTAAACTACTTTGTCCCATGGCATATCAGTGTGTGCTATCAACATTGTATTATTGGGTAGCAGGCGCCCCTGTCTAGAAAGAACATGGCATGATAAACTGTTATGTGTTTTTTGACACTTTGAATATCCACAGCCATCACCTTTAGCTCAAAGTACCTTGCATAAATGGGAAATATCCATTTGCATATTTGTCTTTATCCCGGGCACATGGGCAGTCCAGCACCGAAATGCTATGGCAATTCCCTTCTCAACTAGAGTACCTACAGCAACGGCATACACGTGTTTCAGCCTTGTTGTGTCTAATCAGCAAGGTGGAGCTGTGCCTCTCTGAGCACAGTGAGCATGGAGTCCACGTCTGGGTTCCCCCAGGTTCCACCAACCCCGAGTTCGTTGCTGATATTCTGTTACAATGCCATCAATGTGTTGTTCGAATTTTTCCATCAGCTTCCGCATCCCATTGGGAGATAAACATACTCCACATAGCTAACCTTTCAAGCACATTGTAGACTCCAACTTTCCCCAATGTTTTCTGTGTGTTTCCATTGTTTGTGGTTTGTGTTGCTTATTGGGTTTCACCCGGCGCAGAATTAATGGGTAAATGGATACATTTGTTTTCTACACAGCTACATTCTTCCTTTCTGCGAATGTCATCATTTCCAGATGCCGAGTGATGGTTTCTTCAACCAGCAGTGGCACATACGCCTAAATGGATGGATGCCCATTACGCTGATGTGGGACGATCGCCCGCGACCGATATGCTCTTTGGCGGTACCAGCTACAAGGAGCAACCTGTCATTGTTTACGATGGTCTAGCAAGAAGCTGATCCCGAAGCCTTGCGAATCAAGTTGCGTTGAATGTGCATCTTGTCTCGTAAGGAACACTCTGTGCCTTATGACAAAGTTTTGATGCTGTAACCCATGGACATTCAAAAATTGGTGTTAAATGGAAATGTCCAGATGTTCTCGGAGCGTTGTTTGTAAAATAAAATAACTTTTTAAATTGCAGAGTATTGATGTTTCCTTTAAAAATAGCGTTCTCTATTCCGATTTGAGACGTACTGTGCTGTGAAAGGATGTGATTGTTGAATTTCTGGGTTCTGCGTCAACTGACATTAAGATGTAGGTGATGACTGGGCACCTTTGGCTATGCTGCCCACTAACGTCATGAAGTAGGTGGAGAATATTGCTAGGAATAGTGATGTCAGCTTCAGGGGCGGGTGATATGATTTAGTGCCGTAGGGGCACTCGAACTTAATCTGATCGATCAACAGATAAGATTATCACAAGATGGCTAAGCCCGACTCCTTGATTTTGCATGTGTAAAAGTGAGGAAAACTAAGGTAAGGTGCATAGGAAATGTTTTTACGATCGATCACAGTTTGCATAACAGCACATGCCCGACACTCGGGACAATAACATTTTTGAGCTTACTATTCCTTTAGTACTGTGTAATGTCAAATAGTCTGTATGTTGTTTGTTGAGTAAAACTATCGAAGAGCGATAGAAGTTGTGAAATAAGTGTAAAAATGGAGGAGCAATAGTAATTCAATCTAGTGAAGTGGTTGTTACCAATCAAAAGGTAGAGATAGCTAATTAAGAAATTAGTGGCTTGAGCAGCGTTTGATGGTGCATGCTCATATTTGTTGTGTAAAAGGCGTTGAAAAAGTTGTGATTTAAGCAAAAGTATAAAGGTTATTTCATAAGTCTGATAAGTATTGACAGTCAATTGAGATTTGTCACTATGGGAGATACTCCTCTGATGCACTTGTGTAAAACTTTATCAAAGCACATGCCCAAGCTCAAACAGTATAGTGCGGAATGGGTGAAAGGTATGTCAGATAACATGTTCATGCCGTGGCCACAAAGGGATCATTGTCAAAAGCAGTATTGCAACACATGACTACATACTTGCACGGTGCGTACACGGAGAAGAAATTAGAGAAAATATTATTTATTTTAGAGCTCTCGAAAATGTACCATGAAGAAAGGGAAGATCTGCCACCTCAGGAGGGGATGCTTAGTCAGCATAAGGAGGAAGATGTTGAGCCCTCAGCGCTCCTTGCCTCGCGCAAACTAAAAGGCGCTAATACGGAAGAAATAGGGTTATATCCTTTAAAGGCGCTGAAAGTGGCGTTGGGGTATAATAATCTGATACACGAACCTCCAGTTTGTAGTAGCGATGATAGTCCAGAGGAGAGTAAGAGAAAAGAAGAGATATATAAGATCAAACAAGACAAAGAAGAAAGGAGTGAGCAATCAACTCTGTTGACAGAAATAGACAGGGAGATTAAGAGATGGAAAGGAGAGAAGGATAAAGCTGACGAGATAGCGCTCATGCAGAACTAATGGATGGGAGGACATATATTACTTAACATAGATGGGAAAAGCCTTGAGGAAGTTAGGCAAAGAGAAGATAAGGACAAACAAGATAGGAAAGACAAGGAAAGAGATTGAAGGAAGACAAGCAGAAAAGGAAGAGCAGGGAGCGACGAGAACAGATGTATCAGGAGGAGCAATAGAAAAAAGAAGAACAGGCAGAGAGCAAAGAAAGTATGACAATAGACAGAGCGATAGAAGGCAGGCATAGAAGAGAAATGAAGAGAAAAGAGGAGGAAGCTCAAAACGAAGGGATAAAAGAATACAGAGATGAAGGGAAGAAGAGGAAAGAAGCGAAGGAGTAAGGAGAGAGGAACAAAGGCAAGAGGAAGAAAGAATTAGAAGGGAGACGAGAAGGCAAAGAGAACTAGATGAAGAAATAGAACAAAGAAGAAGACAGCAGGGTCTTGATAGCAGTCTCATTTGTAAGGAACCTGCAGGGCCAAGCCCAGTAATATGATGGGATGGAGTAGAAGAGGTCCTTCTGATAAAGGAAGCAACATCAGGGGCATCTAAAGTAGTATTGGAAGACAACATCTTTGATGCAGAGAGCATCAGAGAAAAGATTCATAAGGCCTATCAAGAATTAAAGGAAGGTAGCAAATATGGAAGTGAAGGGAGGAGGGACCAATCCCTAGCATTTCAATTATGAAGCAAAGAAGTAATTCCATTCAGTCACAAACGTAGAGCATTGTCCTTAAGCAGACTGAACTTAGACAAAGGTGAAGGGGACGATAGGCACACTAGTTTAGGACAAGACATATCAGACGAGGAAAAATAATCCATCCTTGGGGTAGAAGGAAGGAGCGCATGCACCCCCAGGGAAGCCTGCAAATAGATAAAGAAGTTAGATGGTCTGATCCACATCCCATACCATATCCACAGCATCCTAGAGGATGATCGTATAGTGAGAAGGGAGAATCACCGCCATATGTGAGCAGATTGAGGTTGTTACCATCAATGAGATGGATAGGGATGATCGTCCCTGCCATGGATAGACTTAACGACTTTGGGTGCTGGGAAATGGATATATGAATTAGAGAAAATGACAGGAGTAAACACGCTGGCCATAGGGGACATGAAAGGTTTCTCTGCAACTATTCTTGGGGAAATGGTTGATGACATATGGCGGAGAGCAGGATATTCAAGTGTGACCGCACAGAACACAGCACATGATGGAGCGCCGTTTAATAATTGTAGAACAGACGTGTGGAGGGCTTTCTGGGTACAGTATACTGACGCATTAGATAAAAAGGTGCAATTATGTCACATAAGATGAAGGAAGATGAAGACCCTATTCTTTAAATTCAGGACATTCAGGAGAAATGGCAACTTGAAACTCGTGAGAGCCGTGGGAAAAGACGCTCGCATTATTTTACCACATTTTATGCCAGGGGTTGCCTGAGCAAGTACAGAGGCAGATGACGGAACAAGTGTGGATGACAGCGAAGCCTTGGGCCGAGATACAGCTGATGATAGTACACCATTGTCGGCTATTGAAGGTGAAAAATAAGAAGAAAGATAAGACTAGGAAAATCGAGGAAGCCAAGATAGTTCAGAATTGTTTTTCTAAATTTGTAATGGAAGGGGTGGTATTGACAAGAGGAGAAGGATTGGGAATGCAGGAAGCAGTGGGTGCATTGTAGGTGAGTGCACCCAATGGATCAAGGTGGATATGGGTTTGCACCAATAGACAGAGATCTAGGCTATAGAGGAAGAGGAGGTGGATTCCAAAATAATCAAGGTGGGTTTCAGAATCCACAGAATGAGAATCAAGAGTACCGAGGGAGGATATAACCAAGGGGGACTTGTCAGACGGGCACCCCCAGTATGTTGGACTTGTGGGATGACAGGGCACATTGCATGTATATGTGGAAGCCAAGGGAATTAACAAAATGGACAATTTTCAAGAGGTGGGACAGCTTATGCTCCACCATATAGTACACAAACTAGAGAAGGGTTCACCCAAGATCACACATGTTATCAGACGCAAGCACCGTGGGTACAGCAGGTACAGCAGGTACAGCAGCATTAACAAGTGGAAATGAATCAACCACAAGGGCAGTCGCAACAAGCCCCTATGCAGACACAGCAGTATGCAAACACAGGACAAGTGCTGACACCCAGAATAGGAGGTGCCACTGTGGTAGGAGGAAGTCCTTTTACAGGGACGGGGATGAGCATGTACCCACAATAGGACAGCTCACAGGGTGACTGCATGTGTTCAGTACTATTTGTGACACCAGACCCCCAAGTGGAACCAAGGGTCGAGGTGACGATAGGAGGCAGATCGTTTTATTTTCTCGTAGACACTGGAGCTACTCGTTCAAGTATACGAGAGGGAAAATATCCAATGTTGTTAATTGCCATGAATGCTGAAGTGTTTTGAACTGGGTGATCTCCAGCCCTTTAAGATGAGCAGCAATACTCTGGAGATGGATGGGGATGCAGACCTTACTCATACATCAATAATTGAAACAACTCAGGTAGTTGGCAAAAAGGATAACTGTTTTAATATCAATTATCTAAAACAGGGAGTGCAACGGACATCGACGGACGTCTGAGCGCCAATTCTTTCAATGCATCTTAGAAAAAGCAGTCTTTTATAACAAAGAATCATCATTGATGACGTTAACCTACGTATTACTAACGCCATCCTATGTGGCAAACTACAAAAACCTATTGAAGAAAGTGATTGGGTCTAAGGGAATATCTAAGTATATGTTCTGTACTGGTATGGGACAGTGAGTGAAATTAATTGTTTCCTTAACATCAGGTGGGGCAACTAAACCCTCCCTTCAAAATGGACACTATGAACGTCACTAAATACACAACATCCCATTGGCTACACAAACTATGGGACCCTTAATTATGTGGTCCCCTACAATTGGTTGGCACTCTAACCTCTGTCAGTACTTTCCCACCTACGTCTAGCAGTACACAGATTGGACCTCCAGGTGCTGGTGAGCTCATCTTCAATAGAACTTCCCACCAATTAGCATATCCAGCTCTGATCACTTCATGCGTAGGTGTGATAGTCCTGTTCATCCAACTTCATTTGTCCACATGACTGAAGACCATGATTTCAAGCTTCTAGTGTATTAAAAATACTATTTTCTAATAGGCCTGTGACATCTTCCTTGTTTTGTTCATGCCTTCTGAACAGGAGCTGTTTTTTCACATGATTTTTTATCCAATATCAGCTCACCCCAGCCTGATAAGACCTTGACTTCTTGGCTTGGCTTTGTGGCTCATACAGCCTTGGCTTTCTGAGATTCATTTTGTAATTCATTTGTTTTCTTACTGCGACACACTAAAAAAGAGGCCTTTCTTTTTTAGACCAGCTCTGCTATAACACGTTAGTGGAAACATCCATCCTTTACTCATTTTATGCATATATGTATATGTTGGCACATGCCGCAATCTATTCGCTATAAAGCTAGCCTCAAGAATACTTTGTCTGCTTGCGTTTCTTTGCATCTGTACACATGTAAACTGGCTTGACTTTTTCATCATTTCTGTGGCATAAGCTTCTTCACCTTGGTCCCAAGATGTCACTTATCCTTAGAACTCTCTTGATACCTTATAGAATATCTGCATTCTCTTGTCTCTGCATCCCTTCTATGTACGTCAGCTCGACTCTGGATGATGTCACCATTCGTCATGATCATTCATTTATGCTGCTTCTTCCAGGATTTTATTCAAATGGCCATTATATTTTCTCGTATGCAGGTATGGTTTTCTCAATGGGAACCTTGCTTTCAGGATTCTCTTTGGTACCAGTATTCTCGGTTGTACTGCACGTGTCCCACACTCTGGCTCCCAACATATAGGCAATATAGGTGACGTGGTTGAGGTTGGGGTACTTAGCTCCTTCTCTACAGTTTTCTGGAACTAAGAGTCGAGTTCCTTTTACTGATGAATTACCAGTCTCTATAGGAGAGTGAGACATGTCTGTTCCTTTGTTATATTCACGGCAGACACACATTTTGGGAAGAGATTTGATCAAAAAACTTAACATGACAATTTCATTCACTGATTAAGGAATAGTGTGCTCCACTCTAGGAATACACTATTTAAACGTGGGTGAATTTATACTGACGTTCACAGTACAAGTGACTGCGTGGCATTCCAGGAGATCCATAGGTTTTTCTATATGGAGTATACAGTAAGCATTCTACTGACATGGCTACCTGGCTTAGTGGGAACATTTGTGAGGATACCTGATGAGTTTTTACTTAGACCACAAATGCTGATGGACGAAGAGGGAGGACAGACTATCGCTATAGAATTGGAAGCAGCTATAGTACAAAGGAAAATGGTAATACTCGAAGGAGTAGATGAGGGTAGACCATGGAGAACAGTAATAGCTCTCGAAGAAGGGTACAGATTGACATAACTGATGACAACATGTTCAGGGAAGACCAAACAGATGATGAAGTGGTGTTTTTTATGAGCATCACATACTTGATAAGAATAGAAAAGAGAGAAGTCCCACAGCGAATGGTGATAATACGGCTGCGTCCAGAATTTTTTCAGGAAGACTTGAAGAAGGTGCCAAGCGTGCTTTTGACCACAGGCCCTTATAACGTAGGTTTATTAAATGGAATAGGGGAAGTTAAAATAAATCTTAAGCCTGTAGAAATTTTACCTCAAGCAAAACGGTACCCCATGTCTCGAGAAGCTGATGGTGGCATATTTGAGACCATGGGCCTCATTACGACCCTGGCGGTAAGGGGTTAACGCCAGCGTTAGCTGCGCCGACCCCTTACCGCCAATTACGAGGTCCCCTAGCGCCATGGTGCTTTTAACACCTGCTTTTAGCAGGTGTTAAAATCCATGGCGCTAAGGGACCATGGAGTTAATTATGCCACCGTAATTTACGGTGGCGTAATTAACGCCTTCCCCACTCCCATTATGCCCTATGGGGCAAAAATGGGAATGGGGAAGGGTAAATGGGGATTGGGGACTTACCGCCCCGCCTAGGTCGGAATGGGGCGGTAAGTCCGCCAACCACCATGGCGTAAACGTAGTTTACGCCATGGTGGTAAAGTCACGGCCCAGGCGGTAACTTACCGCCTGGGTCGTAATGAGGCCCCATTTCAGCACTGATGAAATAAGGGATTCTGGTGCCATTGGAATCGTTGTGTAATACTGCACTGTATTCAATCCAAAAAAATCTAAGGGAGGGTTGTGGAGATTTATACAAGATATGAGACCGATTAATCAGATTGTAGCGGCAGAGTTTCCTCTAGTCCAGCGATGATGATATGGAGTATCCCAGTGGAAGCTCGATATTTCACAGTGATCGATTTGAAAAATGCGTTTTTCTCGATCCCGTTGCACAAAGACTCACAAGACTTGACTTCCTTTATGTTCCGCCAAACTTGGCTGAAACATACCCGTTTGCCCCAGGGGTACTGTGAGTCCCCATTGATCTTTAACAGAGTCCTACAGATGGATTCAGGCAATATTGATCTTAAGAGTGCGGTGATACAATATGTCAATGACATTTTAATTTGTAGCACCACGGAAGATGAGAGCAGACAAGATTCTATTCAGTTGATGACTATTCTAGCAGACAAGGGATCAGTAGATAAGGAGACATTAAAATACTGTTAAGAAGAGGTGTTATGCATAGGGCAGCTGATTTCACATGAAGGAAAGAAGGTGACACCTGAAAGAGTTGAGGCGATTACGAAAACCACAAAGTCAAATACAGTGAAACAGATGCAACAGTTTTTGGGGCTATGCAACTATGTTAGAGCCTGGTTGTTGGATTATAGTACATAAACAGGACCCCTTTTGCAAGCTTTAAAGAAAGCAAAAGTGGATACAGTTAAAATAGAATGGACTGAGGAAATGGTAGAAGGGTTTGAGGAGCTGAAAAAAGTAACTTGTACAGCCCCTGTTTTAGGAATTCCCAATTATGATGAGGAATTGTATTTGTTTTCGCACATGAATGGGACAGTCATGACAGCAGTGCTAACGTAGAGAACTACACTGGGTATAAACCTTTAGCGCATTACAGTGGGATTTTAGACCAGTTATGATCGGACACTTACCTTGCGAACATTCTTTGGCAGCTGCCGCGTTCGCAATGTAGAAGTCTACAAGTATTGTTATGGGCTGCTTTATGACTCTCTTCGTGGAGCATGCTTTGTTTGCCATTTTAGAGAAACCCAAGGGCACATTGACATCCCAAACAGCTTCAGCTTATGAATTAATGATTTCGAATCTAACGATTAAAATTATAAGATGTAAAATAGAGAATGGTTACATGTTTGTAGCAGAGCCAGTAGAGGAAGGTGATCATGTGCATGACTGTGCTAGTTATGTTGAATTTTAATATGATATACCCCGAGTGAAAGAGAATGCTTTCACAGGCAGGGAAATTCTCTTTATTGATGGTTCTTATAAAAATTGATCAGCCTAGTGGGCAAAGGCATTCAGGCGCAGCAGTAGTGAGACATAGATTAAATGGAAAATTTGAAGTTGTAGCAAGTACAAGGCTACCATCTCATTTTTCAGAGCAATCATGCAGAATTAGTAGCGCTTATTGACACGCTCGAGAAGCACGAAGGGCAGGAAGTGACGGTGTACAGTGACTCTGCATATGTGACGTCAACCGTACATGCAGGGGTAGCACATTGGAGAAGGAGGGGCTACCTCCGTGCAAACGGCACTCTAGTGCAGCGTGCCTCCTTATTGGTGAGGCTTATCAAGGCACTACAACTCCCAGTAGCCATAGCGGTTGTTAAATGTGCAGGGCAAACTAAGCGAACAGATATTTTCTCTTGCGGGAACGAAACCGCAGACGAAGAAGCCAAAAGGGTTGCATATTCCCCAGATATTTCAAGTTTTGATACTGAGAGTACTAAAGAAAAAGTAGTTACAACTATGTTAATGCAAGAAGGGTTTCATAAATTATCGATAACCCAATTAATGGAGATTCAAGGAAGTGCATCGCAGGAATTATGGAAGCGAAGGGGGTGTCCTTTATCCCCCACAGAAGCATTATGGTGACAAGACAGCACTGAAAAGCCGGTGATGTCAGTAGCATTAATAAAGGCTGCGCTTGAACATCTGCATTACCCTGCGTATGTAACTACGGAGAGTCTTGCTGCTACTATTGCAGAAGACTGGTTCATTCTGAATTTGTTGGAGCACATTGCACTATTTATGGTAAACTGCATCGTGTGCCAAAAGTTTAATGCTGGGCATACACTGAGAAATATTAGAGGGATGATACTTCGACCAAATGGTCGGTTTCAGCATTTACATATCGACGATGTCAATATGTTGCAAGTATGTAATGGATATAGGTATCTATTAGTAGTGGTGTGTCCCTTTTGTAGGTGGATCGAGGCAGGTCTGTGTACACACCCTGATGCCATTTGTGCAGTGAATTTTTTAGTGTGCAAAGTCTTTCCAAGATGGGGTGTGTGTGGAGTGCTGAGATCTGACAAGGAGCCTCATTTTGTTAATGAGCTATTTGAACAGATAGTGCTCCTATTGAACAATAAATACAAGCATTCTTCTGCTTATCACCCAAAAGTTATGATATGTGAGAAAGTACTTAAAGAAAGATTGCCAAAATTAAATTGACTTTGAAGAAGGGATGGCTATATTGCCTACTCTTAACTTTACATGTCCTTCAGAATCAGCCAGGATCAGACCATCACCTCATACATTGAGAGAACCTTCATGAAGGTCATTGGGGCCTTGTGTGCATTGGCTATATATGACAATTTACAGATGCTCTTACATTAACTATCTTTTTGACCCACGTTGGCCAACTGCCAAGGTTCTCTCAATGTAATATATTCTTGATGATTTGTACCAATCACATACCAATTAAGTGATAATCAAAACTTTGTATAATTGACCAACTCTCTGAAAATCTCTATTTAACTATTCATTCCCCATTATGGATGAGGTCCAATTCAGTCACAATTTTACTGTTTTTCAAATATTTACACCTTTATTTTGCATGGGGCATGCTACTAGTTAGAATCCATGATGACTTTTTATCAAACTAGTAGAGCGTGTGATCAAAATTATCATATCGGATTTCATAAATAATTTAATTATTCTCATTGTCTCTTCTGCGTCTTCTCTCTTTCCTCTGTGTTTATCATACACTTTATTTTCTTGTTATTCTTTGATTTGATATGAAAAATTGACGATTCTATTTTGCAACGGCATTCAATATGGTACAATAATGTATTCTTTGTTCATATAATTTCATTATGCGACTGCAATGAATGCCAATTTGAATTTTGTATTTGATATCATGTAGAACACAGATCAGATGCTGTGGCTTGAAAAAGACCAAAATTGGTCGAACCACGTGTCGGCAATTAAAGTACTGATTATGAAATAAATACTGAGGCAACTACAGTGTTGACCATCAAACAAATATTGGAACCATACAGTGTTATTTTGTGTCTTTAAATTGTGTTTATGCCAGCGCATGTACATATTTTTATGATTACCTGACTAAGCAAGCTCATTTTGTACCTTGCAATGGTATTCCGAGTGCAGGGCCACTGGCAGAATAGTTTTTGCAACATGTAGTGAGGTTGCATGGGTTACCGAGAACCATATTATCTGACTGGGGTCTAGTTTACATCCCGGTTTTGGCGTGCTTTCTCTAAGTTGCTCGGAATCTCCTGTGCTGTATCCACCAGTTACCATCCACAGGCGGATGGTAAGACCGAGAGAGTTTATCAGAATATGGAGCAATATCTCAGGTGTTTTCTGGCTGAGGTCTAATCCTCATGGGTCCGGTCTTTGTGGCTGGCAGAATTCTGTCATAACAATGGCAAACATGATTCGCTGTGTATGTCCCCCCATTTCTGCTTGCATGGGCAAAATTGTAAGTTGCTGCCAGAGGAGGTTCCCAAGTTTAATAAGATTCCGGCAGTGATGGAACGCACCCAGTAGCTTCTTGGTAACCGAGAGAAGGCATGGCAAAATCTGGACAGAACCAAGGTGGCCTATAAAAAGTAGACAGACCAGAAAAGACGAGTCAGCCCCAAGTATGTGGTGGGCGATCGAGTATGGTTGCCCACTCCGCATATCAAGTTGTTTGGGAACTGTAATTTTTTGCCCCATTTCATGGAGCCCTATATGATTGTGAAATATATATCAGAGACTGCAGTGCGTTTGCGTCTGCCCTCGCATATGAGAATCCATCCTGTATTTCATGTTTCTTTGGTTAAACCCACAGCTCCTAGTGTGATGGCATGGATGGCTCCCGTCATGATGCAGGATGGTGAGGAAGAATTCGAGGTGCAGCATATTTTGGACTCCAAGTGGTGCAGCAAGAAACTCTGGTATTTGATTTCTTGGATGGGTGGTGGTGTTGAGGATATGATTCTTGGGAACCGTCATAGGCAGTGCATGCAGCCCGATTGGTAAGACTATTTCATCATTCCCATCTGGATAAGTCAGGTCCTGGAAAGGGCCTTTGGGGGGGGTTAATGTGAGGAAAAGGGTCGTGTTGGGAGCTCAGCAGGCCTGTTTGTGGGCTAAGGGAGCAAAGAAATTATAATTTGCATGAGGACATGGGGGAATTGTGTGTGTGCGCGTGTGCACGCCTTCGCTTGCTATTTAAACTCCTCTGTGGCCTGTGCTGCTTGTTGGTGATTGTTGGCATGCAAGCACTGGCTAGAGGAGAACAGGACAGAGAGCTGGTGGACCCAGGCCCCCGGTGGTGAGGGGCACTCCGGCCAGAGCCCTGAGGAGCCACGGCTCCATTCAAGTCCATCACGGAGGCGCAGACCACAACACAGTGACTGTGGCTCAGCTGCTCAATGCTGGACCTGGATTTTCTGGTGAGGTGCCATCAGCCTCCCCCCCCCCCCCCCCGACCTCAGTTTAGTGCATGCAGGGTGAAGGGAGGTAACAGGGAAGGCTGTGTATTCTGTTGGTGATGCCATGTGTATTACTCCCTAAAACGCTGTACCTTTACGAACTCCCATTGTTGAAAGCCACAGAGAGTGGAAGTACAGTGTATCTGTTTGCTGCCACGTGCGTTTTCGACTGAAATGCCATGTCCTCATGAACACTAATCATTGAGCCATGGAGAGTAAAGATTCAGTGAATCTGAACGTCTGAGGTGCTAGGGACGCTATGTGTTGTTTTGTGCTGCTTGCTCTTGTAAAAATCCTATAAAGGGGTATGTTCTACCGCATCCCAGTTCATAAGTGCACCCACTGGGAGACATCTCTGCCGGGCAGCAGAGAAAGGGGTACCCTGGACACCAGTTTGGGGGTGTTGGTGATATATGTAATGTGCCAAGTTGAATTTTCTTGCTGTATGTCCCGTTTCATGTTGTGTGCAATTGCTGTTCAGAAGTTTATCCTGTGTACACCATATACTTATGTTAGTCGCTTGGTTAGGGAATGACTGTTTGATATAAAGGTCGTAGGCGGCAATGTCCTAAAACAAGAAGGATGTTGCACTGTTGGTAGGGGAGCAGGTTTTCAGGAGGTTTGGTGACTCACAAATTAAGGAAGTCAGTTACATTTCTTTGTTTCATGATGTGTATGATTTTCCTTTTACTCCCCACACCTGTCCAATTCAAGAAACCCTAACCCTCTTTCCGGTTATTCTAACGCCCCCTACTTATCCACAACTTCTCTCTAACCCTCTTACCCCCATTGGCTGCCTTGTGGTTACCTGTGAATACTATTCAGGAGCCCATGCCAACCAAGGTGGGAGGGGTCAACTGCATTTGGCTTCTGTGGTCTGGAAGGAGTTGCAAAATACTCCAGGGTGTGACACTCTCCCAGAGAAATATTCTTAGGATGTTGTTATAGGCATGGAAGATAGGCCCCACATCATCATTGAATGGCACCTGGGATGTGGCCACAGTGTGTGTGCTCCACAGGGCCAGGTTTTTATGTGAAGTATGATTGCACCAGCTGGGTGGGTGCAGCCTCTCCACGTGCCCTTTTGGCCAACCAAGTGCAAGGGTGGTGCCTGTGGGTGCGGGCCCTGTCCCACCTGCATTTCCACTGGTAAACCATGCCGTGTGACAACATTGTGCAGTACATATGCAGCCACTATGGTTTTACATACTACTCGTGGTGCATTTAGCAACACCCACCAGAGTGGACGGTTCACTGCGCCAAGTTACGAATCGTGCCCACAGTGTTTCCGAATAATGCATGTTTTACCACACCGCACTGTCACTGGTTTCGACACCAAAATCTGCTTGCTATTGTGTGGAGGTAATTACCTCCACACAAATGCATTAACGGATGCAATATTACCCATGTAGTGATATGTGGCTAATACCGCATTCCCCAAAGCAGCCCAACTGGACTCCTAAATGGGGAATAACTGAAGGGCCTCTATGACTCCAATTCATCTGGATCCTTCCCTTTGCTGCAAGGTATTCGCATTTTGTATTATTTGCAGGGGGAATAATGTCAAACACGTAATGAGGCCCATGGAGTAGTTCTTTTTGCCACATAGCCTTCTACAAAACTGCGTTTAACAGAGTGGCGTGATCACCGCCTGGTCATCATGTCAATCTCTCCCAGACCCCATTTCTAGAGCAGTTCATCTGGTGCCACCAGCAGTATTGAAATTCAAAAGATCACAGCATTTCTCATTTATGTTTTGGGGGGCATTTTCACTAAGCTCTTTAATTAAATAATAATAATAGTAATAATAGTAATAATAATAATAATAATAATAATAATAATAATAATAATAATAATAATAATAATAAAGGCCTGTCTTTCCCTATCCCTAAAGGGTTTTCCCTACCTAACTAAAGAATAACTTGGGTGCTCCTCATCAAGGTGGTTGTCAAACTCAAATTATCTGCCCTCTGTCCAAACTAGATTACAGCATTTCTATTATTCTATGTGTAATGTGTTTTCTTGGTGTTTTATACAAGAGTTTCTACAAGTAATAAAGTTCTGGATCTAATTTCACTTGGACCTCTAAACCCAAACGCCTTTTCTCTAGCCCGTGAGCACAGGTGTGTGCAGGCTTAGGATCGTCCATGATAGAGCAGAGAAATATGTTTTGTGCACACTCTTTTTCTGGAGCAGCAGCAGGGCCCCGGACCTCACAGACATTAAATAACAAAGACAGAATTTGTGCTTGGAAGACATTTAGACATGTTTAGAAAGACAAACGTATACAATCATTGCAGAATGCCCAGTATTTCAGCAAATGGAATACGCCCCGCACCTCCATTTCAAACCATTAAAACATTGAGTGGACAGAATATGCCTATTAAATGTGACACAAATGTAATCTCTTATGGTTAATGCTCCAAAAATACGGATATCATTTACATTCCAAGTCGGATTGTGCTCCTTCTGCTTCCTGTTCAAGCAGTGTTCTAGCCTAAACATCTTCTGGCATCAAACTGAACTCTATGGCGCGCGCTTCGCAGCTCTGAAACCCTACTGTTGCCCATCACTATCCCTCCCCCTTCAGACTTGACTGCAAATAACATTGATCGATCATTCGTTTCCATGCAAATTCATCCAACCTTTGCACACAAATTAGAAGCAGTAATATCCTGTTTCCTACAGCTGTCAAAGTTCCCACATTCCACTGTCAAGCATGTTGAGTCACCATTGCGTTTCCTCACCCAGCCACAATGTGCAGAGGATCTGAAAACCGCCTTGGTACCATCCATGGCAATCAGACTTCATAATGATTCCGCCATGAAAATCCATTTTCCTTTACTTGCTCCCTGGAATCTTAGCATGCTACATGTAATGTATGGTCCATGCTTGGCAGATGACATTTCCCTCAGGGCTTTAAGTGGGCCGGAGCTACCCCGGGCTAAGCACACTGTTGCCAAGCAATGATTCTGCTGGGGCTCATCAAACTTGTTTCTAAGAGCTACAAGTCAATGGGCCTCATTACGAGTATGGAGGTAGCCATGCCGCTTTTAGCGGCATGGCCACCCCCATACCGGGTACCGGGTCCGTGTTCCTGGAATGTGGAAATACCGGGCCATTCCGACCTTGGAGGGCCCAGTATTTCCCCATTCCAGGAACCCGGACCCGTTACATCCCCATTCCCATTTGATCCCCCATAGGGCTCAATAGGAATGGGGAGGATGCTAACAATGGGCCCGTTATTGAAGAGCCCGTTGTTAGCATCCCGGTCTGCTAGCGGGTCCCGCTATGGACGCCTGGTCTTACCAGGCGCCCTTAGCGGGACCCGCGAGCAGACCTCGTAATGGGGCGGTGGAGGGTTAACGGCGCCGGCAGCTCTACCAGCGCCGTTAACCCTCTACCGCCTGGGTCGTAATGACCCCTAATGTAAAGATGAATGGCAATGCTTCTTTTCGCCAGCAGATGTCACTACCACCAATGTTTAGAATCACATCATCAGTTACCAAAATTTGGAGTTTATTTATTTATTTGGAGATTATTTGTTTTGTAACACTCTGAAGGTAAAATAGAATAAAGAGAATACAAAGTTTTATTTTTTCTAAATAATAATATATCGTAGTTTTGTCATTAGAATTATGAATGCAATTATTTGATGCATAAGAATTATAGGAATCATGGATTTCCTTCAAAAGAACAGAGCAATTGGACCATGCTTTGACCTTCTTTGATTTAAAACTTAACTAATTTTATTCTATGTCACGCTAGGTGCGAGAACCCGACCACATCTATTAGTGCACTCCTTTAGTTACATAGGCCACACATCCTTTTTTAAGGTGGCTTGACTAACAGCAAGGACACTTTTTAGGACCGTACCCCAAATACTGTTTTGCAATGCTTAACACACTTGCAGGGTAATTCATAGAATTACGCACAAAAGTGGCGCACGCGGCTGGCGCACAGTGTCCCCGTGCAATACACTGCGCCAGCTGCGTGCGATAAAATCCATTTCATCGCACAGCGTATTCATGGATTTTAGCCTCCAAAACCAGCCGTGGCGCAGAATGGCGCAGCAACCCTGCAGCAGCGCCAGTTACGCCCCCAAGAACGCCCTCGCGCAAGGAAAAGCCATCAAAATTCCCAATTCATCGCAAAGGGCTGCGCTAACCCTGGACCAGTTCACAGGGCTGCCAAACAGCAAACGCCAAGCAGGGAACGTATATTTCAGTGGTTCGCCGGAAGTTTCACACGCGATTGTCCTGGGTACGTGTACATCAGGGGTGCGCGTGAAGTAACACACGCGATTCCATCAGGGCACGTGTATTCCAGGGGTGCGCGGGAAGTATCACATGCAAAATCAGCAGGGTACGTGTATTTCAGGGGTGCGCGGGAAGTATCACACGCGATTCCATCAGGGTACGTGTATTTCAGGGGTGCGCGGGAAGTATCACACGCGATTCCATCAGGGCACGTGTATTTCAGGGGTGCGCGGGGAGCACTACACGTGAATTGGCCGTGTGGGTCCTCCCAGGTGTTCCCTCTACACCCTCCACAGCCCCTGCAGCCAGCCCACACCACAGGTGACTACCCTGCGCCCCTGCTCATGTCCCGCAGGCAGCCCATCCACCATGGCCATGCCCCCCAGCCAAGCCACATGTCACCTTGCACTACTGATCAACAACGCATGTCTCCCAACACCCTCACCCCCCAGCACTGTGGGGCACCCTCCACCAGGCCCACACTCATGTCTCCCAGCACCCCCAGCATCCAGGGGCACCCTCCACCAGGCCCCCACTCCTTTCTACCACCCCCACCACCCCCAGTAGTGCGATTCGCCTGTGTACGTGTATATCAGGGTTGCGCGTGTAGTCTGACACGCAAATTCATCAGGAAACGTGTATTATGGGTCCGCGTGAACTTCCACACGCGATATCAGCAGGGTACGTGTATTACGGGGTTTGCGGGAAGTTCCACATGCGATTGCCCTGGGTACGTGTATTTCGGGGTGCGCGGGAAGTTCCACACGCGATTTCAGCAGGGTACGTGTATTCCAAGGTGCGTGGGAAGTACCACACGCAATTGCCCTGGGCACGTGTATTTCGGGGTGCGCGGGAAGTTCCACACACAAATTCAGCAGGGTACGTGTATTCCAAGGTGCGCAGGATGTTCCACACGCGATTGCCCTGGGCACGTGTATTTTGGGGTGCGCGGGAAGTTCCACACAGGATTGTCCGTGGTGCGTGTATTTCGGGTTGCGCGTGAAGTTTCACACGCGATTTCAGCAGGGTACGTGTGTTCCAAGGTGCAAGGGAAATTCCACACGCGAATCCAGCAGCCTACGCGTATTCCGGGGGTGCCGGGCAGTCCTACACGTGAATCGGCCGTGTGGGTCCTCCCAGCTGTTCACTCGACACCCTCCACGGCCCCTCCAGGCGGCCCACACCACAGGGGACTACCCTGCACATGTCCCTCAGGCAGCCCATCCACCATGCCCATGCCCCCCAGCCAACCCACTTGTCACCTTGCACTACTGCCCACCAACGCATGTCCCCCTGCACCCCCACCCACCAGCAATGTGGGGCACCCTCCACCAGGCCCCCACTCATGTCCAACTCATGTCTCCCAGCACCCCCACCCCTCAGCACTGTGGGCCACCCTCCACCAGGCCCCCACACATGCCTCCCAGCACCCCACTCCCCAGCACTGTGGGCCACCCTCCACCAGGCCCCCACTCATGTCCAACTCATGTCTCCCAGCACCCCCACCCCCCAGCACTGTGGGCCACCCTCCACCAGGCCCCCACTCATGTCCAACTCATGTCTCCCAGCACCCCCACACCCCAGCACTGTGGGGCACCCTCCACCAGGCCCCCACTCATGTCTCCCAGCACCCCCACCCCCGGCACTGTGGGTCACCCTCCATGAGGCCCCCACACATGTCTCCCAGCACCCCCACCCCCCAGCACTGTGGGGCACCCTCCACCAGGCCCCCACTCATGTCCCACTCATGTCCCACTGCACCCCTACCCCCCAGCACTGTGGGCCACCCTCCACCAGGCCCCCACTCATGTCCCCCTGCACCCCCACCCCCCAGCACTGTGGGGCACCCTCCACCAGGCCCCCACTCATGTCCGCCTGCACCCCCACCCCCCAGCACTGTGGGGAACCCTCCACCAGGCCCCCACTCATGTCCAACTCATGTCTCCCTGCACCCCCACCCCCCAGCACTGAGGGCCACCCTCCACCAGGCCCCCACTCATGTCCAACTCATGTCTCCCAGCACCCCCACCCCCCAGCACTGTGGGGCACCCTCCACCAGGCCCCCACTCATGTCCAACTCATGTCTCCCAGCATCCCCACCCCCACAAGTCAGGGGCACCAGCCAGCAGGCCCCCACACATGTCCACCAGCCAACACGTCATCTCAATCTAGATCCCTGGGCCTTATGGGCAGCCTCCAAATGCCAAACACCCACCCAAGTATTGAATCCACCCACTTAGAAATGGCAATTACATGATACAACCCCAATGGCAAGTTTGTAAATGAACACATGTCCCTCACATACACACAATGGGTGTCAGTGAATGTCAAAACCCATGTCATGATATGCATGAAACCAATGAGATACTACACATTGAATCAAAAATAAACAAACGAAAATGGGAATTAAAAAAAATAAAGCAGCATGTCCGTAAAATAATGTAAAACCACAAATCATAATCCAAAGGAAAGGTGTCCAAAGTCACAGTTCACAAAAGTAAATCCAATGGAAAATTAAAATCGAAAACCATTGCTCCATGGGTAAATTATAAAAAAGAAATAGAAAATCCAACAGTCAACTATATACAGATAAACAATCCAGGGTCCATGATCCCAACAGAAGAAATGAAACCTATCTAATAACACTACCTAATAAAAAAAAACTATACAAAAATGTGGCCCATTGTCCAAAAGGTCAAAAGAAAAATGCAAAACCAAAGGAAACCTAACACTAACTACAGAACTATTTACAAGGGCATCGGGCCAGTCCGACGGCTCACTTCGGGATGTTCCGGGCCAGGGCATCATCGACCTCCTGCTCAATGTCCCGGAGGCGGTCCTCCTCCATGGCCCCGAGGGTCCGCAGGGCCGTCGACATGTTCACCTCCAACTCCCTGCGGATTGCCTCGAGGCACTCGGGCCGCCTCAGGGCCCTCCGCATGGAGTTCTCCGCCCTGACCATCGTGAGCCGTGCCTCTTCCGCCCGCTGCCGCTCCGAATCTATGGCGTGGCCCATCTGCCACACGGAAGACACTTCCCGTCCTGGGTCCTCCTGCCCTCCGGCCGATGCCTGCCCCTCCGATGTCAAAGGCCCTGAGTTATCATGGCTCCCTCCTCGTTGCTGCTGCTGCTGTGCCTGTGCCCGTGCCCTGGTTCCTGCTGCCTGCATATCCTCCACCGGCTGGGGTGCAGTCGTTGATGTGGCCACCCCTAGTGGACGTCCGGCTCCCGACTGTGGCAGGCATGCCTCCTCCACCAGCCTGGCCGCACCGTCAGAGGCAGCTCCACAGGGCACCCAGGTGACTAGTGGGTGGGAAGATGGCACGGAGGACGACTGGCGCATAGGGGGTTCAGTTGAGGAGGGTGTCGGAGCAAGCCCCATCAAACGGAGGAATCCGGCCTGGGTGACCCGTCCCAGTAGGCCGACGCGGTCAACGAGCCATTCGAGATGACGTGCAGTCTCCTCATGAAAAGACTGCAGGTCAGCTCGCATGGCCCGTTGACGCCAACGCCACACCAATCAGGACAGGCTCAACCTGGACCCGGATAGCCACGTCTACAGGCAGAGGAAGACCAGTTGTTGTGAGCTCATCCCCTGCCTGAAAATGGGTCTGGACGTAGGCATCCCTGCTGGTGCAAGATGATGCAGTGACAGGATCAGGGACAGGATTGCACACAGGCACCTCCGCGGCGGCCTGTGCTGCCTCCTGTCCCTGGTCCTGCACTGCACCACTAGCACCAGTGGAATCCCCACCTCCAGACCCCGTCTCTGTTGCTTGCACGGGATCCTCCTCCACCAAACCCCCCACCAACCTGGATGACTCTGTGCCATCTTCTCCCGTTGGGCCCTGTGGGGTCCCAGCTGCCCCTTCTGCTGCCGAGGAGTCCAACTCCGACCTCCGCCTCTTGGACCACCCCCCGGCCGCTGTGGCCTGGGACGCGGCACCGGACTCCTCACTCCCCGACGAGATCACAACCTGGGAGGGGAGCCAGGCCTTGCATCTCCGGCTGGCGGTGCGATCCCCGCTGCTGTGCTCCACAGCACCTTCTCCGCCCTCTTCATCAGTTGACGCTGCAGACAGGGAGAAATAAAACACAGGCATCAGGGCACTGTACAATGGACACATACACACATGACAGTTGTACATGAGTGGGATTGGCAAACCTCAGACATGGCATCACAATCGCAAACACACATGTCATTTCAACTTGTACACATGAGCCATACCACAGCCATCACCATCCATACACATACAACAGCATGAGCAGGCAAAGGTGAGCCAGACATCACATGCAACACAGGAGTGCACTAAACATGCACACACACCACCACACTTGCATGCATGTGTACACCTCTGCCAACTGTCGCAGTGTTTAGATCGGCATCCCTGTCACATCTGCCAATCAGGCTTCCACATCCCGCTGTCACATGCATCCATGTTGCATCACTGTTGAACCCTTGTCAAATACACACACATGCACATGTACACAGTGCTGATACATGCAGCTGAAAACAACATCCATGTGTGACATCACGAACATGCCTACTTACATACACATTCATCCAAACATGTGTGCCCTCACAACTGCATTTGGCATGCAAGCCTACACACACAAGCATCATCTATGTCTCACACATGAGAGCCCTCGCATGTGTTAGCCTCACGGCCCTGTACACCCCCACCCATACTTGGCTCCATACAAGCACATGTGCAACCTGCACACTACTGGCACATCACCACACGCACAGCTTACAATCATGATGCATGTACACTTACCGCTCGACTCCAGACGGGTCTGCCTCTCAAGGACCTGGACGTGGAGCGTTGGGGATATGCGTTCCAGGACCCTCATCTGTTCGTCCGACAAGTGGCCCTGGCGCCCCTTAGCATCCGCTGCCTTCAAGAGGTGCCGGGCCTTGTTGAGGGTCCTGGACCTGAAGTCCTCCCAGCGCTTCTTGACATGATGGAATAGTCGGACTGCCACCCCCTCCGCGTTGATGGCAGTCACGATGTTCATCCAGATCCGAGTCCGTCCTTCCTTGTCGGCGCGCAAACTTCTGAAGAGGGCATCATACTGCCCCAGGACTTGCTCCACCAGGACACCAACTTCGGTGGCAGTGAAGCTGGTGCCCCTCTGCCTCTCTTGCCGGGGGTTGTCAGTGGTGCCAGATGTTGCAGTGCCGACATGACAACCCCAGAGGTAGGAGTGGGTGGGCAACTGGGTCCTGGGGCTGGGCTGTGGAGCGATGGAATCCCAGTCGGGAGTCTTCGGTTCCAGCAGGGGTGGTCACAGCAACAGCACCCCTGGCTGATGTGCAGGCTGTAAATGGCAGGGCACGTGGGCAGCAGGCAATCAGGCAGCAGCAGATGGCAGGTGGGAGTGTGCTCGGGGCTCTGGGGGGCAGTCATTCGGCCTTCTGGGCAGGAGCGTGGTCTTCCGTGTGCTTACGCATGGCCAGCTTGATACGGAGTGATTTGGCACATGAAAATCCAGCACGTCTGCGTGTAATTCGAGGAAAGGGCCTTAGCGCGTAAGCGCGTCAGCACACGTACACGAATTCATTGGCCCAAAGGCCACCAGCACCTATGCGCATCTGTGACGTGCGTGCGCGGGCGTTTCCCTGTACACGGTGCATGTTACACGTCCAATGACTGCACGTCAGAGTGTCAGCTCGTGTAATTGGAGGATGGGGCCTTAGCGCGTACACGCGGAAGTGACGCTGGACGTGTGGGCATGTTTAAAAGGTACGTGTAGAACGCCATTTCCTTGTACGTGCTTTTTGTGGAGAGCGAGTGGGTGAAATCTGTACTTCTTGTCAGTTCACACGCGATTTACTTCACAGCGTTCCAAGTTCGTGCTCCCTGTTACCTCTGACAGCTTTTTCTCTTCTTGTCTTTTTCCTGGGCCTGTTTCCTCAAACAGCGTTCACTTCTCCTGTTGTCCTGTCTCCTCAGACAGCGTACAATTCTTCTTTTGGCAGGGGTGTTGCCAACGCGCACATGCGCGTATTTTTCACGTGATTTTTCCTGGCAGACGGGGAGTCGCGCACATATTTGACATCTGTGCTTGCCCCGTGTGTTGCCTACCCCTTCAGAGGTCAGTCTAGGCTGCGTGTGACACGCATACATTCATTTTTGTGTTTCTGGGTGCCACAGCGTAGTGCAGTTTTTTTTTCCACTCACGTGGTCTAGGAGGGGTTGCGTGCACATTATCTCCCTTTTTCGGGGTGCCTGTGCGTTGTGTGACCCGTCATCTTCCCCCAGGGGTCACATACAGCCTTGCTAGAGCACTAGGGTACGAATTCCATCTAGTACCCTACCCCTTTGACCCCCAATTGCCCAGGACAATAGTTTACTGCAACTCCCATAAGCACAACAACATCAGTGCCAAGGTTGGGAGGCGAGCACGCGGTAAGGGTGGCAAAGGTGGATACGGTAGGGGACGTGGCCAGGACTTGCAGGGTGCCCCTAGCCCCCCATGTGTGGGTGACCAGTCAGGGACACCCATGCCCCCCCCCCCTGGTTGAGGGTAACGTGGCTGACACCATCCCTGCTCAGCCCTTGTTGGACCAGCCCATTGTGGCACCAGACCTGGCACAGGGTGACTCCATGGCTGACTTCCAGGTCAGCAGGTCTAGGCCACGTGTGGCAGTGCATGTTGGTGTCACCAGCCCATGTGGATCAGGGGCACCTATGTCATCTGCTGCCCCGAGTAGTCAGGGTGGGGAGGCTGCAGGGGCAGCTGTGGCTCCATCCACCCCAGCTCTGAGTCTCCCAGCCAGGACAGTGTCGGTCCTAGTCCATCCTGCTGACATTCCCCCTGACTACATCACACTTCAGCTAATGCCTGCACCAAGTCCCATGGTGAGTGTTCATTCCCACACTCCTAGTCCACAGTCCACCGGGGCTCCTGCCCCTAGTGTCCAGAGCAGCGTAGGACACTCAGTATCACCACCACCTTCCAAGCAGAAGAGGAAGAGTGCTTGTCCAGTACAGGCTGATGCCCCAGACACGGCTACACAGTCCGGCCCACCAAGGAAGCCCAGCTTCAATCAGGCCGAACTTGATGCACTTGTGGAGTATGTATCCGCGCATGACAGCGAAATGGTGATTACTGCAGGATGCAAGACCACACCTGCACAATGTCAGGCACACTGGCAGACCATTGCGGAACTCATAAGTGCCCTTGGATTCGTGAGGCGCACAGCTAATGATTGCTACAAGCGCTGGAATGACCTTAAGCGCAGGGCAAAGAAAAAGCTGGCCTCAAGTCATGCCGCAACTCTAGTGACTGGAGGTGGGTCTCTGGCAGAGGACATAGAACTCACTCCACATGAGTATGTTGCTGGGACCTACATCACGGAGGAACAGATCCAAGGCGTGGGAGACCTGCCAGATTACGAGGCATTGTCCAGTGAGTGCACATGCATGTGTGTGTCATCCATGTGCATGGTGTGTGTGTGTGTGAGTGCTTCTGATTGAGTGCCAGGTGTGGGGGTGTGTGCCTGAGTGGTTTGGGTCACCCATGTGCTTCATCCAATACATTCTGCACACCAGGATTTGAGTGTTGCAGTATCCCTTCTGGCAACAGTAGACATTCAGCCCAACCTCACGCCAGTTGCCCTTGAAGTGTCATCTTGCCACAACATAGTTGCATGTTATTCTGTGTTCATTCAGGCTGATTGTCTGCATTCCACCACTTTCACTAGGCATTTTTCAGTCCTATTGTCACATGTGTGACATGGCTAGGGTACATGCCATCTGTGTGCTGGCATGTGTCATGTATGTGTATTGGACATGCCAATCACAGGCCAATGTGTGATGGCACTGCTAGGCAGCATGCAGCAAATGTGTTCGTCTTCCATCTTGGTGTCATCAATGTGTGCCATTTGCCTCCCCTTCATACGCAGTGACAGTGCATGCATGCAAGGGTTATAGTCATGTGGTACATGTGTCAATGAAGTACTGTTTCTGTTGCTTCTCAGCCCTAATTGTGTTACATGGTGCTAATGCCCGTTCCCATTTCTTTTCTTTCATGTCTTTGCAGGGGATGACGCACTTGATACTGCTGGGGTTGTGGAGATGGTGCAGAACCAGGAGGGGTCTCAGGTCCGACTGGGCACCAGTGAGGGACGTGGTGTGGTGGTGGGTGAGAACTCACACTTGCTGCAGACCGTCATCTCAAGGAGTGTCTCTGGGTGCACCTCCCCCGAGCTCTATTCAGGTGTCGATTCGGATGATGAGACCTATGTGCCGTCGCAAGTAAGTGTTTCTGGGAGGGATTCTGTACTGTCCAACCCACCTGCACCAGGGGTAGAACCCTCAATGGGGATGTCAGTGTTGGTAGGTCCGCCTTTGGTGGTTACGGATGCAGGGTCACACTCTGCTACATCTGATCCTGTTCCTGGGCCAGCAGATCAGAGGGGGAATGCAGTCCTGCAGCCTCAGGCAGTGCCGGCACAGCAAGGCGCAGTTCGCCTTGCCCAAGACAGGTGTGGTGCCCGCCGACGCGGTGGCACCTGGCAATACCGCATGGGAGCAATCCATATACGGTATGGCAAACCAACAGGCAGCATCAACTGAGATGATGGCTCAGGCCATGGATAGGGTGGTCACTTCCATTGTCCCCCAAGAAAGGCTAATTGAACAACTACAGCAGGCAACAGACTCCATTAGCCAGTCACACAGGGAGGACATGTTGGCGTCCAACAGGGACAGGCGGGCGGCACTGGAGACTCTGCGGGAAGCCATTTCTATTGAGTCCCAGGGCTACAGGAAAGCCCTGAGGGTGGAACTCCGTCAGCTCAGGGCAACTCTGGTTGAGCTTGATGCTTCAGCTAACACGAGGACAGAACAGCAGCTGGAGCGGCTCACACGTACGCTCTCAGCTGAGATGCAGGCAACTAGGGCGGAGGTCTGGGCATCCCGTGAGTTGTTGCATGGGACCTCCGCACAATTATCCTCCAGAACCAGACCTTCTACACCCGCATGCTTGCTGCCATGGAGGACCAGACTAGGGCTTTGCGTGGGCTGCCTCCCATAGTGCCACCACCTCCTGATGCAGCTGCAGAGGGTGAGAAGAGCGACAGCAGCGATTCTCCCACAATAGGGTAGCCGTGCAGGCCATGAGCCCATGTGTCAGGAGTGGCACTCTTTTAAGAGTGGCACCAGACACCCAGAAAGGGTTTGGGTGGTTGTGCCAAATAAAGTGGACAGATAAGAACACACACAGCGGAAAGTAAAGAGAACGAAGAGTAAGCAAGAGTAGAAAGGGAAAAGATACAGAATGAATACCCTCTTGGGGTGTATGCAGATATAGGAAAAGAGTATTCCACGAACCTTGGAAATACTCTAGCCTTCTGCACAGTTTGCTATAACAGAGGCCCACGCTGTTTGCTCATGACTTGGAACAGCAGCTCTGGGTGTCTGTAATGTAGAAACAGGATAAGGGAAGGGGCAGAGGTTGACTGATGGGAACCAACAGACAAGCTCTGTACAAAAGGGTCTACAAAGAGTACAAGAGAAGACACTACAGACAAATCCAGGAAAGGAGGTGATAGCAAACTAGCAGAAGGAAATGAAAGGAAAGTCGTGTAACAGGATAGGATAGCAGAGGACAGTAAGGAACAAGGTTGAGAGCTCAGAGGAGCAGGAAAGCAATGAGTAAGCCCACAGGAGTAGGACTGTAAGGTAGAACGCCCAGAGGAAAAGGGCTTAGGGCAGCAGAGTAAAGCAGACTGCACGGCAAGGATCCCGTAAGGGCCGGGCAGTAAGGAGTGAACCCTGAGGGACAGGGCCGCTGAACGTAGAAGGTAGCAGAGGACTGTAGAGGGCTGCTAGGCCGAGAACCCAGCGGAAAAGGCAGGTAGTAGGCAGCGGAGCGTGATAAGCTGCTAAGTAGGAAGGCCCAGAGGACAAGGGCTGTAGGTAGCAGAGTGAGGTAGGCTGCAGAGCAGGGAGCCCAGAAGACAAGGGCTGAAGGCAGCCGGAGTGAGGCAGGCTGCAGAGCAGGGAGCCCAGAAGACAAGGGCTGAAGGCAGCCGGAGTGAGGCAGGCTGCAGGGCAGGGAGCCCAGAGGTCAAGGGCTGAGGCTGGAAAGCAGCAGAGCGTGATCAGCTGCAATGTAGAGGGTCCGCAGGGCAAAGGCGGAGGCTGGAAGGCAGCAGAGCGTGATCGGCTGCAATGTGGAGAGCCCGGCAGGGCAAGGGCGGAGGCTGGAAGGCAGCAGAGCGTGATCGGCTGCAATGTGGAGAGCCCGGCAGGGCAAGGGCGGAGGCTGGAAGGCAGCAGAGCATGATCGGCTGCAATGTGGAGAGCCCGGCAGGGCAAGGGCGGAGACTGGAAGGCAGCAGAGCGTGATCAGCTGCAATGTGGAGAGCCCGGCAGGGCAAGGGCGGAGACTGGAAGGCAGCAGAGCGTGATCAGCTGCAGTGTGGAGAGCGCAGAGGAGCAGGGCTGTGAGGCAGGGAGCCTGGAAGGCTATGGCTGGAGGCAGCAGGGTGGAGCAAGCAACAAGGCAGGGTCCAAGCAGGAGTGAAGGTAAGCAGCATACAAGATCCATAGGAAGATGCAAAAGGTGGAGGAAGGACTCTCAGATGCAAGAGGCAGAGCCACTGCAGGCAGCAGCCTTTATACTGCCTAGCCCAGCACAGGGGCAGGCTAATTGGTTGCACCTGGCGAAGCACACCTGCAGGCAATCGGCCACCTCCCTTTCTGTTCCTGGGCTGGTGGAAGCAGGGCAAGTCCCTAGGACTTCTGGGGGGTGTAGTTCCTTTGATAACCAATAGGAACAGCCAGGAATCGATGCTTGCAGCCAGGTGCATTATGGTATGCGTAGTTTGTTGGAAATAATAATAAAGCACCAAAGTCTCGCAAATGGGAAATAAAGTTCCCAAAGTAAATATAGATGGATCCAAGAGTCTGTTGTAAATAAATGATAAACATATAGTCCAAATTGAGCGTAAATGGATGCGCCCATGGCGCAGGCATGACACCATGAGCCCATGGAGGTGTTTTTTTTCGCAAGATCCACACAGGTGGGTTTTGGTGTGCACCCTGTCCTCGGACCTCCTGGGTGGCCTCCCCACCCCCCGGGCCCATTCATGGCCATTTTTGATTTTTTTTTTTTTTTTGATTCTTAATTATTTGGACAGTATGTTGCCTTGTGTGGCTCCCGTGGGCATCCGCTGTATTGTGGCTGGGCACATGCAGGTTTGTCCTGAATTTGGGTCAGATGCTTGGGTTTGTGTGACACACACCCCTCCTGCTTCCCGTTTCCATGGGCTTGCAAAGGGTGTGCCCAAGTGACATTGACTTACACGGTGACGTTTCACTCCCATTTGATGTGTGGGCAGTCTGTAGTCAATACTGTGTATACATTCCTAGTGCATATTGTTGTTGTATTGTACACTGCATGGTGTATTGATATGTGCCTCTGCATCCATCTCATCCTCCTAATTTGCAGGTCCATTTCTCATGTCTTCACAAGGCGGTCTTCTTTGGAACAGGAGTCCATGTTGTAAGCAGTGCACTTACACTTTTGCGTGGTGCCAACACTGTATAGTTGGAAGTGTTCGAAGTGCTGGCATTATCAGGTAGTGAGGCTACCAATTTTTTAAGTCTGTACTGCCATGTTTATGGTAGGTTGGAGGTCGTGTAGGTGATTGGTATTATTGGTAAGTATTTGGTAATGTGTGTTGTTGGTCATGCATTACTGTGAGCATTTCATGTGTGGTCAGTTTCCATTAGGGACACTGTAGTTGGTGACACTTGGGTCATGTTGTGGGGATTCATTTGTTTGCTCTCACATTGCATGACATGCCACGGTGTGTTGTGAGGCCGTGCCGGGGAGGGGTTGGGTTATATGGCACTGTTCTCATGTTGTATTTTGCAAGTGGGTATTCATTTTTGCTGCATGGAAGTGTGTGTTTTCATGATACTGCATTGGTGGTGTTTGTGTAGGTAGGGATGCACACATTGTGACACTTCCAGATGAACAATCTCAGGCTGCTATGGTTCTGACAGTTGACTGTCCCTTAATTCATCAGAATTGTCAGATTGAGTCATCATTGATTGTCAGATGGTATGTGCCAGGGCTGTGTGCACTCCACAGGGGTGTGCTTTCTATGTGAAGTAATTAGCCACCTGCTGCGTACGGGCTGCCTCACCCCGTGCCCCTTCCCCTCCCATGCGCAGCGGGCATGCATGTGGTTGGGGATGTGGGGGCACCACCATGTCCAGAGCCAGGCCCCGGTGTGTTGCAACATTGTGCAGGACACATGCTGCCACTATGATCCTGCACACTACTGGGAGAGCGTATAACAGCTGCCCACAAGAACGGTCAAGGGAGCGAAAGCGTGACTTGAGCACTCCGAATGTGCGCTCCACTATGCCCTGTATTGCAATATGGGCTGTGTTGTATCTTACCTCGGGAGGCGTGATGGGGTTCCGAATTGGCGTCATCATGTGTGTGCTCAGAGGGTAGGCACTGTCCCCTGGGGAGGTGGTGATGGGGATCATTAGTGGGGTATTGGCATTACTCTGTATCTGTCATGCATGCGTGTGCTGTGGCTTTTCTACTCACCAAGCAGCCATGCATCGCCATGCCGCCCAGCTTCCATGTCCCGGTTTAGGGTTGACATCCTGTAAATGAAGCTGTTGTGGGTGGACCCTGGATAGTTGGCATATACTGAGGTGATGATTCCCTTGGCATCACATACTACCTGGACGTTGATGGAATGCCAGTGCTTGCGGTTTCTATGGATGTGCTCAGATGCCTTGGGGGGACGTAGAGCCACATGGGTGCAATCTATGGCACCTAGCACTTTGGGGAATTGTGCCACCCTGTAGAAATCCTGGCTGACAGCCTGCCTTTCTGCAGGTGTTCTGGGCAGGTATATGTGCCTGCGGACTGATGGGCATGCAGTGATGATGGCCAACACCTGGTGTAGGCACCATGACTGCGTGGCCTGTGACACCCCCCCCACTATGGCACTTGTCCGCTGAAATGATCCGGTAGCCAAGAAGTGCAGTACATTGAGGACCTTCTCCAGGGGGCTGAGTGCTTGGGAGCACAGGGTGGGTGATGTGAGGTCATCCTCCCACCCACTGACCAGGTCAAGTATTATGTGTGGTGGAAACCTGTACCTCCCATACACCTGGCCATCAGGCATACCAAATAGGCTGGTTCTGGGTGTGAAGATTCTGGCCCTGACTATCCTTCTCCTCCTCTTGCGGTATCCCATGGCCACTGCTGCTAGGAACGGTATATTCATCCTGGCGTCTGAGCTTGTTTGTTGTTTGCGCACTCTTTTATGCTGCGCGGGATGTGCGCCTGCTTCATGCTGGCGTACGTGTTTCAGGATTGGACCTTTTATTATTTGGCGCGTTGTAGGCTACCGTGTAATTCTTCCCGCCCACCCCAGGAATACACGTAACACGCTCTCCCAGGCCCAGTCGCGAGTAAATATTCCCGCCCACCCCTGGAATACACGTACCCCACTCTCACAGGCCCAGTCGCGTGTGGAACTTCACGCGCACACCGAAATACATGTACCCTGCAAATTTGCGTGTGAAACTTCACGCGCACCCTGAAATACATGTACCCAGAGCAATCGCGTGTGGAACTTCCCGTGAACCCCGTAATACACGTACCCTGCTGGTATCGCATGTGGAAGTTCACGCGGACCCATAATACACGTACCCTGATGGAATCGCGTGTGAGACTACCCACGCACCCCTGGAATACACGTACCCAGGCAAATCGCACAGCTGGGGGGTGGCGGTGCTGGGAAACATGAGTGGGGGCCTGGTGGAGGGTGCCCCTGGATGCAGGGGAGTGGGGGTGCTGGGAGACATGAGTGGGGGCCTGGTGGAGGGTGCCCTACAGTGCTGGGGGGTGAGGGTGCTGGTAGACAGGAGTGGGGGCCTGGTGGAGGGTGCCCCTGGATGCAGGGGGGTGGGGGTGCTGGGAGACAGGAGTGGGGGCCTGGTGGAGGGTGCCCCTGGATGCAGGGGGGTGGGGGTGCTGGGAGACAGGAGTGGGGGCCTGGTGGAGGGTGCCCCTGGATGCAGGTGGGTGGGGATGCTGGGAGACATGAGTGGGGGCCTGGTGGAGGGTGCCCTACAGTGCTGGGGGGTGGGGGTGCAGGGGGACAGGAGTGGGGGCCTGGTGGAGGGTGCCCCTGGATGCAGGTGGGTGGGGGTGCTGGGAGACATGAGTGGGGGCCTGGTGGAGGGTGCCCTACAGTGCTGGGGGGTGGGGGTGCAGGGGGACAGGAGTGGGGGCCTGGTGGAGGGTGCCCTACAGTGCTGGGGGGTGGGTGCAGGGGGACAGGAGTGGGGGCCTGGTGGAGGGTGCCCCTGGATGCAGGGGGGTGGGGGTGCTGGGAGACAGGAGTGGGGGCCTGGTGGAGGGTGCCCCTGGATGCAGGTGGGTGGGGATGCTGGGAGACATGAGTGGGGGCCTGGTGGAGGGTGCCCTACAGTGCTGGGGGTGGGGGTGCAGGGGGACAGGAGTGGGGGCCTGGTGGAGGGTGCCCCTGGATGCAGGTGGGTGGGGGTGCTGGGAGACATGAGTGGGGGCCTGGTGGAGGGTGCCCTACAGTGCTGGGGGGTGGGGGTGCAGGGGGACAGGAGTGGGGGCCTGGTGGAGGGTGCCCCTGGATGCAGGGGGGTGGGGGTGCAGGGGGACATGAGTGGGGGCCTGGTGGAGGGTGCCCCTGGATGCAGGGGGGTGGGGTGCAGGGGGACAGGAGTGGGGGCCTGGTGGAGGGTGCCCTACAGTGCTGGGGGGTGGGGTGCAGGGGGACAGGAGTGGGGGCCTGGTGGAGGGTGCCCCTGGATGCAGGGGGGTGGGGGTGCTGGGAGACAGGAGTGGGGGCCTGGTGGAGGGTGCCCCTGGATGCAGGTGGGTGGGGATGCTGGGAGACATGATTGGGGCCTGGTGGAGGGTGCCCTACAGTGCTGGGGGGTGGGGGTGCAGGGGGACAGGAGTGGGGGCCTGGTGGAGGGTGCCCCTGGATGCAGGTGGATGGGGGTGCTGGGAGACATGAGTGGGGGCCTGGTGGAGGGTGCCCTACAGTGCTGGGGGTGGGGGTGCAGGGGGACAGGAGTGGGGGCCTGGTGGAGGGTGCCCCTGGATGCAGGGGGGTGGGGGTGCAGGGGGACATGAGTGGGGGCCTGGTGGAGGGTGCCCCTGGATGCAGGGGGGTGTGGTGCAGGGGGACAGGAGTGGGGGCCTGGTGGAGGGTGCCCTACAGTGCTGGGGGGTGGGGTGCAGGGGGACAGGAGTGGGGGCCTGGTGCAGGGTGCCCCTGGATGCAGGGGGATGGGGGTGCTGGGAGACAGGAGTGGGGGCCTGGTGGAGGGTGCCCCTGGATGCAGGGGGTGGGGGTGCTGGGAGACAGGAGTGGGGGCCTGGTGGAGGGTGCCCTACAGTGCTGGGGGATGGGGGTGCTGGTAGACAGGAGTGGGGGCCTGGTGGAGAGTGCCCTACAGTGCTGGGGGTGGGGGTGCAGGGGGACAGGAGTGGGGGCCTGGTGGAGGGTGCCCCTGGATGCAGGGGGTGGGGGTGCAGGGGGAAAGGAGTGGGGGCCTGGTGGAGGGTGCCCTACAGTGCTGGGGGGTGGGGGTGCTGGTAGACAGGAGTGGGGGCCTGGTGGAGGGAGCCCTACAGTGCTGGGGGGGTGGGGGTGCAGGGGGACAGGAGTGGGGGCCTGGTGGAGGGTGCCACTGGATGCAGGGGGGTGGGGGTGCTGGGAGACAGGAGTGGGGGCCTGGTGGACGGTGCCCCTGGATGCAGGGGGTGGGGGTGCTGGGAGACAGGAGTGGGGGCCTGGTGGAGAGTGCCCCTGGATTCAGGGGGGTGGGGGTGCTGGGAGACAGGAGTGGGGGCCTGGTGGAGGGGGTCCCTGGATGCAGGGGGGTGGGGGTGCTGGGAGACATGAGTGGGGGCCTGGTGGAGGGTGCCCTACAATGCTGGGGGGTGGGGGTGCAGGGGGACAGGAGTGGGGGCCTGGTGGAGGGTGCCCCTGGATGCAGGGGGGTGGGGGTGCTTGGAGACATGAGTGGGGGCCTGGTGGAGGGTGCCCTACAGTGCTGGGGGGTGAGGGTGCAGGGAGACAGGAGTGGGGGCCTGCTGGAGGGTGCCCTACAGTGCTGGGGGGTGGAGGTGCAGGGGGACAGGAGTGGGGGCCTGGTGGAGGGTGCCCCTGGATGCAGGAGGGTGGGGGTGCAGGGGGACAGGAGTGGGGGCCTGGTGGAGGGTGCCCTACAGTGCTGGGGGACGGGGGTGCTGGGAGACAGGAGTGGGGGCCTGGTGGAGGGTGCCCCTGGATGCTGGGGGGTGGAGGTGCTGGGAGACATGCGTTGGTGGGCAGTAGTGCAAGGTGACATGTGGGTTGGCTGGGGGGCATGACCATGGTGGATGGGCTGCCTGCGGGACATGTGCAGGGGTGCAGGGTAGTCCCCTGTGGAGTGGGCCGCCTGCAGGGGCCGTGGAGGGTGTAGAGGGAACAGCTGGGAGGACCCACACGGCCAATTCATGTGTGGGACTTCCCGGCACCCCCGAAATACAGGTAGGCTGCTGGATTCGCGTGTGGAATTTGCTGCGCACCCGGAGTACACGTACCCTGCTGAAATTGCGTGTGAAACTTCCCGCGCACCCCTGTAATACACGTACCCCGCTCGCACAGGGCCAATCGCGTGAAAAACTTCCAGCGAACCCCAGTAATACACGTACCCTGCTGAAATTGCGTGTGAAACTTCCCGCGCACCCCTGTAATACACGTACCCCGCTCGCACAGGGCCAATCGCGTGTGAAACTTCCAGCGAACCCCAGTAATACACTTACCCTGCTGAAATCGCGTGTGAAACTTCCCGCGCACCCCTGTAATACACGTACCCCGCTCGCACAGGGCCAATCGCGTGTGAAACTTCCAGCGAACCCCAGTAATACACGTACCCTGCTGAAATCGCGTGTGAAACTTCCCGCGCACCCCTGTAATACACGTACCCCGCTCGCACAGGGCCAATCGCGTGTGGAACTTCCTGCGAACCCCGTAATACACGCACACGCTATTTTTCACACAGCGGGTGTCCGTGTTTGTCGGTACCCCTTTGCACCTCATTTGTCCTAGAGGGCCTCTGTATGGATCATTCATCATAGCTGTATATGGGTGCTTTTTGTTAGCGCACATTTTGGCGCACATTTATTTCAGGCGCAGGGATGCTACCGCCTGCTTTCTTGTGGCGTAATTGTTTGGCCCTTTGCGCGTCTTTGACCCTGTGCTGGTTTGCCCTATTCAATTCCATGAATACGAGTTGTAGGCGAGCATGTGGGCGTTCCGTGCACTTGCCTCCTGTACTTCCCCCGTGACGCCCATATTTTCACGCGTTGTTCCCCATTCCGAGTGTTACGCCCCGTGTTCCGCCTACTTTTGTAATGTGCGCCGCGCTATGTGCGATTTCGCAGCGGCCGTGGCGCACGCCGTTGGATGACCTGTGCGCCGGCGTGCGCCACGCACTTTTTCAGCGCACATCCAATATTTTTCTCACGCACGGACTTCCATGAATCGATGTGCACTGGTTTCCCTGCGATTTTCGCAGTTGCACTGCGATTTTCGCACTTTTACTGCGAATCGCACGTTTTGGCACCTCTGCGCCTGAATTTTCGGCGCACATTAATTCCATGAATCGGCCTGTTTAAAGCGCTAGTCTTTCTTCAAATTCCACAGTGATATAATGTTAAATAAATTGTACTTTTAAAATAAGAAATGTGGTTGACAGTGGTTTACTGAGAATGGAAGCTGCTTGTTCAGTGGTTGCTGGGATCAATATATTCATTCATTTTGTCATATGTTATAGCACCGTTCGCCATAATTATAGTCCCAATGCGTTTTTGGTTGAATGCCCTCAGAGGGCCCTGAGTCCATACATTTGGAAGACTTTTTTCGAAGTACTATTATGCGTGTGTGCATTTGAGTCATTAAAGTTATGCGAGGGTGGCCAAGAACATGCTAGTCACCCATGTGTAGATGGAGTGTTTATTGGCGCAGCAGAGGTATACTATGAACTAAAGGGGTTTGGGGGGGTTTGTTTAAGGAGATAGAGAGTTATGTGGGAAGCCACAGTTCGAATTTTTGTTAAAAGCTTCATTCTTATGGCAGAGGTGATGTGCAATAGTGTTTGTGTTATATGTGATTGCAGGGTGTGTGGAGTCAGACTGCGCCTTCCACTAAGTTGCAAAGAGCGGTGTACTAGAGGAGGAAAGGATTAGCTGTACAAACAACAATGTCTATTTCTTAGGCTCCATCCATGTACAAGGAGCAGTGATACGCTTCACAGGTGATCTAAGTGCTATATGAGTGCATAATACTCACCCTCTGAGGGGTTCTTAGAGAGATTGTCATCCCTAGTTCCTTCTAGTTTGAAGACAAGGTTCCCATTTCCAAATTACATGTGGCAACATGGCCCACCCTTCTGTGCTTTAGAGTTACATGAGTGCCAACCACAAGCGAGGGTCCGAGGTGCCTGATTGTCCTCATATGCGAAGAGCAGCGTGGCTTTCCCAAGGTGTATTTTGAATGTGATGCATTGACCGCCCTGCAAGCCCATTTGATTGCAATAGTGCTAAGGTGGGGAGTGGGCTCGGGAAGCGAGGGGATCAGGAAGTTGGGTTTGATGGCTTTCCTGAAGGCCAGGTGATCCTCTATGGGGCGGAGCGTGAGGGGATGGGGGTCCAGAAAGTGGATGCGAGGACAGAGAAACAGGCACCTCCTAGTCTGGGGAACTCCACTGGAGGGATCACTAGGAGGTGTGCAGAGCCTGGTCTGAGGATTCTGATAGTGAGTGAGCTTGTTTGGGAGGAATTCCAGGCCTTTCTTGTGAATTGCGCAGTGGGTAATGCACACGGCTTTTATGGCTTTGACAGAGGCCTGTCAGCTGATGGGCAGCCAGTGGAGAGTCCTGAGTGCGGGGACGAGCCTTACTGTGGAATTTTGAATCCATTGCAGCTTATTAAAGCGGTAACCCGCTTGCGTTGGTGTTATTGCTTCTCTCTTTTTTTAACATCTTTTTTTATTGGTTTCAAACAAGTACATGTAAAATAGCAATACAAAGCAAATATGTACAGCAACATCTACAAATCTTTTCATATACATATATTAAACACCAAACATATCCTCAAAACATCCATAAAATCGATTAAAAAAACACTCCTTCGGGCAATAAAGCTCATTATAAAAACAACAAATCCCCTACAGTAAACATTGTCCACTTTTCCTAACATTTAGACAAGAGAAAAACACCCAACAAACACTTACACACACACTAATGACTATGAATGCTAAAAAGTATTATTGCTCGTATTTCATCACCAAAATCACCTTGTTATTTATTTGATGTCCCAATACCATATAAATCAATAAAAGATTTCCATAAGGTCTAAAAAGGCTTCCCCCTTGCCCTGTCTCTTAAACATGATTCATTCAAATTCAGATAATATCACTACATCATTAATCCAATCTTCCACTGTTGGCTTCTTCCTGGTCTTCCACACCTTCAATATCTGTCTAACTGCTATCACTAGGATTTTATCTATCCAAGATCCATACAGACGAGCCGTTAAACAACACCCATTATTTGCTAACAACAAAACCTGAAACGGTCCTCTTGGAAATGTAATCGATAAGGCCATATCTAACCTATCTAGCACCACACACCAAAAGGTTAGTACTCTGGGGCAATACCACAACAAATGGATCAATGTCCCTTCCTCTTTCCCACATCCCCAACATAAATCCTCGGTTATTAACCCCAAACCACACATACGCACAGGCGTCCAATACAATCGCCCCAAAACTTTCTGATGTATAAATCGTAATTTAAGATCCATTTTACTACCATACCCAACCCGCCACACACACTTACAGACTTTATCTTTGATAACACAACCTAAATCTATCTCCCATTTCTGTTTCAAATTATTCCATGACTCTAACACTGAATCACTCTCCGTCACGAGTTTCAGATACGTAGATATATTACGTGGCGACAAACAAAATATGGTCCATCCCACTGGTTCCTTCTCTACCGGTACAGACAACATACTGAATACCCAGGTCAAAAGACTTTCTAATTCCTTAAACCTACTCCTTTCTCTCCCGCTTAAGTGAAACACTCTTTGAAGTTCCTCAAAGGACAATAAGTGCACATCCCGCAGTAAATCCCCTAGCGACAAGATCCCCTTTGAAATCCAGCTTCGCCAATACAAAGTCTTATTCCCAAGTTTTATCGCAGGGTTATGCCAAATCGATGATTTATAGCTCAAAAACACATTCCCATTAAAATTAAGTATCCACCATGACATTAAGTTTTTAGTCACTTTAACAGCTGATATTTTAGCAGACCCTTTAGGTAGCTTTCCCATGGAAAAGATATTTTCCAATTGAAATTGTAACAAGGCATCCCTCTCTATTGCCAACCAGATTGGTTGCTGTTCTGTCTCTGCCGTCGCATCTAGGGCTGCTTTCTTCAAGATGAATCCCCTGTGATAATTTTCCAAGTTTGGACATCCAAACCCCCCTTACTTAGTGTCTCGTTGAAAAATAAACTTCTGAATCTTAGGAGCCCATTTCTCACCCCAGAGAAAATCCTGGAAAACCTGATCAATTTCCTTAAGCAATTTCTTTGAGAAACTAAGGGGAATTGATTGCATAATATACAAGATCTTAGGTAAAAGTGACATTTTAATCGTATTAATGTTCGCCCAAATCACTAAATCCAGTCTTGACCATTTTCTAATATCTCTCCTAAGGGTTTCTAATAGCTTAGTTACATTCAACTGAACCATCTTTCGTACATCACGAATAAGGAAAATCCCCAAATACTTAACATACATCTCAGATCACCTACAATTCCACTCAGCAAAATCCCCCCTTCTAACAGCCATTGAGAGCGGGAACACCTCTGTTTTATCCCAGTTGATTTTATAACCCAAAAACGTGCCCACTTTTTCAAGTACTTCCTTAAGAACAACACTACCCCTCTCAGGGTCCGAGAGCACCACCACCATATCATCAGCGTAAGAGAGCACTTTAACTTCCTTTGTCCCAAAGTTCAGGCCATGTATCCTCTGTTCATTTCGTATCAGTGCCTCCAAAGGCTCCAAGGCAATGTTAAATAAAAATAGTGATAAAGGACATCCCTGTCTTGTTCTTCTAGCAAGACTAAAAGCTTCCGATAATTCACTATTGACCCAAACACGCGCCTTAGCAGAGTTCTGAAGACAATGAACGATCCCTCTAAACCCACTTCCAAATCCCATTTTCACCATTGTAAATTCTAGAAAATCCCAGTTTACTCTGTCAAATGCCTTCTCAGCATCCATGAAGACCAAGGCAGCATTGACAGGTTCATTACTGTACAGACTTATTATGTCCTCTAATGTCCTTATGTTGTCATATCCAGATCTACCCTTCATGGGATTCATTAATTATTTTCCCAATACAACCACCCAATCTATTTGCCAATACCTTGCTAAAAAGCTTGACATCTACGTTTAACAGAGAAATTGGCCTATAGTTCTTACATTTTTTTACAATCCCTCCCTTCTTTTGGTATCACTGTAATCATGGCTTCAGTCATTGTCTGGCACAAGCCCCACCCTTGTAAAAATGAGTTAAACAATTTACATAATATTGGGTCCAAAAATGTATCAGATTTCCTATAAAACTCCACGGGCAACCCGTCTAAACCCAGAGATTTCCCCAATTGGAGCTGACCCATTGCTAACAATACCTCATCAATCTCAATATCCACCTCCAGCATTCTATTATCATCAAATGATAGTTTTTTAATAGGAATATGCTCAAACCGGCTCTCCAAATCTTGCTTTAATATTGATCCTTCTTCCGTTTATAGAACTTTGTAATAATCTCTAAAACTTGCACAAATCTCAGTATTCTTCCACACCAATTGATCACTTCCATCCTCAATTCCCTGAACAAAGGGCCTCCCATTCATATACTTCAGTCTATTTGCCAATAACCATCCACTCCTGTCCCCAGTCTCCCAATATTGCTTCTTTTTTACTCTTCTACTGTTTCTCTAATAGTCTACTTTTGACCTGGTCAATATTTTTATAGAAACTTTGATGTTGCATCTTGGGTTTGGATGTATGTGTTTGTCCTGATGGTCACCCATAAGTCTAAGTGGAATGGCAGTGCATGACATGATTGATCGCTCAGGAGAATGTTGGTGAAAGATTTGAGTGAACGCTCTGAGAGTGTCAGTTGGTGCCCTGTGTTGGGAGAGGATGGCCAGTGGGTGGTACCTGTGTCAATAACTTAAGAGTAACTGTAATTATATATATGTAAAATAAAGTACCATGGACTTTCATACAAGGGGCTCACAACTGGTCTGTGTCTGGGAATCAAAACCTCCTCTTTTGATTACAACAGTAGATCTGCCTTCTTTTCCTTTGCCAACAATGCCAGGGCCCCCTAAAGATGAGCTGGGTCTCATTTCAAAAGGGTGTCAATGGGCGCACCCTTGAATCTGCACGAACGCCCCACACCTCAAGAGTGCTCTGATTCTGAGATTCTCCTGGTACCAGCGTTCAAGGACCCCCTGAAACTGATTTATCTTTAACCTTGAGTCCCACATTGTCTCACGGGCTCCTACACTCACCCTCCTAGACTGGGAGTATTTTCTTCTGTCATCCGCATAGTATTATGGACTCTAGCTCTTAGTATAAGGCACAGTTCCTCAGCCCTACGATGAGGATCTGGAGTTAGTGCAAATTTAGGAAAAACGCTATTCTTAAGCTTCCTGTGGCTCACCTTGTATGTTTTTAAGTTACCATGGCAGGTTCTCAGGAAGGTGGTGGGGTATACAAGAATAAAGAGAATGTCCACATAGAGGTATATGAAAATATAGTGTATATCTTGCAAACAGTAGGTGGGATAGCTGGTACACTTGGAGATAAGTAACTGTGTTTCATAAAATCTTGAGTCGTAACGTTGGACATTCCTAAGTCTTTATCCTACCAGGTAGAGTCACCTGAGAGTCACAAAATCAACTTAGCACATAAGCTATTATTTTATCATTTGGTGTGTTTAGGGTGACTAAGGATCTAAATTAAAGGTGGCATGTCTTGTCATTTTTTTTACTTTTTAACTTTTTTTCATTGCGGGTCAACTAAAAGAAGAAATAAAAATACATAAAACAACCAAAAACATAGGATAACGTGTACTGGAAGTAGAAAGGGGTAAAAAGAAGACAATGTATGCCCCCTATTAAAAAAAGTGAAAAGTAAAAAATGATTAAAAGACAAAGATAAAAAGACAACAGACGAAAGGGCTACTTATAAAACATCTGAGAACGTATTGACTCAACCGTGGCTTAATCTCTCCTAAGAAATAGACAGAGAGACACAATGATTTCTAATGGGTTGAGTGGGCTGTTGGTGCATTTCCGAATGGTAAGTATAGGCCCCAAAATTAAGTATAGTTCAAATATTGATTGGACCTTGCTTCTGCTTTAATAACACTGAGGTACCTTTATAAAGGTGAGAAAAATGGTGGGATCTGTGCTGTTGGTTATCCTAGGAATGTCCAACCTCTGCCTTTTGAGACATCGGTTCCATTGAGGTGTAAGGTCAAAGGCCGTGGGCACAGTAGGAATGGATAAAGCCAACAGTATTCCAAACAAAGCCCTATTTCTATGCTATAGAATTCCCTCATGAAGAACTCTCCTGTCCCTTGGGCCCACTCCCCTTATGTAACGCTGGTTCGCCACCTATCTAATAGGAATAGCAATGAGAGTTCCCTATTCCTAAACTTCACTAAACAATTTTCGGATTTTTAAAACAAATAATTATTGTGTGTTAAGCAGTTTTGCTAATTTCCTTCTACACAGAATGAAACAGAGAGCTGGTATCTTCTAAACGATACCCAGGAGAAAGGTAATTCTCGAAATTGGATCAAAACGTGAACCTAATAAAAATGCCAATCCGCCATGCCACAAACCTGGCACTGTTGATGGGCTACCAGTTCTCAGCAATGTATCCCTCCACTTGAAAGGGATATCGATTATCTTGGCCAGTACGACACAATTTCGAGAAAGAGGCAGAATAAAAGTTATGTTTATTCCAGCGTTACCTAGGGGGATCGGGCGCAAAGGACATCACAGTTCTTCACGAGGGAATTCTATAGCTTAGAAATAAGGCTTTGTCTGGAATAATGTTGGGTTCATCCACCCCTTTTTGTGATACAAGTTATACCCCAAGGGTGGAGGAACCCCAGTGTTGGTTTTGGGGCAATACATAATAGATGTACATAATAGTTTACCTGTAGTGTATTAGCCCAGTAGTAATGACCATACACGGCCACTCACTCGTAGGCACACTGTCTGGCTGTTGGACTCAGTGTTGGATTTTAATTGGGGTTTTCGCATGGACAACTCTAGGGTAAAACAGGCTTTACCCCACCCGAATCACTAGCTAGTGGAGCACACCACACACAACCAGTCATGTGAGGAGATTTGCACTGAGAAACAGAGTACATGGCATTCCCAAACACTGCAGGTTTTTCTCTCTCGGCGCACATTGGTATTTTGTTCCCTGTTGAGCCCTCAGGTGAGAACTCTTCAGAGAAAAATGTTGGATAAACCGATAGTAAATAATTTGCGAGGCATTGCCCCAGAGTGGCAGGAGGAGGCTTTTGGTTTCAAACTTACACTGTTCTAATTTGGAGACTGTAATTTAGACATTCCCATACTTCGAATGCCCCTCACAGCGAAGGCTATATAATTTGAGGGGCTCTAACTCTAACACCATGCTGATTTTAGTTTAAAAATGTTTTACTTTTAATGTTAAACTGCCTGTAGACTGTGAGATTGCTCTGATCATTTACTTTTAATCACTGAGGCTTAAATCTTGGTCCAGGGGTCTAAAACTGGAAACAAAAGACTGACTTTGTTTGTTTGTTCGTTTGTTTATTTGTTTGGTAATGCGCACCAAGCCCTTAGGTAGACGGGCGCAACAGAAACAAGAAATCTTAAAACTTAGTTACAGTACAAGGTAGCAATACATAGAGCAGTGATTGCAGTAGGAGCAAAAATACAGGTACAGGATACATTAAATACGAAGCAATGGTCTTGGTAAGTCAAGGAGGCATTATTGTGAGTAACAATATATGCACACATACATTACATGGACGCAAGAGCGTCCATGTATTTATGGTTAAGTTGGTGTTTCCATAGGAAGAGCATTTTTTGGGTGGCTTATAACTTCGCTCCCTCTGGACGAATCTTCACCAAACTTTGCAAAAAAAAAGTATATGGCCCACTCTGAATTGTTTTGCAAAGTTTGGAGAGGTTTGGTCCAGGGGGGACAAAGTTATATGGGGGGGTCCCAAAACTTTTGTTTTTTCCCATATACATAATGGGAAAAAACTTTGTGCACGCTAATTTGCGGCAGGAGACGGGGGCTTGGTCCCAAAAGCGTGCTTTTGCAAATTTGGTGTAAATCCGTCCAGTAGTTTTTTTTTAAATGACCAAAATGTAAGGCAAAAAAATTAGTGATATCTCCATTCGCTCCGCGGACGGACTTCCCGGTTCGCTCCGCGGACAGTGCCCTGATTGGCCGAGTGGCTTGCGTGTTGTCCGCGGACATGCAACGTGTTCGCTGATTGGACGGCATGGTGCACGAAGCGCGTCAGATTTTCTGTGGCGCCCGCCATCTTGCATTCGCGGACGACCGCGGACAGCGCAGTGAAACTAGGATTAAAAATTGTATTTAGTGGAGTGTGTTGGTGTGTAAGAGTGTTTGGGGAAGGTGGGGGAGTCTGAGATAGGTTCAATGTTCTGTTTTCTTTATGTGCTAGACACTTTTGTTGTGTTCGATTTGTCTGCGGACAACATGGCTGTTCTGAAATGTTCTATATAAACGAAATGGTAGGGTCTTCTGAGGACGGAGTATGGGTCCGTTTTGTTCGCAAGCAAGCTAAAATTGAGCTAAGAACACTCGCTGTGTCCTTAAATGTTCGTACATAAACAAAATGGGGGTGTCCTGAGGACGCTGTCCGTATTGTACTCTGGCAAGTTAAATGTGTTCTAAGAACACTCGCGGTGTCCTGAAATGCTCTGATTACTTACCGGTAATCTTTATTACTCCTAGTCCCACTCTTCCTCGTCACAGTACTGACGACCCTCCTCACCCTCCCTGCGGGGAAGGTCCCATGCTCCGGCTTGGTAATATGAAACTGAGTGATGTGGATGTGGGGGAGGAGTTATAGGAATTTAAAGAAATAGAAGAAGGTCCTGTGTCGAAGGCAGGGGCTTCATGAAGTAAGTACTGGGACGAGGAAGAGTGGACGTGGAGGTAATGTTTGCAATTAAACAAAATGGGGGTGGTCTGAGAACGCTGTTCGTATTGTTCGTTGTCGGGTTGAAAGTGTTATAAGAACCCTCCTTATGTCTGTTGACATTACAATATCCTATGGCCCTTACCCGACTTTTTGTCCACTAAACAAACGATAAATCAGGCTGCTGTGCGCCGACATTATGTGATAATCCTATCACTTGCGCCATCGACCTGGCTGACCTGCTTTTGCGACACTAAATCATATATCCCGCCCCTAAACCTGATATTATCAAAGCATTCATATTCCCTGTCTCTCTCCGTGACGTTACAGGGTGCGTAGCCAAACGCACCCAGTCGTCTCCAGTCCTACGCGACTTTACACAGAATCCGGAAAACAACACAGATCATCTCACAACACAGCGCGCCACAATTCGGAATATGAAACTGTGATTTAAAAGCAAACAGCAAGATTGTACATTTCGCAAAGTACTTTTATTTGACATCAAATGTTTAGAGAATATTCAGCGATTTGCATTTGTCTTTGCTATCGATCCGCAAAAGTTCATCTTGAGTCACGCGCTGTTCCTTTGCGGTACACAGGGTGTTGGTTTATGATAAAAGAAGCACTATGGTTGCACTGATAATCGGAAGGCTGTTCCAACAACGAGGCATTAGACCAGCATAATGGTTCGTATGTTGCTTCTAGCCGCTAGTACCGCGTAAGGCCCAGTCGTCTCCAGTCCTACGCGACTTTATACAGAACTCGGAAAACAACACAGATCATCTCACAACACAGCGCGCCACAATTCGGAATATGAAACTGTGATTTAAAAGCAAACAGCAAGATTGTACATTTCGTAAAGTACTTTTATTTGACATCAAATGTTTAGAGAATATTCAGCGATTTGCATTTGTCTTTGCTGTCAATCCACAAAAATTCATCTTGAGTCACGCGCTGTTCCTTTGAGGTAGACAGGGTGTTGGTTTATGATAAAAGAAGCACTATGGTCGCACTGATAATCGGAAGGCTGTTCAAACAATGAGGCATTAGACCACCATAATGGTTGGTATGTTGCTTCTAGCCGCTAGTACCGCATAAGGGCATATTGGTACTTGGCGATTGTCCCTTAAGATGGTGAGGGTCATGAAGTTGTTTAGAAGTAGCTGCACCTGGCAGTTGAAGAATCCGTCAGCCGGGGTCTGAAAATCGTGACATTGACAGTAGGGAAGGATGTACCTGTTTTAAAAACATAAATTAGTCTCACGAGCCGATCTTCATTAAAAATATTCATTTTATTTATTAGGGCGTGAAACTATTTGCTAACGAGGATAGTGCAACGGAGTATGTTAACTTATTCCCACTAACCCACCCTCTCTCCTCTGACTTTTTCGGAGCCGTCTGAGCACCAGGGGACCACTTCGGCGGTGATAGTGCGGGGTACAAAACAATATGCCACATTGAACGAACAAGTACAACTTAACCGGGCTTTAACGCCACGCTATTGTTATTATATTCCGGTATATAATAATCTAAAGGGTTACTTACATTATATTGGCATTTTCCATGGTCTACGCGTAATGCAGTCACTAAATACGACTCCGTCTGTGCCAACGATCTTTCTCATAGTGATATAATATATAAAAGCGGTTTAGTTTCAGAAATTTCATCCTTATCGTCTCTTACGTTTTTTCCACCCCTCCTTCAAAAGAAGTCTTTTGGCAGGATCCCTGTCTGTCAAGGTAAAAAAACAATAGAACCTTATAGTGCGAGTCGTGGGCCACTCCGGCCCGCGAGCAAAAAATGGAAGCAGCTGACCTTCACTGTGAACGAGCATAAATTCTTACTTTGCAACATTCTGTGTAAAGCCATCCCTGAGAAATTGCTTTTTACACTCTAACTTTGTATATTGTCTGTGTGCTAATGAAAAAAGTTTGTTAAAGGGAGTTTATGGTTAACTTGCGCTACTAAAAACCTATGAAATTCAGTAAAAAAACATTGTTAACGGGACGTTATGGTTAAGTTACGCTACTAAAAACCTATGAAATTCAGTAAAAAACATTGTTATCGGGACGTTATGGTTAAGTTGCGCAACTAAAAACCTATGAAATTCAGTGAAAAAACTTTGTTAAAGGGACATTATGGTTCCAAGTAAAACCGGAAACCCCGGAAATTCGCCAGTTATGGTAAGCTAAGCAACCATAACTCGCGCCATCACCGTGCACTGCTAAGCCTAACACCCAGGACATCAAAGATGACATCACAAATGTAATTGATGACATCACTGATGACATCACATGTGCATTTACCTTTCATGAAAAGTCTGTAAAAAAGTGTCAAAGATTATTGGAATACATATCAAGTGGTAATCAGTGCATTAAGCTATGCATTGATATAAATAGCATTCTATTATCAACTTCAATCCAGTATACTAATGTACTCATGTAGAAACATAGGCATTGTGTGCAGCATACATGATGGAGGTGCAATATTCATAAGATTGCCATGTTGAATAGTGAAATGATAACTGTTTTCATATTAGAGTTTTGCGTACAGTGAAACTTGTGATAAGTAGGTAATAAAACCCACTTACTACATAATTGCATTATTATAGACAAATCACAAAGAGACAATACCAGATACAAATATGAATATATACAAGGGAATTGAAGTAAGAAAAAGAAACAGCAATAGTAGCAGAAAGTGTTCATAACCTAACTGATTACCTTTATGCAGAGAAATGATTGCTCTGTTTCAAAGCTGTTACTTACCCTATCTATATATATCACATGATGTGTCTGGATCCTAAGGAAAATAGTGCGAGTACAACATATAAAAATATGAGCATATACAGGGAAAGTACCGTAATAAAAAAACATCAAAACTCTCAGAAAGTGCTGATAACTCTACTGATAATTTTAATGCACAAAAATGATTGCTGTCTTTCAAGGTTGTGTCTTCCCCTGTGTATATGTTTCATATGATGTGAGTGGACCATAAGGGAATTATAGTAAGAACATACTTGAAGGATAAGTCTACAAATATAGCACATTTACAATTTTTAGTTCCTGACTGTTACTGAAGAAAATCATGTGACCTAGATATGTCAGGAAAGGAAAAAAGGGGGCATCAGACATGTGATGTCATCAGTGATGTCATCAATGACATTTGTGATGTCATCCTTGGTGTCCTGGGTGTTAGGCCTAGCAGTGCACAGTGGTGGCGCGAGTTATGGTTGCTTGGCTTACCATAACTGGCGAATTTCTGGGGTTTTTCGGTTTTACTTGGAACCATAACGTCCCTTTAACAAAGTTCTTTCACTGAATTTCATAGGTTTTTAGTTGCGCAACTTAACCATAACGTCCCGTTAACAAAGTTTATTTTACTGAATATACAGATATGTATATACAACCTTACATGTCTACGTTAACGTGTATCCATTGTTCATGCAAATATGACAGAAAAGACGACCATGCATCTATAGTTAACCAATTTACAGTGTAGTTTGAGGGAACAAAGGGTCGTGTAGGGGCTGGAGAGGTAGAAGTGTAGTTTGGCAGTTAGGTGTCGTTAGTGTGTAGCCAATTGAGTATCTTATGTCTGAATACAGGGTAGGGTTGTTCTAGTCTGAGGTCAACTGGTAATTTGTTCCAACATTGTGCCGCTTTAACAGGGAAACTGGTTCCTCCTGCTGTCGAGCGTTTGAACCTAGGAATCTCTAAAATAAATGAGTTAGCAGATCTTGTAAGGCGGGTAGCTGTTCTCCTGGTAATTTTATCCATAAGGTATGGGGGTGATAGGTTATTCAGGCATTTGGAGGTGAGAGATGTTGTTTTGCAAATAATTCTATCCATTATTTTCAGCCAGTTAACCTCCTTCCTGAATTCGGTAATATGCTCTCTGTAAGGGATGTTCAATGCTGCCCTCAGGGCGTAATTCTGCAGTCTTTGGATTTTGTCTGTAATGTATTTGTTGGCTCCCGAGTACAGGGCATTGCAGTAATCTAATCTTGACATGATAAGAGCGTTGGCTAGTGTGGTGCAGCTCGCTCTCGAGAGGTATGGTCTGGAAGCTCTGATGAGTTTGCAAGTGTACGTTGTGGATGAGGCAAGGGAATTGACTTGATTTTTAAGAGTGAGAGAGGAGTCTAAGTAGAATCCTAAAGTTTTAACTATAGACATCACCTTGATAGGGTTGTTATCAATGTTGAAGGATGTGTAGTTTGGGCTGAGTTTTTGGATATTAGCTTCAGAACCTAAGATTAGTAATTCAGTTTTTTCGTCATTCAGGCAGAGGCCATGGGATGCCATCCATGCCTGAATGAGGGTCTATATTTTGTTCACCAAGGCTGAGTCAGTCTCGAAGTTGCCCGAAAGGGGTATGCGGATCTGTGTGTCATCTGCATAATTAGTGTAGGTGACACCCAGTCTATCCAACTTGTCAAACAGACGCTTGGTGAAGATATTATACATAGTGGGGGCGACGCAGGAACCTGTGGGACCCCGCAGGTTATTTTAATGGGGTTGGCAGAGGCTGAAGTAGAGAAGACTCTCATGGTCCGGTTAGCTAAGAAGGATTGGACCCAAGCTATAGCATCTTTGGTGAAGTTGGCGGCAGATTGGAGGTGGTTGCATAACACTGCATGGTCCACCAAGTCGAACGCTGCCGACAAGTCCAGTAGGAGCAGCAAAGCTATTTTTCCATTATCCTTTAGTTCTTCAATTTGTGTCTTAAGGTCTAACAGCACTGTTTCGGTGCCATGGAGGACGGAAGCCCGATTGTCGTGAACCAAGTAGGTGGTTGGCTTCTAGATAGTCCTGAATTTGTATGTAAGCAGCTCTATCTAAAATTTTAAGTAGAAATGGCACAGTGGTGATGGGTCTGTAATTGGTAGGGATAGAGGGGTCCAGAGTTTGTTTTTTAAGTAATGGTAGAACCCAGGATTCTTTAAGATTGGCCGGTACTGTATTAGTTTTAAATGAGGAGTTTATCAACTTGGAGATAAAAGGGGCTAGGTCTCTAGCTGCATCCTTTATTATCTGTGCTGGGCACGTGTCACCTTTACAGTTAGAAGGTTTGAGGGAGAGTATTATTTTTTCTGTTTCAATTATGGAGATAGTCTTGAATCTAAAGGGTGTGGTTGTCCTAGTCAGCAAAGGTTGACTAGTTTGTTGGTCATTGAGTGGTAGTAAGGTCTTTTTATTTGCAATTTTGCATTGTAAGTAGAGGATTTTATTCGATAGAGCATTTTGTATGTTAGTACACCATACTTTATCCTTTGGGGCATTGTCTACCGGGGATTCTAGTTCGCAGAGGATGGAGAATAATTCTTTAGGGTTGGATTTAGCTTTCTCAATCCTGTCATTGAAGGTGTTCTTTTTGGCTTTGGTTATTCCTTTTTTGTACATTTTCGCAAATTCCGTTAGGATATTTTTGTTATTTTCAGAATGGGAGTGACGCCAAATGGACTGGAGTTTCCTTTTTTGTGATCTTAAGGATTTGAGTTGGGGGGTGAACCAGGCATTCAGGTGGGCTACTTGCCTAGCTTTGCGCAGTTTGACAGGAGCAATCATGTCCAGTGCCTTAGTCATAGCATTGTTAAAGGTATTTACCAATGCGTCAGAGTTGTTATTTTCCATTCCAGAGATGGCAGGGAGGAGAAGAGGGATACGTTTTTCAGTAGTGATGTCCTTCTTACTTCTGGTAGGGAGAGGCGGTGCAATATTATTAGGCTTGGGGCTGAGGAGGTCTAATGCGGCAGAGAAATTTATTAAGTGATGATCTGTCCAGGATTGTGGGACAATATCGGTAATGTTGATGTTGCAGGTTAGTTTGGATATGCAAAAGGCAGCCACAAAGCTGCCCACAGCGTTGGCCTTTTGCTTCTGTCGAGACCCTTGCGCCGACAGGGCGCAAAGGTCTCTGGAGCGGAGACATCAACAGGACCCTGACAGGGCATAAACACATGGACAAGGTGGAGGTTAATTACGTGTCTTTATTTCACCTCACATCATGGCAAACTGCCAGAACCCAACCCAAGTGACCTTTCTGTACCCGCCCGGCTCCCTAGCCCAACGTCCCTCTTATTGCGATGTGGCCCGAACTAAGAGCCACCTGCATAACATTGTGAGAGGGCAACTTGAGTCACGTTACAACGTGACATCTCCCCCCTTTTTATTGTACAGCTTAGCCCATGTCTTTACCCCATTTCCTCGATCAGTCTGAGGGGCTTTATGCAGCTGCGTTGAGGTCTTCTGGGGTATGGAAGTTCTTGGGTGGGTGAGTTTTTTCCTCCCTGCTGTTCTTCATCTTCAGAGGGTTCATTAGCTCCTTGGTATGAGTCATCTGACAATGATCCATTGACACTGTCACTTGACAGCTCCCATTTTTCAGGTATGTGACATGGAAGTCTCTTGATACGAGAGGAGTTTCTTGTGACTTCTTGTAGGCGATCTTCACTGGCTGTTACCATGTTGCCCTTTTTGGCAGTCACTATCAGCAGTTCTGGGGCAAATGTCAAGTCTTCCTTCCGGGCACTTGGCTGGCACATGACTACCTGGTTTCCCAGATCTACTTCACACTCCTGTGCTTTCCTTCATGTGTCAGCCCTTTCCTTCATCTTCTCCTTTTGTTCTAGATCACAATCATTGACTTATTGTTCAAGGGGTGTAACGGACTGTCGACTTTGACTCTCTGGTAGACGTGTTCTGATGACTCATCGAAACATGAGGTCAGACGGGCTCACTCCGGTAGTGCTATGAGGGGTGTGACGATAATCACGTAGTAACTTATATAGTGCTTGCTCAAAGGGTTTGTTGATCAGTTTGGGTATCTGTAAGGGCTTTTTGATGTTGGCCATGAATCGTTCAATGATCCCATTGGCCTGAGGCCAACGTGGCATTATCTTGCGGTGTAGGAACCCCATGTATTTAGCAAAGTTCTCAAAATCATGACTTGTGAATGGGGGTCCATTGTCTGATTTCAGGACCTTTGGTATGGCATAAGCGGATAACATTCGGTCTAGCGCTAGAATGATACACTTTGCTGACATGGAATAAATGATCTGTGTGTCTGGAAACCGAGAATGTTCATCAATGAGTACTATTACTATTTTCCATTTTGCAGTGGTCCAATATAATCGACTGCTACCTCTTCCCAAACACCTCCAGGAAGTGTTCATATTTGTAGGGGATTTGGTTGCGGCTGGGGGCTACTAGTGCGCACAGATCGCATTTGCCAACAACTTCTTCCCCCAGAGTGTCCAACCTGGAAAACCAGACTTTCTCGCGCAGAAGATCTTTCGTAGAGGCTAATCCCTGGTGACCTTAATGTGCTAGCTCGATAACACGTTCACGTAGCGACGATGGGATGACAACTTTTGATCCTTTCATCACAATGTGGTTCTCAACTACTGTCAGCTCTTCCTTAACAAGTTCAAATGCCCTAATGTTGTCTTTTACATTGTCTTCTTCTTGTTTGGCTTGTTGTTAAGCGTGTTACATTCTGTCGGACCGAATGCAGTGAGTTATTATGGCAAGGGCTTTCTCATTTTCTGATTCTTTGCGTATGGTTGCCCAATCTATCGGCAGAGGTTGAAGATGATGTATGATGTAGTTGATGTAGTTGTCTGCAATGGATGGAATGGCTCGGGCTGGGCCTGCAGGATGTCTTGAAAGATAGTCCACCAGGTTGTTTTCCTTTCCTAGGCGGTGCACAATGTTAAATTTATAGTCTTGAAGGCGTAGTCCCCACCTTGCTATTCTCGGGGGCATTCTTGCCTTAGGGTCATCAAAAATTGTAAAAAGTGCCTGGTGATCAGTGATGACAGTGAATGCTTTGCCATATAGGAAGAGATGAAAATATTTTCAGGCCTAGACCACCGCTAAGCTTTCTTTTTCTGCCTGAGAATAGGCTTCTTCTGTTGTTGTGAGGTTTTTATTTGCATACGCCGCTACACATTTTTCACTGGGTTCTGCAGGGTTGCATTATGTCAATATGACGCTGAGTCCAGCGGTGCTGGCATCAACTTTTACTTCAGTTTTCTTATCTGCCTCAAAGTTTGCCATGTTATCTGCTTCGGTGATGTGGTCGCGGATGGTTTCAAAAGCAGTTTGACAATCTGGAGACCACTCGAATTATTGTTTTTTTCGTGTGATCAGTCGTAGTGGATTACTTACTGTTGCATAATCTTGTAAATATCCAGAGCAATAGCTTGCCAGCCCAAGAAAGGATTGTAGCTCTGATATGTTTTGCGGCAGTTGGGCGGAGTTGAGGGCTGCCACTTTTTCGGGTGGACAGTTCCTTTTATCATTGGGTAATAATTGTATTTTCGCTGTGTTGCAACTAACCAACTATACACGACCATTCAGAGATAGGCCTGCTGTTCCGTTCAAATTACCAAAATTGGACAAGGAGGTTTATAACTGACTTGTGTTTCCAATCTGTTAGGATCCCTTCTGGTGTACTAGAGGTGTGGAGATGATTGATGGCTTAGAAGCCGACATTCATCCCTGGACCAGTGGTGCCCGGAAGTTGATTCGTCACAAACGGCTTGAGCGAAGCGAGAGAGATTAACGGGAGCCCCCGGATGGTTACTCTCCGGTGTTGCCCGTGGAACTGGTGCATGACGCTATTAGCACCCCGGGTTATCAAAGCGGTAACTCAGGGTGCTAAAAAAAAGGATTTTCATTTATTCAACGGGGACAACGCGTGTCCTGTTCAATTAATGAAAACCCTTTGCTAAAATGGCCCCCTTGGTTGTAGAAGGCTTAGAATATGGAGCCCCTCTTCCATTACCATGGAGGCCTGGAAAAGCGAGAGGCCGTGAACAATCAGGTAAGTGGGGCAGGGGAGGGAGTTGGGAATGGTAAAAAAAAAAAGAAACGGGTGGGGGGAAGATGGCCAGTGGGGTGGGGGAGGCAGCGGGCGGGTTCTGTGGAAAGTGGGCTGAGATCAGAGGTTTTAGCTTGCGATCCACGGAATCTGATTGGCTGCGCCCCCGCCCCCCTCCCCAGGTCCTAATGCGGAATGTAGTACTGGAACAGTTCTGCGAAACTAGTGACTAGGGCTTCATGTGAGCCTATATACACATGAAAGTGTTAGTTTTAGCATGGGCAGAGTTTTTGAAAGACGGGACTCCCTCACTCCTGCGCACCTCCTATTCGATGGTTGATTGTGTTAGACCTGCAGCCTGAGTCCTAGTTTGTCAAGGGACCAACTCCGGGGTTCCTGATTTTATAGAAGATTCGTGGGGTTTGACAAACTCTGGTCCTGTGAGGCGCTGGTAGGATTAGCTAGTCCAGTGATTGCTGGTAGGCAGCTTTCTCAGATAATGGATGAGTCAAGGTTTGTTGTCAAACATGAGGTTGTTTTATTCCTTAGTTAGTCAGCACCAATGAAAGACATCATTGGATAAAAGGTGACATTTATAGCATGATGATGTGTTACACAGCCGACGCGCGTTTCAACCTAAGTCTTTTTCAAGGCTGTGATTTTTTGTGAGTTGGTGTGGTAGTGATTTGGTATACCCAGTGAGGTGACATTCAAGGCGAATTTGTATTGAGGATATTCAATTTACATCCATTATGCATACAGTAATAGGCAGTTACAGGGAATAAAACCAATTGTGATTTAAGGAAAAACACATTGTGACACCCAGGAGAGGTGATTTACCATGTTGGGTGATGGCAAGTGATGGTGACAAAGTATAGTTAATTTGGACACAACGAATAACAGTTGGTAAAAATAGAAATGCCAGTTTGCAGTATAATTAATAGCAGGAGAAGAAGCAATGTACCAAGGGAGAAGAACAGAGAGACAGAGGTTATGTTTGGTTAGAAGTAGGGCTAGAGAGAATTCCAAATTAGCCTGGTAGAGGAAAAAGTTTCTGAAGTCTTACCCAATTGAGTTATGGGGTGAGCTTCAAGGTGCAGTGAGCTGGTCCTCCCATGTGTGGGTGCCAGTGGTCTGGGTAGCCGTTCTGAAAGGAAATGGACAGAAAAAGAATTAAGGGGGGGATGGGACCCTTGGAAAGTTAGACGGTGGGCATCGTTGTAGTGTGTCGCGTTTGCGCACCGTGGTCATGTCTTGTGACTATACATGTTAACTGCCGTGGATTGGAAGATGCAGCTACTTATTATGGACAGTGCCCGAGTCAGGAATGGTTTGGAACAAGGTCGGTGGACTGAAACATTCGTTTAGTGCCTCTGTGGGTGCTGAGTCAATGATTTAAAAGTGAGGACGTTACAGCTAGTCAGCCGGAGGGGCGTACTTATGGTCTGTTAGCCGTGCGTAGAAGCCTGGTGGTTGTAGGGCCACGCTTGGTACGTGTGTTATAGTTTGCCGGTGCCTAGTTTGGGAAAGGGAGGCTGGGGTTTGTGCGAGGCGACGTCCAGGTTGAGGTGCCTGTTTAATATTATCAAAGATGTGGGTACTGCTATGAAATTCGTGTATTTAGTTGGTAGCAGTAGATGAGGCGCTGCGAATTTAAGCAAGGCAGAATGCCGTCGTGATGAAAAGATTAATAAATGAAAAGTTGCGTCTGCGGTGACGCGGTGAGTGTCATGCGGAACGCTTACCTGTGGCTGGGTTCGGCAGTGATGGTGCTCAGAGTCGTGTAGTCGAGGATCGTCTGCCGTAGTAGCGCACAACTTCCTGAATATAAGGAAGGAGCGCTGCGGTTGGTTCCGACAACGAGCGATGTGATTCTTTCGTTGAGAACGGCCCGCGGATTGGCTGCTGGGCCAGAACGTGTCATAGTGCTGGGTTGAGCACGGGTAGTGTTGTTGTTATTGGTGCTGGCATGAATCCATTCCACCATAGTGACCACGAGAGTGGTAGAGGCGCAAATAGTGCTAATTTGAAGGTCATATTTGTTGGAGCGTAAAGGGGAGTGATTTATCCGTGAGAACAGAGTTGGGGTTGACCCTGGGCGGGATGAGGAAGGCATGTGTGGAATCGGATTGATAATGGGCATGTTGTTGGTGGTAAGGAGGGCAACAATTGGCCCATTACTAAGGGGGAGGGAAGGACAGTAGGGTGAATAGGCAAATAAAAGAATTGGAGGGGGCGAACTGCCCACCACTACGGTGATGGAGTACAAGGTATGGTGGCATAATTGAAAGATGCGACATGATGTCACTGTGAAGTGTTTTGAATTGTAAAACATGCAGATTTCCTACGTTTGTATACACTTTCATAAGAAAACATGGAAATCATGGTCACTGTTCAATCCAAAAGTAACAGCTCAATATTTGCATATCTTTGACGTAGTTGGAATTCTCTGTCTCCACCTCTTGTATTGATTGGTATTTTTTCCAGACCCATGAAGGTGATATCTTCCTTGTTGTCCCACTGGTGTTTTTCCTGCCAGTGTAGCGCCAGTGGGTATCTGGTGTCCTGAGAGTGAAGGGAGTTCAGATGTTCCCGGATCCTTCTTCTGAGCTCTCTCTTAGTGCTTCCAATATATTTGCGATTACAAACACAGTTGATGGCATAAACCACAAATTTGGATTTACAGTTAATATATTGCCCAATTATATGCGTATCAGTGGTGCTGAAAATCACTGTCTTAGTTGTGGTGGCGAATTTACACATAGAGCAGGTTCCACATTTGTAGAAGCCTACTGGTTTGTTGTTGGTGAGCCAGTTGGTGTCAGTTTTAGGGATTGGTGCCATGAAAAAAGGACTGAGGATGTTTTTGAGTGGCTTTAGTATAGGTTAGGGTAGGTTAGGGTAGGTTTGTCTGGGATCCATGCCTTAATGTCTTCATCAATTGCTAAAATATGCCAATGTCTTTTGAGGATTTTCTGTACTCGATGACTGTCGCTGCAAAATTGAGTGATGTATCGTATTTGGCTGTCTTCCGTTGTCTCTTTGTTAGTGTGTACTTTGGGGGTCAGGAGCGTGCTACGTTCTCTGTTATTAGCCATGGTTACAGCTGCTAGAATCGATTGCTCCAGATATCCTCTCTCATGGAAACGTTTGCTGAGTGTTGTACATTCCTTTCCAAATGCTGGCTGGTCACTACAGTTTCTTTTGGCTCGGAGAAATTCCCCCTTGGGGATGTTGTTGATTACAGATTTTTTGTGGCACCTTGAAGCATGCAGGACTGAGTTGACTTCCGTTGGTTTTCTGTAGGTCGAGGTAGTGAGCCTTGTACCTGCTGGTGTAATGGTAATGTCGAGAAAATCAATGTTTTCCTTGCTTGAAGCGCCTGTTAGTTCAATGCCAAACTTATTTTGGTTCAGGAAGAGTTTGAATGCGTCAAGTTCTTCTTTTGTTCCTTGCCAAATCATCAGGATATCATCAATATATCTTATCCAAGTGTGGATCAGTTTGTTAAAGTCCTGGTTAGTAAAGGCATGTACTTGCTCGTAGTGGTGCATGAAAAGGTTAGCCATGGAGGGTGCATATGTGGCCCCCATGGCTATGCCTTTTGTTTGCCTGTAGTACTGTTGGTCAAATAAAAAGATGGTATTAGTTAGTGAAAATTCCAAAAGTTCTTTCGTGAGTTCCAGGTGCGACCAGAACGAAGCTGATGCTTTTGTAAAGGCAAAGTCCATGGCCTTGTGGGCTAGTCCGTGGTCTATGGACGTGTATAGGGCTTTAACGTCTTGAGTAACCAGAGTGTAGTCATTGTTCCATACAATTTCTCGTAAAATCAGCAGGGTGTGCATGGTGTCACGTAAGAAAGTAGGTATCTTAGGTACCTCGGGTGCCAAGACATTGTTGATGTATTTATTTAGAGGTTCAGTCATCCATCCTATCCCGCTCAATATAGGTCGTCCTTCCGGTATGGGGTCAAACTTATTGTGGATCTTGGGCAAGAAGTATATTGTTGGCATTCTGGGGTGTGAAGGTTGCAGATACTTCATTTCATCGTCTGACAGGAGTCCACGTTTATGCCATTTGGCCAGCATGATGTTTGCTTCCGTTATGATTTCATTAGTTGGGTTTTTATTGATGGTGTCATAGCAACCTGGGGTGGTTAGGTGGGTGATGACCATTCTGACGTAGTCAGCTCTGTCCATTATGACCACGCTGCCACCCTTATCTGCTTCCTTGATTACTATTTGATGGTTATCCTGTAATCTTTTGAGTGCGAGTCGTTCCTTACTAGTAATGTTATCTGCTCTCCTCGAGGGATTTGATCTCTGGCGGTCCTCTAATGCTTGGAGGTCTCTTGTAACTGCCTGACTGAAGGTGTCTATTGCATTGTCCCCTTGTAAATTGGGGGTGAATTTGGATTTCTGCTTCATTTCTGGTATTTTTATGTTGCTTTCCTCAATGTTCAAATCTTGCATAGTCTGTGACATGGTCTGCCTTTCACTTTCTGGTGATGGATCCAAATTTGTCAAGAGGTGGGTGCATTCCAAGTGTTCCATGTCTAGAGTGCTCAGGGGCACTGTTACAGATTTAGGTTGTTTCCAATTGACTTGCTTAGAGAAAAAATTCTTGAGCTTGAGTTTCCTGATGTACTTGAATAGATCCATTTGAGCATTCACAAAGTTGGTATGTTTGGCCGGTGCAAAGGAAAGTCCTTTGTTCAGAATTTCTGAATCATGTTCAGAAAGGATGTACTTGGAGAGGTTCATCACTAGATGTGTTACCTTGGAGCTTGTTGTTGTTGCTGTGTTTTGGATCTTGTTAGTCTGATAGCGCTTTCTTGTTCTTCTTGGGTGTTTCTTGGTCCCCGCTCTCTTGCCTCTCTTAATCTTGGTGGTATGTTTCTCCGGGTGGGGCCTAAAAAATGAACTTGTTTGTTGTTTTGTTGTTGTTGTTGCTGTTTTGGCTGTGGTGCTCTGGTTCCTTTCCTGTACCGCTGGATCTCGTCAAGAAAGTTGTAGCCTATGCTTCTGCTTTGATCATGTTGTCTGGACAATCTTGGTGTAGCTCTATCTTTTTCTTTTTCAATCGGGGTTACTGCTCCTTCTGTTTCTCCATGTGCTGTATCTAGTGCCTGGTCACAATCATCGTTCTATTCTGTTTCTTGTTCTGGTTCAGGTACACTGTCAGCGTCAGATGTTGCTGGAGAGCTAGATGCAGAACTGTCTTTTGAATTGTTTCCCTGTATGTTGTCAAATTTTGGTTGGAAGGTGAAAACTCTGTTATCTTGATAATCTCTTTCATCCCTTGCGAATTTCCTGCATTTTCTGATTTTAACTTCATCCTGGTGGATTCGCAAAATTTTGTACATGGTTTTGTAATTTTTATCTTTGATTGCCGCAGGAGCGTTGTTGGTTTCAATGTCATCTTTGAGTTGGTCTATCTGTATGACCAGTCTCCCATGTGTTCTATCCGCATGTTCTAGGAGTAATTCCATCATTATTTTAGAGCCCATAATGAGGTTTTCTTCCCATTTGACGGCCAGATCTGCGTCTTCTGGGTCGGTGAAGTCCGGAAAAATAATAATTCTTAGACCCCTTGGGATTTTCTCTTGTTCCAGGTAAGTTTGGAGGGTGAATCTCTCCCAAAATGTATTTATTTCCTTGGTACAGAGTCTTTCTAGTTTTATGAAATGTTGCCTTAGGTTATCCGGCGCCCTTGGGGTGGGTGGGAATGCATGCACAGTAGATCCTTTTGGTGCGAAGAGAATCTTAGTGTCAGTTTTTCTTGATTCCAAATAGTTAGCCATATTGGCTCAGGTGCTGCGGTAGATCTGGTCCCTGAATTGTAGTTTTAGCATGGGTGGAGTTTTTGAAAGACGGGACTCCCTCACTCCTGCGCACCAATCAATACAAGAGGTGGAGACAGAGAACTCCAGCCACGTCAAAGAGAAGCGAAGCAAATATCGAGCTGTTACTTTTGGATTGAACAGTGACCATGATTTCCATGTTTTCTTATGAAAGTGTATACAAACGTAGGAAATCTGCATGTTTTACAATTCAAAACACTTCACAGTGACATCATGTTGGATCTTTCAATTATGCCACCACACCTTGTACTCCATCACCGTAGTGGTGGGCAGTTCGCCCCCTCCAATTCTTTTATTTGCCTATTCACCCTACTGTCCTTCCCTCCCCCTTAGTAATGGGCCAATTGTTGCCCTCCTTACCACCAACAACATGCCCATTATCAATCCGATTCCACACATGCCTTCATCATCCCGCCCAGGGTCAATCCCAACTCTGTTCTCACGGATAAATCACTCCCCTTTACGCTCCAACAAATATGACCTTCAAATTAGCACTATTTGCGCCTCTACCACTCTAGTGGTCACTATGGTGGATTGGATTCATGCCAGCACCAATAACAACAACACTACCCGTGCTCAACCCAGCACTATGACACGTTCTGGCCCAGCAGCCGATCCGTGGGCCGTTCTCAACGAACAAATCACATTGCTCGTTGTCGGAACCAACCGCAGCGCTCCTTCCTTATATTCAGGAAGTTGTGCGCTACTATGGCAGACGATCCTCGACTACACAACTCTGAGCACCATCACTGCCGAACCCGGCCACAGGTAAGCGTTCCGCATGACACTCACTGCGTCACCGCAGACGCAACTTTCCATTTATTAATCTTTTCATCACGACGGCATTCTGCCCTGCTTAAATTCGCAGCGCCTCGTCTACTGCTACCAACTAAATACACAAATTTCATAGCAGTACCCACATCTTTGATAATATTAAACAGGCACCTCAACCTGGATGTCGCCTCGCACAAACCCCAGCCTCCCTTTCCCAAACTAGGCATCGGCAAACTATAACACGCGTACCAAGCGTGGCCCTACAACCACCAGGCTTCTATGCACGGCTAACAGACCATAAGTACGCCCCTCCGGCTGACCGGCTGTAACGTCCTCACTTTTATATCATTGACTCAGCACCCGCAGAGGCACTAAACGAATGTTTCAGTCCACCGACCTTGTTCCAAACCATTCCTGACTCGGGCACTGTTCATAATAAGTAGCTGCACCTTCCAATCCACTGCAGTTAACATGTATAGTCACAAGACATGACCACGGCGCGCAAATGCGACACACTACTACAATGCCCACCGTTCAACTTTCCAAGGGTCCCATCCCCCCCCTTAATTATTTTTCTGTCCATTTCCTTTCAGAACGGCTACCCAGCCCACTGGCACCCACACATGGGAGGACCAGCTCACTGCACCTTGAAGCTCACCCCATAACTCAATTGGGTAAGCCTTCAGAAACTTTTTCCTCTACCAGGCTAATTTGGAATTCTCTCTAGCCCTACTTCTAACCAAACATAACCGTTGTCTCTCTGTTCTTCTCCCTTGGTACATCGCTTCTTCTCCTGCTATTAATTATACTGCAAACTGGCATTTCTATTTTTACCAACTGTTATTCGTTGTGTCCAAATTAACTATACTTTGTCACCATCACTTGCCATCACCCAACATGGTAAATCACCTCTCCTGGGTGTCACAATGTGTTTTTCCTTAAATCGCAATTGGTTTTATTCTTTGTAACTGCCTATTAATGTATGCATAATGGATGTAAATTGAATATCCTCAATACAAATTGGCCTTGAATGTCACCTCACTGGGTATACCAAATCACTACCACACCAACTCACCAAAAATCACAGCCTTGAAAAAGACTTAGGTTGAAACGCGCGTCGGCTGTGTAATTCATGTTATAAATGTCACCTTTTATCCAATAATGTCTTTCATTGGTGCTGACTAACTAGGGAATAAAACAACCTCATGTTTGACAACAAAACTTGACTCATCCATTATCTGAGAAAGCTGCCTACCAGCAATCACCGGACTAGCTAATCCTACCAGCGCCTCACAGGACCAGAGTTTGTCAAAGCCCACAAATCTACATGAAAGTGTTAGTATGAAATAAAACCAAGGAACAACCAACATCACTTGAACAAGAAGCAATAATGATATCAGCCATCCAAATACAACATCTGATTGGAAGAAAGGGCTAGACTTTCAGTACAAAGATAAAGACTGTTAAAAACGATTACATGCTTAAAAAAGCAAGCATTGGCGAAGCCAACAGTTTGGCCTTTTGTGTAGAAATGGGATTGGCATTTGCCAGACACTACCATGATGGTACTGCCTGGCAATAATACCGTAACAGCTGGTGGAAAATGATGTGAAATGATTACCTGGGTATATGATAACAGTGCCTGGCAAATGTCTATCTAATACCTATAGATAAGTCAAAACTGTTGGATTTGTCAATGCTTATTTTTGACAGGACTTCAGTGCAAGGACCAGATATAAAACAAGTGGCTGAAGACCACTTGGTAAGACATGTTTATGATACAAGTAGCATGTCCTTGAAGGCTCTCTTCACAGGAACCCCACTATGCAAAGCTTGCTGGATGCAGGCCATAAGTATCTGATTAGGCCTTTCCATGCCTGTCCCTTCAGGATGACCGGCCTCCTCCCCCTGCATTTGCGCGATCCGAATGTCACAAGGCCTAGTAGGACCGTTATTGTTGTTCCCACCCCGCCCCCCCACCCGACCGCCTTTTGTCTTGTGGCGCTTGAAAACACTTTCTGCTGTATTGACGCCATACAAATGTTCAGTAAATAAATACATAATATAAAGACAGTGAAGATGTTCTTGTGTATTTTATTCTATTTCTCAAAAAAGTTGCACACACTTGTCTGTTATTATGCACTCAAGCCTGACTTCTGGCCAGCTAATGAAATAGTCTGTGAGGAACACTAGATAGCTGATTCCACATGGAAGAACCTTAACTTGTCCCAAAATGTCCCTTAAAAGATTATCTAAGTGTCCCTAAGGTGTTTTTAACAGCGTCACAAATGTGCAGAGAGCATGGTCACTAAAACCGGAAGTGCCACGCAGCTTCATTAAATTGCCCAATTACTTGTCAACATATTTCACATGCACTACCCTCTTGGTGCGATATTCCCTTAAAGAAACGTGTTAGCTAACCTCATCAACTTTCCAAGTTTTCCTTGTGGTCACACACATCTTTCTTCCCTCAAACCCATGTCGATTTCTGCCTCAAACACAGCAGAAACATACAATTACACCTGTAGGGGTACTGTAAAATGGAACAGTAGTACTTGCCACAAACCCCAAGGTACTTAACCAGGCTTGTGTAACCGAGCAAATAGAGGAAAGGTTGTACTTAAAGATACAGAGCCACTGAATGGCAGCTCTGAATCCGCCTTTGTTAATGCCCCCAATGGCACGGGTAGTTTGCGTTTTACAGTCCAACTCTGGGTCCCTCATAGGTGCCAGAACATCCAACAATCACCCCTTGTAGCATCCTAACAACAGTCATTTGCACCCTGGCCGGCCAGGATGTTGGCAAATGGCTACTTATTGGTGGATCGAGTCCAGACTTTAGCAGAGCAGTCTTTCACAGATGTGATTTTGGCTCTGTGGAGTTGTTACAAATGGCAGAACTTATAGCACAGTAGCGAGGTAGCTTTTGGTGCTGGGGGGGAGGGGATAATAGGGCACCAGCAGGAGGCTGGGGCGCACTCGGCATGCACTGTGCACCAGGGAGGAGCCAGGGTGGGCGGCATGAAGGCATCCCCCCTGCATCAACCCTGGCTCTGCCCAGAGACGTCTTTATGAGAGGGCAAAAGGGGCACTTGGCCCGGGCCCCCACCTTGGAGGGGGCCCCTAGAAGGAGCCTTATTAAAAAAAGTCAGTTTCCCTAAGTCAGCAAAATTAAGTATCACACATCAGGATTTTCTATGGTGTGCTGCTAAGGCTAAACCTATTTTCTGTCTATTGTTGACAAGTACATTTCGTTCTGATCTTTTCATCCTGTAATGCTATTTTCACTGTGGTATACATAGTTTGCATGGTACAACACCTGTAGCATTCTCACCTTTCTGTGGGGATTATATTGATCATGTGCAATAGCCAAAGTTCAAATACATATTGATACATCTGAGTGTCCCAATGGTTCAGAGGAAAGCTCAGTGTGTTAAGCACTCATTGCAGAGATATGTGTTCACATGCAAGATTACAATACCAAATTCCAGCTAGGCAGACTCAGCGTTTCCAATGTATGAAGTTGTTAAGCCTGCATGTATATGTACTTTGTTCTATAGCACTCCAGGTGTTTTTATCACCAGTGTACCTGCACTAGATAGAGGTTGCTATAGAAACTAACAAAGTGTCAGTATGGTGATTGTCTAGAAATTGGTTTGTTTAGATGGGGAGTTGTAAAACCTAGGCAGGCGCCTCCAATGATCACAATAAAGTGTTAGGGGTCTTTATGTATCCAATTTCCAGACTGTGGAACCAAAGCGTTCATGCTTGGATCCTGACTTTGCCAGCAGACGATGTAGTGATCCTGGACAAATCTTATATCACTGACAGTACTGTACTGCCTTCTATGAAAAGGTTTTCTTCTCACATACTTTTGCCATTGTTTGGCCAATTACCTGATCTTTCCTATCATGTGAGTGGAAGGAGTTCTAGACAGAAGAGAGCAGACCAGATATTGCAGGCTTCTTACCAACATATTTTAAGATCTGCTTGTGTGACAACAAAATGGTTTACTTTTTTGTACAATTCAAAGGTATTTCTGCATGTTTTTAAATACCATTGCACAAGCCTGTGTTTGGGGTGTATTTAAAGCTTTACAATATAAAAGAGAAACCTATCTTAAATCTTTTAAGATCACATCCATTAGTATGCTGGTATTTATATACTTCCCTGGATAATGGAGACAATGAAGCTAGAATCATTTCCATTTTGAATAATATGTTTCTATAACGTTTTGCTTTTTAAAATGTTTATATTGGGCTATGTTATTTTGATATTTTCCAAGTCAGTTCTATAAAATGGTATTGTTTTAGTTCAAGGTAAAAACTAGAAAATAAATTGGTAAAGAGCAGAAATTGTGGGTACGAATCCCAGCTTCACCTCTTAATCAATGTGTGATCCTGGGTATCCCATTTAATCTTGTATTTTTTCACCTGTCAAAATTGTAAGTCCCTACGCCTTTCAAAATTGTCAGCCCTTCAGAGTGATTTCGTTCTCAGGGTATGATCTTTTAAAAAAGACTCATTCATGGTTTTAGTGTTGCTTCCTCTACAATCATAGTGAGCATTAATATATTACACACCACAACCACCTGTTACTTTGCTCTTGAATGGTAACACTGCTTGAAAACCATGTCCCAATTCTAATCTCAGTCAGTCTGGATACAGACATCTTCCTGCTATCTTCAAATCGTCATCCACTCTCTATGCTTTGGTATGTGTAGTTTTATCTTTGCTTCCCATTGGTCGTCTGTATCCATGCTTGAGCACCTTTGCTGTCTCTGAGGCAGCTAATCTCAGACTATTCTGGATGATGTGTACCGTTGTCATAAAATCTGTGTCCTGCAGTTATACTATGTCTAGAATACCTTCCACGTGCTGCTATTGATGAAATGTTTGCTGTGCTTATGCTTGAACAGAAGTACCCTCGCGTAGACTACTAATGGTGCCCTTGAAATGCTACTTGTTTATCACTCTGATTACAACATGAATGAAGAGTGTAAGGTATCTGAAAGGAGGTTTACCATGCTTATTTTGATCTTTGCGAGGTGAGGCAAGCTATGGGATGTTATCATGACACAGGATATGGCGCACTAGATATTCTATAGCCCTTAATTCCTTTGGTCTGTTGGAGGGGGGCCCCAGAGATGTCCGTGTCCCCGGGCCCCCAAAGTGCTTAAGATGGCCCTGGCTCTGCCACTGAGTCCCATCCTCGTCACCACTTTTTAAATGTGACTGCTCACGCTTTGTAGATTGTAGTCATTTACTTACACATCCAGTGAGCATCCTTCAGTTGCCTCCTGACTCGGTGGTTACTAGCAACTCCCAACTACATTCACAACTCTTCAAGGCTTGCTTAGGGTCTTCATGGCATTGACGACGAGGGGGCAAAGCCTCCCCTTAAAGGCATGGTCTAGTAAAAATTTTGATTGTCCCTACGGGTCGGCCATGTTTTTTTAAGCCTAAGTCGCTCGATTTTAGAAAACTTTCCTATGGACCTTACCCGAGTTTTCGTCCATTAAACGCATGCGAAAACAGGCACCAGGGAGCCGCCATTTTGTGATAATCCTATCACTTGCCGCATCGCCCTGGCTGACCTGCTTCTGCGGCACTAAATCAATTCCCCCGCCCCTGAGCCTGACATTATCCAAACATTCATATTCCCCGCCTCTCTCTGTGACGTTACTGTGCTGCGTAGGCAAACGTGCCCAGTCGTCTTCTACGCGACTCCACACAGAACCCGGAAACCAACACAGACCATCTCACAACACAGCACGCCACAATTCGGAATATGAAACTGTACTTTAAAATCAAACAGCAACACGGTACAATTGGTAAAGTACATTTATTTGACATTAAATGTTTAGAGAATATTCAGCAATTGCCATATGAACTCCGAAAGCCCTTTATTTTCTTTTATCTGTATCCGCAATGGTACACAGGGTGTTGCTTTTCGTTAAAAGAAGCACTTTGGAAGCACAGTGAACCGCAAGGCTGTTCCATCAACTAGGCACTAGTCCATCGTAAAGGTTGATATGTTGCTTCTAGCCACTAGTACAGCGTAAGGGCATGTGGGCCCTTGGCGATCGTCCCATAAAATTGTCAGTGTGCTCCAGTTGTTCACACGAAGCTGCAGGTGTCTCACGAAGAAACCGTCTGCTGGTGTCTCAAACCGATGGCAGTAGCAGAAGGGGAGCAAATACCTGTTATGAAAACAAAAAAATTATAATTAGTCTCGCCAGCCGATCTTCATTAATATTACTCATTTTATTTATTACAGCCGATCAGAAACTATTTGCTTGCAAGGATAGTTCAATGGAGTATGTTCGGCTCTAAAATCAATGCGAAAAGTAACGAAATAAATCGAGGCCAACACACAATGATAAACGGCAGTTAGTCTACATGCGTGTGGAATGATATGATATATGATATGGCATTTGTAACGCGCCTATACTCAAGTGTTTCAAGGCACGACGAGGCAGGTGGGGAACAAGGGCAGACAGACAACGATCCTACTAGGCCAGGTGTCTTTCTGATCGCGCATGGGGAAGGGGGGAGGGGGGTAAAAGTGCTGTACATGGTTAGTTGAATACAAATTAAATAATAGGGCCAGCTGGTGGCAAGTGCAAGGTAAATGCCGGGAGAAGGGGCTGAAGGATACAGAGACAGTCCCGTAGTGCAGGTAGGCAGTGCAGGGAAAAGTGGCTGGGCCAAGGACCGAGATCAGTGAGACCAGTGGACCTGCATGCCCATGTGCCCACTACGAACACGTTTTCCTTGCTTTTCCTAGCTCTTCATTCATTCATGCATCCATTCATTAAATCTTCATTCCGGTATAAAAGCGTGTAAAGATTTACTTACATTATATTTGAAATTTTCATTGTGTCTCTTCGTAATGCAGTCTGTAAAACGGACCGTGCTCTTGACAACGATTTTTCGTATACTGAACTAAAATGAAACTTGGTCTAGTTTCTGAATTCTCTGCCTTATCGTCTCTTACGTTATTGCGCACCCCCTTCAAATGTAGTTCTTTCGGCATGGTCCCTGTCTCAAGGTCAAAAAACAATTGACCCTTATACTTCCAGTGCGACTTGTGGGCCTCATCTGGGCGCGAGCTGAAAATCAAAGCCGCTGTCCTTCGCATTCTTTATTTGCAACATCACGTAGTATAGGCATCTGTGAGAACTTGAAGTTTAGAATCCCTCTATGTAGTGCGCCTCAATGTGCAAATGCGAACTGGCTTCTCTCCCAAATGTTGTCCCCGTTGTCTGCGAGCTTTGCAGCCCAAATTGAGACATTTAATTTTTGGAGGAAGGTCAGGGAAAGTATAAAGTACCACATGAGTTGAGTTAAAAGTGAGATTTATTGTTTGTTTGTTTGTTTTATTATTTGCAATACGCAAGCCTACCCACGGTTAACAGTGCACAACAGTGCGCAGCATTTACATTTACATGAGATGAGACATGAGAAAAATATATACATACACATATATGAGGTGAATAGAGAGAATTGAAAGATGACACCCAGCTTGTTCGCCACCCATGATGGTGAAGGTAGGGGTTAGGGTTACAGGTACACTGTACAATAACATTTATTTACAAAAAGACAATCGTACTGCAATTATTTAAACCGGGATTTGTACTTCACAACCAGCTGTGCTTCGGGTGGGCATGGCACAGTCGCAATGTTCGGTGGCAATGGATCACTGCTCTGCACAGAAACGTCCAAAATTCCATATCTGTGCTTCTCTAACACAGCAACAATAAGGCCTTTCACAAAGTCGAACTGCATTTCATCATAGACTGGTTTGATCACCCATTGCTTACTTCGTTTTGAAAACACCTTAGTGTAGCGAGGCATCCTTACTTTACCCCTAGTCCTAGATTGTTCACGTTCGACATTGCTGTTATGGGCCAAGACCGCTAGTAGAGTGCGATCTTTCATGCCCCGAAAGCTAAAATGCAAGCGCTTTGGCCTGTACTTTAGGCACATATTGTGGAACACCTCCAAATCTCCTGTGTGACAGAATTCTGTCAGTCCTCTCAAATCTCTTGATAGAGTTTTGTCGAAAACAATCTTCTCAATGGCTTTGTGTGTCGGTGAAGATGGAATCAACCACTTCTTCTTCCGTGCCTCCTCTGGGGACAAAGGGCCATGTTCACATTGGTGGAAATGTTGATTTGCTGTGCAGCGGTGAACGTTGGTACAGTGGTGCATCAGTGACCGCCATTTTTCAAGTAGTATTTCCACTGACCCTTCACAAGTTTTTGAGCTCCACCAAAGATGGTTGGTGATAGAATGGGACCACTGCAAAATACTTTCAAAACCTTTTTTTTTTCCTGCAGCCGAGATTTTCTTACTGATTGATTTAGCAAGATGCCATAAGTCAAATTGATGATTAATATGTGGGAACTGCTCTCTCATTGTCTTGGCAATTGAAACGTGTCTGTCCGTGGCTATGAGGTTGATGTGCATTCCCCTTGATTGTAGATATTCCACTGATTTTATAAATCCTAGTTTCTCCATGGCCACTGACGATGTACATTGTGTTACCTGCACGACCACCGAACTCACAATTTTCTTACTATCCATGTCCTGAAAGTGGTAGGTGCAGTACTTGGCAGAAAATCCAGGGCTGTCGCATTGTCCATCGCCGGCTAGCCTGAATCGTTTGCCTTCGAATGTACTTGCTAGAGACAATTGTTCAATTTTCCAAGCATCACTAATGGCCGGAAACAGATAATCACGTTGGTATATGTAGTACAGCGCTTTAGAAATGAAATGGAGTCCCACAAACTGAAAGAAAGCCTCTAACTTTCTAAAACTGGAGCCACTAAAAAGTGATGCAGCTGCACACAATAGATTGCCTGCTGGCAGTTTCCCCAGCATCGGCTGTGCAGACCATGAGAACCTATGATTTAATCTACAGGCGGCATTTATTTTGACGTTACTGCCTTTTATTTGACGAGTCACATTAATCAATGGCTTCCCACATACTTTCCCTCTAATGGAATGCACACATTTCAGCATATTTATAATTTCCATCAAACAACTGTCGAATACAATGTATTTGCTCTCTTTCATTAGACTGTCATCCTGTGTCAACGTTGTTTCGGCCTGTGACGTTGTGGAGATTTCAACACATTGGAAAGTAATATCGCTGATATCAAGTTCTGATGCGTCTATGGATGCTGCAGCTGGTTCATTCTCTGTCATTTCGACATCTATTACTTCAACATTGATGGGAGAACACAACAATGTCGACAGGTTTTTGGGTGGCAAATCTTTGGCGGGTGTAGATTGTGTGAATTGATCTGCAACTACTTCAGAGCTATCTTCAATACATTCAATAACATCTTCTTGTGATGGTGCGGTCGCACTGTAGCAATGGTCCAATGCAACTTTGCTGTAGTCTCCAAACACAGTTAATTCATGTTCTGGCCATTGGACATGACCATCTCGAGCCTGAACACGCCTCGCCTCAATTAATAGTTCCTCCATAGTGTACATGGTCTGGCAAGCAACACCTCTCATTCGCTTCACTATCTGTGTATGTATAGTTCTGACACCCACGGGTAACTGGAGGAGAGATTGGAAAAGGGATGTTCAGTTTAAACACAAGATAAAGTGTAGTCCAATTGACTGGAAAAAAACAAATAGTCCCCAGCACAAACATTTTTTTTAAATTATGAACTTTTGTAACTAACGTTTTTTTGTTTTTTTTTGTTTGCAACTTTTTTGACTCGACCTTCAACACCTGCACGCTGTAGCTCCGATTCGTTTCCGCTTGTCCTCCCTTCCTCTTGCGCTGCAACGACTATATTTTCTGTATCCGCATAGACAGCACGGAATGAGGCTCCATCATCTCCCTGAAACATAGTACTTTCATTACTATGTATCAAAATATTGTTAGCATAAAACACACGTGAGGACGAACACACAGGTACATCTCAATAGCCAAATACGATTTAAACATTGTGTGCAACAATCAAATGACAAGTATTCGACCAGTGATGATCTATTTCGATGGAGCTGTCAGTATCCATACCTCTGGCTCTGCATGGACTGCCATGAATGGTTGTATTGGAGAGGAGGCATCCGCATCTCCCTGAAACACAGTACTTGCATTAGTATGGTTTTCAATATTGGAAACATAACACACACTTGGGGTCGACGACACAGGTACATATAAAGAGATAACCACAAATGATGCATTGTCTAAAACAATCAAGGAAAATATAAGTATGCAGATTTCATCGACTTATTTCTCCGATTCCTTTACATCTGCATCATCAAAATGGGATGTTGTGATTGTAGTGGAAGCTCCGTCGTCTCCCTGAAACACAGTACTTGCATTAGTATGGTTTTCAATATTGGAAACATAACACACACTTGGGGTCGAACGCACAGGTACATATAAAGAGATAACCACAAATGATGCATTGTCTGAAAGAATCAAGGAAAATCTAAATATGATCACATTTCATTGACTTATTTCTCCTATTTATTTACATCTGCATCATCTAAATGGGATGTTGTGATTGTAGTGGAAGCTCCGTCGTCTTCCTGAAACACAGCACCATTCGGCTACCTACACACTACCACAAGGCCTAAAGCTAAATCCGGACACTTGACTCACCGGTGGCGAAATGTGGACGAATAGAGTGGGAATAGCGTTTTCGAGCAATTTCTGTGTCGTTCGCCGTTTATTCTTCTTTGTTACCCAAGATGTTGTGTACATGTCCAAGGAAAGGTGTCGGCTGCAGATGCGGTATCGATCACCCGTCTTGTCCTGTAAGACTTGTTGGACTCTATTTTCCAGCTCATCCAGTGGATATCCGCAATGTCTGACCCATTCTCTTATTCGATCAACAGTTTTTCGGGAATACATGCATTGTAGTGCCTTCAGATTTCGCATGGGTCTTCGAAGGGCAACCGCTAATCGAACAGACAGGCATTGTTGATAAATCTGAAAAGTAAATATCGACATTATTATACAATCTTCAAGAATAAAGATTTGATACAAAAGTAAATGAATCATACAATGATCAATGCAAGGTTTGTTTTGGTCGCAGGAACTATACCAGTTCATTATGTGCGGCTTAGTATTTGCATAAGTTGCAGAAATGTATAAATGATGTGACTAAAATCTGAACATGTGACTCGTCCCTTGGATGTTCTGTCTTGCACGAGAAGGAAACATGCTTACATTATAGACTGGACCCTTGAAGGATGCAATTCGATGACAATAGACACAGATGAAAATAAATAGATCTATTGATAGCATAGCAATGGAAACTCAAGTCAATAGCAATGAGACCAATGAACATAGCACTATTGTGTACTCTACTCCCAAATAGATAGAAATTTAAAAATCTGCGAAATATGACTAGGATACATGGCCTTACCTTGACCAACAAACAGTTGGATTCAGCAAGCAGAGCAGTATGTTGCAGGAGAATAGGTGGGTGGCCACAGGTAGCACACTGATGGGTTTGCTCTAAGCGGTCACAGAAGTTCACGGATAGCACGACGACGAGCAAATTAGCGTAGATCTCAGTGGTTGCCAGGTAGCACGTTCAGGAGTTGACTTGCAAAGCACAAAGATGTTCTCATGAGACATATCAAGTGGTTTATAAAGTATTAGAAACAGGGGTGTGTTTGTGAATGAATGACGGATGTATGTCGTGGTGTTAGGGGGGCGGCCTGCTTCAAGGGGAGGCCTGGCTGGAGACACGGGGTCTGAGGAGGCCATGTGACCGATGGCCCCTTGGCGTGGGATACCTTTTGAAGTGTACATGCTGTTTGGCACCTTGGCCGTTCGCGCCCGTGACAGCCCCCCATGCCAGCGCTCATCCCCGGGTGCGAACCTCCTTTGATAATATATCGTTGCTTATCAATAACAAATGCCACATACCGGAGATTCTTGTGAGCACAGACCCACACTTCAACCGGTGTATTTTAGTGGTCAAGACCCTAAGGCCTGTATAATCCAATGGTAATTGTTAGTATAGATATATGTGTGACTTTTATAGAGACGTAACCTACTGAAAGACTTTGAACAAGTGTTATTTATTGCATGCATTATCGAGAATATGTTATGTTAGCTTAGATAGATAGTGACCACCCTGCTTCACAACGACCAGACCTTCACCCATTCGTAGCACATATGTCTGACGTACATCCTTGAATGGAGACACACTTCATTCATTTAAAAAATCGAAACAACCATTGTTAAAATATATGTGGTGTTTTATTTTGTGTCTTATTCTAATGACACAAAAATACAAGACTTTAAAGATTATTCAGGTCAGGTTGCAGCACAGCGAGAGAAAATCCCCTGTACTGACCGCTGTCACTCGGGAACGTTTCTCTTATGGCACGAACGGCACAGACGGGTATCACTCTTCGAACGCGGTGTCCAAGCCTCCCGTGGAGCCACCATGTAAAGGAACGATAGGCCACCAGCCTGTACCACCTGTGAAAAGGAATGAAACAAACTGTTTTTAAATGACCAAGATAAGTTTAATAAACGTTTGTTGTCAATGACAATTCTTGTAACTAATGGCAGTCTGCACGGACAAATGCTATCTAGACAATGCACACTATTGAACGACTTTCATGCGTTACTATGATATGAATATATAATTTTGGATATAGTAGAAGACCATGAAATAGGAGTGGCATGACAAGCAGAGTATACTTACTCGTTACTCGGATTACGAGGACGAACAGTTGCGCGAAGTTCGTGCATAAGCACCATCATTATTCTCAACACGGCCCGTGTGAGGCAGGCTGCCCTGAAGTCTGGCAGCTCAGTGATGCATTGCGGTCGTGGCTCGCCTTCCGAAATGTAGGCCAGGCATCCCAACTTTTCTCGGCAGCAGCAGTTCTCCTCCTCAGTTGGCATTAGCTCGCACCGATTGCATGTGCACCAGGTGGAGACGCCGTCCATGCGACTAGGCCCAGGCTCTTCATCTGTTGATTCGTCCTGCCAACTGCCGTCCGAATCCCCATCGTTTTCGCGTGCTTCCCTTTCCAGTAGTTCCTCCTCGGTATACTCGGGGTCGTACATGTAGGGCATTATTGTAGCCATTGTGTGGTAAACAAAGTAAAATAATTTACCGAGATGGTACAGGTGTTCACACGGGCTACAAGCGGCAAAGGTAGCTGACCAGAGCACAGAAACGAGTCACAAAATACTCTAAGTAACACAGAGAGAGGAATGGAATCGAAAATCTGCTGCTGTGTGTTGTGAAACCATCTGTTTATACTTATTGAGGAAAGAGGCGTCCTGCCATTTCCATGGCGACACGTCATTAGCTGAAGCGCAGCGAATGTTGACACAAGACGTGCTTTGGCGTTGGGAAATGGGCGGTACGAGTCTGCTGATGACAGGCTCAGGGGCGGGGGAATTGATTTAGTGCCGCAGAAGCAGGTCAGCCAGGGCGATGCGGCAAGTGATAGGATTATCACAAAATGGCGGCTCCCTGGTGACTTTTTTCGCGTGCGTTTAATGGACGAAAACCCGGGTAAGGTCCATAGGAAGGTTTTCTAAAATCGAGCCACTTAGGCTTAAAAAAAAAGCCGACCCGTAGGGACAATAACAATTTTTTACTAGACCATGCCTTTAAGGAGGCAATGTTTAACCCATGCCTTGGCCCAGCAATCTATTGAGAGAGCGGAAGATTGTGAAACCACGCCTCAAGCCCAGTAAAATCCAGAGGTGGGCAGAGAAGGATACAAGCTTGGGAAAAGATATTGAGGCACTGCAGGAAGGAGGTGGGGCCAGCCACCCATGAGCCTGGGCTCCCAGGGGCATAAAAAGGAGCTCATCGTTTGGGGCTACACCATATATTTTGAGCTGAATCACCGTGTGATTGCATCAGGGCAGCATTTTTATTTGTTGGCAGCAACACCAGGTTGGAAGCATCAAAGACGTGATTTACCTCTCTCAGCTGCACTCCCCATCTCCTCCTTCTCCCTCAACTTCCAGTGTTATGCTGACGACACACAACTCTTCTTCAAACTCCCTGCTGACCATTTGCACCCTCCATCATCCCGGATTGCTTTTTCCGCCATCCAGGCCTGGTGCACCTCCAATGATCTCTGCCTAAATGCCAGCAAAATGGTGATCCACCATGGGCTATACCCCTTCTCCCTCTTCTGAAGCCAGAAATTTTGAAGTCATCTTCGACTCCTCTCTCTCCTTCCTCCCTCACACTCAGCACATTGCCATGAAGTTCCACTTTCAATTGTTCCTTCTCATAGGAATTCTACCTTTTCTCATTTTCCCCCAGAAGCTCAATGTTACCCGAGCTGTGGTTCGCTCTAGGGTTGACTACTGCAACAGCCTCCTCCTGAATCTCGCCTCTTCCACTCTGCAACCTCTCCAGCTAATCCAGAATAGGGCAGTGAGACGTATCCTTGGCCTCAAACCCAGGTACCGCATCTCTCCTGCCCTAAAAAGCCTTCAATCGCTCCCGGTTGCTTCACGGATTACATTTGAATCCCTCTGTATCATCCACAAGGTTGTCTGGGGCCGGGGACCACACTATCTGTAACTCTCTCTTACTAAATATTCCCGCTCCAGACCCCTGCGCTCCTTCGGCACCAACTCTTTGTTTGTAAAGCATTTCGCTAAACAGAGGGCAGGTGGTCGAACGCTTTCCTCTGCTGGCACCCTTCTTTGGAACAGCCCCCCTCCCCTTCGTCTTGAGCAGGATTTTCTTCAATTGCGGAAGCTACTCAAGACTTTCCTCTTTTCTTCTTCCTCCACCCTCACTCTCCTCTGCTAATCACAAAGTTGCTTTTTGGTGTGCAGGGCCCTTATGTATCATCAGGGCCCTGACCTCTCTCACCAGATTGCCCCCAGCTTGTTTCTCCCCCAGCACTTGCCTCGGCTCACCCTCCTCCATGGTGGCTCGCACTTACCCTACATTGCACTTCACCTCTTGCTCACCCATGAGCACCACAGCGCCTATCCCATTCTCTCTCCATTCCGCACTTGCACGTTTTGAACACTCACAAGGCATGGTAGGTTCATCCTCCCTCCCCCACCTGCTGTATTTAATATTTCTTATGTATTCATTGTTTAATTACACATCCATTTATCCTCTCCCTGCTGCCCTGTGGACGCTTTGAAACAGTATTTACTTCCTGTATAAGCACCTAACAAGCAAATGATAAATAAATTAAATAAATAACCAACGGTCGTGTCTGCGCTGTGGCGATTGGAACGGGGGGACAGGAGCAGTGCGTGTGTCAGTGATGTTTGCCTCACAGGGCTGCTGCCAAGCACCAGCGCAGATCAGCTGCATGAAGCAGAGGCGTACGGCAAACACAGCAGGAACAACCCTTGTGGAGGACATCGCAGCAGTATTTGTCCGGGTTCCATTCTCATTGGGACGCCTGCCCCATGTTCCCCCCCCCCAATCGAATGCCAGACTTCTTGGGTCCCCTCCCCTCACCCACTTGTGTGGCAAAAAACCATGGGATAATTTTTGACTCCTCTCTCTTTCTCTCCACACATCATGGACCTTGCCAAGAAGTCCAACTTTTAGCAGCACCTCCTCAGGGCCATTCTACCTTTCATCACCATCCCCCAGAAGATCACCATCTCCAGAGCTCTGGTTCTCTTTAGGCTAGATTACTGCAACAAATAAAGTATGGGTTTATGGTCCAGGAAGTGGCCAAGTGCTCAGGTTATGGTGGTGACGATGAGAGGGCAAAGCCTCCCCTTAAGGAGGCACAAGTTTACCCCGTGCCTTGGCCCAGCAATCTACTAAGAGGGTGGAAGCCTGCGAAACCGGGCCTGAAGCATGTGAAAATCCAGAGGTGGGTCGGAGAAGCCTGTGAAACTGGGATGCAAGCCCCGGGAAAAGATAATGAATGACTTCAGGAAGGAGGTGGGACCAGCCATCCGTGGGCCTTTGCTCCCAGGGGCATAAAAAGGAGCTCACTTTTTGGGGCTGCACCATATATTTCCAGCTGATCTGCCTGTGTAATTGCATCAGGGCAGTATTTTCCTCCCACCCACACCACATGGAAAGTATTTCGGCGACAGGGCGGAATGTAAGCGACCAGTTGGACTGTAAAGACTATAAAGTGAGTTTGTTAGGAATCAGGAGGCGTTTTTGCTCCTCCTGGGACCAGCCCCCTCTGAGGCCCGGCAGTGAGGGGGCTTGAGGAAAGAAAGCAAGCTCAGCTTCCCTCGTCATGAACGGCAGCCCAGATCTCCTGCGAGGGCAGGCAGATCGAGGACACTCCTCCAGCCCAGGATCTCCTGTGAGGGCAGGCGGATCAAGGACATTTTCGTTTGTGGGAGCTTTGGACTAACAAATAGGGTGGAGTTGGTTGGAAATAAGGGTGAAGCAAGGAATTGGTGATAAAGTCGGATGGTCGCCGCACAAGAATAACAATTTTGACAAAGTGTGTTTTTGCAGTGGTGACAATCATGTAGTAGATTAAAATTTGCTGATTGCTGTATAAACCTGCAGCCTTTTAAGCCACAATAAAAGCAAGTGACTCTGACAATTTCTCTATAGCGTTCTAATGAAGGTGCAGGTATGGGATGCATGTAAAGTATGGGTTTATGGTCCAGGAAGTGGCCAAGTGCTCAGGTTATCAGGTTAGCTGAGATGCCAGTATGTGACAGTCTAAACAAAGCCTCAAATAAGCAGGTCTATGTGTAAGCCAGGTGTTTTACATGATTTGGAGAGAGAATAGAGTAGAGTCCGAGGAGGGGCAGGGGAAGTAAAGAGGCCACGAGTCGTAGAAGACAGAGAGAGAGGCTGAAGTAAAGATGGGATTAGCAGAAAGGGATGGATGGGTGTCATTGGATGTACAGACATGGCGAGCAGTTAGAAGGGTTCCATGTATTAAAATCGCGACACAAATTGCTGTTTACACAAAAAATCACGTGGTTTTGCCACTGCAATCCATGTAATGGATGCAGGGGACACCCCTGCAACCCCCGCTCCCCTTAAATGGTATAATGGGGTAAGCCTTCACTGGGTCAAACCACAGCATTTTTTCCACGATTTTTTGTGCAGACGACTTTTGTGACGCAATTTTATTACTGCATACCCTTAGAAGGGACACGGGAAGAGGTAAGAGTAAAGATCAGGAGAAATATTAAATGATCAATGAAAGGGGAGACCTAGAGATGGGAGAGCAGGCGAAGGTGACCAGGCACATGGAAATATGGTGGCGAATGTCAGCAAAAATACCTGTCATGATTTTCTGTGTTTTCGATTCTACTAACATGTCACATGCTGGCCACCTCTCAGGTCTTAGACACACGTCTTGTAACATTGAAGGCATATGTAAATAAGAGCATCACTTAGAATGTACACACAGACACAGCAGAGAGTGAGTCTTCTGGCGTATTAATCTTGTTTATCACTGTATGTTCTGATGTGCATTATAGGCCACGCCTAGGCCCACTGAAACTACTAGGGGGGGTTTGGGGGGAGGGGGATTTGGCACAGTACAAAAAACTATTAACGTGACATAACTTCAAACGGAAACGATTGGGTGGATACAGAAATTAACTGTCAGGGCCCACTGGGCTGCCGATTTACATGTTTCCTTAATCACCTGGAAGCGCTTTTTGGCTTCTGGCTTGATCCGTTGGTCCTCAGCGTTTCCACTCACCGTGAAGTATTTCCGGGTAGGTCTCCCTTTGCTGCGCCCTTCCCGCTGTTAGCACTGCTGTCATTGGCGGATTTCCTGTATTACCGTTTCACCTTTTGAACTCTGTTGCTCTCTTTTGACAAAAAGATGCATGTGCCAACAAGTGACGTCTCTAACAATGAATATTAATGGGGAAAACCAGGGGGGACAAACAGACCAAGGAGAGTGCAAACACATGTTATGCTATATTAAGCTGTTTTATACCACGCACTGCTAACATTGGCATAGTCTCCGGGCACTCCTGTGGCTCTGTAAGAAAGTGGGTGGGGGGAGCTAGTTAGAGAAGAGGGATAGGGTAGAAATTGTTCTATTCTGTTGATGCTTGAGGAACCAGGAGGAGCTGGCGTCTTGTGCGAGTGGGAATTCTAAGTGAATTTGATTGTGTGCACTGGCTTGTATCCAATTGGGTAAGACCCGGTGTCAGGGATTGTTTGTTGTTTGGGAACAGGGGCGTTGCTAGGGGGGCTAAGGGGGCTATAGCCCCTGATATTTTGGTTATAGCCCCGGATAGAATCTCAGGAGCTTCAGCCAAAAAACTAGCTAGCCCCCAGTCCCAACAGTTCCGACATCAGCGTAGCCCCGGGTCTTTTCCAGACCTAGCAACTCCCCTGTTTGGGAGTGTGTTTGTTATGCTGGGTGCGAGTCTTGCATGTGGTTTGGCGGGCCCACAGGGCATGTGTGGTACTTTGGTGGTATGCAAGAGACCCTCCGGATTTGGGGTGGTTAGTGCATTGGCTATTCTCAATGCTTTCAAAGTGCAATACCGTGGCTACCTTCACAATACTTCTGAGTTGTCATACATAGGCAAACTGTCACAAATCTTCCAAGTGCAATACACTAGCGAATCTTCACAGTTCTGAAATCTGGACGAGCAAGGCAAATTGGCTGAAGTGCGCATATATTTTACAAAGCAGTTTAAGTAGAGTAATACATCCATTTTGCAGAATAGGGTAAGACAATAAAAGGTCTTTGTCAAATGATGACTATTCTTCCTTAGGATCTAACTTGGGTTCAACGGTTGCACGAAGGCATACATAACACCAAATACAAGTGTTAATTTGAGTTTTTTATTGAACACATAATTTTTCATCATTTGTTGCTGTAGCTTTAAATAAATTAAAGAAAATACATAAAAAACGACGCGTATAGTCAGTAATCACCCCTGTCTCTCCAGCTCAATCAGGTAACTGCAAGATCCAACCCACATCACCCTTAACAGCGACTGTGCCACACGCACAAATTAACAACTTCAATATGACAGTTCATCTGTCTTTCTTAAAGTGCCCACTCTGTGCCTTGAAACAGCCTTCAGATATACAAATAGCTCATAAAAATGCTTCTCATCCAACCCTTCTGCATTAGAGCAAGTTTAGCAATAATATGAGTATCGCATTTTTGTCTAGAGCTTTACGGTATATACCTTCTTCTGATCACTGTAGTAACTGCTATTACTGCACTTTTAATGGTAATGTAATGTAATATAAATGGCACTTGTATAGAAAACTATTGTGTCTTGTGTTTCCTGCCTTGGTCCTGCATGAATGCTTGCTTGAGAGAATGCCTTGTGGAATGTATGCCTGTGGAATGCTGTGGTATGAGTGCCCCAGTAAGTTCCATGAATGTCAGTTAGAGTGAAGCAACCTGTGAGAAGGGAGGCCGGTGGATGGCTCCTGTGTACCTTCCTACTTACTTACCCTTGGACTTTCCTGATGTATATACCTTGTCACTGGAAGTTAGTGAAGAAGTTTACTTCCCTTACCTGCAGTATCAGACTTTCATTTCACCCCACCACACTAGCGAGGAGCTGGCTTGAGTGAAGGGCCATGAATCTGCAACTGTCCAGAGTGAGCAGTGCCTAGAAGCAAGGAAGGGAGCTGTTGGGACCACCAGAGGGGACTTCCACCGGATCCAGCCCCCAAAGGTGAGCAGACCCCTGTCCCACAGCCCAACTTTTGTTGCATGGCAGGAAGGAGGCAGCTGGGGTGCAAATTGACTGCAGTTGGAGCATCAGTGGGGCCACCTTGTAGTATTTGGCCACTGGCCACTGAAGGCAGCTGTTAATTCCAGCTTGGGAGATACTAAGGAGTTGGAGCACTAATTACAAGTGGGGCCACATTGCAGCTTTGTCCATTGGAGGCGGCTGGTAATTCTAGCCTGGGAGAGATCTAAAATACTTAACTGGTGGCATTCGTGATGCAAGCCTGGGAGAGACACATTGTCAAAAGAGGCTGAGAAGCTGGAGAGGGATGACAAAGGCGGCTGCAAGGACTGGGCAGTTTCGGATGTTTAAGGGTCTGGGAGAGAGCTATCCAGGAAGCAGCATAAACCAGTAGTGAGCCTGCAAGGTCTGGAGCCGTACATCCTCTGGTAATGTAGTGGCTGTGTTAGGGTGAAGCAGCGGTGGGTGCCAATCTGGCTGTCTGAAAACGTACTGCACAAGGAGGGCAGCTACTAGTAGTAGCGCGGCATGCAAACTGCGAGGGGCTTAGCTATCAGTGCAGCGGTAGTTGCAGTGCTGGTACCTGTCCAGAGACACCAGTGAAGTCAGCTGCTCCGCACAAGGCCACGGTGGTAGCGCTCTCATTTGGGGACTTCTCAGTGTGCCGCAGGCCCTGAAGGTGCCTTTGCCGGTGGGATGTGAGAGCGGCATTGCTGCAGAGCGGGAGCTATACTGCTTACGAAGTCTCATAGCTAATGATGACATTGGTTGCTTCCCCAACGGACGCTGCGCCTACACGTTCTGTACCCGTCCTTTACTCTAACAGGCAGCACTTCGGAATATCAAGCAGGAAGAGACCGGACACGGAGCGCTCTCACACTGAAGCTGGGCGTGAGATCGCAGAAGGTTGTCACCTGCCTAGGAAAAACAGAAAGTGGAGTTGCCTTGCTGCAATTGTCAAATTGGGGCATCTGCAACACCAGAAAAACTTTCTGTGATGGAGGTGGGCCCTAGTGTGAATGAACAAAACAGTTTCAGAGTTACAAGGTACTGTGATGGAGTGGCTTCTTTGAGTGATTGCTGTGCCTCAGCAAGGTGGGAACTGAATGCACACTGGGAACAAGCATGTCCATGGTTGTACTTGAAAAATTGGATCCAGACTTTTTAACCTTCTCCTGGGATTTGCCAATGATGAATAGAGAATGTTAAGATTCCAGTTTTGTGATGTTGAGGCCTGTGACTTTTTTCTTATGTTTGGTTGTTTAGAGTGTGCAATTCTGTTTTGCATGTCTACTGTTTGAAGTTGACTTTTGGAGTGGAAAAGCCTGTGTATGGCTTGGGTATGGTTGGCTGACGTGGCCTCTGTTGAGAACAATTGCAAAGTATTCAGCATGGAATTATTTTATTGTTTGATGTGACATCAATGCATTCATTAACAGTGCTGGATTTTCCACAGGGCAAAGAAGGTGGACGTTTTAGTTTGGGGCTTGGACTTTTTACAGTTTAAGTTTCAATTACTATGTTATCTGATGCATTTATCCAGTTTCATTTTGGTAAGAGTTTTTCAGGGTGTGAGTGGAGTTCTGATGGAATGATGTCAACATAGTTGTCAGGGGTGTTCTGCCAGCCGTGTCATGAAGTTTTGGGGTTTGGAACCCAGCAATAGTATTTCGGGGTGTTCTGCCACCTGTGCCACAAATCTTGGGGGTTTGGAACCCGGCACAAGTTTTTTGGTGGTGTTCAGCTACCCGTGCCATATATATCGGGTTGCTGGACACCGCACCTAAAGGGGCTTCCTGCCTGTGCCTTGGGGAGTTGGCTGCTGGTACCTTAGGGGGTGGTCCTCTCCACCTGCGTGTGCACGGTAGTGGGTACCTGTGCTCTGTGCCCTTTGAATATTAATCTTTTGTTCTGTATTAGAATAGTAGAAGATGAAGTGTGTGCTGTGTTTCAGCGCACTTTAGTTGTTGCCAGCAGGAAGAATGAGGGTGCTGTTTTGGGATTGTATGGCATGGTGGTGTGTTGAGCGTTAGGGCTGTTTCCTTTGTTTGAGTGTCTATTGATAGACCTGCAACAGACTGAGGGCCTCATTACACGTAGTGCGTTAAGGGTTTACCGGTACCGGTAAGGGCACCGGTACCGGTAAACCCTTACCGCCTTACTACAAGGTCCCTTTGCGGGTTGGTACTTTAACGCCTGCTTTTTAGCAGGCGTTAAAAACCAACCCGCAAAGGGACCAGGGTTCTAATTACGGTACCGCAATTTGCGGCACCGTAATTAGCGCCTTCCCCATTCCCATCGTGCCCTATGGGGCAAAAATTGGAATGGGGAAGGGCAATGGGGGAAGGGGGAATTACCGCCCCGCCAACCTTGGAATAGGGCGGTAATTCCCCTTTCCTCCAAGGCGGTGCCGGTATTTTACTGGCATAGCACCTTGGTCCACCGCCTACCGTGTAATGAGGCCCTGAGTATATTGTATGGTTGCTTGGCTTCATTGCAGGTCATTGAAGGGACGAGTTAGGTGGGTGAATGTCTCCTTGTTCTTTGGAATGGAGTGAGTGGGATTTGGATTTTGGAGTGGAGCTGCCCAGAGTGCTGTTGGTTTTATACTTTGGTCATATTACCCCGGGCATTGCCCTTGTACTTCTTTCCGTACCTTTATTTTGGTTTCTGTTGAGGAGGGAGGTGCTTGCTTGAGAGAATGCCAGGTGGGATGTATGCCTGTGGAATGTTGTGGTGTGAGTGCCTATGTCGATTCCATGAATGTCAGTTGGAGTGAAGCAGCCTGTGAGAGTGGAGGCCGGTGGATGTCTCCTGTGTACCATCCTACTCACTTACCTTTGGACTCCCCTGATGTATATACCTTGTCATTGGAACTAAGTAAAGAAGTTCACTTCCCTTACCTGTGAAGAGGGGTAAGGGGAAGGCTACCCCCACCTCCCGCTCCTACAAAATTCATGACAAGGAAGAATGCCAGGAAGCACTGCAATCACCCATTCTATTTTGGACCAATTCCCACTGGTCCCATAATAGACAAATACGTTGAAAGATATCCCCTCAGCAAACCATACTGCCTCAAACAGCCCTACAGACCAGGTGTGGTGCAAATTTACCCCAGTGTGGACAAAGAGCCACAGACCGTGATCAAAGCCACCTCTATTGGCAGCCTGGACTAAGCACCACAAAGCCATGTTGCTGACGTCATTATAGACACCACGACATAGGAGCATTAGACATGAAGCACACGTGCCATCCACACCTTGGGACACAAACAAGCACTTGAATACATGAAAAACACAAGTGTACAGTTCTATAGTTAGAGGACAGATACATGTACATATAGTCATTGCTTTATTATTTTTTCCATTATCCAGATACAGCATGCAGAAACCGCAAGAAATAAGAGATCCTGAACAAAGCTTGCAGATTCTTACATGCAAGTAACCCATGGAACTGCAGGGGCGCCATTGGGACCTGACAGAACCAAGTGCGACTAATTTATGGAGAATGTGGTATAGCATGGACACTGTAGAAACCGCATTATAATAGTTTAGTGAATGCACAGCAGGGCACAGGCCTCTCAGAGCAAGAGACAAGCTGAGTCGATTCAACCTGGACACAGACGACGAAGGCACTAGCTGAAATGAATGCGTATAATTCTTCATAAATCAAAGCTGCACAGCTCAAATCCGTGGTGTCTGAACACATGATGTGGCCGAAGCAGACAATGGACAGTGACCAGCGGTGGGTAAAAGAGCTGTTCTCAGGCTACCAGACATAATACTGCAACAAATATGCTACAATGTGAGACAAGTGTTGCACTGAGCCAAGGATCACTATCATATAATAAGGTGGTGCACACAGATTACAATGCAGACGCAAAGTCGTTCTTATTACCTTGAAAAGGTACACAGAGAGCTGAGAATCTTTGCAGATCCCAGGCCTGGGGAATTAAGCTCTAGTCAATTACAGTATAGTACCCTTGGGGTGGGTAGCAACAGGCAAGAACCAATGGTAAGCCCACACATTGCAACATTCTTTTAGATAGTAACTTGGGGATGGACCAGGCCAGCCACCCGACAAGCGAGGGTAGTAGAATAACATGTATAGTGCCCACTATGGTGGCAACGAGCTCCACACCCAACCATGGAGCCTGATAGGTTTTCTGGAGAAGAGCCCAGGGTGTGACATTACTCTGACACTATTGTAGTGTAAAACCAGCCTGCGAGCCGAGGAAGAGTGAGTTGTGCATGGATTTTCCCTGTCCCTGTGTTGATCCCTGTTGGTTTTTGTCTGTAATAAACCACAGTTTGAACTTGCTGTTGACTGAGTCCTCCGTGTGTCTGGGAAGGAGGGAATTTGGCTCTCCAAGTCTGAGGACTTCCGGTGTTCCTCTGGTATACCTGGGAGTTCTTCCCAACACCAGCAGTGTCAGACTTTCATTTCACCCCGCTACACACACCTCTTCCATTTTTGAAGGCTTGTGGCACATGTTTCTGCAACAAAAAAACCAACACAAAAAAACAGGGTGGGTGTTATTCGTGGGGAAGAGAGAGACAGGTTTTAAACCTGCTGTGTTGATTAGAGTGTGCCAGAAGTACTCCAGTCCTGGGATCCTGGGTTCTGGAATGGGTTTATATGGTTTGAGGTGGTGACACTGGGTGTATGTTTTATCCAGAGGGAAAAAATAAAGAGGTGGCAGTATTAAGGAAGTCACAGGCAGTGCAATGAGCTCTGAGTCACTCCACAGAGCTTTCTGCGGTTCAGCGGGTTGATGTTAAGAGGCATGAATTAGCTGTGGGTTTGTGTTGTGGTTCATGTGTGTAGTGTAAGTGTTCTGCTAGATTGATAGGTGAATTGGTTAGCTGTGGAAGAGAGAGGTGGTGTGGGATTCTTGAGGAGAATGGGATGGATGCACTCAGTGGGGGCTCCCCGAGAGGAGGAGGTAGGGTGGTGACCACCGCCCCCGTAATTTTTTTAAACACTCCAGGCCCCCTTTAGAAAACCAACAACAAAAATACATTTGCATTATGGAGTAATTTTAATTCGCTCAATAATAATGCAAATATAGTATTTGCATTTGTATAGAATCTAAAAACGTTTATAATCTTTACAAATGCAATGACTGATTGTGTCTATTATGCCCTGCAAGGCACGTTACATGGGTAAAGGCCAGCAAATAAAATACTCACGCTTTCATTCATGTAGAGCTCTGTGAGATCCATTAGGAAGACCACAGGTGATGCCAGGCCCTTTTGGATACTGATAGGCCCTTGACAAATCTGGCATATGTGGCAACCTGAAGGGCTCTTGCCCCTCCCTCTAGCTGTCTGTCTCAGGCTGGGGACAGAGTCAGAATGCTGACCCTGCCCTCTGCCTGATACAAGGAAAGTCAGGAAGAAGGGCTTCTCCTTCCCCCTGACCCTGTTCCCCCAATGTGATGACATCTGGAGGAAAGGAAGCCCAAGGAAGCGTGTGAGTAACAGAGTGTATCTGCGTGAGTAAGCGTTCTGGTGGGTGCAGTGTGAATGATTTAAAGAAGCTGTATGGCTGCGTGACTGCTTGTGTGAATGTGTGTATCTGTGTGAGTAAGTGTTCTGGTGGGTGCAGTGTGAATGAATTAAAGAAGCTGTATTGCTGCGTGACTGCTTGTGTGAATGTGTGTATCTGTGTGAGTAAGCGTTCTGGTGGGTGCAGAGTGAATGAATGATTGAAAGAAGCTGTATGAGTGTGTGACTGCTTGTGTGAATGTTGTGAATGTGTTTATGAATGCGTGTATTTGTGTGACTACGTTTTCTGGTGGGTGCCGAGTGAATGAATGATTGAAATAGGCTGTATGAGTGTGTGACTGCTTGTGTGAATGCTATTCATGTGTTTATGAATTTGAGTGACTGTCTGAGTTAGTGTTCCTTGTGAAAGATTGAAAGAAGATGTTTGTGCACATGACTGCTTGTGTGAATGGTGTGACTTTGGGGCCTGATTTTGAGCTCCATCTAAAATAAGAAAACTGTCATTCCGTGATGGAAAGACACTTTTCTTACTTTGCATTCAGCTTGCAGTGAAGCCCTGAATGTGTGTGTCTATGTAAGTGATCTGGTGGGTGCCTTGTGAATGATTGAAAGAAGCTGTATGCATGCGTGCCTGCTTGTATGAATGCTGTTAATGTGTTTGACAGAAACTGCATGCATGCGCGACTGCTTGTGTGAATGCTTTGAATGTTTTTATAAATATTTGTGTGTGTGAGTAAGAATTCTGGTGGGTGCTGTGTGAATGATTGAAATAAGCTGTATGGGTGTGTGACTACATGAGTAAATTGTGTGAAGGTGTATATATGGACCTGATCCTGCATTCCGTGTAAAATAAGAAAAGTGTTATTCCATGCTGGAAAGACACTTTTCTTATTTGCTCCTTATTCTGTGCTTACTTATATAGATCACCATGTAGAGTATATACTTATTTTACATGCAGCTTGCAATCAGGCCATGAAGGTGTGTGTTTGTGTGAGCGAGCAAGCGTTCTAGTAGGGGCCGCGTGAATGATTAAAAGAAACTGTATGGGTGTGTGGGATTATGTGTATATGAATGTATGTATATGAATGTGTATTTATGTGGTGTGAATTTGTGTATCTGATTATCTGATTATGAATGTGTATATCTGGGTAAGTGTTCCAGTCGGTGCCATGTGAATGATTGAGAGATGTGTGTGTGTGTTTGTGTGTGCAGGATGGGGCTTCGAGGGGGTATTGGTACAATGCAATACCAAGGCAATGCATGCAACCAGCAAGAATATGTTTTCTTACTATGGCAATACTGGCCAATTTTGGTGCTGCCTGCATGGACATGTATGGCCACAGCCAAGGTGAAAATGTTTATATGTTGGCATACATTGTGGGGAAAGGCATCATGAAAATGTGCTGGGAGATGCTCCCGTGCACTGTTGGTGACTTTCATCGATTGGATTGTTTCATGAGTTACCCAAAACTGATTGCAAGATGCCTGTCTCTGTGCACTATTCTTAACAGAAAATGTGTTGTATAATGTAACATTTTAACCCTTTAATTCGCTCTCGCAGATTGGTGGGAAATATTTACATCCCTACAATTATTTTAAAAAAGTCCACCAGCTGTCACTGGATCAACTGGCACATGCCCTTCATTTGTGCCTGGAAGACTGACCCTCTGTTCTCAAAGTCCCTCAGAATGTGCAAATCATAGAAGCATACATTCTGATGCCCTTCTGCCCATGCACAATTGTGCAAAGATAAGGTGCAAAGTGGTGTTTATGCTAACTTCCAAGCATGTACCAAATTCAGAACCGTGACATGCTTTGAAAGGTGCAGAAATGAAACACATTACCCTTGCATCTGTTTGGAACAGGGGCAGTGGGGCACAATTCATCACAGGGTCACACTTCACCCTGATCTGCATTTATTTTAAGTGGAGAAGCAATATGAACCACTGTTGTCCCACTTACATTTCTTTCCCTAAAACAGTGACACAAATGTTTTTTTGTTTACATTTTATAATGATGGGTCACTGTGAAATTTGCTCCTAGTACTCATGTGTGTGCTGAGAGCATGTAATACATTAGTGACGGAATCCAGCTCCAACTTCTAATGACTGCACGGGGGCCGGTCAGCACATTATTTGAGAAAAAGGTGACCTGGGTATTTCTGAAAATAGGGCCACTAAAAATAGTGCATGCTATTTTTAGATGCTCTGTTTTTTCACAATCTGGGGAACACTCTTTTTTTACTGAAGTGAGTACAACATAATATTTGTATACCATTGGCTTATGTGAACTTAAAAGGGTTTATCTGCAGTGAATCTAGTGCCTTATGTAAGTGAATCGAGTTTATTCGAAGCATAACATTATATCAAACTCACAACACATAAAATCATCCCATATGTAGATGTGGACCCCTAATTACCTCACCCCAAACTGGGTCCACCACCTGAGGAACAAGTACACGCTTTGTACATGAAGCAAGTTTATTGTACAATTCTCTGGGGAGCTGTTAGATGGTGTTGCAGGACCAAATGAACCCAAGTCTCAATAAACCACATAAATTGACATCTTTTATACAATCTTGCGACAGTTAAAACACTCCTGATATGTTATTGCAATCCACCCCCAAACATGAATGGTCAAAAACCTCTTCAAAGAAATTCCATTTTATCTTTATTCCTATGTTTTCAGTTTTATCTTAATAGTAATTTTCAGACCATATTCATAGCACACCTTTTCTTAGGATTCATCGTATTTCATCATGGCGTCAGCACATGGTTAAACATTGGTAATGAAACATAATTAATTACTAGCAATAACTGGCCTCTGGCCTTTAATCTTAAGTGTGTTTGCACATGGCCTGCTTGAATATTTTAGCAATACGAGGAAGGACTGAATAAACAGAGTTTTCTTTGAACTATTGATTGCACTTTCATCTGCCCCACACTCTTGGCTCCCCTTAAGACATACAAATTTATGTGGCCACCCACTCCAGTATATACAGCCTCTAGTTTCAACCTGTAAAAACAATTGACTGCCGGACACCCTGGCGTCGGACCTCATCTTTATTGCTGGCCTAAGCCAAAGGTCAACCCCCTCTATGCGACTTCAATGGAATTAGCAAAATTACACCTGTTCCCTTGCAGATCTGTTAAATCATAAACCTTCGTCCTGTTCAAAAACTGAACTTTTTACTAGATGAGTCATTCATTCTTCAGTCAACCCACCAGGCCCAGAAAACCAGAATGTCCCTGCTACCTAAAATTCATCGTGCAGCAACTAACTGCAAAGATTGTGAAGTTACTCATTCACCTGCCCTCTGCTTTTGAAAACCTGGCAAAGTTAGTTGTAAAAGTCAAAGTGCATTTTGCAAAAGGGGCCCAACTGCTGTGTTTTTGATTAATTTGTGAGATTCATGAATTCCCCTTGTATTTGTATTATTGTGCATGCATGTTTTTTCATTTGGTGTTTTTAACATTTCATCTTTCTGCCTGCATGCAAGATGTACAGTAATTGTAAAGTAACATCTCCCATCCATAATTACCTACACTCAATGTATATGAAATTGCAACCTCGCGCCCAATTTGCCATAGTCGCCTCCGAGTCATCAATATGGTGCATGCAACATGAACCTTTTGTGATCATGGGGACCCTTCCTGACCACCCCAACACATGTTACATACACCAAATCATTTATAAAAATCGAAATGTATTTTAGGTTAGCAGCCCGTGGTCTATGATCAAAGTACATACAAATCAGTAATATCCTGCACAATTATGTATACATAAAATGTCTAAATGCCTGCTCCTTTAATCATCATACATCTTATGTAAATAAAACAAAACATTAACCAGTCAATTACCATGCCACAGGCAAGGTCCTGTGCCCATTGATGTTGAAGTACAGCAATCATTTATGTTGCTAGAGAGCAATGAGTCAGCTAAAGGACAATTCAACCCTTTGTACACACTAATATAATCAGCATTGTTTTGATAACATACTAAGCCACACCACAGTCAATTAAACCATGCATGTGTGAGATTTTTCACAGAGAGCACACTTAACGGAGTACTGGGTTTCCCAAGCTGCCCCTTTTTAGTCCTGTAAACATCTCAAACATATTGAGGAATGGTTATGGGGATGGAGGAGTAACCTGCTGCTGCTTACTAGTTTAGGTGGAAGTGCCACCTATAAGCCGCAACTATAGCATTAGAGTACAGAAAGGGAGAAATGGCATATGAGGAGGGACACAAAGCTTGTGTTTTGGCTATTTGCCCACCCATTGACTGCCCATAGCCATGCCAATCCTTATGGCCATTCACTGGAAATCTTTCAGCACACTTTAATAAAGCATCAAACTTTGCACTCCAAGGGCCTGCCAGTGTATTTTCAAAGTAGTCTTCTGAGAGTTTATGACTTAATTGTAGCTATAAACACCCACTGGTGTAATAAAAATGTCTTAACCAGGTCTAACTTCGGCCACTTGATTTATAAACCCTATCCGTGTCCTGTGAAAAGCAAGTATTGGCAGAGCCAACAGTTTTGGCTTGTCTATAAGTATTAGGCATTTGCCAGGCACTGCCTTTAGATTCATCAGTACTTGCACCATTCTGCACTTGCCACCATCAATGATCAGTTAATACCACCACGGCAGTGTCTGGCAAGTGCATTTCCATGCCCACACAAAAAACCAAACAGTTGGAATTGCCAATGCTTGTTTTTTATTAGAAAATATGCCAAAAAAAGCTATTGTGTTGTCCTTGGTAAGGGCTGAGATGTTTGAGTTTTGGCTTGTATGCAGTATTTTTGCACCATACAGCATGTGGGGATGCCCTCTTTTAACTTCATCTGGCCCTGAGTAATTGCTTATCATGGATAATCTGTTCTCCGTGGTGTCTGTTTTAGGGTGTAAGAAAGGACAAGTGAGTACGGCCGGTCAGTGGAGTACCTTTTATGACCACTGTAACGTGGTCTTGTGGTCTTGGCCATGGGGGCAAGATGGCAAAGCTCAAATTAGGGGGGCAAGGAGGAGGAATCACGAATTACGTCTATAGGCACACCTATAATGCCAGCCAAGCAGAGGTGTGCATGATGTGCCCTATCCTACTTCCAAATGCTTCCAGGCAAAGCCTTTCTGGAATGCAGAGTCCTCCCAGACCAGCAGCTTACCGGACTGCCACCACTGCACAGTATGCATGCGTGGTACATGCGCTTGGCAGCGCGGGTCTCTGGTTCAGTGGGAGGATCCTCTCCTGGAAGAAACGGGTAATCTGGGACTATTGATTTAGTTATTTGTCAATGGCAAAGTGGATACTCTATTCTCCACTAACACCTGCACTGAGTGTATTGTTCCAGATTATAATATTAAAGGCGCATCTGCAGTTTTCTCTAACCAAATAGTGCAGTGGAGGAGCCATTAATGTTTATCAACTACAAAAGTGGGGTGTTTAGTAAGCCCTGTTATATTACTGAAACCGAGAGCCTGATTTACAGAAGCATTTTATAATGACTCAATCCCATTGGACCCAGAGTATTGTGTGCGCACGTGGGGGGAGAGGGATGGTGAGTATCGCTTACTATAACAGCCCTCACCCAATCGAATTATGCTAATTATTCTGCGTTCCTAGTGGTAATGGCTTGTGTTCCCCTCTTTCTTTTGCTTGAGATCTTAGCCTTGAATGCCCAGGAATGGAGGGACTCCCCGACAACGACTCAAGGAAACGACTCTTCCACCCCCAATTTTCATTAGACACCCTAAAGTACGAACCAATTAATTCACTTTATACTCCGAATAAATTATTAGCAATGGGTGTACTAATATATAAACAGGTCTAGCACATTAACATCAAACACATTTTCTGTATTGACATTTTGTGGTCCGGAGCTCCATCCTGTACTAGTGAAAATATCCTTGGGAGAATGCCTTTAACAATAATGTTGATACAATAATGTCATCATCAATAACATCAAAACAAAAGAGGTGATGGCTGGAAGGTTTAGAATGAATCCCAACCTCTGGCATTGCTCTGGGTAACCCTCCAGACCATCGTTCTTCACCTGCCAAACCATTTCAAAAGGGGAAAGACCATATGCAAATCAGGCTTTCTCCCACCCCAAAAGGGGCAGTCTAACCCGAACTGCTTGGTCACACCCCTTCTGCACAAGTCTCTTTGAGAACAATAACATCGCCAAATAAAATGCCCAGAGCAAAATATCATGAAGCCAAAATGCTCGAAAGCACCCCGTCCAGCAATAACTTTTGACTATGATAGGATTTGAGCTAGAATTGTGGGAAGTAGGTATGCGGGAAGTGTTTTTTCGGTTGTGATTAATAACACGATTTATTGGTGGCTAAATCTTTAGGGGATCTTTGTATTTAGAACTGTGACACCATATCTATGACAAAGAAGCCAGGAGGTTGTTTAATTAAAAAAATACAAGGTCTAGATCAGATTTCTAGACAATAGGTGAGAGAGCATTTTTTTTTAGCAATAAACACTGAGGAGCAGGCAGATACAGTGTTGGCATCATGCTACAGGCCTAAGCACAGTCAGAGCCTTAACATGGTGCAAGGTGCAATAACTGCCAGTGGTGTTGCTAGGTCTTGAAAAGATCCAGGGCTATGCTAATGTCGGGACTGTCGGGACTCAGGGCATGCTAGCCTTTTGGTTGTAGCCTCTGAGCTTCTATCTGGGGCTACAACCCCTTCAGCTTCAGCCCCCCCCCCCAGCAACACCGCTGATTACTGGGCAGTGAAGTCTCCCACTGAGGGGAGTTATAGCCATAAGCACACCAGCGTGTTGTCTTGGGGGCCAATAGCTTTGGCTGTTTCATTAATCAAAAACACTACAAAGGAAAATGTCCGCCAAGGGAAAGGGAAAAGATGAATACTCCTAGCCCTTATTCTTTTCCATAGCGGCTATCAGCAATGGGAGAAGAAACGGTAGATGATTGGGGCGACCATGGCGGCCAGGAGGGGCACGTGGAAGGTAAATGTACCAAGGTATGATAGAGTAGGGATAGGAAGAGAGGTAGTGTTGTGGGGGTCCAGTTCAAAGGCAGGCAGGATTATGGGAGTGAAGATGGCGGTGCACCTTTCATCATAGGGCTCTCATTACTGGTCCATACCATGAGGCAGGGCCTACCTTCCATTCTCCCTGATTGAGCGGCATGCTGGCCCACCTCACCTCCCTCGTGCTATTATTGTAATGTGCGCAGTAGTTTATTAGGTGCATGTGGTTGATGTGCAGAAATAGAATTATCACAGGTGAAGGTTCACCAGAATGACACAAGACAACACAACGCACATTGGGAAGAATATGCAATTTCCAAGATCGCAAAGTTAAAAGAAACACAATGGGCCTCATCACGAGTTTGGCAGTAACCCTTAAATCCGGCGGTAGCACTATTACGGCCGGATTTAAGGGTCCGACAAATCAGGGCTTTGGCGGATTTCTCCCACCTCTGAGCTGGGGGGAAATCTGCTGAAAATTTGCGCTCATACCGCCGCCGGGAAATCCGCCGGCAGTATGCGCGCAAAATTTCCCCATTGAGCCCAATGGGGAATGGGGCATTCCCGAATGGGCTCAATGGGGAACGGGGAATTCCAAATCCGTCAAACCTGTGATCCGGCGCTAATAGCGCCGGTGGGTTTGGCGGTAGGGCAGATAGCGCCAGCGTTACCGCCCAACTCGTGATGAGGCCCAATATCTAAATGTGAAAAGGGCTCACACGATATGCCACCAAAACATCAAACCTACCCTTTAAATGAATGAAAGGCTCTATTTAAAAAATATATATATACATATATATATATATATAGTAATATTAAATAACAGCTATTGCAGCCTTGTATGCATCACACAAATTAAATGGAACATATCCTGGTTTGTTTCAACAGAATTAAAAATATTGGTTGATATCGCACTTCAGCTCTCAGGGGGAAGGTGCTTCATTTGCACTTCCCACGCTCGCGATATTTTATGAAATCGGTGTAAACCTCAGGAAGGAAGCTTGCAGGTGTTCTGACTGCTGTGCCTGTTAAGAAACCTTCCCCTGTTTCTATTTTCAAGCTAAAACAGATCCTTCACTTTGCTAATTAGCAGATGTAAGAAAACACCTAGATGATATAATAATGGCAATCGCTTTTAATGACCCCGGCAAAATGTGACTGCTCAGAAGATGTCTCTGAACACACAGCAGACATGGAAAGACATAAAAACGTTTCAACGGGGAGTATGCTTGCTCGTCCTCCTGCTGAACCCCCTCCAGAGAGCCAGGAAGTGAAACAGCACCACAGTAACCCACAATGCAAGCACCACTGACCAGCACTTCGTGCCTCATGTCGAAGTTTGTCCACGTCTTATTTTGGCTTGCAGTGGGGCGCCACCATAATTAGATGGAAACGACGGCATAAGTGGGGCACTGGCAATCCTGAAGGCATTCGCTTCACTGTGTCCTTCCTCTCTTCCACTGCAGCTGAGGATCAGAAAACTACAACGAGTGCAATCGAGGCATTGCCAGTGTGGCACTTTGATCATGCTCACATGCCTACATTTGTATTTATTTTTAGTGGACAATAGCAATACTGTGCTATACAATGGACCCTGCTGGCCTTGGTTCCTTCCCCCCTGGCAAGACCACATTTGAATCAGTGGTGGGGGGGCGCGAGGGGGTGGAGTGGAACAATAGAGTCATTGATCTGTCTGTCTCCTGCAGTGTTTGAGTGTGTCACACATCACATTAAGGTTACAAAGGGTGAGTGGGCAGCATTCCATACCAAACCTGGGGTGGTTGCTGCTAAATGTGTATGACTCAAGTAATAGAGAGGAATGCCTTTACATACCTTATTCAGTAAAATAGCGTGAAGTGCAAGAGGAGGTGCAGTTACAACAGCAACGTGGGCACAGACTGCAGGTGCGTTTGCTTTTTGCCCTTTAAATTTGTTTTGCACTACATGACCTGGCTGAGGGGAGGAGCACTTCAAATTCCCTACGCTGCACAAAAGCGTGAGTGCGGTGTGTGAGAGGAAGTGCAATTACAGCAGTTGCAGGTAAGGGGTTGGTGATGCATAGTGTGTTATCAAAGGATCTTGCCCCTACTCTTTTGTCATTTTTGAACTAACAACTGTTGGATTTCCTGGAATGTATAACCTTCACCAGAAAGTCACCAAAACTCTCAGCCCCAGTGTGCCCCTTTCCACCGGGTCCTTAATTGCAGCTGGAGAGGTGGGATTCTCAGCGTTCACAATTATTCCAAACTGAAATCAACTGTCAGGGAAAATAACAGAATATTTTAGTAAAAATATTAATCTAAACCCGCTACTGAGGAGATACAGCTGTCAGGAAATTTTATTATGGATCACTCAATAACATCATCACTCTTTGGGGCTAATTTACTGTTTTCCCATGCTCCGCCTACCGATGATTGTTTAGCTCACGCTTATTGCCAGCAAATGCATCCAGCAGGTCTGAAATCCTCTCCAGTAATTAATGACCAGCGTTCTCAGAAGTGAAATATGAGGTCCCCACCAGAAACTCCAACAATTTTCACAAAATATTCTTCTATTCATTCCGGTGATACAAGAGATTTGTTGCAATCACCAACGTTTTCCCCTGTCTATATTAAGGAGGAGAACAGACAGGGGGCCCCCAATGTCAGCCAATCTTTGATTGTCAGCATCTTTGATAATATAGGCGCAAGTCAAGGAGCTGAGTCCCAGTCTGCCCCAGTCTCCACGTCCTGCTGTCCAGAGAGGAGCTGCACGACCAGTCCTGTTTCTGTCTCTAACAGTCTTTGTGTTTAAAAACACCATCTTCGAGCGGAGCGCGGCGCGGAGTCAAGGAGCTGAGTCCCAGTCTGCCCCAGTCCGCTCCCAGCCCGCTGCACCCACTCTCCCCTTTTGTTCGTTGTCAGCGTGAGAAATAACTTTGTCTGCGGACAGACCTCAGACTCGGAAAAAATCTTCCCAGCTGCGTCGCATGCCAAATCCTTGGTCCACGATGAAGGCAGCCGCCGGGGACAAGGTAAGTGAAGCCACTGGACGGGCTCTTTTGGCTTTACAATCCTCTCATGTTCCAACACTGACTTTGGCTGCCCCTTTATTGCTGCCTTTATCTCTGTTGCACTCCGGCGCACAGTGCCAGGTATCTGAGTTTCAAACTCCACCCCCCACCTCGCGCCCTGCTGTTCTCACAGCCCAAGCCAATTGTTCTTCGAGTCTACCTCCGGTCACTAACCTTGACTCCAATCGAGTCTTTAACCACAAACAGTCCTCCAGTGTGCCTGTCGCGGAAGCTGTCGCGGAAGCCGATGCCTCTGCCCGTGGCGCTGTCAAGGCCGACTCATACAGTGTTTCCTTTCTCCTCCCGGTTCGATTGCCTGATGAACAGGCGTCCCATTTTCAACTTTCTATGGGTGGCCCCCTTACTCACTCCATGTCCACCTCCTGTTTTTTCTCTGACATTATGGCGCCTTCACAGTCTTCCCCATCCATCAACATTGCAAATTCCTCTGAGTCGGCTCAAAGTGCCTCTACAGTTCCTGAGCCCGCCACGACAAATGACTTTATGCAAAACACTGCCCCGTCTACTGACAAAAGGACTCTGCCATATTTAGTCAGCGATGAGGAACTTTTAAGGATCTCGAACTTTGTTGTGAAAAATCAACCGGCTTCTTTGTTGGTCCCCAAGCAACCCTTGGTGGCTTCACGGCTTTCTAAGCCTAATTCTGTCACAAATAGTCCACCCTTCGACAGGGACATTTTGCTTCAGATGAAATCTTCATGCCGTCCTTTTTCACAATTTTCACTTACATCGAAGGGCGCCTCTTCTCTTCCTGCAGCTATTTCGATGCCTGTTACAGTCCCTGGAATTTTGCCTTCAACTCAAATTTTACTATCTGAAGGCAAAAACTTAACGAGGCCTCTTGAATCTGCTCTATGTTCTTTGCCCTCAACTACTCTTCCCTGCTCTTCAACCGTTCCTACTGCGATGAATATAGCTGGTCGAACTCTTTCAGGGTCTGTGATTGATGGCATCGAATTTGGCAATGACAGTGCTCTAGCTTGTCAAGCGCCGGAGCCCGGCCGACCCTCCATGTCGAGCTTTAATGAACAATCTTTGGAGGTTCTTCCATCCTGTGTAACTCAGTCTCTTGCTCAGGAATTTCAACCACCTCACACTCACCTCGATCGGAGTGCGATCGCTCGTGCTAGTCAGTTGCAATGAGTTGCCGAGTTAAAAGAAAAAGGTACCTCCACAATCCCATCTATGTGTGCAAACCCTCTGCTGAATGCAAGCACTCCTCAAGCCTCCCTGACTCATTATGGAGAAGACATCCAAGCGCAAAATCATGCCAAAAATGTTTCTTCCTCAATTCCACAATACAACATGGAAAACTCAGTTTGTTCTTCGACGTCTCATGACTTTGCTCCGCAATCGCTGGGCATTTCTATCGAAGCCCTCTCGCAGATACATAACAATGTTCTAGCTGCCTCTGCTGTTGCCCTAGCTCCGTTCACTAAAATCTTCGAATCCCTGATAGGGACAATAAGTGATCAAGGAGCTGCAATCTCTAACCTAACAGCAATTCTCAGGTTTCTTGCAAGTTCAAATGGAGTCCAACGCCGAAAATTCTGTGAGATGGCAAGACAGGTTGAGTGATTTAGCAGCATGCCATCACTGCCAGAATGACTCTTTGATGGAAAGCTTGCTCGAATCAGTGAAATGGATGCGAAAAAATGTGAATTCATTTCCCTTGGGTACCACTAATATGCGAGACAACCTGCTTGGAACCCCACATTTACATGGCTCGGATGTTCCTGTCGCGCCTGCCAAAGATATGGTGAAGTCCGGCCCTATGGCGAGCACCTCAGCCGGCTGCCATGAAGGCACTGATTCCAACTTGAACTCCGAGGTCTCTGCGACTCAAGTCATCAGTCGTCCATCAAGTGAGATCCAGGTTCAAGACAAAGCAGCTGACCACGTCTCTTCGTTAGTGAATTCCTTTAACATATTTAAAGGTCCTGCAAAAACCATCACTAAGAGCCTCGAAATTAAGCTGCAAAGAGCTTCTGTAAAAAAATCTCAGCAACTCAAGAAAAAAAGTTTACCACAGAAACAAGTACAACTGCACGTGAAAAAATGTATAAGAAAATATCACCACCTACACAATCTTTACAAAATTCCCCATTTATGGGAAGTATAGTGTGTCAATAAATGGGGAATTTTGTAAAGATTGTGTAGAATAGGATTGTGTGAAACTGTACACAGATCATAATGTGTTAAAAATGCAAATTTGCGTTTAATGAAATGGTGTATAGTAGAGACACTGATGATGGTTGTAATTTTATGGTTTTATGTGATAGAGATTAAAATATGTATATTTTTTGAGATATCTTGTGTGTCTACCTGAATGAGATAAAGGTGGTTTATGTATGCAATTTTTTGTTGTCACAGACAGTTTTAGAACCCAAAGGGAGGAAGCCGGATTGATGGGATTTGTTTTGTTGGTTGTATGTTTTAGTCCTCTCCCATACGGCCCCTAAAAAGAGGACATGACAGCTCTGGTCTAGTGTTAAGAAAATATCACGACTCCAAAGAAGACAAGTCTGTTTGACCGGAAAGTAAACCCAACTTACTCAGCTTCTACTGCTTCCAATCTTCCACTGCAAGGTACAGGACCCTCACCGCGGCCCTCAAAGGTTTCGGCTAAACGCCGGCGAGTAGCATCCGATGATATCTCTATCAGTAATGTCACTCCTGACTCTTCCATCAATTTATGCAATTTATCGACCTATTCGGTCGACCTTGATGGCTCTATCGACACCTCTAGTGAGGTCCAAGGGGTTACTCTAATTGAGCTGCTTGTGACGAAAAGATCAGCTGCTACTGGAACCTTGAGGAAGCCGCAATCTGGGTCTAATGCAAGCACGCCTACTGTTACCCTCAAGAGGCTTCTCAGCAAATTCCAAGTTCAAAATTAAATCCTAAACAAACTTTAAATCAGTTGAAATCTAGCTCGCTTCAAGTACATCGAGCTTCCGGGACTTCAAACTCAGGGAAATCAACCTGCCGGTGGAAACTTCGTCTTCAAAATATTCACTCGGATGGCCACGAAGTCAACTTAAATCCAGCAAATATACTAAAATTATTTGCATGCATTCCACCACTACGATCAATTTCATCAGACAACATCAAAATCGTAGAATATTTAACAGAATTGTCGTCTGACCAAGTTCTTCTTCATATATCTTCTCTGCTGCTGTGAAAAACTTGTTATTACAGGCAAATGAGGATCTTTTGCTTTATGGTTTTGATCTCACTGTTGAACCCCCTCTCATGAGATCCCCCTCATCCTTCAAGGCAAATCATGATAATGAAGAGCTTTGCAAGGTCGAGCAGCGATTAGCTCTGCGCCAATCCCTAGCGCCCTCACCAGAAATTCTTGACGCCACAATGCATCAGGCATTTGAAAGAAGGGCAAAAAATGAGTGAAGATTTCCTAATGGACCCCGCAAGTAACAATGAGCTAACACCGTACAACAGGATTTAATTTTACTTTCATGGAACACGCGAGGATTTACGCACCTTTTTAACACCTTTCAAGAACCCCTGGAGAATGTGTTTGTCATCTGCTTACAGGAAACATGGCTTCGTGACCCCCCGACTCGTGATGGATTCACCATCTTGATAAATCAGGCCGGAAAAAACACTAAAGGTCGCCCTTTTGCTGGTCTGATAACCCTTTTGAAAATACAGAACTGGTGGTCGCTAGTAGCTTTTTCCAATCCTAATCCATTTGTTCAAAGCACTTTGGTCAAACTATCATTCACTAATACTATTTCAAACCTGCTAATAATCAATGGATATTGGAATCCTGCGATGATCTCAGCTTTGTCTTTCATTCAATCATGCGGTGATCTCAACTGTAGTTGGTTCAAATATGATCCAGCCCTCATGACAAATGTTCGGCTTTCTGACAATGAAGTCCCTTGTAGAGGTCAAACTTGGTCTCGTGATCTCCTTCAACGCGACTGTGAAATGATAAATGGATCTATTAAAGGTGACCATCCGCCCAACCCGATTTGGCATAGCATGTCAAGAAGAAACACCCTTGACTATATCTGGGCCTCGATGGACCTTTTTGACAAAGCCATTTCTCTTAATGTGCAGCCAATGTCACAAAGCGACCACGACTTGCTACAGCTTCTTTGGAAAGAAGACTGTTGTAGCGAGTCGGAAAAATATTCCCTCCAATTACAAACTAATGCTGCAGGAAACAGGCTAGTAACAAATGGACCTGCAATTGTATCTCTAAGCCACAGTCTAAAAGCACTGCAAATCGTGGAATACACGCCCTTGCTGATTGACTACACCCTGAAAATCTCCAATTCAAGATTGCTTGGGTCATCTCCGAAATATCGATATAGTGCTGAAATAGCGTTGGCCAAAAAATCATTAAGGAAGGACTTACGGCTAATTAAAAGAGAGCTCAGCAATCCATGTGTCAAGGCAAGGAAAGTCAAGGAACGGCATCAGACTAATCGAAACTGGCTAAGATCGCACTCAACCATAATCGACCAAAGCCGAGCAGAAACAATGTTAAAGCTCCTTGTAACTAAAAACACACGCAAAATTTGGGCAATCCTGAACAAGGGTTGCTCCAAATCCATATCATCAATTTCTAATGAAATTACAAGCAGCAAATGGCGGGAATATTTCACTTCAATTAATGAAAAGCCTGTGTGTGAAGATCCCACGTCGATTATTGCGACAACTGCCGCTTGGGATATAACACCTTCCTGCAAAGAGCTTGAAATCTTGATTTCTAAGTTAAAGAACTCGAGAGCCGCTGTCCCCGATCAAATTTCAAACCTTATGCTTAAAAAGCATAAAGTGCATTGGGCTAAATTTATCAACAGGCTATTTCTTCAGATCACAAATAGCAAGAAGCTCCGTTCTTCTTGGTCAAAAGCAATCGTGGTGCCAATATATAAGAAGGGAAGTCGAGCTGATCCAGCAAATTATCGCCCGATTGCCCTTCTCGATACAATCAGAACAATTTTTGGCTCCCTCCTGCGCCAACGACTGGTGAATTGGGCTCTCTCAGCGGGCAAATTTGATTGTTGCCAAACGGGCTTCATGAGCCAAGTGGGGGTTGACGTAAACCTCACAATTTCGTCCATCTTAAAATTGTCAGCGCTGGAGACTAAGAAAAAAATCTTTTTTGCCTTTGTTGATCTCCGCCAAGCCTTTGACGCCATCAATCGCAGCAAATTATGGGCTAAATTACGATCTTGGCAGTGCCCAGAACAGCTGCTAGACCCCATTATCGTCCTGCCCTCTAACACCTCCATTCAAATAAGAGTGAATTCACAAGGCGATCTCACCGAGTCAATAAGAACATTCAAAGGGGTCAAACAAGGATGCCCCCTTGCCGCAGATCTCTTCAAACTCTTCCTTGCTGACCTACCAGAGTGGTTAGATTCCGTCCTTTGCTTCCCGCCAAAGCTAAATGGATCCTATGTAAAATATCTGGTCTACGCAGACGACATAGTGTTGGTCGTTCCTAACTGCCAATGATCTGCTCCTAAATACCGAAAAAACCAAGATCATGTGCATAGGACGAACTATGTCAAGGAAAGATAAGAGCTTTAGATGGCTTATTGAAAAAAAGGCCCTAAATGTCATCAAGTCAATTTGCTACTTGGGCGTAATGGTAAATGATTCGATCTGTGAAGCCGCCTGGATTAGCGACCTGGTCGACAAAACAAAAAATCTGAGTCTACAAGGCGCGAAAATTAACAAGGATTACGGGAAATTTTCAATTACTCCTGTAATAATGTTTTACCTCCAGAAGGTAATTCCAACTCTCACCTTCGGTGGCGAATCCTAATCATATCTCAATGTCAGCTCTGAGATATGAATTAGCCCTAAACTCAATCTACATGACGATCGTCTGGAAATCATTATCCACCTTACGCAAAATGCTGCTTGGTTCCTCCATTCCTGCATACAAAATCTTCTGGAATGAAAAAGAAGGTCATGATTCTTCCCTTGTACTATCATGGAAGCTCAAACTAAATGCAATCATGGAAGACGCTAACATATCCGAAGAAGAGTTACTTTTTCGTCCCCAACATGCTAAAAAGAAGCTAGCTGCATGGTACTGGATAACAACTTATAACAATCGCCTAGCACTCAAATCTACTTTGCCTACTTCCAGAGGTTTGGTGAAATTACATCTCCAACCAAAATATCTTACGAATTGGCCATCTCTTCATCATAGGTTGCAGTTCTTAAGACTCAGACTAAATGCTTTAAATACCAACAAAATGCTATGGCTATTTAAGAAAAAAGTGACAACAACTAATACTTGTCGATTCTGCAAATCATCTGAAGTCGAGTCTCTAAAACAGCTGGTCACCGCATTCCCAATGCTGACTGAACTGCGCGAAATACATTTAAACTAATTTAAACCTCAAATCTATGTGCCCGACGACTGGTGGGAACACGTTGTAGCAGGCCACAATATCAAGCTCTCTTGTGGTCTAATTAACTTTCTTAACTCAACTTTACAGCTAGTTTCAACTTGAGCTGCCAATACTATTCTAAGGACCTGGTCAGGCTGTCTTCTTCCTTTTTTTTCTCTCATGATTTGCTTCTTCTTCTTCTCTCTTTTTTTCCTTTAGTCTTCATTTTTTTTGACAATATTGCTCTTGGTTTACAATTCATTAGAAAGGAGAGGAGAATTTATTTATATGAATCTAATGTAACAAAAGTTTTATATAACATATTGAACTGAAGTTTTACAATAAAATAAAAAAAAAATAATAATAATATAGGCGCAAAAGTAAAAATGCAGTCTATGATTCTGAATTCAATGCATGGAAAATTGGAAGTTTGGGATGTCCAATATTTTGCCAGTTTGGGACATAGAGATTCCTGTCAAAGTAAGAAATCTCTAGACTCTTATCTAGAGAAGGACTGTGGTATTTTATCATAGAGTCAAGGTACTAATCACCTAGACTCCTCAATTGTTGATATGAGCGAATATATGTCAGAGAGAGAGCAGTGGCTGAATAGAAAACCTCCCAAAAAATAACCCTCCAACAGAGACACACACTTTATTTAATCAATCGAATTTAAAAAAAAGGTCAAACTGCAATTAAAGAACTCTAAGAATCATAAAAAATGCGTCCCCCCAGACTAAATCTTCCTGAAAGTTTTTATGATCTTAAACTTCTGTCTCATTGCCAACAGGAGGGTGCTATTATTCGGCATTTAATCAAACAAACTTCCCCGGATTTAGATGAAATCTTGGTCTCCCGTACATCCAGTCTTACGAGTCTTTGGCTGCCTCAAACCATTTAGCCGATGATGCTATAACATTACTGGAACAGCCGTCACGTTTACCTGACAATTCTCTAATCTACACTAAAAATCTCTGATCAAACAATTGTTTAGGTCAACTGTAATTTACTAAACAAGTCCATGCTTTTATCAAAATTGCAACAGAAGCAGAGTATTAGTTGGGTAGAAGTAATGAGTCATGGGGCTTAGTTACATTTCACAGGAACATAAAAGGGGATATCCTCTCAAGATATACTTGGTATAGAGGAATAGCTTTTGTCATATAGATTATGTTTTTGCCTCATCTGCATTTTTTTTATTTATGTAACTCGTTTGAAGTACAAAAGACAGATCGCAATATCTTTTAAAGTCAAAATAACTAAAAATGTCCTGGAAAAGGGTCCAGTCTCATTACTTGCTAATGCAATTGGTAATCATTTAATCTGGCACCCAAAGAAGAAAGTTAGATACAGTGAGATTGGCTCTATTCATATGCAGTCTTTGCCATCTGATCAAATTTATGCGACATTTGCACCCGGGGCTTTCCCCTTTTTTGTTCAAGCAGCTATGTCTGCTATGTCCTCCTATTCTTCTAGGAAGAAAGAAAATTAGTTGTATGATAATGATCATGATTTTATGTCCAGATATAGCAAACGACGGGCGTGTTTATAAAGAACATAAGGAGATTAACAAAAGCTAACTTTGAATTAGAGGAAAAAATGCTGATAAAAAGAGCAAACCAAACATATACAAATTGGCTCGTAAGTTTTAAGCAACAATTAATGTAACTACATAGTGAAGAAATGTTAGATATGTTGAGAGGGAAAAACTCTAGAAATGTTTGGTCTCTAATTAATTAAACCACTATTAGCCAATCTCATTATCAGGCGTATCCTATAGCTGAATGTAGATGGGTACAATAAATCAAGGACGTTGTGCACATAGTAATTCTGAGAGAATACATTTTTGTCCTATTAAATAACTGCAATGGGAACGAAACTTTGATGTAAACAGAATTCAAAAGTTTATAATTAAGTTAAAAACTTCTAGAGTTCCAGGTCCTGATGGGTTCTCAAATATTATATTGAAAGGAGAATTGAATGCCTGGACACTCATTCAAATAAATAGTACGAACCAAGGGCACTCGTTCCTCTTGTTCCACCTCCAATATAGTTTTAGTATATAAAAACACTGATCAGCTAAATACTGGTAAATATCACCCCATAGATTTAATGGATGTATATTCGCCACTCTATTACTGAAAGAACTGGAATTTTGTGCAGAGGAAGCAGGTAGACTACACACATTTCAGACTGGCTTTAGGTGTAATGTGGGGACATCATTGAGCAGATTCATTTTAACTATACTCCAGAGGCAGGTATGGTCAAATAATGCAATTTCCATCTATGTCCCTTGTATGGATTTGTTTGCAGTGTTTCACTTGGGACAAATTGACATTTTAGTTGTTTTCATTCATCTACAGTCTAACACCTCTATACAAGTGAGACTTGATGCTAGTGGTTTTATGTCCAAAAAAGTGTTGACATATAGGGGATTGAGACATGGCTGCATTTGGCCCCACTGTCTCTTTATTTTTTTTATCATGTGTAAAAATTATTTTTATTAATATTTTCAACAAAACAAACATAAAGAATGACACCATGCGGATAATCCACAACAGGCTGGCGGCTGCACGCATTTCAACCAAAGACTTAGAGGCACATGATCAAGTCCCAATGCCCACAGTGCCATCAATGACTCTGTGCATAGTGCAACTATTGGTCTCTTTATCTCTCTGATTTGGACATGGAGTTGGATAATGTGGATTTGTATACATCGGGGTTGGGTGAACTTTGTGTAAAGTAGTGGGCTTATGCAGATGATGTTGTACCATATTTTGCTGGGCATGCAAAGATTAATTAATTATTTTCAATTATCTATTGAGAAGATTGAGATGATAATTAATTCTGCTAAAACAAAAAATATAAATTTTTCGATAAGGAAGAAAAAGTGCTTTACCTGACAAGTTAAGGGGGAAACATTAGACGTGACCAGCCATTATTTTTTATTTAGGATATCATATTATGGAGCATTCCAACAATTGGGTGATGCTTGAAAGCATGTGAATGAAGATTCTCTCACTTGCAGCCCACATGAGACAAATCAATATTATGTTTGGTGGATTTTCCTTCATACCTGTAATTGAGTATTAGAAAAAAAGTTATTCCTAAAATTACATATGGATAGGAAATTTGCCTACTTGATTATTGGGACAAGTTGAAAAGACTTGAAGGACTACTTTGGAAGATAAACGTTATGTGCCACCTTCAGAATTCAATATGAATTATGCCTCTTATCTATGCAGGCATGGGTCAGGTGGAAATTAGTCACTCTTCATCATAAAATGAACATTAAGAACAATAAATTATTTTACGGCTAAATGTAATCATTTGTTGGTACTTTTGCATGGTACTTTTGCATGCTTATCTTGATGAATTTATAAAAGAAATCTCTGGGCGCAAAATTGAAACTTTGGCACATAGATGAAATATCAAAATATAAACTGTTTTCTGACTTAGCAAATAGTGAGAAGAAATGTGGTGATATTCCCATTTATTTATCGAAATGTCCTACTGCTTCAAGGAGATCTCTCTTTATGAGATATCGGTTTAATCTCTTAACTACTTAAAAGATTCTCGGAAGATGTAGACAAGCAACCCTTAGTAACAAAAATTGTAGATTTTGTAAGCATTTAGATCAAATTGAAGCCCTAAAACATATTAACATATTTTATTATTTTGTATGGCTTTGCAAGATCAACAGCTATTACACTTAAGAAAGTGTGCATACAATGGGCCTGATGACGACTTTGGCGGTATTAGCCCTACCGCCGAACTACCCGGTGCTAATAGCGCCGGATCACGAGTTCGGCGGTAATGTAATTCCTCATTCCCCATTGGGCCCATTCGGGAATGCCCCATTGGGCTCAATGGGGAAAATTTGCGCTCTTACCGCCGGCGGATTTCCCGCCGGCGGTAATAGCGCGAATTTTAAGCGGATTTCCCCCCAGCCAAGAGCTGGGGTGAAATCCGCCGAAGTCCTGATTTGGCGGACCCTTAAATCCGGCGGTAATACCGCGATTTAAGGGTTACCGCCAAAGTCGTGATGAGGCCCAAAGTCGTGATGAGGCCCAATGTATCTTTTTTGTCATCTGAAGAATTCTGGACTCGCTTACATTCTGGGACACAACTATCTCTGATATCTGTGATCAATATCATAAAAGTGTAAACATAATTTGAAATTATTTTAGGGAAATGTTATGAAAAAGTAAGCAACTGTAATTTTACTCTTTCTTTCTTATTATTATTTTAAAATTCTTATGAATTTATGTGTTTAATGATTTGTGTAAGGTTTATTGTAAACCAACGCACACATAAATATGAAAAAAGTTAAAATGGTCTCTCCCAGCTAGGGCATTAGGCAGGCTAGGAAATGGCAGAGATGGCATCGTCCATTTAGTATAGGCTGAGCAATGGCAACGCCATCTACAAGCTTCCGGATTCCAATGAAGAGAAGGTGGAGGATATCAAAGAAGAGTACAAATTGCACCCACTCGTCTAGGGGATATGTCCATTTTCTTCCCCACATGAGCGTCAGCGTAGGGGAGTCGGAGTGCACAAAACAAGAGTATGCACATTGGGGTATCATGCAAGAGGACCAGGGGTGTAAGGAGGTGGCCATTGCACATGAGTGGCTGTATGACTGCAGAGGGTAATGAAGAAATTACACTAAGAGAAATGGGTATGGGAAGGTATGCGGGAAAATGTGCACTTGGCAAGTTTTGAAAAAAAAAGTTATTTATTAAAATACTTGGTCCAAAACAGTACATAAGCATGATACATAAAACATGAACACTATTAGCATCAATTGGAGCATATTTGCATACAGATAGTGTGATGAAAGACAACAGAACATGCATGATTGGTAACACCTATAGATGTGGATGGAGCTCTTGCAATCGGGGTAGGGCTCTCAGGGAGAGGAACACAGTCATGGCCATGCTCCATACCTAATCTATGGAGTGGGTGTCTTGTGTGCGTGCCAGATAGGCCTTGAAGGGCTGCCATATGTCTATCGGGTGGTTTCCTGCTGGCTGCATAGAGGCCCACTGTTCATCAGTATCACTAGCCCAAGTTATAGCATACAACCATTGACCTGTAGTTGGTATAGAGGGCTGTGTGTCCAGTGCAGGAGTAGACATCACATTGCTAAGGTTAGAAATAGATTCACCCGTTTACCCGTTCACCCAATCTGGTCATCAAATACATGAAATAGACATTGCATGGGGGTGGCATCTAGCATGGTACCAAATATATCAGTAAGTATAATACAAACAGCCTTCCAGTACTCATCCAGTTTACAGCCACTCCACACCATGTGAAAGTACCCAGCATCATCTGCCCCACATATGGGACAGCAACCCGTGTTTGTGTGGGTGGAGAGTTACAAAGAGGCCAGGGTATGGTGGTAGCTGTGTAAAACTTTAAATTGAATGAGGCGAAACCAGGAGTTTAAGAGGCCTCCCGGATCTGCGCACACATGTCGCTCCAAATCTCATCTGTAATATTGAGACACAAATCTAATGCCCATTTAGAGAGGAACTTAGTTAAGGGCGACAGCGCTCAGTTCTGGATAAGGGAATTTAAATCAGAAACCATGCCCCATGAGCCGTAAAATAAGATATTCTAGCAAGGGGTCGTCCTCCGGTTCAACCAGAAATCCCATCCAATGCCCCTTGAATGCTCTGCGAATGGCAATATACTGAAGCCATTGTGAGGATTTGTATTGTGTGAGTGCAGGGATGTTTTTTCGCTGAGATAAAATTCCCTTCACTACATCTACTTTGGATAAAACCAGGATATAGTTCAACAATGGAAACTTCCCATGATAGGGGTGGGCAACCCCAAATAGCTTCCACACTATACCCGAGGCCAGAGCAGTGACGCTCGCAGGGTCAAATGGGCAGGATTCTGCAAACAGAGGAGACACCACTAAACATCTGACGTCCCGCATTCCATCCGACTGCCTCTCAAGCTTAACATGCGGAATAGGTACCTCCCTCGCAAACCAGAAAATCGCCTATTGCGCTTGCTCCACCAACCAATAGATCTTAAAGTCACGCTAGGTATTTAGCATAGTAACCGTTGTATATTGCAGCGCGCTGTCTAGCTATCGTGATCCCCAGATACTGCAGTTTAATCGGAGCCACGAAAAACCCAGCAGGTCAGAAGGCGTACAGACAGCCTCCGTGAGAGGGAATAGCGCAGATTTATTGCAGTTCACCTGAAGGCCAAACATTATCCCCAAATATAGTAACGTCTTGCATAATGATCCCTAGGTGTGTTTGTGGCTCGCGCATGTACACTATGGAGTGGTCAGTGTAGAGAGAAATGATATCCAGCTCGCCAGATAACCCGGAAACACCTGTGCCTGTGCTTGTGCCTAATAAGGTCCGTCAGCGGCTCTATAGCTATGGCAAATAATAATGGTGATAGGGGACACCTTTCGCATTTGCCCCTGGCTATGTGGGGCCGACAGCATTCTGTTTGTACAGATTCTAGCCACTGGGGAGGTGTAAAGTAAGCGCACATAAGAAAACAAAGTTGGGGCTGAATTGGCATCTCTCCAGTACTGGACACATGAAGTTCCAAATACTGAAACAAAAGACTTTTGTATGCCTAGCGTGGCCGCTATGGCCTGATATTACAGGTCAATTTCAGCCAGTACATTGAACAGATGATGCAGGATAGCAGTGGAGTGTCCAGGTATAAATCCTGATTGGTTGGGATGAATGATATGGGGCATACAAGGCATCAGGCGAGTGGCTAAAATCTTGGCAAACATCTTAGCATCTGAATTTATTAGGGAGAGAGGGCAGTATGAACCGCAGTGCTGGGGGGGGGGCTTATCAGGTTTTAATAGTACTGTAATGACCGCCTCACGCATGGTGCTGGGGAGCGTCGGGGACTATAGAGCCTCCAGCCGTACCATATGAAGATAGGGTGCCAGGGACACATCGAAATGTTTATAAAATTTGGCGGTCAGCCCATCTGGGCCTGGCGCCTTGCCAGTAGGCAGAGAATCAATTGCTCGAGAAATGTCCTCTTGGGGTATGGGAAGCTCCAGCTGAGCACTCGCCTCTGACGATAACTGTGAGAGGAAGTCCCTCCAGGAATCTATCAATGCCAGCTATGGAACAGGTGTTTTTATTCATGTTTAGTTCTGAGTAGAATGCTTTGAATACTTTATTAATCTCAGCCAGTGTGTGGACTGAGGAGCCCTGACTTAGCAAGATAAAATGTCTTCCCTTCCCTTGATAGTGAGGTCTTCTGGGAGGGCTCCAAGGAGTTCAGGCTGTGATAGCTTTAGTTTTATCAGGCACACACAGGCAGCCATTTCATGGGACTTCCTGAACACCAAGTAAACAGACTGCAGCGCATTCAGAACTCAGAAGCTCAGTCTGCTACTGCATCTGCATGAATTCAATAGTGTTTCTAATGCCATTCTTACTCATCACTGGTTACCCGTCTTGCAATGAGTACTTCTTATGTCCATCAGGTTGGTCAAGCCATTCATAATCTGGGGGCATGGCTCGTTTACACTGGCAAGCAAAAGAGGCCCTGAAGTACTTTTCAAAATGGCCCCATATTACACACTTTCAGCAAGCCCAACCCTTTTCCTATGAGAAAATAAATAGGTTACCACACAAAAGAGTCCCAGAGTGCAGAGGCCTACTGGGCAATCTCCAGAGTTCGCTATAGTCCAATCCACCCCGTTATGTTGTTGAGCGCACATTATGCTCTTCTGGTGAACTCCTACTGCCCGTGGTTCTAGAACTATCAAATGCAGATCGCGAGAATGCGCTTTTTCGGTGGAGACCTCAAAGCTGTGCAATGATCTTCCTCTGCCAGTAAGACAAATAGAAATTTAGAGTTTTTAGGAAACACATTAAAAAGTCTCTTTTCCGGAATCACATGGGTCAGCCGTGTTTTTAGAATATGAGAGCAAACGTTCAATAGGAGATCGCATGTAGGTGGGTTGTGGCTTTCACGCTAGGGATCTTGCTCTTGTTTTGCGTATAAACTACTGCAGTGATATGTGTGAAAAAGAGAAACGGCACTGAGCGCGAGGAGGATTGCTGAAAGGGTGCCCGGTGCACACAGGCAGGGATAGCGCAACTGCACAGAGACGGGAGATCCATCCGCGCCATGCCCAGCCACCAGCCTTCTATGTTTCATCTCATCCAAGTGAAATGAAATGTGTCCTCCTCCAAATGTACTCCTCCAAGAGCTTTCATATCTGCAATACTCATCAGGGAGGCTGAGTTGCCATTCAAATCAGGTGAAACCAATATAAATGCAGTTGCAGTCTCTAGGAATTCTGGTCAATGTAGTGAACCCATTTAAACAATTCAGGTGACCAGTGAAAGACTCCCCTCCAACACACTCATCATACCCTTAGCAGGGGGAGGGGGACAATCAATGATTATGGCTCTCCAGTGTAGGGCAAAATAACCTTGGTGCTGCAGCCTCTGGAGTCCGGATCTCCACAAGTTAAATGTTCAAAAAAGCAGGGGCGAGGCGCGCCCTCCTTCTCCTGGCCAATATATTACCTGAACAAGTGTCCAAAAACAATCACAGGGTTAAATCCCAATCACAGGGTGGATTCCCTTTTTGCACTGTTGTGCTCCTCCAAGTGTCTAAAAAGTTCACAGGGTTAAATCCCAATTTGCTGCCCAATCGTTCACAGGGTTGATTCCCTTCTTGCCCTGTTATACTCCTCCAAGCACTAACCATGGTGCTGCAGCCTCTGGAGTCCGGATCTCCACAAGTTTATTGTTCAAAAAAGCCAGGGCGAGGCGCGCACTCCAATTTCTGGCCAATATATTACCTTTTGCCCTACACTGGAGAGCCATAATCATGCAACAGCAACTGCATTTATATTGGTTTCACCTGAATTGAATGGCAACTCAGCCTCCCTGGTGAGTATTGCAGATACGAAAGCACTTGGAGGAGTACAACAGTGCAAGAAGGAGATTAACCCTGTTAACTTTATTGGGATTTAACCCTGTGAATATTTTGGACACTTTGGGATTTAACCATGTGATTGTTTTTGGATACTTGTTCATGTAATATATTGGCCAGGAATTGGAGTGTGTGCCTAGCCCCTGCTTTTTTGTTCTTTGCACACTGACCATGTCCCTGTATTTATCCCCACCATTCCCTCTTGTTTTTGTCTGTGTCTTAGACATTTTGTCCCATCCACATTACCAGTGAGGAATGCTTCTTCCTTTCTGTAGTAAGTTCCTTTCTACCATAGGTGAGCCAAGTAAGTGTTCTGCTCCTACAACTTTCAGTCACTTTTCTCATCCATAAAGAACTTTGAGCAAGTCTAGTTGGTCAAACGGAATATTCCCTGTTCTCGCCATTCAAAATTTGGTGATAAATACTCCAGAGATAGGACATACTGGCTGGTAAAGGCATGCCAGTAGTTCGAGGTAATGGCCCTCACTTCAATCAGGCCATTACAAAGGGCTGCAGCCATCGATGAGATGATATGCTTTGAGGTGTCGCTAGCGACCTTAGCTTGGGCGGCTGGCCGTTACCCACAGGGTGGGCCCAGCCACCAAGGGGCATATCGCCATTAGCACCCATGTTTCATATTACGCGGCTAATGATCTCTGCCTTAATGCCAGTAAGACAGAGATTGTCCTCATTGGGACCCTTTCTCTGGTTCCCACTTTCACTATGGCTGACCACCCTTGCCCTGCACCCTCAACCACTAGTGAGGCAAAGAATCTGGAGGTCATCTTCGACTCTACTCTCCTTCTCTTCTCACATCTCGGACATGTCCAGAAAGTCCCAATACCAGCTGCACCGCCTCAAAGGTATTCTACCTTTTCTCACCTTCCCCCAGAGGCTCACTGTCTCCAGAGCCCTGGTTCTCTCAAGGCTGGACTTCTGTAACAGTCTCTTTCACAATCTTCCTACCTCTACTCTCCGACTTCTTCAAATTATCCAGAACAGACCCGTGAGACTTATCCTTGGCCTCAAGTCCAGGGAGTGCATCTCTACAGCACTGAAATCCCTCCACTGGCTGCAAGGATCAAGTTCAAGTACCTATGCATAGTCCACACGTCTTCCTGGGGCCTTGGACCTTACTACCTACAATGCTCTCTTCCTAAATACTCTCCCTCCAGAGCCCTCTGCTTGGACTCCTCCAAGCCCTCTGCTTGGACTCCTCCAACACTCTGCAGGTGAGCCGTTTCTCCAAACAGAGATTTGGGGGTAGATCCTTATCCTCTGCAGGTGTCTCCTTCTGGAACAGCTTACCTGCCACTCTGTCTTGAGCTGGACCTCCTTAAGTTCAGGAAACTCCTCATGACATGTATCTTCTCTTCCTCTTTCTCTCTCCCTCTTCCTTGCTAACTTCCTTTCTCTTCCCTCCTGCTTCCCTCCCTCGTTTTCTTCCCCAATCTGCTCAGTCAGTGGACTAGTCACCTGGTGCACCTCCAGAGCCTCACAGATCCCAGGCTCCCCTACCAGTCATGTACTTGCCTCTGGGCCTCCGCACTCTGCCTTGCATTACTGCACTCGGAATACGTTCCATGAGAGTGGCACCCACTTCTGCACTTAACCCTGGCCCTGTTGGACTGGGTGCACTTGTCCCCCTCCCTCGCATTTCTGTCTGCACACTTGCATGACCTTGAAAGTACTAGGCTTAGCATCGTTTGTCTGTCTTGTCCTCCTTTGTCTCCCCCCCTAGCTGGTTATGCCTGCATGCATAGGTACATTGATGACCTACCTTTTCTGTCTTGCGTGTTTTCTCTCCCGCTCTACCCACATTTTTTCCCCCACTCTTTGTCATGCACTTATACTAGTAGAAATGCTTTGGCCTAGTATGCTAGTTTTTACTGTTAGATAATTCGGAATCTTCAAGGCCTAAGAATGACGATATCACCTTGTCCCCTTCCCGTCTTGAAGCACTTTCAAGCACTTCACTTGTGTATAAGCACTTTATAAATGATCAATTACAAATACAATTACAATTACGTGGGTGCTAACGTTTTTTTTTAATGGAAATTATTTTCTTTTGGTGAACGGGACGCTTCACGGCATCCCGTTCACAGAGAGAAAATACTGTACCAACATGGCCACCATGGAATAGGAAGGTGGGGCTCTGTATGGAGGCCATCTTCCATTTCCATGGCAGCCAGAGCGGCAGCCAGAGCGGGGAGGGAAGCAGCAGCAGCTGTGGTGGCGGGACTCGCCGCCACAGCTCACAGGTACGTGAAATTGGGGGGAGGGATTCAAAATAAAGCAGGGTCGGTGGGGGAAGATAGCGGGCAGGGGAGCTGGCCATCAGGCTGTATAGAACGGGGCTGTCACTGGTTGTGTCAGCCGCATTCCTAGCCACCTGATTGGCTGGCTCCCCCACTCAGGGTGCTAATGATTGTTATAGCCTGCCCATGATGCTATGTTTCTGTAGGGACAACTAGGGGTGTAACTTCGCCATCAAGTAACGCTTCACGTAAATATTCGAAAAATTATATAGAGAAAATTGGCTCCCTGGTGCGCATAAGCTGGTGGGTCCCTGGGCTGACATCTAGAAATACATTATTGTAGCACTGGCCCTTCCTTAGACCCACACCACCTGATTTATCAGAAGGATGCATTTTCTCCAGAGATTGTAGTACAGAGGACAGACTGCACATTAACTTTCTCCTTTATTGCCACCCATCACCAAGGTTCCTCATACAGGGCAGAGCTCCACCCTACATGAGAAGGAGTAAAACTCTTTCCTCTGTTTTGTTATGCCTTTTAACGTCTTGTTATTCCTCTGAGGCTATAACATGCAATGTTAGGCTATGTTGTGCTATGTGAGGTCATGTCATGGCAGTGTGTGAAATCAGAGTGCACAATTTGTAGTCTATTGCCCAGGTTTTCTCTAAGGGTGGCCTCCCTCCAACCATATGAAGAGTTATCAACAAGGAGGCAAAGGTTGTTATCACCAAGCACATCTCAGTTTATGTTCACATTCAGGACATGAAATGAGAGTCATTCTCATTTTTAGTTCTGGCGCATCGTTTCTTTTCACGCCACCAAAACCCTTGTTTCATCTCTCGTCTTCTCTCAGCTTTTATTCATTGCTCTAGACCTCTTGTTCATGTGGAACAGCATATCCGCCATCTCCTCTTCGTGTTATCTATAATTCTTCTATTTGTTTTCTTTTTTGCCTTTATATGATTCTTTTTCTCCTGCCTTGCTATCTCTTCGTTGACTCTCTCTTAAGAATCTCGCCTTTTGTTTAACTTTCTCTGTATTGTATTTAAATGTCTTCATGGTATGGCTCCTTTTTACCACTTTTCCTTGATTTCTTATACTCCCCTCCCTGCCCCTTCACTCACAGTCCCAATTCTTCCTATCTGTTCATCAACCTCCACGCGTTCAATCTTGTTTTCATCGCTCTCCTTGAATCCAAATACTGGAACTCACGTCCTCTCCCTCTTCGATTGTTGTCTTCCTTTGCTATTTTACTTTCTCATCTTAAGGATCACATGGTATCTACTTCAATATTCATTTAACTGATTTGCATATGTCCCTACCGTTTCTTCTTGATTGTTAAGCGCTTTGGCTTTGTATAGTGCTACATAAATACATTTAGATACAAATACAATTACAAATATAGCGGCTCTTACAACTCCTGTCACCAAAACAATGCTAAAGGAAAAGTGTGAGGAAGTGATGTTGGGAGCTTGGTATTTTGTTGGCATGGCAACTGGCAGTGGTAACGTTTTTAGCATGTATTGGTTAAAGTACAATTTATTATATTCTGTGTTTTACACAATATCAACCAATGAGGAATTGTTTTACTAGACATGGGCCAATCAGGAATTAGACTTACGGAAAGTACTTGCGCTGCAGCTTGCAGGTCGGGTGTCTCAAAGATGCTTTCTGCCGCCAACATATGCAAACCTGAGGAGGGCACAGCGCCCCACCGCCACCTCCTACAGCAAATGCTGCAAAGGTAGACGGCACATGGAGGCAGTGCTGGTGCATACCGGAGTAAGGCTCTCTCACAAGGCCACCTGGCATACGAGTAATGTTCACTCACAAACATGGCCTCCTGGTATAGGAATAAAATTCCCTCACAAATATGGCCACCTATCACTGCAGAAATGATCCCTCACAAACATGGCCTCTGGGTACAGCAATAACATTATATCTTGGTAAGCAGTCCACTGCAGTTCTTAGACATACAATAAAAGGATGCACCCTGCACAGATGTGGTTGCTGCCAGATACGCCATATCGTGCTGAAACATGGCTGTCACAGACCCTGACATGAATGTGGGGCCCCTACCCTCAGGCCTCCTACCATCTTTCCCTGGGAAACAGCAGAAAGATGGGAACTGTAAGGAAATTCGTTTTGGTACAGCAACCCTCATGTTTCCCCAGCCTCTCTGCACTCAGTCAGAGTTAACCATCGGCATGCAGTGCTGTGGCCTGTCAGGCCCAACCACCGTACCCCCTTAACACCTAGATCCTTACCGTGGCACAACGTGATCTGCAATGATTTGCAGGACAACCAGAGGCAGCACCGAGCTTTGTTCCCCATCACTGTGAAATGCATTCTGCCATCTTTCATGGAGTAATCGGCCTCAGTGCAGGACATGTATAAGGTCAACAGGAGGCTCCCAGAGGCTGTCAATCCCCAAAGACTGACGGCCACCAGAAATGGAGCAAACTTTGCCATACATCTTCTTGATGCATACATTCAAAGACGCGGTGGCAAAAGGTAACAGGTAAGCTCAAACACATCATCCACCCATCCTCTACACAGCTTCCCAGTATGACCTCCACCGGTGTCTCATTTCGAGTGGGAACCTCTTCCCCCACTGCGCTCTTCTTGCTGCTTCACCTTCTTGGTTTTGTACCCTGCCACTTTTTGGGCCCACTCACTACCCCTTAACAATCTTTGAGCATCATGCCATCTCCTCCACTCAACTTGTTACCCCACCTTGATTGTTTCAGCCCCTTTCAGTCACGTTCTGAATTTGGCAGCCTAACCAACCCCATGTACTTCCTTGTCCCGTGTGTGCCTCCTTTCCTATGTGCCTTTCCCATCACACAGAGTCATGCACATTGCATCACATCAGCCTTGCACAGACTCTCTCTCACTGCCTTGCATTTCATGCATATACTCTCTCTCACTGTCCCTCCCTCACGGTGGTGCTTGCACTCTCTTGCACCCTCTGCCTTACACAGGCACTCACTCTGTCTCAGTGTTGCACATACCCTCTCTCTCGCCCTATCGCATGCCCACTCACAGGCACCTTCTCCTGCTCCTGCATCTCTCCCTCACTCTCCTTCTCAGACCGCACTCCAGGTTGCAGACTGTCAGCACTGCTGCGTTAACACCCATTTTCCCTTAACCCCCACCCTGTTTCCCCTGGTGCCCTACTTTGCCACTTCCTCTGTTTTGCACCCAATCAGTGTCTTTATAGACAATGGGCCAGATTACCAAACCTAGCACATCTACTCACCATCAAAAGGGGAAGCCCAATTCTCAAAGAGCTTTTGAGCAAATAAAAAAACATTTAAAAGCGCCTTCCAAATTCTCAAATGGGATGCTCTTTTAAATACGCAGAAACGAGGGTCGAACCCGTCTGCGCCTGTTCGGATCAGGCGCAGGGGAGGCGCAAATCATGACAGGAAGGGGGCCAAGGGGGCAATTTCCCCCAAAGCTGTCTGCGCTGTTGCTCCCTGGGCCAGTGCTTCAAAATGTAAAACAAATAACTGAAAAAGGTAAAATCCTTCAGAATCTAGTCTGCCTTGAAGGAACCGAATGCTAACAGGCGTCTTGGCTTCTGTTTAGATGGGGTGAAACATTTTTCTTGATTTCAACAGTGTTGCAAATGTGTCTGGGTGGTCCCCACACATGGTCCTCTACAGTGGTTGATAGTGAGAAGAGCCTAAGCACAGGGGCATGTTCATAGTGCCCAGTGGCAATGTATGCATTTAAATGACCGTGGATAGTAATGGCACCAAAGAGGGCTATACACCATTGGTCTCTTACAATCATCAGCAGCTTATCATGACTCTGACTTGCCAAGGAAGTAAGGTTCACATCTCGTCCCCAGTTTCATTCTGTGAGAATGCTTCCCTCTCCTCTGGTGAATTGCTTGATCCCTGGTGACGGTGAGCTCATTAGAAAAATATTTTAATAGCACCCTGAATAGCACAGATGGATTTTGCTATATGAGGCCTATAGAAATGACTGTTGCATTGTTTGTGGTACTCACTATTGGGCACAGTTAAAAGACAGCACAGAAAGATGTAATATATACGTATTAGTTATTAGTAGACTACAAAAGGGGTCATTCGAGTTGGGTGGATGTTTTTCATGAAATATTGCTGGAGAAAGCTACCACCACCAGTGCTATTTGTGAAAATCTGTCAAATTCAGAGTTTACCATTGGTGGAGATGGTATTTATGGAATACATCCAGAGGTATTTTAGAAATGCCACCTCTGCAGGTGTTCACTTAAAAAGATGTTTTAAAAAAAAGAAATATCATCCATTTCCACCTTCAAACCTGAAGGTGCCTATGGATTATGTAAATTAGTGGCTCATTCTACTAGTGCACATTTTGAATGCAGAAAAGGGTCCATTCTGACCCTTTTATGCAAAATGTGGGCAAGGTGGTGAGGGAGGGCATCAGAGATGCCCACCATGTCACCCCCTTTGTAAATAAATGTATCACTGTATTGAAAGAACGTGCCTGTTCTTGCCATTTGTACAGGGAAACATTTTTGCAAAAGTCTGGGTCCAGTTTGGCTTTTTTAATTCCTCCTTTTAGGTGGAGGTAAAAATTGACAGATTTTCAGCAGAAAGTCTGCTTAAAATAATGCCGTCAGTATTCCCATGCAATACGGCCGGTGGTATTTGATCAAGCCCTAAATTGGGCCAACAGTAAAATTGGTGGTATTTGCCGAATACTGCTGATATGACCATCACCATCCAACTCTTAATGACCACCCTCATTTTTTGTCTTGTCTAGAACATTCTTATCTGACCAACAAAAGACACATACAAATCAACATTTTCACATATGTTATGTTATGTTATCTGCACTTATAGAGCGCACGGTTGTCCAAGGGCATCATGGTTCTGAAGAGGAAGACTACTCAGGCAGGAGAGGAAGCCACGGGGAAGAGGGCTAAAAGAGGACGGTCTTAAGTGCCCTTCCAAAACCAAGATGATTGGGGATGTTCCTCATGACATGAGGAAGGCAGTTCCAAAGGTTGGCTGCTGCTATGGAAAAAGCCCTCCCACCGACTCTCATATGGCTGAATCTTGGAACAACAAGAAGATTTGCAGTAGAGGAGCATAAATCCCGACCAGGGAGATAGCGGGAAAATTTAGTCTGCAGGAACTCGGCCCCTTGACCACGAATAGCCCGATGAACTATACACAGGGCCTTGAAATGAACACGTTGGCCGACCGGGAGCCAGTGGAGTTGGCGTAACACTGCAGAGATGTGAGCTCCTTACGGGGTAACCGTGGCCAACCTGGCTGCCAGATTCTGTATACGCTGTAGCCGCTATATTAAGCCAATCGGTTGTGACAGGTACAATGAATTACAATAATCCAAGCTGTGCGACTACAGTGGGGCGTATGGGTTCAGGTATCATGGGTAGAACTTTCTTCAAAACCCTGATTTGATAGTGAGCGGCTTGACACACAGCCGTCACTTGGTTAGACATGGAAAGGGAAGCCGAAAGAATGACACCCAGGTTTTTTACTTTGCTTACTGGGCTGGGAAGAGGACCCAAAGAGGTGGGCCAGAAAGCGGTGGTCCAGAGTGAAGGGACACGGGGGCAGCCCACCACCAATACCTCAGTCCTGTCACCGTTGAGCTTGAGACAGTTCTGATCCATCCAGTCGCCGATGGCACTCAAACAGTCACAAAGACACGATGACACATCAACTCGATATTGATCTAACCGGATGAGGATTTGAGTGTCATCGGCGTAAGAGTAACAGTTGAGGTCATGGGCACGAATGAGGCAGACCAGTGCCCAGATGTAGATGTTAAACAGGATTGGGGAAAGTGAAGAACCCTGTGGGACACCACAAGTGAGAGGACAGGACGAAGAACGAAAAGGGGGCATAGCAAGAGTTTGTTTGCGGTCTGATAGAAAAGAGGTGAACCAAGCAAGAACTTGGCCAGATATTCTGATCTGTGCCAGGCGTGACAGCAGTATGGGGTAGTCGACCGTGTCAAACGCAGCCGAAAGATCTAACAGGATCAAAGCACCAACCCCACCCGAGTCAACTAGCCTGGACATATCACCCTGCATGTAGACCAGCACACTTTCAGTTCCTCTTCCTGGTCTAAAATCTGCCTGTACAGGATTAAAGACTTTTGAGGATTCCAGAAAGGAGGGTAGGAGGGGGTGATGAGAGATTCCAATAGTTTGGAAAGAAAAGGGATCAGAGAAAAGGGAGCGAAAATTTGCCGGAACCGTGGGATCGAGTGAGGGCTTCTTGAGAAGAGGAACAACCCTTGCAGATTTCAACTCCAAGGGGACAAGTCCAGATTGACAAGAATTGTTTATTGCCAATGTAATTTCCACCAGTAGATCTAGAGCGATCTTCTTCATAATTGTGATAGGGATGGCGTCCTCAGGGGAGGATGATTTGATTCTCTAAATAGCGGCTAGAACTTCCATCTTGGTGAAGAGAGGGAAGGTTGACCAGTTGGCGATGGGTTCAGTAGGGAGAGCAGGTGGTGGCTTGACAACATTAGGCGTCAGTATAGCTCGGGATTTAGCAATATTTGTGCGGATAGCTACAATTTTATCAATAAAAAAAGAAGAAAGATCATTCCACAGCTTTTGAGAAGGTTTAGCTCTAGAAGTAAGTGCCTCAGAGGAAGCTAATGACTTCACGATAGAGAAGAGGGTTTTTAGCTGACATATCGCAGTTTCGATCTTCTGCGAGAAGAAAGTGGCTTTAGCTATTTTAACGTTGGCCAAATAGGTGGAGAGGCAGGATTTGTATGTTTCTCTACGTTCGGAATCATAGTTTTTACGCCATTTACGATCCATCTGCCTTAGTTTCAGGTGGGCGGTTTTAAGTTGTTCTGAGAACCAGGGTTGAAAAGGAATCCTACGACCCTGAACCAATTTTAGTGGGGCGCAGGTATCTGCAGCGTCCAAGAGGGATTGAGAGAGTAGCTTCAGAGATAATGGCCTCAAAGGGGCACAATTGATGGCTATTTTAGCACTGAGTGCTTCGTTATCGACCGAGCGCCAAGAGCGCGACAAGGTTTTTGGAGGAAGAACCTTACTGGGTGGACTCGACAGTTTAAATGCACATGATACTAAGTAGTGATCAGACCATACCACTGGTTCAGTGAGCCCAGGGAATAGCAGTGAGTCCTTAGAAAAAAACAGGTCAAGAGTATTGCCATGAGTATGAGCAGGGCCTTGAATCAGTTGGTGCAGGTGCAGGTCAGATAAGCTATCAAAAAAAGAGCTGAACTCATTCGATCTAGGGAGATTAAAGTGGAGATTGAGATTGCCTAATACCACTAAATTGGTGTATTGTAGACTCAAGTCTGCCACTAAATCCACTAGAGCTTTCCCAAAGTGCCCTATAGGTCCGGGGGTGGGGGCGATATATAAGCAGTAAGTGACTGATGCAGGAGGATGTGATGACACATCTGAAGACTAAAGCTTCCATATTAAGCTTATGCGAGCAAGATAACTGGGTAATAGTATACTCAGCACGGAAAATAACAGCCACCTCCCTTCCTCAATGTGGGGGTGGGCGATCATAATGAAGGATACGGTAATCAGAGGGTATGGCTTGAACCAATGCAGGCACCACGCTTGGTGCCAGCCAGGTTTCTGTCAGGCAGAGAAGTGCGGGTTGCCTGCTGGATAACAATTCCCAGATTTCACCAGTGTGTGCTGGAAGAGACTGGGTGTTCAGTAGAAGCAGAGTGAGTGTAGAAGTTCAGACTTCTTGCCACTGGTGATATTAGTAAAGGCAGCGGCAGTGGGGTAGGGGCAATGGTTCCACCCAACTGGCCAGATTGTATTTACTGGGGTGAGAGAAAGCAAAACATTTCTATCAGGCTGTATCTCCCGTCCCATCCCTGCACGGACGGGCGCAGACGGTCTTGCCTTAAGTGCGCCTTCAGCGTGCTGGCGGTGCACCCGCTGCGCCGGCCCGCTGCGCCGGCCCACTGCGCCGGCCCGCTGCGCGGCCGGTCGTTCCTGCACATAACTGCAAGGATCGGCACAAAACTGAGGCAGAGGGCTGGTGTAATGGGGCTAGAAAGAGGACTCAAGAGTAGTCCTGGCCCGTAGTACCAACACCCAAAGCTGCCGTAATAGTTCTAAATAGAATGGAGCAGCACACAATATTAAAAGTGGAAGTACACTTCATTCACATCACCGGACAAAATTAAAATGCAGTCTTAACAATTAAGTGGAAGTACACCTCATTCACATCACGGAGGCAAGTTAACATATGGTGTTAAACAATTAAAATATAGTGTAAGCTTTTGAACTTTCAAAAGAAATATGCAGTAGCTCTCAGGATGGCTTACCTGACATACATATACATAGGTGTTGTACACATGAACACAGATGCTTTCTTCCATACATGTTTTACCCAATTGCAAACACACTCAACCACATCACCACAGTCACATAAACTGAACATAAAAACACACACTACCATCCTTGAAAACACAAATTAATAGGATAGGTCAATCTTACTCCTTCTCCATCACCAGATCCCAGATCGACTCTTGTCGCTTTTCCCTCAAGTTCTATGAATTGAAATATGCAGCTGACTTTTAAGAAAGTGCATCTTGGGAGCAAATTAAAAGCCACATCCCCTCTGTGTCTTTTGCTCTGCATGGTCCAAGTGCACGCCCTATAGCCACATTTACCTGCAAGACCCTTAGCACAACTTCTAGTCATGTCTGGTAGAGGCTGATTAGCAAATCAAGGTGGTCTATTGTCTACACGTGAGCCAGGGAAATGGAAAGGGGGTGCATGGCAAGGAATTGGTGACTGAGCAATGTAGGCAAATAAAGTGGGTGCAAGGGAAAGGAAGGGAAATGTGTTAAGGGTTAAGGAACTTATTTGCATCGAAGATGCTGAATGGGCATCAAGGATGTGGTGCAAAGGAAGGATGCCAGAGGGTGATGGGCAAAGACAATAGGGTACACGAGACAGTGGTACAAATCTGGAAAGGTAGGGCAGCAGATTGCCTGTTCCTGAGATTTGTGCCTAACCGGCATGCCACTGTACCAGATTGTGGGGCAGACACAACCCCTTTCTTTTTTTCTGACAAACAGATGCATACTTGTTTTATGAACATATGATATAAGACTTCTCTTAAACGTTGTCAGGTTTCTTTGTCATGTGACTTGGTGTTTCGAACCAGAATTATTTAACAGCCTACTAGTTTAGCCCTTGAATAACAGCTTTGAAGAAAGCAATTTGTTGGCTCTATTATGTAAGATGGAATCGGAGAAGATGACATCTCCTCTGTTGTCTAAGTTTAAAACTGTGCAGTCACGAATCAAGGGCTTAAATCTCTGCCTACCACAATTGACACATTATGCTTTTCTGAGCGAATCCCTTTTCATCACTGTGCCTTGTTTTCCATAACAGTCGGTCAGGAAAATCTCACTCATATGGGTTTATACTCTACAGTGCTACTCCACACATAAATATGAACCATTTATATAATGCCTACTGGTGGGAAGGCGGTATGATAAGTGAATTTCTTGTTATGTGCGGTGTCAGTAAACAGGGGGCCAGGTATGGCTTTTGTGTCATGTGCGGTGGGGCAGCAGGAAGCCAGGTATGGTTCTTTTGCTGTGCCAGCCTGTTTGTTTCTTGGATTGAAGGCTGACTCCTTGACTCGGCTCTTTCAATGGAGCTGTAGCCTGCTGTCCAGTTGCAAACTGGGACATGAGAAACTTGGGCTCAAATCCCAGCTTTATCATTTCACCAAATTATATTATCCTGGTGAAATAATTTTACTAGGTTTGGAATGTGTGGGTGGTTCCCTGGGGCGTTTGTCTCAAAGAAAACAAAAACATAACTGAAAGATATGTTGCTTAAAAAGAAAGGAATGTCAATGGCCTTCATTACGGGTCCTGCAGTAACGGTGCCGGTAAAACCGGCAGGTAGCCGCCGGACCCGTAAACAGTTAATGGTGCCTGACTTGGTAAGTCAGGCGCCGGTAACATGTTCTTCCCCATTCCCATTTGACTCTGATGGGACTCAATGGGAATGGGGAACACGGAAGCACCGGCACCGTTAATAATGGTGCCGGTGCATCTGTGCAAGTCTCTGGGCGGGTGCCGGTCGACCCAGGAAGTCAGACCTGCCGAGCGGGAGGGCAACTGCCCACCAGACTAGTACTTTGCCAGGCCGGAAAAAATGGTGCTGGTAAGCTTATCGGCACTGTTGTTTCTGGACCGGCAAAGCTGTAATGAGGCCCCATGAGTACGTGGAGGGAGAGGTTGGTATTACTGTTAAGTTTAGTTGTTCGGAAGTCAGGGGTGCTGTATGGTGAGCTTGGGCCACTGCACCATAGGCCAGAAAATGGTACTTGCCCACCAGGCCAAAAGTTGCCTGTCCTCCCGTTATTCTGACCCTGTCATGGTTTGTTTTTGATGTGTGACAGTGCACTAGCATTTCCATCCCCCACAAGGGGATGTAAATTCTCCCTTCTCTCCAATCATTTCGCAGAGGTAGGCACTTCATGGGCCCGTTTCTGTGAAATGCGCGCCCAGCACCAACGTAGTTGCTGGGAGCCTGTCATACATTAGCGTCAAAAGCATGCACCCGACACTAATGTATGCAAAGGGCTAGAAGGCACATCTTTTCGCTACAGTCCAGCCCCTACAGAAATGCATGCACTCCCACACCCTGGCGTCAGCTCTGCTTCTGACGATTCCACTATGAGGAACCCTCATGGCAGAAATATTGCTGCTTCTGCCTATGGCCCTTCGGGGGACTGCTCATTAATTAACATGCGCTCCGCCATTTCACAGGCTTGTGATTTTCATTATTTCTTTGTAGAAAAGGGCCTACATATAATATTCTTCACTGAGACATGGCTGAGCGATGAACTCGGTCCCCTAATTATGTCTACCAATGCAGAGCAGTGCTTTCCTCCATGCTGACGCAGACGCTAAACAGGAGCGGAAGCCAGAGCAGAGGTCTCGCGTTTACTTATGAAGATCACTTGACCCTGTGCTAGTCCTATACCTCTTTGTTATCCTAATGTGCAACATTATTTGGCAAACTGCCATCATCAAAAATGAAGACCATCTCCCTAGAATTTGATCTATAGCCAACCAAACTGTAGTCATGCGGAATTCATTGAGCAGCCGAGCTATCGCCTCATTTCATTAGCCACCTCGGTGAACAAATGCATAGCCTACGGGATTTCAATATTTGGGTGGAAGAGCTCACTGACCCTCATGCCAAAGCAATACAAAAATCAAGTAGAAGCAGTGGTCGAAGTGAGCGGGAGCGGTCGGGAGCGGTGCTCCTCTACTTTTTTAAATTAAGCTTTACTGTTCCTATACTTTTATTTTAAAAAGAAACCGCTCCGGAATGGTTTTGTTGTAAAATAAAAGTGTCGGAAGCAGCTGAAATGTGCACTTTCAGTGCACGTTCCTTTAAACAGCAGGCACATTTGTTTGGGGGTTTGTATTGTGTGTGGGAGGTGGCACAGTGATGGGGTTTGTGGTGAGCGGGGGAAGGCCAGTAGGTAACATAGCTCCACTACTTCTTTTCGTACACTGAGTGGAAGCCACCTGGGTTCTCCTTTCTGAGTGTCAGATATTGACTGGATCGGCTCCTTACAGAAAATGCTGCAATCGCCAATTTTTTCATGATGATGATAGGTTATTTAGAACGCGCTTTTTAAGTGCGGTCCCTGGGATCGAACCGTGTCGTTTTGCTTCTAAGGCGAGCACGTTGGCGCTGAGCTATACTTCCGAGACGTCCATCTGTAATGGCCGGATCATAGGCTGGGTAATTTCAGTCAACCCTCCTAGTCTCCACCAGTCATACCAAGGAGGCTTTAATCATCACTAAAGGTCTTTTCATTGTGTTCCCCTTTCATTTACTGTTGCCTTTCAAACAACAGACTTTCCATCTATCTTATGCGATCGAGTTGTTTAATAAAACACGTTCTGACATACAGACCAGATGGCCCCTTTACAATCTGTTTTACAAGCCAAATTCACGCTCATTGTATCAAAGTGGCACCCCTTAAATCTCCGTGTTTTGTTACTGGAGCTCAAGAACGCACACAGAAAACGGTCTCAAGATAAGTCTCTTGCAAATACACCAAACCATAAGGACCTTAGGACTAAAAATTAAACTGAGGTAACCCAAGACAAGAAACTATTTTTATTTTTAAGATTGAGACAGTCAAAACGTCCAATGAAAGGATTTTTAATAACCCTTAATCCAAGCCATCTACAACCGTTTCTTTGGAGTGGCTACAGGGAATATACTTGATGACAAAATCAACTGTTACGCCTCAGTTTTAGTGACAGTTATCTGCCCCAGCCATCCTCCCCTGTACTGAACCCGGGTTCAAGTTAACTAGCTCCTTCTTATGGCTTTGGGAAGTTACCTCAAATGAAGTCATGGTTACTTTTATTAATATGAAGCTACCGATGATGCTGGCAATCCTGGCCCCCAAAAGTGTTTGATTCCATCTAATCTAAAAAATCATGTATAACCCCACTTCTTTAGAAAACCTCCCTGGAACCAGCCCGGCACCATAACAAAGGGCTAGATGCACACATGCCATATTTTATTAAGTTCTTGGAAAAAGCTGATACAACCCAGCTGTAACTCAGCTGCAGCCTTCTGCCAATACTCATGGGCTCTTAGGGGAGTGACGGTCTGGTTTCAGTCTAGGACGTGGTACAGAAACCGCATTAAAGCATGTACTCTTCTCTTCACACAATCATACATTGTCAAATCCAGGCCCTAGTCAGAGTAGAAGCCTGCATTCTGTGTTTCCCCTTGTTCTTCTGACAGTTTCCAGCCCTCTAGCCAATCAGCTAGCTCGGACTGCCTAAGCTACATTCTAAGCTTCCTATTGTCATATGTACACACTGGGCACTGGTCAAGGAAACATGGACAACCTTTGCGTACAAAACCCTAGATGAGTGCGCTCTTTTTCCCTTCACAAGCTCAAACAGCATTAGAGCCCTTCCAATGCGGCTCTACTGTGTGCTTGGTGACCTGCACGCTTGTTAGAGGCCCTTACTTCAGCTTGGGCCCACTCGCTTGGGCAGCAGTCAACTACCATACATGCAAGTCCTCTCGAGTGGGATATAATGAGGAGCAGTTACAAACCTACATAACCAGAACAATCCTTTTCTTGTTATAGCTTTTGTCACCCTCGACCACAGGACCATTCTTCATCACTTGAGATCTGTGGTAGGAGTGTCTACCAACGCTTGGAAATGGCTTGAGTCTTTTGTAAGCAACCAATTGAACTGCCTTAGGCTAGAACGTATCATAAGTGAGCCTACGCCCATGGGTCACAGAGGTGTCAGCTCTATCCCCCTTTCTATTCAATATAATTAACTCAAGCCCTTTCATGGCTTACTCTTGAATATGAAAGTTAGGTGTTACTGCCATGTTGATGATACCCAATTGTTTTCTACTGGGATTCTACCAGTGACAAGAAATACCTTGCAATGTTTGTCCTCAGATCAAGACGTGAATGCAGAAACTGGCTCAGTTTGAATAGGAGAAAAACTGAGCTGGTAACTATTAGTTCTCATTATAGTTCCAAAACAAGTGCTAACACCTCCCTTGCTTCTTGTTAGACTTGCAGATACTAACACAAAGTGACAACGTTGGCCATCATCTTTGACCCCTCCTGGATATGATTTTTCAGACCAGCTAAGTGGTTATTCATATCAGTTATACTACTTCAGGATATTTAAACTAAATTAACCATACTTTTGCGAGTCTCATGGGGGCCTTGGAGATTGTCAGAATCAACCTTGTATTGTATTGTATTGTATTTGGTCATTTATTAGCACCTTTTACTATTGTTATAGTCACAATGTGCGATTAGTGGGAACTCCCTGGGCGGACCGAAGTTCATAGTGTTGGAGGTCATGGAGTAAAATGTGGATGCATGTGTCCATATGGCTAATTAAGTCTGAGAAGGGCCAGCCAGGCACCGGTAAAGAGCAATCCATGTGGGCAGGCAATTGGGTGGGTGCTCAGAGGAGTCAGAAGATGGCGTGAGTGCTATAAACTCACTATGACCCCAGAGTGCCCAAATTTGTCATAGGTCTGTGCTGCATTCTGATGTCAGAGGTCTTGAGGCCTAGTCTGGTGTGAGTAGGCAGAGAGTTATGTGAACAGCACAACCACATTTTGTCGTAGGCCTCCTTGCTGTATTCTGATGTGTGCAGGTAGCCATGCCTGCAGCCAGTGTCCACCAAAGTGGTGCATTATACGTACCTGGTACAATTCAGTGGAGATTTGTTGTTGTCTGTGCTTCCGCTCAGGTAATTGGCTTCTTCTGCCGATCCTTGTGGCTGAGATGAAACGGTTAGCGAAAGTCTATGCTCCAACTATTTGCAACAAGAGGAGCACGGGATGTATTCCCAGGCTCTTTTAGGCGGATAATGTGGCAAGTTTAACCACCTATCGTGCACTTAGTGAACCTTTTCAGTTGTTACCTTAACCTAGGCAGCCCATCCTATAGTTCACACATGCGCAATACCTGCCCATCACCCACTTTCTTCCAGAGTGATTCCGGGGCTGGTTCTTGATTGCCCTCCTGGGGTATTGCACGGGGGACCACCATCTGGCCCACTGGTGCCGGATATGGTTATGGCACATGTCTTCTCCTGACAATTCCCTGCAGTGCATCCCAATCTGTCCGATTTCGATGATGGTGATTCCATCACAACCACTAAGTGCAATTTGCCTGTTTTACTGTACATGCCAGGTGCAGTGATTCATCAATCCTGTGACATTTCATATATGAATGGCTATAATTCAGCTGGTGGTGCTTGAGGGAAGCCAGGGTCATGGTTGGTGTAAGCTGGTGATTGCGGTCCAGGCCGCAGTGAAAGTGGCCAATGACACCAGGTGCTGAGCGGTCGGGGTTACTGAATGTAGCCTGCGCCACCAGGTGCTACGTTTTTCTAAGTTTGGATTGGGAATTGAACGTTTTCTTTAATTTTATGGAGCGGTTTCAGGATAATGCAGCAAATAGCCAGGTTTTGAGGACTTTTTTGAAGGAAAGGTACTTTTCGGTGCAGCGGATGTGCTGATGAAGAGAGTTCCAGACGGCGGGTAAGGTTTTGTGAGCGGATCAGAGCTGGCAATGGGCTTAGGTAGAGCTTGAAGAGGAGGGGTGAAAGGGAGACTCTTTGTGGCACCCCTTTTATGACAGGGTGAGGGGCGGAGGAGAAAGGAGGGAGGTGAATGATATGCAAGTGTTTGGAAATAAAAGAGGAGATCAAATTAAGGTGGTGTCTTTGATGCTTAGGATGAGGAGCCTGTTCCTGAGTATTGAGAGGTCGATGGTATCAAAGGCTGCTGATAGATCCAGGAGGATGAAAGCAGCACACCCTTCTGAATTGGCAGTTTTTTTTTTGGATGTCCCTGATAGAGACCAGTGAGGAATCCATTCCACAGAGAGGGGTTGGAACCCTGATTGGGCTGGGTTGAGGAGTATATTAGCTTCTGTGAAGAAGCCAAGTTGCTAATATGATTCACAGTCAATTAGTTTACAGTCAATTAGTTTAGCTATGAAACAGGTGTTGGAGATTTGGCGGTAGCTTGATGGGGAGAGTGGGTCGAGGCTGGGTTTTTTGAGTAGCGTTTGACATGGCGGGTTTTGATGCCCTCTCGGAAGGTGCCAGATGAGACGGATTTATCTATAATGGAGCGGGCTACGCTGCCAGCACAGGTGGAGGTAAGGATCTTTCTTAGAAGCAGAGGTGGGCAAAGATCTCCAGGAGAGCCTTAGTGTCAACTAAGTGTTAGTAGATTGCAGAAATCTGCCTGGGAGAGAGGAGTGAATGAGGAGAAAGTTGGGCTGTATGGCAAGGATATGTTCAGGTTCGAGAGAGGGCAAGATGTGGAAGGCGGGGTCCAAGCTAGTTTTACGGCGATGGTACGATGTCTTTCAAGCACAACGTTATGAAAGTGGTTGGAAAGTTCATCACATAGAGCTTGTGAGTTTGGGACGGGGGAGGTTACACAACTAGGCAAATTGAATTCCCCTAGGATTTTTGGAGTTGGAATTTCTGTTTCCATAGTGTTTTTTTGTTGTTTTTTTGCTTTCCTACAAATATGCCTTGTTTAGTCTTGCAAGGTCCGTTTTGGTTTGTTTTGTAAGGTAGGGTTGGTCCTCCAGGTTTTCTCTAGGCGAAGCTTGAGGGTTTTGAGAGCTTTAAGGGAAGGGGATGCCTGTCGGGAGGGTCGCGGCTTGGTGTGAGGCAGGGGGTCATAGTTTCAGAGCCATCGGTTGAAGAGGTCGATGGAGGGGTGTCCTTCCTTGCGAGAGAGATCCGGTACTGTAATAAGTAGGGAATTAACCCGGCCTGGGTGGATGATGATGATTTTATTCCATAGAGGGAGAGTGGCCGGGGTGGTTGAAGGGATGTTTGCAGGAAGAAGATGTTGAAGTGAGAAAGGTATAGCATGGCGGGCAGTCCAGATGAGAGGCTGGAGCGGCGAGATTGACCTGTTGTGCAGAATAGTGCATCTAGGGTGTGTGCTGCAATGCGGGGGAGGGAAATCAGTTTTGTTAGGCCAAGAGCTTCCAGATTGTCAGTGAGGAGGCGGGTCATGGGGTTGGCAGGAACATCAAACGAGATGTTGAAGTCTCCTAACATAGTGAGTGCCTGGTGCTGGAGCAGCGTGGTTCAGAGGGAGTTGCAGAGAGAGTCGGCAAGGTTTTGGTCGTAGCCGGATGGCCTGTATAGGAGAAGGAAGCTGTGGCTGATGGAAGAGCTGAGGTGGAATTTAGCAAGAATAGATTTGCAATTAGTGTTGCAAGGATGATTCTCAATGGATATTACTGAATGGTGCAGTTTGTGGATGATGGCAAGACCCCCGCTCTGCCTGTTATGTACAAGCAAGAAGTAGCTGGGGGTGGGGGACACCTCCTGTGCGATGGGGTTGACGTATTCGGAAAACAAGATTTCCGTGATGAATAGGAATTCAGGGTTATCAGTGGCTATGAAGTCAAAAAATGGGTTTATTTTTGGCAACCGATCCTGCAATGATGAATGTGCAGGATAGTGTGAGAGAATTCTGCTATGTGGTCAGCTTCGGCAGTGGTAGTGGGTTGGGTATGGAGACTAGGGGAGCAAGGGTGTCAGGGTGCATGGTGAGAAGTTCAGAAGGAGGGAGGTTTAGAGAGAGGGATATTGATCTGCCAACAGTGTTTAAGAGGGGAGGTGAAAAAGGGATAGGACAGGGTTGAGAGTGGGCAGGGAAGGCTGGGGAGAGTAGGCAGGGGAGCAGCGGCTGCCCAGGGTAGGAGAATGGGAGAACACTGTGTAGCTGGCGGTCTGCGATGAGTATGGCCTGTGCGATTTGTGGGGCACTTGAGGGGCACAGGTGTGTGCAAGAGGGTAGGAGGGTTTGGTGACAGGGCTGTGTTGGCCAGGGCGGCTCATGCTGCACTGAGGGAGGGGAAGTGTGAGTTAGTTGTCTGAGGGGGTGGGATTGAGGGCATTTAGGGGTGTCAAGATGGGGTTTGGGGCAGTTGCATGCCAGTGAGCTGTTCGAGCTGCCTTATTACTGTGTGGGTGAGGGGAGTGGGCGAGTGGGCGGTAGCAGTCAGAGGGCGGGGGGAATTGGACGGGCAGGGTGAGTTGTGGGAGGTGGGCCTGGTGAGTACTCAAGGGGTTTTGGAAAGTGAGGCGCCAGTAAGCTGCTCGAGACACCTTTAGAATAGTGAAGTGTCTGCCTCTTGGGAGGGGGGCAGCTGAGAGAGGAGGTACATTTGGGGTGGGGAAGGGGGGAGGAGTGGGAATGGGTGTTGATACTTCTGGGGCCAGCATGGCAGGGTGAGGAGTGAAAGCTAGCCTCAGCTAGCATCAACTTTAGCGCAGCACTCAGGAGACACACAGGGTCAGCTTTGGCACAGCAATGAAACATTACCTTGTGTAAATATTGGTGGGAAGCACTCTGATTTGACTCTGGCACAGTAGTGGAAACGGTCTAGAATTAACTTTGGAACTGCAGTGGAACTCACCTAGATTTAACTTTGGCAAAAGTGAGAGAAGACACTCAGATTCAAGTAGGTCAAAGCAGATCAAACCACTTAGATTAAACTTTAGCACTGCAATAGATACACCTCAATTTAACTTTGGTAGAGCAAAGGAGAAATGACCTAGATATTACTTTGGCAACAGCAAAAGAAACACTGAAATTTGACTTCGGCACACCAATGGACACACTCTGATTTAACTTTGGCACTGCTATATAAACACCTAGATTAAACTTTGGTAGAGCGAAGGAGTAATGACCTAGATCCTACTTTGGCAACAGTAAAGGAAAACACTCAGATTTGACTTCGGCACAGCAATAGACTCCCTGAGTTTTAACTTTGGCACTGAAGTAGGAACTCCTAGGTCTAATAGAAATGGCTACCTTATAACACTTAGGCTAGATGCAAGGTATGGCTACCTTACACAAATTATGCTAAATGCAAGATATGGATACCTAGTACAATTTAGGCTAAATACAAGGTCTGGCTACACATTACAATTTAGGCTAAATACAAGATGTGGCTAACTGGCACAATTTAGGCTAACTGCAAGATGTGGCTACCTAGTACAATTTAGGCTAACTGCAAGATGTGGCTACCTAGTACAATGTAGGCTAACTGCAAGATATGGCTAGCTAGTACAATTTAGGGTAATTGCAAGATGTGGCTACCTAGTACAATTTAGGCTAAATGCAAGATATGGCCACATAGTACAATTTAGGGTAGCTGCAAGATGTTGCTACCCAGAACAACTTAAGTAAAATGCAAGATATGGCTACTGTGATATAGCAGAGCATAAGAGACAGACACAGGGTTAAGTGCTTCACAATTTATTTTATTAAAATAATCAAGGGGATTGGAGAACCTCCTTTCTTTCCCTAACTCTATGAGGGGTCTCCCTGCCTCAACAAAACTAAGGGACCTGTCTTTGCCTGGATGTCCAAAGTAAATCTTCACAGTCCTGTGTCCAAATCCTATTCTGTCCCTCACACTTAATATGCCACAATAGTCATCATTGGGGAAAATAAACAATACTTGGCTACCTTTTTGCAGCCTTTTAATAATCCTCACACCCACTATCTCAGTAGTGGATTTTATATGCCAGGGGGACAATCCCTGGTCTTTCCTTAGTGCCAAGGGGGAAAATTCAATTCCACTTGTCTTTCCATGTTGCTATTTTTTAAAGGTATTTTTCAATTCAAATGAAATGCTAACAAGTTACCAGTAATATTGGCTTACTTTGTGTCCTTAGTACTATTTTAGGGAATGTTTTTTTTTAAGCAGAAGTGGTATGCTTCTGGTACCTTTGAGCTCTACTAGCTTGGGTCTTCCTTTGCCAAGCTTTACTCACAATGTTTCACTTACTCTCTCCCTAAGTTCAAAACACACTTTCACTTAACTTCAATTTTGACAATGTGAATTTATTTATGTTTGTGGCAAGTATATCTTTTTCTCGCCCCTCTCAGGAATGTGGTAGAGCTAAATTCATCCCAGACAAATGTATACCATAGTTCTTTTGACTATCAAACCACCCCGCCCCATTTTTCCCATTGGGGTACCTGCTTAAGCTGTTTTTGTCTCGGTTTCTTTTCCAGCTCAGAGTCTTACTGCATTGCGGCTCGCGGGAGCCTTGTCTTCCTTCCTACACTCGTCGCTGCTGGCACCATCTGGGAAAGCTTCTCTCATGCAGTGGGATGACAGGCTGCACGCCACAACCACAAGTCACACTTTTCTGTTCTCCCTCACTCGGCCGCTCTGCACAGACATCTACGGTCGTCGAGAGCCAAGGCTGCTTTTATGGGAGTTTTGCTCTCCGCAGTCCTCCTCACTCACAGGGCATTCCTGGTATTTCGATCTGACATAAAACACCGACATTCGTCCGCATCAGTGTCTATAATCAATAGTTGTCGGTCCACAGGGTTCTCTCCCCTCCTCTCCTCATATCTTGCTGTGGCGGCTGTTACTTCCACTGTCTGTAGGGAAGGGTTCTCTCTCCTCCTCTTCTTGTATCTTTCTGTGGTGGCTGTTACATCCACTGCTTGGTCTGCTCACCTTAATTCTTCTGTCTCCACTTTCTTCTTTTTCACTTGGCTTCATTGCCGCTCTGCTTTTAGTACTAGCCCTCTGGCTGACTCCATCTCTGCTACCACGTACGTCTCATTCTATACTGCCACTACTGCTTTCCCTTTTCAACACCGATCCCAGTCCTTCATCTCTTTTGTTGCTGGGTTTTCTCAAGGAAATAAAAAGGGGACTAAAGTATTGCATCTGATATTGTAATTGTAATATTGTCTCTCCTCAGCGGGCGCATCCCTCTAGAACAGCCCCCCTGCCTCTCTGAAACTTGAGCAAAACCACCTACGGGTCCAGAAGCATCTCAAGACTTTCCTCTTTGCTTCTGCCTTCTGTCTTCCTCTTCCCTGCTGATCTCCTGTCCATTACTGCATTGGTTACCTCTCCACCCTCTGAACTCCGGGCTCAGGACCCTGCCCTCCCAGTCGCACACCTGCACTGCCTCCTGGAAACCCTGCACTTGGGGCTGTATATGTAACCCTACAGTCTCCCTACCTGCACTATTTATCACTTGCTGTTCTGCACCTAACCTTGCACTGCCACCTGCTGGCCGCACTTTTTGTCTCCTGATGTTTAGATCCTTTGTCCTGCACTTGCTCCTCCTGCCCTGCCCTCAGCACTTTTCCCCTTTCCTCTCCCCTGCACTTGTGCTATCTCAATGTCACTGGACCTAGTAAGATCGTTGTCTTGTTCCCCCCTTGTTTCCCCTCCCTGCCTCATCGCCCTTTGAAACACTTGTGTATGGGCGTGCTATAAATAAAATAAAATATCATATCATAATTGTTTATTTATAAAGCGCTTATAGACAGGTGAAGTGCTTCAAAGCGCTTCAAAGTCGGGAAGGGAACAAGGGAATGCAGTGATCATTCTTAGGCCTTGAAGATTCCGAATAATCTTAACAAAAATAACTAGCATACTAGGCCAGAGGCATTTCTACTAGTACAAGTGCATGACAGGAGGTATGAGAGAAAGTGGGGGGAGGAGGAGAAGAGCATACAATCAATAAACTAACATACTATTCCTTACAACTTGTCAGATAGTACAAGTGCATGACAATGAGTGGGGAGAGAAAGGGGAGGGGAGAGGGAAAAGGACATACAGAACAATGCGCTACTGTACTAGGCCTGGCAACATTTCAGATTGATTGGTGGTTGATTGACACTAATACCCTATGCTCCAGTATTTCAGGTACAAACAAGCAAGGGAGGGGAGACAGAGGGAGGACTGGACAGACAGACTTGCTAGGCCTAGTTCCTTCAAGGTCGTGCAGATGCGCAGACAGGAAGTGTGAGGGTTGGGGGGACAAGTGCACCCAATCCAGCAAGGGCCCGGGTTAGGTGCAAAATGCTTAGCCTACTCTTTTTCACTTTGGATGCAGTCTCCACGTCCCGGTAGCCTGAGATGGTGATTTTACTTTACACAAATACAAATACCCATTTGGTATATTTTGATTCTGATTTCTAAGATATAGTGGGGTTTTGTGTTAGCTTTCTAGGCTTTGGTATGGGAATATCATTTCTTATCCTTAATTCCAGCACAAAATCATCTGATTCGTCTCACTACCTAGTACAATTTATGCTAACTGCAAGATATGGCTACTGTGAGGGGTAAGCAATGCAAGGTGGATAACTGTTTGTTGATTGTTCAAAACATGTCATTTTTATTAAAGTATAAATGAAGTAAAATGTCTCACTGTCCCTACTCTGCTGAGGATTTCCCTTCCTAACCAAAGCTATAGGGAAAAACTCTAACACAGGATGTATGTCCCTCACACTAAACAACAAATACACACAGAAAATATATGCAACTTCATAAAACATAAACAACATTCACAGTTTCTTGATAAACTTTCAATAATCTGGGTGGTTTCCCTTCCCCAGGATTCAAAGTAAATTCTGCTCCAATGTTCAACCAAAGAAAGAAATAAGGAATGTCAAAGTAAAGTTTTGTTAACCAAAGTTCCCACAATAGCAAGTCTTTTCTCCTTGATGAAATATGGACGTTCCATTTTCTGAGAACAGCACCAATGAAAATTACAGCCATGATGCTTTGTCACCACTTCTAGTAATCCAAAAAGATTTGCCACAGTTCATAAGAAATGCAACTTATACCACTGTCAGTTAAGCATAGTTCTTGGTTAACAGTTAGTATGTGATTAGTTACAGGATTAGGATTCACAATAGGTATATTTGTCAGGAAAACTTCACAGTGCTACTGTTTCTACTTCAACAATTTCACTTTTACTCCCGTTTATCATGGGAACAGTCTCCATTGCCTCATAGTACTCCACTTCATTTAAACTACTGAAATGTTGCATCTACTCACAACCAGATGTACCACCACAGCTTCTGACTACTATCATAGCTCCACTCCTTTTTGATTCAAGACAGACTTTGACACGCTTCCTCTGAATATCTCTCTTCAAAAGGGGCATCTGCTTTGCCTTTCTTGTTTGTCTGCCGAATAACAACGCAGGTTTGCCTTTAGGACCAACTTCTCTCTTTCTTTCACAGTCTTTGGCAAGATAGGTTGTGTCAACTTCAAATAATCTTTACAAGCAGCAGGTTTCCCTTCCCCAACTTTGCCTTCTCTTCTCTGCCAACTGTTAGTCCAGGTAATTACCCAGAAGCCTTGGTGACACTCTCTTGGTGTCAGGTAATGCTTGATCACTTGTATCATAGGCACGTTTGAACTGTTATTGGGTTTATAGTAATAGATTGCTTTTTGGCTCTGAGAAAGGCTTCCAATCTTAGTATGGCGAAACTCTTGGTTTGGCAAGGATTGCTCTTCTCTTCAATTGTAGATACACTGTTTATCTGCTTAACTTCTTTTATAAGAAATTAATCCCTGCATGAAATAAAGGAAAGAGGTCAGTCTTCCTTTCGAAAGCATGGCCACTTCTTTCTATGGTTTTGACAGGTTAAAGGTTTAACAATGGTCTTAGCAATGTTAAATGTTCAGCAATTGCCTTCGCAAGGTTTACTGTTCATAATGCGACCACTTCTTCATAAGGTTTACAGCCTTTTAAGGGTGTAACAATGGTCTTTTGCCGCGTTCGCTTTTCACGCAAGTAAATGGGAACCATCCGATACACGCGAGTGCCACTTTTCCATTGTTCGCTTATTAATGCTTCAATGAACAGCTTCAACTCGCTTCTGACTACAAGCAAGTGAATGGGAAACTGGACACTGTTGCCAGCAGTGCTTGCGCAAGGAATCAGAACACCAGGTTTTACTCACCGGCTTCTGTAGTCCTTGTTCTGCGGGTTGCACAACTTCCACGACTTCTGCCACAAATCCACTGCTTCTGGCTTCACAGGGAACCATACCCTTCCTCGCTGAAGATGTCTCTAGCCTGGCCACTCGTTTAAGGAGGCCCTCTAGCTCCTGAGACACGGCTTGACAACAGCTCCTCGCCTCGGTCTTTGAGACGTTCCCTGCACAGCAGCCACAGCAATCAAGCTCCCATGGGGAAGAACAGCCTTCCTGCACGCCTTCCACTGTGCAGCCTCTACACTTCAGTGTTTGGGGGAACAGGACCGGACCATCTAAGAACAAGCAGGTGAAATTTGCTTTATCTGCGTACCGGTGTCCCTCTGGTTCTCCTACTTCTGTTTGGTTTGCCAGCTCCATGCCTTCTTCTCTCTGCTTCTGCTACTACAGCATGCACTCTGAGTTTATGGCCATTGAAACGTGCGTCTGTTTCAGGATGAGATTACAATAGAATAATTCTGAGTCTAAATAACTGGACAAACTCAGGAAGATGGAAAGTGACTGTTTTATTAACAATTATCTAAAATAGGGAGGTTACAACGAACATCAACAGAGGACGCTCATTCTCGAAGTGATTTTTACATAATTATACACTTCATTATGCATCAGACTGACATCACACTACTTGCTAATAGTAAAAAACCTATCCAGGATTGGGATTGGCATCTATACAATCATATAGGAGCTAAGACACATCAGTTACACAGTGTTTCATTGGTTTCTTAAGCTATAAGGTCCTTTGTTATTTGGACCAATACAATTGGTTTGGCACTCTTGTGCTGTGTCTGGAATATTTGGTTCATTTAGCAATACATAAACCAAGACCCAGGTGCAGGGACATGAAGCTACCTCACCGCCCAATTAGCCCAACATCTCTCATCACCCATGCCTTCTGCCATGAAATTGTCTTTGTACTTGGCCTTGCAGAGTATTCTCATCGTAGGAATTCAACAGGAGTGAGGGCACTTGCTATTGTATCTGGAACTACAAGTTCAAGCCCTATTTTCAGCCTCGACTCACGTGACACAAGGCCACGATTCTGTTAATTCTGCAAGCTTTTAAAGGTCTTTAATGAATTAAGTCTTGGAAACATCTGTGTTCCTTCTTGCACCTTAACGTGAGAGGACTCACCCTCTGGAAACATGCTCTTCTTCAGCATAGATAGCTGACCTCAATTACTAAGACCTTGACTTCAGGCCAGACAGCCTTGCCACACACCTCCAGCAACCTCTGTTATTCTACTGTGACACAGCTTTTCATTCCCCTTTCATGGTTTATGGCTTATTTATTTCATGATACCAATGTCCAGCTTCTATACAATGGTGGCTTCACCTGCATTATATTCACTAATTGTGTCTAGCCTATACAATGACTTGATCTATCTTTCATTTCAGCATCTATACATCATTCATGCTTCTGATTTTTTCAGCATTTTCTACTGTGTACTTTTCTTCTTTATACGTTTAAAGTTCACTTAATTCTTGACTTCGTTATTTCTTCTCTGGGATCCATACATTGTCTCCATTCGATACTTCAGGATCTTCTGCACACTTTCCTGTGATGTCACCAGTCCATCTTCTTAGTTTGTTCTCATATTTCTTCAGGGATCTCTTCTTGCAGGACGTCATTACCTCGTGGGTACATTCGATACTGTTGTCTCAATGGGTATCTTCTTTCAAATACTCGCTGCATTATTGGTACGATAGCTGGTGTCAGACAAGGCACAGTCTCATGTCTCCAATACAAAGAAGGTAGGGGGTGGGATCTCCTTGGGATGTATACATCTGCTCCTCTACAACTCCAGTCACAGTTCCAACTCCTTCTGATTGCCTGCACCTGAGGGGGCCTTTTATGCCTCCAAGGTTCCTTCAGGTGAGGGCTGTTAGGCTTAATTGCCTGACTACTGCTAGAACATACCTTTTCAGCTCTCTTCCTCATCCCGGTACTTATGGGACGCGTAGTCCCCAACAACAAATTTAGTTCTTGTTACTTCTGCTGTTTGGCAAACATCAGTCAAAAGTGTGGGATTACGGGGAAAGTTAAATGGGGGGTTTCCCAGTCTTCCTGGCTTGCTCCGCCCCATGTTATCCTCCCCAGTACACCGCCGCAGGGTCAGTATCAGGAAGCGTCTGCCTTTCCTTGGCCACATGAGAAGGGTCCCAGAACAGGTTTCTAGGAGGAATCATCACTGATTCATCACACTACCTAGTACAATTTAGGCTAAATGCAAGATATGGCTACTGTGAAGAATCCTATGGATCCCTCACTGAAACCCTGCCTAAAGTCGCCTCCGAGATGGCCAGGTGAAGGCAGTCGCTGCCTGATCCCAACCATGGGGGCGGTGTACTGCGGGAGGATCACTTGGGAGGAGACAGGGCCCAGGGTGGTGTCACGCCCTCTCACACGACCTTTCCCTCTTCACACCTCTCCTCCTCAGGCGCCTCGCGCCGTAGTATTTCCCATTCGCACCACCAGCAGGGAAAACACGGCATGCGGAATACCATGTTGGGCGGTTCTGCCTCGTTTCGCCCTTTTCCGCGTTGGCGTCTGCCATGGCGCCTCTTGCACAGCCGGCAACGTCAGAATACCAGGAAGTGCCGGCAGCTCCAATCGCTGGCCGCGTTGCGCGCCATGCAACGTACGCGAGCAGTCACGTGATACGTCACGTGATACCACTCGCCCCTTCAAAAGAAGCCGGCAAACAAGACTCTTTGCTTCACAGCTACTTCAACTTCTACGGAGGACTGTCACGCATTACCCTTGCTCTTGTTTGCTTCGACCTTGGAACTCTTTTCGGATTCGCTATTGGATTACCCTTGGATTTTGGCGTGCTCTCTGATTTTCTGGACATCCGACCCCTGTTATACTCTGGACTTGCTCTTGGATGCCCTTCTGTTTTGCAACCTTCGGATTGCTTCAAGCCTTGGTACATATCTTGCCACACTCCACGAGGTACTGGGAAGGAGTGCCTATTACATCATTCCAGCTTGCCGTGGATTTCCCTGCGTAGGTTTTCTACCTACATTCCATCTCTACTAGGTAAGCTGGTGTCACTGCATCTTGTTTAACCCTTTCTATCTATTGCCCATTGCCATTATAGAGTATATTCCTGATTATAACCTTTTGCCTTACAGCACTCAGGGGTCCTTCCGGCGTTCTCAATACCAGGCTGACGACAACACTCCTTCCTGTGGCCTCAAAGATTGCTCGGGCAGTGTTTATTTTCTGCTCGAGCGGTACTTGGGGACGGAGGCATTTTATAACTGCACGACCATCAAGTCGGACCCACCAAGTCAGAACAGACTGTGAAGCCTTATGGTCGTCCAGTTATGGATGTTTCAGCCGGGGACCCTATGACTGCTTTAATGCAAGCAGTGACATCGCTTAGGACAGATATGGCAGTTGCTACCACTGCCCTCCGCACTGATTTAGCCTCTGCCACCACTGCACTGAACCATCGTCTTGATGCCATGCAAAGCACCCGACATCCCTTACCTGCTGACGCTGAGTTCAGCGATGCTGCCTCATCCCAAAACATCCCCATCACTCCACTTACTTTGCCAGTCCCGTCTGTGGTGGTTCAGACTCCATTTCCTCTAGCAGCCCCTGAGAGGTACCAGGGAGATCCTTTGAAATATCGCACTTTTATAAATCAGTGCAAACTACATTTCTTATGTCGACCTCAAGCTTTCTCTGATCCAGTCTCTAAAGCGGCTTTTCTACTCTCCCATTTGTCGGGTGTAGCAGCCACATGGGCTAATCCGTTTTTGGAGAGCAATCATCCCGCTCTGTACGATTTCGAATTATTGACTCAAGAAATGGCTAAGGTTTTTGACACTAGATATAAAGCCCAATCCAGAGACATGGAGCTCTTAGATCTCACTCAAGGTCGATCTACTCTCATTGAGTATATTACCAAGTTTAATCAACTCGCCACCGAGACTTCATGGCCAGAGAATAAGAAGGCAGTGATCTATTATCGGGGTCTGTGTGGTTCCATGAAGGATGCTTTGTCTGTAGTGCCCTCCCTTCCCTCGCTTTATCTTGATCTGGTAGATTTAACCTTGCAAATCGACGCCAGGCGGGCAGAACGTAAGGGGGAAGCAGGGATATCCCAGAGCTCACCTTCAACCTCATCTAGCACCTTACCTGAACCCATGCAGATCGGCGGGGTACGCAGTCCTATGACACATGCCGAACGGGAGCGCAGGAGGGCAGACAACGCTTGCTACTACTGCGGACTCAATGGGCACTTTGTAAAGGAGTGTCCCCGTCGACCAAGAAACAAAGCTCCGGGTTTTCCGAAGACTCGCCCTTGAGATCAGGGGTTGGGGCGAGTCCTATACCTAATACCTCTGATCTTACTTTTGGCCCCGTTCGACCTGTGGTGGTGCAAGCTTCCTTAAACCTAGCTGCAGGAGTTTCCCATGCAATACAAATAGTGATCGACGCTGGTGCTACTGGTTGCTTTATAGATATAACACTAGCCAGTGCTCTAAACTTACCTCTGGTCCAAAAGAAACACCCCGAACCAGTTCATGCAGTAGATGGAACGTCATTAACCTCTGGGCCGATCTTACACCAGACAGCCCCTTTGGAATTAGTCATACAGGAAGTCCATAGAGAGACCATGACTTTTGACCTCATAGCTACGCCTCAGTTTGGTGTTATCCTGGGCATTCCTTGGCTAAAGAGGCATAATCCTTTGATTAACTGGGGTACAGGTCAGGTACTCTTTGAATCCGAGACATGTCAATACTACTGCCTGCTTGAGACACCTCAGGTTTCCAGTCCCGCAGACATCCTAGGGATAGTCGCTTCATTAGACATAGAAGACAGGTCCGATTCCCCAGACACACACATGATAGGGGCGGTCACAAATAACATACCTCCTGAGTATTATGAATTTCGGGCGGTGTTTGACAAAGGCTCTGCAGAAGGCCTTCCTCCACATCGATCTTACGACTGCCCCATTGATTTAATCCCAGACGCCCCTATCCCAAAGGGGCGGATATACTCCTTAACCCAAACAGAGGAGCGGGTCCTTCAGGATTACATACAGCAGGCTCTGCGTCTAGGTCATGTTCGCCCATCAACCTCTCCAGCTGCAAGTCCCATCTTCTTTGTGCCAAAGAAGGAAGGGGATCTCCGTCCCTGCATTGATTACAGGCGTTTGAACGCCATCACAGTAAAAAACCGCTATCCTATTCCTCTTATTACCCCGTTGTTGGACAGACTTACTCATGCCACAATTTACACCAAATTGGATCTACGGGGTGCATACAATCTCATACGCATACGAGAGGGAGACGAATGGAAGACGGCTTTCTGCTCACGACAAGGGCTGTTTGAGTATACAGTTATGCCGTTTGGTCTCTGTAATGCTCCTGCTACGTTCCAGCGCTTCATGGATGACATATTTGGCGATATCCTGAACACATACGTAGTAGTGTATTTAGATGACATATTGGTCTTCTCTTCCTCTCTCGATGAACACATCAAACACGTCAAGGAAGTGTTGTTACGTCTGCAAGCCAATGCACTTTTCGCTAAACCCGAAAAGTGTATTTTCCATACCAGCCAGGTTGAGTTCTTGGGGTTCCATATCTCTCCTGGAGGCCTCTCCATGAATCAGTCCAAAGTTCGGGCAATAAACGATTGGCCGATTCCGACCACACTCAAGCAATTACAGTCGTTTTTGGGTTTTGCCAACTTTTACCGACGGTTCATAGCTGGGTTTTCTTCTATTGTAACACCACTCACTGCGCTCACTAGTCCTTCAGTCCCCTATGTCTGGTCCGAAAAACAACAAAATGCTTTCGATTCTCTGAAAACTATGTTTACTACTGCTCCGGTGTTACAACACCCTGACCCTGAACTCCCGTTTGTCCTTGAGGCAGACGCATCCTCTTATGCACTTGGAGCTGTACTGTCCCAGCCATGTCCTGCCACTGGTCGGCTACATCCGGTGGCTTTCCACTCTCGCAAATTCACAACAAGTGAATTACATTACACAGTCACAGAAAAAGAACTATTGGCCATTAAGGACGCCTTACAGACCTGGAGACATCACCTTCTAGGAGCAAAACACCAGACGGTGGTGTTCTCAGACCATAAGAATCTCCAAGACCTTGCCTCCTTGAAATGTACCAATAGTCGACAAGTACGTTGGCATCTTTTCTTTGCCGCGTTCGACTTCGTGGTCAAACATAGACCTGGTGTAGGGCATGGGAAAGCAGACGCCCTGTCTCGTACTCCTGGGGGGGAAGTTCTACCATCCTTCCCTGAAACCTTGTTGAGTGATTCTCACGTAGTATGTGTTTGCACACCATCACCTTCATTGCAGTCCACCATACGATAATGGGTCTCCCGATATCCACAGTCACTAACAGAATGGGATCCCGTTATGCAGGATGGGCTGCCCTTTGTACATGGGAAGCTTTTCCTTCCCACGAGTGAAACCAGGAATTTGGCGTTGGAATGGTCTCATGATGCTGCCATTAATGGTCACCCCGGGCAGCATCGTACCCTGGAATTACTCAAACGATGGTGTTGGTGGCCGGCTATGAAACGAGACGTACAGAATTATGTCAATACCTGTCCCATCTGTGCTCAGGGCAAGTCACGTAGGGGCCGGCCTTTGGGTCTTCTTCTTCCTCTCCCGGTTCCTCCACGTCCCTGGCACACGGTCTCAATGGACTTAATTACTGATTTGCCACGCACACAGGGTTTCGATACTATATGGGTTGTTGTCGACTCCTATACCAAAATGGCTCGTTTTGTACCATGTAAGGGAGTACCCTCAGCCCCGGTTTTGGCCAGGCTTTTCTTTAAGTCTGTCTTCTGTCTCTTTGGCCTGCCTCATGTTTTGGTGTCCGATCGAGGCACACAGTTCACCTCTCGTTTCTGGCGGGCCCTCACCTCTCTGTTGGGAATTGATGCTCATTATTCCTCTGCTTACCATCCAGAGAGTGACGGGCAGACTGAGAGGGTTAACCAATCATTGGAGCAATACCTACGTTGCCTAACGTTACAATATCAGGACGCTTGGCTTAATTTATTGCATCTTGCCGAATTTGCTTATAACAACTCTTTGCATTCTGCTACTGGTTTTTCGCCATTCTTCGCTCTCTATGGCCAACATCCTCGTACTCTTCCTCTGCCAGATTACCCCTCTTCTGATAACCCCGCTGCCTCGGCCTGCGCTAGGGATTTAGTGTCAGTACATGCCCAGACTTTGATCCATTTGCGTGAGGCCCAATCTTCCATGAAGTCTGCAGCTGACAGGAAGAGGGCGGATGCTCCTGCGTACAAGGTGGGGGACAGGGTTTGGCTCTCCACTCGTCATTTACACATTCCTGGTTGTCGCAAACTTCTCCCTCGCTTTGTGGGTCCTTACAAGGTGGCCAAGGTTCTGAATCCGGTGGCTATGCGTCTGGCGGTACCTCCTGCTTGGCGTATCCACCCAGTTTTCCATGTCTCCCTGCTTAAGCCCTGCCCTGGTCCTACCCGAATAGGTGCCCCTCCTGCTCCGGTCTCTGTCTCTTCTCCTGATGTTTATGAGGTCCAGGGAATACTGGGTTCCCGTGTACACAGGGGTGGGCTACAATATCTGGTGGATTGGCGGGGTTATGGCCCTGAAGATCGCTCCTGGGTTGCTGCTCGAGATGTTCATGCTTCTCGCCTGGTGGCCAAGTTTCATCGAGAGCATCCTGCCAGCCCATGCGGTCGTGGGCCTTTGAGGGGGGGCTCTGTCACGCCCTCTCACACGACCTTTCCCTCTTCACACCTCTCCTCCTCAGGCGCCTCGCGCCGTAGTATTTCCCATTCGCACCACCAGCAGGGAAAACACGGCAGGCGGAATACCATGTTGGCCGGTTCTGCCTCGTTTCGCCCTTTTCCGCGTTGGCGTCTGCCATGGCGCCTCTTGCACAGCCGGCAACGTCAGAATACCAGGAAGTGCCGGCAGCTCCAATCGCTGGCCGCGTTGCGCGCCATGCAACGTACGCGAGCAGTCACGTGATACGTCACGTGATACCACTCGCCCCTTCAAAAGAAGCCGGCAAACAAGACTCTTTGCTTCACAGCTACTTCAACTTCTACGGAGGACTGTCACGCATTACCCTTGCTCTTGTTTGCTTCGACCTTGGAACTCTTTTCGGATTCGCTATTGGATTACCCTTGGATTTTGGCGTGCTCTCTGATTTTCTGGACATCCGACCCCTGTTATACTCTGGACTTGCTCTTGGATTGCCCTTCTGTTTTGCAACCTTCGGATTGCTTCAAGCCTTGGTACATATCTTGCCACACTCCACGAGGTACTGGGAAGGAGTGCCTATTACAACATTCCAGCTTGCCGTGGATTTCCCTGCGTAGGTTTTCTACCTACATTCCATCTCTACTAGGTAAGCTGGTGTCACTGCATCTTGTTTAACCCTTTCTATCTATTGCCCATTGCCATTATAGAGTATATTCCTGATTATAACCTTTTGCCTTACAGCACTCAGGGGTCCTTCCGGCGTTCTCAATACCAGGCTGACGACAACACTCCTTCCTGTGGCCTCAAAGATTGCTCGGGCAGTGTTTATTTTCTGCTCGAGCGGTACTTGGGGACGGAGGCATTTTATAACTGCACGACCATCAAGTCGGACCCACCAAGTCAGAACAGGTGGTGAGGAAATTCCATGGGAAGAGACTCAGTATTTTTCCTCTGACAGGAAGACTCTTCACAATGTATCTAAAGAGGTAATGTCTTATTGTAATTTTAATGTCCCCAAACCTCATATTAGATGTAGGGTTGTGAACATAAGGTTATACAATCTGTGCACACTTTACTGAAGGAAAGATCTTTTTGGGTATCCCAAACTAAACATCTTCCTCAATCCCAAGGGTACAATGTAAAGGAGTATGAAAATGTTGTCTTCAATAAACCATCTTCCTCTGTAACAGCTAATTCTCATAGCCCCTCTCTTAAGAACTTTAAGGGAATTAAATCTACCCTTGGAAGTAATTCAAATATTTAAAAAAATTAACTTTGTTCAAGGGAACCACACGTCCCAGAATTCAAAAAGGACTGTGCAAGCCTTGCCGGTACCAGTATCCAGCTCCTTGTTAACTTGTGTGTGCCTTTATGCAATCAGAAGTTGTTTGTTGCATCTAAACTACTATGGACAATGGAATTGTAGCACTTGCGTATAACGTGAAAGATGTATTACTCGTGTGAGAAGCTAACATTACAGAAACCCTTTGTTCCATTATAAAAGACTGTTGCTGTATAAAGGAGTGGTTGCGTGTCTCTAATTAAGGAGAGGGAACGCTGCTAGGACCATTACCGAAAACGTAACCTTGACAATACACGAGTTACAATCTATAAAGTTTGAAAACCACATTAAAGAATAGTAACGTGTGCCTAATTGTGATTCCCAAAGGAGGCCTGAACTCTATCCACTATCTTTACATGGGAATACAATTGTTTATCCATCTTTTAAACCTTGCAATCTACTTCAAAGGGAGTTTGTGTGTGCCTAATTGTGTTTTGTACAGAAAGAATGAACCTTATATGGTAACTAGAAGTGACATGCCTTTCATTCTTACGAAATATAAAGTTTAAACTGTTGAAGAGAAGAACAAGCATTACCTGAGCCAAGAGGCACCTCCTATTAATAGTGAAACAAGCCTTTCTATGTGTTAAAGAGACATCCAGCTGCACTCTGAAGTTATTAACAATCAAGTGGCTTAAGATACAAGTGTACCTGAAACTAAGATAGTGACACCAAGGATTCTGGGTAATTACTTGGGCTGATAGCTGCCTGGCAGAAAGGTGTGAGTAAGGCTGGGAAAGGGGAACTGGTTGCTTGAAAGGAATACTTCAAAGTAGATACAACCTGTGGTGCCAGAGACTGTGGAAACCAGAGAGAACTGCGTCTTAAAGGCAATTCTAGGTTGTCATTGTGGCAGATGTACAAGAGAGGAAAAGAGTTTCCCCTTTTGAAGAAAGTCATTCAAAGGAAGAGTGCCTTGCCTACCTGAAGAGGTTGACGTTCTTAGAGTGTATCTTGTTGAAGCCTGTCTAGCAATTCCAAGTACTTACGCTGTGATAGTAGTCTAAAGTACTGAGGTTGTGGTGGTATATCTGGTTGTTAGTGGGTGCAACATTGCAGTAGCCTGAACCAAGTAAAGTACTGTGAGACAAAAGTGACCGTTCTCATAGTAAAAGCCAGTAGAAGTGTAGTTTATGAAGTCATCCTTACAAATATACTAATGTGAATATTAATACTGTGACTAAAGAAGTCTTAACTGTTGATCAAGAACTGTCTATTATTGACAATGGGGATATTACATTAGGTTTTGAACTGTGGCAAACATTTTGGAAGATTAGACAAATTATCATGACCGGGGTTACCATTGGTGCTATTTTCGCTCCTGAAAGTTGGAAGTTGATCTTTCATCCAGGAACAAACATTTGTTACCAGTGGAACTTTGTTTGATTAACCTTTACTTTGGACTTTTGAACTGCATTTTTTAATATATTTTCTTTTATAAAATGGCATATTTCGAAAAATGAACAAGCAGTTGTTCGCCTCGCATTACTGACCCCGCACACTACCTAGTACAATTTAGGCTAAATACAAGTTATTTTACCAAGTATAATTTAGGCTAAATGCAAGATATGGCTACCAAGTACAATTTAGGTTAAATGCGAGATATCGCTACCTAGCACGTGCATACGTATACGAGAGTAGGTAATAAGAGTGGCAGGATTTTACTGGAGTACAGTAATGGCTGTAATTCCCGCTCAGACCACACTTACCTTATCAGTGGCTGCTGGTTGACTGTGGCAGGCTTCCCAGGCAAACAGAGGTAAACATAGTATGCAGCTGCTTGGTCAGGAGCTGCCTTTGCCTTGTGGCCCTTAGCCGTGGGCTGACCGGGCAAGGCTGCCCTAGCTTTACCAGTTAAGAAACGCTTCCTAGTTTTACTCACACCAATCAGCAGCACTCAGGGCAGGGCCTGGGCGCAGAGGGGAGGGAACAGAGAGATGGAAACAGGTGGTAAGGCCACACGCAAGAACACAAAAACAACCCAAAATGCCTTTGGGGCTGCTAAGGGGGTCGCTGGGCTTTACCTGTGGGATTGCACTCCAAATTCGGTACTTGACCATTGCAAGGCATCTATATGGGCGCACCAAACGCTATTATTCCGAAATGTTGGGCCCTGACAAACAATGTCACTTGGACTGTAGCAAATGCGTCATTTAGTTTGCATGTTTTTCCCATCTAGAATAGGTTATTCTGGCTCCCTAGCCAAGCAAGAATAAATGTCAAAGTTGTGATCATTTCTCATAAATGCATCTGTCTCCAGAACCACCAACAGTGCTCTAATGCCCTTCTTAGTGCTAAATAAGAGCATTTAACATAACATAACATCACACAATCTCATATACTTCACCCCAACACTTGCATCTTCTCTCACGATTGTCAGTCCTGCCCTCGCCAAAGCCCATTGTTTTGCCGCTCACCATTCCTCTTGCCACCCCACCTTCCTCATTGTTGTCCTTACCTTATGCAGAAGATACTGCTTTGATTTACTTGATGCCTAGTGCGGGCTCCTAAAAATTAAGCCTAAAGCATATTGAAGCTCATGAATTCATTGTGTTATCTGTAAGACAGTGAGCACTCCCTCTATATAAAACATGTATATATATCATGTGAACGGTCACTAGCATGTTGTTTAGTGTGATGTCGTGAAGCCCTTTAATATCTTTTCCTCATTAATTGTTATGCTTGATTTTCATTAATAAAAGAATGTTTTATTAATGCAGAGAGAGCCTTGACTGTAATACCCACAGACTTGTAGCCAATAACTAAGACTAAAATAGGCCAATAGGACCAGCAGAGCTATATAGAAGATTGAATTAAGTGACTGCTGGACTTTGGTTTATAATTGACTTATACGATCATGTGCTAACGATGAAAAGAAGATTTTAAATTTTATTTGTTTTCTGTGTAAAATAGTTTTCTGTCTGACCTTTTTAATGTCATAGTTGAATTGCTTAAAATGTTAATGAAGAAATCCAAATAAACAATTGTACCTATCTTTTCTTGCCACTCATTTGTGTCCATTTGTATCGCACTGTGCACCTGGCCACCCTCTGTCCTCCGAGCCCAGGTACCTGCTCACCTTGCCACCCTCCCGCACTGCCTCCGGGCCACCCCTTGCACTGGGGTCTGTATCTGTACCCATCCAGCCCTCCCTTTTTCTTCCTGCACTTATGCGACCTACACTGTCTGCTGCCTTAAACCTAGCACTTGCAAATTGCTGGCTGCACTACCACTGTTTGTTACCTTTATTATTTATTTATTGTTATTTAACTGTTTCTCCTCAGCTTCACACTTTCCACCTCTCCCCTTCCATGCACATTTCCCCTCCCCCTCTCCCATGCACTTGCGCGTTCTCAATGTCACTGGGCCTAGTAAGATCGCTGTTTTGTTCTCTCCTGTTCCCCTCCCTTGCCTTGTTGCGCTCTGAAACCCTTGTGTACGAGCGAGATAGAAATAAAATATCAATATCAATATTAATACCCCTACTCTTTTTTTAGACCTTAATGCCCATGCCTCTCTTCTTGCTAATTAGATCCCCCCCATGTACCACTGATACCCTGAATTCTTCTTGGCTCCCCAATGATACCCTGATTTCTTCTTGCCTCCCTTCCCCCTTTCTCTTGGCCCTCAAATATACTCAATTTAAGCACCTATTACTTTCAATGCTCCACGTGGGCCCCAAAATATGATTGGGTAGCGATTTTCTCATGCAAAGTCACTCACAGCTAGTACACACTGTGGTCCCTTTAATGGGAATCAGCAGCGTTAAAGCGTTAAAGCCATGCATAAGGCTTTTATTCTGCTGATTCCCATGACGACTCATTTTTGCCCATTTGTACGGCGGAGAGGGGCTCAACGCAACTTTCATTAATGCTGCCTTCCATCCTCTCTGCCATACAAATGCCAGCGCAAATGCTGGGGATCCCAAAGTGGTCCGCTGGCTTTAGGTGCCAGAAAATAGCAGGCGGACTTCATAGGAATCCATTGTAAATGCTGCTTTTGATGCGTACATGGCAGGCAGCGTTTACTTCATTTGCATGTCGCAGAGCAAAAGTGCAGGGCAAAAGGTGGAGTACACGCTTGAATGCCGCCTTTTGACCCACCCTCCACTTATGCACTCCATCATGCAAATTACCAAAATTCGACAGTAGTGACCAGCCTACATGTATATATACACATAAAAGGTCCCAGTCGCCTAATGAAGTGGCAACAAAAAAAAAAAATGAGCTATTGGAGTTTAAACTTGGTCTTGCCTTTGTGTAATGTTGGTTGGATTTTGTGAGCACTATGTTCTCCATGTGCATAGCCTCTTGGAGGTGATGGCTGCCTGGGAGAAATTGTAATCTGCCCAGTTACCCAAGGGAGATCCCGATACCCTAGATGTGTTGGTGTAGCTTGTTCCCTCGGGATGATCATCGGAATAACCACCTAACATTTACATCTAGATGTAAATGATAGTGTAAGCTAGTTCACTTCAGTGAGTGTGGATTGTTCTATCGAGGCACATTACACAACATGTTCAAGTGAAGGTTAGTGCAAGTTTCTTCTCTAGAGTATTTGGCGAGCATTGCTTCTTTAACTCTGGTGGCCATGGTTTCCAAACTTTCATGACACCTTAAGTTGAATGTTAGATTGGGCGTGGGTGTGGAAGGTGATATGGGTGTGGACGTATGTGATCATGGATGCGGGTGTGGATGTAGAAGGTGATATGGGTGTGGACGTATGTGATCATGGATGCGGGTGTGGATGTAGAAGGTGATATGGGTGTGGACTTTTGTGATCATGGATGCGGGTGTGGATGTAGAAGGTGATATGGGTGTGGACGTATGTGATCATGGATGCGGGTGTGGCTGTGGAAGGTGATATGGGTGTGGACGTATGTGATCATGGATGCGGGTGTGGATGTAGAAGGTGATATGGGTGTGGACGTATGTGATCATGGATGCGGGTGTGGCTGTGGAAGGTGATATGGGTGTGGACGTATGTGATCATGGATGCGGGTGTGGATGTAGAAGGTGATATGGGGGTGGACGTATGTGATCATGGATGCGGGTGTGGATGTAGAAGGTTATGTGGATGGGTCCTTGGCTGGTGATTTCACTGTGGACAGTGATGTGTGCGTGGGTACTGATGTGGACGATGATATGGATGGGTGCAGTGGAGGGAATGTGTACAGTGACGTGGATGTGAAAACGTACGGTTAGGTGGATATGGATGTAGCTGGTGCAGTGAACAGTCATGTGGATGCTGACAGTGATGCTTATCTTTTGAGCCGGTGCGGGCAGCATGGTAAGACTGTCCCTTTTCATAAAGATTCCTTGAGGTCACCCATTGCATCCATGCCATGACGGTGTCTAATTGCGGGCCTATGATCGTCATGCCAGCAACAGCCATGTGCTGTAATGGCGCCTGTTGTTTCTGAAAGCAAATATGGCCAGAGCAGTATCATTGAGAGGTCATGCAAGCTGTGCACCAAACCAGAGATCTCATACCTGTTTATGACCGGGAGAGAGCAGATTACACAGATTACACAGATCAACGCCCACTGAATCATAAACCTGTCTCCTGAGGCTGGAAGCAAGTGCTGGGAAATACTACTGGGAGTAAAGCCACACTACTGAGAAGCCCCTTTACTATTCTATGACGATTACCGTCAGCCTTACTGAAAAGTAGCAGTATGTCCCATATACAATCTAGGGATCTTTGTGATTAATTCGAAAATAAAATTTCGAATCCCAAAATACTGATCTTTTTTTATTTTTACCCCATTTTACTGCATATTTATGTTGGGGGACAACCCCACAACCCCTCTCCCCTCCCACCCCCACGCCCCTATATCCCTCCACCTTTTTCATTAACTCAACCCACCCTCCACATATATAAAGGGTCAAATGGGGCTATCGAAATTCAGTAATTTGGGTTTCGACCTTTTGCCATCCTTGATTTTGTTATGATGTGCAATGTAGTGGCTCTGCAGAGAAGTCTTGACACTGTTCTATTGATACAATTGCAGAGCTGCTAAAAAAAAGTGTACTGTTGAAGTAAAATCATAGTAGCCCTGCAGAGAAGTGCCGGTATGGTCCTGTTAAACTATACCAACCCGCCTTAAAAGCACGTGTAATGCCTTATCCAACATTTTTGAGCTTTTCTAAAAGGTGCCTTTACAGAGCCCCGAAGAGGAGGAAGCCAACATTGAGGGGTCCCTAAAAAACAGCCGTGTGCATCCTGCCAGCCGTGTGCATCCTGCCTGCTGAGGTGGGCTGGAAGGGAGCTTCACCACACACCCATTTTGTCCCTTCAATTTCTGTGCAAAGCGCCAAAATGTCCGGGATTTTTGCTATTCATAAAAAGACTAGCAGCGTGTCTGAAAAATGCTCACCAAAATGTCGTCCATGTACAGAAATACTGGAACTATGTTATTAATGGAATCCTTATTGAGAAATGCTCATAATGTGCCATTGCAAATTTAAAGGATCTGATAAAAAATTCAGGTTAACTTTTAAGAAAAATGAAGGCAGGGCCTTGCTGAGAAATGCTGATATCTTGCTATTCAGAGCCTGGCAGAATTGCTTAGAATGGCAGCTATAATCTCAGACTGCTCTCCCGGGGTGGCTTTCCCCCACTCGGTAAATTAAAGAAAGGAAGTTTAGACTGCATGGCCAGTTTTCACTCTGCCTCTTCTCTGAACTGTGCACATCCTTTAACACACAATATTTATTTTTGCACATCTTTATAATAAATAAAGTGCCTCACTATCATACACACCACAGTAGTGGCTTTGTCAATGATTGTTACATCTGGGTGGGTGCATCAGGAAAGTTTGGGCATGACCATATGCTTTCGACCTTCCTACAGTTCCAGCAAATATGCCACTAATTCAAAATCTCAGAAAATTAAACCAGCACCTGGCTGTTACTTAACATTACACAAATATTCAAAAATGAAAACACGTAAAAAGAGCTTTAGGCCCCATTCCCCGCTCACCTCTGTCAGGTAAGCCAGAAGGTGCTGTAGCGCCTTAGGTAACAGTGCCACTGCCCATCACACCCTATCGCCCCAATGACACATCGCTGCCTTGATAAAGAACCTCTGCCATGATGGGATGGAGAGTAAGGGCCTCATTACGACCCAGGCGGACTTCGCGGTGCTAAATGCACCGCGAAGCATGGCGGAAAGCCGCCGATAGCGCCATGGGGGTTGGCGGATTTACCGCCCCATTCCGACCTCGGCGGAGCGGTAAATCCCCAATCCCCATTCTGCCCTTCCCCATTCCCATTTTTGCCCCATAGGGTATAATGGGAGTGGGGAAGGAGTTAATTACGCCACCGTAAAATACGGTGGCGTAATTAACAACGAGGTCCCGTAGCGCCATGGTTTTCTCCGGCTGGTAAAACCAGGCGGAGAAAACCTCCATGGCGCTACGGGAACTCGTAGTATGGCGGAGAGGTACGCCATGCACTACGCTGGCGTAATACCCTCTCCGCCAGGGTCCTAATGAGGCCCTAAGAGTGATAAGGAGTGATTCAGGTGCATCCACAGAACGAAAGCCTGGCTTTGGAGGCAGACTGGCCTAGATGGCGAACTGGATGGTCTCCAACCGGGCCACAAGACTGGGGGTCTCCAAACAGCCCGTTAAGATGAGTAGCAGCATGAGATAGATGGGGATGCAGATTCATACTCTTGCATGAAATAACTATGACAACTCAATAGTTTGGCAAAGGGGGTCCGTTTAATGACAAGTACAAAAAACGGAGAGTTCAATGAACATCAGCAACCGCTCGATCTTCTCACTTCAACTCCACTTAATTTCAGAAAAAACACAGCATTTATATCAAAAACTCGTCATCACTGACGCGCAATCTTAAAAACCTAACATGCAACGTGATTGTTTATAGGAAGGTAACTTTAACATAGGTACTATAACTGTATGTGGTAACGGGGGGAGGGGATTGGATAGTCAATGTCAGGTGGGGCAACTAAGGCCTTCCTTCAAAATGGCCACTATAAACGTCACTAAAAGTACAATGTCTCATTGGTTCTACTCAATATAGGACCCCAGATTACACGGTTCACTATGATTGGGTTGGCATCAACCCCATTCATACTTTTCCACTTGTGCTTGGCAGCATGCAGAACAACCAGCCAGGTGCAGGGAGTTTGTCTGCAACCCAGCTTCCTTCCAATTATGTTGCAATCAATCATCACCTCAGTGGTCATGTGCAAATTACTTCTTTGTATTTTGGCCTTGAGTCTGCTTCTTGGTCTGAGAAAGTTTAAGGAGTATGGGAATGGCAGGGATTCATGCGTAGGTGTGAAAGTCTCATCCCTTCCTGCCTTCCTTGTCACATGATTCAGACACCGTGAAATCAGCCTCTTCTTCATGCATTGTCATGTATTTGATTTAATTCTGCCAGTCTTCTACCATCTGTGGCTCATCTTGACCTTTCTGAACAGGATACTCTGTTCTTTTTCTCTTTAATTGTATCCACTGTTGGCCTATTCCAGGTCGGTATGACCTTGGCTTCTTGGCATGGTTACCCTCAGCTGGGTTTCTCTCCATCTTAATTTTCGATTTGTGTACTGCAATACTCTCCTCTTGAGACCTTTAGTAACCTTTGTTCAGTTCTGCTTATGTGCGTAGTGGGTTTACACTCGTCTATAAAGTGCTTTTGAGGTATATATCTGTATAGTTGGCGCTTGCCGCAATCTATTTTACTACTAAGCACAAGCAAGCTTCACAATTTCTTTGCTTCTTGTGGTTTCTTGCATCTTTAAACAAACTGAATATCTTCATCGTGCATATGGCATACGTTTCTTCATTTTGATATCAACTTCTTCACCTTGGGCTCAAAATGTCACTTATCCATGGTATTTCGTCTTTTGTCAGTATTCTCAGGTGATTATATCTTCTAATCAGTCCGATTTCTTATGATGTCATCATTCGTCTTCCTTTATTATCTTCTTGGCTTCTTCGGGTATACCATTCTGACAACCGTCATTTTGTCTTGCCTGTAGATATGGTTTTCTCAATGAGTACCTTACTGTCCAGGTTTTCTTAGGTGTCAGTACTTCAATAGGTGCTGTTATTCTTATAGGCACTGGGTAGAGCCCAGCTTCGGCTCTCTGCTGGGTTATCTGTTCATCATACATCAAATATTTTGGCGTGAAGGTACCTGACACTTCGAAGGGGGTGGCTGCGGTGTGGATGGCGCTTGGTACTTCCTCTTCACTGGAAATAGAAGATAGCACATGACTCCTTCTCTCCCAGCTCGAGCAGCCTGTTTGACCATGGTCCAGACCTACCAGGCTTTCAGAAGCAGGGATAGATAGGGAACCATGTCGCACAGATGATGTTTTTGTCGCCTCAAGTTCTAAATGTTCAATTGTGAAACCTAAAGGGGATTTTGTAGTCTGACATTTATTTATTTATTGGTTATTTGTAATGCGCCTATACGCAATTTGTTTCGAGGCGCAACAAGACAAGGGGCGGAAACAGGGAGGATAAAACAAAAACGATCCTACTGGGCCTTGTGACATTGGGATCGTGCAAGTACAGTAGAGAAAAGAGGAAAAGGGGGAAGTGCGGGCAGGGCGGCAGGGCCAGTGAGGGAGTGCAGGGGAAGGAAGGTCCACAAGCCAAGTGCAAGCTAAGGGGCAGGAAGTTCTACAAGGGTGCAGGCCCAGCCAGGCTAGTGCAGGGTGAGGGGCCCGGATTTGCAAGTGCAGGTTAGGTCGGGTGGGTCAGGGGAGACCAAGTGCAGGGATAAACTGGACTTGGGGGGCCTGTTGCCCTTTAAGACTGAGGTAACCAATTTGCCAGTCAAGGCAGATTGGGACATTAGCAGGAGAGGGGTAGAGGGAAGGAAGAAGAGAAAAGGATGGTCTTGAGAAGCTCCTGGAACTGTGTAAGAGGGGCAGGGAGGCCATTCCAGAGGGAGGCACCTTGGAAGAGAGTGATCTACTCCCCCACTCTCTGCTTGGGAAAGCATCTGATCTACAGAGAGTTAGAGCTAGACGACTGAGGGCTCTAGCAGGGAGGTATTTAGGGAGAGAGAGTTGGATGTAGTGGGGTCTCAGGCCCCGGAAAGCCTTGTGGATGATGCAGAGGGTCTGGAACTTGACCCTTGCAGCAACCGGGAGCCAGTGGAGAGATTTTAGGGCCTGAGAGATGTGGTCCCTGGGCTTGAGACCAAGAATAAGTCTTGCATAAGGGACTCAGTTCCAGTCCTTTAGTGAGATCTTGGCCTGCTCATCCATATAGGCGAACCTTCTCCCAGAGCGCATACAAAGCAAAGTAATTTCTACCCTCTATCAGGTCCTTTCTGCCTTTACCACAAAGTAATTGGTAAAGCTTAAGTTGTGGTGGGTGGGGGTCCTTGGCCAAATTCAACCTGAGGGTTGGGTGGAGGCACTCCTCTTACCCAGGGAGATTGGCATCTCGACATGGTTAAGACTGATCGAACTGAAGGTCCTGCACAGGGTCTACTACTCATGCACTGCCTTACATAAATGGTGGTGGGCAGATCATCCTCCATGTTTGTAGTGTAAGGGGAAGGATGGGACCTTTTTCCACATCATATGGGAATGTCCGAGGGTTTGCTGTTTGTGGCAGAAATGTCTGGACAGAATACGCTCAGTCACCGGTCTGGACATAACAGAGGAACCTAGAACACTACTGTTAGGTATCTGGGGAGAGTCAGGATTTACTAGGTCTGAGACACGTTTGTATCTATAGCAGCCAGCCTAATAAAGCAGACCATCGCGGCACTGTGGGGAGCAGCGGAGTGCCCGAGAGTGGCAAAGTGGGCGGGGGAAATTGACTGCTGTATGGCCTTGGAACAACAAATATATAATGCAGGAGGCTGCCCTGGGAAATGGGAGAAGATTTGGGGGAAGTGGGTGGGTGGTGGATAAGCGGTCATGGAAGGCCTTCTCATGCTCTCTTTCAGGTTCCCTATGATGGATACTTCTTTGTTTCTTTTCTGTGTGTGGAGTCAGCAATATACCACACTGTGCCTTGCTTTTACTGTTTGCCCCTATGTTGCAATGTTTGTATGTTTTGGAACTCTATAAAACAATGAAATTTGCTTTAAAAACAAAAGAAGAAGTCTTGCAGATTTGTTGAAGGGGTCAAGGGAGGAGTTAGGCCGATTGAGAAAGAGGCTGTTGCAGTAGTCCAGCCTGGAGAGAACCAGAGCTCTGGAGACATTCTGTTTCTGGGGGAAGGTGAGGAAAGGAAGAAAGCCTCTGAGGAGGTGAAGCTGGAAGTGGGCCTTGTTTGCAAGGTCTGTGATGTGACCAGAGAAGGAGAGAGAGGAGTTGAATGATGACACCAAGGTTTTTTGCCTCACAGGAGAGTGAGGGGGAAAGAAAGAGGGATCTGGGGTCCCAATGAGCAGGATCTCTGTCTTACTGGCATTAAAGCAGAGATTGTTATCAGTGCGTCATGCCTGAATAGCAGATAGGCAGTCAGGAATGAGAGAGGAAGAGGAGGCGGCAAGGGAGGGAAGTTTGAAGAAGAGCTGTGTGTAAACTGCATAGCACTGGAAGTTAAGAGAGAAGGTGGAGATCAAATAGGCTAGAGGTGGGCCAGGTAGATGTTGAAAAGCCAGGGCGGAAGGATAGAGCACTGAGGGACACCGCAGGTGGAGAGTGAGATGGTGGAATGAAAAGGGCCAAGTTGTACCTGGGAGGGTGGCATGATAGACCGCAGAGTAAAGGTCAAGGAGGATGAGAACAGAAGGAGAGCTGGAATCGAGATTAGAGAGCAGGTTTTCACAGGTGTTCAGGAGAGCAGTTTCCATGCCTGTAGCAGCTCTGAAGCCAGACGGGTGGTCGTGGAGAGAACCAACAAATTGAGTGTGATGAATAAGCTGGGAGATGGCCAGCTTCTCCAAGAGTCTGCCCAGGAAAAGGATAGTTGAAATAGGGCTGTAGTTTTCCAGACAGGAAGGGTCGGCAGAAGGCTTTTGAGGAGAGGGTGCACAAGGGAGTGCTTTTGGAGTGAGGGGAAGGATTCAGTGGCAAAGGAGTGATTACAGAAATCGGCCAAGGCTAGAGCAAGGGACGCACTGTTGTCCTTGATAGCCCTGCAGGGGCAGTGGAGCACATGTTTGGATGAGACTTTCATAGAGTGGACTTGTCTAGAAACCTCATCAGGTGGTATGGGAGAAAAAGAGGAGTGTAGGAGGGGAGGCGAGATGGGGGCCAGGGGAGGCCTGAGAGTGGGTGAGGGAGAAGGGTATGGACCATAGGAGAGTGAGGACACAAGGTCCTGAGTTTTAGAAATGAAGTGAGAGGGCCAGCGAAGGCAGAGCAGAAGGGGAGACTGCAGTAGGGTTGGCAAGTTTTGTGCAGATTTTGAAAAGTTCAGCCATGTTGTTAGTGGCTGCAGAGATGCAGGTTTAGATATTGGCCCTCTTCTTCCTTGCCTTTCGAGCTGGCAGCAGGCCAGTTTTTCAGAGGGTGTGCTCGAAGCCTGACACTTTTGCTCAGCTGCTCTGCATTTGCGTTTTAGAGCGTCCAGGTCAGAGCCATACCAGGATTTGCACCCAGAGGCAGGTTTCACCCGGATCCTCATGACAGAGGCCTGCCATTAGTATACATTTTGGGGCTTATAAACTTCCATTTAAATGAGGGGAAAGAAACAATTCCTGCTCTTGATTCTCCAAATCTGTTTAGTCCATATATTTTTGTTGTTCCTTGTCCTAAGTCTTGAAAGTATCGTTTCAAAAACACAACGTAGATTTTTTAAGCAGACTTTAAAAACAAGAATGGGCAAAGCCAATACTATTAGGCATTGTAAAAAATACATTTTTTACAACTGTGTGAAAGAAAGTCTTTTTACTCTGTCTTTTATTAATTTTATGTTTAGGACCCAAGTCTTTATTGCGTTCATGACAATAGATGTAAATGCAATAAATGCAAATGCTAAAACGTTTGGCTTTGCCAATGCTTGTTCTTGTGTTTAATTAACATGGTTGTGTGTATGATCCATAGGGCTTTTCCTGAGTGTGTTTCCAAGCCATTGCTACATTAGCTTCTGTGTGGTCCAGACCTGAGTGCTTTCCAAGTCAACTGGTACAAGAGCCATTATACTGGGCCTCATTCCGACCCTGGCGTTAATCAAGGCGCTATTAGCGCCTTGGTTGACGCCGTTATCTTTCCGACTCCGCCATGGTGAATGGCGGAATTACCGCCCCATTCCAAGGTTGGCGGGGTTGGTAATTCCCCATTCACTATGGGCCCTTCCCCATTCCCATGTTTGCCCCATAGGGCTCAATGGGAATGGGGAAGGCGCTAATTACGGCACCGTAAATTACGGTGCCGTAATTAGCTCCAAGGTCCCTTTGCGGGTTGGTTTTTTAACGCCTGCAAAAAGCAGGCGTTAAGTACCAACCCGCAAAGGGAACTCGGAATAGGGCGGTAAGGGTTTAACGGCACCGGTCTCGTTACCGGTGACCGTTAACCCTTACCGCCCGACTCGGAATGACCCCCACTGTTTTCTATGTTGTTGAGTCCCTGTGATTCCATGCAATCTTTGCTGACATGGGTTTTGCGCCCTTTTCATGTTTTGAATGGGAGGTTTGAGATGTGTTTTCTGGTTAGTGTGAGCAACCTCCACTTCTTTATTGTGATAACATCCAACAGCTTTTCATATACTGTACACACTAGAACTGCTCATTTAATTTATTATAATTATGCTATAGCTCAAAGAGCTTTATCATAATATACATATACAAAACAAACAACAATTAATACAGATATAGTTAAGAAAACAATCAGCAAAAAGTTACACTAGAACAAAATCATATTCAGTTACAATTTAGTTACAAAGACAGATAAAAGGAAAAGTGAAGAATTCTATCATTATATGAGATAATCGGATACAGTCTATACGTGCAAAATAGTAACTCCATAGTAGAACGTATGATTATATCAATGCATAATGTCAAAATGTCCGGTGAGGTTTGAATTGGCAGTCTTGAAAAAGCCCAGACACGCTTTTCACTGGTGTTAGTGTAACTTAGATCATAGGGATTAATAATAAAAACTACCTTCCAAATATTATAAAGTGCAATATACATTGACTTATGTCCAGCGTTAATACAGTAGTTCCAAAAAGATTCCGACATGATGGTATTGCAGTCATGGACAAAAGCTCCCTGCTACTTGCTATACAGATCCCCATATACTTTACATTCGTTCAGGACTTGTTGGGCAGCCTCCAGTTTGAACCCTACACCACAAAAGCGACAGCTTCTTACATCTTCAGGTATACCCTACTCAGGTCCAATTGAGGCCAAAACTGGTAGCTTGTCTATTCTTAGCAAAAGCAAGAATCTGCCCAATTCAGGAGAGGCACAAAGTATTAAATATGGACGATTATGTCCATAGTAGTCCGATAACTGGACATTTTAGCAAGATGTGCATAGTTCTTGCACCAATCCCAGTGTTCTAGTTTTCTTACTAGTTGCTTGGACAATATGTGTAGGCTGTCCTTCCAGCACATATTTTCAAAACCTGCACCGACAAAGGAGGGCAAGGTGGTAAGTTCGGTAGTCGAAGGCTGTTGGCCCAGTAAGTTTAGTACGGGGCAAACAGGAGCCTTGCGAGCCTTTAGAAAGCAAAGGATTCTCCCTTTATTACCTTAGCAGACATAGAAGTGAGACCCAACTCGAGACGGATGATTTACATGGGGACACTAGGGCCCAACCCCAACATTCTCTGCCAAAATGTACCTTCCAGGATGTCCAACCATGCATGGTGCTTCATACCAATGGTCTGTAAACCAAACAATACGAAGGGGCAAAAACATTGCATATATATTGTCAATATCCCGTTAAGGGTAAACCCAGAGGCTGATCTAACACATCGATATAGCATGTTTATTTTCAAAATCGCCTTGCGTTTCCTCTCTTCATTTAGGTCAGCATAATCAGCCTTAGAAATAAATTCGACCCCAATATATTTATAACTATGCACTCTCTCAATGGCATTCCCGTTAATTGTCATTGTTGGGATCAACACCCTCTTATGTGAAAAGTGCATTAGCTTGATTTTTTCAAGATTTAGGATCAGGTCGTGTTCCAGAGCGTATTTTAGCAGCACTTCCATAGATCTTTTTAGTCCTGCAAAAGTTTGATCAAAGATAATAAAATCATCTGCATGTGAAATACAGGAAACATTGGTCCGCATTAGTTTGGGTGGGCAAATTCGCGCCGCTTCCAGATCTTTGGGGAGTTTAGATAAATAGATGTTAAATAACAGGTGGCCATGAGAGCTCCCCTGTTTTACTCCCAGATTGGTAGGTATGGGCGATGAGATCAGGTTGTTATTATCAAGCCTAACTTGTATTGAGTTGTCACATAGTCCCATTATCGGCAATAGCAGGTTGCGTGGGCATCCTAGATGGGACATCTTGCCCCACAGGGTATTCCTATTGACAGTGTCAAATGCAGCCTTGAAATCAATCAAGGCTACATAGAGGCCCGGTTGGCCTTTAGACTTAGCCGCCTTGAACAGGGAATCAAACAGCCACAAACAGTGAGATGTGCCTGCCCGAAATCCCATTTGGAAATTGCTCAATATGCAATTAGATTCAACCCAATTGACTAATCTACCTAGTAATAGCGAGGCAGAGATTTTACCGGTAATGTCTGCATGGCAAGTAGTCTCAAATTCTTGGGACATGTTTTAGAACTAGAACTATATTAACCAAGCACAAATAAATGTAACGGGACAAAGACTGTCGCTGAGCTTCTGCCCTCTCTATAGCATTGGAATTGTCGGCCTGTCTCTCCAACCACAAAGTTTCGGTCTAGTTGCGCCACTGGTGACACGTTAGAGGTTATGGGCCAGATTCTTAAAGGTTTTCCTGGCACAAAGATAGTGATGCGCTAGAGCATCTTCCACATTTGCTTCAGAAAAAAAGTGTCTTCTATTCACAAAGGGCCTCAGAATGTGCCCCTCTGTGAAATTCTCCAAAGCAGTGTGATAAGGGGGGTGTTTCTGCACATTTCAAAGTGCCTCCTAAATTCAGAAATGGGACATACTTCTAAATGCGCAGAAATGAAACACACTCCCCTGGACCTCTTTGCAACAGGCGCAGGGGGATGTGCAATGTATGATTGGGTCATGCATTTTTTTTTAATGAAACAGCAGCAGGATGAGCCACTGCTATCCCACTTACATATCAAACAGGGATATAAATGCATTTTTTCTTTTTTAGCATTTCACAATGACTGTTTAAGTGTCTGTCACTGCCAAATGCGATCCCAGTACACACAGGACTGAGGGTAATTTGAGCCAGTCATACATCAGTGTCCGAGCGAACACCCAACATTAATAAATGGAAGGGAGCTGACCAGCACATCATTTGCACTACTGTGCAGCCTCCTATAAATGTGCAGGTATAAGGTGACCTGTGCAATTCTCCATGTAAAGCAAACAAAAAAGATAATTATCTGGGCATTTTTTATTTGCGTTACTTTTTGAGAATCTGATATATGGGACCATATTCTCAAAATAATTTCTGCTGCAAAGGGAGGGATGCACTAGTATATTCTCTTCATTTGCCCCAGAAAAATGTGCCCTCTAGTTACAAAGGGCATCAGAATGTGTGCATTGTAAATGTGCACATTCTAATTCTATTTTCACCCCCTGTGCACAATTCTGCAGAATAGGAGGAGAAAGGGGGCATTTCTGTGCATTTCAAAGCACGCCTCGAATTCAGAAATAGGATATGCTCTGCAATGCGCAGAAATTAAACACATCCCCCCTGGGACTGTTTGGAACAAGCTCAGGCAGATGCACAATACATGACAGGGTCATCCCATTACTTTGGCACAGTTAGTGGCATGACAGGCAGACTTGTCCTAGTCATGTTCAGATATCGCTTGATTTCCCAGGTTAGTGTTGGGAAAAGGTGGTGGGGCAAGAAGGGAGGTGTCATGATTCAGGCAACTGGAAGCCAACTCGTTTTTAGTTTGGGCTATTAGGTGGTGCATTAAAATAAGAGCTTTAACATAAGAGCTTCAAATATGGGCTTTGAATGAAGGTCTGTAATGCTTTTCCAATGGAGATGACATTTGGGGAGGGATACACAGTTTTTAGGTTATTGAATTCCGCCCCTTCCCTGCCCCTAACCATGCTAATTCCCATGGCTAATCCCACCTATTCCTGCCCATCTCAGAACTCTTTGAGCTCTTTGAGCTCTTCCCTGGAGGCATCCATCTTGGATGACTGTCTCTAAGAAAGCTCTTTGGAAACAAGCCAAATCTAGCAGCCATCTTTGAATGGGAAAGATACCATGCATCTTCCAAATAAAATGATTGATTGTTTAAAATAGCTCGCTTGAAATGCACACAACCTTGGCAAAAGTCCTGCAAATTAAAGTGACCAAAATTAATAATCTGTTAATTATTAAGTGCAATTTTGAAAGAACAATAAACTTGCAGTTTTGCAAGACAGAACTGGCAAACTCCTGTTGACACTGCTTGAAATATTGTGCAGTGGTCTAGGCGCTAGCAAGTTTAGGAAGAGTTACAATCAGTTGAAAGTCTTGCTTTCCTTGCAACCCTGCATTGTTAATAACGAGTGGAATTAACACAAAGGCATATAACCATTGTTCTTATTACCATAGTGTACGCACATACATTGTACATTCTACTGTAGCAAACACAAAACATAACTTAATGCTTAATTGGAAATTCTACACCTTTTTGTTCAGGTGACGTTTCTTTTGGGTTACTCTACTCATTATATAAAGTTTCAGTCTGAATGAATACACTGAATTTCATGCCCAGATGAATTAAAAATAAACAAAATGTGGATTTTATTAATGGAGTGGTTAATGGATAGATTGAAGACTCCAGTTCCTCGCTCTTACACTGCTACGCTGGTTACACAGCTCACCCACTGCCATTGTTGCTTCTTGGTGAATCCTTCTCCCTCTCGTCTCCACCATGCCCAGACCCCTTGCCATGGCCTGACGGCCCCTCCTCATCTTGCCGTGCCACATACAGACCCACTGACTGGGAATCCAGCAGAGAAGATACACTCTGCACACAGTGCTGCAACTCCTTGCTATAGCTGCTAGGAGGTACATTGTGGGACGCGGAAGTGGCTTGCTCCAATCGCGTCCCGGGGATCGACAGAGCAACAGCCCGCACCATGTTTCTTGGCAACATTCCTTTACTTAGGTACATTTCAGGAGTCTCTCAATAGCTTCATGGGATTTGTTGTATCAGCTAATAACGTCCCATACTCTGTTTTGAACTTGGTCCCTTATGCACATAGGGTCTTGCAAATATCATTTGGGTGCTGGGAGCAGAGTCCTTCTACACAGAGGGGATGGTAGATCATGTTAGGCTATGTCGGAAGGGTGCCGTTCACACGTAGATCTTTTTCCGGTGTTACAAGCAGGTTACTACACATATAGGCCCTCATTACGACCCTGGCGGAGGACCATAGTGCAATTTGCACCATGGTCCATGGCGCAAAGCTGCCAACTCCGCCATGGGGGTTGGCGGACTTACCGCCCCATTCCGACCTTGGCGGGGCGGTAAGTCCCCAATCCCCATTTACCCTTCCCCATTCCCATTTTTGCCCCATAGGGTATAATGGGAGTGGGGAAGGCGTTAATTACGCCACCGTAAATTACGGTGGCGTAATTAACGACAAGTCCCGTAGCGCCATGGATTTTTCCGCCTGCAAAAAGCAGGCGTAAAAATCACCATGGCGCTACGGGAACTCGTAGTCGGGCGGAAAGGTACGCCATGGTTTACGCTGGCGTAAACCCCTTTCCGCCAGGGTCGTAATGAGGCCCATAGTGTGTTAGGTCTTTTTCAGCTGCTGTGAGCAGCGTCCTTAGACACATGGGGATTGCTAGATATTTCAGGTGCTGTGAGTGGGGTTAAACATCGGAATTACAATTGATACAATTGCCACTGGCAATATACAGATCTCCTCACAAGACATTATATAAACACATGGAAGCTTAATCTGCAATTCCTGGTATGTTACCGCACAAGGGATTCTGAGGTTTAAAATTGTACGTTGCCCTGCCCGATTTAACGCCACAATTCTACAAGATTTAACTCTCTACTTGCAAAAAAAGGTATGCTGCAATTTCACCAATAAAGCACATATGTCCTGACAGACAGTCATGTAGAGTGAAGGTTGCTATTCCACCTGCAACATTCAGATGTCCCCACACACCACTAGAGAGATTTAAGAGTGCAGTTCCACCGACAACATGTCCTCACACGCGATTATTGAGCCTAAAGACAGCAATTCCACCTACAACATACACATGTCTTTACAAGCCATTTGCGGTGGAAGCTGGACAAGAGCTGGACAAAAATTGACTGATATTGCCTTGGTATGACATCAGACACAACTTTGGTGGTTGTATAAATTCTGTATTGTAATTAGTACTCCTCCCATTTATGACATCAGACACACATATGGTGGTGGTATACATTCTGATTTGTAATTAGTACTCCGCCCCTTTCCCTTCCTTATTTTTTATTAGTTTGGGCTATAAGCTGAAACTATTGCCTTAGAGTACAGATAGGTAGGAATGGCATTTGAGGAGGGACACACAGCCTGTAGGTGTTGCTTGGCTATTGGCCCACCCTTTAACTGCCCATGGCCATGCTAATCCCTATGGCCATTCCTAACCAGTTCCTGCCCCTCCCTGCCCAAAACAGCTCCTCATGGCAACTCTTTGAGCTCGCTTTAACCAAGCCTTACCATCAAACTTTGCACTCGAAATGCCTGCCAGTGTTTTTTCTCAAAGCCTTCTGAGAGTTAATGACATAATTAGAGTTGTCAACCTGCTGCTGGTGCAATAAAAATGCCTAAACCAGGTCTACCTTCAGCCACTTGATTTATAAGCACTCTCCCTGTCCTTCACTGAAGTCTGTTAAAAACAAGCATTGACAAAGCCAACAGTTTTGGCTTGTGCATAAGTATTAGGCGCACAAAAGCCAAAACTGTTGGCATTTCCTTTGCTTGTTTTATAAAGGTATCGGCACTGCACAAACGTGAAACGTCATCATCTTGCAACAAAAAGAAAAGGTTTTGCATGTTTCTTTAAAGGAAATGCTTCTTGGCCCAGACGTGAATAGCTTTTCCGTTCATGTGATGCAAGCCCATTGATTGTCTGGTGTGAGGGGGATGGGGTGGGAGAGGGGGGCAGCTGCCAGCTGATTATTCAAAAGGCTGCTACCCATTAGAGGCGCTCGGAATAGGGGACAACCTCTTGCAGTATGTTTTAGTTCCAGTCTTCCCGCTTCCTCTTAAAAGTTACACGAGCTAGCAAAAACCGTGCGTTGTGTACATTTCATGCAACATTTACGTTGCACACTGTCCATCAACCTCGCTACGTTGCGAGGTGCGCACATAACCCCAGCTGGGAAAAATATTGCTATGGTGACAAAGAGGCTTGTCATTCCATTAGAAGCGCAGCGAGCCAAGGAAAACTGCATCATCAGCGCAAATTCCATTTTGGCAATACATGCTGATGGGGGAGGGGTAGGCTAATTCCTTCCATGGCACGGTCTGGCCTAATTTTGTGACTGGCTCTGACAGTGGACTTTGTAAAAAGCACCTCCTGCGATATAGTACCGGCACATATGCAGAACTGAGCGACAGGTGCACACTTACCGCCAGGGTTGACCCCCAGCTAATATATGAACTAGGGTCGTGCTGCAGGCATTTCCACCAGGGACACCCTTACGCCCCCTCCCCCTCCATCAACATTTGGAGAGGGTGCAGGGGCTCAGGGCTGCAGGGGGATATTTGTACCAGCGCATGTTCAGTAATGGGAGCAGGGGCTGGGGCAAAGGCACAGATGTTTTACCTTTTAAAATAAAACATAAATAGCATGGCATAACCGTGTATAATAGGATGCTGAGGCACAGTATATGCTGCCTTGCTGTTTTTGACAGCTAAGTTCTGATCTGAATAATTAATCCTGCAATGCGTTCTGTGTTCAATATAGCACGTTCACTATAGCATATGCATATCGTTTTCACCTTCCTTTGGATAATACATTGATCACATGCAATAACCAAAGTTTCATATTGATATTTTTGAGTGGCACAATGGTTCAGAAGATAGCTCAGTGAGTTAAGCGCTTATTTTTTTTACTGGGCTCTGTGGTCATATACTATATCACAGTTCCAAACCCCAGCAAGGCAGACTCAGCCTTTGCTCCTTCTAAACTTCATAAACTTAAGTAGATAAACCTTGTTAGTAGTATTGGGGGTCCCCTTTTACACAATGTTAAATTTTGACATGTGGTCACGCCCCCCTTCGTCCGGTCTTAGTCCCTCTGTCTTTTGATGTGCTTTGCTATAAACTTAATATTTATTTGATGCAAAAAAATGTATATTGATTTTATATCGAATGTATATTTGATATAAAGTGTTTTCTAATTTATATCAGTTTTGATATAAAGTGAATATACATTTTATATAAAAGCTATATAAAGATGGGAGCAGTGCTGAACGATGTTGCTCGGTCGAGCGCCGAGAGCGAAGTGAGCTCTGAAGACAGGGATTTTGAATCTAGGGTTTTGCAGAGTGATGCGGTGATGATGTCACAGCTAGGAAGCGGATATAAATCATATATATTTAGTATAGATGACATCATGAATTTTATACAGGGTATGGACTTTGATACGTCACTTTGTTACATTGAATTTTGCTATAAACTCGATATACAAAATGTTATAATCTCAATGACACACAGTCGAATTTATATCTTTTTGATGTAAAATTATCAAGCTAAATCAGTGGTCTTCAAACTTTTTATGCCAAGGCCCCCCTGAGCAAAAAAGAAATTGTTCGGGATGCCCCCTAGCCCGCCCCTTTGTGTTGGTGTTATTTTGTTTTATAGAAATGGCTGAAGATTGCGTGGTGCCATCATTTTTGAAGGGATATGTTGTTGGAGATATTCCAAGACAGTAGGACAATCACTTCCAATCCAAACATAGAAACCGTGCAAGTAAACACATTGTCAAGTAGGGCTTTTATTTTCTCAAAATACATTCCTATTAGTATATTCAGCAGAAGGCAATTTGATTTTACAGAGCAAGCACTAATGGGAAGGGTGGGCTTGCCTCTCTGCAGAAAGTGAGTCAATGTGTGGTTTTATTTTTGAGACTGCCACTCTGAGGTTGTCCTCCACTTCCAGCCTTGTGCAGTATTTAGTTTTCAGTACAGCCAATGCTGAAACGCCTATTTCACACAAGTAGAAAGCCCCAAAGGGTAAGAGACTGTAGTCATTAATGCCAGCATTTTCATCAGGAAAGTATTTATCAAAGCTGGACCTTAATATTGTTCGGTAACTTGTGATTGGTTCTAGGACGTGCAGCAAGTTGTAATCTGTTTCCTCAATTGCTTCTGCAAGCAATGGGAACTGAACTGCTACACCAGCTCCAATTGTTCTTTTCCAGAGGTCTAGCTTCCTCTTGAAGGCAAATACTTTTTTATTCATTGTAAATGAATTGGTATTGTCTCCTTGCAATGACATAATGACGGTATTTAGCTTATTGAAAATATCAGCAAGGTATGCCAAGAGCACAAGCTAGCGGGGATCACACAGATGGTTTGCTTTGCCAGTGTCCTCATCCAAAAGGAATTGCCGGGAGAAATAGCACCAATGAGGATTCCTGTATACTTTGCATTAAATCACAGAGCATTTCAGGACTATAATTGTGATCAGACATCTCTACATTTGATAAACAAGTCTGTGATAAAAGGATTGTATGTGTGAATCTCTAAATGCATAACTGATGCATGGCTTGTTGCTCACATCACGGGTCACAATACTTTCCCTAACATTAAAATGTTTGTAACCATGAACAATACATACTCATTTGGACAGCACACGTTTTTGGATGCGAGTATAAAATGGCTGCAACATCAGCCACTCAAATGGGGTACAAGGTGTGAGGCAATGTTTGTATGCAGTACCCTTATTGACCACTACATGCAACTAGGACTACAGGTGTAAGCAACACCAACCTTTGGTATAAGTCTGTACTACACAGTTTTGTGGTAGCGTTGCTGAGCAGCCAGGCTTATCTGAAGAGGGAATGTGAGCTGTAAGGATGTTACACAGAGGTCTATAATTACAAGTATTCAAATAGACTCTAATACTCAAGGTTTCTTGGTGAAACACTTATTAATTTATTTCACAGTCAGTTAGAAAACATTCACTGGAAGGAGGCAATCTATATCACACAAATATACTTCAGTAATTCACAATATCAGGTTCTGAGGCATTTAAACTACTTTGAAGGAGGAGCAAAATGGCATTCAGAGCATTTGAAGTAGGAGCAAAAAGGCATACGTTACTAAAACGAATATTACAGTTACTCTTAAACAGTGCAAATAGTTTGAGTTCCCCAGAGGAGTTGATTCAATGCGATAGGTTAGGCCGAAGTCAATGGGCTAAAGTCTTGTATAGGATAAAACAGTTCTGGAAGTGAAACGGAAAAGTGTTTGCCAAAGTTCTCATAAGTAGTTCATAAAAGAAAGGTTTGTATGTTGGGTCACAAGCTGACTAGGCCTGCAAGTTGCCAAAGTTTCAAGCACTTTCGCAGTTGAGAGGTAAGTTCTCTCAGTCGGGTTTTCACAATATCTTACAATGAAGAAAAAGATGTAGCTGAAGATGTCCGTTCCTGGCAGTTCCTGCAGATCTCGCTGTTCCTGATCTCAGTCGTGGGACAAGAGGGAGGACGTCGGGGGAATCCTGCGCTGCACTGGGACTCGTCAAAAAGCTGGCAAAGGCAAATATTCAATTCCGGTAGCTGTAGTCAAGCACACAAAGTGGTGTCCTTGCCCCTTGCTATTCGGTTTCCTGCAGCACGCTCAGGAAAATACAACCAGCTCCGAGATTGGTATCCAGGTAGCTTACGAGTTGATTGGTCCCACCAACTCAAAGGGAAAAGTCGTCCTTGAAGGGCTTCTCTGTCATGATGAACATGGCAACGGTCCAGGCATTGCTGCAGCCGTCCTCTTCCAGCTCGTCTTTGGTTCTTTCATTCCATTGGTCGACTCTGCCTTCAAAGCCAAGAGACTCACCTTTCATCCAGTTTCCTCCCATTCATTCCAGCCTAGCTGCCACTCACCGAGCAGGGTGGCTGTCCTTGCCGGACAGTCAGCCAGCCAATCATGCCAGAGTGCATTTGGGTCTCCTAGGAGAGTAAGCACAGGGAGTTTCGGGCACCTCTCTCACTTCCTGCCCATCTCAGACACTCGGGCACCAGAGGAGGTCCTCAGTCCTGAAGCCCGCCAAAGGCGTAGGAACAAAGGGACCAAACCTTTTTTGGTGCGCAGTGACAAACTCTAGAAGGACCTTTCCAAAAAAAAAAGGTCAAAAAAAGAAGACCTTGACCTGTTTAAACAAAGGAGGCTCAGACGCCATCTTGAAAAACATGGCTCCCGCGATTTAACGCTACCGGTGTTCGCGGTCAGGAAAAATCATGGTAGTTTGTTGTAAAACCACTGCCGCTAGCCATTTCGAGAGGAAAGGGTGGAATTTGACTGCTACATGATTTTCTAGACATAGGTGATACTAAGTAACCCCCCCAGCACTCTATTGTAAGATAAGATGTGCTGGGTCTAGGAATTTGAAAAGACTAGTAAAGTCAATTTCAATGTACTTTCTCTGGGAAACAGTAGTTGATCCCAGAGAAGGTATTTAAACCTTGGGACAGCCTAAAAGGCTTTCCTATGTCACTGCACTAAGGGTACTGTGTGACACAAATGAAAAGATGATGCCTATGGAGTTGTCTAAATCTCCACAATCAAAGAACACAAGAGTAAAACACATTCAAAATACATGAGAGTGGGAAAAAAGACTTGCACTCTCTCCAGGTAAAAAAAAATCAAGTCCTTAAAAACCAGCAAAGTTGCTGGGGGTTTCTAAGGTGAAGGGAATTAGCACATTTATGAGAATTCTCCCTAACACTCGTCCCTCCCAGACTAAGGGACAGCAGGATTTAATCCACCCCTGGATGAATCTCCTTACTCCAGTCGGTCATATATTCTGGAGAGACCATCAGCATTTTTTTGATTACACCCTGACATGTGGTCAATGGTAAAATCAAACCACTGTAGGCTGATTGGCCATCTTAACAATTTAGGATTTCCCCCCTTCATCTGCATTAACCATCTGTAGGGTTGGTGGTCTGTCTGAATCACAAAAGTAGATCCATACAAGTATGGTCTAAACAATGGTAAAACACTCAGCTTCTATGGTTGCCCACCTTGTCTCCAGTTCCTTCAGTTTCCTACTGATGAAGCAGATGGGGTGTTCCCTACCTTTCTCATCCAGCTGACTCAGAACTGCACCTATACCTGTATTGGAAGCATCTGTTAGCACAATGAAGGTTTAGCTGTAGTCAGGAGCTCCTAACAAAGGGATTTCTTAAGTCCTTCAAATGCATTAGTGTGCTCCTCATTCCACTTGACCTTCTTGGGGAATTTGGGTGAGGAGACCACATTCAAGGGAGAAGTTATGGACCCATAGAGTTCTATGAAGTTCCTATAATAACCAGTGAGACCTAAGAAGGCTCTCACTTGTGTTTGAGTAGTAAGAGTGGCCCATTCTTGCAAAGTTTGTACTTTGCTAGGCAATGGCCTTATTTCACCTCGTCCTATCTCATGTCCAAGGTAGACCACTTTGCTCTGACCAATTTGACATTTACTTGCCTTTATGGTCAGATGGGCCTGCTCAAGAGCCTGCAAAACATATCCTAAGTGGTCAACATGTTCTTTCCAAGTAGGGCTGAACACTGCAATGTCATCCAAGTATGCCATGCAGAAGTCCTCCATCCCATTCAGAACTTGTTCAACCATCCTTTGGAACACACCAGATACATTCTTTAATCCAAAAGGCATAAACTTAAACTGGTAGAGGCCTGCTGGGGTTGAAAATGCAGTTTTCTCCTTGGCATGGTCTGTCAGGGCTATTTGCCAAAAGCCTGACGTTCGGTCAAATGTACTGAGGTACTTGGTTGAACCAAGTTGGTCCACCAGCTCATCTGTCCTAGAAAGGATGGGCATGTGACTGCATTTAGAGCTCTATAGTCCACACAGAATCTCTACTCCTTGGATCCTGCCTTTGGTACTAGTACAACTGGACTAGACCATGGAGTGGTAGATGGCTCTATTACCCTGAGATCAAGCATCTTGTTGACCTCCTCCTTTATGTAGGCTCTTACATGGTCTGACATCCTGTAACCTCTGCTTTTAACAGGTAAACAGGCACCAATGAGAATATCATGCTGGCCCCAAGGGGTCAAGCCTGGTGATAGTGAAAACAGAGAGGTAAACTGATTTAACAGAGATTTGCACTCCTCCTGTTGTTCCAGTGTCAGATTAGAACATAGATTAACTCTTTCTATTTTCCCATTTAAAGGTTGTCCCCTGGGGAGATCAGGTAGAGTTTCACTCTTCCCCTCCTCCTGAGCAGAAGCTAGAAGCAAGCTCCAACTTCTGGTCTTGAGACATAGGCTTTTAGATGGTTGGTGTGAAAGACCCGGGGGGCCTCCTTAGGATTGCCTAAATCCACCAAATAATTGACCTCTCCAAGTTTTCCCACAAACTTGAAGGGTCCAATCCATTTGTCCTGTAAGGCCCTCTGCCTTGTAGGTACAATAACTAGAACTTGCTGGTCTTGAGTAAACTCAACCATGTTGGCCTTCTGGTCATACCAATGCTTTACCAGAGCCTGACCTGCTTTCAAGTTATCATATGCTTCTGTCATCATGTGTGACCTAGCACATAGTCATTGACTCTCACTGGCTTGGGGGAAGGAGCACTCTCCAACCCCTCCTTAATTAGTGCCAACGGACCTCTAACTGAGCATAGACAAGCTCAAAGGGACTAAATCCAACTCCCTCCTGAGGGACTTCTCTATAAGCGAATAGAAGGCATGGCAGTAGAAGGTCCCACTTTCTTTTAAGGGGTTCCTCTAAAGCACCTATCATGCTCTTGATCGTTCTATTAAACCTCTCTACCAACCCATTTGTCTGGGGATGGTAGGCAGTTGAGAACTTGTAAGTCACTCCACGGTTTTTCCACATGGCCTGCATGTAGTGGGACATAAAGTCTGATCCCCTACCCTGGTATAAATACCATGTAGGGCCTCACCAATAGCCTGGCCTGTAACAGTCCTCATAGGTATAGCTTCAGGATACCTAGTAGCATGGTCTACTACAACCAATATAAATCGATTGCCTGAAGAGGTTGGCAGGTCTAAGGGACCAATCAATGTCGTTTCCTACCCTCTCAAAAGGGACTCCCACCACTGGGAGAGGCACCAAAGATGCCCCATTCTTGGCTCCACTCTTGCCAGATGTCTGACAAGTGTGACAGCTCCTACAGAATTTATGTACATCAGACCCCAACCTAGGCCAGTAGAAATACAGAGAAAGACTTTCCTTGGTCTTCTTAAAACGTAAGTGACCAGCTAAAGGAATCTCATGGGCTAACTGTAGGAACTGTTGTCTTATTTCTAGAGGCACTGCAAGTCTGCTGTAGTCCCCTGGAATAGACTCAGTAGGTTTACTGTAGAAGAGGCCATCTTCCAGTACAACCTGTGCTTCATTGGCTCTTGCTCGTCCAGCTGGGAAGCTGCCTGTTGGCGAAGTCCTTCAAGAGTAGGGCACTCTCTTTGACCTCTGCTGAAGTCTGCCCTACAGGGGCCACCTTCTGCCAGTAATGACTGCAGCTCAGGATGGTCTTTAGGATCCAGATCTCCAACAGGGGGTAGGTCTTCTTCCAGCTATGAATCTTCAGCAGCTGATTCAACTTTTCCTGGTTGTTCCTCACACTCAGCCTCAGCTTGTTGAGAAGTCACAGGTTTGACTTTGGACAGTCCACTCTGGGATGTCCTTGTGGGTTGCACAGGAGTGCTCTCTGGATTTTTCCTTGAGACCTTGGGTTCCCCCTTTGTCTCCTTCTTCTTGGAAATAGCAGTTAGTAATTCCTGTGGACTGGGTCTTATAGTTTCTTCTGTAACATCCTCTTGAGAGCCTGTTAAGGTACTCTCTCTGGCCTTCTTCATAGGCTCTAGTTTCCTTTTACTAGGAGGCCTGGGGGTGCTTGATACAACTCCAAGAGTGTTTAAGTCATTCCCAGCAGGACTCTCCCAGGCACCTCACTTTGCACACTAACAGGTATTCTTACAGTCATGTTGTTGCACTGGATGAGAGATGGTAGTCTAGGAAGCATTTGGACAGGGCCTCCAGCAAATTTAGTGAGGCCTTGGGGTGCCTTAGCAACATCCTCAGGTTGGAAAAAAGTTTCATCCACCACTGTAATGCTGGCCCCAGTGTCTCGAATGGCAGGGGTCTCCTGACCATTTACAAGTACACTGTCCTTGTAATATTTTTTTGTGTTATCTGGAATTGAATTATAGACATCTAAATTCTGCTGTTCCCACAGACCCAGGGACACTAAAGAAACACTGGCAGAGACTCCAATGGGGTCTTCAGCCAGTAGTTGAAACTTTCCACTTGCCATATGTACTTCTCCCTCTGGGGAAAAGGCTAAGGAGGCCGTGTGGACCCCTGAAGGTTTACCCTTGCATCTGGGATCCCATTTCACATGGTCAGTAGACCCACAAGCATAACATTTTCCAAATGTTATGACAAATGGGGGTTTCTGCTTACCTCCCTCTGGTTTGGCACCAGAGGTTTCACTAGCCTGATTCGATTTCCCTTGTGCTTTACCCTTTTTCTGTTTGGGGCCCTCTTTGGATAGGAGGTATTAGAATATCTTTGTCATCTTTCTTTTGCTGCTTCCCAACATCCTTTTTCTGAGTTGCCCCAGAATCCTTGTGAGTAGTCCTGTTGGCAACCCACAAGTAAGCAGCTTTGGCTAGCTTCTTTGGATCACGTTCCTTAGAGTCAGCCAAATGCTGTCTCAGCTCAGGAGAGCAGGCATCAAAAATAGATTCTAACAAAAATAGTTTGAATTCCTTCAAAAGTGTTAACTCTGTAACCCTTTACCCAACCATCTAAGTTCTTCAAACAATCACACACCCAGATAGCCCGAGGGGGTACCATCATGCTTTTTGAGGGTCCTAAACCTCTTAAGGTAATGGGAAGGAGTTTTCCCAAATCTAGCTATCAAAGCTAGCTTCACATTTTTATACTCCAATCTTTCAAGTTCCCCCACCTCCATTACAGCATCAGTTGCAACCTGGGGGAGCCTAGACAAAAGCCAAGGAACCAGCCGATTCCCTGCAAAACACTGAATCCCATAGTTATACTCAAAAGCAGCCAACCAATCCAAAATATCAAGCTTTACCTGATGCATATCCACAGCTTCCTTAGGCATGCAAAGTCTCTTAGGACTGGAAGACCTAGAAAACTCTGGGAGAGAACAATTTTCAAGAGACAATTTCTTCATTTCAAGAGCATGATGCATTTCCATTTCTCTGAGTTTGATTTTTTGATGTTTACTTTCAGTTTGCATTTGGAGTCTTTTGAACTCTAACTCAAGTCTCATTTTTTCAAGAGAGACACATTCTGGACTCAGTACTGGACCTGGTAGGGTCCCTGTGACTAAAGGTTGAGGCCTAAGAGCTTGTTGAGGTGCAGAGGGGCTCACATTCTGAGACTCCTCTAACTCTTCTTGCTCCTCAATACCATTAGAGTTAGACTCTGAATCATTATCATCCTCACCAACATTTTCTACATTTGCTGAAGGAGTAGGTGTAACAGACCCACTTCTCAGACTTTGAAAATCCAGCAATCTTTCAATCAATTCACTTCTCTTTCCTTTAACAGGGAGATTCCTGACCTTACACATATCTTTTAGTTGATTTACTGTTAGAATGATCAGGGCTTCCTGTCTGAAGTTATCCATATCAGTCACGACAAAATTACTTTTCTAGTGGTGCTTAGCCTTGTGAAGGGTACTATTTGAACAAAAGTAAAGCAGAACGCTCAATGTAAAAACTATACAATTGATCCCACAGCTGCCACCAATGTGTTAGGCAAAGTTTGTATGCAGTACCCTTTAGGACCACTACATACAACTAGGACTACAGGTGTAAGCAAAACCAACCTTTGGTATAAGTCAGTACTACACAGTTTTGTGGTAGCATTGCTGAGCAGCCAGGCTGCTGAGCAGCCAGGCTTATCTGAAGAGGGAATGTGAGCTGTAAGGATATTACACAGAGGTCTATAATCACAAGTATTCAAATAGACTCTTATACACAAGGTTTCTTGGTAAAACACTTATTACTTTATTTCACAGTCAGAAAACAGTAACTAGAAGGAGGCTATCTATATCACACAAAAATATACTTCAGTACTTCACAATATCAGGTTCTGAGGCATTTAAACTACTTTGAAGGAGGAGCAAAATGGCATTCAGAGCATTTGAAGTAGGAGCAAAAAGGTATAAGTTACTAAAACGAATATTACAGTTACTCTTAAACAGTGCAAATAGTTTGAGTTCCCCAGAGGAGTTGATTCAATGCAATAGGTTAGGCCAAAGTCAATGGGCTAAAGTCTTGTATTCGATAAAACAGTTCTGGAAGTTAAACTGAAAAGTCTTTGCCGAAGTTCTCAGAAGTAGTTCATAAAAGAAAGGTTTGTATGTTGGGTCAGAAGCTGACTAGGCCTGCAAGTTGCCAAAGTTTCAAGCACTTTTGCAGTGTGAGGTAAGTTCTCTCGGTCGGGTTTTCACAGTACCTTACAATGAAGATGCAGCTGAAGACGCCTGTTCCTGGCAGTTCCTGCAGATCTCGCTGTTCCTGAGCCTCCATCATGGGGACAAGAGGGAGGACGTCCGGGGACTCCTGCGCTGCACTGGGACTGGTCAAAAAGCTGGCAAAGGCACATTTTCAATTTCGGTAGCTGTAGTCAAGCACACAAACTGGTGTCTTTCTCCCTGGCTATTCGGTTTCCTGCAGCACGCTCAGGAAAATACAACCAGCTCTGAGAATGGTATCCAGGTGGCTTACGAGTTGATTGGTCCCACCAACTCAAAGGGAGAAGTCGTCCTTGAAGGGCTTCTCTGTCGAGATGAACTTGGTGATTCGGACCTACAGCAGGGCCTCACCGGGCAAACCAATGGTCTAGGAGTTGCAGCAGCCGTCCTCTTCCAGCTTGCCTTCGGTTCTTTTGTTCCAGCGGTTGACTCTGCCTTCCAAGTCAAGAGACTCGCCTTCTATCCAGTTTCCTCCCATTCATTCCAGCCTAGCTGCCACTCACCCAGCAGGGTGGCTGTCCTTGCCAGACAGTCAGCCAGCCAATCACGCCAGAGTGCATTTGGGTCTCTTAGGAGACTAAGCACAGGGAGTTTTGGGCCCCTCCCTCACTTCCTGCCCACCCCAGACACTCGGGCGCCAGAGGCAGTCTTCAGTCCTGAAGCCCGCTAGAGGCGTAGCAACAAAGGGACCAAACCTGGTTTTGCGCTCAGAGACAAACTCTAGAAGGACCTTTCCAAAACGAAATGGTGAAAAAAGAAGACCAGGACCTGTTTAAACAAAGGGGGCTCGGATACCATCTTGAAAAACATGGCTCCCGTGTTTTAACGCTACTGGTGTTCGCGGTCGTGAAAAATCATGGTAGTTCGTTGTAAAACCACTGCCACCAGCCATTTCGAGAGGAAAGGGTAGTATTTGACTGCTACATGAGTTTCTAGACATAGGGGAAACTAAGTAACCCCTCCAGCACTCTATGGTAAGATAGGGTGTGCTGGGTCTAGGAATTTGAAAAGACTAGTAAAGTCAATTTCACTTTACTTTCTCTGAGAAACAGTAGTTGATCCCAGAGAAGGTATTTAAACCTTGGGACAGCCTAAAAGGCTTCACCGTGTCACTGCACTGAGCGGTGCTGTGTGACACAAATGAAAAGATGATGCCTATGAAGTTTTCTAAAACTCCACAATCAAAGAACACAAGAGTAAAACACATTAAAAATATATAAGAGAGTGGGAAAAAAAGGCTCACAACACTCTCTCTAGGTAAAAAAGTCAAGTCCTCAAAATACAGCAAAGTTGCTGGGGGTCTCTATGGTGAAGGGAATTAGCACAGTTATGAGAATTATCCCTACCACAAGGGCTCTTTTGCTTCTTGTTTCTGAAGAAATTTAGAGGAGGAAGGGCTGGGTCTTAGTGTAGGCATGCCCAAACCCAATACAGAAATATCTTTAGGCATTAGCATCTCTTATTAGTGCTGGCCGGCAGCTAGTGAAAATCATGGTGTGTCAGTGTAGAAAGGGCATTTGGCCTCTTGGATTTACAATTTGAGGCAACTTCTTTGATTGCTTTATGTGTTTAAGTGTGGGCACAGTATGGCATGCTTGTCAGAGTCACATACACAAAACAGTCCAGTGTGCTCTTGTATAGACATTGGGCACATCAGACAAAAACAGTTATATGTGCTGTTACGTAAGGGAGCACCACATAGACACCATTAACCAACAGGGTGGCGACTTATGCAGCGCACAAATCATTGCTGCACCCATCACTGCATTGATTTGCCATGTACATCTGTCTACATGGTGACACACAATGACCTCCACTTTCCTAATCAAGGTGCCAAGTGACATTGAGTTGCCATCTGGTGTGCTCGCTAGCCAGTGGCTGGCTTGTTTAGACAATTAAAAGACCTTTGATGCTGAGAGGGTGCATTTAGGCCATGTCCCAAAGCAGCCACTACAATATGTAAGCAAGAAAACTAGAGTTAACCTTTCCAGGGATGCGCCATATGTAACTAAAAAGTAATATAAAAAAAAGGTTTCTGTGTGTCAAATAAAGAGACACGAAAATAAAGAAAATAGTTTTAAACTTTGCTGTGTGGCATGTTAATATTCTTTGAAGAATGCATGTGTTTGGTCAGCTAATTGATACTTGTGCTGGCCTGGTCAATAAAAATGCCCCATGTTCAGTTCATAACACTGAAATGTTAAGCAGATGCCATGTAAAAACAATGGCCATCATTTATAAATTGCCCTACTTGAAAGGCTATCAGCACAAAAAATGAGGCGCACAGTGTGTGTGACTCCAGAGCATCTCACATGCTGCGTTTGGAATATGCGTTCCTTTTTTTGCATATTCCGACCTCATCGCAGTAATCTACAAGTCATCATAGACCAGCCAGCCGCACATCGCAGAGCAGCGCGCACCGGCAAAGCAGGTTGCTTAATCTGTTGTCCAGCAGCTTTCTGTGTGGGCCCCTTACAGCACCTACCTCCTGAGCAATTTCTCTTTTCAGGCTGTGGATGCACGCCCCCCTGGGCATGAGGCTGCACCCCACCAGAGGGGGGCATCCCACAGTTTGAATACCACTGAGCTAAATACAGACTGGGATGGCTTTGGTATTTTAAGGTGAATAAAGTCTGAATAAAAATTGTTTACATGTTAATAAAAAATGGCTGTTTATTAACCGGTTATTGGGTGAGCATGCCCAGGCATGTTTGCCAGACAACCGGGCCTGAAGCTGGCTCAAATATATTATGACAAAGGGTTTTAAGAGCCTGTAGAATCATCTGCAAGAATAAAAATACAGCAGCTGGAACAACAACAGAGCTCTACTCTGTGTTTTAACTCACACAGGGTGATTAAAAAATAAAGAAACAGTTTCTTTAGCCCATAGCAAATTGTGGAACCCTACCGAGTAAAGCATGGTTTATAGTGCTTACACAAAGACCCAGAACTATTGGTTTTAAAATAATAAAAAGCAGTTCACTTTATAAGTAAAGTGTGCTTACCAGACCCTGCACAAAAGTCAAACTATGGCTTTTGAAATAATTAAAGCAGTTTACTTTATAGGTAACGTGTGTTTCCAAGACCCCGTACAAAAGTCAATGTATTGCCTTTGACAATCTGGCAAACTGCATGTGTGCCTCTCTGATTCAGCAAGCTGCTGTGAAGTGGAAATGCCAGCGCTGATCAGCTGTGAAACAGCACTGCTGGGGGTTTTATATCTACAACAAGGCCTGTGGAATCCTAGGAATGTGGTGACACACAGAGCAGCATTCTAGCCACATCAGCAGAAAGCGCAGGGTATTTTATATTTAGCTCGCCAGAATACAGGATGTTCTGCGACAGCTGTACAAACAAACCACCCATGAAAATACACACAGACATTGTTTATCAACTAAAACCAATGGTAGTTCACGAGGCTATTTTTAACTTATGACTGAAGGACTGCACAGGAACTATCTGCATGCTGAACGTAATATTAGATGTTGCTATAAGGCAACAGGGAGCTAACTATTCACAGTCTATGGTACCACTCTCTAAATATTGCAAAGTAAGCAGAAACACATACATCTGAGCATTGTTGATAATGAAACAACATTGAGCTTTCACCCCAGCAGGGGTATTGTCAACCCAAACAAGGCATTGTGTGCATGCAAATATGCTGCATCACAAAACAGCAAGTGCCCCAAAAATGCAATTAGGGTTTAACACACAGACACACACACACACACACACACATATAGATCTAAAGTAAGATGGAGCACCCTGACGCTTGCAACCCTTAAGATTTCATCAACACCAGTAATTTATACCAATAAATCTCAGCTATGGCATTTGCACAACATGTGTGATTTTTGGCAAAAACTCAAATACTCAAATACTGACGTCACATTGCACGCATTTGAAATATTTCATCAACTTTATCGGTGCCGTGAAACTAAAACAAGGCAGAGTACACATACAAATATGCTGCATCACAAAAATAGAAGTGCACCAAATGTGCAGTAGGGGTTTATTTAATGTTTAATTTAATGTTTGCAATGGCTATACGGGTTGTGGGTTCCAAGCTTTAATACTGAAGTGCCTGATTGATTGGTTGAGTGTCTGATTGATTGTGTGAGTGTCTGCTTGATTGTGTGAGTGTGTGATTGATTGTGTAGCAGTGCTATAAACACTTACAAAGCCATCTACACATTTTTAACTACTAACATCTACGTGCTGTCCTGGCTGACATGTATAAACACAGAGCATTCGAAGAAAACTACATTTTTAAACACGTCATTAAAAGCACACAGCTGTTTAGTTAAAACTGCACAGCCTGGTGCCTTTGAGCGCATTCCAAGCACTTTGAAATATCTTTAATCAGCATGCCTCATGGTCTGCCTTGTGGTCTGCTTCATGGCCTGACTAAGAAAGGGCATGGATATCAATAAATACAGTATCACACACCCTTAGCTGCATACTTGAATAAAACCACACATTTTTTTCCCCGTAAAATACACAAACCAATACATAAGCGCTATCTTAGAATACCCCCAAACTCACCTTTTTTTGATGTTGTTGAAAAAAACTCTGAATAAACAGCAGGCGTGTCCACAGACCCACAATCAAATCCCGACAAAAAGCAAGGTTTCCCCAGCAAGATGCAATCAGCTCTTTCAAGTCAATTAGTTGATACTGCAGGGGATGATCAGGCTGGTGCTCTACAAATGGGTTGACAATACAACTGCTGGAGTCAGAGACCCCCTGCTAAGGGGTGAAATCTCAATGTTTCATTATCAACAATGCTCAGATTTATGTATTTCTGCTTACTTTATAAATAATTAGAGAGTGGTGCCATATATTGGAAATAGTAAGCTCCCTGTAGCTTTATAGCAACATCTAATATTGAGCTCAGCCTGCAAATATTTTCTGGGTACCCTGCCATTTTTATTATCAACAGAAGAACTGCATTCTATTTCCTGCATACACTGGAAGAATTAGAGAGTGGCACCATTGATTGTGAATACTTATCTTCCTGTACCCTTATAGCATCATCTAAAATTAAGTTCAGCCTGCAGATTTTTCCTGTGCCGTCCTTCAGTCATAAGTTAAAAATAGCCTTGCTAACTACCATTGGTTTTAGTTGATAAACAATGTCTGTGTCTATTTTCATGGGTGGTTTGTTTATACAGCTGTTGTCGAACATCCTGCATTCTGGCGAGCTAACTATACAGATCCCTGTGCTTTCTGCTGATGTGGTTAGAATGCTGCTCTGTGTTTCACCATATTCCTTGGATTCCACATGACTTGTCATAGATACAAAACCATAGCAGTGCTGTTTCCCAGCTGATCAGCGCCAGCATTTCCATGTCATCACTGCTTGCTGGGTCTCAGAGGGACACATGCAGTTTGTAAGGTTGTCAAAGGCAATACTTTTACTTTTGTACGGGGTCTAGTAAGAACACTTTACTTATGAAGCAAACTGTTTTTAATTATTTTAAAGCCAATAGTTCTGGGTGTTTTGTATTAGCACTATAAACCACACTTTTCCTGTAAGGGTTCAACAATTCAGTACGGGCTAAAGAAACAGTTTCTACATTTTGTTATCACCCTGTGTGGGTTAAAATACAGAGTAGAACTCTTTTGTTGTTGTTCCAGCTGCTGTATTTTTATTCTTGCAGATGATTCTACAGGCTTTTAAAACCCTTTGTCATAATATATTTCAGCTAGCTTCAGGCCTGGTTGTGGGGCGAACATGCCTAAACATGGTCGCCCAATAACTGTTCAACCTAGAAACACAATATTATAAACAACAATGTTTCTTAACATTTAAAACAACACATTTTATTCAGACTTTATTCGCCTTAAAATACTAAAACTATCCCAGTCTCTATTTATAGCTCAATCATTTTATATCCAAAAGGTATCAATTTGAGTCTGTGTCATTGAGATTATAACAGTTTGTATATTGAGTTTATAGCAAAATTCAATGTTACAAAGTGACACATCAAACTCAATACCCCATATTAAATTCATGACGTCATCTATACTATATATAGAATTTATATCCACTTCCAAACTGTGACATCATCACTGTGTCACTCTGAAAAACCCTACATTCACAATCCCTGTCTTCAGAGCTCACTTTGCGCTCTGTGCTCGACCAAGCAACATCGCCGATTGCTGCTCCCATCTTTATATAGATGTTATATGCAATTTATATTCACTTTATATCAAAACTGGTATACATTAGAACACACTTTATTTCAAATATACATTTGATATAAAATCGATATCACACATTTTTTACATAATTTTGATATCAAATGTATATTACGTTTATATCCAAGCACATCAAAAGGGGGAGGGACTAAGACCTGCAGAAGGGGGCGTGGTCACCTGTCAAAATGTATTATTGTGTAAAAGGGGACCCCTTCTACTACTCTTGTAGATATCATTACCTATTGCGCAACAATGCAAGTACCGGAAACTGAAAGTGCGGTTTCTACAAAAAACCTAACATAGCTTTAGTAGGTGCAGGTCTAGTGCTTGATTCCTGAAAATGAGGGGTGTAAAACCTGTCAGCCACCCACAATTAAGAGCATAATATTTTAGTGGGGATAGTCGGATAGGTAGCCCAATTTCAGACAGTGGAACGAAAGCATTGAGGCTCCCATCCCGGCTTTGCCATTGGACGATACTGTGATCGTAGGCAGTTCATCTTATCTCACTCTGAAGAACTTGCTTTCTTCTGTATACGTTTAGCCTTCTCACACTGTGGTGTCATCGTTTAGCCCATTGCCTGCTCTTTCTTTTCTTTCTATGAGCGGCAACTGCCTGAGGGAGAAGAGAGCTGATAAAATATCACAGGACTCTGGCGAGCCTATTTCCAGGCCTGCATAGTGGACAGAAAAAGTATTTTTGCTTTTCCCAAAATTGTACATGTTCTTCTCCACAACATCACTAACAATCAGCAAGTCTTTGTTAAACAAGAACTAGAGACAGGTAAACGTATTACAAATTTTCTTTTTTTGAGTTGATTTAAAACTTCACAATACAATAATAAATCCCAGATGAGATTTTCTATGCTTATTTCAATTAGTATTTTGACACTTTTACACGTGCATTTATGCAGGAGAAAATAAAGCTACAATCATTCTCCATTTAATGAATGAATGTATTAATCTTTTATGTCACGCTTAATGCCAGAGACCAGTCTATAAGCTTGGGATCAGAATGCAAACCTGTTTTGCTCTGTATTGTTTTGCTTCCAAGACAAACACGTTGCACCTGAGCTATCCTTCCTCAATTTACATAACATGTTTCTGTATGGATTTTAAAATTATATATATTGTCTTGTGTTTTTATCATGTGATATATATCGATTTTCCAAGTCACGTATTCAAACAAGGTATTATTTTATTGAACATGAAACATTCATAAATAATTGCATCTTGCTGTAAACACTTGTGTACGAGCGCGATAGAAATAAAATATCATATCATATGACAAAATTTGGATGCAATGTGGTCAAGTGCAGAAATTGGAGATTAGGCTCAACCCCACAGCTTCACCACTTAAACAAATTGTGGGATCCTGGGCAACTCATTTAACCCCAGAGTGCCCAATCTGTCAAAATTGCCAGTTCCTAAATATCTCAATATTAGCAAAATCTAAGAAAGGTTTAATTCTCAGGATAAACTCTTCAAAAAGTCTCACTCATGTTTTAATTGGCTATTAAGTATATTGCACACCTGAATGTTGTATGTTTCTTTGCTCACTCATGCCAGTACCACTTGAAAACCATGGGCCCCTTCTAACTTCAGTCCCTGATTGGATACGTTAACCTTCCTGGTACCTTCTAATCCTTATCCTCTATTTATGCTTTGCTATGTGTGCTGTCCTCGTTGTGTCCAATCTGTCTCCAGCAATGCTTTAAGTGGGATAAGAAATCCAAGGGGAGGGGCTCTTACAGGTCACACATTTTTTCATTTGGGGCATGGACTAAATGTACCAGGCATGCCTTAGCAAATACAACTGTATTAAAAGTACAATAAGTGTCCGAATGTATTACAGTGTGAGCTTAGCAAATAATTCAATTTGCTGAGCTGTCCAAATAACAAATGTTCCTTGTATTTCTCTAGCATCCTGACAAATAACACGTATTTTCTACTTTTTGCCAGGCTGTCTGGTAAGTACTGTAGGCCACTGTCTGTTCTGTGCACTTCCGGGCTATAAAGTACAATCTTTTTGAATATTCCAGCAGTCTTTCAGTTTAAAATGCTACCAATTTTAAGTTATTTAAAAAGAACATCAAGCAATCGAAGTGTCTCTTTTTAGGTAAAATATTTAAATTGCACTGCACAAGCAATGAAGAGGATGGACACCTAAAATAGAGCCCCACTTTGGTGAAGGGCTTTGTTCGCTCTCATGAAAGAGAACATGCTCATGTTTTACTTGCCTGGTAAATTCCTTTGTTGTGCTTTACACCGTGGTACTGTAAGAGAACAATTAAGCGAACAGTGGCCGGGCTCCAAGCATCCAGCAGGCCCTCAATTGAAATGTCAATTAGCCTGGGGTTGTTGCTCACCTATGACTAGAATGTTAGCCATGGAGGAGTTTGCGCAAAGCAAAAGACCCCAGAGTGGTGTCTGAGGGCAATGGGCTGGGTCACATCTTTCCAGCTAGTTGTGCCACACCTGCTTTCTTTAATGGGCTCATTCATGTACTCTTTCTGTCCTATGCACTTGTAACAGTGTGAGTGTACTGGGAGAATCAAGTTGAATCAGTGCTCAGTGAATCTGGGGTGCTCTAGGAATCCCACAAAGCCTTGGCTTGGGAACAGTTTTCAGAGACAGCCGGGGTGCTGCGCCGGCTAGCCCTGGCCCACTTAAAGGCTAGGTCTCCAGTATGCTTCCTTCGTCTGTTGTACACTCTTTGAGACAGGTAATCTGAGTTCTGTGTCTATGCTGTGGTATGCGGACATTTCCCATATGGCTATTGATCTGTGTCCTGTATGTATACTAAAACCTGTATACCTTCCTCATGGCTTGTACTGTTAAAATGTGTATATGCTAAAAAGAAACGTATCATAATCATGGGCTGATAATAGTGCCTTTGAAATGCTGCGTGTTTATTATACTCTGATTTCAGCATGGATGAAGGGGGAAGGTAGACTTCAAGCGTGTTTCAATGCTTATTTGAATTTGCTGCTAGGGCAGAATATCAAGATACCGGTTGTGATTGCGACGAAGTGAGGAGATGACTAGAGATTCTTGGATGCCTTCATTTCTTGGGTTTTGGGAGGGGTGGAATTTGTCAGTGCCCTGGCCCAAAATCCCTTAGGATAGCAAGGACCACGGCATACCTGCCAATTTTCTGTAACCAAAAAGAGGTAGGATTTTTAAAGTTTTAAAACTAGTAATTAGCACATCAATGCCATCATAGGACATTACTTTGTGCGGAAGCTGACCTGAAGATGACATCACATGAAAGGACATAACATGACATGGGATCCTGATCTGATCACTGGGAATTATTGTCCAGCCTCTGACCTAGATGTCACCTAAGCTATCATGAGAACACACATAACCAAATGAGTGACCAGCGAGCACGGTGGCCAGTTTTATTTGTATTTGTGTTTATTTATTTATTATAGGTAACATTGTGCTTCAAAACAGAAGCACTGTACCAGAGCAAAAATAGTAGGCAAAGCAATCCCGTTTCCAAGTGCGTAACAAAACTAGGTTACTCGAGTACATGTGAAGCAACACCCTCCTGATGAATTCGATGTGGGGACATAAGAGGGCGGGGGGTTAGAGATCCGAAGAACATGCACAACAGGGCACTAAAAGTTTGCATATATACATTCGTTTACAATGCTGTGCCATAGAGGACAGGGAGTGTGCCCACAGTGGTGGTCTGTGCCACAGTATACCTTAGGAGTTCCTTCAATAGATGGGAGGCGCTTTTGATAGTGTGATCTTCAATTCCCAAACAGTGGTAATGTCTTTAAATTGCAAGTGCGATGTGTGTGTGAATTCTGATGGTCGGGAACCAGGAGAGAGAAGGACCAGAAGGAAAAGTCAGCACAAGGCAGGCGGGAATCTTTATGTCTATAGATTTAAAGACTCTAAGAGTGATGGGATTGGATTCTAGACTTACAACCAGCAGCGGCTGGTCAAGTTTTAAATTGGAAGGGCATAAACATTTTCCATTAATATGCAAAGTGACAAAGCAGGGCGATGGGGCCTGAACAACCAAGAGGAGTGTAGGGACAGGGTGATTTTCCCCCCACCCCAAAACAATGTTTAAAATAGTAGGTTAAAAAGGTCAAATTTCCAGCACCCATTCTAGAATAAATTTGGTAAAAAGCCAGTTTACAATTCGTTTCCTAGGGTAACACATGAAAATATCTAATAGATGCCAAGTCACTAATAGTGCAAAGGAGTATTTTCCAAAGCACTTTCATGATGCTTTTGGCCACAATATATGCCATCGTTCTGCCAGAGTAAACTACATTTTCAGGGTTGCTGTACATACATTTCGTTACTGTCTGCAACAATATATGCTAGTATTCCCATTCAAGAAAATACTCATATTTGCTTTCTCAATAATGTCAGTAATTATACTATAAGAATACATGCCCATGCTGTCTCTGCCAATATTTGCCAGTATCCCCATATAAGAACACACTCCTTTTGGCTTTTCCCATGATGTTAGTAACAAATGCCATGCCACTATAAGAAACACATCCATACTGGCTGGACCGATGTAGGCCCCTATGCCCATGTAAGAACACTCATGATGTTGGGTTTGCTTGTTTTGTTTGTTTTATTCATGTGTAGTCCGCGCCAGACACAAGGCTATCAGGGCGCATGAGCAACAAGGATTTCCTCAGCTTGGTTACATTGCGGTACATTATTTACAGATATATACAGGTATTACAGGTACAAGTACATGACAGGTACAATCACTACTATTTACATAATGTACATAAGGAAGCAAGGAATGAATAGTTAACAGTCATTTTCCTTTATCCAGCGGATATAATTACGCCTGAAGTGAGGGAAGGTTTGGGCTGTCCTTAAGGTAGGTGGCAAGGAGTTCCAATGTTGGCCCGCATTCACCTGGAAACTATTCCCACCAGTTTTGGAGCGTTTGAATCTGGGCACCGCGAGGAGGTTAGAGTTTGCTATTCTGGTCGAACGGTTTGGTGTATGCCTCTTAATTCTGTCTGCGAGGTAGCGTGGGGCTCCATTCTTGAGACATTTGTGCATCAGTGAGGCTACCTTCAGCATGATTTTGTCATTCGTGGTGAGCCAGTTGTTGGCTCTCCTGGTGTTGGAGATATGGGGGGTCATTACGAGGTTGGAAGTAGCCATGGTGCTATTAGCGGTAAAACCAGCCGCCCTTAGCGGGACCCGCTAAAGGACCTCGTAATGCGGCGGCAAGGGGTTAACAGCACCAGTGCCTTTACCGGCGCTGTTAACCCCTTACCACCAACCTTGTAATGACCCTCGTGGTATTTTTTGGAAATGCCCAAAGCTGCTCTAAGAGCGTTATTTTGCAGGATTTGGATTGTATTTGTAATATATTTGTTGGCTCCAACATATAAGGCATTACAATAATCCAGTTTGGATAGGATTAAGGCTCTGGTTAGTGTGATGCAGCTAGGGACTGGTAGGAAGGGTTTGGCTGCTCTAATTAAGTTGCAGGTGTAGGCTGTGGATGAGGCCAAGAAGCTGACCTGTTTATGGAAGGAAAGGGTGGCATCGAGATAGAATCCTAGCGTTTTAACTTCCTTGGCTACATTGATGAGGTTGACGTCTATGATGAAGCTAGAGTAATTGTGATTGAGTTTATTTAGGTTGGGGGGAGGGTGCCCAAGATAATGAGCTCTGTCTTGTCATCATTCAGGCGTAGACTATGAGAGGCCATGCATGCCTGGATGATGAGGTACACCTTGTTTACCAAGGCCAAATCCTTGTCATAATCTCCTGTCAACAGGATGAGGATCTGGGTATCATTAGCGTAATTGGTGTAGGTGATACCAAGACCATCAAGATCATCAAAAAGGGGCTTTGTAAACACATTGTACAGAGTAGGGGAGACACATGAGCCCTGGGGGACACCGCAAGTAATGGGGATAGGGTCAGCAGAGGCTATGGTGGAAATGACACGCATGGATCTATTGAGGAAGGATTGAATCCAGCTGATCACCTCTTACGAGAAGTGGGCTGCCGAGTCAAGGTGGTTACAGAGTATTTTGAGGTCCACTAAGTCGTATGCCGCTGAGAGGGCAAGTAGAAGTAGTAGGGCCATCTTTCCGTCGTCTCTGAGAGTATCAATTTGTGCCTTAAGGTCAATGAGGGCTGCCTCGGTCCCGTGTTGTGGTCTGAAGCCCGACTGCTGGGTTCCCAGGAGATGAACTATTGTTGTATTTGTAAATAGGCTATCTTATCTAAAACTTTGAGTAGGAAGGGGACGGTGGTGATGGGTCTGTAGTTCGTGGGTATTGATGGGTCTAAAGAGGGTTTTTTGAGTAGGGGGAGAACCCAGGATTCTTTGAGGTTGCTGGGGATAGTGCCCGAGGAGAAGGATGAGTTGATGAGCTTGGTGATGAATGATGGGAGGTCTCTAGCAGCGTCTTTGATGATTTGTGCAGGGCATGGGTCACCTTGGCAGTTCGAGGGTTTAAGGGTGAGGATAATTTTTTCAACCTCTAACGTTGATACTTTGGAGAAGTTGAAGCGGGGGGGTTTGTGTGTGAATTTTTGAGAGGGAGGGCGGGTGTTGGCTGCACTGGTGTTGGCTGCATGGGCGGTGCAGAGTAGGGATTCTTTCTTGTTGTTAATTTTGACTTGTAGACCAGTCACTTTGTTGGACAGGGCATTTTGGATGCCAGTGCACAATTTGTTGTCTTTCACGCAAGTGTCAGGTACTGGGGTGGGTGTTTCCAGTTCTTTAAGGAAGGTAAACAGTTATTTTATACTGGAGTTAGCTTGCGATATTTTTAAGTTATAGGTCTCTTGCTTGGCCAGTAAGATTTCTTTTTTGTAGAGGGCGGTTATTTTGTTGAGGTTCGTCCTAGTGCTGTCCGAGGGAGATTGTCTCCAAGTCTGTTCGTTTTTATGTTTTTCGAGTCTAAGTTTCAGCAGACCGATAGAGTCCAGGACTGAAGTCATTATTTTGTTATATTCATCTACAAGGTTGTAGGGATTGGAAGTTTCAGTGAGTGAATTCAGTGTCGGAATGATAAGGGGGATGAGTTATTCCGCTGTAATGTTTTTCTTATTTCTCGTGGGGATGGCTGGGGCTGGTGAGTTGTTAGTAGTTGTCGGGATAGAGGCCTTCAGGGAGAAGTTGAGAAGATGGTGGTCAGACCAAGGCCGGGGGGAGATGGCTGTAATAGAGACGAGACAATTGTAGTCCGCCACCCAGTCAAGGGTCCTCCCTTTGTTGAGGGTGGGAAGGGTCACTCTTTGAACAAAGCCTAGTTCAGATAAGGTGTTGTCAATGAGCGTGGCATGTGGGTCTTTAGGGTCGTTATAGCCTAGGTTGAAATCGCCTAGGAGTAGGCTCTGGGTTGTATTTTTAAAATGCTGGTGAGGATAGTAGTTAGATCCTCCTCAAATGAGCCGAGTAGACCAGGGGGTCTGTAGAGGAGGTGGCTGGTCAAGGATTGAGAGTTGAGGGTGGGCAGTTTGGCTGTTAATGATTCGCATGAGTTGGACTTATCTGCAAAGGCGAATCTCAAGTTAAGGTGAGTCTTGGCAATAATGACAAGGCCTCCGCCTCTAGAATCTGTTCTGTCAGCTCTGAGGATAGTGTAGTCTTCCGGGATGGCTAATGCGAGGGTTGGGCCTGCGGCTGCATGGAGCCAGGACTCAGTGATGGCTAAGAAGTCCAGTTTTTCAGTTAGTATGAGATCGGCTATGTCTGTAGCATGGGCTACCATGGATCGTGCATTTATAAGGGCACCTCTTATGAGTGGGTTGGTGGTCTTGGGGGTTAACCCAGTGGCCAGATTGTCAGGATTGGGTTTGGCATGGGTGTCGATCGGGTTGTGTGTGGGCAGTACGGGAAATCCTATGTGCTTAGGTGTGGTCCAGATGCAAGGTTTAGTGTGTGCTCATAACTCCAATAAAAATGCAATGTCACTGTAAAATAAAACATGTTTATACTGCTACACCAATATAGGCCAGTGTGGCAACGAAAGCACACTCATGTTGGATTGCCTATAATGCCAGTAAAAAATATCATGCCACTGTAAAAAATCTTGTCCAGACTGGCTGCATCAATCCAGGCCAGGATGGCTATGTAAGAAAACTCATTGTGTTGGCCTTACTGGCCCATAATGCCTGTAAACAATTGTATGTTGCACAACAGAGTACAGTGACATACCACTGTAACAAAACATGCCCATAATGGCCGCACTATGTAGACCAGTATGTCCATGTAAGAACAGTCATCATGTTGCTGTTGCCCATGATGGCAGTAACAAATGTCATGCCACTGTAATAAAATATGTCCATACTGGCTGCACCACGTAACAACACTCATCATGTTGGCTTTGCTCATAATGCCAGCAAGAATGCAATGAAACTGTAAGAAAACACATCCACATTGGCAGCACCAAAGTACCCCACTCCCTAACCCCACATTAGAACTCTCATCATGTTGGCTTTTCCCATAATGTCTGTAACATTGCTAAACCCATTGTAAGAAAACATTCTTGCACCAATGTATCCCCCACACCCACATGTGAGAAGACTTACAATGTTGCTTTTGCCCTTAGTGCAAGCAGACATAAGCAACTTTAAGAAAACATGACCATGATCGCTGCTGCTGTCTCAATGTAGCCCCCTAATCAGAAGCTCATTGACTGCACTGCATGCATGCATCTTCATACATGCACCCATACAAGATACACACAATCGCATTCACACACACCCAAATAACATGCACACTGCTACCTCATTCATACGGTCATCCATGCACTACAACATACACACTGACTGTACTCATTCACATACCACACACATTCACATGCAGACTTACACAGAAACAAACCCTTGCATACACATATACATACATAAAGCAGATAAAAATACATATATCCACACATACAGAAAAGGTTTTTTTTTCTTACCCGCAACAGCTCTGGAGTCGAGATGCCATCTCACACGCCGCTTTGATGGCCCTCTGGCTCCCGTGCACCATGTAAACAGGAAACAGGGAGACCTTCCTGGATCTTGACATGTGCGGTGGAGCCGTAGCTTCAGCATGTCACAGCTACAAGACCTTTGATTGGGAAGAGAGATGCCGGAGATCCTTTGCACACAAACACACACACTGTCAAAAGGAAACGGTTCCCTTCTCCGTGAAAGCCAGTCCAGGGGTGGGATCTCTGATGCTTGCAGCACCTGAGGACTTGAGTGTTTCCACTGGTATGGCTTTGCTCTCCTATGAAGTGTTGTGGTTTCTCACCCTGTCACCAATTATGCACAAGTCGGCGCTGCCAACAACACTCATGGTCATTTGAAGCATCTTAAACATGTATGGAGGGAGAGAGAGAGATACGGTTTGCAAAAGATGTGATGTAGGCAAAGCTTTCTATCTCATATAATTTGAATTCCAGTTAAGTGCCTCTAGTGCTTTTTATTTATTTATAGGAGTTTTATGAGGCACCCCCCTCAGGAAAAGTTGCTTCATATCACATTATAACTGTAGGACTACAAGTACTAGAATGCAAAGAAATGGGAATTTGAAAGACAGGACTAGCTGAATCTCTTACAGTTGTCATGGCTCATTTTGCAGTTTGTGTAAAGTCTCCAAGTGCTTTACAAATACATTCCAACTGGCCTCTTATATAGTCAACTCATGTGGTTATCCTTTGACAGAGGCATGCAGGTTGTTATACAAAATGAGTTCAAATTTGCAGTTCAACATAGCCCATTTTCAAACAAGCAGACATCACGGAAATAAAATGCAAAGCTTTGAAAAGCTCTTTTTTTATTTCTGCTTTTTTTCTTGAATGAAGGTAGGTATTGAGGAGCCAACTAGTGGGGGTTAAGGGTGAGATGTGTTTGGTATTTAGATGAAGTTCATCTCAACACTAATGATCCAAACATGAACACTTTACCAGGTTTAAGCATGTATCACTGGCACTTACATTGTTGACTGAAAGAGTCCCTCCCTGCTCCTCGGTGCTGCAAGGTGGCCTTACTGTGGCATAACGTGCTAGACAAGCAGCAAGCTTGTCATAGCCTTATGTGTTGCAGTCATACATCACAGACAGCCCCAGAACAGGAACCAGGAGCTGCGCAGTAACTCCACTTGCAGGCAACATATTATCTGAGTGTCACACTATTCCCCTATCTTTCTGAGTGCCGGCCCTATAAAAATGACCTAGTATGAGTCCACAGATCCATAGCAGCCCATCCTATCCTTTGTTCTAAAAAAGCAGTCACCTTGCACACTGTCTATTCTAGACCAGGCACCTTCTGGCCTGCCAGTTTAGCAGTGACATTCTAGAGTTTTCCCCATGAAAAAATTGTAAAAGTTAATCCCGGGCCAAAAAGTCACCTCGATTGAACTTGGTCGCTGCATTACACCTCTAGCCCACCACGCAGCCAAATACCACACCATTAACTGCTTTCTGCTCCTCTAAACTGTTTCACAAAACAATGTGTTCGATGCCACACACACTTAGAACATGCCATCCTTTCTACAATACCAATCTAAGCTCCACCTTAATGAATCCACACACACACCCAAGCTATCACAAAACATTCCCATCACCCATCGCTATGCCTGTGGCATTTCAGAAGCATCCCCGGACGCGCATCTTCTTCCCTACTCCTTTTCCCCCGCAGACTAAGGTCTAAATACCCAAGGGGGGAGCACAATACAACAACCACCAGACAATCCAGGTAATCTGAGACAAACTCAACGGTGATTTTGTAGAGTATGAAAGCCATGTAACCTAATATAATGTAATACAGAATGGGCCACTCAGCAGCACCCCGCTTGTCTCGGAAACAAGTGCCGAAGTGCACGGGTACAACACCAAGTCCCACGCTGAGAAGATGGAGTCAGACATGAAGCGCAATATAAAAAAACTATTACATTTTTAACATTACATAACCTAACATAACATAACATAGTGCTATCTGTTTTTTTCTTCCTTTATTGCTTGCCTGCATGTGTGTTTGTGGGGATGTCATGGTGTGCGTGTGTGATTCATGGTAGATAGAGTCTTTCCCCATCCAGAGAGCTACATGTGCCAATTGGGGCTGGCCCACCTGGGTGGTGGGAGTCAGCGGGTCCATCTACTGAAGTACTTCCATGAGTATGTTTAACTAGCCACCTAAATAAAGAAAACAAATCTGAAGATGTGCCCAGTGGCTTATAAGCACTTCTTGTGAAGCAGGATACTACAATAACCATAATGTAACAACCACTTACTAACTCTTGGTTGCACCAAAATGGCCGACTAGGACTAAAGGAAAATAACAAACAGATCTTAAAGCAATCAGTAACAGTGAAGGCTTGCTGATCCAGCACATGCTTTATTTGTTTGCCTGCTGGCACTTCAGTGATTTCCCTCTGTAAATTAGAACATATATATAATCCAAACGGCAGTCAAGGTATCAGTGGGGCTGGTCCCTAAACAGGCACTAAAAACTGTGTCCTCTCTTAGAAAATCATGTGGGTTCTTAGACAGTGGAGTACTGACCTACTGGAAACTTGGGAGATTTCCCAGTGGACCTCTGCACGACGATGTAGGTACTCTGATTTTCTTTTCCTCTTACCCTCTCTTCCATGTACCCTGTGTAGGGTAACTCCACAACAACCAGACATAGAAAAAACACCCCGTCAGAGAAAAAGGCTAGGTGCAAAATGTCTATTATAAGTCCACTACCGCAGGGCTCTATCCCTCCATTAAAGTGAACTTCATCTTATAAACGTAAAAATCGTCAATCATGACACATTCAATATACAGTATTCATCCCCCACCCTCATTGGCTACCGCCTATTTCATGCTAATAGTTACATTTGGCACCCTCTCCAATTGGTGGAATCATCTTTTCCTCCATCTACACCACAAGCGGGTAATGTCTCTTCACCTCGAAGTGCTGCAAGGGAACTGGTCAATCTTTAAAAAGCACCACCCTATCCTTGCTCCTAACCACGTAATGAGCACCTGGTCGTCAACATGAACTCGGCAGATAACTTTGAGGTCAGCCTGGTCCTTGCAAACTAAGCAACTATTTTCTGATCCCAGACACACAGGTTCCCTGTGAGAAACCTGAGGGTATCCTCTTTCCTACTCCTCCTGGATCCTCTTCTTAGGTGGTCAGGGAAAGGCCATCACTTTTGGATCCCGACCCTGGGGGTGGATAAGCAAGGGAGGATCACATGGGTGGGGGATCCTTGGGGATTGGGAGTGGGGTACCCATAGGCGAGACATGGTATCCCCCTTTCCCTATAGAAAACCAACCTAACCCTCCCCCAGCCTTTATGGGTTATTATCAAACATCTCCCCTCATTTCCCCATATATTTCCTATGACAGTACTGAGACGAGGAAGAGGCGACTATAAGTAGTTAACACCAGTAACTCCTTTTACCATTCTAGTATTCGGACGAGGAAGATGCCTGCAGAACACTGTGAAGGTCAGAAATGTCCCTCTAACTATGGTCAGGCAAGTTCAATTAGAAGCTCACACCTGCAACCTGTCATGGGGTTTCAGGTGTATAAGAGGAGACCAAGAGAGCAGCAAAAGGAGCAAAAGAGAGGCCTGTGTGGGAGGGACCAGCAGGGGATGCTGCTCATTAGGAGGCAGCCATGGTGGGTCCTGCAACAACGCCAGTATGCCGGCAGATGACCCCAGAGTCATGTTGAGGCCAGGAGAAGTTGGGCTGTTGGAATTCCTTATGTGGGGGAAGTGCGAGCAATGAAAAAGAACGGAAACTGCCCACAGGGTCCACGGAAGCAGAGCAGAGCCGCTGGAGATCCAAGATAGTCATCAAAAGTGTAAGCGGGGCTCGCAGTCACAGGCAAGCTGGCAAGCAGAGCAGAAGCAGTCCAGAACAGCTATCCGACCGGACCGCTGGAGACTGGTCAATGAAAGGGAGCCTGACTCGAGACCGGGGCGCTCCAAGAGGGTTGCATGAAAGCAGAATGAATGCAGAGTGAGCCGAAAAGCATGCACAGAGTGGGAACAAACCCAAAGTTACGGGTGGCAAATGAAGCGGCAACCTAAATAATGATGGAAAAGGTATAAATATTGAATACCTGACTGAATTGAAACATTGAGAGCAAAGCTACAAGTTAATGAAAGTTGCATGGGAAAGCGCCCATTTCAAAGCAACAGATGAAATATGAATGCAAGGGTGAAAGAGTATGACAGAACGGTGGGGAATAAAATAAGACCATCGCAAAGTGAACTTTGTGAATAAATACAGCGTGGCAAGGCCCAAAACTGGCATAACATGTGTGACACATTGTGGCCAAGCCACAAGGCTAATCAGGAGAAGCCAAGAGAGTGTGAAACTACACTTAAAGCCAAGAGGCTGATAAGAAGACCCTAAGTGAAAGTGAATATGTACACTGAAGAGCCTAAGGTTCTTGGTTGCATGACCTGTGATGGGTGGACCATGTGATCTGACAACTGTGCCTAGACCTGTGAAAGCCAAAGACATTGTCAAACAAAGCAGGAAGAAGCACTGTGAAGGAATTGTTAATGCAATCCAGAAGGAGTGGCAAGTTGACATGGAGTTGTGTTAAACATTGAAAGACTGAGACCAGTATAAGTTATTACGTTGAGGTCTTGGGGAAGGGAACCCTGAGACTTGCTGAACTGTAAAGCTGTCTTGAGGACAGAGCCTGAAGACCCATTTCCCTTTGAACTGTGTTGCCTTCAGCTTGAGGACGGGAACCCCGAGGATGGTGTGGAACTGTATTGCCTTGCACTTGGAGAAGGGAACCTCAAGGATTTGTGGAACTTTCTTAAACTTGGGAACGGGGAGCTGAAGAGGAAGCTAGGAGCTGGAGGAAGCTCAGAACTTTGTGTTAATAACCATTTCTTTTATTATTGACATACCTACACATTGTTTAGCTTTAGTTGTGAGGGCAAGGGTAGGTTTTGGTCACAGATAGACTTTTAAATTGTACCTTCTGATCCAGACGTTCTTTAGTTTCGTTCACATAGGGAAATCCCACCTGGCATAGGGCAAGTTAGGCCTTGAACCATCCTGACATTTGATTTAATAAACCATCTTATTTTGAACTTTATGTCTGTGGGCCTCATTACGAGGTGGGGGGAATGAGATTAACGGCGCTGGTAATGTTGCCGGCGTCGTTAATCCCATTCCGCCCTATTACGAGGTTCCCTCGCGGGACCCACTCTGGATGTCTGGTTTTACCAGACGTCTAGAGCGGGTCCTGCGTGGGGACCAGGGAGCTAAGAACGGGCCCGCTATTATCAGGCCCTTTGTTAGCTCCATCCCCATTCCCATTGAGCCCTATAGGGGCTCGAATGGGAATGGGGAAGCAATGGGTCTGGGTTCCCTGAAGGATGAAATACCGGGCCCTCCAAAGTCGGAATGGCCCGGTATTTCCCCATTCAGGGAACCCGGACACGTCGTAATGAGGCCCTGTGTCTTGCTTCATGCCTTCACAGTCCCAATCATGCCGCCCCACTGCAATCTTATAAGCATTTGCATCACCCTTTGCTCTCCCTCGAACAAATCATGGACCTCGTTGTTCTCTGCTCCCCCCTGTATCAGTTACCCCTCTCAAGAGGTAGGCCTGGTGTTCAACTAATCCATCCAACCCATGAAGAATTTTAAGAGTCTTATTCCTACCCATCTGGTAGTTCAAATAGAATGCCCATTGTTCTGGGGGTCCGCTACTGGCCTTAATCTCAGTTCATGTATTGGAAGCTCAAGACCTCTGTCCCGGCTCCCATGAGTATGACCTTCTCCCATTTGGCTGCTCGCATTCCTACTTAATTGTTCAAAAGTCTAGCTAGATACATTTATATGTGTGTGTGTGTGTGTGTGTGTTCCTTACCGTGCCTGGGGATTGGAATGCAGTAATCAGGCAAGAGATGGGGACTTGGTCTGTGTTTCCAGCACGGCCTGTGAGCATCCAGGCCTACTCTTAAATACAGGGTTAGTTCATGTTATGAATTTCACGCTCATGCAATGTCTTCTATGTGATACCATCACAAGACAGATGGTTAGTTTCCCCTACATAAGCTACCATAATTTGTGTGTCTCCCGCCAGTTTCTTCCACCCATAAAACTCCACCCTCCCCCTACACCATCTTGTACACATTCTTCACGTAGTCATATATTTTCCGCATTCTAAATCGTTTGGGAGGGGTTGTGATTTGACCATGCATCCCAACAGTCCCCCCTTTAGTTAATTCTTCATTAACTAACTTCTCCTTTTCTCTTTCTCTATGCATCCCATCCTTGGGAACCCATGCCCTACACACATAACGCAAACTGCCCCCTTCCTGTGCATATCTCTCCTCACTGTCTTCCTCTATCTCCACCAGTCTCAATCAACTCTACCCTCTTACTTCCTTCCACCCTTCTCGGAAACCTTCCCAACCCTGGCTTTCCCTTCACCTCCTGTCCATGTGTCGTCTTCTGCGCCGCCTTGAATGACGTTGGATCAAAACCCCATCTGTGTCTAACCAAACCTCCTATTTTTCATATCACTCACTCTACGACTCTTGCCTCAAATCAGCCAAATGCTCCTACTACTCTAACCATCTCCACTCACAAGCCTCTCACCCCCGTCGAATTTTCCAAACCCTCACTCGCCTCCTCTCCCCTCCTACTCTTGATCTCTCTACCAGCTCCCCTATCTCTCCCTCTGACTTTGATAACTTTTTCTCATCCAAAGTTCTATCCCTACGGCAAAATATTCTCCTAGCCCCTTCCCATGACTCTCCGCCCTCCTTCTTCTCCCCTCCCGCTGCCTGCATGTCCAACTTCGCTCCTATCACCCCATCCTAGGTCTCTCTTCTTCTGTCCAAAACTCACCCTACTGCCGCTCCCTCTGACCCCCTTCCCACCTCCCTAATTACTAAAATCTACCACCATCCTCATTCCCTCCCTAACTACGTTCTTCAACACCTGCCTCTCCACTGCCCCCTTTCCGGCTGCATTCAAACATGCCACTATCATTCCCATCCTAAGGAAACCCTCTGCTAACCCTCTTCTTACTTCTAACTTTCGTCCAATCTCGCTTCCCCTTCCTTTCTAAACTTCTCGAGCGCCTAGCCTACTCTCAACTCTCAGCATTTGTATCTACTCACGCTCTCCTTCCTCCCTCTCAATTGGATTATTCCCTAAACACTCCACCAAGACTGCTCTCACTTACATGCTCAATTCCCTCCTTACTGGTCGCTACGCTAAGCAATCTTCTATCCTCATCCTCCTTGACCTGTCTGCTGCCTTTGACACCGTCGATCACCCCTTACTCCTTAGTACTCTCTCCTCCTTTGGCTTCAAAGGCAGTGTCCTTCCTGGCTCTCCTCTTACCTCTCCAATCGTTCCTACGGTGTCTCCTGGGGTGGCCGCACCTCCTCCAACATCCCCTTGGACTATGGTGTTCTCCAAGGCTCTGTACTTGGCCCTTTCCTTTTCTCCCTTTATACCTCCCTTCTCGCCCCTCTTATCTCCACTTTCAGCTTTTACCACCACTTCTACGCTGATGACACCCAACTCTTTCTCTCCTTCTCCTCTTTCACTCCTGATCTCCACTCTCCTTATCTTCCTGCCTTATGGCTATTAAAAACTGCATGTCATCTCACTTTCTCTCCCTCAATACTGACAAGACGGAAGTCCTTTTCTTTCCTTCTAACACACGTTACCCTACTCCTCATTCAATCAACTTTCCCCCTTCTACTCTTCCCATCTCTGCCCATGCTCACATTCTTGGTCTCCACTTCGACTCCTCTCTTTCCTTCTCCCACCACATTTCTCCCATCTCTCGTGCCTGCGTCACCATCTTTACAACATTTGTAAAATCCTCACCTTCCTCACCTTCCACACTTCTAAACTCTTAATCTCCTCCCTCATCTTCTCCCGTATCTTCTATTGCTCTTCTCTCCTCCTTGGTCTCCCTGTCTCTCATCTGACCCCCCTCAAATCCATCTACCACTCCTATATCCGTACTCTCTGTCTCCTCGGTCTTCGCAACTCTATTTCCTCCTGGCTCTCCCTCCTTGGTTGGCTTCCCTTCCTCTCCCAACTTAAGTTTCAATTCCTCTGTCTGGCTTTCAAATCTCTCCATGACCTTGCCCCCCCCTACCTCTCCTCTCTCCTTTCATTCTACACTCCCTCCCCCTCTCTCTGCTCCACTATCTCTTCCTGCACACTGTACCCCTTTCACCATGTGACTCTTAGCGCTTCCGTTCCTTTCAGCTCTTGGCCCCCCTACACTGGAACTCCTTACCTCTCTCCATCCGCTCCATCCCCACCTGCTCCTCCTTCCGCACTGCCTTGACAGCCCTCCTTCTCCACTCCCCCCTTGACTTTCCTTCCTTCCTCTCTCCTCCCTTCTCCCCTGTCCCCCCTATCACCTTCATACCTCCCTCTTCCCCCCCTTTTCTCACACCTGCGGGAATTTAAATCAGACAACTGAATTTGATCCCCCACTCCCTTCCTCTGCACCCTTCCCTTGCCTTCTCCATCTAAGGAAACTGTTCTACGTATTGTTACACTGGTTTGTATCATGATTGTTTATATGCTTCTCCCACTATTGTACCTGTTGTTATATTGTAAAGCGCTTTGGGATAAAGCGCTATATAAACCTAATAAACATAAACATATTTCCCTGGGGTACAAGTGAGATATGTACAGCACCCATCACACGCTAAATCAACCCAGTGCTCAGTGTAGTTTTCTGGATCTGTTGATGTAAAGTTAATGTCCCTGGGGGGGTACGTAGGACTTTCTAGCCTAACCATGAGTGGCTAATTTGGATCCTCAGTTTGAGCCTCCCGATCCTTTGTACCTCGGAGAGCCATTTCTGCCCCAATAGTAACCATCATCATTGCCCTGTTTAGGATAGTCTTTGCACAGCATCAAAGCATCATCTGGCACGTGCAGAATAACACCAGCAAAAGCACCACAATCGGAACTAAGATCTTCACCAATGCCCCCAGCCAGGATGGCGCCCATGAGATCAATGTGTTGAAGCAACCTTCGGTCTGCACACCTGCTTCACTTTCCATACAAGTCTTTAACTTGTGTTAGGGACACATTCTCTGTGTCATTTGGGAGTATGTACATGAAGTAAATAACCCTATCTTTTTACACAAACCCGCTTCCATCACCGTCAGAAGATGCAGGACATACCGGTTTTGAAGTGTTATCAGCCGGATCTCCCTCAACTCGCTCTTGATAGCATTTAGGCCTTGTCCGATATCATTTGCCAACTGGATCACTTCCCATTGAACAATTTGCAGCCATTTTGCATTGGCTGCAGCCTGGACCCCTGGCACCAGGAGTGGTGCAAAGAACACTTCCGTCTTGGAGTACAGTCTTCATTTATCTGGAATTTCTTTGCGCAACTTAGGTGAATCTTCCGACAGATAATTTGATCTCTTCCTTTGCAACTTCCCCAACGGCTTATTCTTCCTTGTCTTAGGGGTTGTATGGAAGCTGGGATAGATTGTGATACCCCATGCTTGAATGCCTTCGTCCAATGTTGGTTCAGGCACCATAAGGATAGCTGAGTGCAATGTTGTTAGTGCACACGTGCCTCGCCTGGAAGATGGAAAATGCAGATATGCTTGTTGACTGCATACCCAATACAAATACATCAGAGCCACTGTTCCTTTTGCAAGATCTGGAATGAACATTGTTTTGTTGCACTTAGTATTAGTGCCCACAGGAAAAGTCCCATGCCCTCGAAAACAGAACTGATATTATTCCATCGGTTTAACTTTTACTGGAGTTTCACGTGTTTAAATCCATGTTAGTTTTGGTATGTATGCAGTCAATGTTGTGAAACAGTTCTTATTGATGTTCCATATGACTTCTTGTCCAAACCCTGCCAAACCCCCTGCTGCACCGCTCACCACCATCTTTTCCCATCTGTTCGACACAAACTGCACTCCATCCAATTTTAACATGGGCCTTGGCTTGCATTGAGGTGCACTGCCATCGTTGGCACAATTTTCTCAAATTGTGTCCATTAGTACAACTTGTACCTTGTGCCCCTGGAACAAAATTCAGACGTGACACAGTGCTAAATGCACCAAACACTGGGCTTCCAAGGGTAACATTTCCTAGGGTACTACCATTTTTGGTGCTCCAGACGCGTGGGGAATGAGGGAGCAGACATAACAACTCCTGTTATTTTTTTTCATTTTTTTTTTAATTGTAATTTTTAGTTTACATCAAACTTTTATCACAAGAATTTTCTTCACTTATCTTTAGAAGAACAAATAAACAAACATCTTCCATTTCAGGTCACAACCCATGTTCAGGTTGGATTGCTTTCATTCTACTCAGTGCTCAAGTGTCAGTCTCCAAATATTTGGTTCTTATTGCTGTTCATTTGTTTGGTATTCCAAAATGTTATCCAGGTAATTTATTACAGAGCATGTTAAGTGTACTGAGCTTCCACCTAGAATCCTAAACCACCATTCATCCATGTTACCGCCAACTGGCGCAAAATGTTTTAGGTGAATTGCCCTTTGGTTCCCGAACGCTGTGCATTGTGTTATTAAATGTTTAAGTGATTCTGTATCAGCAGTACAGAATCTGCAATTATTGTCATCTGATGTTTCTATATGTCGAGCCACTAGTATCTGTTTTGTTTTTAAGGCATTTAAGCGCAATCTTCAAAATCTGTTGCGATGGTGCCTTGATGGAAATTTCTGCAGATATGGGGCAATTTGTCTAGCTGGTTCATTACAGGTCCAAAATCCAGTGCTGGAGAGAGATTTTTAAGTTTGACCAAGTTTTGAATCCAGAACTATTGCTTTATTTTCTTCTTTGCAAGTTGAGGCTGATCTAACAGTGTTGCTAGCTCGGAGTGAGTTTGCTCAAACACACCTTCAAAATGTTTTTTCCAGGCTCCTCTGAAACTCTGTTTGCTAGCATGTCAGTTTGCTTGGCATTATCATTATTTAATATGCGCCAGATCTCTCTTGAGTTATTACATTTAATTAGGGCTAGCATCAATTCTCCGCGTTCTTGATCTCTCATGCAGAAAAATGATTTGTGCCAATTTCGGTATTTTTGTCGCCGTTGTTTAATGTATACTCCAACGTTCACTCCTCGATTACGTTTTATCTCTCTTATGTCTTTGTTAAGCAGTTTCTTTTGCTCTTTTATGGGTCGGCTCCATTCATGTCTATGTGGTTTCCTGTTGTTTACATTCTTTGAATCGCACGTTGTTTGATAGGGCAATAGAGCAACGTAATTGATCAGATTCAGTGTTTTGTTGGATAACGATCGATACTCCTCTGTTAGACCTTTTATTTGTTTCTCTTTCAGGCGTAGCCGATTTCGCCCTTGATTTACTTCCAATGCTTGTTTGCAGGTCGCTACCATCGGTTTCTGGCTTAACCGCCATGACATTTCCAGGACATCGTGTCCACTTTGCTCTGTCTGGACGATTCATAGCTTCTGGATCTTATTCCATACGTTTTTTGATGTCCAGATGTAGTCAAGGATCATTTCATGGCCAAAGTTTCGCCAGGTGAACTTTGGTGGTGTGTCCCCAGTTACTTGTCCGTTGACCACATCACAGTCCCTAGCGTCCATTTTATTGTCCCATCAATCTCTTCTTGCAGTGGTACTCCGTGCTTTCTTTTTTGATGATGATATAAGCTTCATCTCGTCATCGAACCATGTTAGGTTCATGTCACTGCATATGATAATCGATAGTTCGTGGTGTTTCTTTTGATTTTTATCTATTATGTTTCTAATAGATTGAATAAACTTCTCGGTTGTAATCTTCGCTGGATTCCAGTACAAGTTAATTACTAACAGGTACTGCATTTTCATCGATTTACCGTTTGGTTTGTGAATTAGGGTTGCCTGCACGAATCTGTTAGGGTTTTCATTTCGAGATACTTCCCAAGAGGTGCCATTTTTTACCATGGGGACTAGACCTGAATAGGGGCGACCCTGGACATTTTTCTCCACTGGATTGAGCAATGTCAGGTACCCATCTTTTACAGGTGGAATCCGTAGCCATGTCTCTTGTAAGCAAATTAAGAAGTTTTCAGTCAGGTCTACTGGGAAGTCATCAAATAGGTGTTGGAACCCTCTTGTATTCCATGATATTAATGTGACGAGGCTTTAATGGTTATGGTTGCCTAGCTAATGTTTTCTCTTTCTTGTTTCCGTGTTTCTTGTTTCCACTGGAGCGGACCAACCTGCCTTTAGCTGCTTCCTTAAAGTTTCTCGACACTGTTCAAGAGATTCTTTTGTATTTAAAGTTTTGTTGCGGCCTCTGGGACTTTTTATGATCTGTTGTTCTTCTTCAGAAATCTTCCTGCCCAAGAACAGTAGTTCATCTTTTGCGGCCAAGATGGTTTTTCGTACTGTTTTTGAGTTTATATGCAGTAATACTTGGTCTGCACATTCTTCTGAGACTCTGTTATACCTCTGTTTCCCCACCAAGTTCATATGACTGTATCACATGTTACACAATTCTGGGTGATGCACATCGGACATTGTATCCAATACCACAAACGTGTATTGATTATATTAATTTTCTTCATCTAAACCCCATTTAAACCACAGCTTTAAATTCCATATTATTATGTCTTGTGTTTTCATTTGTTTAAAATGTACTACCATGAGCATGTAGTCATTCTTTGATGTTGCAGCATCGAAAAAATTGATTGTGATTGTTTTTACATCTCCTTATATTACACCCCTAACCACCTTTATATGACCAAACCATTAAACTCACTAGAAAAAGAAAGAAATCAAACAAAGAAAAATCTACACATCTTAAAACATGCAACATTAGTGCTAACAAAATATGTAAAAGATCGCAAATACTTTAAAAAAATGTCATTTCAACTTCGCACAACCTAAATATCACTGAAACACCTGTAGTCTGAAAAATAATGCATTCAGTAGGATATACTATCCAGTTTTTGCTGCTATGTTAGAATAATTACCCAATGATTTTAGCCTGCCATGTTGTTTGATGTTTGTCTTGTGTCTGTGCCCTTAAGCCTCTGAGTCAGTGGTGCACATTAGAAATATAATAAAGTAAAGTGCACCCAGTTTTTCTTTAATGTAACACACAGTTTAGCTAACTTAGTTTTTTTTAAAAACGTTCATCCTTTCCACAATGCTATTAGCCTGGGGATGATAAATGGAACACATCTTGTGTTTAATTCCCAAAAGAGCTGCAATTTCCTTGAACAGCTCATGGAAGAAGAGGGTGTTATTGTCACTTTTAAGCATCTTGCACAACCCATCCTTCCATCTGAGGAACAATTCTCTCACCAAAACCGGGTGGCCGATTTGGCATCAGGATGCACATATGGACCAGCCTCAATCCAACAGGAGAAAGGACACACCACAATTATAAGGTAACGAAAAGTATTACATCTTTCACCCATATCTGCAAAGTCTATATGAAGATCTCTGCAATATTCCTCTCAATGTTTTCAAAGTTTTCCCAGTGCTGTTTGTTTGACAGACAATGCATTTGGACATGAACATGGACAACAATTCCTGAATCTTGGGCACATTTCATTCTTCTTGTATATCCCCAGCAATGTGTTGCTTGGATACATGGGCGGGGTAATGCAGCTGATCAAACACCACTAAAGCCAATTCTTGGTGCATCACTACCTTTCCACTACTAGTCAGTCTCCACACCAAATCAGTTGGAGACTGCGCACACACCCTTCTCTGCCACAACAATTTCTCATTCTGTGACATCTGACCTTGTATCTCAGTTATCTCAGTAACGGGTAGTGCAGTATATGGAACCTGCAACTGCATATTTGCAAGCGCTGCATGGTCCGGAATAACAGGTAATGGCAAGTACGCAACAAGTTTTGCTGCTGTGTCTGCTGCTCCATTCTAGAGAGAGACAAAATCTCCACCACTTTCATGGGCAGCACACTTGACAACTGTGACAAGTTTGGCTGTGAAAGGGCATTAATTAACAGATCTAAAAGAGCCACATGCTGTACTGGAGACCCACCTGCTCTGCAAAATCCTCTAATCCGCCATCTCGACAACCCTGAATGAACAGTGGTTGTAACATAAGCTGAGTCTGAATCAATCGTAGCTTGGCACCCTGGTGCTGCCTCGAGTGCCTCAAAAATTATAATTATAATTGTTCTTTTATAACGCGCTTAATAACAGCAAGTGGTTTCTAAGCACGGGATCAGGATTCGAAGGACTATCCTTCCCCCCCAATCAACTCTGCTTCTTGTTGCAAATAATTGCCTGGTAACCTTTGCTGCAAACAACCTCATACACCCCATGAACCAATCGAACAACTGCTGCACCATTTTGTCGCTGGCATGCCTCCCGGTCAATACTTGAGGATTCGCCAACAAAGAACACATCTCAGTCTTCTAAGGCATAGTCACATGCTTTTGAAATTTCATCCTCAGGGCCCTCGTAAGTGACAGAGTCCTGCAAATCATCATCATCAATAATAGGTTCAGTTAGAAAGGTAGCCAGGTTCACAGTCCTGCAACGAACAATGTGAATAGATGGGCTTTAAAGAATGACTTCATACGTTGAAGCCCTTTGAGTGGTCAATGTAGATTTGAACCTTTCCAATATCATGAATACGGCATGTTCGACGTACAGCATCAATGAACATCCTGTGACAATAGCGGCTGACTTCTCAATGGTGAAAGCAGCTGCAACCAATACTTGTTCGCAAGGAAAATGTCCTTGCATGACAGAGTCCAGCATGCCATTGTAATATGCTAAGGGCTTGTGACCCATAGTACTGTGTTGTGTCAAACATGCTGTCATCATCTAGCCATTCGAGTGTGGAAAAAGATAAAACTATTTAGTGTAGTCAGGAGTTGCCAGTACAGAAGCTATGAAGATAACATTTTTCAGCTCCTGGAAACTCACAACCATCTCATAGTATATCAATAGTATTTTTGTCCATTGTGCTTCTTTAAGTGCCTGTAGCAGTGGTTGAGTATATGACGTGTCGTCAAAAATCCATGCTCTACAGTAATTACACAGGCCAAGAAATGTTTGCATATCGTTAACCGTCACTGCCTGAGAAGTGTGCACTGCTGCAGTGCATTCTCGAGTCACTTTTTTACAGTTCACTGTAATCAGCTGACCCAAATACACACCTCCTGCTGACAATACTGAAACTTAGCTCTGTCCACCTTATATCCTTTGTCAGTAAATAATTGTAACAAGGCAATAGAGTCCTCCATGCACTGTTGTTCGGTGGTGCTACACACCCACAAACTGTCTACTAATTGAACAATAGTACTGGCAACATCAATATTTCCTAAATCCTCATGTATGACCCTATTAGAAATGTTTGGGGACTCACAGTACCATTGAGGAAGCCTAGTATGTTGAAATCGGCTTCTGGCAAACATAAACGCTGTGAGATATTGTGAATCTGGATGTAAAAGAACTGAGAAGAAACCATTCTTCAAATCTATGACAGTAAAATGGCCCGCCCCTGTATCACTGCTATAAAATATTGTACAAAAGCCGTACCCCCCCAATACCCCCTGCCTCCTTTTCTCCTCCCCCACTGGCAACGCCCCACCTCTCCCTCCAATACTTATACCCTTTCACACTTCACTTCCACTCACATCCAGTCACTCCTTACTAACCCCTTTTCACACACCACAACAGGCCCTCCCTCTGCCTCTACGAATGACAACAAAATAAACAACAGAAAATCATAATGAAATTTCCAATTTATTGTTCCAACACCCCCTCTATGTCGGGTGCAGAGATTCCAGACCCACAAGGACCTCTACCACAACTATTTCTCATTCTCATGACCCACTTTACACTGGGTGGAGAGGTCCAAGACCCACTTAATATACAGGGTCTCTATCCGTATCCTTTTCCTTCATTACACAGCACTGTCTTCTTCCATAATATCATAGAAAAGGGTCTTGTTACACCACAATCCTCTGCATAAAAAACAAAACCAACTTAACTTATATACAACACACATCATTTTCCAACCTATCTATCCAATCCTCCCACACCACTCCTCAAACACTCAAACACTCACACTCCCCTTCCGCACCCCTCTTATTTTTCTAAGAAGAAGGTGCACTTACATCTATGTGTTCACCCGAAGTCCTCCATCACGGGGTCCCATTAACGGCCTGCACAATCCGGGGACAGCGACCTGCTCAAAAGAACAGGCAGGAATTCTGAAAACATATCTCCTGTAAACCTGTCGAAGGTGCGCACACAGGGAACTGGTCGTTGCAGGTGGGTGCGGCCCCTTTAGATGTGCGGCCAGGAATTCTCTGTCTTTGCCGGGCTGTCTGGGATCACGTCAGGGTCACCAATAATGTAGGGTAACTCCACAACAACCATACATAAAAAAAACAACCCGCTTGGGAAAAAGGATAGGTGCGCCCTTTTTTCAACAGCTTTATTTTGTATACAAAAAGGAAAATGGCGACAGGGTATTATAAGTCCACTGCCGCAGAGCTCTCTCCCTCCATCAAAATGAACTTCATCTTATAAATGTAAAAACCATCATTTGGATGCATTCAATAAACAGAATTCAGCCCCCTCCCTAATTGGCTACTGCCTATTTACATGTTAATAGTTACATATGGTCCCTTTTCCAATTGGTCGAGTCATCTACTCCTCCATCTTCTCCACATGTGGATAACGGTCTCTTCACCTCAAAGTGCTGCAAGGTAATTGGTTAAACTTTAAAAAGCACAACCCTGTCCTTGCTCCTAATCATGTGATGTGCACCTGGTCGTCAACATAAGATTGGCAGATACCTTTGAGGTCAGCCTGGTCCTTGCAAATAAAGCAGCTTGTTTCATCTCCCAGATATGCAGGTGTCCCCATCATGCCTCCCCACTGTAATCTTATGAGCATTGGCATCACCCTTTGCTCTCCCTGGTACAAATCACCAACCTTGTTGTTCTCTGCCCCCCCCTGTATCATTTACACCTCCCAAGAGGTAGGCAGAGTGTCCCATTAATCCATCCAACCCATGAAGGATTTAAGAGTTATTCTTACACATCTGGTAGTTGAAATAGAATGACCATTATTCTGGGGGGCGTCAGTGTCCGAAATCTCAGTTAATGTTTTGGCAGCTCAAGACCTCTGCCCCGGCTACCATGAGTATGGCCTTCGTACTGGGCTGCAGCCCTTCTCCCATTTGGCTGCTTGCATTCCTACCTAATTGTTCAAAGGTCTAGCTAAATACATTTATATGTGGGTATGCATCTGTGTTCCCTACATTGCCTGGGGATTGGAATGTAATAATCAAGCAGAAGATGGGGCCTCGTTGTTCTGTGTTTCCAGCACAGCCTGTGAGCATCCAGGCCTACTCTTAAATACAGGTTGAGCTCATGTTATGAATGTCGCTCGCATGTAATGTATTCTTTGTGACACTACCACAAGACAGATGGTTAGTGTCCCCTACATAAGCTTCCATAATATTTGTGTCTCCCAGCAGTTGCTTCCACCCATAAAACTCTGCCCTCCCCCTACACCATTGGTCTTCAAACCTTTTTGGCATGGGCCTCACCTGAGCAAAATTTGGGCAGGCCGAGCCCCCCCAAAAATGCCAAATGGACAGTAAACTATTGCGTGCCGTCACCACACACTACTCCCAGTATAGTCCCTGGGCTTCCCCAACTGCTCCCATCACAGTCCATGGGCTCTCCCTACCCCATCACAGACCCTGGGCTCTCCCCACCCTGCTCCAACCACTATCCCAGTTCTCACGCTCATCCTGCTCCCACCACAGTCTCTGGGCTCTCCCCACCCCCGTTCCCAACACAGTCCGATGGCCAGTGGGAGCTGGTGAATTTTTTAAGTGGATGGGCATAAATATTTTCTACAAAAATGCCATAGCGACCGAGCAGAGCGAGGGAGCCCGAACCAATCAAGGGGGGACCGGGTGGTTTTCCCCGGGAATTTCTTTTAAATAATGGGTTAAAATGTGCATTTTGGAGTACACTTTTAACAAAAAATTGGTAAATAGCCAAACAGTTTGCAATTGGCATTGGAGGCCAAGGGGGAAAGCATGGTATTTTTGACTGGACATCTATGATAGATATCCAGTAAAAAATATACCATCCCTGTCCCCTGGGATCCACTGCGCCTCAGAAGGAGAGCTGATCTTGGCAGGTGGGTAGGGGAATTGTACAACATAGGCATTTTTATATTGCCTTTTTTGTACAGCTCTCCTTTGCCCCTCAATCCCCCCTCGCCAAAATCAGCTCAACGGACCAAAACATGCATGCACACACACACGCACACACACACACACACACATACACCAATCACTCTATCATTCATATGAGCACCCATCACCATACACTCACCCATAACACAAGCATACATGCATCCATACACATATTTAAATAAAAAATAAATGAACATAAACGTACCTTCTGCAGGGGCCTGCGCATGAGTGCTGAAATGCCCCGCTCCAGGTTGCTTTGTCCGTATGTGCGAGGAGGCACAGGAGCTGCCCCTCGCACATACAGACCTGCAGTGCCCCAGCCAGCAATTCCAATTAGCTATGCAAGGCTGGCGAAGCAAAACACCCCCAGCGTTGCATGGCTCAGTGAGCATGTGCAGCTGGGGAACTGAACTGTCAAAGGGAAATAGTGTTTCCCTTTGGCAGTTCAGCCAGCCAGGAGCACCCCCTCAGCTGAGGGAGTGCTCAGTGTTTCACTAGGCTGACTCCTCGGCTCCTCCATAATCAGTGAGGGGGCCACTGGGTGGACGCCCCCTCGCCCGTTATGGATGCGCTGCCAAGCTCAGACTGGCTTATAGGACGATGCCGTACCAAAAATGCTAGTGTAGGCCAGTCAAAATGGGCCTCTTTTTTGTCCAATGTGGGTCAGTTTGATGAGTTACTTCACTATGCAGCTAGTAGTTTTGAACATTGTAGCTGAATACTTTAAATATCACAATTTGCGTACATTTAAACAAAAAACACCCCTTTGGATACTATTCAAACAGTCTGTGACTTAAGGAATTAATATCCATTGGCAACTGCAGGCCACTTTTTCATTGGGGCCTGAGACAGTTTTATGATCCAGTCTGACCATGTGAGCTGCCCCTGGCCATTTTCTCCAATCTTTTTATTTTTATTTTTTACATTTCATGCTGGGCTCTCGTGCCCCCCCCTGGTATGCGCTTGCCCCCCTCTGGGGGGCGCGTGCCACAGTTTGATTACCTCTGCTCTATACGTTCTTCACACATTCATATATTTTCCTCAATCTAAATTGTTTGGGAGGGACAGTGATTTGAACATTCATCCCAACACTTGCACCCTTTCTTCCATCTCTCCTCATGCACCTCATTCCTTTGAAGAATTTATTTTTCTAGTATGACATTCCTTACTCTTAAATGTTGTATGTCCATTTTTTATGTTTAACCATTTTTTTTATTCGTATATAGGCGCAACTAGCATTACAAAAAACGGTAGCAGCCTCTCCTCTCCAGAAGGAACATGGCATGATAACCGGTCAAGTGGCACAGCGAGTAGAGCGCCCGCTTTGACACCCGTGCAGAGCCTGTTAACGCAGGTTCGAATCCCGGCGGGGCCAAACTCAGCCTTTCATCCTTCCGAGGTCGATAAATGAGCACCACACACCGTGGGTAATAATAAGCAGCGCTCAGATACCTGAGGGTTTGTAGAGCTATATAAAAGCCTAATTATTATTATTATTATTATTATAACCAGTTCTGAAATGAGAGTTTGCAGCACAAGCTTTTTGCTCACTGTACCTTTCACAGATGGGAAATATCCATTTGCATATCAGTCTTTGTCGGCATTTACGTGTTTCGGCATTTGTGTGCTGCAAACTCTCATCTTAGAACAGGTTATCATGCCATGTTTTTTCTGGAGAGGAGCGCCTGCTACATTTTTTGAAATATTTGTAAGGGACTTGCGGTTGGTCACCCTGAGTTACCTGGGGGCAACCAGACGTGGACTCCCTGCTCACTGTGCTCAGAGAGACAAAGCTTCACCTCACTGATGAGGCCCAACAAGGCTGAAACACGTGCATGGGCTTGATTTTGGTACTCTTGTTCAGAGAGGAATTGCCATAGCATTTCGGTGCTGGACTGCTCATGTGGGTGGGACAAAGACTGATATGCAAATGGATATTTCCAATCTGTGAAAGCTACAGTGAACAAAAAGCGTGTGCTGCAAACTCTCATCTCAGAACAGGTTATCATGCCATGTTCTTTCTGGAGAGGAGCACCTGCTACATTTTTTTAAACAACTAGCATTACAATTCACTATTTGGACCCCATTTTTCAAAATGTTCTTGTAGGAGAACCCTCTAAATGCCTAATTGGAGGGTTTAGCTTTATTTGCACAGTGTACAATATTAGGCCACTTTGAAAAAACATTTCCAGGGCCACTTTTGGTTCCGAGTGCACCCCTGTTCTCAGTCCACTTGCATGTACCCTCGTCTTTTCATCCTCAAATTTACCTACACGCATGTCTTGGCCACTTTGGGTATGAGGAGACACATATTGTGGAGAACCAAGACGGTACCAGCCCAGACTTTTTTGAATGAATCACGGCCCGATGCCTTGAACTCTCACGCTCCTCCTTAGTTATTGTCATTTCCCAGGGAGGAGGCTGATGTCTATTACAGCGCATGCCAGGGCCATAGTATAACACAATTACCTAGTCCCTAGTTACACTCACTGACAGAGCTGCAACCTCGGTGTCTGTCCCTCCGTGCGTGTCCCGGGTCAGGACACCAGAGAACTATTACGCTTTTAGCTAAGTTCTGCACACTGCAGCCGCACACAACACTAAGACTGTCACAAAATGTGGTCGGATTTGTCAGTAAAATCTATAACGATAGTACTACATGAAAGGGAGTAGCGGGCACCCTACACTAGTGGGGATGGCAAGCATTTAAAGGGGTTTGCCTTATATTCACGGGAAATTCCCACCGAAATGAGGGAATGTTCCTCCAAGAGTGCTCATGTTCCTCTTCCTCCAAGCAGTCCATATTGCAGTAGGAATTACAGCTTTTTTGTAATACTAAATAGTGCTGCATGTGCTGCAATTGGCAGACTTGCCTTTGCATTACCTGCCCATCGGGGAAAGAGCCAAATTCAGAGAACTTTATTTTGCTCAATTCGAATTTAACAGTCACATTCCTCCCAGCCATTCATTGTGGATGAATGAATACCCTGCTCCCTGCCTTCTGCCTTTGTACTTCTCATCTTATCCACCTAACCTCTCCAGCTCTTAGAAGAAAGTAGATTGTTGGCTGTTGCTTCTACACAAATGTCTACACCCTTATTACTATTGCCTTATCCCCACACATCTCTCTTTTTAGGAGTCTTATTAGCCTAGGAGGTTCACCTGTACACTTCCCACTCCCTCTTCAATCTGATCAGTGAGAAGATGCTGAATGTTGAAAGCGTTTTCTACAAAACTTATACCATCATTTATGACAATCCCAACACAGCACAGAACAACAGAACCATACACATGGGCGCGCACCTTGTTGCTGACCTAACACCGCTGTACACCTTAGTACTGCTCTATAGATGTGAATGGGAGCGGTGCGGCCACAAGAGCACAACGAGGATCTTCTTTGGAAAGCGTGTGAAAAGAAATCAGAATACAGAAAGGAAAAATACACATTTCTCTTAACTGATATACTTGCAGAAATAAAGTATAAGAATCTCCACCCAATACATCATTATTGTATTTATATTACAAACATGGGACCAAGCCTGATTTGCGTATGGCCTTCCCCCTTTCTGTAAGGGCTTGGTAGTCGATGAACGATGGTCTGGAGTGTTGGCCAGAGCGAGGCCAGAGGTTAAGGTTAATTCTAAACCTCCCACCCGTCACTTCTTTTGTTTTGCTGAAAAATCTGCACAATACATAATTATTGTAAGATTGCATTTATAGTACAACATTTTCTTGACAAAACACCACGAAAACACCAAGGGCTAGATTACAGAAACTTTGCAACGGTGCAAGTGCAAAGTTTGCACGGTTTTAGCACTAGGGCAAAGTTTGCCCTATTTTTAAAAACACTGGGACACATTAAAAAACCCTTGCACCTGGGCAAGTGCAGTTTGGCATATTAAAAGCACCAGGGTTAAAAGTGCCCTAGTGCTAAAAGGATACATTTTTTATGCATGTTTGCATCAGGGCAACGTTTGCCCTTGTGCTAATATCATTCTGTATTAGCACTAGGGCAAACTTTGCCCTGGTGCAAAAATGTAGTGAAAATGCATCTTTTTTGCACTAGGGCAATTTTTGCCCTGGTGAGTTTAATGTGCCAAACTGCACTTGTCGAGGTGCAGTGTTTTTTTAGTGTGTCCCAGTATTTTTAACAATAGGGCAAACTTTGCCCCAGTGCTAATACCGTGCAAACTTTGCACTTGCATCAGAGCAAAGTTTCTGTAATCTGGCCCCAAATGTACAAGTTGGGTAAGAAACCAGATATACAAATTGTAAACCCATACTTGTAGAGATACAACATAGTATAGAGAGCCCTACATGTTTAGTCCCTTCGATGTATGGGACCTCTTCAGGGTCAAGTAATAGTAAGTGGTGTCTATACAGAGTGCATACAGAGTGCATTCATAAAACAAAAAGCCAATATTGAGGCAATTCAGATCTGAAAAAACAATGAAATAATGTAATTCCCTTGAGGGTACCAAAAGCATCACCTGCACGGATGGTTCATGGAAAAAGAATGTCCAAAATGTTTCCAAAAAGAATGTGAGAGCTGAGAAATGTAAACAGTGGTTCAAAGAATCTTTTGTTATTAGTGTGGCTGCCTGCAAGATGCTGCATTGCTGTTTCCATTCCAAGCGCGGGGCAGAACTGACGTGTCACTGGCCGGGCGAAAGCAGTAAGTGGTGAGAAAGAAGGGATGAGTGAGAAAACAGAATAAACAGGGTCACAAGAGTGGTCCCTTTGGAGGAACAGGAACAAATACTGAGGGTCTCATGGGTGTCCCTGTGACAAAATGACTACTGCTCTGCAGGAATACAGGGATAAGCAGTGTCTAAAATGCCTACTCAGCCCCACACCACAACATAACCAGCAGTGATCCCAACCCTAAAGGTGAAACGGACATAGCAAATCGGTATACCTCCTTTGCCTCTGTTGGTACTCTTCAGCAGGGCTGTGAGCTGATACGGTTGCAGCACAAACAATAGTGCAGCATTACCAAAATAAAAGAATATTACGCCAATGCTGTAGAAAAAGTAGGAAGTTTAATAAAAACTAACAATGCACACAACTAATAATTAAAAACACTAAAGACCCACCCCTGTAAAGGAATCCCACAGAATGCAGGCTTTGAGACTAAAGAGCACTCTGGGTTGATAATCAGGCGTGCTCAGGCAAAATGTTTCAGCAGCAATGTCAAATTTCAAGGATATGTCTGTAAAAGGCAAAGAAGGGTCGCTTGAAAGTCACTAAGATCCTTTAAGGCGGTCCAATGGGACAGGCCCTCTTCAAGTTTCTTATCTTTGGGATCAACAGCTTTTTGGCATCAAACTGGCAGTCTGGGCACATTTGGCACCGGGCTGGTGCCGAGTCATTGAACGGCGGCTCTAGGCTGAAAGATGTCTTTCTGTTCATCAGCGGTGACACTTTGTGGGATGAAGACACTGAAGTCTGCAGGTGATGTCAGGTCAGCGGCACAGGAAGACTTGGTGGCCTCGGTGCAGAAAAGCGGACACTGGCTACTGGCACAGAGTGCGCTCAACTGGCTCAATATGGCATCAGGGTACTGCAGCAGCATCGGATTGGAGCTTGAAGAAGCTGGTATCCAGGCAGCCGGTCTTGATTTGGGGACACTAGAAGACGTGTGAGTCTCAAATGTGGAGACAAGAGAGCTTTGTAATCAGTGTCAAGCAGGACTCTGAGGTGTGGAGGCCCACAAGCACGCATTGAGAGCAGAGATGACTTATGAGGTTACCATGCAGCAGCTTTGACAGCATCAAAGATGCCCAAACAGGCACTGAGGTGGTTTGGAAATGCAGCCAGTGCCAGGGATTCAAAACAAAGGGGGTTCTGGGAGTCTCTCTACTAGCACGAACATAGCCCATTGACCTGTTCTTGGGTGGATGGCCCCTGGGAGAGTCTCAACCAAGTCTTTAGCTCACTGTCTCTTTCACAGAGAAGAAATATCCCTGCATATCAGTCTTTGTCCTGCCCATGGGCAGTCCAGCACCGAAATGCTAGGCAATTCTCCTCTGAACAAGAGTACCAACAGCAACCCCATACACTTGTTTCAGCCTTGTTGGGCATCATCAGTGAGGTGGAGCTGTGCCCCTTGCTCACTGTTCTCAGAGAGGCACAGCTCCACCTCACTGATGATGCCCAACAAGGCTGAAACACGTGTATGGGGTTGCTGTTCGTACTCTTGTTCATATCCAGGGATGGCTTCCATATTTCTGTCGTTGCTGGGAGACCCATTCCAGGATCTCAGGGACAAGGTGAGTCCTTTCTTCTGCCCTTCCCAACCAGGAAGGCTTATAGAGGGTACTTGCAGGGGTTTTATCACCTCCAGTACTGGGTTCATGGGTACCAGTGCTTCCGTTGCAGTAGGCCTTGGTCACACTGCAGTTACACCCCAAATGTACCCTTTAGGTGCATAGGGAGAAGAGCGTTCCTCTTCCTTGACGCCTTCAGTATTCACCTCTATGGCAAGAGAACTTTGGAATTGACTTTCACCCCAGCAGAGTTCCAGGGGAATACTACTTGACTGAAAGGCCAAGGACATGATTTCCTGCCCTTATAAATGCAAATTGATTGGTCCAAAGTATGCCTGTTGTCATGGGCCCAATCCAGGCTATTGTTGCAAGTGTCCCTTGCCTTCAGCTGTCCTACCCATAGTGCATTGTCTGCAGGAAGTGCAGAGGAGACAAGAAGTGTAGGGAGCCTGAGCAGAATCCAAGATGATGGAACTCTTCTTTTGGCCTAAACCTGTCCTCTGGCTACAGTAACGCCCCACTTGTCATGGCTGGCTATTTCCAATGGACTCCACTAAACAGCACCCAGTGTAAGAGTGGCTTTTTTTTTATTTCTGGCCTGTCCTTGAAGCACTCTTTCACAGTGGATTAATCGAAATTCATCATGAATTTAGACTCAATTTGCTATTTTTCACATGCTGAATTTGCACGTTTGCATGCCTGCACCAACTGGTGATTGATGTAAGCTCCTCTCCTTATCAATCTTATTACACAATTGGATTTTGCCTTGTCCTTTTCTTTGCCTGTGATTATGTCTCCTTGTTGGCAAGAGTTATACTGGGTGCTTTTTTTTATAATTTTGCTTTCCCCATTTTTGTTTTGCTCTATTGGATTCTCTACGTGTGTATGCTGTTGTTGGTTATTATTGGTTGATTTGTGCTTGTTTTTTTTTTTTTGCCTGTGTTTCTAGCATGATGTCTACTTATATTTTTCTGTTGCAAACATGCTGTGATGTGATTTCTGATATTTTGATGTATTGTTGTTTAATTTATTTTTCCATGATGTCGGTCTGTTTAAATGCATTTACAGCCTAGAAAAAGCATAGTGGGCCGAAACACGTGTCGACTGTGTTCCCTTTCCTACTATTGTCATTGCAATAAATACCAATGTTTTTGGACTACCAGTGCAGTAAGACAGTATTTCCTGTTGATTCATCTATTGTTTTCAGAGTTTGGTGGGGCACTGGATTTTTTCCACTCGCTGACACCTGCACCAGGCCATACTAGCTTTTCTTTCTGATTATTCTTAGAGCGCATGGAATTCAGTTTCTAGTGCCCACGTTCCATTGCTCTCTTTCACAGGGGACCTCTGGGGAGAGTTCCTCTGCCCTTCACGAAGGCATGGCCTTTCTCTGGGGATCAAACGCACATCTTTTCTGGTTGTTGTGGGGACACCCAGTCCTGATAGCTAATACACTTGAGCCCTGTCGTACCAGCTGACACCAATATAACATCCAAATGCTGTGGATGCATGATTGTGCGACCCCAGCAGCCACCATGCCATAACCAGGCCTGGCTTATATTTACGGTTTAACATGCTACCAGGCTGACTAAGGTACACACAATTATTATGTTCTGAATCAGAGGTGCAGATGATTAAAAAAAAACATCTCTGCCTGCTGGAACCTGGCAGTTGCCAGGAATGCACGTGTATTAAGAAAAGAGGCGCCTGGCTGTTCCCTGATCCACCCAGGTGTCAATACATGTCAAAAAACAAAATTGATCAGGGCCATTCTGTGTTCATACACCAAACAGTGTTTCAGCCTTACAGCAGTTGAATAGTGCTCTTATTACAACAGCTTAAGCAGAGTCAGCTGTAGTGTCACCGGCGGGCAGAGATACTGGGAAATAGGCAACCCAGAAATGGAAACCACAGGCTATGTAATATGCCAACTACCCGCTGAGTAATAGCTTGACTGGAGTAATTAAAGAGAAACCAGAGAAGATAAGCAAGACGCTTAGGAAAGAACAGAGACAATAAGAAACAACACAGAAGAGCACAGATAATAATCCCATGCTACTATCACCCAGACGTGCATGAGGCCAAATGAAAATGGACGATATTGGAACACACGAGAGAGATGAGAACATAATCTTCTGTGCTGATGAGCTTTGAGCGCTTGGCCCCAAGGCGGTCACTGTGAATGCAGCGGTTCTGACATGTTCTTGCTCAGCTGTCATAATTATCTGAAGGGCCGATGAGGCATTGCACCTGCCATGCCACGAACAGAGCCCAGCAAGATGTTCTCAGATGCATGGGGCTAGCCTGAAGAATAGAGGGGGTGGATTCTAGTCTGGTTGGCTAGCTGGTGGCTACTATGCTAAAACTGTACATGTGTACACTTCCTCTAGTTCCACAGAGTCTTCTTCTGTGTCTCCTCCCTCACACTTTGGCGAGGCTCTCACTGCAGAGCAGGGTACTGAGCTCACCTTCAGCCTCTCCTCTGATCAGGCTCTGGCATTGCCCAAGAGAGGATTATGTAACACTTTTCACCCATTTCACTCACTTCACTAACAACCGTGTCCTCTACATATGGTTTAAACTCGGGGCACTCTCAGTAGAGAGTGGGAATGGGTCTAGGGGTCATCTGGGAACAATGTCCTTAAACTGGACACTCGTGAGGCCTGCTAGAAACCTCAAATGGAGGATATTTTGCTCTGGGAGAGCCCGATTCCTCCCGGCTGGGACTGAATTATCCAATTCATTCAATTCAAAGTTTCATTATTATTGTGTTTACATTTAATCCTCACAATCTAATACAGAGGTAGACATTTTGCATTTGTAATTTATTGTAATTTACATAGCGCCTAACGTCTAAACTGAAATAACCGAACACCCTTCCGGTTTTATGATGCACTTGCCTCCTTCTGCCAAATGGCGGCAGCAGAGAGAAACCTGGGACCCTGGGGATTTATATCAGTCTCCAGAATGTCTCGCGCTTGTGTAAAGCTTGATGGCTTATCTCTATGGAACTGCTTGAAGGAAATATTTTAAGGTGTGGATTTGGAGTGGATGGGGACATTTTGTTGTAATGAGAGAGCGAGACCATAAACCAGGGTCAGACTGGGCCATAAAATTGTCTCGGGCACCAATGAAAAGTGTCCCATAGTTGCAAATGACAGTTCATTCCTTTTGCGACAGACTGTTTGAGTGTACCCAAGTGGTAGGTTTTTGATAAAATGTGATGCAAATTGTGCCTGTTGAAGAATATTTATTCAGTAACACTGGTCAAAACTACTAGCCACATAGTGAAGTAACTCATCAAACTGGCCAAAATTGCCCACTTTGACCCAAAAACTGCCCCACAAAAACTGCCCCAAACTGCCATGGCCGATCAACGAGAAATAGCGCATGAAAAGTTCTCATCTCACCCTTCGGCACACACAATACACACCTTCATAAGTAGCAATTACAAAATCATCTTATAAAAGTTTAAAATATTTATGGAGGAAGAGGGTGAGACAAAACAAATCTAACAACTCTAAAGCCTCGCAATGCATTACAGCAGGGCGCAGCACACATTAGCAAGGCTCGGATTGCCCCCTGACACATTAGCGTTTCAGCCCCAGGACATCCAGACGAAATTGACAACCGCAAATGTTACTGTGGGTCATATGCCACTAATGATCTCTAGCAGGGCCTCCTGGACATTTCTCACGACAGCCACTCTAAGCATACTTGCCAACCCTACTGATTTAGTCAGTAGGTTACTGCTTTTTAAGCAGTCCTACCACCTACAGATTTGGGTGACAAATCCTACTGCTTTTTACAGTGGCAGGTAATTTATGTGACTCGGCAATTAATCTGTCTGTGCGGTGGGCAGCTAAGTGATGCATTTGAGTGATGGGCACAGATCAATCCACTGACCTGACAGCTACATGACTCTGCCCTGCACTCTTGCCGGGACAGACCTCTGGTGAACCACCAGGGAAGGCAAGTGGCAGAGCGTACCACCATCACACATCAACTGGCTATCAGACTGAGGAGGGTATCAGTCTCCATGTTGTTCAGTGTTCAATCTGCACTGCAGGAATAAATATGTATTGCCCGGGCTGCTGCTACAGAGCAGTGGCAAACGTTGCCTACCAGCTCTGTGTGATTACCTTCTGTGTAATTGAATTTGGTGTTAATTTACCATTCACAATTATACATTTTAAACATTTGAACATCTTTCCATGTTGTGCTGTTTGATGGGTTGTGCATTTTGTAATGCTCCAGTGGTGCCAACAATGCATGTTTTGTAATTTCCTGTGATGTCATTGTTATGCTAAGTATTATTTTTGAAACTTGACAAATCCTACATCTTTTTGGTCACAGAATGTTGGAAAGTATGTCTAAGTGGTGGCTTAAGCCATTTTCACCCTAGGGCATTGTATGCAAGACAGGAACACAGAAAGTGTGCCTACGGATCCCGGCTCAACTCCCTGCTGGGCACAGGCACACCCAGCGCTCAAGAGCATACCATCTGCCAACAAATGTGAAAAGTGGAAGGGTGCACGGTTGAACGTTGCAATATAGGCTTCGCCTCTCACGTGCCAGACACTTCCCAAAACCATTTAAAGCCTTGAGATAAAAGTATGCCTTTGGCATGGGGTTGAGCTCCAAAATATACGTCTTTTGCAACGGCCCAATAATGAGGCTGCACCCACGTGATGTCACGTGTCAGTGTCTAGCTCATATTCGCGTTATCCCAAAAGAAATGCACCTCCAGCCTCTTGCTCAGGATTTGATCAAGAATAACCGGGGGTATGCCTGCACCCCACGGCTGGCTGACTTGGTCTAGGTTTGCTTTGTACACTGAGTGGACCTCCCTAACCCAGATTCTCGACCAGAGCAGCAAAGGCCTCAGGGCTACTACTTACAGTACATATACTACATCCTCAATTCCCCCATCACTAAAATCAAAGAGGTATGTTGCATGCGAAAGAAGTATTAATGGAACTTCTTTTGTAACCAGAGCTGAAGCATTGGTGTGGCCCCACAGTTCACAGCCATATACAGCATCTTCAACAGTTTTGCTGTTATGGGCTCTTGCCATTATGGATAGCTGGGATGACCCAACTCCGTGATGGAAGTATCTTATATCCACAATTACATGACTCAGGACAAGGGCACTTGATTCCGAGCTTCCTAAACCTTGACCATAGTGCTGAAAACCCATTGCCCAGATAGTCGAACCAGGGGACCACCTACAAAAAAAACCCAACCATAATCCTCTACCTCAAAACCAAGGGACCACCGCCAAAAACCCCAACCATAATGCTGTGCCACAAAAACAGCGGACCTCCTCCAAACACCCCCAACTATAATCCTATGCCTCAAAACAAGGGGACCACCTCCAAACAGCCCCAACCATAATCCTATGCCTCGAAACCAGGTGACACCTCCAAACACCCCCAACCATAATCCTATGCCTCAAAACCAGTGGACCATACTCAAACACCCCCAACTGTAATACTATGCCTCGAAACCAGGGGACCACCTCCAAACACCCCCAACCATAATTCTATGCCTTGAAACTAGGGGACCATCTCCAAACACCCCCAACTGTAATCATATGCCTCATAACCAGGTCGGCCACCTCCAAACACCCCCAACTGTACACCTATTTCTCAAAACCAGGGGACCACCTCCAAAAAACCCCAACCATAATCCTATGCCTCAAAACAAGGGGACCACCTCCAAACAGCCCCAACCATAATCCTATGCCTCACAAGCAGGGGACCATCTCCAAACGCCCCCAACCATAATCCTATGCCCCAAAACCATAGGACCACCTCCAAAAACCCCAACCTTAATCCTATGCCTCGAAACCAGGTGACCATATTCAAACACCCCCAACTGTAATCCTATGCCTCGAAACCAGGTGACACCACCAAACACCCTGATCCATAATCCTATGCCTCGAAACCAAGCAACCACCTCCAAACACCCCAAACTGTATTCCAATCCCTCAACACCAGTGGACCATCTCCAAACACCCCCAACCGTACACCTATGTTTCATCGAAACCAGGGGACCACCTCCAAACACCCCTAACCATAATTCTATGCTTTGAAACCAGGGGATCATCTCCAAATGCCCCCAACCATAATCTTATGCCTCAAAACAAGGGGACTATCTCCAAACACCCCCAACCATAATCCTATGCCTCACAACCAGGGGACCATCTCCAAACACCCCCAACCATAATCCTATGCCCCAAAACCATAGGACCACCTCCAAAAACCCCAACCATAATCCTATGCCTCGAAACCAGATGGCACCTCCAAACACCCCCAACTATAATCCTATGCCTCAAAACCAGTTGACCATATTCAAACACCCCCAACTGTAATCCTATGCCTCGAAACCAGGTGACAACTCCAAACACCCCCAACCATAATCCTATGCCTCAAACCAGTTGACCATATTCAAACACCCCCAACTGTAATCCTATGCCTCATAACCAGAGGAACACCCCCAAACACCCCGATCCATAATCCTATGCCTCGAAACCAAGCAACCACCTCCAAACACCCCCAACTGTATTCCAACTCCTCAAAACCAGTTGACCATCTCCAAAAACCCCCAACTGTATACCTATGTTTCATCGAAACCAGGGGACCACCTCCAAACACCCCTAACCATAATTCTATGCTTTGAAACCAGGGGTCATCTCCAAATGCCCCCAACCATAAGCCTATGCCTCAAAACAAGGGGACCACCTCCAAACACCCCTAACCATAATCCTATGCCTCGAAACCAGGGGACTGCCTCCAAACACCCCCAACCATAATCCTATGCCTCAAAACCAGTGGACAATCTCCAAACACCCCCAACTGTAATCCTATGCCTCAAAGCGAGGGGATCATCTCCAAACACCCCCAAACATAGTTCTATGCCTCGAAACAAGGTGACCGCTTCCAAACACCTCCACACATAATCCTATGCCTCAAAACCAGGCGTCTGCCTCCAAACACCCCCAATCATAATTCTATGTCTCGAAACCAGGTGACCATCTCCAAACACCCGCAACCACAATTCTATGCTCGAAACCAGGTGACCACCTCCAAACACCCCCAACCATAATACTATGTCTCAAAACCAGTGTACCATCTCCAAACACCCCCAAGTGTAATGCTGTGCCTCGAAACCAGTGCACCACCTCCAAACACTGCCAACCATAAAACCAGTGGATCATCTCCAAACACCCCCAACCATAATCCTGTGCCTCAAAACAAGGGGACCACCTCCAAACAGCCTCAACCATAATCCTATGACTCACAACCAGGGGAGCATCTCCAATCGCCCCAACCATATTCATATGCCTCAAAACCAGAGGACCACTTCCAAAATCCCCAACCATAATCCTATGCCTCGAAACCAGTGGACCATATTCAAACACCCCCAACTGTAATCCTATGCCTCGAAACCAGGGGACCACCTCCAAACAGCCCCAACCATAATTCTATGCCTTGAAACAAGGGGACCACCTCCAAACAGCCCCAACCATAATCCTATGCCTCCAAACCAGAGGACCACCTCCAAAAACCCCAACCTTAATCCTATGCCTCGAAACCAGGTGACACCTACAAACACCCCCAACCATAATCCTATGCCTCAAAATAAGTGGACCACTTCCAAAATCCCCAACCATCCTATGCCTCGAAACCAAGTGACACCACCAAACACCCCCAACCATAATCCTATGCCTCAAAACCAGTGGACCATATTCAAACACCCCCAACTGTAATCCTATGCCTCGAAACCAGGGGACCACCTCCAAACAACTTCAACCATAATCCTATGCCTCAAAACAAGGGGACCACCTCCAAACAGCCCAAACCATAATCCTATGCCTCACAACCAGGGGACCATCTCCAAACGCCCCCAACCATAATCCTATGCCTCAAAACCAGAGGACCACCTCCAAAAACCCCAACCTTAATCCTATGCCTCGAAACCAGGTGACACCTCCAAACACCCCCAACCATAATCCTATGCCTCAAAATCAGTGGACCATATTCAAACACCCCCAACTGTAATCCTATGCATCGAAACCAGGGGACCACCTCCAAACACCCCCAACGATAATTCTATGACTTCAAATTAGGGGACCATCTCCAAACACCCCAGCTGTAATCATATGCCTCATAACCAGGGGACCACCTCCAAACACCCCGATCCATAATCCTATGCCTCGAAACCAGGCGACCACCTCCAAACACCCCCAACTGTAATCCAATGCCTCAAAACCAGTGGACCATCTCCAACACCCCCAACCATACACCTATGTCTGAAAACTAGGGGACCACCTCCAAGCACCCGAACCATAATTCTATGCTTTGAAACCAGGGTATCATCTCCAAATGCTCCCGACCATAATCCTATGCCTCAAAACAAGGGGACCACTTCCAAACACCCCCAACCATAATACTATGCCTCTCAACCAGGGGACCATCTCCAAATGCCCCTAACCATAATCCTATGCCTCAAAATCAGAGGGCCCCATCCAAATAACCTCAACCATAATACTATTCCTCAACACCAGGGGACTGCCTGCAAACACCCCCAACCATAATCCTATGCCTCAAAACCAGTCGATGATCTCCAAACACCCCCAATTGTAATCCTATGCCTCAAAGCGAGGGGACCATCTCCAAACCCCCCAAACACATTTCTATGCCGACTGCCTCCAAACACCTCCACACATAATCATATGCCTCAAAACCAACCGTCCGCCTCCAAACACCCCAAACCATAATTCTATGTCTCGAAACCAAGTGACCACCTCCAAACACCCCCAACCACAATTCTATGTCTTGAAACCAGGTGACCACCTCCAAACAGCCCCAACCATAATACTTTGTCTCAAAACCAGTGGACCATCTCCAAACACCCCCAACTGTAATCCTGTGCCTCAAAACCAGTGCACTACCTCCAAACACCTCCAACCATAATTCTATGCCTCAAAACTAGGGGACCCTCTCCAAACACCTCGAACTGTAATCCTATGCCTCGAAACCAGGGGACCACCTCCAAACACCCTCATCCATAATTCTATGCCTCGAAACCAGGTGACCACCTCCAAACACCCCTAACCATAATCCTATGCCTCAAAACCGGTGGACCATCTCCAAACACTCCCAACTGTAATCGTATGCCTCGAAACCAGGGGACCACCTCCAAACACCCCCATCCATAATCCTATGCCTCAAAACCAGGCGACCACCTCCAAACACCCTGAACTGTAATCCAAGGCCACAAAACCAGTGGACCACCTCCAAATAGCTTCTATGCCTCAAAACCAGGTGACCACCTCCAAACACCCCGAACCATAATTATAGGCCTCGTAACCAGGTGACCACCTCCAAACACCCCCAACTGTAATCCTATGCCTCAAAACCAGGGGACCACCTCCAAACACCCCGATCCATAATCCTATGCCTCGAAACCAGACGACCACCTCCAAACATCCCCAACTGTAATCCAATGCCTCAAAACCAGTGGACCATCTCCAAAAACCCCCAACCGTACACCTACGCCCGAAACCAGAGGACCACATCCAAACACCCCCAACCATAATTATATGCCTCGAAACCAGGGGACCTTCTCCAAATGACCCCAACCATAATCCTATGCCACAAAACCAGTGGACCATCTCCAAACACCCACAACCATAATCTTATGCCTCAAAATCAGTGGACCACCTCAAAACACCCGGATAGGGAGAATTCTCAAAATGTGCTGATTTCCCTTAACTTTTGAGACCCCCAGCAACTTTGCTGGATTTCTAGGATTGGATTTTTTTTAACCTGGGAAGAGTGTGAGCCTTTTTTCCCACTCTTCCATGTATTTTCCTCCATAGGAATCATCTTTTTCTGTGTGTCACACAGCACCTTCAGTGCAGTGGCGCAGGGATGTCTTTCAGACTTCCCAAGGTTTAAATACCTTCTCTGGGACGGACTACTGTCTCCCAAAGCATGTAAAGTTAAACTAACTTTACTAGTCTCTTTAAACTTACAGACCCAGCACACACCATCTTCCTATAGAGTGCTGGAGGGGTTGCCTAGCTTCCCCTTAGTGAAAACACTCATGTAACAGTCCAATGTTACCCTTTCCTACTTTAAATGGCTGGTGGCAGTGGTTTAGATCAAACTACCATGATTTTTCCCGACTGCAAACAACGGTAGCTAAAAATCGGGTCAGCCATGTTTTTCAATATTGCGCCCAAGACCTATCTGTAAAAACAGACTCCAGTCGACTTTTTTCACCATTTCTTTTAGGAAAGGTCCTTCTTGTGTTTGTCTCTAAGCGCCAAACCAGGTTTGGTCCCTTTGTTCGTTGGCCTTTGGCGGGCTTCAGTGCTGAAGCCCTCCTCTGGCGCCAGGGTGTCTGGATGTGAGGGAGGTGCCCGGAACTCCCTGTGCTTAGTCTCCTAGAAGACCTGAATACACTCTGGCATGATTGGCCGGCTGGCTGTCTGGCAAGGACAGCCACCCTGCTGTGTGAGTGAAAGCCAGGCTGGAATGAATGGGGGAAAACTGTTTAAAAGCACGTCTCTGGGACTTGGAAAGCAGAGTCGACCACTGGAACGAAAGAACCGAAGACGAGCTGAAGGAAGAGGATGGCTGCATCTCCTGGATGACTGGCGAAGCCCTGCTGAAGGTCCAAATTGCCAGAATCTCCATCGACAGAGAAGCCCTTCAAGGTTAACTTCTTCCCTTGAGTTTGGTGGGAACAACCAACTCTTAAGCCGCCTGGACACCGTCCACTCCTGGTCGAATTATCTGCAGAGTGCTGTGGAAAACCAGATAGCCAGTGGGAAGGATACCAGTTTGTGGTCTTTAAGGCACTCAGACCTTAAACCAACGTTTTGCTAAGCTTTTGACTCATCCCTGGGCAGTGCAGGAACCTCCCAAAGTCCTCTTTCTTGTCCCCATGACAGAAGCTCAGGAACAGCTAAATCTGCTCAAACTGCCAGGAACAACTGCCTCAGCTACAGCTCTTCTTAAATTTAAAGGTACTGTGCAAACGCGGTCAGAAATCTTTTTGGCCACAGCGAAAGTTCGTGGAACTTTCCCAACTTCGAAGGCTTGTCCTTCCCTAAACATTTGTCTAACTTTTCGCCTAGCCAAATTCTTCTAAACTCTGTGGCAAAGACTTAACTGTTTACTACCAGAGTTGTGCTATCCTATACAAAGACTCTGAACCATTGACTTTGGCCCAGGCCTGTGAACTGAATTGCTGGTTGTAGTTCACTGAAACCCTTTGGCCTGCCTAGGAAAGTATTTGTGCTGTTGATTCTTATAACCTTGTCTTTTTACCCCTTTTTAAAGTATCTGAAGTGCTATTTTGCTCCCACTTCAGGGGAGCTGAACTTGTTCAGTAACTTATTGTTTGTGTATTTGTAGCATATTAGCAGATGACATTGAGCTGCTCTTGCTAGTGTAATGTTTTCAAACTGACTGTGTAATTAAATGTATATTCTTTTACCAAGAAACCTTGAGTAAGTGTTTGTTTGAACCACTGTATTTGTTGGTCCTTTGTGTAACTTGTTCTACTAGATCACTCAACTCTTGAGATAAGTCTGGCTGCTCAGCCACTGCTACCACATAACTGTGTAGTACAGGCTTGTACCAAAAGTGAAATTGTACTGACACTTGTAGTCTTAATTGCATTTAGTGTTCCCAAAGGGTACTGCATGTGATTCTGCCTAACACACCCTGATCCATAATTCTATGCCTCGAACCCAGGGGACTGCCTCCAAACACCCCCAACCATAATCCCATGCCTCAAAATCAGTGGACCATCTCCAAACACCCCCAACCGTAATCCTATGCCTCAAAGCAAGGGGACCATCTCCAAACACCCCCAACTGTACACCTATGCCTCGAAACCAGGGGACCACCTCCAAACACCCCTAACCATAATCCTATGCCTCGAAACCAGGGAACCACCTCCAAACTCCCCCAACCATAATCCCATGCCTCGAAACCAGGGGACCACCTACAAACACCCCTAATCATAATTATATGCTTTGAAACCAGGGGACCATCTCCAAATGCCCCCAACCACAATCTTATTCCTCAAAACCAAGGGGCTACATCCAAACACCCCCAACCATAATCCTATGCCTCGAAACTAGGGAACCACCTCCAAACACACCTAACCATAATTCTATGCTTTGAAACCTGGGGACCACCTCCAAGCATGGGGTACTTCATGATCAGTTTGATTTTGAAAGTGCTAATGAGAAACCCCTTATGCATGCCGTGTGCCTTAAAGTGAACAGGAGCGTCATCAGGCCATTCTCTGTGTGAAAGAGTAGGCCCAGATTGTCTGCAAAAGCAAAACGGGGCCACCACCATCCACACCATTTTAGAGATGTTGGCTCCCACTCTCTGAAGCCAGACCAGCACACCATTAAAAGATAATTTTAAAATAATGGGGGGAGTCGGGGTGCGACGTAAACTTTCCTCTCCAATCGACAACTTTGTCATTAGAAGAAGAATTAGTTGTTCAGGCGGGACACACAAGGCCATTTTTAAAAACACCACATACCGACTTCTTCTTCCAGATCATGTTGACTAAAGTAACACGTTGGTACACAGCGCACATCCTTGTGATATGGGGCAATGATCCCCCTGTCTCTTCCAGATGTCAATTGCTGGCTTCAGCAATGTAATGAGGTGCCGGTGCCAGCCGGTGTGTTCGCCTTTTGCAAAACATACATGGACCCGTAGTAGCCGGATGAACACACAGCTTTTCACTCAACAAATATAACCTGAGCTAATGCAAGTTCATATTTATTTTTAGTGCTGGGAGAACAGCAGGTATGGAGATCACATGCTGAACAGATAACGTAAAATAACAGAGCACATATATGCACTTGTTTTTAACAGTGAGAGAAAGCAAACAAGACGACTATGCCTAAGGACTTGCTGCACGTGGCTTTCTGTATTAGAGAAGAGCAACTGCACATGCCTCTGTGTATTATAGGGGTCTAACTGCACAGGGCCTCTGTGTATTATAGGGGTCTAACTGCACATGCCTCTGTGTATTATAGGGGTCTAACTGCACAGGGCCTCTGTGTATTATAGGGGTCTAACTGCACAGAGCCTCTGTGTATTATAGGGGGTCTAACTGCATAAGGCCTCTATTATAGGGGTCTAACTGCACAAGGCCTCTTATAGGGGTCTAACTGCACAGGGCCTCTGTGTATTATAGGGGTCTAACTGCACAGGGCCTCTATTATAGGGGTCTAACTGCACAAGGCCTCTTATGGGGTCTAACTGCACATGCCTCTGTGCATTATAGGGGTCTAACTGCATAAGGCCTCTATTATAGGGGTCTAACTGCACATGGCCTCTTATAGGGGTCTAACTGCACAGGGCCTCTGTGTATTATAGGGGTCTAACTGCACAGGGCCTCTGTCTATTATAGGGGTCTAACCGCACAGGGCCTCTATTATAGGGGTCTAACTGCACAAGGCCTCTTATAGGGGTCTAACTGCACAGGGCCTCTGTGTATTATAGGGGTCTAACTGCACAGGGCCTCTGTGTATTATAGGGGTCTAACTGCACATGCCTCTGTGTATTATAGGGGTCTAACTGCACAGGGCCTCTGTGTATTATAGGGGTCTAACTGCACAGGGCCTCTGTGTATTATAGGGGTCTAAATGCATAAGGCCTCTATTATAGGGGTCTAACTGCACAAGGCCTCTTATAGGGGTCTAACTGCACAGGGCCTCTGTGTATTATAGGGGTCTAACTGCACAGGGCCTCTGTGTATTATAGGGGTCTAACTGCACAGGGCCTCTATTATAGGGGTCTAACTGCACAAGGCCTCTTATAGGGGTCTAACAGCACAGGGCCTCTGTGTATTATAGGGGCCTAACTGCATAAGGCCTCTATTATAGGGGTCTAACTGCACATGGCCTCTTATAGGGGTCTAACTGCACAGGGCCTCTGTGTATTATAGGGGTCTAACTGCACAGGGCCTCTGTGTATTATAGGGGTCTAACTGCACAGGGCCTCTGTATATTATAGGGGGTGTAACTGCACAGGGCCTCTGTGTATTATAGGGGTCTAACTGCACATGCCTCTGTGTATTATAGGGGTCTAACTGCACAGGGCCTCTGTGTATTATAGGGGTCTAACTGCACAGGGCCTCTATTATAGGGGTCTAACTGCACAGGGCATCTTATAGGTGTCTAACTGCACATGCCTCGGTGTATTATAGGGGTCTAACTGCACAGGGCCTCTGTGTTGTCACAGTACTGCTGCTCGGGGGCTATTTGTGTGATAGGCCTGTGACTGAGCAGATGGCTGTGCGTGAATGTGTAAATGTTGCAGCCTTGATGTCCACATGCCTGTTCCTGGAAAGGCGGTGCACGTGTGCCCTGTTTGAGCTTGGATAGCTACTCTCTGTCTGCTAAGCTGCAAGTGTTACAATAAACATAAGTAATGTTTAGCAGCATGTTAGGAAGAGCTTTCAAAAACAACACCGGTGAGGGGTTTTGGGAGGCGAACCTATTGGATAAGCAAGGGTTCTTCATAGTTGATCTAACCAAACTGTCTCTGGGTAGTGCACGCTGGAAAATTAGACTTAGACGTAGGAGATCAGGGTTTGGTATGTAGGCCCAATGAAGAACATTTAGAGATAGTCAAGAAATTAAGGTCCACACAGATGTACAGAAATATACTACCTCTTACAAATGAAGGATACTATGATATGATATGATCGTTTATTTATATAGCGCCTATACACAATGTGTTTCAAAGCGCTTCGAGGCAAGGGAGGGAACAAGGGAAAATACAATGACATTCTTACAGGCCATGAACAGTAAGGATGTGAAATTAACTATCGTACTCGGCCTGACGACATTTCAGATAGTGCAAGAGCTAAGACATAGATAAGGAAGGGAGGGGGAGAGTGGGAAGGAAATGGAAACAGGCAGGCGACTACCGTACTAGGCCTGACGACATTTCTGGTAGAGCCGGAGAAAACAAAAGGTAAGGGAGAGGGGTGCCGAAAGGGAGGGGAGAAACAAAACAAGCGACTATCATACTAGGCATGACGACATTTCAGATAGTGCTGGTGGGTTGTGGGGAGGAAAAAAACAGTAATGGGAGGTTGGAGGAAACAGACGAGGTTGCCATCATATTAGGTCCAGGGACAATTCTAATATAGTAAGTGCATAGAAGAAAGTAAGGGGAGGAGATAGGAAAAGGGTGGGCGGGGCTTGCTAAGTGGTGAAAAAGAGCGGCAGGCAGGAAGGCACCAGGTGGGCGGGGCTTAGGCCAGGTGACCTAGATCCACCTGCACCTGCTCCCCATCTGCAAAGGAAAAGAGGCTGGAGGGCTCTTTAAGTAGGAAAAAGAGCGGCGAGCAGGAAGGCACCATGTGGGCGGGGCTTGCTAAGTGGTGAAAAAGAGCGGCAGGCAGGAAAGTACTAGGTGGGCGGGGCTTAGGCCAGGTGACCTAGATCCACTTGCACCTGCTCCCCATCTGCAAAGGAAAAGAGGCTGGAGGGTTCCTTAAGTAGGAAAAAGAGCGGCAAGCAGGAAGGCACCAGGTGGGTGGGACTTAGGCTAAGTGACCTAGATCCACTTGCACCTGCCCCCATCTATATACTACATACACTGATATGTACACACATATGTAAGCAAAAGGTAGCCCCAAAGGGGAACTACACAGCACTTTACAATTAATCACAATTAAAGCAAAGCAATAGCACTGCTGTTTCAAGTAAAGTGTGGAAACGAAAAGTGGTTAAACCTGTATAAAACAATATGCCTTATAATTATAAGGAAATTACCTTTACATTAAGATTCCAGTCTCCTAAAATAATTCAGTCTACAGGTAATACCTGGGTATGGGTTAGAGCAGTCACAAAGTTCCACTTCAACACAACTTGGCCAAAGCCAACAGGTAAATTCTTTCAAAAGTAAAATCACACCTTGGTTAAAATGGTTTCTCCAAAAGGAAGGGGTACTCTCCAAATTCCTACACTCTGAGATGTACAGAAGTAGGAATCCCAGATAAAACTCTGCTGTCCATAGTAAAGTAAGGGTAGTGTTAGGGATTGGACTCTGTGCCCGTTAAAACTCTAGGGTACAAGGGGGCACCAAGAGTATCATGCCTAGCCAGTCCCTGACCTCTGTTTCTAAAAACGACCACCCTAGGTAAGTTAGAATCACTGGGGCCCACTATTTGGGCCATTGTTCCTTTTCAGGTGGTCCAGGGGTTGCATTGGCAGTGGATAAAGTAGGTAGCCGGTTTGGGTCGAGCTAGCAGTGATTCCGGTCTCTTAAGCAAATGAGGTCCTAGAGATGCCGCAGCTGAACACGACAGAAGACCTTGGACGATGACCACTGCTACTCCCACGATGAGGGACAAACCCCAGAAAACTGCAAGTGTGGTGAATCACGAAGAAACCCCAGTCTGTGGTCCTCAGGCTCAGATCTTGGCGGCAGTGAAACATGATCTCCAGACTGGCTCCTCTTTCTTCACTGTAGGCAGAAACTGCTGCAAGTGACAAGGCTCCAGGACCACAAGTCGGGGAACTTCCAATTCAGCGTTGATGCTCCTTCAATGAATGATCAGTTCTCAGGTGGTTCCAGGTACACTTCCAAAGTCCACCAATGGCATGACAGCTTTGCATGACATGTTGCCCTTAGATGCACCAGTCTAGAGGAGGTAGGAACCGATAAAGGCCTTCCCTGGTTGCTGGTGATGATGCAGAGGAACCGTGTTGGATGATTTTGGCAATTCTAGTTCCTTCAACAACATTCCTTCGGCTCATCCTAGTGGTATGTTTTCTTTATGCAATCTTGGTTCCAGTGAGCAACCTCCAGAATGGCTCCAGCCCCACTCTCATCCAAAATCCAGGCTGGGGGCTCCCCCAGCCCACCAATTGGAAGGATCTGCATTATTCAGACAAGTAGTGGCTACCCACTCATGGGCAGCCAGTTACCCGCCTTTGCCCAGCTAGAGGCATCCTCTGGGAGAAGTATGTATTGTGATTAGTCATTCCAAATCCAGGTTCATCCACTCACATGAAGCACTTCCCGGGAATACAAGGCTGGAGCATGTTGAAGTGCATGCCTTTATTTGGGGTTTTCCAGCCTCAGAAGGCAGGAAGATGACCCAGACCATTACATTAAAATTGCACTCCCCTTGCACAAGTATCGCCTATCTCGTTCTACAGGCGTTAAACAAGAACGAAAGATGCACACTTAATGGATATCATTGACGATAGTGTGATGCACTTGAAACTTTTCTAATGATCCACTAGATGTCACACATGTGGCTGCGTGGTAAGCTCTTTAAATGTAGAGGTGTCTATGTTTGTAATGGGAGTCTACCTGCACAGGTGAGTGTGTTCATATAGTTGTAGACTGCAGTATGGCACTCTGTCCATTATACACGTGTTTCCTCACAGGACTGTCTTTGTTCTAGGCAACTAATTGGATAGGGGTTTGTGTATATTAGAGGGGACTGCTGTTGGGGCTGGTCTAAAGTTGTTACTGCATATGTACTTTTGTGTTAGGGGCTAAAAGAATTAATACGTTAACTGCACAGGGTCTGCAGAGGGTCTGTATTTGTAATCAGAGTTTAACTGCATAGAGGGTTGTCTGTATTATAGGATGGTAAACCACAGCACACAGCTGTGTGTGCTATACGACATTGACAGCACAAGGACACAACTGTTTTTCGCGCCTTGAAACACTTGTGTATAGACGCGTTATAAATACCATATCATATCATATCTGCTGCGATACATCTGTAGCTGCATAGGCTGTTATATTGTTAAATGGGTGTAGTAGCTACTTGGATGCTATGTGAGTTGTAGAATTTTAATGGCACTGGGTGTAGAAAGGGTTTTCATTACAGAATATTACCATTTAGCTGACTGAGTGTACATGCCCGGGCAGAGTGAGATTGTAAAAAGGCTTCTATATGCAAATACCACATGAACGTTGTTTCCAGGTGGGTGATTATTTTCCCTGACGCCTTAAACTTCTTCCCCACTTATTCTAGGACTAGTGTTATTTACTATTCTAAACTCCAGTCGAAGAATATTTGGTGAAAATGCTTGATTGTACTCAGGCTGCAAATTTGAGTAAATATCGCCCAGGCGGCATTTTCCATGGCGAGATTTTCACTGGATACTGAATGTACATGCACCGTGTCCCAGAGATGCTCATTTCCCAACATGCCATGGGTTTTGGTGTAATTGACGTGTGTCTGCCACACGTCTGTCCACTTTCAGACTAGCCGAATGCTATTCAAAATTTGGATAGATTGTTTTACTGGGTGTAAGCCCCCTAATGGTAAATTGGCGTAGGGAGCTGGCAGAGCCAGGGGCACAGTGCTGTTTGCATTTTGCATGCCGCCTCATGCCAATGTTACCCTTCCAACTCACTATGTGCTAGCAGATGCTACTTCCGGTTATCCTTTTCGGCTGCCTTGGTCCCGAACTCCACAATGCCAGGCACGATGAGCTGTATGTACCACCCAGCAGCAGTCCTGTCTCCTCCTGGATGGTGCATACCACTAATTTGCAGAATAAATGTTTAAATGCGTTGCTGCAGCTGGTGCATTTATGGAGGTGCCAAAGACACCAGAGGCCATATTACAGAAAGTGCAACAGGGCATAGGACGAGGCCAAACATTCCCTCATACACAAATCCATCCCAGGAAAGTGTTTTTTGCAGTGAGGCAATTTTTCCCCTGGTGTTTATTGCACTTGCACTGGTGCAACGTTTCTGTAATACCATGTTTCAATGCATTGTTGCACTTCGCACTAGTGCGAGGAGTGGGGCAAACATTACCCAAAAGTGCTAATTGCAATTGCGCTGCTGCAAAATCAATACCTCCCAATTGTACTTTCCTCTTTTACCTTGCTCTGTTTGGACGCTGTCCCTCCTCCTTATATGCTCTCTTCTGTCCTAGTTTCAGTCAGTGTGAGTGGGAAACTTGTATAGCACACACTTGCGTGAATATTTTCACTACACAATGGATTAATGGACAGAGAAACTACGGATGGGTGGATAAGTGAAACAAAGGGCATTTTAAACGTGTGGCAGAAAGAGGAATGCAAGGATACTGTATGGAAAATATCGGGTAAGAAACTTGGAAGTTTGCTCTTTTACAAACATCATTTCGTTCTAATAATTGTAAATTGGACTGGAATTTGGCAAAGACACTATTTTGGCTTTTGTGTAAGCATGCGCTCACAGTTTTCAGGCACTGCTAAAATGGTATTACCTAGCCATAACATGACAACAGCTGGAAGAAGGTATTAGTGCCTTTCATGGCCCACAATTGTTGGCATTACCCATTACCCATGCCCATGCTTGTTTTTAATTCAGTTAAAAAAACTGATATTGATATTTTGTTGGTATCGCGCTCGTACACAAGTGTTTCAGAGCGCGATGAGGCAAGGGAGGGGAACAAGGGTGTTGTGCGGGATTCCGACTGCGCATGCGTGTGCCTCGCACATTCTCGTTTGTCCATGTGCTTCGTGACGGAGCTCCATGGCTCCGTTAACTGTGTCCTCACCTGGACACGACTTGCTCATGAAAGGCTAGAATGCTTTGTTGAAATGCATTAAGTGCCTTGAAACACTAGACTAAAAGCATGGCCTTTTTTCTAGAGTGATGTGTACGTAACAGGCCTGCAGTATCACAGAAGAACCAGAAAGAAATAGAAACCAGTGAGAAGAGGTCCGGCAGAGCCATCATGATATAGGGTGTCGGCGATAATGGGGTCGTGAGAATGCCCGGAGCTGTTACCTGATGAAGAAGCCTGGGAGGAGCAGAGAATGGCATACACTGCAGATAACTGGAGATTCTGAATGCTGATCCATGACTGACCCAATAATGAGGACACAGAGACCCTAAAGTACCCCAGAATGAGCCAGAACCCAGAGACATTCACAATCTTCCAGATGGACAGGTAGAAGATCACCACTTTGGGCAGGCAAAGATGTGGAGCAGGCTCTAAGGAGAGAGGTAGTTACACAAGCAGAAGCATTGAGAATGTGGAACCGAGGAGATGGATAGTACAGTGAGGAGCATGTATGAGACGCTAAGAGAAGGAAGGGTAGGAGGCCTAAAGGCAAGTGAGTAAGGTGTTGAGTATCCACCATCACCAAGATGGAAGTGAAGTGAGGAAAGGAGCAGAGGGCAGGTATGGAGACTGAACACCTTAGGCGTGTGGATTTTGGAAGTAACACCAGAAAAAATAGAGAGCAAATGCTAAGGATTGGCTATAGTGTGAGTAACTCCTGAGGGGAAATCCAGCACTTGCAAAATTAAATAGAGAAACACTTTGACATTGGATGGCCAACTAGGTTCACTGGGAAAGGACCCCACATTCCCAATTCGTCCAGAGAAAAAGACTGAACACAGAAACCGGGTACTACGGGAAGTGACGTCCAAGTTCCCAGATCCCCCTGAGGAGGAGAGGAGCATCCCTGCATACTGGGTTTTGATATCCAAGTTCCCAGATTCCTGGTATATGTGACACCTTCTTAAAATGGCTCGCCACTTGTTCTCATCTTTGTGCTATTTTACAGACACCTTTGGTAGGAATGTCTCTGCCATCTGTAAATGTGTTATCTTCAGTCATCTCTGATCGAACTTGACATCCCTTTTCTTAAGAAAAATACAAATACAAAAAAAAACTGAGTTGAGAATTTCTGCGTACTGGGAATTGACATCCAAGTTCCCAGACTCCTCCTTTAAAGAGACTGGGTGGAGAATCGTTGCACATTGGGAACAGACGTCTAACTCCCAACCACCACCAAATCAGAGGTTGGAAGAACTGTATCCTGTAACAGGGCTGAATTGATAGACACTGACCACCTGACAACCTGTATTCTCTTAAAACCTTTGAAACGTTATATGTGGTCTAACGTCAACTTAGCAAGAAATCGTCACCTGCGGACACATTTCAGCCAAGAAAATGTTTGGGAGGGGGTGTCTCGTGTAAGCGCCAGGTTGCAAGGCTGATACGATGGGTAGGATTGACTATGATCTGCGTGTCAGGCTAGGAAATCAGAGTTTACTTTGAGTTCAGTACCAGCCTATGAATGAGACATAATACGAAATAAATAAATGATTGCTGCAAAATAGCCCTATTCCTAGTGAGGAGTGTGGACGGGAAGCAGCCTCTCAGCAAAATGTCTTGGTTTTATGGGTCGAGAGAGGATCTAAAGAAATGATGTTCTACTCTAAGTGCATATTAATATATTAATGACGACTGACTGCGAGAAATGGCACTGCCATTGCACTTGTCATCGTTATCGTAGTTCACCTGCACAGAGAACCCTTAGCTATGCAGTAAATTATTGTTTGCATGACGGTTTGTTATTATTAAGAGGTGACATGAGCAGGCGTGTTGCTGATTGTTCAGAGTGAAACTTACTAGGATTGTCATTAACCTATAGGATGCACTTCCACACATCCGATCTAACTAACCAATCAATATTTAGCTTTAAGTGATTTATGTCTTACTTTAGGCCCTCTTTGCTTGCATGCTGCGTCGCTTGAACCATTGATTTCCAATAAGAATCCAAATACTCCAGCCCCTTCAATAGCGGCCCTGTTTAAGGATTTTGATTACATGAATATATCATGCACAGTTGCCAACATGATCCATTCCGATCTGTAGGTGGTTATCAAGTCCAGTTTTTTTTCTTTGCATTCTGGGACTGCAAAGAAAAAAAGAGGACTGGGCAACCACCTACAGACTGGAATAGATCATGTTGGCAGGTATGCATGATGATGTCTTAACATTAAATGAAAGTAGAAACAAGCATTGGCAATGCCAACCGTTTGGGCTTTTGTCTAGGCATGGGAAAGGTACTTTCCAGGCACTGCCGTAGTGGTATTAAAAGGCCATTGATGGTAGCAGCTGCAAAATAGTGAGAGTATCTGGGCATCTAAGAGCAGTGCCTGGCAAATGGCTAATACTTATACACAAGGCAAACATTTTGGCTTTGTCAATGGTTGTTTTTAACAGGACTTCAGTGAATGACACTCATAGGGTGTATTAATCGAGTGGCTGAAGGCAGACATGGTTAAGATATTTGTATTACACCAGTAGCAGGTTTACAGCTCCAATGAAGTCATTGGGCCTCATTATACATTTCCTGGACTGGAAACAAGGGTGCCGTTAAGCTCACTGGCACCCTTGTTTCCACAGCGGCTGCTGGACTTGTAATCTCCCGGTGACACTGGGAAGTCAGGCGCCGGTAACATTTTATGAGTCCGGCGTCAGGGTTACCGCCGCACTCCTAATGAGGCCCATTAACTCTCAGAAGACTGCTTTGAATAAATACTGGCAGGCACTTTGAGTGCAAAGTTTGATGGTAAGGCTTTATGAAAGCAAGCTCAAAGAGTTCCCATGAGGAGGTGTTTTGAGAGGGCAAAGGCAGGAACTGGGTGAGAATGGTGATAGGGACAAACATGACCATGGGCAGTCAATGGGTTTGCACATAACTAAGCAACACCCACAAGCTGTGTGTGCCTCCTCATATGTTATATTTTGTTGATTTATACCACACATTGCTTCCATTTGCATAGTCCCCAGGTGCTCACGTGGCTCTGTAAGAAAAGTGGATAGGGTTGGTTAGTGAGGGAGGGACAGGATAGAATGTGTGCTCATCTGTTGATGCATGCAGAACCAGGAGAAACTGGTGTCTGTGTGTGTGAACTTTGTGGGTGTGTTTTGGGCACTGGGCTTGTTATGTCTGTAGGTGTTTTGTCCAGTGTCTGAGTTGCTTGTTGTTTGTAGGTATTGAGTTTGTAGTATGATTATGGTTTGCGTTTTTTAGTGGGTTGTTTCACTAGCCCTCTGGGCGTGTGTAGTATCTGAGAGGTGTTGGGTTGTGGAGAAAGGAAAGGGGTGGTTAGTTGGTTTCAGGTGATGTCTGGGTGTTGAGTAGTTTCGTTGTTGATTCTTCATTCTGTATTGTCCCATGTTTGCTTTGGTCCTGGCGTATGGTTTGCAGAGTGGCGCATATAAACTAAATCTAAACAGATACATCAGTACAATTCTAGTGTGGCTACATTTAAAAAAAGTAGTGTTAACTTAATCAGCACAATTCTAGTGTGGATAAGTTCAAAGCAGCAGTCGCCAAATCACTATAGTTCTAGTATCGCTAAATTCTAAAACAGCGTTAACAAACTCAGTACAATTTTAGTGAGGATACACTCAAAGCCTGAGGGAACCAATTTAGTACAGATTCTAGTGTGGCAAGATTCTTAAGAGGCGTTAGCTAAGTTTGTACCATTCTAGTGATCCTAAATTCAAAAGTAGCAGATGTCAAATCAGTACATTTCTAGTGGTAATTATATCAGTACAGTTCTAGTGTGGCTAGATTCAAAAGGAGCGGACGCCAAATCAGTACAGTTCTAGTGTGGCTAGATTCAAAAGCAGTGCTTACTAAATCAGTAAAATTCTAGTGTGAATAAATTCAAAAGCAGTGGTTGCCAAATCAGTATAGTTCTAGTGTGACTAAATTCAAAAGTAGTGTTAACTAAAACCGTATACTTTTAGTGTGGGTATATTCAAAAGCAGTGTTTACTAAATGGCTACAAATTCTAGTGTGGCTACATTCAAAAGGAGTCGGTGCCAAATCAGTACAGTTCCAGTGTGACTCAATTCAAAAGCAGTGTTAACTAACTCAGTTCAATTTAGTGCGGCACAATTCAAAGCCATGGGAAACCAATTTAGTACAGATTCTAGTGTGGCAAGATTCAAAAGCAGCGTTAAGTAAGTCTTTACCATTCTAGTGAGGCTACGTTCAAAAGGAGCGGCTGCCCAATCAATACAGTTCTTGTGTGGCTGAATTCTAAAGCAGCGTTGACTAAATCATTACAATTCTGGTGTGGCTAAATTCAAAAGCTGTTGGGTGCAGTTGTAGTGCGGTTCAATTGAAAGCAGTGGATGCCAAATCAGTACAGTTCTATAGTGGCTACGTTCAAAAGTAGTATTAATTAAATCAGTACAGTTCTAGTGTGGCTAAATTGAAAAGCAGTGTTAACTAAATCAGTGCAGCTCTAGTGTGGGTAAATTCAAAAGCAGAGTTTACTAAATTGGTACAAATTCTAGTGTGACTACATTCAAAAGGAACAGATGCCAAATCAGTACAGTTCTAGTGTGGCTAAATTCAAAACCAGTGTTAACTAACTCAGTTCAATTTAGTGCGGCTAAATCCAAAACAGCTGGAAACTTGCCATTTCTCCCTATCTGTACTCTAATGCGATAGTTTTGGCTTATGGGTAATAGCCCAAACTAATAAACATTAGAACGGAAACAAGCCTATAATTTTGGTGTTGGCTGTTGTTTGTTGCATTTAAAAATATTAGACAACAAGGGAGGGAGCGCTAGGGTGAGAGGCAGGTTGCGAGAAGTGGTGCAAAGGTGTGCAACTGGAAGTGTGAGCAAGAGGGGGTGAGATACAGGAGGCCGAGGGAGGGAAGGTGTAAGAAAAGAAGCATGAGAGAGGAAGTGAGTGAGTGAAGGTACGAGCAAAAGAAGATGTGTTGGGAGTGCAAGGGGGCATATACAACAGTGTCTGTGAGAAGTGTGAGAGACAGACCAAGATTACCAGCAAGGCATAAAGAGCATGCGAGTGTCAGGAGAGTAGGTGTGAGGAGACAGAGGGGAGGGAGTAAGGAGAATGAGAGGGTCCAGAGACACACAAACACACACATCACTCTTAGATTTATACATGGAGTTTACTTAGGGCTTTGAAGTGCTAATGGCACCCATGAATCTCCAATGTGGAAATATGACATTCTACCCTCCACTTTCCAGCACCTTCATTCTGAGGTGGGTGGAAGTATTGGAGGGGAGAGGTCATCAGCAAAAGCTGCTAAAATCACATGATCTGGGGGAAACAGGCGCTTCAGTGACACTGTGAGCATTTCTTAATAGACTGCCACTTTTCTAGTTCAAGAAAGTTTTCTTAAAAGAAAAGTGGTGGTGCAGTCTAAGAAATGCATTGTATATTAAGGGAAAAAGTGTGTAGTGGAGTTTAACAGCACCTTAAAGGTACTGTATTTTTACTCCTTTTTTGTTGTGCAAAACCAGTGCTGCTGGGAGGACAATCCCCTCCACGTGGCTGCCCTGCATTCCTGATGGTAGCTAGGGCTGTTCTCAAGCCATAAATCAGGCACACTCAAAGGCGGAAGCTTTCATGTCCCTGTAACACATTCTTTCTTCATCAGAATGTGGTGTTTGTAAGTAAAGTGTTCTCCCACACGGAGGAACACTTTCTTACATTTGCACGGACCTCAGAATCGGCCACTTGATATACTACACTTCTGAGAGAACTGTTTGAGAGTGCGTGTTGGATGAAACTAGCTTTAAAGCGATTGCACAAATCAGAAGTCTGCTCATAACCGAAAGGCGGCAATGCCTATGCCATCGACAACTTGCCACACTTGTTGGCCAAGACTCGTTCCACTGTTCGTTTTTTAACCACGTGCGGTACTCCAATAGGATGACCGCCAAAATGCTTTTAAGAAGTGTGTTAAAGACCCGCTAGGAAACAAAGTCGCAAAATGAATTTGCTTTACTTTAAGCATTGTACCATGAGCTTCCTTCATAGCTGGTCAAACTACCCTCGTGGCCATTAATCATTGATCCTCCATATTGCCCTTCTTTCCCGGTAACCATTACTCTAGTCTGCAGCCTCTAAATTGAAAAACATCTCACACATAGGTCGTGGGGTAGCCTGCTCTTAACACTGGATGTGCCGCCCTTCTCCTGCAAAATAGTTACTATTGGGATGCATGGTGAGAAGTGGGGAGAGAGTGGCTCAAGCTAAAAAATGTAGTGACGTTCCCTCTCACCTTGCTTCCAAAACATACCTGAAAATTGAGATCAAACCAAGGCTGCAAGAAGGAAAGCTTGATGAATTCAAGAACACCAAAACACAGACTGCACTTGCAAGCACTTAATTTCCAGGCCTATGCAGCTCAAAATTGCTTTGCTGTTCTTGTGAAAATTATTTACCACTTCCATACAGCACTTTTAATTCTACACCAATTCCTCTACATCAAGCTAATGGGTGGGATGATTACTAATGTATATTATTCCCCACTTATTTGCTGAAAAGCTAACTCAGGCGGGATCATGGCTGTGTCCTGTAAGGGTGCAGAAGTAAGACTCTGACATGGAGGGGTCATCGTGGTTAAAGACTTTTATTAATGTGAAAAAATGAAAAGAAAACCTTAGCTTACCCTAACTCTAAAATGGGTTCCCCTGCCCTAAAAAAAAATACTGATGTCTCTGTCAGGATGTCCAAAAGCAAAGGTCCACAGTCTTATGTTAGAATCCTAACTCTGTCCCTCACACTCTATGTTAAACCAAATCAAAGGGGTATCTTCCTAGTCCAGAAAAATGATTCCCTTCCACTGTACAAAAGGTAGTTCTGGGTTTTGAAGTTCTCTAAGTTCAGTGTCAACTGGTGAGGAAAATGTCTCTCTTTCCTTGCCCATAGGTCTGGGATATACATATCCCAGACCTTGGTTGGCAGGCCTGGTTCCCTTCTCTACCAGGTACTGTGATGAAGAAGAGTGGTTTGAATGCTCCTCCAAACTGTGGTGGGTCCCTGACCCTGGTTGGTAGACCTGGTTCCCTCTCTACGAGGTACTGCGATGAAGAAGAGTGGTTTGGATGCTCCTCCAAATTGTGGTGGGTCCCTGACACTGTTTGGCAGACCTGGTTCCCTTCTCTACCAGGTCTCTTAGTTTCAAACACAGACTTGGTTTACTCACCTGCCAAGTTCTGTGTCCAAAGGAATTACTCTTATAGTTTTCTTCACATTCCCCTGTGATATTTGACAACCCTGGGCCACCTTCCCCAAGTACTGTCATGAGGAAGATTAGGAATCCTTGTTACATGATATATCCTTCTCCTGTAAGGGTCCCAGGCCCTATTCTCCTTGTTATAATGTCCTGATAAAGGTTCTCTTAATGTCCCGTAGGGGTTAGCCTCTTTCCCCCAAATTACATGCACTGTTGTCTTTAGAGTTCCTTGTACCCTCTGGGAACCGCCAACCATATGCTCAGTCACCCAAATACCTTAAGGGCCTTGACTGCAGCCCTCTGGTTGGTTGCTGGCTTCCCTGTGTCTCTCTTTGGCTCTTTGGTACTGTGGAGCTCTCTGCAGCATTTTGCAGTGGCTCTCTGGCTCCTGACCCTGTTCGGGGTTTCTATCCCCGCCAGACTGAGTAGTGCTACACTGCCGCGCTGCTGGCGCTCTCCCCAGCCAGCCTCTCGGTTCTCTGTCTTTTGGCTTGTCCCCTGGATGCCATGCTTCTCGCCTTCCAGTGTTCCGGTCTCCCCCTGCGGTTCTCTGCGGTGAGCGTCCTCCACGCACTCTATTCCTCCAGGATGGATCTGCCTCTCGGGTGAGTCTGTGAGCTGTTCGTTTTTATGTTGGCCTCCAGTAAGGTCTATAGTTGGAGACTAGATCATTCATGCAAGTTCATGTGATTGATACCTATGGATCCCCACCTCTTCATCGTCACAGTTTCTTGGCTTGGATCTTCATGATAGGTAGCTCTATTCTCCTCAGCTCTTCCTACTTCTTGAGTCTTATAGAAGTACATGGGATAGGAGGGTAGGGATGGAGAGGGTGGGGGTGAAGGAGAGGTGTAGCTGTTAGGCGGATACCACGTTCTTCCAACAATAGTGATCACTGGTCCCACAGCGGGTTTCACCTCCCATAATATCCACCCGCTGAGTACCACCCCAAGGGGGAATATCGGGCAGCAGCCTCTCCTCTCTGGCCTCATGGGAAAGGGCTCCCCCTACAGAAGCAGTGACGACATCCTGGGATTTGTCACAGTCCGCAGGCTGAACATATCTGGATCAGATCTAATATCTGGAGCGATGGCTTAACCTGTTCACCTAAATAGCCCCCGTTCTCTGGGTTTTCCTTCAGGCAGCTCTCCCCCTCTGCCCAGTCTTAACTTGCATCATCACAGAGAGAAAGCCAAACCACCATTCTGTGGGGTTAGAGGAGGTCGATGTGCAAACAAAATCATGCCTTGTGTTTCCCAATACCGAAGGGGAGACCCAGGGATGGCGTGGAGGGGACATGGTACACATTGCCTCCCAGGGAGCCTTGGGCACTGCTCTAGGGCTAACGAGTTAAAGGTGGGATGGCACAGTGCCCTAAAGAGTACTTAATACAGGCAGGCAAAGGTTCGGGAACAGTTGGTGCATCATAGCCTAACGTGTTGCCTGAACCGTCGTCCAGGGCTTTCGTGGGTCACCATAAGTGGAGCAGCAAAGTCTTATGGGATAAGTGGTGGTGTGGGGAAGGAGAAAGAAAGGGGGACCCCAAGAACGACTCAGCCCAGGGCTGGAACGTGGTGGCGCTCAGTGGACCGGCAAGGGGGGGTGGAAGAGAGAAGCAATTTGTCCTGTGCCCGGTGGGAGGTGGGCATGTGTTGGGCTTGGGGAGCAGGGCAGTTCAGTAGTTGGGGGATTGGGTGAGAGAGCCAGTCTTGAAGCCATAGCGCGGTCCGGTTGAAGCAGCAGGGAAAAGGACAGTGCACCCGGGACTAAGAAGCAGCCTCCCTCCAGGGGGTGGGGTGAACAGATGTTCTGGGGTGGCTGGGGGAACCACATGGGAACATCAGAAGCGGATAAGTATGGGCGGTGGTAGGGACGTGAGGGAGTTGGTGGCCCCTCTGGGACCGTCGTTGCTCTGTCTTCTGTCTGCTCAGGTGGGGGGGCGACCAAGGCGAGGGTCCACAAAGGGGGTGAGGGGTTTATTACTTGGAGCTGGGCCCCAGTGGGTAGGGCGAGGTTTTATAAAGAGGGTTTAGTCCTAAAGGATGTGGTGGAAATGGAAGGGCGGGGTGATTAGACCTGGAGGCCCTTATGGAGGCTTGCAGCTTAATAAGTAGGTTGGGGAGGGTTCAACTGGTGGAAGTGGTAGCGTGTATCACTGGGGAAGAAGGGGGAGGGACGTGAAGGGGTAGACCACAGAGGGCCGCCTCGGAAGGATTCAGGTGATGTACAAGGTGGCTAGGTTGGCGGTGGGACCAGCGGGATAGGGTTGGAAGAGAGTGTACCCGAAGGTTGGGGGCTCAGGTACTCCGGCATTCAGGGGGAGGTGAGCAGGGGGGTGATCCGGCGAGCAGAAATGGAAAGGGGTGCATTGGCGTGACACCATCACCCAAAATAGGCTGCAATGTCAGACTTACTGAGGTGGCCTCTCTGAGGTCAGAGGAAGAGCAGCGGAGGAGGAGCAGTGTATCCCTGGGTGGGAGACAGAGTTAAGGCAAGAGGGTGGGGCACCCACACCTGGTTTGAGCAGCGTGGAGGTGGCCTGGGTGGCTACCCCTAGGAAGGATGGTAGAAATGTGGGGCTGGATACCCCCACTTGGAAGACCTGGATTGGATTGGTACAATGTGCGCCAGAAAGAAAGGATGGATATGGAGGGAGCAGTAATGGATTGGGAGGAAGGGCCCGCATATAGTTGGGAGGATGAATAGAGTTTTTAGAAGGAAGGAGATAGTGAAGTGGAGGCGGGGATAAGTAAAGACACAGGTGGGCTGAGGTGGAGAGATGGTGTGTGAGAGAAGGGGATGGAGGACAGGTACAGTTGCTCAAAAGATGTTGATTCTTCCTGTAGCAGACAACTGCACATGGCAGAGGAGAGGACAAGGGGAGGTGGGCCAGCAGTGTTGGTGTAGAGGGACAGGGCATCATGGGGAGCAGGGAACTGATTGGTCAGTGACATGGCACTAGTTGGGGGGGAGTTGGGGGCACCAGGGCCAGCGAGGGTGAGAGGGACCAGGTGTTATGGGGGAATGAAGCGAAGAGGGTGAGTGGTGGGGTGCTTGGTGGGAAAGACAGAAGGGTGGTCATGGAGGTGCTTACAGGGGAGGTAGGTGGTGGTGAACACTGAGGGCGAACAAGGGGATTTGAAATAAGGGAGGAGTGAAGGTGGCCAGGGGTCCTGGGGGGGCAGGAGAAAGGTGGTACTCCTGTGGAGAAAGGGAGCCCGGGAGACAAGTTCAGAAAGGTAAGAAAATTAAGACATTGTCCTACATGTACTTGGGCATACCTAAGCCATTGAGGTTGCACTTACTGCAGGCAACAAAAGAAAAATAATAAGGAAGGCGTTTGTAAATTTTGCCTGGATTAGGTATGATGAGGATTCTAGGGTGAGGTTGAGGGAAGATCGAATTGTCCTGTGGGCGGAAATTGACATGGATCTTTGGTTGCAGTGGATGGAGCTGATGCATCCTACCCCCTCCATGCACACTGTAAGTGGTTTACCGCTCCCCTTTTGGCCTTTTCTTAACCGCCTCACCTTGAACGGGGTTGGGGAATTGGGTAGAGGATATCAGTCATCAGCACGCTGGCATTTCACACAGAAGCCTGTTTTCGGCCGATCTGCAAGTTTAGGCACGAGTGCAGCAGGTGCAGCGGACAGCATTCAGACAAACACAGTGCTTCACAGCAGGCGATCGTCAGGAGCGGTAACAGGGAGAGGGATTGTGGGGAAAAGCCCATACACTAGTTAAGTTGGGACCGCTGTCTAGGTGGCTGGAGTTCTACCCAGACAGGGAAATGGCACAGCTTTTGAGGGAGGAGTTCCGGGTAGGTTTTCGGTTGGGGTATCAGGGGCCGAGGGTCAGAACGTGGGAGAAATGCCATAAGTAGTCTCGGGGAAATTGGGCAAGGAGGGGGCGAAGGGGCACATAGTGGGCTCCTTTAAGGATTGGGAAGGTCACCTGGTGGCTTCTCCGCTGGGTGTGGTCCTGAAAAAAGAAGAGGGGGAGTATAGACTGATTCATCACTTTCCATGTGTGGTCGGAGGGTACCTCAGTGAATGATTTCATTACAGAGGACTGCCCGGTGTCTTACACAAGTGTGGATTAAGCGGTGGTATTGATCAAGGAATGAGAGGCAGGTGCACATTTGGTGAAATGGAACATTAAGTCACCATTTAGATTGTTGCCAGTGCAATTGGAAGACTTTGGGCTGCTGGGGATGCAGTTCTGGTATGAGATATTTTCAACAAGGCATTGCCACTGGCTTGTTCAATATCATGTGCGCTTTTCAAGCGGTTCAGTTAATTTATGCATTGGTGTTTTTCTTTCAAAACTGGGTATCAACAAAATTCTACATTATTTAGATAATTTCTTGTTTGTGGACAGAGCAGCAGAGCTGGACGAATGTGGGAGAATCTTATGTGACTTTGAGGACTTGGTGGAGGAGTTGGGGTTCCGTTGAGAAAACTTTGGGCCCGGCGACTGTCCTTAATGTCCTGGTGATCAACCTGGATTTGAAGGTGCAGAAGCTGGTAGGCATGCTGGTGGTGATGGCAACAGCATGGAAGATAGAACTGAGGGAACTACAGAAGTTGATGAAGCATTTACAATTTGTCTGCAAAGTGATTGCCCCAGGGCATACTTTATGCAGGAATATTGGGTGACCCATGTTGTGGGCAGGTTGCCACATCACAGAGTGCGATTGTCAGGAGTGGTATGGGTGGGCTTCAGAGTTGGGTTGACGTTTTTGCAGAGGTACAACGGGGTGGCAATGTGACTGCAAGGGCACCCGCGGTGTTGGGAGGTACAGATATTCTCATACGTGTATGGGCAGGTGGTTTCCAGTTTACACTGGAAGGGATGTTGGTGTCCGTAGAGTTGGCCAGGGCATTGGAGGGGGAGGGGCGTAGCATTGCATTTCTGCAGTTCATCCCACTGGTTGTGGTGTCGACCTTGTGGGTCCCAGAGTTGGCGGACAGGAGGGTTAATTTCAATATAGACAAAAAGGGCGTGGTTGAGGGGATCAACAGGCAGTCTGCAAGAGAGAAGAGGGCAACAAGGCTGTTGAGGGATTTTGTCCTGATGTGTTGGAAAACAATTTTGTTCTGAGAGCAAAGAAAGGAGAATGGTATCACTTATGCGTTTTCAGTGGCAGATGTTTTGTCGGTTTGCATCCGGGGCAGACACGAAAGGTTGCTGGATCCTGGAGGACCTCTTGGCATCTGGGTGAGTGAGGTCGCTGGAGTTAGTGGAGGAGCCTCTGTCTGCAATTTCGCGGTTTGCCTTCCTGAATGTTTGGTTGGAATTTGTGGATGGGGAATGAAAAGCTCAGCAGGTTGTTGGGAAGCGGGGACCGGAGAAGGCATGATGTCATTGTGTTTATGCTGAGGTTGACAAACAAGGATCTATCCAGTGTGACAATAGCGGGAAAGGTGGTAGGGATTGCATTTTATGGGAAGTGGTTCTGTGGATTTGAGCCAAGTGGCGAAAAAAATGGGAAGAAGGAGGCTGGAGGGTTGGGATAGAGAGAGAGGGGTCAGCAGGGCTTGTCAAGCGGGGCATTGCTGGTGAAACGTTTGAGGAGGATCCCAGAGTTACTAAGGAAAGTTTGTTGGTCGACTTGGGAGGAGGCAATGTTTAGAGCATGTTTCACATGGACGTTTTTCCAGACTTTCAGGGTATCAGAGTCAATATCAGCAAAAGGCAAGGGTTGCTTTGGGAGGATAAGAGGTTATCCGACAAGGGTGTTGATCGTTTAGTGAGGCGGTCTAAAGGCGACCAGTGAGAAAAAAAGGGTGGGGTTCCGACTGGTGACAGGAGTTGCACAGATATGCCCAGTAAGGGCTGGGAAGGAATGGATGGAAGTTTGCAGGGTGGCATCATGGCTGGTTTGTAAACATCAAGAGAGGGGGGAAGTGACACTGGTTAGAGTTTTGAACGTGTTGCATTAGCCTTTGGGAGATTGGGGGAGGACAGAATAGTTTCGATATTTAGTCTTTCAGGATTGAAGCAGCATTGGAGGGGAAGAGACTTGGGATGGGGGATCGGGAGAGGAAGAATTGGTAGCAATGGAAGTCTAACAGATATGAGGGGTCCATTAGAGACCTGCAGGGAAATGGGTGGTAGATGAAGCGGAGAGAGGGAGAGAAAAGGGTAACTGGGAGGCATTGACTGTTGTGTTTCTCTTTGCAGACATGGCACATAATGCAGGTAGATTTCCTGAGTTCTGGATTTGCAGTAATACGATCGTGAAATGGGCGGGCAAGCAAGCTGGGAGGAGAGTGCATGTAGGTCAGATGTGGTGAAGTTACAAATATGTGCTGCTGCGGTGGTCCAGTTTGAAGGCATTGAGGTGGGGCCAGCTCTGTTGAATGTTGAGTGGGAGGAATGAGGGGCATGATGTGCCAGCGTCAATAATACATGCGGGTGAGAACGATTCAGTAAAAGAGTTGTGGTGGAGCTGATTTAGAGGATGACGAGGGATATTATGATACTTCAGCAGGATTAGACATCGACTAGGGTAGTATGGATGGAGCTGCTTCCGATAAGGGTATGGTAGAGGGCTTTGCAGGTGGCAGCCATGTCGAGGGTTAGGAGGAAGATAAACAAAGCGATGGGGAAGTTCTGTAAACTCTCAACAGTTCAGGTAGGGTACCACCCAGATATAAAGTATGAGGCAGTGAATTTGGTGAGAGGATGGTGTTCACCTGTCTATGTTGGGGAATGAGTGCTATATTTTGGATGGGAGGATGGAGGTGGATACGGTGGTGAAGGTTTTGAAAGTGAAAGTGAGGGTTGGGCAGAAATAGCACCTCTGTGGAGGGTTTGTCTGGGTGCTGGGGGGCATAGGCAGTTAAGGGAATGATTGGTTAAAGCTTAAGAGTTGGTATGTCATTAAGGAGGGTGTTTAGTGCTGTTTTGGTTGGACAGGCAAGCCCAGGGGTAGAAGAAAGAGGACGAAGGATGGGCGTCGACTGGGGGAGAGGCTATGGCAAGAGCTAAGAACATATGGGGGTTCTGATGGGCGAGGGAAGATTTGACGGGTGCTTTTTAAATTATACACAATTTCTTGATGTATAAGCACCTTATAAATGCACAATAAATAAATAAAAATAAAGGGTGCGAATAGTGGGTGGGGTGGATGGGCGGATGGCCTAACAGTGCTAATTGCAATTATTTTTTATTGGTTAGTCTGTGAGGGCGGGGGCCCAGGTTAGCAATATCTGTAAGCTTGGACCTGTGACATTAAAGGGATCTTTTCTATTTGAGATGAGTATGGGCATGGTTTGTGCAGTTTAGCCCAAGGAGGGTACCAGGGGGCACACATAACGCATTGGCCCTTCGGGAGATTTGGGCGCTGCACTAAGGCCAGAGAGTTCTGGATGGGGGCAGAGTGTCCCCTCAAAGTACTTAATCCAGGCAGGCAAAGGTTTGGGAACAGTTGATGCATGGTAGCCTAATGTATTGCCCACGCGTCAAAGGGGTATGATGGGGTACCCACCACAGATAACCACACTGACACCATCTGACAGTCTAAGGGTGTTTATTATTCCAATGCAGACAACTTGGTTGAGGTATTTTTAGTATTTTAGGGCCAACCGCAGGTCTGGGGGAAATCTTGTTGTTAGGGCTGTCCCTCTCTCTCACGACTTCCCTGGCTTTTCTCTACCCCCCAGCAGAGGCGTGCTTAACCAGTGTTAGCGATACTGAACTATTACACAAATCTGTCTTTCACTTCCTTGGGCTACAAGTGTTTTCCCGGTGACGGTGACTTCCTTACTCCCTATGGATTGTCCTAATTGCCCCAACCTAATCCTGCTTAATGTTCTAGAGAGTTAGGGACGGTGCATCCTTCCAACCGGTTTCACAGACTCTCCATTTACGCACAATCTCACCTAACCCTCTCCTACTCTAGGTCTCATTATGTTCTCCTTCCAACCGTCTGCTATGCTCAGAGCTTACACTCCACCTCAGATCCTCCACCCTTTTATCTTACTTCTCTTCTTACTGCTGTACTCACTACCAATGTTACCTCTGAATACAAATCTGCTACTCTCCCTATTATCTTCTCCTCCCTCCTTCCTCCTCCTTGCCCCTACTGCGTTGCCCCTACTGCTCCTTCTCTGTTCTTACCACCACTCCTTATATCACTACTCCCTCTCACTACTACTGCTCCCACGCTACTGCCACTCCTCTACCACCACTGCTTCTCTACTAGCTCTTCTCTTTCTAGTCTCTCTCTTCACAGCCGCTACTGCTTCTACTACTTACTCCCATGACTGCCTCTCCTTCCATCACCTTCAGAAGATCCAGGACATACCAGTTCTGGTCTGTCATCAACTGGATCGCGCTCCACTCACTCTTGATGGCATTTAGGCCTTGTTCAGTATCATTTTCCAAATGGATCACTTCCAATCGAATAATTTGCAGCCATTTTACATTAGCTGCAGCGTGGACCCCTGGCCTCAGGAGAGACACATAGAACACTTCTGTCTTGTTTTACAGACAGTATTTGTCTGGAATTTCTTTGAACAACTTGGATGAATCTGCTGACAGGTAGTTTGACCTCTTCTTTGCAACTTCACATACCGCTCGCTTTTTCCTCATCCCGGGGGGTTGGATTGAAGCTAGGATGGATTGCAATACATCATGATTAGATGCTATGGTCAGGTGAGCTTCAGGAACTACAAGCATAGCTGAGTGCAATGCTGTCAGTGCACACATGCCTTGCCAGGAAGAAGCAAGATACAGATACGCCTGTTGACCGCGCAACCAGTACAGATCCATCAGATCCTCTGTTCCTTTTGTAAGATCTGGAATGAACATTGTCTTATTGCACTTAGTATTAGTGCCCACAGGAACAGCCCCATGCCCTCGAAAACAAAACTGATATGCTTCAGATGGTTGAACCTTTACTGGAGTTTCACATGCTTCAATCCATGTCAGTTTTGATATGTATGCAGTCCATATTGTGGAACAGTTCTTATTGATGTTCTATATTATTTCTTCTCAGAACATTGCCAACCCAGCTCGCCACAGCCTTCTCCCATCTATTTCGACACAAAGAATACTCCATAAACATGTTAACATGGGCCGTGGCTTGCACTGATGTGCACTATCGCCTTTGGCACATATTCTCCATCTTTGTCCATCAGTACAACTTGTACCTTGTGCCCTTGGAACAAGCTGCGGAGCAGACACAGCGCTAAATGCACCAAACACTGGGCTTCCAAGGGTGACATTTCCTGGGGTACAAGCATTTTGGGCACTCCCTATGTGTGGGCAATGAGGGAGCAGACATAACAACTCCCGGTATACCACTGGTTCCCTACCGATTTCATATGACTGTATCACATATTACTAGATTCTGGATGGTGCACATCAGAAATTGGGGGTCATTACAAGGTGGGCGGTAAGGGATACCGGGCACCGGTAAGGAGACTGGTGCCGGTAATCATGTACCGCTCCATTCCAAGGTCCCTTGGCGGGGACTGTAAGGAATGTGTGGTCTGACCACATGTCCCTCCGGGTCCCGCTAAGGGACCAGGGCGCTAATAACGGGCTTGCAAGTTGTGAGCTCGTTATTATCGCCCTCCCCATTGAGCGCTAGGGGAGCTCAAATGGGAATGGGGAATGGCATGTTCAATGGGGACTTACTGGTCCCGCCAGGGTCGGACAGCACCGGTTAGTCCCCATTGAACTACACCGGTGCCGGACCTTTTATTGGTGGCAGTCATGGCGCAAATAGCGCCATGACTACCACCAATCTCGGAATGAGGCCCATTTTATCAAAAATCAAACCTTTGTATAGGTCATACTCATTTTCCTCATCTAGTCCCTACTTAACTCACAACTTCAATTGCCATATTACTGTGTCTTGTATTCTCCTTCTTTTAAAATTCACTACTGTAGTCTTACGGTCATCAACTGGTGTTGTAGCATCAAAACATGGGCTGTTTTCACATCCCTTTATTTTACCCCCCCACCCTCCCCTTTATATGACCTAACCATATTATTTTATTTTTGTTTAGTTTATTTGCTTGTATATCGCACCAAACCCGTAGGTATCTGGGTGCTTTCACTTGAATGTATAACAATTGGTACAAACTGGTAGTAATATTACCAGGACACATGAACACATATAATGACATAAAAGGTGCTGTGCAGAACATGGAGAGCATATGTTCACTTTGACAGGAGATTAATATACAGTTATATACAGTGTTCTAAGCAATTGTAGCTAGAGTTCTATGCCTAGTGTTACAAATCTAGATGTAGGTCCTTATGAAGGCCTGTAGTTTGAGCATCGGTGTAGGGACGAGGGTGCAGGGCGTTCTTAAGTAGGCTAGGAAATGAGCCAAGATTTTACCTTGTTACTGTAAACTCACTTGAAAAATCTAAAAATAGGCCAAAGAAAAATCTGCACATAAGAAGAAAAAATGTTCTTCTACAAAAGGACCAAAAACGTGCAACCCTAGTATGAGAAAAAAGCACAAAAATCCCAAAGTACATATTAGAAAACTGCATTTTAAACATGTCACAAAGCAAATGACAATAAAAACAACCTCATACCGAAAAATAATAAAACAAAATCACTCTTCAAAAAAGAAATGCAGTAAATGTTGCTCACATGAAATAATGATGCCAAGTTAAAACCACTCAGATAGAATGCTTATTGTAGGAGGCCATTTTTGTGGTGTCTTCCTAACATCAGACAAGTGCACCCAATACTGTAATTTCTTCACTTTGACTGAAAGCGGAGTAGCATACACTACCACGTAAGGTCCATTGTAGCGTGACTTGCTCCACCTGTGGACAAAGTTCTTCACATAAACCCTGTTCCCAGGTTGTAATGGTGCAGTGCTTACAGATTCCAGTGCAACGCTGTTTTCACTTTTTTCCATTCGACGTGGAGCAATCTGTTGAGAAGGGTATTTTATACATTTTGTCAACTGAGTCAAATAAGAATGAAATATGTCCTCCAAAACTAATGCAGCCCTGTGAGCATCAGATGCACTAGACACAGGAGACAATGTTGATGCTAATGTTAATGTTAAAGGATATTTGTACCACGCACTATCACCACTGGAGTTGTCCCGGGGTGCTCTGGCGGCTCTGAAAAAGGGAGGGGGGTTGAGTTAGGGGAGTAAGCAGGAAAAATGCAAGAGAGCAGTGATGTGCTGTTGGCGGGCCTCAACCCGGAATTCCGTTGGCTGGGTTTGGGGTGTTTTCCGGTTGGTAGTCTTTGTGTGCTGTTGTGCGAGTCTATGTGTGGTTTGTTTTGTTGTTGCAGTGTAGTGAAGTTTGTGCGGATTGTTGGGCTATAGGTTTGTGGTTGTGTTTGGTTAGAGTTTGAGAGGTATATGCAGAGGGGTGAAATTGTTAGTGGATTGGTTAATTGTGCACATTCTAACAATCATAATTCTATATAAGTGTGGCACATGCTGATATTTTAAACCTATCTAGATGCGATTCCGGCTAGTGTTTACGATTACGTCTAGATGCGACGCCGGCCAATGTTCATAATTACGTCCAGGTGTGGCACATGCTAACATTCACAATTCCATCCAGGTGTGGCGTGTGCTAATAATCATAATTCCATCTAATTGTGGCACATGCTGACCCTTACGATCCCTTCTAGATGCGATACCGGCTAACGCTCAAGCTTTCATCTAGTGGTGATGGCTGCTTATGTTCACGATTACGTCTAGGGGCGATCCCGGCTAATGTTCATGATTACGTCTGGGTGTGGCACATGCTAGCATTCACAATTCCATCTAAGTGTGGCATTTGCTAATAATTATAATTCTGTCTAAGTGTGGCACATGCTGACCTTCACGATCATATATAGATGTGACACGGGCTAATGTTCACGATTGCATCCAAGTGTGGCACATGCTAACATTACACTTCCATCCAAATGTGGTATGTGCTAATAATTGTAATTCCGTCTAAGTGTGTCACATGCTGGCCTTCAAGATCCCATCTAGATGGGACACCTGCCAATGTTCATGACTACGTGCAGGTGTGGCATATGTCAACAATCATAATTTCATCTGAGTGTGGCCTATGCTAATAATCACAATTCCATCTAAGTGTGGCACATGCCAACAACCACAATTCAATCCAAGTGTGGGACATGCTAACAATCATAGTTCCATCTGAGTATGGCCCACTCTAATAATCACAATTCCATCCAAGTGTGGCACATGCCAATAACCATAATTCTATCTAAGTGTGGCACATGCCAACAATTATAATTCCATCTGAGTGTGGCCTATGTTAATAATTACAATTCCTTCTAAGTTTGGCACATGCTAATAACCATAATTCTATCTAAGTGTGGCATATGCTAACAATCATAATTCCATCTGAGTAGTGCCTATGTTAATAATCACAATTCCATCTAAGTGTGGCACATGCTAATAACCCGAAATCCATCTGTGTGTGGCCTATGTTAATAATCACAATTACATCTAAGTGTGGCACATGCTAATAACTCTAATTCCATCTGAGTGTGGCATATGCTAACAGTCACAATTCTGTTTACGTGTGGGACATGCTATCATTTACAATTCCATCTAGGTGTGGACATGCTACTTTTCATGAAGCTAACCAGGTTTGGGACATGCTAACATTCACATTTATATGGTGTGTGCATGCGTCTTCTCATTACTATTTCTTGCGGGGAGAGGTGATGGTCCTTACAGGGCTGAGTCCTCAAACTGAACAGGGCCAGGGGGAGGCAATAAACCAAATTTCGCTTTCATGTGACACATCATTTTGAAAGTTTAGTTTTCAACAAACCATTCATCCTTTCCACCACGCTGTTGGCTTGAGGGTGATTTAAGTTTTATTCCTAAAAGAGCCGCAATTTATTTAAACAGCTCATTAAAGAAGTGGGTGCCATTCTTACTTTTTTTTATAACACATTTTATTGCATTTTGTGCGATAATACAAAAACATACAAAACATAACCATATAACTTTGCATACAAAAGGCAGTTGTTGCGAGAAATGGGTGCAAACAAGTCAGCAAGTGGCCATTTACGTATTAGTCTTTCTCAAGCAGCCTCAAAAAGTGACGTTGTCGTCCGTGGCCTTGGCAGAATTGTGCAACAAAGCTTGTTGTCCATTCTGGATCTGAGTTATAATGTCTGTTCCCATTTACCCCAGATTCTATCTGCTTTGCCCGGACAGCCTCTAGCTTGGTAGACTCGGCGTTCCATTAGGATGATGGTGTCCACATCTGCCATCCATTGGTCATATTTCTGGATAACTTCTGAGCCCCACAATTGCACAATGTTCCTTTTGGCAATTCCCGTTGCTGACGAGAGAAGAAGCTTTTCAAAGTGAGACTTGTCTACTGCCTCTTCAATACCCAAAAGGAGGAGTTTAGGGTCTGTTGGGATCGGACTGCACATTACTTTAGTGAGTCTTTCGCTACATTTATGCCAGAAGTGTTGTATACGTGTACATTGCCAGAGGATATGATAGAAGGTCCCTTCTTCCGGCGTAGGCATTTGGGGTCAGTCATTTTGCCCCAATTATACAAAGCCACTTGGGGATAATATATCCTATGAAGAATCTTCAATTGAACGAGTCTGATTCTTGCGGAGATGGCAGAGTCTCTATGATACATCAGAGTCGAGATCCAGTCTTCAGGTAATGTTGGGTCCACATTGCATTCCCATTACATCTTCAGGTTCAGCAGCTCTTTTGTGGCAAATGAGGAGATAGCATTGTACATAGTAGACGTGACCTTGTTGTTCACACTGTCTATGACTGTATTCCTTTCCATAGGCGTACATTCCTGCATGTCCGCCATTTGGGCCCTATGTATGGTGAGGGCATGTTGTAATTGTCCATAGTAGAAGTGTTCAGTGTCCGGGAGACCATATGTCGCTACGAGCTCGGGGAACTGTATCAACTGATCCTTTAGAATACCTGCTGAATGGTCAGTATGCCGGCTGTTACCCAGTTTGGCCATTTCGGGAGATTGCTGAGGCTCGAGAGGTGAGCATTGTTCCAGATGGGTTGGACTGGGGTAATTTTGTTGTCCCATCCTAAGTGTTTGTGTACTTCCTTCCACACCAGGGCTGTATGCGCCACTATCGTGCGTTCAGGAGGGCGAGTCTGTTTACAGTAGAGGCTTTCAATCGGGGACATGCCGTGTCGTGCAGCTAATCCAGCTTTTATATGGGGAATGGACGGGTCTCCGTGCAATATATCATTGACTGTCGCCATCTGTGTCGCCCAGTAGTAGATCTGGATGTTTGGAAGTCCTGTTCCCCCCTCCCAGACTGTTCATTGCAGAGTTTTGAGGGCAATTCTCGGGTGTTTCCCACCCCAAAGGAGTTTACGTGTTGTTCCATCTATTCTACGGAACTCTTCGGTGGGGACATGGAGAGGGGCGTTTTGAAGGATGTATAAGAACCGGGGTAGGGCCAGCATCTTAAATAGCGCTGCCCTGCCTAGCAATGTCAGTGGCAGTGCTTGCCAGTGGGCTGCATCTTGCTCGTATCTCTTAACTAGTGGATGCAAGTTTTGTTTTACATAGCTATCCAGCCCATTGATGATTAGAATGCCCAGGTAGCAGAACTGAGTGGTTTCTACTTGATATGGGAAGCCCGATGCTGGTATGCAGTCTACCCCTTTTACCGGAAATAGCACAGATTTGGACCAGTTTACTCTGAGTCCACTGAAGATTCCATAGTTAGTCAGTAGTTGCGTGACCACGGGGCAGGAGGTCGCTGGGTCGCCCAGATATACTAAGAGGTCATCGGCATTGAGGGATATCCTATCTTCCCAGTTCGGCCCCCATCTGAAGCCAATCCACGTGGTGGTGTCCCGTAGAAGGACTGCCAGTGGTTCCATTATCAGTGCAAACACCATTGGCGAGAGCGGGCAACCTTGTCTGGTTCCTTTCCCTAATCAGATATTACGTGAGGGCCACCCATTTACTCTGACCTCTGCCGTTGGATTGTTGTAGAGGAGGTGCACCCATTTTATGAACGGCTCCCCAAATTGCATCTTGCACTTTATTGCCCATAAGGCCTCCCAGTAAACTGAATCGAATGCTTTTTTGAAATCTATGGCCAACAATGCAAGTGATTCTTGCAAAGCAGGTGCTTTCTCCAGCGCCAGGTGCAGCCTGCGAATGTTCATTCTCGTGGACCTTTGAGGCATGAAGCCGCATTAGTCAGGATGGATCAGTGACGTAATGACCAATTGTAGCCTGTTGGCTAGTATTTTGGCTAGTATTTTGGCTTCACTGTTTTTTTAATAACCACATTTTATTGGTTTTTTGGAAACATAAAACATACCGCCCCACACAGTGGGGTAAACAAAACCTCCCATACCCGTCCGCCAACGACTCCCCGCTGTGGTCCCTTACCAACGAGCTGCAAAACATGCCCCAACATTTGTCCCTTTCGCATTACACCCACCAGTCCCTCTGCAAGTCTCTGGATAGTGTAACGATACAATATTATAACTCACTTTTAGTGCACCTCTTCCCAACTTTGCCATATCTTTTGCACTTTTTCTGGGCACCCCCTGGCAGTGTAGACTCTCTTTTCCATTGCGATACATATATCCACGTCAGTGATCCATTGTTCAAGGCTCGTTGGCCTCTCGCAGCCCCAAAGTTGTGCTATGTTCCTTTTAAGTATTGCAGTGGTGGTAGATAAGAGCGCTATCTCATACCTCGTTAGATCAGTGTCTCCTTCTATCCCCAGCAATAATTGCTTTGGCTTTGCAAGTATCCTTTTGCCCATTACCCTTGACAATTCTTCACAGCACTGTTGCCAGTATTGTGGAATGATGGCACAGTCCCACAGGATCTGATAATAGGAGCCTTCCTCTCTCTTACATCGCAAACAGTATGGATTCGTAGCCTTTCCCCACTTGAACAGTGCCACCCTCGGGTAGTAAATCCTATGTAGTATCTTCAGTTGAATCAATACAAGCCTGGAGGAGATAGTTGATTCTCTGGGGTACATCAGCGCAGACACCCATTCCTCTGGGAGTATGTCAGCCACCTCCCTCTCCCACTTGGCTTTCAGGTTCGACAGCTCTTTCGTAGCAAAGGAGTTAATAGCACTGTACATAGTCAATGTGACCTTCTGTGTAAGCAATTCTAGGAATACATTGCGTTCTAGTGGAGAATAATCAGGTATGTAACTCAGCTCAAGGTGGCAGCTGGATCTGCAAATGCTATTATTACATTTTCTTTCATCACATCGCCAATTTTCGTAATACCTAGTTGGGCCCATGTTTGCCATTTAGGGAGTTTGTTCACCTTCGGGAGATGTCTGTTGTTCCATTTGGTTGTGCTAGAGTTAGATTTTTATCCCAACCTAGGTATTTATGTGTATCTGCCCAGACCAGGGTTGTATGCAACAACGTGGATGGGTCAGCGGGTCGCTCTTTTTTCCGGTAGAGGAGGCTCATGATGGGCCTTTCTTGTGCGTCGGTGTCTAGTATTACATTATGCGGTAGAGTGGTATCCCCATGCAGTTTGTCATTCACTATTGCCATTTGACTGGCCCAGTAATAGGTCTGTAGCCGGGGGAGCCCAATCCCGCCCTCCCATATGGATCTCTGTAGGGTAGTAAGTGCCATTCGTGGGTGCCCACCTTTCCATAACAACTTCCTAAGTGTTTGATCTATCTTATGGAACTCATTAGTTGCTATTGATAGTGGTGCATTTTGTAGCACGTAGAGAAAACGGGGGAGGCCATCATTTTGAATAGCGCCGCGCGACCCAGCAATGTGAGTGGTAGGGACATCCAGTGGCGAACATCATCCTTGAACCTGGTCGCCACTGGATGTAAGTTTTTCCCCACATAGTCTGTTAGTTTGTGTGTGACTTGTATACCGAGGTATCTGAATTGTTCCCTTTCAATACGGTAGGGGCACACATCTGGTACCGCAATGTCTATATGTTTCACCGGGAATAGTATGGACTTTGACCAGTTGACGCGGAGTCCACTGAACGCACCATATCTCTCTAGTAAACGCGACACAACGGGGCAGGAAACTCGCGGGTCCACCAGATAAATTAACAGATCATCCGCGTATAAAGACATTCTGTCTTCCCAGCCGTCTGCCCACCTGAAGCCACTCCATGTCTGCGTGGATCTTAACAGGATTGCTAAAGGTTTGATTGCTAATGCAAAAATCAAAGCTGACAGGGGGCAGCCTTGTCGTGTGCCCCTACCTAGCCGAAATGGTTTGGAAGTATACCCATTCACTCTTGTTACTGCCACTGGAAGGTGGTATAATAGTTTAACTCAGCTCATGAAGTAAGGGCCTATGCCCATACATCGCATAATTTCCCAAATTGCCTCCGAGTGCACAGAGTCAAAAGCCTTCTCGAAATCTATGGACAGTAGGGCTAGGGGGTTTGGTAGCTTAGGTGTTTTTTCTAGTGCTGTGTGTAATCTATATATATTTTGCCTGGTGGATCTTTGTGGCATAAAGCCGCATTGGTCCGGGTGCACTAGTGTGTGTACGACACGCTGCAGCCGATTGGCCAGTACTTTCGCCAGTATTTTGGCCTCGCAGTTTATAAGAGAGATGTGCCTATAGGAACTGCACTTGTCAGGTGGCTTATCTGCTTTGGGCAAAACTATTATTGTAGCTTTTCTGAGGTCTGGGGGAGGCAACCCTGCGAGCGTGAGTGTTGAAAGAGGCGCAGTAGTTGTGGAGAGATTACGTTTGTGCCTATTTTCTTCCATATTTCGACAGGGAAACCGTTCGGGCCTGGGGTCTTCCCTGACTGAAGCTCTGACATTGCACAGGTTACTTCTTCCTCTGTAATTTCTTGTTCTAGTAGGTCCACCTGTTGTTCGTCTAGGGTAGGAAGGGTGATTTCTTATAATATAGCAGTCGGTGGCAGTGCAAGTGGAGCACTGTACAGTTCAGCGTAATATTTAGCAAATCCCTCCGCTATGTCCTGGTCTGTTACTAGGGGGTCTGGCTCTTCTGTCGTTAGTTTCCTAACTTGAGTGAGGCCTAAGTCCCTGCGCTCCAACCACGCTAGAATTTTCCCCGCCTTGTCCCCAGTTTCATATATTTTCGCTCACATTGCTGCATGCGCTTGTTTTGCATTGTCCAAGTCTATATGCTGTAGCTGTTTCTGTGCTAACTGCAGTGCGTGTTGTGTCTCGGGGAGGTCGTGGACCAGGTGAGCAGATTCTGCATTCCGTACCTTGGCTTCAGCTGCACGTATCGCTTCAAGGTGTTTTTTCTTGTGGGCTGCAGTCCAGGCTATGATTTCACCCCTCAATACTGCTTTTAGTGCCTCTGATAGCGTCCTTGGGCTGTCCACAGAGTCAGTATTTATTTCAAAGTATGTTTCAGCTTTTTCTATGTGTTCCACCAGTTCGGGAAACCCCAGGTAATAACCATTCAGTCTCCAACTGGGCAGGGGGAGTGGTCTTAATCATTAACATGAGTGGGGAATGATCTGAAATACCTCTGGGGAGCAATTGTGCGTCACACGCCTCATGAATGTTACACATTGGTAGGAAGGAGTAATCCAACCTGGATAACGAAGCATGTGCACCGGAGTGGTACGAGTATTCTCTTGTATTGGGATGTAGGGATCTCCATGCATCATGTAACCCCAGTGCATTGGTAAATGTGGCAAGTTTAGTGCACATATCTGGGTTTCTGGATCGTACATGTGTCCTATCCAACTCCGTGTTCATGACTTCGTTAAAGTCACCTCCAATCAACGTGAGGCCTTCAGTGTTGTCAACAATTAGGGGTGTAATATCGTTAGTCAGGGGGGTTAGGAGGTTAGGTGGTGCATATACAGCGATCATAGAGATGGTGCGCTCTCACTGGGTTCCTATCATGTGTACATATCTACCTCCCTGGTCCTGGGTGACTGCAGTGGGGCTATAGGGGAGTCTTTTATGTACTAGGATCAATACCCCACGTGATCCCATGGTGAATCCGGCTTGTCGTTAGTTTGTGCGACCAAACAGTGTGCATCTTGTGCCCGCTAGATCTGTCTCTGTTAAGAAGGCCACATCCGGTGAGTGACGGTTCAGTGCTTGCAGGACTAGGCGTCTTTTAATACTATTTTCGAGCCCGTTAACGATCCATGTCATCACCCAGATGGCTCTGATTTTATCTACGTTGGTGTTCTGCGCCATGTGACTTGTGCATGTGTGGTGTCAGTGTATTGTATATCTAAGAGTGTTACATGATCCACCAACCCGGATCGGGATTGAGCTGGATCGTGCATCTGTTGGTTCAGTGTCGGGACTCGTTTGCTCTTTCATTCGATGCGGGTCAAACGTGAGGGAGTTATTGACATGTACTTCTTGAACTTGGTGTAACTTTTAACACAACAACTCACACCCTCCCACCTCCACCCTATACTCCACCCAACCTGAAGCATCTGTCGCCCCATACAACAATCAAATATCCTTTCAAACGGACAGGTAACTCATTAAGTAATAACCCTTACCCAAGTCTCTGTGCTTCTGCTTCATACAATCTCCAACTGTCTTACTTTGGTTGTTCCGTTGCCAAACTGACTGTTCGTGGTCACAGTCTAAATTTAAGTTCATGTTCCTGGGAGGTGGCCTCGGGCGGCCGCAGTTGCTATGTTGTTTCCGTAATGTTATTTGTGGTTTGGAGTAAGAGTGCATCATCCTGGTTGGTGCTCGGCGGGTTCCACTGCTTGTTCTAGAGCCACTGGTTCCATGTTCACCGGGGGTCTCCCCAGGGGGCCTGGTCTGGACGAGGCCGGCGTCTATCTTCCTGTCTCATGGTCGCGCTGACCAGTCACCCTCAATGTGGGTCTCCGCCCATTTTCAGGCCTCCTGAGGGTCAGTGAAGTGTGTGGACGTACCTTTATGATATGTCTTGAGCTGAGCTGGAAATAGCAGTCCGAATTTCACTTTCATGATGGACAGCTGCCGCTTCAGTGGTTCAAATGATTGTCTTGCGCGTTGCACTTCTTTCGTGTAATCAGGGAAGAAGGCTATCCGAGAGCCATTATAAGTGATCGTTCCCTTCGCACGGGCCATCTGGAGCAGCGCATCCCTATCACGATAGTTAAGGAGCTTAGCAATTACAGTCCTGGGCGGCATTCCTGGGATGGGCTTGCCAGAAGGTATCCTGTGAGCGTGTTCTACTGAGAAACATTTGGAAAAGGAATGAGGGTCATAGATGTCTGCTAGCCACTGTTCCAAGAACAGTTCCATGCTCGGTCCCTCCGTTCCTTCTGGAATTTCGAGGATACGCACATTGTTGCGGTGAGAGCTGCCCTCGCCTTCATCCACTCTGGCCTCCAGTTTTTGCAGGTCGTGGGGGAGGAAGGACACATCCGCCGCTATGCTGTCCACTTTCATTTCCATGGAGGTGCGGGAACTCGCAATGGCCGCCATTACATCTTCCAGGGAAAGTGTATCCTCCGTGTCTGGAGAGTTTGCCAGTGGTGCTTGATCCGTCGGTTGAGATGTCGTGGCAAAAGCATATTGGTCCATTCTGCTTGGTACGCTCGATTTCTGCGGTTTGTCTTTCCCCATTCTGTAGCGTGGAAGCTGGCGGTCGTAACTGCTGGGATAGGAGTTGTGTTTAAGTGCTTTCAGGAGTGTCCCTGCAGGCGCAGGTTCCGGATCTATTGTTGCCTCTCTGCCCAGTCCATGGAAAACGGATTTCCTCCAGTTCTCCACGCGGGGGCGGGAGGTGAGGATAGGATCGGTCGTGGGCCACAAAGCCAGTGCCACACCAATTTGAGTTTCTTGCCCTGTCTCCAGAGCTAAGTCCTAGCCGCACCACCAATCCAACGGTGATCCGTTACTCCAACGAGGGGGGGATCCACAGCGTTCCTTCCTACCTTCTTTCCGGGGGACACACGCAGCACTGTGCCGTCTGCTCCACGTATCACCCGCCACTTCCGTTGCTCCCTGCGTCTCTCCCTCCGTCCTGCACCGTAGCTCCGCACACGTTGCCTGTCGGTGTTGGGCACCCTAACCAGGCGACAACACAGCCACGTTCCCAGCCCTTTCGTGGACGCCACAGCTCTCTCCCGCGGCTCCACTAAGTCGCGGCAGCCATCTTGGTTTCACGCCTTTGCGCCCGATCAGTTTTCGTTATCGTCGAATATCTCGGTAAAAGGCGGGCTTTCTGCTATCCAGCTCCGTGTGCCTGTGCCGCACCTTATCCTCTTCGCCACAGATGCGTTTGGAGCCAGAATTGTTCCATCGAAAAGGATGTTTAAACAGGATTTTGTCTGCGGCTGCTGGAGCTCCATGGACTCACGTCCTGCCCGCTCGCATGCTGGCCACTCCCCCCTTGGCTTCACTGTTGATTAGGGATATGGGTCGGTAGGAGGTGCATTCCTCCGGGGTTTGCCCTTTTTGGGGATCACTGCGATGGTGGCTTTACGGAGGTCTGGCGGGAGTTCGCCCTTGGCCAGGGAGTATTCGAACATGTTGAGCAAATGCGTGGGTATATCTAGATGGTTCAGCTTTTTCCAGATGTCAAGTGGGAACCCATTGGGACCTGGGGTCTTGCCTGTTTGGAGTTGGGCAATGGCTGTTGATATTTCATCAGCCGTAATTTTGTTGTCTAGAGTGGTAGCTTGTTCTGTGGTAAGTGTTGGGAGGTCAATGTCGTTCAGTATGGTGCTGACTGCAGTGTTGGTGGGTGGTTTGTAAAGGTCCTCGTAGAATTCTGCAAAGCGCTCTGTAATCTCGGCATCGGAGTAGACAAGATCTGCATTCAAGGTTCTGATGCACTTCACCTTCTGTTGTCCTTCGCCGCGCTTTTCCAGCCATGGGAGCATTTTGCCTGCTTTTTCTCCCGTTTCGTACAGCCGTGCTTTCATAGCAATGTGTGCCTTTTTGGCACAGTCTAAGGCTAAATTGTGGAGCTTCTGCTGTGCATTATAAGGGCTCTGTTCGTCTCCGGGGTGTCTCTGACAATGTGATCTAATTCCTTGGACGTGACTTCGCTTTCGGCTTCGGTGATTCTCTCGCGTTGTACCTTCTTTTTTGCCGAGGTCCATGAGATGATTTCACCGCGTAGGACTGTTTTGTACGCTTCCCATAGTGTATTGGGATCATCGACCGAGCCTGCATTCAACTCAAAATAGTTGGAAGTAGCTGCCTCCATCTTTTCCTGAAGGTCCGGGATCCCCAAGTAGTAGGTGTTCAGCCTCCAAAAGGGGGGCGGTCGTGGTCTTGCCGTTTCCAGTTCGAGTACCAGTGCGCTGGATACTTTATGAATATTATTTATGAAGAAATAGTCTATTCTGGACATCAGGCGTGGGCCCCAGAATGAAAAGAGTACTGTCGAACCTCAGCGTACAGGTCTCTCCACGCGTCACACAGGCCCAATGCTGACGCGAAGGAAGCCAATTTGGTGGTGGTGGCGGGATTCCTGGCTCTCAAGTGCGTGCGATCGAGGATATTGTTCATGACTTCATTGAAGTCCCCTCCTAACACCCATGTATCTGTGGGGTTTGCTGCCAGGATGGGGGTAATTTCAGTTAGCAGGTCATTAAGGAGAAGAGGCAGGGAGTATACTACCATGAGTGCCAGGGTTTGGCTCCATAGCGTTGCTTGGATGTGTACATAGAGGCCTCCTCTATCTTGTAGCATGTGCGTGATCACAAGCGGAAGTCTTTTATGGATCAGTATGAGCACCCCTCTCGCACCCATGGAGAAACCAGCGTGCACTGCTGTGCGGTAGTTTGATCTTTGGAAGAATTAGCACACATTTCCTGCAAGGTGTGTTTTGGACAGAAAGACTATATCCGGGGAGTGTCTATTTAGGTGTTGCAGTACCAGTCTTCTTTTGATGGTGGATACCAGCCCATTCACGTTCCATGACAGGAGTTTGAGCCTTCTCTGGGTTGAATTGGTCTCAGGTGCCATTGGCTGTTTGGGGTGTAGATTTGCACATGTGTTTCCTCGATTGTATACGTGGCAGTTATACCGCGTTTGATCTGTACAGCGTACTCATCGTGCCCTTGGATGCTAAACATTGAAAACAGAAAAAAACGTCATCCTCAACTTCCCCCACCCCATACTCCACCCCCAACTGAAGCATCTGTCGACCCAATATAAACATTCAACCAATTAAATATTTAACTTTTGATTCGTTGCCTTGATCGAGGGGCGGCTGTTAGTTCGGCCGCCAGCCTAGATATGCCTTATGGTTCGGTTTCCATTATGGAGCGTGAGCTCCGTTGCGTTACTTGTGTGATGTTTCAGGCATCTTTACTGGCTGTTATAGCTCTTTATGCGTTTTCTTGGTGCTGATTCTCAATTTGTTGTTGCTGTTGCAAATCCATGCCGGGTGGGGGCTCAGGATGTGGTCTGTTGCGTTCTCCCCCCCCCCTCCAGGGCCCCAGTCTCCATTTATGTGCCTCTCGCCTCTCGGCCCAACTCCACGCTTCCTTGGGATCTGTAAAATGCACCAGTGTCCCCTTATGGTAAATCTTGAGCTGTGCCAGAAAGATTAGTCTGTATTTGACACCCAGTGAGTGGAAGCACCGCTTGAGCGGATTGAATGACTGTCGTGCCTTTTGCACCTCCTTGGTAAAGTCAGGGAAGAAGGTGATTTTTGATCCATTGTACATGATTGTCCCTTTCGATCTCGCCAGATGCAGCACCGTATCCCTATCTCTATAGTTTAGAAATCTTGCGATAACTGTGCGCGGCGGTGCTCCCGGGGTGACCCTGCCAGTTGGAATGCGATGGGCCCGTTCGATGGAGAAAAATTTCGAGAAGGATTGCACGTCATATATGTCCACAAGCCATTCCTCGAGGAATAGTTCCATACAATCCCCCTCCACCTTCTCGGGAAGGCCAAGTATGCAAACATTGTTTTGCCTGGATCTTCCTTCGCTATCGTCCACTCTAGCCTCCAGGAGCTTGATGCGTGCCATCATGCCGGACACCTTGCGGTTTATCCCTCATAGGCTGTCTTCGGTTTCTGATATTCGTGCCTCCGCCTCCCCAGTGCGTGAGGTCAGTTTTTGGCGGTCATGTTTTAGTAGGGACACGTCCGCACCGATACTGTCCATCTTTTTTTCCATTGAAGTTCTGGAGCTGGCAATGGCACTCATTATATCTCTGAGGGAGATATCCTCTTCCACGCAGTCTGACTCAGATATTTGCGACCTCTCCAGGGAGCGAGTCACTGGCGTGGTAGCGTATTGTTCAATTCTGCTCTGCGTAGAGGTCTTCCTGGGTTTATCTTTCCCCATTGCCGGATATCTGGTCCGACACCGTCCGGGGTTTATCCCAGGCGGAGCGAGAGGGGACAGCAGTGGGGCAAGAGACTGGTAGTGCTGCTGGGCCAGGAGTATTGTTGCCGAGTCCAGGCGTCGCACGGGCGGAACACCCAGGGAACTGCGCCAGTTGTGATGTTGTTGGGCCAAGGACACTTTGTGATCAGTGCGCCCACCAGTCACTGGGACCCACCCGGGTCTGTTCTGTCGTGGTTCCTTCCACTGGGTGGGACATGGTCGGGGCAAGGATGTTAGTCCGTGCTCCGGGGACAGGCCCGTGGGTTCTTCAAGTCCCGGGCCCCTGTTCACTTCGTAGATCAAGGGGGAACACCAGGGCTTCAGCAGGACCGCTCCAACGAGCAAAGGGGGGTCAGGGGTTCGACAGTGTCTTGAAGCTCGAACCCTCGCCCGTTGCCGCCCCCTCTCCTTACCGCACAGTTGTTCTCCGGAATGGAGCAGAAGGTGTCAGTGACTGCAGGACATAGATGACTCCGCAGGTGCTCTACGCGATGCGGAGCGCCCACGCCGTTGCAGGCGGTGTATCAGGTAGTGGCCGACCCGATGAGCAGGCCTCGACGCATCTCAGTGTGTGAAGGATACCGCCGGGGATGGGTAAGCGGCGCACAAACGTGTCCCCTCTGTTGCAGAAGTCGGATCAGCACTGTATCACCCCTCGCCTCGCAGAGCAGCCAGGGCACAGTTGGTCGTGTAGTGTCACCTCAGGGGCGGGAACGCTGGTACCACAACACTTGCGCCGGTCCGCACAGGAGGCCCGTCCTTCATGTTCACAGGCACCAGGAGGATCGGTGTCTCGCTGCCACAGGCGGTCCCCAGACACCGGGGCAGGCTTGTTTACACCTCACTGTAGCTCGCCTTCCGCTGGCGCGTCTCAGTCTCTCCGTCCACTGCTTACATCGGTCTCATGGTGGCCATCTTGGGAGCGCCGCCTGGCGCGGGGACCGCGACCACAAAACTACAATTCTACAGGATCTTACAGCACCTCTGCTCCGGTTTTCGTCGGAGGTCGATGCAGCATATAGTCACACAGCTCTAGGAGGAATTTTAAGCCATATGGGGTGGATAGATGCGCAGGATGGATGCAGGATTCGGATGGCGGCACAGGAGCAATGGAGGTTTACGTCTCCATCGTTCAGCAGATAGCCACGCCCCCCGCCATTCTTACTTTTAATCATCTCTCACACCTCTCATCTGGGGAATACTTCTCTACCAAGAATTTGGCGGACGATTTGGCATCAAGATGTGCACATGGACCAGCCTCAATCCCACTGGAGAAAGGACACACCACAACTATATGGTAACAGAAAGTATTGCATCTTTCACCCATATCTGTGAAATATACATGAAAATCTTGAAAGGAGCCAATCGGATTGGGCAATGTGCCTCTCAAGGTTTTCAAAGTTTGCCCAGAGATATATGTCTGACAGCCAATACAACTGGATGTAAATATGGACAGTAGTTCCTGAATGTTGGGCACATACCAATCTTCTTGTACATCCATAGCAATGTCCTGCTTAGACACACAGGCGGGATAGTGCAATTGATCAAACAACACTAAAGCCAATTCTTGAGGCATAACTAACTACCTTTCCAGTACTAATCTGTCTCCAAACCAAATCAGGAGACTGTGCACACCCCTTCTCTGCCATAGCAACCTCTCACTTTGTAGCACCTGACCTTGTATTTTAATTATTTCAGTACCAGGCAGTGCAGTATATGGGACCTGCAACTGCATATTTACAAGTCCTGGATGCTCGGGAATATCTGGTACTGGCAAGTATGCTGACAGTTTTGCTACTGTGTCTTCTGCTCCGTTCCTGAGGGAAACGAAATCTCTGCCACTTGTATGAGCGGCACACTTGATGACTGCGGCAAGTGTGGGCTGTGAAAGGGCATGAATCAACTGATCCAAAAGAGCTGTGTGCTGCAATGGAGACACATCTGCCCTGTAAAACCCTCTTCTCATCCATCTTGACAGCCCTGAATGAACAGTGGTTATAACATAAGCCGAGGCAGAATAAATTGTTAGTGTCAACTTCCGGCTGCCTTGAGTGCTTCTATAAGGGTAATCAGTTCTGCTGCCTCTGCTGAATAATGGCCTGGTAATCTTCGCTGCACAGAAACCTCATACTCCCCGTCAACCAGTCAAACCACTGCTGCACCAGTATGTCACTGACCTGTCTCCTGGTCAATAGTTGATGGCACATCAACAAAGAGCACCTCTCCATCATCTAAGGCATACTAACATGCTTTAGGAATGTCATCCTCAGGCCCCTCATAAGTGACACAATCGCGCACCTCGTCATTGTCAGTAATGGGTTCTGTTTGTTAAAAAGTTAGCAGGGTCCACAGTTCTGCAACAAACAATGTGAATGGATAGGCTTGAAAGAATTACCTCATATGCAGTGGCCCTTTGTGTAGTCAGTGTTGATTTGGACCTCTCCAATATCGCCAATACTGCATGTTCAACGTACAGGGTCAATGAACAACTCATAACAATGGTGACGTGACTGACTTCTCACTGCAAAGGCAGCTGCACCCAATGCTTGTTCACAAGGAAACTATCCTTGCATAACAGAGTCCAGCATGCCACTATAGTATGCTAAAGGTTTATCACCCATAGTGCTGTTTTGTATCAAAACTACTGCCATCATCTGCCCATTAGAGTGTGAAAAAACGTAAAACTCTTTAGTGTAGTCAGGAGTTGCTAGTACAGGAGCAGTGGAGATACCATTTTTCAGTTCCAGGAAACTACTAACCCTCTCGTCAGTCCAAATAATAGTATTTTCTGTCGATTGTGCTTCTTAGAGGGCCTGCAGCAGTGGTCGATTGTATGACGTATATTCAAAATCCAAGCTCTTCAGTAATTACACAGACCAAGAAATGTTTGTATATCTTTAATTGCCACTGGCTGAGGGGTAGCATGCACCACTGCGGCACGTTCTGCAGTCACTTTTTTACCATGCACTAAAATCAACTGATCCAAATATAACACCTCCTTCTGACAATATTGCAACTTTGCTCTGTCCAGCTTATATCCTTTGTCAGCTAACAATTGTAACAAAGTAATGGAGTCTCCCTGCACTGTTGTTCAATAGTGCTACACACCAATAGATCATCCACATATTGGATAATAGTTTTAGGAACATGCATTTCCCCTCAATCCTCATGTAAATCCCTATTGAAAATGCCTGGGGACTTGCAGTCTCCTTGAGGAAGTCTAGTGTGTAGGAATCGGCTTCCGGCAAATGTAAACACTGTGAGATTTTGAGAATCTGGATGGAAGGGGACTGAGAAAAAGGCATTCTTCAGATCCACCACAGTACAATGGGTTGCCTCAACAGGTACATTGCACAATATTGTAGCACGGTTTGGAACCACAGGAAACTCTTCTTGCACTGCTTGCACTATATCATTGAGAGGGCGCAAGTCTGGAATTATCCTCCAACTTGCCCCCTTTGATTTCTTCACTGGGTAGATAGCCATGTTACACAGAGAATTGAATGGTATTATAATACCCTCATGCAAAAGAGCCATTATGGTGTCATAAATTCCCTCATCCTCTGCCTTCGGTAAAGGGTACTGTTTAACCATGGGTAATACAGTGCCTGGTTTTAATGTGATGTGTATTGGCGCAACACTCCATAAGAGCCCTTCGTCAAGTGGGTTATTCGTCCACTGCATGTCAGGCACTTGAGACACCTTTCTGAAACAAAAGAGGGGCATTCCCTTTGATTAACTTGGAACATGGCTGTATTGTATCATTATTTTACAGAGGACACATACCTCCAATATTATCTCCCCCTCATTATGTTTATTCTCGAAAACGTTATCGTCTGAAACATCTTTCAATGGTAGGGTAGGATCAATACACAAAATTGTGTGCCACTCCCCATTATCAGAATCAACTGCTATTAACACAATCCTGTCCTTCGACACCAGAACTCCTTGCACTTCCACTGCTGAATCAATGTCCAATGCGTGCATGGTCAGCATACATTACCCTCACGGTACACATACCAGGCGACAAACGCGCCACACCTCTTTCAGTGAATGAGATAGTTATGCTGAGCTTACTCAAGGTGTCCCTACCCAACAAATTGATTGGGGGTTGCGGTAGAGTACAACAGTGGGGCCCACATCTCTCTACCTTAATGGGTCATTATTTTGTAAATAGAACTGATTGAAATGACCCAGAGAAGCCCTGCATATCCATTACCCCACCGGACAAAGGAATTCCTCCCTCACTAAAGCATGATTTGGTTGTACCAATGTCCACCATAAAAATAAATGGTTTAGTTAATATCTCTAAGCCCACCATGGGTTACTCTTCTGAGTCGGCAGTGACCGATAGGACTGGGCATTCTAAGGCTCTCTGTGGGCTGTCCTAATCTGCATATGTGTTTGTTCCTAGAAAGACAAATGGATTTCCCCCAACCACTGGGGCCCCCTGATAGTGCGTCACTGTACCATTAGGCACTGCGTTACTGTTCCGTATATGGGGGCCCTGCTGTTGTCCTTGATGCACTGCTTTTGGTGGCATGTTACTGCAGCCTGGGGCTGACAACTGAGGAAATGATGTAAGGTGTGTGGGCGGGGTGATGGGCAATGGTGCACCATAGGGAACTGCTGGGAGTGGCTGTCTATAAGAGTGGGGATATGGGACTGGACCTCCCTGAGTATATGGATACATCTATTGTGGGTATGCAAACATTTCCCTACTTCTTCATTCTCTTGAAAAATGGCCCATGCGACTGCATGTCCATCATTGACCGGCACATTGTCCTGGCGGTCCCATTCCTCCAAAACTGCCTCGCCCTCCCCAAGCCCTCGTGAACCCCCCCTCTATCTTGCTGAAACCCCCCTTGAAATCTCCCTTGATACTGGGTCTGATACCCACCTGCCCAATCGTTCTCACTTCCCCACACGTCAGCCTGAATCGACCTGAGATCTGCCGGGCCTTCTGTCTGCATTGTCGCTACAGCCGCATTAACCGCAACCTTCAGTGACTTTTTTTGTACCAGTTTTACTTCCTCTCACTGTGCTGCTTCCTTCTCATTTGCTTTCATCCGTTTGCAGTGGTGTACCATAGTAGTCTGAATTTCTGTCCAGCCCTTTGCCTCAATCCCCAGGCTCGTATAAAGGGCTTTCTGTACCTCTTTTGTAAGTCCCCATTTCACAACAAAATAAATTATTTGGATTGCTCAGTCCCACGAAGCTCCCATTTCTGCCTTCCACATTTCCTGTATGTGTAATATGTACTGAGCGGGATCCTCATCATCTTGCATCATCCTCTGCATGATCGATTGAAGATTAGGAGTATCTGGGTGTGTGCACCGTGACCCCACCCACACTTGGGGCTTAATGTCATTAAAGTGTGCTATGTCATGTCTATCATCACCCAGCTTCACATCCGGGTACCCACCTTAACCCATATGTTGTGAGCCTGATCCCCCAGTGTTGAAAGAAATAGGATTTTTAGATCCCTTTGTTCAGGAGTGTCCAACCACCCCCACTCTCTGGGCCTAGGCATTTCTTGGGTCAAAAAGAGACTCTGAAGCACATCAACAGGCTGAGGCAGGATTTGCAGAGTCAGCAGTTTATTTCTTCCAGCAGCAGGATACATCATCAGAAACATCTCTGGGACTCTGCTGAAATTCTGAATAAAACCCCGCCTTTTATACACTCTAGGGAGGTGAGTTAATGGCCTGATCATAAGTACAGCCCCTTCGCTGTCTGTGATTTGCTGACCTATATGGCATGATCAATGTGCTGTTCCTTTTCCTACTTGTGATTCGCTGGCCTATCTGCCTCTCAGATCAAGTCTAGACTGGTTCTACTCACTCATTCCCCCACCATTGTCACCTGCATGAACTCTTTATAAAATAACTGTCCACTGAGGTCATAGTGAGTTAGCACAAAACAACCATTTTGTCTGACCTTGCCACAAAACCCAAAATGGCGGATCACTTATGAAAATGCCTGATCAACCCAACTTTTTCCTAAACCTTGGGACCTGCTCCGATTTGGATCTAGATTCTTTGATAATATATCATAACATTTACTACCTGACACATTGTTTATGGTTCATGACATTCTGACTCCATAACTAAATCATCCCTTAAAGTGCTTTCTTGCGAAGCACTATAATTCTAATTTCTGCAACATTTGAAAGCATTGATCAATCTAATAGGTTATCATCAATCGGTTTGAGGTGGAGGGGGTCTATCTCCACTACATCCAGTTTGAGGGGGAGGGGATACTCATTCCTTTAGACTCTACAGCCAGGGTTGTAGGGACAGTTTGTTTCTCAAAAGCATATATCCACTTGCCCGCTCCAGCATTGACAGACGGGAGTGCCTTTGTGAAAGTATGTGTATGCATACGGGCCCATGGTATGTACTGCGCTCTCCCTGGTCCCTTGTGTAATAGTGGAAACTGTCCTACTGTCTTCGCTGCTCTCTTCTTCCCGTCACTGACCTCTAGCCACTGCCATGCACCCATATCTATTTCGTTACCTAGGTCCCCACAAATGTTCTACTCATGGGAAAATAACAGGTGGTTGTTCCTCTTCTTCCACCTAATCTACAGTATCCCACTCCTCATCACACCCTCGCATACGGTCATCCTCATCATGTGAACTGTACCATAGTGCAAACTTTCTAACTGCTTCCTCCTCTCCTCCCTCTCCTTCTCTATATTCACACCCTTAATAGCAGTACTGTTTTTTCGAAACTAAATATCTCCTGCTCTCCATTCAGCTGTTCCCACTCATTGTCCTGTCCAACTTCAAATTAGCTAATTCACCTTCCACCTTCCTTAACACGTCCACCAACTCCTTCTGTGGTTTTGTGTCAGTTCCTCCAGTGCTCTGCCCCTCGTAGCGACAGACACTCTAGGGTTATGGATGTTGGTATATTGGGCCGGTACGGGTGGTGGGGGAGCTGTAGTGGGCAAAGGAATATATGAGGGGTTTGTGAATGCTGATGCAGAATGCATAGGATAACATCCGAAGGGGGGCACTGGATTATCTGGGTGATGGGCGCAGGGTCACTCTGAATAGCGGGCGTAGTGGCTATCAAGGTGTAGGGGGGACAACTCGCTCACCATTTTAGGGGGATCTAAAAGGACGTCTTGCAAATCCTCCAGCATTTTCCATACTTTTAATACCTCCTTTCTACTTTTCAATTCTTTCCCCTTGTACTTGGATGCCAGAAATGTGTACATATGACTTACTATGTCTCTGCTGTTTGTTCCCTGTTGCGGACATGGCTTATACATCCCTCCTTTAATTTCCGCTAACCATTCCTTGTGATATTCAAGAATATGTTCTTGATACAAGGGAAGGAGTTTGCACATATACTCCAACAGGGTTGCCAGCTCCATCGTAGCCACCCCTTTATCAGTGTTTGTCACGCACCCGGCTGAATGGCGCTTGTGGAAACATTGGAAACACCACCGCCATTGATATGTCTGCTACGTTTCTTTTGAAACTTGGCTAGTGGTCTAGATGTTTTCGCCATGGCCACCGCTGGACTTCCTTTAAACCAGTCTGAATCCAGCATCCGGCACATTGCAATCCGGTTAGTTTTCAGCTTTGGGTCTAAACACTGTTTTCTGCATCACCGGTGCTCTCTTTGAGACCCGCTTATCTGATCTCTCTCTTCCTTCGCTCCTCCTCAGCTAATCTCCTTTGCACTCGCTTTCAACGGCGCTGTGTCCTTTGCTTACTGGCTTCCTTCTCTCAGCTTCGGTCGCGTTCTCTCTTTCTCCGGCCCGTGGCAATGCCATGCTGTTTCTCTGTTCTCTCAGCACCTCCGTGCTTACCTGGATTCCCTCTGGCTGCCTGGTCATCGGGCTCAGCTTCACCTCTGGGCATCTCCATTCACCGGCTTCGTTCTCCTGGACCCCTGGGTCTTAGCACATCTTCAAGCCAACCAGAATCTCTATTGGTTGTCTACTGGTTCATCAGACTTTGCTCCTGCATTGTTTGCATCAGGGAGCCCTGATAACCACAAGGGACTCATACTTCAGCTCTTCGGTCCTGGAATCCAATTTACCAGTTACTTACCACCCTATCCTTCCGGATCATCAGCCGAATGAGGTTTCTTCCGCCTCCCACAGCTTTTTTCTGTTTGTGGCTCCTTCGAAGAAGGAGTCTCTAGCCGGCCAGTTGTCAGAAGGCAGGCATAGTGGCTTCCCCCTGAGGGAGACCATATCTCTTCCCAAAAAAGCAGAACACCAGTTGATGAGAAAGAGACAATAACCCACAGACCAGCTCCAGTGAATCAGGGGAAAAGGAGGGGGAGTTGACAGCCATAAGCGATGAGCCTTGTGAGCCTGATACTGTTGTACAATATCACCAGAACCAACACCCCAAAGCAACAAATACATGCCCACCCAATGCCTCTGACCCTCTTCCACTCTCCCACTGTCAACGCCCACCCCTTTCCTCAATACTCGCACCCTCTCACACTTCCCTCACACCCACATCCAATTACTGCTCACAAACCTCTTTTCACACAACACATCAGGCTCTACATCAGCCTCTACTCACCATAACAACAAAAAAACAACAAAATCACAATAAAAACTACCTTTTAGTGCCACCTCCCCCTCTATATCGGGTGAGGAGATCCCAGGCCCACAAGGGCCTCTAGAACAACTACTTCTCATTCTCACGCCCCCCTTACACTGGGCAGAGATCCCAGACCCACTAAATATACAGGGCCTCTATCTGTATCCTTTTTTCTTTGTTACACAACACTGTCTTCTTCCCTAAGAAACAGGTAAAGGGTCCCGTTAAACCACAGTCCTCTATATGAAAAATCAGGTTAACTTATATACAACACCATGTGGTTTTCCAACCTATCTGTCCATCTCTCTTGCATTACACACACACACCCCTCTTCGCACACTCAAACACTCATACTCCCCTCCCACACCCCACTTGTTTTTTTCTGAAAAAGATGCACTTACATCAACATGTTCACCCGAAGTCCTCTGCCACGGGATCCGATCAATGGCCTGCACAATCTGGGGACAGAGCCCTGCTCCAAAGAACAGACAGGAATTCTGATAACACGGCTCCTGTAAACATCTCCAAGGTGTGCACAAAGGGGACTGATCACTGCAGGTGGGCACTGCCCCTTCGATTGTGCGGCCAGGAATACTCTGTCTTCACGGATTAACAAACCGCTAGGGAAAAAGGCTTGGTGCACCCTTTTTCGAGAAGAACAAGAGCTTTATTTTGTATACAAAAAGGAAAATGGTGACAGGGTATTTATTATAAGTCCACTGCAACAGAGCTTTCTGCCTTCATCAAAGCAAATATCACCTTATAAGCTTGAAAATCGTCATTCGTGATGCATTCAGTATACAGTGTTCACCCCCCACCCTCATTGACTACTGTCTATTTACATGCTAATATCTCATATGGACACCTCTCTGATTGGTCGTATCATCCGCTCCTCCATCTTCTTCACACATGGGTAACGGCCTCTTCAGCTCGAGGTACTGTAAAGTGTTTGTTTAGACTTTAAAATGCACCACCCTGTCCTCAATCCTAACCATGTGATGTGCACCTGGCGTCAACATAAACTCGGCAGATAACTTCAAAGTTAGCCTGATCCTTGCAAACAAAGCAACTCTTTTCTCATCCCAGACATGCAGGCGCCCCCCATCGTGCCTCCCCGCTGCAATCTTATAAGCATTAGCATCACCCTTTGCTCTATCTGGTACAAATCATGGATGGTCCCCCCCACCCCCCCGACTCCCTGTATCAGCTACTCCCCCCAAGAGGTAGGCCTGGTGTCCCACTAATCCATACAATTCATAAAGGATTTACGAGTCTTATTCCTACGCATCTGGTAGTTCAAATAGAATGACCATTATTCTGGGGGTCGCTGGTATCTTAAATCTCAGCTCGTGTTTTGGCAGTTCAAGACCTCTGCCCTGGCTCCCATGAGTATGGCCATCATACTGGCCCTTCTCTCATTTAGCTACTTGAATTCCTACCTAATTGTTCAAAGGTATAGCTAGAGACATTTTCATGTGGGTGTACATGCGTATTCCCTACTGTACCTGGGAATTGGAATGCAATAATCAAGCAAGTGAAGTGGGCTTGTTGTTCTCTGTTTCCAACATGGCCTGCAAGGATTCAGACCTACTCTCAAATACAATGCTAGTTCTTGTTATAGATATCACATGCATGCAATGTATTCTACACAACACTGTCACAAAGTAAATGGTTAGATCTTCTTACATATATTTACAAAATACACATACCTCCACCCATAAAGTTACCCCGTGGCCCCTGCACCAGCCTCTACATGTTCCCCATGTGTTGATATATTTTCCGCGATCTAAATTGTTTGGGAGGGGCAGTGATTTGAATGTGCATCCCAACACTTACCTGGCTTTCAAGAGGTGTGACCGGAAGAGTTCAAGGAAGCTTCAGTAGGGCTTGTATGCCCCACCCCCTTACCATGTGGCTTTACCGTATTACTGGCAACATACTGCCCTTTGTTGTTCCCTTCATTCAGTAAAACCATCCCGGATGCCTGCCTTTTTAATTAAAATGCTTCCCTGAAGTGTAGGGTGTTTAAAGGGCCTCCTGGAGGTCCTTATTTCTAATTCTATCAATCCATGGTGGTTTAGTGGTTGTCTCTACCTGCGTGGGCTCCAGCTGATTCTGCTAGCTGGAGGCGCACTCTTCTCCCTCTGTAGCAGCCAGTGTTGTCTCAACTGCTGCATACCTGGGTTTTGGTTCTGCCTCCTCCTTTCCTCTGACCGGTGAGGTCACACTCGCCGCACCCTGTGGTGTTCTGCTGCTAGTTGCTCTACGGCCATGCTGTCTCCGCTCCAGTGTGCCCCATGGCAGCTACTCCAAAGGGTCTTCTTGATGCATCAGCTCTATGTCTTCTTGCGCCGCCATCACACAAGGTAAGGAGGGCTTCGTACAGGGCCTGCCCGCAAACGCTTTGATACCTATGTGGCTGTTTGAGGTCAGGCACCCTCCCTCCACTGACAGGACTGTGACAGTGCCCCTGACACAAATGAGCTTGATCATAGTGTAGGGTTTCAGTGATGAGGGGGAGGTTGTGACCATGGAAGGGGCAAGTAAGGTTAAAGGCTTTAGGGTGGTTTTCATGGGACAGGTCTTGGCGTTAGGGGTCATGTTTGCTACTGTATCAGTTGCTGATGTGACCGGTCAGCCTGGTTTCACAGTTAGGAGGGGTGCTACTAATATACAGGCGGGGTGCTGCTGATTGAATAATGGGAGGAAGTGTGGTTAAGGGGTTCCATGGGGCATGCCCAGTTGATGAAGATGGTATATCACCAAGAAGGGTGCTTAGACCTGTTCGGGCAGATAGGCTAGACAAGGGGTACAAGAAAGGGGAGGAGGTATTTTAGAAATAAGGGCGTTGGCTCGGGGAGAGAATAGCACAAGAGTTAAGAATATCTTGGGGTTTTGATGGGGGAGGCTAGATTTGAAGTGAGGGAGAAAGGGAGGGTGTGGAAGGGGGATTGCCTAATGGTGTTAAGTAATTGCTATTTTAAGTATTTGCTTAGTATGTAAGCCCGAGGGGCTAGGTAAGCAATTTTTCAAAGCCTTTTCTCTCACATTAAAGTAACATTTTCCACTTAATTAAAAAAACGAATGTTTTCTTGTGTTATTGGTTTCCAATTCAGATGAGTCTGGGCGTGGTTTGTGCTGCTGGAGTTGTTAACCAAGGATATAGAACGGCAACTATGCCTGAGCGCCCATTAAGATCGGGGCACGGACCAGGCAGATGATAAAATAGCAGAAAGACACAGCTCGAAGAACAGACCTGTGTTAGATGTTTTAGTGGTGTGCACACATCCCAGCAAAGTTGACAACTCTGCAGGCTTAACCCCACCTGCAGTGCCGCCCCTGATCCACAATAGAGACCCCTCCCCTCAGTACGCATGAGACGGTCGCCAGTCAACAGATACAGCAACATTCACTACAGACATCTACATCAACAGACAGGCAATCTGATGCGCAAAAGGTACTGAACATTCTGGATCACGGACACACTATTTAGAGCCAGGAATAGAAAGCATTACTTATCTCTAGTTGTTCGGGTACTTAAAGAATTGGGCAAACTTATTGCTAAAGATTCACAACGTTCTGCCCAAATCCAACATTGTCTATCAATTTTCGACCTTAAGAGGACGGATTACAAAAGTCTTGTGCTATGTCCCATGTTTGCCATACATATCTGTGCAATAGCATGTGAATGGACAGAAACTACAGTACTGTTTCTGTGGTGGCAATTGTATAATTAAATATGCACATTTTAGGATAATTGTAATTTTAAATGTATCCAGTTTACAAAATATACACGAGCTAAGGTGTCTACTTTCCATACACAAGTGAAGGCACGCCCATAAACGCTCACACCAGAGAGAATAAAACCCACTAGGGAAGAAAGGCCCAAGTCGATCTTGTAAGGATAACAAGTTTTAATCTCACACGCAGATGAGATCAACAGCAAAGAACTCTGCTACCAAGAAGGTTCTGCCAAAGAGAGATACAAGAAGAAACTTTTAAAGGTACACAGCGTCCTGATGACATGACAACGTATAGTAAAAACCTGCACGGCTGATTGAATGGACCCTATACATGTACCACCTTTATCAATAAGGGATGCCACTCTATTAGTCCCAGCCCAGTCCATCCGTCCTCCATCATGTGGGTGCTGCAGGGCTTATCTTCTCACGTCGAAGGTCAGAAAACAAATTAATTATACTTCTACTACACAGCTTGTTTTATCACTAATACTGTACACTTGGCAGGCTTTAAGACGAACACAGTGGACCAGATTCAAATTGTGATTCATGGATAGTAGTGAGACAGGTAATGAGTGTATCCTACCAAATTTCCAATTTTCCAGCAAACAGAGCCACCTAATACAGGGTATCACAGAAATTACCAGTTTTACTGGGACTCCCTTGTGTACCCACCTGAGGATGTGTCCTTAGGGAGTTGACAACATTGCTGGTTATCTCTCTGTGGGATCTGCAGAATCAAGACTCTCAGGCAGCCTAATTATTTACCTAATATATTTACATAACTGCAGATCACGAATATGCAATGCCATTGTATATTTTACAACATTTTAACAGTTGTCTTTTCCTCTGTCTTTTCACCTCCTCTCTACCCTAACAGTGCTCACATGTTCATATCCAAGGGTGATGACAAAATGTATAAAACGATTGAGAAAACATATGGACAGTGTTTCAGAGAGTGATGTTGCTAGAGTGTGCCCTGACGGGGACCCTTAGGGCTAAAACACATGTTGGCATTTTCGGGTGTAACAATCGTGCATTCAGGAAACTTTGAGGTTTTGTCATTTTGGAGTTAAAAAAATGTCATATCAATCAATCTATGATTTTTGGTTTTGGCAGATTTGCATTGTGCAAACAGTATGCTTGGCAATTCATGTGTGTTTTGAAAACTTTCATATCAGACAATTGGATTACTGGTTAATCTAATTTCAGGTCATTTATTTTCGGGTGTAATCCACATGTTGGTATGAACAGCTGGACATGAATTATCACCAGTGTTATGTAGATTTTTGTAAATAAGGTGAATTAACTTTGTGACGATCAATTGACACCAAATATTATATATTTTCAGATTATGTTCCATTTGTGGAGTGTAAATATGTGTCAGAACAGGCATCAATGTCAATAAAACAGTCTCTGCTCTTAGGCAAGCTAAATCTTGGTATCACATTCCATTCTTTTCTTTCCCCTAAGAGGAGTGTAGAGCGTGGAGGAGGCGAATAACAGGACCACTTGTTCTCTTTAGAGGTGGTTTGGAGTAACCCATCAATCCTACCAGCAGCGAAGCCAACACTCACTCATCCAATATAACATTCTTCCAATTATAACTTTCGTGGGTTAGAATAAAGGATGGCCTTCAGCGCACTGCAAACCAGGTACCACACTTACACTACATTCTATCAAATGATATTAGTGCCTGTTATGTCACCAGAGGTCAAGGGTCATGTGATGTCACTTCCGCTACCCCTGGCATGTTGGTGAAATGACGTCCCTTGGAAGAGGGAACTTAAAGACTCACCAGCATCTCCTTGGCTGGTTGCTCCCACTTCACCACCCTCTATCCCTTCCATGTGGAGGATGCTGCTGGCCTTTTCCTCCCATGGGGTCAGGACGAGTGGTTAGGAGGTTCCGCCTCCTGTGGTGGATGTCTCATGCCGGTGGTTGGCAATGAGGCTGCAGACCCTGGCCTTAAGGGCATTCCATTTTTGCGGCAGTTCTTATTGTCCAGTGGGTCAATGCTCACTACCACGACCTTGTCCTGGATGCTGGCCCAGATGGCTGCCTTCATTTGGCCATATGTCCTTCGATGTCTTGGGCCATACAGCTTAGCTGAATTTCTGGTTTCGAAGCCTTATCTCTGCCACCTTGCCTTTCCCTTTTTCCTGTGACATGTATTACATGACTGTTAGCTCCGGATGGCACCAGGAAATGGGAGATTCATGGTGGATTGGATATTTAAAGATGGCCACAGCTGGGCTTTCCATTCCTGCAATGACGATATTTCCACCCGTAAGATAATTCTGCAGGTGGAAAAAGCACTGAGTTGGGCGGCAGTAATGGTAATTCTGCCAACTCCAGGCAGAATTACTGTCCAAAGTTGATTTACTGCAGTAATCCCACCAGAAGGAATGACCATTACCACTGATGGTGTGTGCACTCCTGTCACATTGTAATGCAGCAGTAATTCCTCTGGACACCACGGCAGTAACAGTAATTACATCAGGTGAAATTACCGCTGTCATCACCGACCAACTCGCAATAAGTCCATGGGCCTCATTACACGGATGGCGGTACACGGATGTAAAATACCGGTACCGGTAAATCCTTACCGCCTTACTACGAGGTCCCTTTGCGGGTTGGGGGATTTAACGCCTGCTTTTTGCAGGCGTTAAAAACCAACCCGCAAAGGGACCCAGGGAGCTAATTATGGTACCGCAATTTGCGGTACCGTAATTAGCGCCTTCCCCATTATGCCCTATGGGGCAAAAATGGGAATGGGGAAGGGCAATGGTGGAAGGGGGAATTAACGCCCCGTCAACCTTGGAATGGGGCGGTAATTCCCCTTTCCGCCAAGGCTGTGCCGGTATTTTACCGGCATGAACCATGGCGCTAATAGCGCCATGGTTCTCCGCCATCCGTGTAATGAGGCCCCATATATGCCATTGAGGGAGCATTGAGGAATGAGGCATAGTCAGCGCCAGTACCAATCAAATTAATTCTGTGGTATACTAGAATGGCTCTTGCTAATCACTTTTTTTCAATGCTGGGGAAAGTTATCTAATCAAGTTTATGGTATGGCCTTGGATGCCACAGTGACACCACTCAGTGTAGCCCATTTATTTCAAAGCTACTTAGAGGAGATAGTTGTTTAACCAGAGTAAAGTCAACTCAGGGAAAACACAGTGGTGTGGCACTGCTTCATTGGTGATATTATGAATGTGTTGTGTGGTAATGATGATTTTGTCTATAGATTTATGAACTGGCTCAATGAACACAATCTGACTTGAAATGTTATCACACAAAGAAAGTGAATTCATCAATTTCTTGGATCTCACAATCTTCCATGACAATGGTGCTAAAAATAAAATGTTCACTAATCCCACCAATCAAAATTCTCTGCCAAGATATGATTCATTCCATCTTTAGGAACTTCAGGTACTGTTTGCCCTTTTTAGGCATTTTTTGATAATTCAACGTACGCGTACAGACTCTTAAAACTATAAACAAGACTCTAAACTACTGCTGTATAAGTTGTTCAGTGAGATACCGTAGCACACTTATAAGTAGCTCCAAAAATCAAATGTCAAACAACAATCGAGAAGTTCTATTGCAGGGCTCCAACAGTGTTAAATCAAATACTAAGTCACTGTTTGTGAGTACCTTCTCTACGACGTTAAAGGAGAGAAATCCATTAATCAACAAACTCTGACACATATTAGCTCTGCGAAGACCAAATTGGGGTGACTATGCTTCGCAAGAGCACTAAAGACATTGTGGTGCATACAGAGATAGATAAATCAACTAAAGTGGAATTACGTCCACCCACAGAGGTGTGAGGTGTACGTTACAAGGCCACCACCAATGTGAAAACTGGTCTGAGTGTTGTGTCACAAAGATGAAACACATGTACCATAATTTAAGGTTTCAACAGTGTTTCTTTTGAACACTGCGCCAAAGTTCAACAACTTAAGATGAAATAGTAGGAAGGCTTCCTAGGTTTCAACATCTTCAAAAAGTCAAGGCCCCTTCGCAGCAATCGATAGGGGATTCCAGGCCCTCACAGTTTGGGGTATTTTATCTGTCCCCTGTACTTCTTTCCAAGTGTCTGAAGTTGTTGTTTTCACCTTGTTCGCCTTCTCTGCAGGATCTTCTAGGGGCCACCCAATTCTCCCCTCCAGATCTAGATGACTATGGCTTGAAGCTACAAGTAACGAAGTTTAAGTCCCAAGATATCCTTCTGGTCCATGACTGGCTTGCTGGGCTGGAAGGAGGCACTTCTAGCCCTGGCTGGGAAAAAGCCTTACTAAAGTCCAATTCCATTCTCGCTACTCTCCTTGCACCTTTGGGTCCCTACTTTGTTCCCTTACTTACTCCAGTACCATGCTGCTTCTCCCTTTAAACTCTGGTGAGTGCATTGTCTATTGGCCATGTGCTCATACCTCCTTCCACCGACCACCTAGGTTCACTGGGCATGTATTGTACCTGAGATACAGTCCCTCTCTATTTCAGGCTTCCTAGGCTACTTCTTCTCTCATCTTACTTTCACCTCCTGTTCTACCAGTACCTTTTACTTTTGAGGCGCTTCCACCTTTTCCCTGTCTTTTACTTGCACTACCTCTTTCGCTGGATGTCTTTTCAGCCACTCCCATCAACACACCACCTTCTCCTCTTGATTTGTCTTCCCTTCTTCCCTGGCTGCTCTCTTGTTGTCTCACAATTTCCTCCTGATATGCTTCTTGTGTTCTGTGGTGAGTCAAAAGAAAGACACGGACTCACTGAGGACCTGGTGTCAAAGGTTTTATTAAAGTAAAAGGATAGAGCCTTTCTTTCCTTTTCACTATAGGTGGTCTCTGCCTATGTTATTAACTAAGATGCTCATCGGGCAGTTGTGAATGTTCAAAAGGAATTAGTCTGCTGTCCAAAAGTACCCTTTTCTGACCTTATCACTATGAAAACTCACTTAGAATAGAGAATGACTCCCTTCTCCAGAGGGTACTTCCAGAACCAGTCTTTTTAATATGTAATCCGCAAATGGTATTTTGTGACTTCTTGGATCAAACTCTTCAGTTCCTTAATTGGATCATTGGGCTGTCTTATCTCTTTGGATGTCCCTGTTGGAGTTCTCTTATTAGTTCTCCTTTCTTGACTGTGGTTCTCAGCGTATCCTTGAAAGTTAATTGAGCTGTGTTGGGCTTTACTTGATATGTGGTTCAATTGCATACTTTCTCTACGCTCTTTTCCATATCTTGCTTCCTCTTTAACTTTACATTGGTTTTATATTGGATGTCGAGTTACTTTCCCCTTTTCAAAGGGATTTGTATCCATTCTTCTTTTCTCTCTTTATTTAACTGCTCAACAGTTCTTTCTTCAAAGTTAAAACATTTGTACTTCCTTTTTTCAATTTTTTTTGGGTTCTCCTGGGCCTCTTGTTCTCCCCATAGTATTTGTTGCAGTAGGAGAACATCTTCGGGAGCCTTCTCCAACTGAGACCCTTTTTTGGTTTGCAGAGCGCCGATACCATTTCTCCTTCAGCATCGCTCTCTTTGCGGTTTCCTGTCTCTTTGCGGTGTCCCGGTTGTCCACTGCTTGACTGTACAGCCTGCAGCCTCCGGTGCCAGTGATACTGACGATGTTACCTGGACCTGATGTTCACCTCGGATTCCTGTCTGAGGTCCCGCCACCACCTTTTGGTGGGCTCCTGCCCCTCTGTTCTCTCATGCTTCGGGTTCGCCGTAGCTCTGTCGTACCATAGTGCAAAGCAAGGCGAGTTTGAAACTTGCAAGCTTCCGGGTTTCCTTCTCTGACACGGCTGACATAGCTTAGGGGGTTCCCCAGCTGACATACATGGTTCTCTCTCCCTCCTTTTAGTTTGGCTCTCTTTGGAAGCATATTCATCCACATACTCGTCTCATTGGATTGGGCATCCTGATTTAAAGGGAAAATACCTTTCCTTATATTATAATAATATCTATTGGGAGTTTCTTCATCCCAGCTTTGATACTTCACAGTTTCTGACACTGTAGTTTCTTTGTCCCAGTCTTGGTATTTCACAGGGTTTGGTATTATAGTTTCTTCATTCCAGTCTTGGTATTTCACGGGGTCCGGTATTGTACAACACCCCATCCAGGCAATAGTATGCACCACTTGAGGGAGATCCTCATGGGAACTGATTCATTGTCCCCTCAGTGAGGTCCTACTTGCCTCTACCCCTAGGGAGGGGGTTGTGGAGCAGGATCATCTCCCTAGCCCCATGTGGGGGAGCTCCCCCGGGGGAGAAGGGACAAATTCATTCAATTTCTGACAGGTTTCAGAACTTCCTTCCCACTCTCTACATCCTTCTTATGTGTAACTACCTCTTCCTGATATCTCTCCTCCTCTTGATGTCTCTCTTCATCTCTAACCCTTGGTCACAACCTCCACTCCTCTCCTCTAGCATCCTCAGAATGCGCCTCCTCCTCTCAGCTCCATGTGCCTCCAACATACACCTTCTCTGCCTCTCTGCTTCTTCTGGACTCCAACACCCTTCTGCCAAGTCTTATATTCTTTATAGGAGATTCCACCACCTTCTTTATAGGAGACTCCACCACCTACTCCCACAGTTTCCTGTAGGTTTGTGGGATCATTTTTTAGGAAATTGGATTGGTTTATTTGAATTTGTGTGCAGTCCTTTGACTGCGTTTTTCAAGCTTCTCTCCATCCTGTCATGGATCCGTGGACTAAGACAGTATCTGGGGCCACAGTGCAATCTTGGATTTGACATTTGTGCCTTCACACTGTCAGTTCACGGAGCACAATTCCACGCTATGCGGTTCTTCAGAATTTAGGAGTTCTGGCACTCGCTAACATGTTTACCAGTGCACTGGGCTCACAGACATCTACATGGTAAGCCTTGTCCAATATGATTGCTCCCCTTAAGGTGCACTATTCTGTAGTACTTACTGTAATGTCATTCCACTGACCCACAGTCGGTTTGCATGTCTCTGAGACAGACATTGAAAGGACAGACTACTTCTTTTGTGATGCCAATTGATAAGCCGTTGGCAAGCAATTTTTGAAGATTCGGGTAGAACAGGTGATCCTTACCACATCACCCTAGGTCTTTCATCACTGCAGGTGGAGGTAACCGGCCCCCATCGGGACCCCATCCCTTTCCTACAGGGCCAAGCATTTCATTTCCATAGGGTCAGATTCGGAATGGGAGCAAAGACTTTTCACCAACTGTACGGCCGATGTGTCTGATCGTTCCCGCTATTGTCTTTCACCGTCCTCGACTCTTAGCTCCAGTTGCTTGCGCAGTGTCTTCCTAGCCTCTGGTGAGGTGCCACTACCTTGTTCCTCCACTCACGTCTAGTTGCTGCTTCGGCCGACCCAGGCCACTGAAACTGCAACAAGGCTGTCTGGCTATAGCAGCTGCCTGCTATTCTCGCTCCTTCTCAGGGTGAGTAACAGGATCTCCCCTGTCCTCCCCCCAAAGCTAGTCGATCCTGACTACTTTTAACACCATACCTAATAGGGCGAATAGGGTAATTAGTATGATTGACTGGCCCATTGCTTCCTGGTTTTCCTTGGCCATGAATGTCCCTGACCCTGTGCGTCCACCTCCTCCCTTGTTGGTTACCGCCTCCTTAATACTATGTCAGGTGGGTTTTCTACTGGTTTTGTTAGTTTGACACCATGTTAGAGCCATCCAGGAGGGTCATGGCCGCTGCTTGACCTACGGATATGCCTGGGAAGTTTGTGGGAAACTGTCTCTCCTTTCTCTGACCGGGTGTTTTAATTGAATAATATAGTTCACAATCAGGCTTCTGTTGAAAATGCATGATTGCTATCTCTGCTCTACGTTTCGATTTAAAGTATAGTCCACAATCCATGTTGAGATGTTCTCCTCCCGAGCATGCCGTATTGACCACCGCTCCATACATGGACTTATAGGTGATCATTTGGGATATGTTTCTGTCTCTCTTTAGAAGGCGGGGCGTGTATGTGTGATTCCTAACTCAGCTGCGGTTTCTCCACCGACGGTCTGTAGTAGGCACATGTGTGACTCTGGGGAGCCACCTATTCTGTGATGACCCCATGGAGCTCCCCAGGGGATCTCCATGCGATGGGAAGACCGAGGAGCACCATGGCAATGCATCCCCCATTTACTAGCATTGCACGGCAGAGTAGGTGGCTCTGCAGAGTCACCCCAACCTCCTTTGGCTCGTGCAGCCACAGCGACTTTATCACATATCATGAAAACGTATTGCCCCCCCCACCCCACCCCATGCCCCCCAAACTCCACCCTCCGGGAACAGGTTGAGGAACTGCTTACACCTGTGAAGAGCTGATGACGTATCTTGCCCATGAGCTCTATTAATTTCGTAACAAGAAGGAACTTTAAAATCATGGTGTCAATATACAACATTTCCAATTGGGGCTGGGTTCATCATCCAGCAGAATAGTAAACGCCAGTGTCCTTATCAAGATTGATCAACAGATATGCAAATAATATGCACTGAAAATAGGAATATTGTCCCCATACCTATTCTTTGCTAACAGAAGAGGATGCAACTGGATGCTCCCTTCCGGTAGATTGACACGTCCACCCATCCTTCCAAGATGACCCTAATGGCTTCATGCAATTAATTTCTCAAAATGTATGCACACTTTAAAATGCACTATGGCATCTGTTTTGCAACTCCTAAATTCCTATATTCCACTCATACTTACTCAATACAGTTGTCTGGTTTTTGAGCTACCTCTCCTTCACCTTGTTTACTGGGTAATTCAGGACATGTTTCTCAGCAATTGTTGGGGCTTCACTTCCCCAGATCGAGAAGATCATGACATTTTCACATCCAGGAACTGGTGGTCTTGGGTCGTATTCTGGTATTTGGAGAAAAAAAAATATCGGCAATGTCTGTGGCCTCCTATCGATAGTTGAGCACATGTTTTCTAGAGGCCTGTGGGATGCATTTGTTCCATGGAGTGCTGTCCAACTTATCCAACTTGTCCAACTTATCGGTGGGATTTGGAAACTGTCTGGGCCTGCAGGTAAGAATAAAACACATTTATGTATGTGTGTGTATGCGTGAACGCAAGTGTGTATGTGCATGAGAGAGTGTATAGTTTTTACGTGCTCATGTGAATGAGAGAGTGCATGTTGTTCGGGTATGCTTGTGAATGAGAGAGTGCATGAATGTGTGTGTAACAGGTGCGGTGCAAGCCATCGATTTGGGGAGGGGGTTGTTCATTGGTGCAGAAGGCAGCTGCACTTTTTACTGGCATCATGGGTAAAGCAAATATGATCAGTGCTCTTACGTGCCTGTACTGGCCTACATTGGTGCATCCCGTCTGGGCATATTTTGTTAAAGTGGCCTGCATTTTTTACTGCCATTAAGGTAAAGCCAACATGATGAGTGTTGTTATGTGGCCATACTGGACTCCATTGATGCAGACAGTTTGGACATATGTTCTTTTAGTAGCATGAAAACAGGAGTATGTTCTTATGTGGGGATACTGGCATATATTGACAGATCATGCATGGACATGTTTCCTCAAGTATCATGATTGGCATGGTGGGCAAAGCAAACATGAGTAAGTTCTTATATGGGAATACTTGCATATATTAGTGCAGCCAAAATGGAATTGTATGGGAATTGTATGGGCCCAGCTAACATGAACGATATTGTGAGCAAAGGCATCATGAAAATGCATTGGAAAATGCTCCTGTGCACTCTTGGTTACTTGGCATGTATTGGATTTTTTCCCATTTTCCCTACAAAACCGATTTCAAACTGTGTGACCTTTTACCAAATCTTTCAAAGAAAGTGTCCAGTAAAATGCACCATTTGAACCCTTTCGTTTTGCATTTCTCGAGGGCCTCTTTGAACCCATCTTTGTGGGTTTCGGCTCCATCACTATCCTCCGTCTCTGCACCCCTCCAATGGAAAACAATCTCCAGCTGCCACTGGAAAGAGGTTCATCGCAAAAGCCTGGTAGCAGAAAGAAGCAAGATCTTCTGCGGGAGACCGGGGAGGCGATGAGGGTATATAGAGCCAGGGAATAGGTGTCCAGGTGTAAAACACAAAGAACTAGAGGAAACACAATTCACAAAATAGAGCTAAAAGCAGAAGGTCTTCATAGGATAAGCAAATGGTGGAATGGGAACCAAAAGCGTCCTTGGAAATATTTTTGAAAGTTACACTGTGCTAGCGAATGTAGGGAGCAAGACCCACTCCTCTAAGTAGGGTTCAGGGATTACCTCCCCAAAACCAACTTTCACTGCACAATTGCCGCTAAATAAAGGTTAGTTCCGGTAAGATAGCTCAGTAGGTTGAGTGATCGCAGCCGTGATCTGTAGGTCACAGGTTTGAATCCCAGCAAGGCCAGCTCAGTCATACATCCTCCTGAGGTCGATAAATGAATTTCAACTTCAGTTGGGTGATATTGTATGCAAATATGTTCCATGTAAGGGGCTTTGGCGAAAGCACTATATAAACAGCATCATGAATAAGTAGTTAAATAGTTAACTGACATATACGATTTGTTAAGAGTAAGGACTAACATACTGAAGCCTTATATCATTCTTTACTTTGAATGAATAGGAGGGGAGATGGAAGGAAGGGTGCGGGTGGTTGAGACGTTAGGAGGGTGCAGAAAACAGGAGTAGCCCCACAAAAGAGGCCCACCAGGAAATCTCCAGAGTTCCCTGCAGGCCGAAGCACAAAGATTGGATGTTACAAGCGGGTCGATTGATATGCCAAAATATAAACGTGCATTTTATTGCTGAGCGTTTACTGCCGCCGTGCGGTACTGATATAGGTTTATTTTTACAGTTCGTTTGCAAATTCGATTGTTTTATATGACAGTGGCAAATTCGCAAAGGGAAATCGACACGGCTGTTTCGACTTCAGAAGTCAGAAGAGGCTGCCCACTGGCCCCCTTAAATGTTCTTATCAGTGATTTGGCAGCGTAACCTTGGGGTGTAGGAGCCGATTCCCTAGAAAGACAAGCGGGAATGAATGCCATAGTTCTTCTGTTTGCTGATGATCTAAGGGCCAGCCTGAGAGGGGTCTGATCAATCTGCTTACCAGGGTTGAGTCCCGTATCTAAGAGCCTCGTGATGAATGGGTTTAAAATGAAGATGATGTGTAGGGGCGTGTAGCGGCACCAATCAAGGTCTAAGATAGCTATTAGGGGAGCAGCAATACAATCTCCGCCCGGGGCGCGCTGAAACCCAGACTCGAGGACGGTGAGCTCACCCTGAAACGTGCAGGAGGAAGCAGCTTGTGCATTAAGTACAAGTGTGGGATCCATCTGGTCTTCGCTCCAATCAGAGTATACAAAGTCACACCCACTTCTGATGCCCTGTATTCAAGTGAGCCGTGCGATTACATCAAATGGGATCATTCTAAAACAGAGGAATATGTGATCGGTATTAATGCGCGGGACTGGGGATCGAACCCGTGTTGCTCCGTGTCGTCTTGCTTGCAAGGCCAGCACTTCCGCTGAACTATCCTCCTGAGACAATCAGGAAAGAATGTTGATGCCCACAATGTGGTAAAATGGGGTAAAAAAGAAAATAGGTATTCTGGGCGAGTAGTGCCACAGTAATAGCGTTGAAAATAGGCGGAAAGTGGCCAGATTTACCTGCAGCTCAAATCTAGAGGTAAATCTCTAACTTTCCGCCCAAACTCGGGATTGGGCGGAGCAGTAATGCAGTGGTAATAGTGTTACTGCCACATTTATAGCGCTCTTCCCAACCCGTGATGACGATTATTATTGATTTAACATGTGATTGTTTGTATTTGCATATGCTGCTTTCTACTAATGCATTTTTAGAAGATTATGTGTAAGGCAATATTCTACCCATTTTATGTATTTTTATTCTGCTTTTACTTGTTTAGGGACCAACAAGCTGAACAAATAAATAACTCTGATTTACGTCTGCTACTATGTTACATTTTTCTCTGTCCATTTCAGGTAGGTACTATCCATGCGACTTTTCAACACGTTTTTGTTGGTGGAATAAAAGAAAAAAACAAGATGGTGGGTATTTCAGGAGCTCTTCTAGGGAGAAGGAAGCCCCAAAGGAATGATTGCCAAGCTATCACCCCACAGCGTGGGCTTCCAAAGAGCGAAGAGCTGATATCTATGCAGAAGAGATACGAGCTATGCTTGCTTGATGTGAGCTCGAAACAGGTCCAGACTGACTCAATGAGCAGGCTATCCAGGATGCCGCCATTTACAGTCATTTCACAACTCTGGAGTTTTCTTCTCTAAAATGCCTCCCACTTACACATTGATGAGATTGACCTTCAGGTCTATGAAAACCTTGCAGAAACATATTAACCCTGCACATTAGATTGGTGATGCTATTGACAAACACAAGTGAGGCTGGTGTCAAGAACGTCTTTTGTCATCGGTCTTGAGAAACTGTAGGCACAGGCTGATTTTAGGACAGCCAGGATGTGCTCATTCTCCTCCAGGTCTTCATGTGACTGTTGCTTTACTGGAATGAAAAATGTGGTACTCTGAGCCATACCTTCTATGTGCGAGACTTCCATTTTTATGGGAGGACATTTTATAAAGAGTCGAATTTGTGCCTGGCCAGTCAATTTTCAGGTCTACACTGGTGGCGATTTCATCTACATTTCTCCAGGAGTGAAAATGGCTTCTCCCCTCCATAATGGGAGCTATGGGACTTAAAGAGGCCTCAAGAAGTACATTTTGGATTTAGGGAGACTAACAATAAGCAATGGGTGGAGGAATTGATTCGTGATGTAAATGTTGTGGCCTCTTATGAGAAGCGGGACCCGGGGGGAACGCGAAGCGTTTCCCCCGGGGAATTTTTTGGCGCTGCACACGGCCAGCGAGTGGCCGTGGGGTGCAGAGCGCCCCTCCCCGGGGCATTTAAGGGCTCAGGGAAGGTTCGGGGGGCAGGTGACGGTTAGGACTTGGCGATTGTCAGGTCCTGTTGCCCGCTCCCGAGCCTTCCCTGTGGTTCTTGGGGCCTAGGTGACGAGTGTAGTGCAGGTGAGGTAGGGGATTAGTATAGGAGGAGGGCGGGTAGGTAATAAAAAAAAAATAAATGAATAAATAATTTCGGTTCTTGTGTTAGCGGGTGTAGGAGGGGTGCCGTAAATAAGACACCCCTCGCGTCTTACCGGTTCTTCGGGCTTCCTTCTCGCGTCAAAGGTATCCCGCGAGCTGGGGGCGTGGAGGGCTCTGTGGTTTTCGGCGGGGTTTGGGAGGGAATAGGTCATCCGTGCGCGGGCCCGCTGTGCGTGTGGGTGTTAGGGCCTGGGGGGGAGCGGAGCTTCAGCGGCTCTTCAGCGGCTTTTCCACGGCTCCCCAGGGGATTAGTTTCCCACGCCTCTTTACGAGCGCTTGGTCCGTGGTACGGTGGGCGCGTAGCAGCGCTCGCACACTAGGGGGCTGGGCAGCGCATTTAAAGGAGCCGCGTCCCTGGTGGGGTTGGGGAGTGCGGTGCTGTCGGGGCACGCAGGGCTCCCGCTTCGGGTTTCTGGACCAGGTGGTGGGGAGGGAGGGGGTAGAGGGAAAAAATTGGTAGTTTTTTTAGGGTTGTAAAAAAAAAAAAAAAAAAAAAAAAACTAGTTTATATTTTGCATTTTAGCAGTAGGGAAGCAGATAGTTTAAAAAAAAAAAAACTATTTAAGGAAGGTTAGTTTGAAAAATGTTTGCCTTTTATTAATTGGCAATTTTAGGGAGGTTATTTTTACAGGGTATCACACTAGGTGTGTGTTGTGGTTCTGGGGGGCGGTTAACTTAGTGTTAGGGTTGTGAGGTTTCTCAGGGCCAAGGGTGCTAGTCCACGGGTAGGTCCCGGCTCGGGGGCATAGAGTAAGTAGGGCATTTTGTGGGGGTATATTTCTGGGCACACGTGTGTTAGTGTGCACAATGGCAGGCCGAAGGGCAAGCAAGAAGGGGCGGGTGGATGCGGGGGCCTTGAAGAAGGCCCTGGAAATAATTAGCAGGGCGACTAAAGCCCAATTGGAAGGGGCGGTGGGGGAAGTTACGGGCGAGGATGAGTGTGGTGGGGGTCGGCCGCAGCGTAGAGCGGCGGCGGACGGTGCCCTGGCGGCGGTGGTGGCTTGCACCCCTACGGCAGGGAGAGGGGAGATTTGGGAATCCAGGGGCAGGAAGATGAGGAGGGAAATAGACAGGAGGGCGGATGGGGGTGTGAGCAGGTCGGGGGGGCAGCCAGGGAGGGAGGAAGGGTATGATAGCTCTAGGGAAGAAGGGAATGCGCGAGAAGTTAGGGACCGAGGGAACACCAGTGGGGGCAGGGGTGGGGCGCAGGCGGGAGGGTCGGGGCAGAGGGGAAGAGGGGGTAAATACCTGCAGAAGAGTGCAGGTGGGAGAAGGAGGGAGAGGTCCCCGTCAAGTGAGGAGGGTAGGGCGGGGCGCGGAACGGCCCCCCCGGGTAGGAGGAGTGGGGGCGGAGGGCGCTGCGCAGCCCCCGCTGTACAGATGGAGGGTGAGGGTTTTGGTACGGCCCCTCCTCGGTCAACGCAAAGAGAGCCTGGAGGGTGCAGCACGGCCCCTAGCAATGAGGATTTCAGGGTGGAGGTCGGAACGCCTCGCCCAAGAGAAGAGGACCAGGCAGAGGTTCCCACAACCCCGCCGAGAAGACGTCAGGGGAGTGGCGGGGCGTACGCCCCGGACTCGCGAGAAGAACAGCAAATCATCTCGGGCAGGAGCTCGCATCCTCAATGGTATTTAAGGGGATATGAAGTTGATTGGGAGGAATACGGGGGGCAAAGGGAATTTGAAGATTACAGGGCGGAAAGGGGAAGGGTGGATGTGAGAAGAAGTGCAAGATGGGATAGGGAAAGGGAAGTACAGGACGGTCGGGGTGAAAGGAGTCAAGGGAACTATTGGCTGGGTGATTGTGCTGACATGTTTTGTCCCCGCAGCAGGAGCCCTCTAAGAATGGAGAGGAGTAGCACCGGTGTGGATGCCAGGCCGCAGGTGGCAGGCGTGGAAAGAGGTGAGCGGGAAAGGGATTGGTCATCTGCATGGCAGAGAGGGGTGGCAAATAGGGGGTTGGGGGATGATCGGGGTGGTTTTCAAGGTGTGATGAAGGAAGTGGGGGTGCAGGCCATTGGAGCCGAAAGGGTTGAAAAGAGCATTTGCTCGGTGGAGGTCCAAACGGACAAAGCTTGAGGTGCAGGTGGGAAAAGATAAAGAGGTGGAGGTAAAGGGAAAGGAGAAGAAATTGCCATACATGGGGATAACAAAACCATTGGGGGCACATTTGATGGCGGCGACCAGGGAGAAGATACAGGGAGGTGAATTTGTGGATGTCTTCAAATTGCTTCATAGGGAGGTGAGAGCGAAAGAGGGGTCTAAGATGGAAGAGAGAGAACTGGCTTCACGCCCGAGGGTCCCGGTGACCATTGAGAATTGGACGTCGGCGTTTATCATTTATGCCAGCGTGTATTGCGAAAAATTCCCGGAGCGTTGCGTGGCCCTGCTTAAATACATGGACGTAATAAGGAAGGCTTTCACGAGCTTTGGGGGCTTTGGCTGGGTAAGGTATGACGAGGAATTTAGAGCGAGAATGGCGGAGGACAGTCAGGCGGTCTGGGGGAGATAGATATGGATCTTTGGCTGCAATGGATGGCCCCAACGAGGCCTGCCCCGACATTACACACGGCGAGTGGGCTGCCAGTGCCTTTCCGGCCCTTTCTTGGTCGCCCCGCCCATGAAGGGGCGGGAGGAGGAGGCAGGGGCCAGTCCTCAGCAGCATGCTGGGGGTACAATAAGGAAAGCTGCGCAAGAACCATGTGCAGGTTCAAGCATGAGTGCAGCAAGTGCGGGGGAAAACACCCTCTCACGCAGTGTTTCCAGCAAGGAGACAGGGGGAGGGGGAGAGGTGCAGGAAAAGGGGTTGGGGGGAAAAGCTTTTACTCCAATTAAAGTGGGGGTGTTGGAAGAATGGTTGCAATTTTACCCGGATAGGGAAGGGGCTAAGATTTTGAGTGAGGGTTTTGGGCAGGGGTTCAGATTAGGTTACCAGGGTCCAAGGGTGCGGCGATGGGCGGAAAATCTGAAGTCGGCGAGAGAGAATTGGGAGGTGGTAAGGCAAAAATTGAGCAAGGAAATGGCGGCGGGCAGGATGGTGGGTCCATTTGATGAAGTACCGGGTGATTTAGTGATATCTCCATTGGGGGTGGTGCCCAAGAAGACCCCGGGGGAGTTCAGACTCATTCATCACTTGTCATGGCCGGAGGGTATGTCAGTTAATGACTTCATTGCCCCGGAAGAGTGTGGGGTTGTGTATGCGAGTGTAGACCAGGCGGTTGAGCTAATAAGGAAGGAAGGGCGAGGGGCCTTCATGGCCAAGTGCGATATCAAGGCGGCGTTTAGATTATTGCCAGTGCACCCAGAGGATTTTTGGTTGTTGGGGTTGCAGTTTGAGGACCGTATTTACATAGACAAAGCATTGCCTATGGGGTGCGCAATTTCCTGTGCGCTGTTTGAACGATTTAGCTCTTTTTTACAGTGGGTCTTCTCATTCAGCTCAGGGTGGGAGAGTGTGTTGCACTATTTGGATGACTTTTTGTTCATTAGCGGGGCAAAAAGGGAGGAGGATTGCAGAAGAATGCTAAAGTTGTTTCAAGACTTGATGGAGGAGCTGGGGGTACCATTAGCTGAAGACAAGACGGAAGGGCCGGCAGTGGTGTTAACATTCCTGGGAATTGAGTTGGATTCAGTGGCCATGACCTCACGCTTGCCGCACGACAAGGTGAGCAAATTGGTGGTACTGTTAGAAAAAGCGGTAGGGGCCAAGAAAATGATGCTGGTGGAGATGCAGAGATTGGTTGGGCATCTGAATTTTGCTTGTAAGGTGGTGGCCCCGGGGAGGACGTTTTGCAGAAATATGGCAAGGGCCATGGCGGGAGCGAAGTGCCCACATCACCGGATAAGAGTATCGGGGGCAGTGAGGGAGGATTGCAGGATTTGGTTGCGCTTTTTGGAGAGTTTCAACGGAACGTCAATGTGGTTGCAGGGAGATCCAGTGACTTGGGAAGTTCAGATTCTCTCGGATGCAGCGGGGGCCGGTGGTTTTGGAGTGTTTTGGGGGGGAAAATGGTGTGCCGAGAAATGGCCAGAGAGATGGTTGAAGGAAGGGAGGAGCATAGCATTTCTTGAGTTTTTTCCATTACTAGTAGCATTGGAGTTGTGGGGGAAGGAGTTGTGGAATAAGAAGGTGAATTTCAATGTAGACAACAAATGCGTGGTACATGTGGTGAACAGGCAGTCAGCGAGGGATCAGAGGGTGGCAAGGCTGATGAGAGAATTTGTCCTGCGTTGCATGGAATGGAATGTGGTGTTTAAAGCAACACATGTGCCAGGGAAGGATAATGGCATCCCTGATGCATTATCTCGTTTTCAATGGCAGAGATTCCGTGGATTGGCTCCAGAGGCAGATCAGGAGGGGCGGCAGATTCCGAAGGAGCTGTGGAAGATAGGAAGCTGAGAGCGCTTGCACTGGTGGAGGGTTCATTGGCCGCCGCGGCATCCAAGAAGTCATACAGGAGGGCCTGGGAGGATTTTATTAGAGGAGGAGCCAGTAGTTGGAGGGGTAGATGGGATGCGGAAGAGCGGAGGAGGGACGACGTTATTAATTTCCTGCTGAGGTGCATGGACAGGGGCTGGTCAAGGGCAACGATAACAGGAAAGCTAGCAGGGATCTCCTTTTACGGAAAATGGTTTTGGGGTTTTCAACCAAGTGGGGGGGAGATGGCAAGTAGGATGTTGGAAGGATGGGCAAGGGAGAGAAGAGGGATAAGGATAAGAGGAGGCCGATATCGGCTGAATTGCTGCAGAGGTTGATTGAGGTTTTGGGGGGAGTTTGCTGGTAGGTATGGGAAGGGGAACTGTTTGCGGCTTGTTTTACATGGTTATTTTTTGGGGCCTTTAGGGTTTCTGAGTTGGTCGGGGGCAGGGTCGGACTGGGACAAGAAATAGGCCCGGACAACAAAAAAAAAGTGGCCCACCCCTCGCCTCAAAAAAGTGGCCCACCCCTCGCCTCAAAAAAAGTGGCCCCTTTCGGGATACCAATGCCCCTATGGCCTCGACAAAGACACTGTGGGGTGCTTCCGAACTGCACACAGTCAGCAACAAAGGCTAGCTATCATCCGGGGTCAGACTGGGCCATGCAATTATCTCAGGCACCAAAGATAAAGTGGCCCGCAGTTGCAAATGGCTTTTCATTCCTTTTGTGATACTGTTTGAATAGTACCCAGGCGGAGCTTTTTGATAAAGTGACATGCAAATTGTATATTTTAAAGAATATTTATTCAGCAAGCAACACTGGTCAAAACTACTAGTCGCAGTGTGAATTAACTCATCAAACTGGCCCACATGGGCCAACAAGGGTCCCACTTTGGCCAATAAAACGGTCCCACACCAGCATTTTGTGTTTTTGGTTGGCCCTGGGCCTATAGTCCTACAGGCCAGTCCGAGGCTGCTCCCAGCTCAACTGACTTTTCAGTACTGACACTTTTTCCCTCATCTTTTCACCCAGTTGCAACCCCTACCCACAGAAAAAAAAGTCATGTTTTACCATGGGCAGGGCCACAATCCATCTCTATCAAGGAAGCCTAAATGCTTTGAGAGCAATGTAGCAGCATGCAATACTCTTTACCTAACTATTCATGCCAATGAACAGGTACAGCCAGCTTCCAAAACGGATACGGTTACATTTCGCTCATGCCCACATTGCCCAACAAATACAACCAGCTCTGATGCCCAAGGAGCCGTACAGCATAACTGGTACAGCCTGCTCCCAGCTATGGTAAAGCTAGTTCAAACACAATCGGCTCCTGATCATTCTCTGTGAACGTTGCTGCACCCATTTAGTAACAGGTAGAGGAGCAAATTCCCACATATGTCAGGCAATAGATAGCGCAAGGTAACACCATTTCCATTAACAGGGACAGCGAGCTACTGCTCACGTCCAGTAGCTTTTACAACCCAAACTCCTCGCACTCATCACCGGAACTGGTACAGCTATAGCCTTCAACATGCCCAGCCCCACCCCACCCCCCTTAGCTCACAATGTCCATACTATAGGCTCCGTTTCGAAAGGCATGTAACACTGGAAACTGATGCGGAAAGGTAGGGAGACTAAGCATGAAAGCATGGCAGTAGGGCAATACATTGGCCCATGGCTGTGCCACCTAATTCTGACTGCTGCCCTCACCAAGAACAGCTGAGCTCAGTCTTGCAATAGACCAGTGAAAAAATTACGACATACTTGTCGGATGGTGGAAAAATAAAGCTTGTAACTGGATCAGCCCCAGACAGGTCCGCAGAGGCATAGGCCCCTCTGGAGTGTTCCCAAGTTCCTTATGGGCCAGTCTGCCACTGTCGGCCTCACTATAAGTATGGTGGTAACAGGTGGCATTCCAGAGTAGCGCCTATCTTGCCGAAACACACAATAATGGCCTTTGCAGCCCATGCATATGCTGCCTGCTTGTTGCCTCATCTTCAATGGAGGTCTTGCCCCATGCAGTATTACCACATGTCCCCAATGCAGTTCAAATGGCCTCAAAAGCGGGCAATAACTTGTACTGCACCAACCCTAAATCAGTTGTAGTATTATCGTAGCCGCATGCAGTAAGAGGAATTCAGTTGAGCGGTATTACCATAGTTGATACCGCCAAACTTACAATGTGGCGCAGAATTACAGAAACAGCTTGTCACATGATGGAAACAGAGTGTAAACATAGCAGAGTCCATGCTGGACACACACAAACATACACAACATTTGAGGTGCACAGAGATAGAGCCTGCCCTGGGGCACGAGAGAGACCAACAAGGGCAGGAGGAGAGATGGAGCCTGGGGAGTTGGGCTGGGGCAAGGCAGGCCAATAAGGGCAGAACCTGAGATGCAGCCTAGGGAGGAGGGTAAGTTCTAGATGGGCAAACAAGTGCAAAAAGAGCGATTGATGGGCCCTGGTGGGGGCTGGGGAAGAACACAGGTATGCTTTTGGTACTCAGGCAGGAGGCAAAAAGAGAGTGGGTGTATGCAGGCAGAGGAAGTGTACAGTAAGGGTGGGGTCTAAAGAAAAATAAGTTTGGACTATGGAGTAGGGATATACACAATGAAAGGAAAATGAAATCAGAAACAAACACTTGGTGACTTAGCAGGGTAGGAAAATAGTTTGAAATTGATAAATATTAACACAAAAGAGAAGGTAAAATTCGAAAAATAAACGCAAACAGAAGTTTGCAAGATAGTTTAAGGACAAAAAAAGGTGAGTCTGAAGAGAGAGAAATTAAAAGACGATGGAAACTATAAAAGGCAGGTGTGCAGAGGAAACTGAGTAACATTTGATGAGAGAAAAGGAAGAATATTGAACATTTTAAAACAAATGGACAGAAAGCCTTTGGTCAAAGAAGAAGGAAAGATGGAAAGACTTGAGCTGGAATTGGGACCAGGACTGGGGAATTACCCGACTCGGGAAGATTCGACTCGTTTGTTCGGTGAGAGGGTAATAGAGAGAGAGGGGGAAGGGAACAAGGAGGAAAGGGGGGCTCCGGTGTCGGGGAGAGCCCCTGGGGCAGAGGTACCACCCCGTGTCAGGCTGCAGGGGTCTACGGTCTACAGAAGGTATACACGCGTGAACCGAGGGAAGGAAAGGGTTTGAGAAAGGGGGCTCAGAGTATGGGGCGAGCCCAAGGGTCTGGGGGAGCCCCATCCGGCACTTCAGGTAACGTCATGCACCATTGAAAGGAATGCGCTGCTTACGCCTACACATATAATGGAATGGTGACTAAAGAAAGGTTTGCGAATCCCAGGCTAAATATTAAGCTATAGATCTGGGCGTTATGCGTTGCAATGTGTTTGAAAAACAAGTTGCTTGGAGCTGGCACCCAGCAAGCAGATGCAGCCGCACGACCACACCACACTGGGGCAGTACGAGCTGCTCAAGCGGGGGTGCATCACATCATTCCTGAATTTGGGATTCATAAGCCAATCAGAAACCTGTGTTATGTCTTGTTCTACTGAGTTAATGGGATCCATGTGATCGCATGATAACGTTTGCCTTTGGTGCCACAGAGAGGTTAGTTGCCTTTCTGCAGAGGGCTTCACTGTCTGTCATAATGCACATCAGTATCTAATAATTATTAAACAGCGTAGATGCACATCTTTTAGGGAGTGCTAGTGGCCTACTAGAGTGCCATTTTGCCAGGGATTGGCAACTGACCATTGACCAACATGTTGGAAGTCATGAATTGGTTCTCCAATTGCTTTGATTCTCTGTGTCCAAACCGGAGGCCGCTATTATGCATTAATCTCCGTGGCACGAGGGTAATGAAGAGGAATGGGTCTGCGGGATGTGCGAGTGCCGAGTGTGTGTGCGCATCACTGGCACAGCAGACCTGCACGGTAAACCCAGGATCAGAGGATCAGAGGCAGCAAGTGGGCAGCAGCAGTGCCTCTCACCTTAGCAGGGAGGTGTCCGGCATGAAGTGCTATGTAATAATACACATCATTGCCCTGGTCAACGGCACAACCAAACTCTATTTGTATTATGGAGAACACTGGAATTAAACATTGTGCAAAATAAAATAAAATATAGCTAAACCGAACGTGAGGCGTCAGCCGACACAATTATGTATCTCACTGCACATATGGTGACCATTGCATACACATTTTATGAAACGGGTATTTGTAAATCAAACCACATCTGGCAGGGATGTCAACTCATGTAGGGGTTGCCAGGGGTCTGCCTGGTGACCCCTTAAGCCTCCCTTGCTACCCCTAATTTAAAATTGGGGCTCCTGGGCTGTGGTCAGCAGCATGTGGCTCTGTGTTTCTTAAGTGGCTAGTTTTCTGATAGCTATAGCCGGTAAGATAGCTCAGTGGGTTCAGCGCTCACTGCTGCAATGTGCGTGTGCTCTGCAGGTTCAGCTCCCAGAGAGAGAGAGGTCAGGTCAACTCAGCCTTTTATCCTCCTGAGGTTGATAAGTGAGTACCAACACAGGTTGGGTGACTTTGTAGGTATATTTGGTCTATATGAAGCTCTTACAAGTAAGTGCTATATAATAACATAACATTATCATTTGGCCTTGGACATCTGCTTGCATTCACAGTAATTTGGTAAATTGGCCCATATGCGCTGATATTAATGATACATATGGTGATCCATTCTTGTATGAAATGTATATCACTTCACAGCAGACCTGCATGCACCCTCCCACCCCCCACCCCAGGCACACTCACATGGCATGGCATGGCAGGGAAAGCCCCTGAAAAGGGACGGTGTGGCTGAGACACACAGGCACTTGTTAGACTCTGCCCTAATGTTTACATTGCTCAATGCTCACAGTAGTCCCACTCCAGTCCAGTCCTTACCTCAGTTGGCTGGCTGTTGGCTGGGCTGCTGCCTGCTGTCGAAAATGTGTACAAGTATTATTTTAGAGATGGTTAGCTCTATTTTTGCCATGAATTCTGAGCTTAAGTCTTATATGGACTGTTGTATGTTCTCATTGAAAGAAATCAAGTCTGCTTTTACATTAAAAAAAAGAAAATCATATAAATATTGTGACAGAAATTATGGTCCTGCTCTAGTCAATACCCTGTCAAAATTAATGTGCCAGAAAAAATATGATCATAATTACTTAAGCAATATCCGACTGTTGTTTGGAATTAACGCCATTACCGGGTGGTAATGTCATCCATCAACAAAGGCATGCTGCCTGGTGTACCAATACAACTTTTTACAGTTCTGACATGGCGGAGATGCTATTTCACAAGTTAAATAACTACAAAAAAATGGCTTTGATGGAATAGGGGGAGGGTAATTACTCATAGTCCCTTCTCCCTTTCCATGGCAGCATTTGTAGGAGGAGAGGCAGGCCAGTCAGGAGAGCAGTGAGAGCAGCGGAGTGACTGTGAGACACAGAAGGAGGTAAGTGGATGGTGGGCTGAGTGCGGCAGCTGAAGAGGGAGGTGGTGAGGGGAAATGTGGTAGATGTGGTGGTGGGTAGCAGCTGGGGACGGGACCCTATTCAGCAAGATGGCAGCTTCCCACTGCTAAGGGTGCGGGGAAGGTGGGCTGATACCATGAGGTAAGACCCACATTCCATGCTCCCTGACTGGCAGAGAGCCTCATCTATGTCCTCTCCCAGATGATCATTAAGCTTTGTGTACCTAGCCCCAGAGCCGTACTGAGAGTAATAGGCCCCGAAGCCTGAGTTAAAGGGCAGAGTGCATCAAGGGTGTTTAACAAGGTTTATGGCCCCTGACTCTCCGTATGACCAGAGGATGGGGTCTATAAAGTTATCAAAAGCTTTTGGGGTATTTTTTTTAAAACAAGGTGGAAGTCTGCATGGGGCAGTTTTAGGGAGTTGGCTGGGTTGGCTGGGTGCACGTAGCTATATGCTGACATGGTGAGGGAGAGGCAGGTCTTGACAGGGTCGGACTGGGCCATCAAATTTTCTCGGGTACCAATGAAAAAGTGGCCCACAGTTGTAAATGGCTATTCATCCTTTTGTGACACTGTTTGAATAGTAATCAAGAGGGAGTTGTTTGACAAAGTGTGATGAAAATTGCACATTTTAAAGAATATTTATTCAGCAACACTGGTCAAAACTACTAGCCGCAGAATGAATTAACTCACCAAACTGTCCCAAATTGAATAGAAAAGTGGCCCACTTTGACCAAAAAAAACGGGCCTATACCAGCATTTTGTGTTTTTGGTTCAGCCATGGGCCTATTGCCCAATAGGCCAGTCCGGGCCTGGGTCTTGAGACACCCTGCTGGGATGTGCTTGTCGGCTGTGGCTTGCCAAAGAAATGGACCGACAGCCATTGGTGAAATGGGGGAGAGTCAAGCGCAGGCCGCATCTGCCGGGTGCGCCCCGTGAAAGATTCAGTGCTGTAGAGGGAGGAGTTATACACACAGGCCACGTATTCCAGGACCATCCCAGGTTAAGGAGCAGTGGGATGGGTGAGAGGGGTGACGAGGTGTGTTGTCCCGAAATGTACATCTGTCACTGGTGGCTTGGGTGAAACGGGGAGGGTTCTGGCAGCGGGGCTCGCAGAGGTGTACCTGTGTTGAGAGGGAACATCGTGCTGAGAGCCCTGCTGGCAGCGCAGAACAGGGAACTCACGTGGTATCACCCCACTGGTTATCGTCTGTGCTATATTATATTTCTGAGCTATACCATCTCATATGCTGTTGAAACGGACAAGTGGCAGGAGGACGCGTCACTCCCTTGGCCTATAATATAGTTGAATGCCTTTATTGGGGATATTCTGAAGGTACTGGTTGACTTGGATACTCTGTTCTAGGAATTAATCGGAACTTTATTCTGCCCCAATTTACAATCATATTCTGGCTGTACTCTCCCAGATCATAGAAGGATTTCAGAAATTGATGAATATGTTACAAGTTTTCCCTAAGGAAAAGGTGCTGAACATAAATATTAAAAACAAAAACAAAAAGATGTGTATTTGGACTAGATAAAAAGAAGGTTAGCTCTCACCTTTATAATATAGTCATGCACCATAGTACCTGAAGTTAAACATTTTGGTTCACATTTTGTTAAAAAGCTATTTGTTGGACATTAACACCATTGACATGTTGGTGTCAATGCACGTTTTGTCAAAATGTAACACTCTTTACGAGGGCCCATTGTTGACCCGACACCCATTCACGAGAAAATGCACCCACAAAATGATTGCAAAGGTCCAATATGGTTCCCAACAATGGAGCAAAATCTTGAGTCCGAACCTGGGAGGCCTTGAAGCTTGAGCGGCTCATTTCATTACAGTGGCTATTATCAGGTCACCTTCCTACTGCTCTTGTAATACACATGGAATCAGGATTATGTAGCTAGCATGCCTGTGCCCTATTACATTGCTTCACATATAGGCCTAATTTGTAAGGAACTCAATTAAATTAGGCCTGTGTGTTCTATATGAACAAATATGAACTCTTCATGCTAAAGCTGTCTGCAAAATGTAAAAGATGTACAGAGAATCTGAGTTGGACAGGGTGAATATGGACATTTGGAAAAGCCAGTCAACTGGACATAAGTTGCATACAGACACCATGCCTTGTGTGGGAGATATCCAGGATTCGCCAGCAAATAGATATCAGCATCTCTACATATGATTCCAGACAAGCCAGTCAAAAGGGATATGTGTCAGAAAGAAAATAACTATGCTAGAAGTAGTTGTCCTAATGAAGTCTTCTCAGGGATTGATGCCAAGATGGATGGCCATGACTATTCTTGGGTTCCAAGCGGTATGTGTTCACAGCATCAGCTGGATTGCACACGTTTTGTGGCGGTCTATGTAGACGTGCTATCCCCGATGAGCAGCAAGCATATCTTCCCGGCGCCCAGTGTTGTATTCAGCTGCCCTGGACACAATTCTACTGTCATGTATCAAATGGAGGGAGATAGCTGTCTATGCCACACAGTGACGGGCAATTAAAATAATGACACATTCACACTGGGTTTTATCTCAGAAACATAAACACGATTCCTTCATAAAATCAGCCGCCAATAATGGGCATTTGGCACTGTACTTAGTTAGCTCCTACTATTTCGATGAGAATACCACCTGGTACCTGGAACGTTTTACACTAACGTGTGATTTTAATGAGAGGTAGTTCTGAATATAAATAACAATGGGGATGTCTGGCAATGAAATATATATCATGCGGTTGCCATCATCATCATCAATATCTTCTTCATCATCATCTCTCTAATTGTCAATGGCAAATACCTTTTGTTTTAGAAAAAAACAATACCTTTCATTGACATCCTTTCTCATGCAGTTTCATAACAAATGTGAGTGTTTTGCAAAATGCCAATCACTGTAATGACAAAAATACATGTAAGATAGGCAATTAGAGGTACTTCAACAACCTACACATAAAACCTGTGTCACCAAGGAAGACAGGAGCACAACTATTCCAATACTAATAAAAGCACACTGCCAGGTCACCTAGTTAGAGTGCAATCAACAATAAAAACCGTCTCTATATCATCAATGAATGAGGCCACAGGAAAGGGCTCATAACCTGGGCTCATAACTTCTCAATACACCATTTGCTAAGGATGTACACTACTGTTTTGACTCCGATTTTTCCAAGCCTTCATTAATACTGCAACATCATCACCTGCTTAGTCCCTGGTTTTGTAAGATATGGCAGTGCCAAATTCTCCTTAACTGTATGCACACTCACTGCTACCAGGATTGGCTATAGCTAAATGACTTGCTGAACCCTGATATTTGAGCAGAAGAAACATTTTACGGATCACCGTTTTGTTGGACAATTTGTGACACCTACAACAAGGACCACCACTTCTACCTGTTTTTCAGAGCAGTGACTTTCAAGGGTCTGACAAGAAATTACAGTTGCAGAAGTCCTTAAGGGAGCAGAGAACCAACTGCGTTATTCTTATCTGCCGGGCACCGCGTTACATTCAAACTAAACCCACAATATAGGTACTTGACTTGCCATATCAAATAGCACTGCCCTAGCATACTTTCAATATCCCTCTTTGAGTTTTATCAGTTTCCTTTGTTCAATACTATCAGGCTAGCTGTACATGCTGTGGTGAATTGCTGGGTAGGGAGAAGCCCAAGTAGCCAACCCAGAAATATGTTGTCTCTGCCTATGGTCATCTGACTGGGCACATGTCTCAACTGACGGAAGAAAAAGGGGTGAAGCAGAGTACACGCAGAAATATTGAGCTGGGTTGCTGCTTGTACTCTGCTTCTGAGAATCACAGACTGGTGAAATATGTTCAGAGAAGGTGAGTCTGCAGGTGGATCCAAGGACAAGATCCAGGAGAGGAGCTTGTGAACACCACTGAGAGTGTATGTCAAGGAGGATGCCGAGAGGAAAAAAGGAAAGAGTGGCCAGAGTTAGAAGGATTCGACACAGAGCCAGGGTCGGCTAATGATGGCTACCAGAAAAAGGCATGGGCTGAGAACCTTCAAGGAAGTCTAAGGAAATCACGTGCTGGGAATTGCGGTATCAGTCTGCTTCAGTGGAAGGTCAGAGGCAAAGGAATTGACAGAAGTGATGGAGTGTTAGAAGCTGAGAGCTGCAGTCCAGTGACTCCCCAAAAGAGCCCAAGAGGCACCAATGCACTGAGAGAAAGCAAACGAGGGGATTATCTGGCACTAAAGGTACTGGAGGTCTAAAGGGGAGCAAAGAAGAATTGAATTTCAAGTGTTGTACTCCAGTAATTCCTGAATGTGACTCAAGAGGTGCTACAAGTAAAACAGCAAAGAATACAAAAGACTTGTTGGAAGTCGTGGCTCTTACCCCCAAGAAAAGCATGTAAAGACTTGAGAGATGAAGTTTGGTGTAGGAGGCTGCTAGGTGGTTCTACCGAATTCCTCTGGTGAGGCCAAAGAAAGACCAATCTTTAGTGGCTCTACCGTGTTTCCACTAAGTCAGTCTTAACTCTCACAATTGTAATCGTGATTTAGCAGGCTGGCTTTACTCTTAGGAATAGATACTAAAAAGCAGTACACGTTATGGGGGTGGGAGGGTTGAGTAGGGGGTCACACAATGCACTCGAAAACAATGCAATTCAAAATATACTTTTAGCAACTTTTTAGATGGATTAAAGAGGGCAAATGCTGAAGGAAGGCCTTCAAAAGTTGAAGATAAGTCATTCAAATTTGATAGAATGGGGCATATTGTTAAAACCTTTCTATGTACACATTACGAGATGCTCTACTTCATCTCATCATTTGCGCCAAAACAGGATGTGCCCTATCCTCAAAGGTCATTTGTGGATGCGGGTCATAGATACACACACTCAAATGCCCTCGTCTCCCCCCTCTGTGCATTTGCACAAATAAGGTGGTGTTTCTGCGCATTTTAAAGCAGATCCTGTCTCCCGAAACGAGATGCGCTTTATAATGTGCAGAACACCAAGTCATTCCCCACGCCTTTTTGAACAGGCGCAGGGGGATGTACATTGCATGAAAGGGTCAATCCTGACCTTGTTATTCAATTGTGTTCCAGTAGAACACCCGCGGTATGAACTGCTCCTGTCCCACTTGCCTTTTCATCCCTCAAGCAGTTACAGAAATGCTTTTCTGTTTTTGTTTCCATTTCACAGTCTAAGGCCTTTAAGGGCTCAGCACTGTAAAATGTGTGCCCCAAGAAACGTGCAGGTCACCTTTGTGGATAAGGTGATCTGCGCATTTCCATAATGAATGCGTTTTTTTCATTTGCGTACATTATTTAGAAAAAGGCCCTAATGTCCCAACTATCTACACAAGTATTCAACACAATTTTACAAGTAACTATGATATGATATGATATGACATTTATAACGCGCATATACACAAGTGGTTCAAGGAGCGACAAGTAGTGGCGATGGACAGATTGCTGCAAACGATTTGATTGGGCCTCGCCAGGCCCTTACCAGCCCGACAAGTCTGCTGTGCCCCTCTGTGTTCCTTCCGCGAGTGGTTGCCATGGAAAGGGAGAAGGGACTACATGTAGTCCCTTCTCCCGTTCCATGACGGCCATTTTCTTTGTTAACTTTTTTTAGTGTTTTCAAGGGCCGCCATGGAAACTGAGAATGGACTATGTACCCTGTTCCATGACAGCCATTTTGTTTCATTTGCTGAATGCCGGAGCGCCTCGCAACCGAATAAAGCCACTATTAGTACCCAGGTGCACCGGGCTGGAGTACAAATATCAAGAAGTCCCTCGTTGGCGGTGGGGGAGGCATTTCCGCACCAGGTAATGCCCCAGGGCCTATGTAACTATGGGCCCATTAGTATTACCTGACGCAGTAATGTCCCCTGCCTCAGGGCTAATTGCTTAAATAATACTTTAAGATACTTTGAAGCAGTTTTCAAAGATTAGAACAGTTTGTCCTTGGGAATTAATAGAACAAAGCCAGTACTCAGCTCACATTTCTTGTAGAAATGTATGTTTGTATTATCAGCCTTGCAGGTGAGCTGTAAATGAGGCAACTGTCAGTCTGGCAAGGGTCTTACCCTCAGTGAATAAGTTCCAGAACTAGGTTCGGCTACCAAATGCCCAGATAATGGGCGTTGCAGTCAATGTCGCAATTAAGGGGGTAGCTTGAAGTAGGTCTGCAGAGAAAGTCGTAAGGCGTGAAAGGATGAAACCAGTGACTGAGCTGATGCCTGAAGAACCAAGGAAGGTGACACAGGCAGAGGTGACAGTTGGTAAGTCTTAGGAGGCATGTGTGCAGGTGTCGATTCTGGCATCATTTAAAAATGTTTCATGAGCACCAGCATGTAGCGTGCACCTCCCTCCTCCTCCAGGTCCGGAACGGCACATGCCAGGCCGCCTCACCACTTCCCCACAAGATGGTTCTTGCAGGGAGTGGCGATGAGGTACTCCTCCGTAGTCGGCTGTGATCAAAGGCGCCAACCGGAGCTGGGATGTGTTCTCGTATTACACCGGGGTCCAGCCTGTGGCTGCCATCTTGCTGCGATGCAGGCCGACCTCCATTGGGCCCGATCCTGGAATGCAGGCACTCCTGCAGCTCAGAAAACGCTCCACAACAGCCACAGACCCCAGGAGGGTCACAGCCCCACCATTGCGCAGAGTTAGGGTGCCAGGAGAGGGGCACAATGCATGTTTCACCTTCTCGCCGCCTGAGACACTTAGACAGCCATTTTACTGATGACGTGCCAAGACGCGTCCCCATACAGGCTTTCTTTTATGATCTGTAAACATTGTTAAGTATTGGGCAGACATTTTCCATATTTAAGGTTTCAAACCTTCTTCATGATATTATACACCTCCTGCTCTAAGGATCAAATTCCAGAACTGCGTCATAACCACTCAGGGGAAGTCAATTTACACCACACATAGTCATTTCTTTTAATTTCAGTCCATGCAAAATTCAGGCCATTTCAAATGAACTCAACAAAACCAAAACACCATTTCCCACCTCATACATAATAGCTAAATCCATGGGAAAGTTAGCACTTTGACAAGACCAAGGTCAAGTACCTGAAAATGTTATTATTACCTGTTAAACTTAAAAAAAAAAGACAAAGATACCATGAGCACAGAATATGGCTCAACATACAAATATACTAACAGTGGCACGTTGCATTTAGGCCGTGTATAGGAGACTTCAGGAAAGCACAGGTCAAGCTCCATCCACTAACATTTCAGTGGCAGCAGCTCAGTTTGGGGGACTATTTGCAGAGATGCTTTTCACGTATATGAAGATACCTGTAAATGGGACTAACAATGTGTATGCTGTTTTTATTTGCATTACACATACAAACGATCTAGGGCCTCATTATGAGTTGTGGCCAAAATCAGCGGTAGCTCAGCTGCAGCGAAATTAGCGTTGCCGCTGCGTGGAACAGCTGAATTGCAGGCACACGCACCGAACAACAGCGGTAATGATAATTCCGCTCAGCGGAAATTACTGCCGAAAACCGTGTAGATGGTGGAATCACTGACAATATTTAGCCGTTACTGCCAAGTCGGTCAGCGGAATTTCTGCTGACGGAATTTCTGCCATCTGAATTTCTGCCAGCGGAATTCTGTCAATGCGATAAAAGGATGCACAGCGGTGTCCATTTTGGAAATAACAATCCATTTGATATCTGAACAGAGGAGTGCCATCCAAACCCTCAGTGATCGAAAAAATATCAAGAGGAAAGTGCAAAGTCATGGTGCCCGATATGAGGCTGCAGAAACCTAAATTCTCAAAGCAGGAGCTGGCTGTGCTTGCAGAGCAGGTGGTTCCCCACTCAGAGGAGCTATATGGGAACCAGCACCGCAAGACCAGTCAACAGCGAAAACACCCAGAATGGGCTGAGATCAGGGAGAAAGTGGTGGCCGTAGGTTACATCCAATGGGAGGTTGAAGACATGAAGAAGTGGTGGAATGAACTTAAGGCGATGGTCCAGAGCCTAACATCTTTCCACCGCCAGGAGACAGCTGCCACTGGAGGGGGCACAGTGGAACTCCTTCAGCTCACACCTGGAAGGAAATGGCCAATGGCATCCTGCATATGGTTGAGATCGAGGGTTGAGATCGAGGGCGTGGGCACAGCCGCCCTGATTGGAGCCAGCAGCCAGGGGGGATCTGGTGAGTATCTGAGTGAAATATGGACCCATACGTGGTCAACAATGCAGGCATTAACAGACACACAGACTGTCATGCATGAAAACGACGTGAACCACAGCAAGCATACACAATCCATGTGAGGCAGCAGGCCACAAAGACATGAGTCAGTGAAGCAAAGACACCCCTTACATGACACCCAGGCAGTAAGGGGAGGGGATGTCATAGGGATGTCATAGCCAAGTATCACCATTGCAATTCAAGTTAGAAGGCAAAATGCACATCCATGTTGCACGTCACAACCACCCCTTGACTGCACACTGGTCTCCCATGCACAGGCAACACCCCCACCATGCAATCATCAGTCAAGCCCATATCCATGAATGCACAACAGTGGATGTGTGTGTCAGACCCACAAGCCCATCGACTGAAACGCACCCTGTAGAGACACATTCTCAAAGCCATGCCCAACATGACTGACTCACACACAACTAAATGCACTGCAATCACCTGGCCGTACAACCAGTAAAGAAGCACTAATCATTCCGACGCACATTTGGACACGACACCCTGTAGGTCAACCCGTCCCAGGGTTACACGTAGGAACCAAGCAGGGCACCCCAAACGTGGCACATGGTTGGGCAGATGCAATGCATGCTACTGACACACTGCCTGACACATGATGCATGCCTCTCCCAAGAGGTCCAACACATTGTGATTGCATATTAAAAGTTACAGTGTATGATGAATTGCCATGCACCTCAACACCTAAGTGCTAATGTAAATTTCAATCTCCCTCGACAGGCACTCGAGACACCCAGGAAACAACTGAGGAAGCCGGGCCATCCACTACACCAGCATCAACCAGTGTCAGCAGGCAGCCAGGCCGTGACAGTTCAGGGAGTGGGAGTGTGCCAGTTAAGAAAAGGCCCCATTTAAGCGTGCCAACCCGGAACACCCACTGTAGAGGAAGACACGGCCACAAGGCCTCCACAGGACACAATCGTGGAAGACACGCCACCAGGAACAGGCCCAATCACCAACACAGCAGGGTCGACTGTCGATTTACATTGGGGACGACGGCCAACAATGCCAGCAGGCCACTGCAAGCACTGCAGGCGTGCTGTTTGAGTCTGCATCCCCCCATCGAGCCAGCCACAGAGCCAGCCACAATCCGCTGTCTGACAATTCTCCCTGTTCAGCCTCTCCCCAATGCACCCACCACCATCCCATCAGTCATCCCACTGTGCTTAGCATTATGAAGAGGAGTCCTCTGATGAGCAGCCCGGCCTGCTCCCCGTTTAGTGCACCAGGATGTGCATGGGAGTGGACATTCACCTCAGGCAGTGCCGGGCCCCACACTGCAGGCCATCTGGAAATGGCTAGACGGGATTGAGCAGAGACATGCTGAGAGGCGCGCAATAGCACAATAAAAAGTGTCACATTCCCAGGCTATGCGGGATGGCATTCAGGGGCATCTAGATGGTTGGCCAGGCTAATAGATCGACTGTGCAGGAGCACGGTACGCTGTAATGCCAGCACGTGTCTCACGAGCCAGAGGGTGAGGGAGCTGGGAGAACAGTTGTCATCTTCCCATGAAGCCAGGGCCATTCACCCTTACAATGGACCATCTCTGGGGAAGCGTGCAGGGGAGTTCACAATCTGCTACCCCTACTGAGGGGTCCTTGACTAGCACCCCACCCAGGCACTCACAACGCTGTGCATCACATGCTCCAAAAGCTGCAGACACAGCGGGAAAGAGGAAACGCTAGTGGGAGATGGTGTTGTGGCTGGGGTGTGGGGTGGGTGATGGTGTTGGGGCTGGGGTGTGGGGTGGGAGATGGTGTTGGGGCTGGGTGTGGGGTGGGAGATGGGGTTGGGGCTGAGATGTGGGGTGGGGGGATGGTGTTGGGTCTGGGGTGTAGGGTGGGAGATGGTGTTGGGGCTGGGGTGTAGGGTGGGAGATGGTGTTGGGGCTGGGTGTGGGGTGGGAGATGGTGTTGTGGCTGGGGTGTGGGGTGGGTGATGGTGTTGGGGCTGGGGTGTGGGGTGGGAGATGGTGTTGGGGCTGGGTGTGGGGTGGGTGATGGGGTTGGGGCTGAGATGTGGGGTGGGGGATGGTGTTGGGTCTGGGGTGTAGGGTGGGAGATGGAGTTGGGGCTGGGGTGTCGGGTGGTGATGTTGGGGCTGGGGTGTAAGGTGGGAGATGGTGTTGGGGCTGGGATGTGGGGTGTGTGATGGTGTTGGGGCTGGGTGTGGGGTGGGAGATGGTGTTGGGGCTGGGTGTGGGGTGGGTGATGGGGTTGGGGCTGAGATGTGGGGTGGGGGATGGTGTTGGGTCTGGGGTGTAGGGTGGGAGATGGAGTTGGGGCTGGGGTGTCGGGTGGTGATGTTGGGGCTGGGGTGTAAGGTGGGAGATGGTGTTGGGGCTGGGATGTGGGGTGTGTGATGGTGTTGGGGCTGGGTGTGGGGTGGGTGATGGTGTTGGGGCTGGGGTGTGGGGTGGGAGATGGTGTTGGGGCTGGGTGTGGGGTGGGTGATGGGGTTGGGGCTGAGATGTGGGGTGGGGGGATGGTGTTGGGTCTGGGGTGTAGGGTGGGAGATGGTGTTGGGGCTGGGGTGTCGGGCGGTGATGTTGGGGCTGGGGTGTAAGGTGGGAGATGGTGTTGGGGCTGGGGTGTGGGTTGGGTGATGGTGTTGGGGGTTCCATGTTCTGTTGATTAAACACTGTTGAATCATGAAAATGTGCACAGTATTCAATGGTGTTGAGACATGTGTATTCACTGCACGTATGGGCGGCATGTGTGCCAAGCCAGAAGAAATTGTCCATGATGTCCTGGCGGACCATTAATCCTTTCCTCCCATCCCCACGTATGCCCTGTGGTGCCCTGTTTCCACTGCCAACATCTTCCTCGTCTGAGTTTACCGGGGGGAGGGGTGGTCCTAATCTGGTGGTATTTCTATGTTCCTTCGTATGCACAAGTTGTGCAGCATTGCGCATATGACTAATATCTTGTCTACTTTCTCTGGGCTGTACATGAGGTACCGCCTGTGTGGTGGAGGCACCTGAATCTTATTTCAGGGGAACGGGGGGGTCAGTCAGGGTTCTGGCCTTTTCAGTGCATTTCTGTTGTTGCTTCATGGGACTTGTAGTTGTTTTACATTGCAATTCATCATGTGCCCCATGTGTTTGACAGGGATTTATGTAACCAGGTTTGCCTACTGCTTACCCACAAGCCAAGTGAGCTGTCCTCCTGTCCATGTACACTGGTAGGGTGCTGTTCCTCAGTATCATGGCTTCATGTGTGACCCCAGGGCATCAGGCATAGCAGTGACTGATTGTAAGGTCTGCATCACAAGTAATTTGTACAGTCAGGGAATGGTACTGTTCCGGTATGCCTGTTGTGTTGCCTGGGGGGGAACGAGTGCTACATGTGTGCAATCCAATGCCGCTATGGCACTGGGGAAATTGGCAATGTTGCAGAAACCTGCCTTTGCTGCATGCATCTGCGCCTGGGTGATGGGCGTGGTGATGTGCTGATGGGCATGCCTCATGAGTGCATCCGGGTCTTGGTCCAGCACCTTGAAGAAAGTGGGCTCTGACATCCCATGCAGTGTCCCAACCGTGTGCTCGAAAGACCATATAAGTAGGGCCTGCAATAGCAAACCATACAAATACTCAAGGGATCGTGTCCCAATAATCATGAAGAAATATTTAAATAACATTTACAGAAGCTATGACGATTAAAAGCTGCTATGTGCAGGTTACACCACAGCAGAGGCAAAGACCTTTAGCCATGGCAATGCCCACTGCATGCAACCCCCCTATGACAAGCTGTCATAGCTGAATGCTGCTTTATGGTTGGCTATATTTGAAACTAATTTGGAACGCCAGTTGGTGAGATGGTGCAGGTGGGTCTAGGTCACGGGGCCTAAGCCCCAATCACCTGTCAATCAATGCTAATCTTGAGGTGCCTTCTTGTTTTGTGGCTTTTTATTCTCTACTTCAGAAGCCTTGCATCCTATTTGCCAGCTGGTTTAAGTGAATCTAAGTCATGTGGCCTAAGCCTCACTAAACTGTCAATCAATGCTAATATTTTGGTGCTTTCTTATTTTGCCACTCTTTGCCCCCTACTTAAGCAGCCTTTCAACCTCCTTTCTTTTGCTGTTGGTCAGCTGGTGAAGATTGGTCTTGGTCACGTGACCCAAATCCCTTCCACCTGCTTAGCCTTGCCCATTCCTTTACTTTCCTAAGTGAGTTCACTGAATGTCTCTGGCCTGGTCATCCGAAGCACAGGGTAAACAGAGATAAGGGAAATTCCTGTTCCTGAAATATCAGGCAAGTGCCCTCAAAAACGTGTTTCACTCCTCTCTCCCAACAGTCCATGCCCACCATCACAGCTCATCACTAACCTGTTTCTGTTTTGTTCTTTGTTACTTTATAAAAACATTTTTTTAAAGAAACACAGGTTGTCACCACACCTCTTAAATCCTGAATCAACTCAGCACACAAACTCCCCAAAAGCGCTTTATAACCATCAGACAGGGGGCGTGGCTTGCTACTGAATGGAAAGGATGTAAGCTCTGTAAAATCCACGCTTAGCCCCATCTATCCATTTCAGGAATTAAATACAGCCCATTAGTGTGAACATTATATCTTTAATACTTTTCGGCAGTGACATATCTAGTGTCTCTGAGACTCTTGGAGCTTTTTTGGGGATATCCTGGTTCCCTGCCTGAGCGACCAACAAAGGGACTAACCCGCGGCAGATTTTACATGTGCAGAAACAGAGCATCGTGTTCAACAATTGCATGCAGACAAAACGGGCCCAAATCCAGCACCCAAAGCGGCTCCTAATGGAGCTGTGGAAAACCTACCTGAAGATAGTAACAAAAACCTGCTTAGTATGTATAAGGCCAGCCGAGTGGAAGCTACTCTTCCCCAGGACCAGTGACTGGCTGTGAAAGTGGTGAGTCACAAGGCTAGGAAACCACCCTACTCTTGTGACCCAGACAGACCAATTTTGCATCTTAATGGTGAAACTAAAATATTTGTTTAAGTACTGGTGAACTGCTTGCTAGAAGTAATCTCTGCACTGCTCCAACTGGACTAGTGAGGTTCTTTCTTGTAAGGTCCACACAAATTACCCTGAGAAGGCTTTTTAACATAATGCCACTCCTGAATCTCTTCCTGACCCTTCACTGGTGTTATGTTATGCAACCGTCCATTCAGTTGAGTGGGTATGGCTCTGGGTGCTGATGAATACTATGGGTGCTGGACCCGTTTTCTGGGTTGGCTGCTTTTATCATATATGGGCCCAATTGCAACAGTAAAGGTAAAATGGGTATACCGCAATGAAATGCCAAATAAACTGTGGTGCCACCTCTCCCCACCATAGTTTTCATTGGACATGGGACCACTGGCTGAATGGCTCTGACGTAACCCGGTACTTACGGTGAATCTATGGCCATTTCTGTCCACATTATGAGGTGTATACTCAGCAGCAGGTTAGATAGAGTCCCAGCTACACAAAATATTATCTACCTCTCTGAATGCGCGGAGCCGGTGCGGGTACGCATGCGGAACCACTGTTTGTAAGCCCTGGACAACACTGGCGCTCAGTCATTGAGGTAAGGGAATCCTTCTCTGCTAAGGCACCATCGACCTCGTTGCCAGTCTAGTGGTATTTCTCATTGAAATACTGCCGAACTCGGTTACCATTACCACCAGGTATGCCTTCAGATTACGGGTGGCAGTAAAGTGGTGTTACTATGAATTAATTCATAGATGCCTTACGACTCCATGTGGTATTTGTAAGAATTATAATTCCCTCAATTTCTGGAGGCAAAGTGGAGGAAATACCTGCAGCTGTGCATCAGAGGCATCACTCGAACTTCAGCACCGCTGTTGGAATTCGAAGGTGTGGTAAAAAATGGCGCTAAAGTGACACTAATGGGATCATCATTTTATGCCGCACCACCAAACCCAGAATGATGCCCTATGTTTCTTGCAAGACAGCACACTTAATTTCAACCTACACATCAAGGACATTGTTAATTGAAGACTGGATTCTGACCAATCATAATAATGTAGCATTTATATAGCGCTATGAGAACCTGCGTCAGCAGGCTCTGCACAGATGTCAAAGCGAGCGCTCTACTCGCTGTGCTATCGGACCAGACCATGCTTTGTCGTGCGAGCTCTGGTTATGTCTAGATCATGGGTGCACAACATACGGCCCGCGAGGCACAAAGACTTTCCTAATGGAGGGCGGCCCGCGGCCACCCTCCATTAGGAAAGTCTTTGTTGTATTCCGAGCCGGTGAAAACACTGGCCCTCATTGGCTCAGCACACACACGCATCACGTCGCTCCTACGAGCCACGTAATGCGTGTGTGCTGCACCAACGGAGGGCCAGCACTACGGCTGGCGTGGTCCATAAGGCTTGATGCCGGACGGCATTTCAGCCTTGGACCACGCCAGTCGTAGTGCGATTCCAGCGTTCCAGCTTACCTGCTGCTTACCTGCCTGCCTTCCAGCACGTCTCCGGTAAGTGGTCTGTTTGTGTTTGTGTGTCGGGTTTGTTTTGCTTTATGTTTGTGTGTGTATGTTGAAACACTTGTGTATAGGCGCGTTACAAATGCCATATCATATCATATCATATCATATTATGTTGCGGGGGGGTGTGTCGGATGTGTATGAATGTTTGTGTTTGAATGTATTTTGTGTGTATGTTGAGATGCAGGGGTGGGGGGGGTGTGTCGGATGTGTATGAATGTTTGTGTTTGAATGTATTTTGTGTGTATGTTGAGATGCGGGGGTGGGGGGGTGTGTCGGATGTGTATGAATGTTTGTGTTTGAATGCATTTTGTGTGTATGTTGAGATGCGGGGGTGGGGGGTGTTTCAGATTTGTATGAATGTTTGTGTTTGAATGTATTTTGTGTGTATGTTGAGATGCGGGGGTGGGGGGTTGTCGGATGTGTGTCGGATGTGTATGAATGTTTTGATTTGAATGTTTTTGTGTGCTGAGTTGGGGGGTGGGGGTTCGGGTCTGTATGGGTGCTTGTTTGAGAGTTTGCTGATTTGGGGGGTGGGGGTCGGGTCTGTATGGGTGCATGCTTGAGTGTGTGTGTGCTGAGTTGGGGGTGGGGGTTTGGAGTTGGGGGGGGTGAGGGGTTCGGGTCTGTATGGGTGCATGTTTGTGTGTGCTGATTTGGGGGGTGGGGGGTTCGGGTCTGTATGGGTGCATGTTTGTGTGTGTGCTGAGTTGGGGGGTGGGGGGTTCGGGTCTGTATTGATGCATGTTTTTGTGTGTGCTGAGTTGGGGGGTGGGGGTTCGGGTCTGTATTGATGCATGTTTGTGTGTGTGCTGAGCTGGGGGGTTTGGTTGGGGGTGAGGGGGCCATGGGGCATAGTGTTTGGTTGGGGGTGAGGGGGCCATGGGGCATAGTGTTTGGTTGGGGGTGAGGGGGCCATGGGGCATAGTGTTTGGTTGGGGGTGAGGGGGCCATGGGGCATAGTGTTTGGTTGGGGGTGAGGGACATGGGGCATAGTGTTTGGTTGGGGTGAGGGGGCCATGGGGCATAGTGTATCTAGGGTCAATAAAATATATATAAGTTAATTAAACAGGCGAGATACAACAACTAAATAGAAATAAATTATAACAATGGAAAATGTGTAGTACAAAATGTAAGTTTGAAATGCAAATAAAAATCGTTACCCCTCAAAAACATTCTTTTTCCATGTGTTTAGTACAAATTGGGGGTTTAAAAAGCCTCCTGCCACGCCCCGCCTACCGCCCCGCCCACATTTACTTTTCGGCCCACTATAGCCCTCATGTAAGGTACTTTCGGCCCTCTGTCAAAATCAGTTGTGCACCCCTGGTCTAGATGGTATTATAGCCATACCCTGCTTACCATAACCATGGACTGCCACTACAAACTGATCCAAACTAGTGACGCCTGACTGATATTAGGCAGTCAGTATTTAAACCATATTAACCAGCTCCTTACGCTGGCTACTCGTCAAAGCCTCAAACAGACTGTGCTACATATAAGGCCGTCCAACTGAGATGACCAAAGTACCCAGCCACTATTCCTTCCAGCTTTTGAAGCGATGGGCATCTTCACAACATGAAAGACCCATGTCTGAACATCCCCATATGCAACAGGAAACATAATTCAAATGATCGTTTTCTATTTGCACCCCTTAAAATATGAAATTAACTACCTCCCAAATTTCAACTAACTTTATCTGTCCCTACCTTCAGGAAGAAACTCAAAACCTTTGACTTCAAGAAAATCCTCATAGGCAAGAAGTGATCCCAACTCATTCTCTCTGACCAGAGAAAATGTTGTGTGTGTGGGCGGGGGCTTTCTGGGTACTGCCCGCACATTCCCTAGTCTCCAGCTATGGATCCCTTGGATGGGAGACATGGGGTGGCATCATTCTTATCACTCTTCGTCTGATATATGAACCTGCATATCTACCCATGCCATTGTGCCCAGAACTGTCATGCCCCGCGTTCCTGCACACGGACAACTAGGGTCATCCGTTTCCATGTGGAAGCTGCCTTGGCGACTGCTTTCAAGTCGCGGGACACGCCGCACTACATTACCCAGCATTTCCCCTTTTTGCGATCACGTGACATGCCGGCAACGCGTCTCACGTCTTGGGAAAGATAATCGTACTTAACTCAGCTTGTCCATGCAACGGGTGCTCCTAAAACTAAGCAGTTAGTTTAAGTGCCGATTCTCGTTATCCTGTTTCCTGAAATCTCCTGGACCCGGCTCATGCTTTAAGGACTATTCCGTACGTCTCCTCCTTTACCATTTCTGGCGCCAACTCCCTCGACTGTTTTCCCTTTGGTAATCAAATTCCTGGCTTTTTATACGGATTGCTCTCTCCTGCTCCTGTTTGTTGTGACGCTTTCGGATTTGCTTCCCTATCACACCCTAGGATAAATATCCAGTGACTGAAACTGAACTTCCAATTAAGCTCCGTTTTCCCCTCTGGCTGCTATCTTCATAGACTTCCTAATTTCCCTTCATTATCTACGTATTCTGGATTGTTCAATGGTACTTTTCATTTTGTCACAAAAAACATCACTCCACGCATCAACGTGACTAAACGGACGCTCTCCTGATTCCACTGGTCACTACTTGGATTGCTTACCTTCACTTCAGGGACGCTTTGCTGAATGGAATTTGGGATTGCCTTTTGGACACTAGCTGCGCCCTCGTGCTGTTTGGGTTAGGTGAATCTTTGCACTAATTTCTACCAACTGGGACTTTCCTCCTGCATCACCTGGTTGCCGTGGTGTGTTGGGCTTACATAAGGTTATGGGATTTCTCTCTGGCTAAGCAGGTAAGAGAGGGTAATTGTGGGTGGCTGGTCGCTGCATTTTGGGTAACCTTAGTTGCTCTTTTGAATCATTGTTTTGTTTGCTCCCTTAGCTCTGTTGTCGTTGCTCCTGCCTTTTCGCTCAAGCCCCTGGCCTGTTAGTTGTAGTTAAATTCCTACAGGCTACGCTCTTGGGGGGGAAGTCTTGTTTAGCATCAAGCGCAAGGTGTCCCGGAAGAATCTGGTTCGCTGCACGTTCAAGATACCCCAGAGCGAAAGTGCTCCCCGAAAGTGGATGCTGACTGTATCCTTTACAAGGCTGCATCCTTTTATGAAGTTTGTCTAAACTGTGACAAGACCTTGCAATCCCACTTGCATGTGTGTCTGGACCTAATGGAAACCCACATCTTTCCATGTATTTCCCCATCTTGGTTGAACCTGTGTGTAGCACTTTGAGGCCCTTTTGGGCCTGCCTGGCGCTGTGCCTTGTATTCAGTCCTTGACATTTACATACTTTGCTATATTCAGATATATAGTGCAAGTTCGTCATCTCGAGCCAATTCACTGGTCGATGCCTTTGGGCTGAGCGCCCATCACCATCGCCTATATACAGACATCTTGTGCATTTTCTCTGTTCAGCTGTTTCTATGGGCATACTCATTACAGAGTGTTTTCTTGAAGGCCGTTGTGCACGACAACCTATATGCACGGTTATGAAGTCCATCATGGCCTGGTTAGGACTCTGAAAATCTATATCAACAGAAACAGTACCTACATCTTGCAACCATCAGAGAAGGCCCAACAGCACAGTTCATGGTATCTGCACGCCAAAGGGCAATCCAACCCATACACCCTACCCTGAGCTGTAATACCATGCACAGCAATGTTTAGCTCATCCCATCCACCTGTGATACAGAAGTAGAAGAAGAACAGAAAAGTAGGGGATCTGTGACCCACAGTGTGGCTTGTGTGTGTGCGCATGAGCGATGAGCAACACATCTGTTTTGGGCTGTGGATGGATGGGATGGAGGGACCACCAAGTAGGTGGGATGGGCAACTAAAGAGGGTGCTCCTGGATTGTTTTTCATGATGTACTCTTCATCAAATATGACATTGGCAGGGGGGTGGCCATTTAAATTACTTTTTCATTGTCAGCCAGGATATTATATTTTCGATTGTTATGCAACAGTTACTCACTCTTTCAATGTAAAATAACATAGTTGAAGTTTAAAGTCGTGGGATAGAGACCTCTGTTTTCCCCAAAAACAAAATCCACTGGCAGGAGGGGAGGTCCTGACTTTTAAACGTAGAAGAATACTTTAGTCAAAAATGCCCCTATTACTCTTGTACAGGCTCCGAGAGATGCTCGGTGAATGACGCCAATCACGCCTGTGTGATCAAGGAGTAGTGGGTTTTGTGTTGCAAATAAGTGGACAGGTTTGAGAACAGAATACATAAATAATTTAATGGGGAATCTTTAAAAGCAAAACGATAACTGAAGCAATTTGTACGGGCAATAGAAGCTATTTGCTTTGGCAATCGGGTTTCTGCTAGGGCTTTTGTAATGTAATGTAAGTGGCCTTTTGTGTTGCCCTTCTACCACCTTTGGTGGCCTTGCTTCCCAGAGGAACAAAATAGAGGCACAATGTGATGAAACTGTGCCCCCTCAACTAGTAGAGCACACTTATCAAGTGTGCTTCCTGGGCAGAGGTTACACATCTCTCTAGTGCTTATCAGCTCATCACAAGCCCAAGTAAAGGGGTTAGCCTTTAGGAGGCAATGAAGTAAAATTCAGATAAATGCTATAGCCTCGAACAAACAGTTCTGGAAATGTAAAAATATTTGTATAAAGCAGTAGAACTATAAACAATGACATTTAAAAGTAGTTGAACAGTTCTTGATAGTTCCTGTTCACTTCAAGCACTGATTTAATGTCAAACATAATCCCCTATCATATAGTTACACTCAACTCTGACCTTGTATTCAACTCCACAATGCCTCCACTTGAACTCATTGGCCAATCTTCACATGCCCTATACCTGTACACAAACCCATGAACCGGAGCTTCTTCCTGAACTTAGTCTTACATAGGAAACGCACTCACAACATATCATTGTCTATCTTGACCCAAACTTACCTCCGTGCAACGACAAACAAAACCTAGCCATCCAGCAGTACACACCGCAGATCCCAATTTCAACCACATGTTCTTGTTAAAACCACACACCAACCAAAGCTATCCACATATAGAGCCTTCCACACCCAACACCATCAACACTAAACAATATTAACTCACCACCTCTAATAGTCACATCCCAACCAAACCCGATAGATTGACAACTCAAGCACTCATGAATATATGCATGCAGTAATCGCACAAATACACAAGATGGCAGCAAAGGATAGGAAAAAGTGTTTGTTCTTTTTTTAAAGATAAATCGAAAAAAGGAAAGTCGTGATCTTTCAAGGAAGATATCTTTGTTAGGTTAACACATATTTTTGAGCTAAGATTACCCTCTACTGAGAGTTTTCTATAGTACTTCTAGACCTCCGTAAAATGAAAAGGAAAAGATGTAATTGACTAAAGTGGAAAATAAAAAATATGTTCTGTTATTTGTCGTGCATGCGACGAAACCGTTTTGAGAAAAATATCACCAAATTAAAAAAGAGGTGGGACAAAGTGACCCAATGTAAACAAAGGAAAACGCCTATTTATGGTGTAATAAACTAAAATGGAACTAACACATCCTTTCACCCTCAACGAATGTACACATACACACACACGCGCGCGCGCGGGCATGCACGTGGGCACGCCGGGGTATAGACACACACATAAACACACACATGCATTCCACATCCGATCACATTGCCCCAAGCGTTTATCAGAATGAACACAAATGAGGGCTGCATCTATGAACCAACCAGTCCCGATAAACCCCTGTGCACTTCGGATGAACACAGACACAGTTGCCTGAAATAGACGTCATCTCTAAAACAACCGGGAAGTGCCCTGAGTCTTCATCAGGATCAAATTGCCGATTTAATCAAGATCGGTTACAAGATGACTGTAAACACATCTACCTGATCGAGTCTTAATCGATAGCAGAGGAGAATTATACTCTCTGTGCAGTATAGGATATATGTGCACATTATGTCACATGTGGACATCCCAGGCAGATGTGTCTCCTACGGATGAAGGCATGAGAAACAACAAACATAAGTCGTATTGGAAGGATTTTAAGCTTACATCTTTGTTTTGCAAATAGCCAAAATAATAACGAGTAGCAAGAAAAAAAAGAAAAAAGACCATGCATTTTCCCTTACGAACCACATCATGAAAGGCTGATTAACCAGCATTCTTTGTTTCGGCTGATTATCTAACAATATGATTTCTGATCGCGACCACTGTCCTCTCTACATCCCTGAAGAAGGTCCCACACGCTAACAAGGGAACTGAAACCTGCAGTCTATAGGAACACAGTTTGCGCGAGGACAGACTGCATCACAAAACATATGGAACTTTTGTTGTTTTTAATACGCATTGTCCAACCGTATCATGACCGCCATTGTCTTTTGTTCTCATCGTTATGCTCTCCAAAATGTTTCGTTGCACTTCATTTAGATCTGTGCCAATGCTATGTGTGTAGTGTTCGTTTTCTGATGTGTTTTGCAGCGCTGTGGATTTGCATTCTCAAAGTGTATCATTGGGTAGTTTTTCCTGTGAGATTCCACCTCATATCCAGCACCATCTTTCCGGATATTGGGGTACCCAGTGCCCCTTATGAACCAAAATAAGTGACGTGATCCAAGAATCTCTGGTGCCAACCCCTTCCCCTATTGTCATGATCAAAACCTTATGTTGACTTGGAGCATGGAAACTCCCTTGTAGTTCCTTCATCCACGCTGGGATGAGAATAATGCACACGTGTCATGTCAAGGGCAACAATTTCTGTCCAATATGGGTACTTGCCTTCTAGCATAGCCACAGAACAAATGTTAATAATACTAGATAGAATTAATGTACGCACTTTAGATGTAGGGCACAGATCAGTGGATGTTTGAAAACATCCAGCATCTCCAGCATCTCTACATCATCTACGACTCTTTTCACATCTTCTCTACTTTCATCTCCAAAACGGCAATGGTGGCTCGTCTCAACCTCCAAAATGTTAGGGAAATCAGACACCTCCTTCTTTTCAACACTGCCAAGCATCTCTTAACCACTCTCACATTCTCTAAACTGGGCTACTATGCCAGCATCCTCTTTGGTCTCCCCAAGTTTGCTTTCTGTCCTCTTGAAAAGATCATTCACTTCGCTATCAGGAATCTGTTTGAACTCCCTCACTTAGCGCTTACTTCCTCGTACCTTCACCAGGCTGGAGGGCTGACGATGCAAAACATGGCCAGATTTAACTTTATTCTCCTGATTCACAAACCTATCCATGGTGAGGTACCACCACATCTTTCCTCCTACATCCTATTGCTTGGAATTCTCTTCCCCCGGACATCTGAGAAACAGTCCACACAGATTTGCTCAAAATCAAGCTAAAAGCCTACCTCCTCACTTCCGAGTTATCCTCCTAACCTACCTATCATTTGCCTTCTAGATAACATTTTCCCTCACTCCTAATTTGCTTCTGTACCTCACTTTCTCTGTCCCCATTCTAGCACTTCATCCATCATGGCCACATCATGGCCAAATCCCTGCCACAGCTGGAAGCACTGCCTAACTGCTCTTAAAAATGTCTAAAGTTGGTTGTCCTTATCTATGTATGTCCACCCATGTATTGTCCCTGGGGTATCCTGTCATTTTAACAAATGTAAAAGTTTCGAATGCCATTCTTTCGAATGACAATTTTGTTGAAAAAAAATCGAAAGAGCCGTCGACATGGGTTAGGGTTGGGGCTTTGTTTAGGGTTGGGGTGGGAGGTGGCATGGGGGTTGGGGAGGATGGGGGGGGGGGCAATATACACTAAAACCTTGAAACGTTACATGGAGCTGTCCAGTGCTGAAATTACAGCACTGGACAGCTCCATGGAACTTTTCAGTTACAAAAAACAAGCATTGAAATGCTACTTTTAACATGAAAAAGTGCATTTCAATTCAAACCAGTCCATGACTATTGTCGACAGATTGGTTTTGAAAGAAATGCACTTTGCATGTTAAATATAGCCTGTGGCAGCTTTTTTTTTTTAACTTTGTTTTTGAAACTTTTTTTTTCGTAACTTTTTTTTCGAAATGATCACTATAAACCTGTCCCTGGTGATTACTTACTCATACACTTCACCATTTCTTTACCCTCCCCACGTGTACCCACTCTCCACTTACCTTTGATCATCTCAAGAACCTTTCTCCTCCGCTCGCCCAATCCTCTGACCTGGCTTTACTGAGTTCAATAATTCTAGAACAGCATCTGCAGCCCCAGTGGTTAGTGGGACTTGTAGGCAGAACACGGAAAAAATCCAAATGTGAGGGCATTCTTTTAGTTGTTGGGCCCCATAGTGTCTACAGTCCCAGAAGTCAGTGGGACTTGCAGACAGAAACTGGCATGGAATACCCCTTCGGACGCAAATCCAAATTTGGATTTTTGCCGTGTTCTGCCTACAAGTCCCACTAACCACTTGGACTGCAGACGCTGTGGATCGCGGTGGCGCTGGCGCTATGACGTCATCACGTGGATGTTTGCGCCGACGTGGTGACGTCCTGACGTCGCGTCACGTGATACGCGGCTTCCTTATCGTTTTTGCCACGTACACATCATTTTGGATGCCTGACTGCGTAGGCACAGTTTGAACGGGATCACTTGAGGCAGCTCCAGACCACATGTGGTCTTTCAAAGTAAGTGGGCCTATGACTGTGCTGATAGATCACCTTGGGACAACAGATACTGTTGTAGGGAACCAGATATATGTAATATAGCCTTTATTTTTGGCTTTGTTTTATAGAATCAAACTCGAAAAGAAAAAGAATTCGAAGCCAATCTATTTGGAGGAAACTAATATATCACCTAGTGACAAAAGTAAGTCCCTCTTTTCTCACAATGCGCTACATATAATGCATTTAGAAGTGAGGCTGGTCATTTTTGAAAGATTAATATGGAAAACTGAGATAGTACTCTGTTTTTCAGGGTGACATTCACCGATCAGAAAACAGAGAATAATCTTTGGTAGTAAGAGACAAAGGAAGTGGATGGGAATATCCATTTGGGTAAGCTCTTTTCCCCCCTTTTTTTGACACTTACAAAGAGAAGAATACAGTGCATTACGTATGATAACGTGGTAATGTCCAACAATTGTACATTAGATCATATTCAAAAGGAGGAAGAGCGAGAATTCCAATAGAAATTTGGGAATCTGCAGCAAGAACCAGTAAAGGTCCAAGAGTCAATACAAGGAAGTGGAGGTATGTAATAATGAACATACTGTTATAGCCCTTTTAGGGATAAGGGTTTGGTTTTATGGAAATAAAAACTAATATTGAAAATTCAACACTAATAGGGTGTCCTTTTGACCAACAGGGCACTCTCCCAACTAAAGAAGATTTTAAAGTTGGACACAAGACACATTCCCCTGAAGAATGTCCTACATTGGTGTTTAAAAAGGACAGAAACTTGTACAAGTCGGGTTTTAATATATTAATAGGGTACAAGCTGAAAGTAGGAAGGCAATGGAATCAAAAGTGTTAGTTGGTTACGCATGTTTGATCCTTTGAAAAAGTATTGTACTACGATTCACTAATGGTGGTTTTACTTGTGTTGTTTTAGCACTTTGTAACATGTTTTATGTACTGTGATCATTTTTATGATTGTGTTTTTAAGAAAATATGATGTTTGATGATTAATAAAATTTGTGATAATCTTTGGAAATGTTCCACTTAATGTGGGAAGAGTGAAGGTGTGAAACTTGAATAACAAATAGGATTTCACATTTATTTGGGGCATGTGGATAAAGAAGGCAGGTGTGGCATATTGCCGGCTGGTGTTTGGCCCTAAGATCCAAGTCAGACTCCCTGGGTTGGCTCTGATGTGGCATAACTCATGAATTATCTGGCTCCCCAACCTCTAACGTAAACCTCACAAGAGTTGGGCATCCAATCTTTGCATTGTTGTGCGCTGCAATCACCTTTGCACAATTTCTGTTGTTTGCATGTGAGCAGACCTATGTTTGCTTGCTTTTTTGGACTTCGTAGTGCATGCATGGCTGGATGCATTTAACATGGATTTCAAGGGAATCCAAGCGCCTGTGCACATTCCTAAAAGCTGGTATTTTCAATAGGATTGCTCTGCATTAACCTCAGCAACATACTGTTGTTAAAGCATGTTTTAGGCAGTAGGATCATATGGTAGTTTCACTCAGAGCCCCTGCTCCACCTGCCAAGAGATTGAAAATTCACCAGAGAGTTAAAACAGGTGGAAAACGAGGCGTAAACCATCCATGCCTGGTTTACACATGAGTCTCACCCCTGCGGGGATTTAGAAAACCATCAACGGAATTTGTTCACTTACAGTTAATCAAAGGGTGAGCTGGAAATCCTATCTGGAAAACACCAGAGTGCCATCTTTCACCCTGAGAGCAGGGACACCAAGCTATAAACACAACATTTCTCTGGACTGGCCTAGTATATTGAATTACTCAATGAAGCTTCTGCATACACCTATCACTGTATGTGTATCAGTACATTTTTGATTTTTGTCTCCAGTACGTGTGTCACGGGCATAACCTAGGATCCCACCCAGCTAGACAAACCTGTGTTATAACAAATTAAAAAACAGTTTATTAAGAAGTACAAAACATAAACCCACCAAAACTAACATCACAGAGTTTTAAAATTGATCCTATGCATTCATGGGTAGAATTCTCACAAACATGCATAAGTGTGGTTTAAACAAGCAACATTTTAATTAATATGTATTACATGCAATTCATACATTCAACAAATTTCATAATGTTGTTATGTCATGTTAGCGGTACTTGTATAGCGCACCGTCACCAACGGAATTGGTACCCAGGCTGTCGGGCGGATCTGTAAACAGGAAGGGTGGGGGGTAGGGTTAGTCAGGAGGAGCGGAGAAGGACAGTTGGAGAGGTGGTGTGCTGTTGGCAGCTTCAGCGCGGTATACACCGAGTGCTGGCCTTTGGTGCTAGTATCGGATGGGATGAAGGCCACGAGTGCTGTGGGTGAAGTTTATGTGTTGTTGATGTGGTGTGGTAAAGTGCGTGCGGATTGCTGGAAGAGAGATGGTTGTGTTGTTTTGTGTGGGTTTAAGTATGCAGAAGATTGAGGGTTGGGTTAGTGGGGTCTGTATCCTGGTTCAGGTACTTATGATTCCATTAGAGTTGTATACCTGTGGGCTGGGATGTTGCTGGTTCCTCATGGGCTGACTCGATTTGGTGGTGTTGTGCTGATCTAACTGTTTGTTTATGTTTGTTTGTTTGTTTATTTATTTGGTAATGCGCTCCGAGCCCGTGGGCATCTGGGCGCAGCAGTACAAGAGGACTCGAAACTTAGTTACAAAGCCTGACACAGGCTGTTACAGAAAAACAGTGGTTGGTTACAGTAGGTGATACAATGCATATAGAATATCAAGTTTAAACGCAAAGAGAGCAGCATTATAACAGGTTGTGCCGTTACCACTAGGGTGAGGGACGTTGCATGTCGTTGTTGTGCAGCCATTTGAGAGCGTAGGATCTGATATCCTATTGAGTATAATTTGGATTGGTGGGTGCGTCTGAACCCAATCTTCAGGTGTGGGACTAGGTGGGTGATATCTATTCTCAGGTAATCTAGTGTGACGCTGGTCGGTTAAGGCTTTGAATGGTTCAGGGTCGGGGTCGTGTTGAAGTGTTGTCCTAGTGGATCGGTCTTGGTGAGCGTGTGTATTCAGATGTTCATATCCTTCTGTCCTGACTGGTTCTTCAATTTCTGTGGGGTGAACATCCTTGGGACTGTTTAGTTGTAGTTTTGTGTGGTGGGGTATTGTGCTTCCTGCTTGGTATTGGTGGACAGTGTGAAGTGATGAAACATTCTGTTTCTCACCCATTGCATTGGGGCCCGTGATGCAGTGCTTCCTTTCCCTCTCTATCTTTTGTTCTTAGGGCTGTTGAGGTAGGTCATAGTTAAGGTCATGGTCCTCTTGATGATTCGGTCTAGTCTTTCTGTCTTAGTTTGCTATGTTTACTGTCTGTGGTCGTATTGCGACTGTCTCCCGTTAGGTCTTTTAGTATGCTGTGGAATATTTACCTCAGCTTTTCCCATTGATTGATCAGTGTGTATCGCGGTCGCTCTACGTTCATTGATGTTTTTAGTTAAGTCAGTGCCCCTGTGGCCAGTCTTTCTAGTTATGACGCGAAGAGCCAGGTTTTGAGTAATTTCCTGAATAATAGGTGGTTTCTTGTGTTGCATATGTACTTTGGAAGGTCATTCCAGGTTTTCGTGGCTTGGTGAGAGAAGGAGGCTCCTCCAAGTTTTCTTTTGCAGTAGGGCTTCGGTTCCAGGCAGATGTCCATGCTTGATCTGAGCGTTCTTGTTGGTTGATGTAGGCGCCGTTTGTCTCTTAGGAACTCAGCGCCTTTGTTGTGTACTGCTCTGTGCGTAATGCACATTGTTTTGAATTTTATTAGTTGTTTTATTGGTAGCCAATGTAGTGTTTTCAGTGCTGGTGCGGTGTGTTCTCTTCGGGGTAGTTTCAGAAGAAGTCTGGCTGCCACGTTTTGAATGCATTGTAGTTTTTTTAGGAGTCGTTCAGGCATGCCTAGGTATAGGCTATTGGCGTAGTCTACTTTGGACATGACGAGGGCGATGATGGTGGTCGTTTTGTTGGTGAACGATAAGAATGGTAAGATTCTCTTTGCCGCTCGCAGGAGGAAGAAGCATTTCTTGAGGAAAGCGTTTACTTGTGGCTCTAGCGTGAGATTATTGTCCATTAGAACCCCCAGGTTTTTTACAATCGCCGAGGGTGTTGGGGTTGTTCTGAGTTCCCTTGGCCAAGGGATGAATTGGTTTTCTTCTCCATTTTTTGTGACAATCATTATTTCAGTTTTGCCTGGGTTGATTTTGAGGGAATTGGAGTTCATCCAGAAGAATACATCGCAGAGGCAGTTTTCTAGCTTTGAGTTTCTTTCCGGATTGTCTTGTATTTTGAAGATTATTTGTGTATCATCAGCGTAGTTGTAGCAAGCTAGGCCGTGGCTTTTGATGATTCTGATCAGTAGATACAGGTAGATGTTGAATAGTAGTGGGGAGAAGGATGATCCTTGTGGTACTCCACAGGTGGGGTCTCTCGGGCTGGATTTGAAGGGTTTCATCCATACAGTTTCCGTTCTGTTTGTTAGGAAAGATTTGATCCATAATAGGGCGGTGTCTGTTATTCCAAGTCCTTCTAATCTTGTTATGAGGGTGTCATGGTTGACTGTGTCAAATGCTGCCGCTAGGTCTAGGAGTATCAATGCAGTGCTGTTGTCCGAGTCTGCGTTGATTTTTAGATCGTCCCATATTGAGAGTAGAGCTGATTCCGTTCCTCTCAGTGGTCTGAAGCAAACTTGTGCCTGGTCTAGTAGGCCGTGCTCTTCTATAAACTCTTGGGTCATTTTGTATATGTACGTTTCGAGCAGCTTGGCTGTATAAGGGATGTTGGAGATGGGTCTGTAGTTGGAGAGGTCCTCTACGTTTCCCGCTGTATCTTTGAGTAGTGGCCTGATGTATGCAGTTTTGAAGGCTTGTGGCACTTTCCCAGTTGCGATGGAATGGTTGAGAACGTTCCTTTGATATTCCATGGGCGTTCCTTGTTTAAGAATTGATTTGTATATGTCTGGTGGGCATGGGTCTTCGGGGGACCCTGAGTTATTGCTTTCATTCACCAGTTTGACAAATGTCTCCACTGATATTTCTGGAAAGCTTTGTAGTTTGTTTGGGTGCTCCTCCCAGGTGTAGGTTGGGGTTGTGGTCAGATCAGATGGTCTGCTTTGAATGGTTTGTTGGATGTTGGTGATTTTGTTTTTGAAGTGGTTTGCAAGTTCGTTGCAGAGTTTCGCGGACGGAATTGGTGTGTTGTTACATCCCAGAGGGTTTTTGATATCGTTTATGATTTTGAAGAGCTCTTTTTGGGCGTTTGGTGCTTCGAAGATTCGGTTGTCATAGTGTTTTCTCTTTGCTTTTTGTATTTCCTTTTTGTAAGCCCGGTTGTGTTGTAGGAATTTCAGTTTGTTCGCCGCGTCATTTTGTTTTCTCCAATCAAGTTCTAGTCTTCGGTTTTCTCTTTTCATGGTGCAAAGTAGTGGGGTGAACCATTTTGCCATAGACCGTTTATTAGAAGAGGTGAAGGGTTTTTCTTTGGCAATGTTGTCTATAGTAGGTATGATCCAGGAATGCAGCAGGGTTACCTTTTTGTCCAGGTCCTCTTCTTCCATGAATGTTGGGTGTGGTTTGTTTAGCTCCAGTAGTTCATGCAGGTTGGAGTTTTTGATGGTTCTCCAATTTCTTCTCATGGTTTTCGTTGTTTTGTCTGGTTGATTGTTTGTTAGTCTGGTCATTTTGATTACGAAGGGGATGATGAGGTGGTCGCTCCAGGGTATTTCAATTGGGGGTGCCGTGGTGAGGAGTAGTTTGTTAGCGAAGATTGCGTCAAGTGTGTGCCCTGCCGAGTGGGTTGCTCCTTTGACTAGTTGTTGTAGGTTCATTGCTGCTAGTTGGCTGGTTAGCGATTTTTGTATGGTTGTGCTTTCTCCTTCAAACCAGATGTTGAAGTCTCCTAGGATTATAGGTGATTGTGTTTGATGGCTAGGATGGTGATTGCTTCTGTAAAGGAGTCTACGAAGGTTGCATCGTAGGTTGGTGGTCTATATATTAGTACGAATTTCAAGCTTGTTTTGCATGTTACTGCTAGACGTATGATTAGGGATTCACATTTATCGATGATTAGTGGGTCTTCCAGTTTGATATCCAGGTGTTCCTTGTGAATGATTGGCAGCCCTCCTCCTCTTTTGGTTTTCCTGTTTGATTGGACGCATTTGAAGTATTTAGGTAAGCAATTGTTGAGGGTGATCTTTTAGTTGTCGTCTAGCCAGGTTTCTGTTACAAATAGGATGTCGATCCCTCTGTCGCAGAGCAGATCGTATATCTCGGTGGCATGTTTCGACATTGATCTTGCATTGATGAGGTTGCAGTGTATCTTATTGGTGTGGTTTTGCTTGCTGTTTCTACCTTGTTTTGGTTTGTGGGTGTTTGGTTGCGGAGCATCATTGTTGGCGTTGATTGGGGGTGGATGCGGATCAGCGAAGGCTGTATCTTCATTGTAGGAGGGCATATGAGGATCAGCGGAAGCTGCATCTTCATTGAAGCGGTCTGCTAGATTGAAAGCTTGGCTGTTCAGTGGTGTTGCTTCTCTGTTTGTGCTGGTTAGGTGAAGGTCCGTGAAGGTATCTTCTTCATTGAATTAGTTAGGTTCATGTTTGGGTTGTTGGTTATAAGATCTTCGTCGTCGGTATGTCCGGTTTGGCGCGGGTGTTGAGGGTGTCCTTCTGTTCTTGTGATGTATAGGGTGATGGGGTCGGACTCTAGCCACCTTCTTCTTGGGTGTTCCCGTCTTTTTTCTGGTTGTCTTGAGATGTTCTTTGTCTGTCTTGATGCCTCTGTGTCATTGGGGTATCCTGGTTCTGGGGTTGTTGCGAGGTATGGTGTGAGGTATAAGGAATTTTCCCTTTGGAGTTTTGTTCTGGTCGTTTTGGTTTTTGGCGTTGTGTTTCTTCTATTTGAAGTTTTTTGCTTTGGTGGTTGGTTGGATTTGTGTGCCTGTGTCCAGTGCAGCCTTGTCTTGTGCCCTTTCTCGGCGTCCCTTTCTGGTCCGGAGCATTTTGGTGCTCAGTGCGGAGGTGCTGGTTGAGTGGTTGGCTCCTGTGTCTTGTGATGGGATTGCTGGTATTTCTTCTTGTGTTGGTAGGCTTGGGTGCTTTTGTGCTGCCTGTTCTTCCGGTGGGTTGGTTGTGTGTCCTCGAGCGCTGTCTGCTGGGGTATTGGTGCTGGGTATACTGTTGTCAGGGGTATAGGTCAGAGTTAATTGCTGTCTGTGTAGGTCTCTCGGAAAGGATGAGGGTGGTTAGAACTATTCTAACACGGTCTGGTCCTTACGGGGAGTATGTTAAGGTGGTTAACTAAGTTTGTGCTTGAGGCTAGTTCTGACTATGTTCTAGGGTCTCGTATGGTAGGAGGGACCTTAAGGAGTATTGTGATCCTTATGATTCAAAAACAAATTTGGAGCGCAATCCCTGCTAAAATTTGGAAGACCTGTATAGTGGGAGAGAGGCCTATCAATGTAACCTGTTGGACAAAAGATGCAATTTTATGGATAGAGCCCGTTATCATTTGGAGACCTGTATCGTGGGAGAGAGGCCTATCAATGTAAGCTGAAAATCACACAATACGGTTTGGGACCAGAGCCCCAGCTAAAATTGGGAGACCTGCACGGTGGGAGAGGGGCCCCCCCCAATGCAGTCCAAATATCACACTATACAGTCTGGCAACAGAACCTCTGCCAAATTTGGAAGACCTGTATAGTGGCATAGAGGCCTATCAATGCAATCTGAATGTCATACAATACAATTCTGGAGCAGAACCCCTGATAATGTTCATAAAAATCTCCTGGGACCCATAGTCCACATCCCTAGTATAGCGGACGCCTATGGGATCTCAAAAAAATGATATGCGCCTTTAGATATTCATTTAGTGGTTGTATCTAAGCATTAAACATGAGACCAATTAGATGCCTAACAAGTGCAAAACCGTTTATCTCTTTTTACCAGACGTATTGTAATAATAGATCCACCAGGCCACTATGTCCTAGAATTGTCCTAGTTTTACTTTACTGAAACTTCTTCCTCAGGGCCAAAGAACCAGGAGGAAAAGATAACAATAAAGGAAGGATCACAATCACTTCTCCATGTTACCACAAAAGCCTGTGGCCATCTTATCAGAGCATACTCATACAGGCCAATATATCTCAAAACGGCTCCTAGTATGATTCGTACACATATTATTCACTGTAAAGGCCACCAATAGAAGACAACTTTAGGAACACCTTAGACAATAGACACATAACTCGACTAACAATCGAAATTATTGCCCCATGTTGTATATTTTTAAAGCTATCCAAACAAAAGAGACTGCAATGTAGACCCGAAGTATCAACATTGCATGCTCACAATTATGCAATGAAACAATGTAGCTAGAATGGGGGAAAGAATGAGGGCAAGATGCACAACTGGCATTCATCCTACCCCAGAATAATCTGTGGTCACTCATACCTAGACCAATCTGCAAGCAGCTCCAATGGAAAATAATTAGCCCAACATTGTTTATGATGTCCCTATCTCAGAACGCTGTTCCACTCCAGGGCCTCATTGAGACCAACCAAATGAGTCTGCAAATTAGAAATCCAGAAGGCTTATCGGCTAACCAGCAATTCTGGGAGCAACCCCACTTTAACATTGCTGTTAACTTTTTCAATAATAAACCAGTTAACATCATTTTCACTGTGTCCAGACTCTACAAAGCAATTAAGCAATGGGGCCGAAATGGTCCCTGTACGTATCCGTGACTGGTGTTTTGTAATTCGAATGTGGACTGATCTCTGGGTCTTGCCTACATAATTAAGTTGAGAAAGACATGTAATAACACAGATGACATTGCATGATTTGCAGTTGGTGGGCTTGCTGAATTTCCAGGTTTTTCAACTGTATACAAAATCAACCATGTTTTCAGTAAAATTGCAAACCGTACACCCCCTGCAGGGATGATGACCTTGCACTGGTGGTAACCCCAAATATGTTCTCATGTTACCTTGGGGCTACCATCTTTATGTAAAGCACTAAACAAGGACTGATGCAAATTGTTCCCTGTCTTGAAGGCAAACATAGGTCTTACCAAATCTGGTTCAATATTTTGCAAAATATGCCAGTTTATATTGATAATATGTTGAATTTTGTTGCTCAGTGGGCACAAAGTGGTCACATATACCATTCTGTCTACCTCAGGTCTGGATGTATGTGTCATGATCCACCCAATATGGAAGCTTTAGCACAAGTGGAAACGCCATTGAATTGCACATCACATTCGTTCTGAACGTGCTGGTGCGTTCTAGTGCTTTTCCAAGATGGCAACACCTCATCACTCTCATTACCAGCTCTGATGGGTCCCGCTTCGCAATGCAACCCTCTGCTTTGCTTTATGGTAAGACAATGGTCTATGCTTTGCGTCATCCTCAGTCAATTATCTACGGTCTACGCTGCTTTAGTGCCTTGCTACACTGCTTCCTTTTTTTGTCTGTTCGCTTCCTGTCACACTCTTCGTATTCTTCCAACTTTCTGCTGCCTTTTATCTGACTCCTGTGCTCTCGTCTGGCTCATCCACGGTCCTTTCCTGCATACCAGACCTGCTCCAGTTCCTTAGTGACTCTACTATTGCTCGCCTATGGCTACACTGGAGATCTGCTACCATCCTTGCAGCAATATATCATCAAGGGTTTTTATGTTGCCGGAGGCTTTTTCCCCTTACCAGCAGTTGTTGGGAGGTGAGACCCTTGCCTAGGCTGTCTATACAGTCTGGCAGAGTGGCTTCCTCTCGCAATCAACCTTTCCTCTATGAGGGCTGCTGGTCAACAAGAAAGAAGAACTCAACACGCCTTCCTGCTGATCAGTTGTCAGCCTCATCATCAGAGTCCTCAGGTGAGACAGACGAGCTAGAAGGTGAGAGCATGGACCAATACATGTTCACAATCATGAGTTGGAAATCCTACGCATATAGATATTTGTTGTTGCCTGGTGTGTATGTGGACCTATGAGCATTGAAGAACATAGACAACAATACACCAGTTAAGTCATCAGGTCTTGATAATAGGTCTTATTTGACAATTTCCTGCACCTACATTTCACTGAAAAGAAGCAATAACTAAAACCTCACACTGATCAGTGTTCCTCAGCAAGTATCCATTTCTGCGATCAAGGAAGGGAAGCTGGTATTGGCTCTCGCAATCACCCTTGATGGCAGAAGGGTTGTGAAGAATTTGTGAATGGCATTAAATGCTCCTGAACCTTCAACCTGATTGAAAGGTTCTGAATCAGAGAAATATTAAAGCCCTCCCTGTTCCCATGTTAAAGTCTTTGCAACAATACAATAACTAACGACAAATTAATGCTTCAATATTTGGAAAGACTGGGGAATAAAACTGTAATTTTCTTCGCTTGATGTAGTCTTTTACAAACAGCCTATCTTGTAAGATCTCTTTAGGAACTAATATGCATACTTTAGTCTTTCACCGATTGGTACAAATGACACCACTAAAGATACATGATACAACTTTTAAATATTTTATGTTTTTATCAGTGCAGAGTGGCTTATTAGTATCAGATTATATCTAGTGATTATCAAGTATGTTAGAGTTTGGAATATTTTTGCCAAGATTATTAAGGATCTGGGATAAGAAACTTTCCTTGCATGAGTAAGATGAGCTCTTGAAATGAGTGCTACTGGTTATGTATAACAGAAATATGCACCACTGTGTAGATAGCAGCACACACATCTTTGATGTATTGTATTTAAATTTAATCACTGATTTTAGAATTTTTTGAAACTATGGAGAATGAATTGTAGGTTTAGGACGTAAGTGTTTTCATGATATTCATCGTTTTAAGTTATGTAATGTTGAATTTAGTTTGTGCTTATTCTTTTAAGGAATATATTTTCTGAATAGAGTTAAAGTTGCTTTTGATTAATCTAGTTTATTTTTCCTAACTTTTTTTTATATCATATGCATTTTGCAGTTGTTAAGGAAATCCCTTTTCTTGAACTAAAATCAATTTTATTAAATGTTTTATCTAATGTGCAATAGCTTATAACAAACCATACACATGCGTTTGGGGGTAAGAAATGTGTTGCACTTAGATACAATCTGAGGGTAATAAATGTGCTGCACGTGGGAAGATTAGCCATATGTCACATTTAGAAACATTGTGAAGATTAGCCTTGCGTCACACTCAGAAAGAATGTGAAGATTAGCCACGAGTCAAATGTGTCTATTGTCTGCTCTTCCTTTGCCATACCACCACAGCCAACTTCATCAGCTTCCCTGTCTGCCGCACGCCCAGCTGGCTTTTTAGCTGGTTTATTACCGTATTCTACTCCAGTGCTGGCGTCATCATTACTCCTCTGTTCCGTTATTTGTTTTGTCAATCCTGTTGTTGTTAATGCCTAGCTTTATTCCCACTCATTGGACCTCTCACAGTCACTCTTCCTCTGTAGTTGTCCGCAACTATTCCAATCTTGTCTATCCATCTTCTGTTTCTCATTTTTCTTGCATTAATGTTGCACTTTGGAACGATCAGTCTCTTGCTCTAAAATATTCTCATTCCATTCTTGATATGTTTCTGCATTTTTTAACCTTCAGTTTATCTGCATCACTGAGACTCGGCTTTCTTCCTTTACCACAGCTATTCCTGCGTCTTTATCCACATCCAACATTGCTTTTGTACATACCCCCTGTGCTTTGGGCTGGTGTGGAAGTACTGGTATTCTTTATCGGTCATCCACTATGCTTTAATCTAGTTCTCTTTATCTTCCTAACTCTACTTTTTTTCAATACTCTTTTGACTTTTTTCAAGCCTTATGCAATGACTTTTCTTTTAATTTATCGCCCCTCCCCAGTCCTCTTACCAGCTTTTGTGATGATATTGATACACTACTTTTAGTGTTATTATACCTTGTTCTGATCCTTTTATACTTTTGGCCGATTTGAATCTTCATCGTTCGTCTACTCATGCCTCTACTCCATTTCTAGCTATTCTTGATTCCTATCATATTTCATCTCTCCCTACTCCACCATCTCATGTTTCTGGCTCCTGTCTGGATCTTATTTTGACTTCTTCCCTGGCTACATCTGCAGCTTCTGTCTACCATGTTTACTCCTCTGATCATCATTTGCTATTTTCTCTATTCTTTCCCCTACTCCTATTGCTCATTCTTTGACCGCTGCACTTACCCTATCTTATTTTTATTGTGATCTTCATGCTTTTAACACGCCTCTCTTTGTCTCTTCTTGCATTTATACTCTTCTATCCCATTCAGTTTTTTTGTACTCTTATTATGGATGCAGCTGCATTTGGTCTTTTCCACCTCTCTTTCTATGTCACTCGATGCATTATACCGCGGTTCTTCATTACCTCCCTCTCGAAAGCCTACGCAACCTTGGATTACTTCTCAGCTTTGTTTGATTCGAAGAGCCCTCTGTTACCTTGAGCGGTGCTGGCATAAATCCTGCTCTGTTACTGATTGAGTACTATTTTTGTCTTATCACACACTCTATGATGAAGTTCTTCTTTCTTGCAAGCACTCTTACTACTCAGATCTTTTCAATCCCAGTCCACTCATCCTCCAGACTCTTTCAATTGCTCTCTGCCCTTCTTTCTCCCCGTCTCCTGATCATTCTCTTCAGTCATCTTTAACAGTTCTTGACTTTTCTGCATATTTTACTACTAAAGTTGATATTCTCTGTTCTGCTATTGTTCCCACTTCCACCCTTTCTTCTCAATCTTTTCCTCTTCCATCCTCATCTCCTCTGCTTATTTCCTCTTCTTTTCTGATTTCTAATTCTGATATGTCTATGCTCCTTTCACGGGATCTCCCCACTGCCTCCCCTACTGATCCTATTCTCTCTTCTCTTATACCTGAAATCTATCCTTCTCTTAATTCTTACCTTGCTGGTCTTTTCAATATGTCTCTTCTTACTTCTACCTTTCCTCTTCAATTTAAGCATGCTATTATCCTTCTTATTTTGTAAAAACCTTCCCTAGATCCATCCCTTCCGTCTAACCTTCGTCCCATTTCTCTTCTTCCATATCTTTCCAAGTTATTGGAATGTCTTGTCTACACTCAGGTGTCTTCCTTTGTTACTTCTAATAGTATTCTTCCCCATTCTCACTCTGGGTTTCAACCCCTCCACTCCACTGAAACTGCTCTTCTCTCTGTCTGTGATTCACTGCCCTCTGCTCGTTATTCAAAGCACTTTTCTATTCTTATACTTTTGTACCTATCTGGTGCTTTTGACATGGTGGACCATACTTTACTTTTGCATTCTCTTTCATCTTTTGGGTTTTCTGGATATGTTTTAACCTGGTTTCACTCTTATTTATCTAATCGTTCCTATTCAGTATCTGATGCCTCTCTTCTTTCCCATGACTTCCCTCAAGGTTCTGTTATTGGTCTTTTTTTTCTTTATCTACACTTCTCCCTTGGCTTCATTGTTTTATCCTTTGGGTTATCTGACTATTTTATGCTGATGATACCCAACTCTTTCTGTCTTTTTCCTCTTTCAGACCTGCTATTCATACTAATCTTTCAGCCTGTCTCTCTGCTATCAAAACTTGGATGTCAGATCACTTTCTGGTTCTTAATGCTTCTAAAATTGAAGTTCTTTTCTTCCCAGCCTGTACTATTCCTGCTCCTTCCCCTCCGCCCTTTGTCCTCTTTCCACCTTTTCGTCTGCCTATTTCTCTTACTGTCCGTTATCTTGGTCTTTATCTTGACCCTGACCTGTCCTTTGTTCACTGCATAACTATTATTTCTCAGGTCTGTCAGTTTCATCTCTTCAACATTCGCAAAGTCAGGACCTTTCTTACTTTTAATGCTACTAAACTTTTGATTTCTTCACTTCTTTTCTCATGGTTATTTTAGTGTTCTGCTTTACTCTTTTTTCTTCCTCTCTCTCATTTAGTTCCACTAAAGTCTATTTTTAATGTTTCTATTTGTCTTCTGTATTTGCTTTCACCGCATGATTCTATTTCTCCTTCGTTATCTTCTCCTGGTTGGTTATCTTTTCATTCTCGACTTAAACTTTATTTGTATTGTATTTAAGTCTCTTTATGGTCTTGCTCTCTCGTTTCCTTCAGTGTTCCTGCCTGTGTACTTTATTCCCAATCTGATTTCCTAATATCAGTTCCTCATCCCCCATGTGCGCAATAGCGCTTTCGGTCCTCCTCTTTGCTTGCTCACTCTCTGGAATGCTCTTCCTCTTTCTCTTTGATCTATTGATTATTATTCTGCCTTTCATGTGGCTTTGAAATGTTTTCTTCTACAATCTCAATTGGATATTCTACCAAATTTGTCGCTTTATTCTTTTATTGCTCATGTACTGTATCATTATGCATGATCATTTTCTATTGTAAATTGGCATATGTACAGTGCCTTGGCATAAGGTGCTATATAAATAATAAATAAATACAAATACATTTAGTAATAATTGTGAAGATTAGCCTTGCATCACACTCTGAAAGAATTGTGAGGATTAGCCACATGTCGCATTTAGAAATAATTGTGAAGATTAGCCATTCGTCACATGAGCTGTTTAATCTTGCTGCACTCAGAAGCACATTTTGTGCCTACTAATCCTTGCTGCGCACAGAGGGTCTTGTGGGAGCAGCTTATGTATTGCACTTGGTGGGAGTGGTTAGTGTGTTGAGCTTGGAGGTGTTGTGGTTGTCAGTGTATTGCACTTGGAAGAATTGGATGGTCCCATTGTGTTTCAGCTGGATGAGCTCTCAGGACATACATGGAACTATGAGAGTAGCCAATGTACTAACCACTCTGCTCCTGCGCCCCTTCAACATATCTCCCAAGTACTATACACGCCCTATGGGCTAGTCAAACTACACGCAAACATACACCCAACATAACTAACATTGCCATACAACAAACAACCCAGACACTGGGTCTTACCCTTATGGATACAACACGCCAGTGGATATCGGCGATTCCATCGAATACAATGCATTGAATGCAAAAGCCTCGGAAAAATTCATTTTTTGTAGTTAAAGTTTTTTTTTATTAAAATGGGTTTTAAGAAGTAAAAAAACAGGGGTTGGAGGGCCCCCATTAAAAAAAATGAAAAAAAAATGCATTTTTTCGATGTATTTTTTTTCGAGGCTTTTGCATTCGATGCTTTTGCATCGATGCTATCACTATAAACCCGCCAGTGCACACAATCAAAACTACCAGCCAAACTACACATGAAACCCAGAAACACACACCCAATACATCAACACTCACATACAACAAACAACCCAGACATTGGGTCTTACCCTTATGGATACATCAAGCCAATGCGTGTGATCAAAACCCATGTAGTCCAAACACATTGAATTGGCACATCACAGCGAAAGGGAAATATAAAAGAACATCAGAGAATTAAAAAACCTGACAACCTGCCATGCAACCGCTACCTCTACACAAGAGCTCTGTGATCATATCACTGCACACTTCAACCAAAAGATCCTGCACATCCAGGATAACCTTGACAATAAAGGACATTCCATCCCAAACCAACACCTTCTACTACCTCCCGTCTATTGTCTTTCCACCTTCCGTCAGCAGAGGACCTAGAAACTTCGATTGACTCATGCAACCCATCAAGATCTCCTGTTGATCCATGTCCTCCAAACCTCTACAAATCAATCATGACATCTCCAGACTTGGCACCCATCTTCCTATCTGTCCTCAATGACTCCATGAGTGCCCGAAGAGTCCCAGCTCAGCTAAAATCTGCATACATCGGACCTTTGCTTAAAAAGCCCAGGGCGGACCCATTTGACCCAGTCAGCTATCGCCCCATCTCAAACACGCCTTTCATCACATCACTTCTGGAGAAATTCACATACCGTCAAATTCGGGATTTCATCAAAACAACTCAACTCCTGAATGAGGCACATTGTGTATTTAGACTTCTAGGAGTATAGAATCATCTCTGTTGCATCTGGGATACACTTCAAACAATGCAGATGGAAACCTTGAGAGTGCACTCATTCTGCTAGTCTTCTCAGTTGCTTTTAACACCATCAGTCATGAAATCCTCCTAAAAAGACTGGAAGATGTTGGCACTAAAGAAACAGCTCTACACTGGATCACCTCCTTCCTTTTGGATGGAACAGAAACCACTACCTTGGGCCCCTACAGTTCCTGGTCATGCCCACTTACCCTCAGAGTACACCAAGAATCCACATTCTCACCTCTACGTTTCAACATCTACATGACACCACTACTAGCCATCATTAATACATCTGGTATCTTCTGCTACAACTGCATGGATGACACTCAAATAATCTACACATTTTTGAACCATCCATCACCAAACACATTAAATACTGGCTTGTACAGGTAGACGCACGGATGATATAAAATAGACTAAAATCAACCCTAGCAAAACAGAACTAATGCTCTGTAAACCTACAGGTTCTAACTCCACCACAATCATTGGCCTGATGAGATAGGCCCTTGCCAAACCCCATCAACCACAGTAAGGATTCTTGGAACAATGGACAACACCCTCACTCTTGATCCACAGGTCAAAGCCAAATGCCAAAAGCTATTTCGCCTAGCTGCACATGCTACACTGAATCTTACCTTAGTTAACATTCACTGACAGGTCCATGGGCATAATTTCTGTAATACTATCTAAAATATACTATGAAACAGCCTCTATCTCATACACCCGAATTGCCTACTGAGGAAACTTCAAAGATTTCAAAATGCAGCACCAAGACTACTTCTCAGAATAAAGCGATTGGAACATGCCATGCCAGCATTTCTTATTTGTCACTGTCTACCCATCAAAAACGGCCTCATTTCAAATCAATGTGTATTGCCCATCATTCATACCATGGAGGCAGTGACGTCTTTATGGGAGGGCAAAAGGGGCTCTTGCCCTGGGCCGCCACCTTGGAGGGGGGCCCTCATAAGGGTGTCTAATCTAAATAATGTAGTGACCATTGTTTATAAAAATTAAATACCACATGTCAAGATATTGTATAGCCGGTTGCTGAGGCTCTGAACCTATTGCCTGTCTGTTATAACAAAAACGTTCTGCTCTGATCAATTCATCCTGTAATGCTTTCTGTGTTCACTGTCCCACACATAGTTTGTGTGTTCGCTATGACAACACATGCAGCAATCTCACCTTTCTATGGGAATTATATTGATCATGTGCAATAACCAATGTTGAAATGCATACTGATAAATGTGAGTGCCGCATTGGTGCAGAAGATAGCTCAGTGTGTTAAGCACTAATTGCAGGGACTCGTGTTCATATGCAAGATTACAATACTGAATTCCAGCAAGGCCAACTCAGCCATTCCTATGTTTGAAGTTGAAAATTTGGCAGGTATGGTACTTTGTTTTGTAGTGCAAGAGGTGCTATTTTCAGCAGTGTACCTGTGGTTGCTATAAAAAAAACGAATATAGCATCAGTATCGTGAAGGTCTAGAAATTGGTTTCTGTAGATGGAGGCTTGTAAAACCTAGGCAGCCACCTCAAATGGAGACTATAAAGTGTTAGTCAGAGAAGGGATTAGGAATGCAAATTCAAGACTGTGGAACCAAAGCGTTCATGTCTCTATCCTAGCTTCCCCAGCAGTGCAGTCATCCTGGACAAATCAAATAATTTCACTGACATTACTGTACTGTCTTCCTTGAAAAGGTTGGCTTCTTACATGCTGGGAGTATTGTTTATCTCATTCATTACCTGATCTGACTTTACATGTAGGTCATTTCAGCCGACGGGGTCCTAGACAGAAGAGAGCGGATCGGATATTGCAGGCCAACGGCACGCATATTTTAAGGTCTGCTCATTTGGCACAAAAAAGTTCGCTTTTTTGTACAACCGAAACGTTTGAGATTATGTTTATAAATAACAATTTGACAAGCCTGTGTTTTGGGCCAATTTAAAGCATTAAAATACAAAGGGGAAACACATATGTAATCTTCTTTTAGGATCACTTCAAATAGTATGTTGGTACATATATACTTCCCTGATGATCGAGACAATGAAGAGGAACCATTCCCATTGTGCATAATAAGCTTCAATAACATTTTGTTTTCAAAATTGTCATGTTGGGTTATGTGATTTGTCTACTCTCTAAATCAGATCTATAGAATGGGACTATTTTAGTTCATGGTACGTACTAGAAAAGTAAGTGGTAAAGTGCAGAAATTGCAGAGTGGGTGTAAATCCCAGCTTCACCTTTTAACCAATGTGTAATCCTGGGCATCTCATTTAATCTTGCGTTGCCTAATATGTCAAAATTGGCAGTCCTTAAACCATTCACAACTGTCACCCTTCTGAGTGATGTTGTTCTCAGGGTATGATCTTCACAACAGCTTCACACATAGCTCTACAAGCTATAATGTTGCTGCCTCTATACTAATAGTGAGCATTGATATATTGCACTCCACAGCCACTTGTTTCTTTGCTCTCTAATGGCAACCCTACCTGAAAACCATGTCCGTCTTCTAAACTCAATCTGTCTGGATGCGTGCATCTTCCTGGTAGCTTCTAATCTTCATCCACTATCTATTCTATGGTAGGTGTATCTTTCTCCTTGCTTGGAATTGGTCTCCCGTATCCACGCTTGAGCATTTTTGCATTCTGTGAGGGAGCTAATCTGATTCATCTGTCTATTCTGGATTATGTGCACCTTTTACATACGATCTGTGCCCTACATATATACTATGACTGGTGTACCTTCCTCGTGGCTGCTAATGATGAAGAGTGTCCTGTACTTATGCTAGAATGCACTTAGCCTTGTCGTGGACTGCTGATGGTGGCCTTGAAATGCTACTTATTTATCATTCTTATTACAGTAAGAATGAAGAGGGTAAGCGGACTGAAAGGGAGTACCATTGGCTATTTTAATCCCTGCAAGGTAACATGCCAAGCTATGTCTTGTGATCGTGATGAGGGGGGCACGACCAGCTATTCTGGATACCTTAATTCCTTTGGCTCGAAGGAGGGGGGCACCCCAAAGGTGTCCATGCCCCGCGCCTCAAAAGTGTTTAAAATGGTCCTGCATGAAGGGGGCCCTTCCACATTTAGAAGTACGTTTCAGCACTACACTTCCTCCAGAACACTTAGGTCCAGCAATGCTGCACTAGTATTAGTCCCGAACTTCAACAAGAAACAGCAAGGAAGATCCTCTCTTTCAGTTCTGCTGGTCCAGCAATGCTGCACTATTATTAGTCCCAAACTTCAACAAGAAACAGCAATCTGCTGATGAAACTGTGGAACACACTACCCAAACCTCTGCTCCTGGAAGTGAAACACCTGACTTTCACGAAACAGCTAAAGACTTGCAGGGTAATTCATAGAATTTCACAGAAAAGTGTCGCAAGCGGCTGGCGCAGAGTGTCCGCGTGCGATTGTCTGCGCCAGGCACATGCGCTAAAACCGATTTCCGCGCACAGCGTATTCATGGATTTTAGGCTCCCAAACCAGCCGTGGCGCAGAGAATCGCAGCGACCCTGCAGCAGCGCCAGAAACGCCCCCAAGAACGCCCTCGCGCGAGGAAAAGCCATCAAAATCGCTAAATCATCGCAAAGGGCTGCGCTAACCCGGACCAGTTCACCGGGCTGGCAAACAGCAAACGCCAAGCGGGGAACGTGTATTTCAGGGGTGCGCAGGAAGTTCCACACGCGATTGGCCCCGTGCAAGCAGGGTACGTGTATTTCAGGGGTGCGCGGGAAGTTCCACACGCGATTTCATCAGGGTACATGTATTTCAGGGGTGCGCGGGAAGTTCCACACGCGATTGGCCCAGTGCGAGCAGGGTACGTGTATTTCAGGGGTGCGCGAGAAATTCCACATGCGATATCATCAGGGTACATGTATTTCAGGGGTGCGCAGGAAGTTCCACACGCGATTGGCCCAGTGCGAGCAGGGTACGTGTATTTCAGGGGTGCGCGGGAAGTTCCACATGCGATTGGCCCTGTGCAAGCTGGGTACGTGTATTCCAGGGGTGCGCGGGAAGTTCCACACGCGATTGGCCCAGTGCGAGCAGGGTACGTGTATTCCATGGGTGCGCGGGAAGTTCCACACCCAATTTCAGCAGGGTACGTGTATTTCAGGGGTGCGCGGGAAGTTCCACACGCGATTTCATCAGGGTACGTGTATTTCAGGGGTGCGCGGGAAGTTCCACACGCGATTGGCCCAGTGCGAGCAGGGTACGTGTATTTCAGGGGTGCGCGGGAAGTTCCACACGCGATTGGCCCAGTGCGAGCAGGGTACGTGTATTTCAGGGGTGCGCGGGAAGTTCCACACGCGATTGGCCCTGTGCAAGCAGGGTACGTGTATTCCAGGGGTGCGCGGGAAGTTCCACACGCGATTGGCCCAGTGCGAGCAGGGTACGTGTATTCCATGGGTGCGCGGGAAGTTCCACACGCGGTTGGCCCTGTGCAAGCAGGGTACGTGTATTCCAGGGGTGCGCGGGAAGTTCCACACGCGATTGGCCCAGTGCGAGCAGGGTACGTGTATTCCATGGGTGCGCGGGAAGTTCCACACGTGATTTCAGCAGGGTACGTGTATTCCAGGGGTGCGCGGGAAGTTCCACACGCGATTTCAGCAGGGTACGTTATTTCAGGGGTGCGCGGGAAGTTCCACACGCAATTTCAGCAGGGTATGTGTATTTCAGGGGTTCTGGGGAGTACTACACGTGAATTGGCCGTGTGGGTCCTCCCAGGTGTACGCTCCACAACCTCCACGGCCCCTACAGGCAGCCCACACCACGGGGGACTACCCTGCACCCCTGCTCATGTCCCACAGGCAGCCCATCCACCATGGGCATGCCCCCCAGCCAACCCACATGTTACCTTGCACTACTGATCAACAATGCATGTCTCCCACCACCCTCACCCCCCAGCAGTGCAGGGGCAGCCTCCACCAGGCCCCCACTCATGTCTCCCACCACCCCCACCCCCCAGCAGTGCAGGGGCAGCCTCCACCAGGCCCCCACTCATGTCCCCCTGCACCTCCACCCCCCCGCCACCAGGGGCAGCCTCCACCAGGCCCCCACTCATGTCGCCCACCACCCCCACCCCCCAGCCACCAGGGGCAGCCTCCACCAGGCCCCCACTCATGTCTCCCACCACCCCCACCCCCCAGCCACCAGGGGCACCCTCCACCCGGCCTCCACTCATGTCTCCCACCACCCCCACCCCCCAGCCACCAGGGGCACCCTCCACCAGGCCCCCACTCATGTCTCACACCACCCCCACTCCCCAGCAGTGCAGGGGCACCCTCCACCAGGCCCCCACTCATGTCTCACACCATCCCCACCCCCCAGCATCCAGGGGCACCATCCACCAGGCCCCCACTCATGTCCCCCTGCACCCCCACCCCCCCGCCACCAGGGGCAGCCTCCACCAGGCCCCCACTCATGTCTCCCACCCCCCCCACCCCCCAGCCACCAGGGGCAGCCTCCATCAGGCCCCCACTCATGTCTCCCACCACCCCCACCCCCCAGCCACCAGGGGCACCCTCCACCCGGCCCCCACTCATGTCTCCCACCACCCCCACCCCCCAGCAGTGCAGGGGTACCCTCCACCAGGCCCCCACTCATATCTCCCAAACACCCACACCCCCAGCCACCATGGGCACCCTCCACCAGGCCCCCACCCATGTCCCCTATCACCACCCCCCCCAGCAGTGCAGGGGCACCCTCCACCAGGCCCCCACTCATGTCTCCCACCACCCCCACCCCCCAGCAGTGCAGGGGCACCCTCCACCAGGCCCCCACTCATGTCTCCCACCACCCCTACCCCCCAGCAGTGCAGGGGCAGCCTCCACCAGGCCCCCACTCATGTCTACCATCACCTCCACCCCCCAGCAGTGCAGGGGCAGCCTCCACCAGGCCCCCACTCATGTCTCCCACCACCCCCACCCCCCAGCCATCAGGGGCACCCCCAACCAGGCCCCCACTTATGTCTCCCACCACCCCCACCCCCCAGCAGTGCAGGGGCACCCTCCACCAGGCCCCCACCCATGTCTCCCACCACCCCCACCCCCCAAGCCACCAGGGGCACCCTCCACCAGGCCCCCACTCATGTCTCCCACCACCCCCACCCCCCAGCAGTGCAGGGGCACCCTCCACCAGGCCCCCACTCATGTCTCCCACCGCCCCCACCCCCCAGCATCCAGGGGCACCCTCCACCAGGCCCCCACTCATGTCCCCCTGCACCCCCACCCCCAGCCACCAGGGGCAGCCTTCACCAGGCCCCCACTCATGTCTCCCACCACCCCCACTCACCAGCCACCAGGGGCACCCTCCACCCAGCCCCACTCATGTCTCCCACCACCCCCACCCCCCAGCAGTGCAGGGGCACCCTCCACCAGGCCCCCACCCATGTCCCCTATCACCACCCCCCCAGCAGTGCATGGGCACTCTCCACCAGGCCCCCACTCATGTCTCCCACCACCCCCACCCCCCAGCAGTGCAGGGGCACCCTCCGCCAGCCCCCACTCATGTCTCCCACCACCCCCACTCCCCAGCAGTGCAGGGGCAGCCTCCACCAGGCCCCCACTCATGTCCCCTATCACCCCCACCCCCCCGCCACCAGGGGCAGCCTCCACCAGGCCCCCACTCATGTCTCCCACCACCCCGACACCCCAGCCACCAGGGGCACCCTCCACCAGGCCCCCACTCATGTCTCCCACCACCCCCACCCCCCAGTAGTGCAGGGGCACCCTCCACCAGGCCCCCACCCATGTCTCCCACCACCCCCACCCCCCAGCCACCAGGGGCACCCTCCACCAGGCCCCCACTCATGTCTCCCACCACCCCCACCCCCCAGCAGTGCAGGGGCACCCTCCACCAGGCCCCCACTTATGTCTCCCACCACCCCCACCCCCCAGCATCCAGGGGCACCCTCCACCAGGCCCCCACTCATGTCCCCCTGCACCCCCACCCCCCCGCCAGCAGGGGCAGCCTCCACCAGGCCCCCACTCATGTCTCCCACCACCCCCACCCCCCAGCCACCAGGGGCAGCCTCCACCAGGCCCCCACTCATGTCTCCCACCACCCCCACCCCCAGCCACCAGGGGCACCCTCCACCCGGCCCCCACTCATGTCTCCCACCACCCCCACCCCCCAGCAGTGCAGGGGCAGCCTCCACCAGGCCCCCACTCATGTCCCCTATCACCCCCCCCCCGCCACCGTGGGCAGCCTCCACCAGGTCCTCACAATCCCCAATCATGTGTGTCATGGTCAGCCTCCACAGCCAAAAAGCCCTACCAAGTAACCCATTCACCCACATGGAAATGGAAATTACATGTTACACCCCCAATGTCCATGAAGCTAATGAACCCATGTCCGTCACACACAATGGTTGCAATTGAATGGGAAAACACCCAACATGACATGCATGAAACCAATGAGATGATACCACACAGTGAAGTATGAAAAGAAAATTGTATTAAAAAAAGAAAGAATGCAAAAGAAACGAAACAAACTACAATGGCAATGAAAAAAAGATAAGCTGCATGTCCGCTTAAAAAAATAAAAACACCAAATCCTAATCCAAAAAAATGTTGTCCAAAGTCAAATGAAAAATAAAATCAATCCAATGAAGAACTATGTACAAAACATCCAAGAGTCCATGAGCCCAACTGAACAAAGGAAACCTACAAAAAACCCTAACTAAAATGCAACTATATACAAAAAGTGGAGCAGTGTCCGTCGACTCCAAATCATAAGAAAAAACAAAGGAAACCTAAAACTAAAGAACTATATACAAAGGCGGCGGGCAAGTCCAGCGGCTCACTCCGTGGTGTTCCGGGCCAGGGCATCATCGAACTCCTGTTCGATGTCCCAGAGGCGGTCCTGTTCCATGGCCCCGAGGGTCCGCAGGGACGACGCCGTGTCCTCCTCCAACCCCCTGCGGATTGCCTCGAGGCACTCGGCCCGCCTCAGGGCCCTCCGCATGGAGTTCTCCGCCATGACCATTGTGAGCCGCGCCTCTTCCGCCCGCCGCCGCTCCGCACATATCTGCTGGCCCAACCGCTGCCACACAGAAGACACACCCCGTCCTGGGTCAACCTGCCCTCCGGCCGATGCCTGCCCCTCCGATGTCGAAGGCCCCGAGCCTTCATGGCTCCCACCACGTTGCTGCTGCTGCTGTGCCTCTGCCCGTGCACTGCCTCCTGCTGCCTGCAAATCCTCCGCCGGCTGGGGTGCAGTTGTTGATGTGGCCACCCCTGCTGGACGTCCGACTCCCGACTGTGGCAGGGATGCCTCCTCCACCAGCCTGGCCACACCGTCAGAGGCAGCTCCACAGGGCACCCAGGTGACTGATGGGTGGGAAGATGGCACAGAGGACGAGTGGCGCGTAGGGGGTCCAGTTGAGGAGGGGGTCGGAGCAAGCCCCATCAGATGGAGGAATCCGGCCTGGGTGACCTGTCCCAGCAGGCTGATGTGGTCAACGAGCCATTCGAGATGACGTGCAGTCTCTCCATGAAAAGACTGCAGGTCACCTCGCATGGCCAGTTGACGCAACGCCACACCAGCCAGGACAGGCTCAACCCGGACCTGGATAGCCACGTCCGCAGGCAGAGGAATGCCAGTTGACGTCAGCTCATCCCCTGCCTGAAAACGGGTCTGGACGTAGGCATCCCTGCTGGTGCAAGATGATGCAGGGACAGGATCAGGGACAGGAATGCACACAAGCACCTCCGCGGCGGCCTGTGCTGCCTCCTGTCCCTGGTCCTGCACTGCACCACTAGCACCAGTGGGATCCCCACCTCCAGACCCCGTCTCTGGTGCTCGCACGGCCTCCTCCTCCACCAAACCCCCCACCAACCTGGATGACTCCGTGCCATCTTCCCCTGTTGGGCCCTGTGGGGTCCCAGCTGCCCCTTCTGCTGCCGAGGAGTCCAACTCCAACCTCCGCCTCTTGGACCTCCCCCCGGCAGCTGCGGCCTGGGACGCGGCACCGGACTCCTCACTCCCCGACGAGATGACAACACGGGAGGGGAGCCGGACCTTGCGTCTCCGGCTGGCGGTGGGATCCCCGCCGCTGTGCTCCACAGCACCTTCTCCGCCCTCTTCATCAGTTGACGCTGCAGACAGGGAGAAACAAAACACAGGCATCAGGGCACTGTACAATGGATACATACACACATGACAGTTGCACATGAGTGGAATTTGCAACCTCAGACATGTCATCACAATCCCCAAAACACATGTCATTACAACTCGCACACATGAGCCATACCACAGCCATATGGAAACTGCCACCACCATCCCTACACATACAACTGCATGAGCAGCCAAAGGTGAGCCAGACATCACATGCAACACAGGAAGTTCACCACACATGTACACACACCACCACACTTGCATGCATGTGTACACCTCTGCCAAGTGTCGCACTGTTCAGACGGGCATCCATGTCACATCTGCCAATCAGGCTTCCACATACCGCTGTCACATGCATCCATGTTGCATCACTGTTGCACCCTTGTCAAATACACACACATGCACATGTACACAGTGCTCATACATGCAGAGGAAAACAACATACATGCGTGACATCACGGACATGTCTACTTACATACACATTCATCCAAACATGTGTGCACACACAACTGCATTTGGCATGCAAGCCTACACACACAAGCACCATCCATGTCTCACACATTACAGCCCTCGCATGTGTCAGCCCCACGGCCCTGTACACCCCCACCCATACTCGACCCCATACAAACAGATGTGCAACCTGCACACTACCGAATAATCACCACACGCACTGCTCACAATCAGGATGCATGTACACTCACCGCTCGACTCCAGACGGGTCTGCTTCTCTAGGACCTGGACGTGGAGCGCTGGGGATATGCGTTCCAGGACCCTCATCTGTTCTTCCGACAAGTGGCCCCGGCGCCCCTTGGCATCCGCTGCCTTCAAGAGGCGCCGGGCCTTGTTCAGGGTCCTGGACCTGAAGTCCTCCCAGCGCTTCCTGACATGTTGTAAGTCCCGGACTGCCACCCTCTCCGCGTTGATGGCAGTCACGATGTCAGTCCAGATCCGAGTCCGTCCTTCCTTGTCAGCGCGGGAACTTCCGAAGAGGGCATCATACTGCCCCAGGACTTGCTCCACCAGGACACCAACTTCGGTGGCACTGAAGCTGGTGCCCCTCTGCCTCTCTGGCCGGGGGTTGTCTGTGGTCCCAGATGGTGTTTGCCCCGACATGACAACCCCAGAGGCAGGAGTGGGTGGGCAACTGGGTCCTGGGGCTGGGCTGTGGAGCGATGGAATCCCAGTCGGGAGTCTTCGGTTCCAGCAGGGGTGGTCACAGCAACAGCACCCCTGGCTGATGTGCAGGCAGCAAATGGCAGTGCACGTGGGCAGCAGGCAGTCAGGCAGCAGCAGATGGCAGGTGGGAGCGTGCTCAGGGCTCTGGGGGGCAGTAGTTCGGCCTTCTGGGCAGGAGCGTGGTCTTCCGTGTGCTTACGCGTGGCCAGCTTGATACGGAGTGATTTGGCACGTGAAAAATCCCGCACGTCTGCGTGTAATTTGAGGAAAGGCCCTTAGCGCGTAAACGCGTCGCCAGCGTATGCACGTCTATGAAGTCATGTGCACGTTGAATTGGGCACACGTTTGAAAATGTTGTGTGTGAAAAAAATGAAAGACACGTCCGAGTGTCAATGCGTGTAATTGGTGGGAATGGGCCTAGCGCGTACACGCGGCAGTGGCAAAGCGTGTAATTGCTGGAAATGGCCCTACACGCAGAAGTGACAAAGCGTGTAATTGGTGGAAATGGCCCTAGCGCGTACACGCCGCCTAAGTGACGCTGGACGTGTGGGCCTGTATAAAAGGTACGTGTAGAACACCATTTCCTTGTACGTGCTTTTCGTGGAGAGCGAGTGGGTGAATTCTGTACTTCTTGTCGTTTCACACGCGATTTACTTCACGGCGTTTCAAGTTCGTATTCCCTGTTACCTCTGACAGCTTTTTCTCTTTTTTCTCTTTTACTGGTTTACCTGGGCCTGTTCCCTCAAACAGTGTTCCCTTCTACTGTTGTCCTGTCTCCTCAGACAGTGTACAAATCTTCTTTTGGCGGGGGTGTTGCCAACCAAACGTGCTCCTTTTTCACGCTCTTTTACCTGGCAGACGGTGAGTCACGCACGTATCTAACATCTGTGCTTGCCCCGTGTGTAGCCTACCCCTTCAGAGGTCATTCTAGGCTGCGTGTGAAACGCATACGTTCATTCTTGTGTTACTGGGTGCCACAGCCTAGTGCAGGTTTTTCTTTCTGCACACGTGGTCTAGGAGGGGTTGCGTGCACGTCATCTCCCTTTTTTGGGGCTCCTGTGCGTAGCGTGACCCGTCATCTTTCCCCAGGGGTTACATTCAGCCTTGCTAGAGCACTAGGGTACAATTACCATCTGGTACCCAACCCCTTTGACCCCCATTTGCCCAGGACAATAGTTTACAGCCACTCCCATACGCACATTAACATCAGTGCCATGGCTGGGAGGCGAGGATTCCGTAAGGGTGGCAAAGGTGGAAGAGCCACAAGTGGTGGCCGTGGTGGATCCGGTAGGGGACGTGGTCGTTACTTGCAGGGTGAGCCTGTCCCCCCATGTGTGGAGGACCAGTCAAGGGCACCCATAATCCCCCCCCCTCCCGTTGAGGCTGATGTGGCTGACACCATCCATGCTCAGCCCTTGTTGGACCAGCCCATTGTGGCAATAGACCTGGCTGACTCCATGGCTGACTTCCAGGTCAGCAGGCCTATGACACGTGGTGCACGTTGATGTCATCATGCCACGTGCATCTGGGGCAACAAGGTCATCTGCTGCCCCAAGTAGGCAGGGCGGAGAGGCTGCAGGGGCAGCTGCGGCTCCATCCACCCCAGCTCTCACACACCCAGCCAGGACAGTGTCGGTCCTAGTCCATCCTGCTGACATTCCCCCTGACACCATTACACTTGAGCCAATGCCTGCACCAACTCATATGCTGAGTGTGCAATCCCACACTCCTGATACAGAGTCCACCAGGGCTCCTGCCCCTAGTGTCCAGAGCAGCGCAGGACACTCAGGATCACCACCACCTTCCAAGCGGAAGAGGAAGAGTGCTCGTCCGGCACAGGCTGATGCCCCAGACATGGCTACACAGTCCGGTCCGTTGAGGAAGCCCAGCTTCACGGATGACGAACTGAATGCACTTGTCGAGTATGTGTCCGCACATGATAAGGAGATGGTCATTGTTGCAGGATCCAAGACCACACCTGCACAACGCCAGGCACACTGGCAGACCGTTGCGGACATCGTAAGTGCCCTTGGAATCGTGAGGCGCACAGCCAATGATTGCTATAAGCGCTGGAATGACCTAAAGCGCAGGGCAAAGAGTAAGCTGGCCTCAAGTCATGCCGCAACTCTAGTGACTGGAGGTGGGTCTCCAGTAGTAGACATGGAACTCACTCCACATGAGTCAGTTGCTGGGACCTACGTCACGGAGGAACAGATCTAAGGCATGGGAGAGCTGCCTGATTACGAGGCATTGTCCGGTGATTGCACATGCATGTGTGTGTCATCCATGTGCATGGTGTGTGTGTGAGGGCTTCTGTTTGTGTGCCAGGTGAGAGTGTGTGCGCCTGAGTCGTATGGGTCAGCCATGTGCTTCATGCAGTACATCCCGCGCAGCTGCATTTGGCCATAGCAGTATCCCTTCTGCCAACAGTAGACATCTAGCCCAACTGCACGCCAGTTGCCCTTGAAGTGTCACCTTGCCACAACATTGTTGCTTATTTTTCACTGTTCATTCAGGCAGATTGTTTGCATTCCACCACTTTTACTAGGCATTTCGCAGTCCTCTAGTCACATGTCTGACATGGCTATGGTAAAGTGGAGTGACTTTGTTACCTGGCTATCATTTGTTCACACATGTCCCTGTGCAATTGGACCATTTTGGACTGGCAGCTCCAGGTGAAAAATCTGACCTGTATGAATTAGAAAAGCTATTACATGCGGGAACTGGACTGAAGGAATAGGTGCTGCCCTCCTCTCCATCTTCACTCAATAGCAATGGTACATGCCATCTGTGTGATGGCATGTGTGTTTCACCTGGCAATCACAGGCCAATGTGTGATGCCACTGCCAGGCAGCATGCAGAAAATGTGTTCATCTTCCATCTTGGTGTCATCAGTGTGTGCCATTTGCCTGCCCTTCATATGCAGTGAGGGTGCATGCATGGGAGGGTTTTAGTCATGTGGGACATGTGTCAATCAAGTACTGGTTCTCTTGCTTCTCAGCCCTCATTGTGCGCCATGGTGCTAATGCCTGTTTCCATTTCTTTGTTTTTATGTCTTTGCAGGGGAAGACGCACCTGATATTGCTGGGGTTGTGGAGATGGTGCTGTCAAGACTTGCTGGTCGTGTAGCCGATGGAACCTCTGTCCCCAAGTACCACTCGGGCAGATAGGAAAGTTACTGCACCGAGCGATCTTTGAGGCCACAGGTGGTGATCTTCGTCAGTCGCAACAAGGAATGCCTGTAGATGCCGGAAGGTGCCCCTGATGACCGCTGTAAGGAAAACACGTGATTAGGTCAAAACAAAGAACCCCAAGTTTGCAGGTGACTATAATAAATCTGGAACAAGGCTTACCCTGCGAAGTTGGTCAGGACTTAATAAAGGAAATGTGTCAGAAGCAGCCAGCAAGGATGACGGGATGGATTAAATCACCACCTGACGTGGAAGACAGGAACGTAGATCAATCAGAGTGGTCCAAGAACATAGTTCATGACAAGGGATAATCCGATAGCAATCCAGGGACAGAACAATGGTCAAATCCAGTAGAGGCAAAGTTCCAAAACAACTATACCGAGAGGGAAAAAGCCAAATCAGAGTCCAAAGTTCAATCCGAGGTCCAGTAGCACAACTAGTTCGAAATCCGTAGTACGCCCAACAGGATCAGCTGTGAAGCGTCGAAGGTAGTCAGCGCGTCCCTTTTAAACGCTGACTGGTGATCACATGACTCCGTCAACCGTCACGTGATCGAGCATGTTGAGGAGGAGCTTTTAGTTGCCGGCAACGGAGACGCTGTAGAATGCTCGTAGCGCGTCTCCATGGCAACTGCCATCGATTGAATGGAAACCAGTGTTGAGATGGCAAAACTCTGCGTCGTTGACCTTGTCCCAATCCTTGCTGGCAAGTCTTCAGGGGAGAGTGTGTTTTGTGAGGTGTGTTCAAAATACATCGGGGCGTGACAGAGCCCCCCCTCAAAGGCCCACGACCCCGTGGGCTGGAAGGGTTTTCCCGATGGAACCTAGACACCAATAACGGGGCATGGACATCAGAGGACGGGACCCAGGACCTCTCCTCAGGACCGTAACCCAACCAGTCTACCAAATACTGTAACTTTCCCCTGACTATCCGGGATCCCAGAATAGAGCTCACTTCATAATCCTCCTGAGAAACCACAGGAACAGGGCCAGGGGCAGAAGAAATGCGTGTATCAACAGTACAAGGTTTAAGGAGAGAAGTGTGAAAAACGGGGTGTAACTTCCAAGAAGTGGGGACGGCTAGTCTATAGACCACCGGGTTCAGAACTTTAGAAACTTTATACGGGCCGACGAAACGGGGCAGCAGTTTACGACACCCCGGTATGTGGAGATGCCGTGTAGACAACCAAACCCGTTCGCCTGGTTTATATGACGGGGCCTCTTTTCTTTTTTTGTTAGCGGCAGCACTCATAGACGCCTGGGCCTCTTGGAGATGGACAAGGGTTTGTGCATGAACGGATGCGAGATCTCTGACACAATCATTTGCCGCAGGGGTACTGATACTTGATACAGGGACATTGACAGGATTCAAGTCAGGAAAGGGCAAAGTACGAGGATGTTGGCCATAGAGTGAAAAAAACGGAGAAAAACCAGTGGCCGAATGCAGGGCGTTGTTGTAGGCAAATTCTGCAAAGTGAAGAGAGTCTAACCAGGTGTTCTGGAATTGCAAAGTTAGACACCTCAAAAACTGCTCCAGGACCTGGTTAACTCTCTCAGTTTGCCCATCGCTTTCGGGATGATATGCCGATGAAAAACGAGCATCTATACCTAGCAGTTTGGTAAGGGCCAACCAGAAGCGTGAGGTGAATCGGATCCCCTGTCTGATACAGTGACATTCGGTAACCCGAACAGACAAAAAACTGATTCAAAAAACATACGAGCTAATGAGGGAGCAGTAGGAATGCCTTTACATGGTAGGAAACGGGCCATTTTTTGTATATGAATCAACAACCACCCAAATTGTGTCATAGCCTCGTACTCGCGGTAGATCAGTTATCAGGTCCATGGATACTGTATGCCATGGTTTCGGGGGTATGGGCAAAGGATGTAACAACCCTAATGGACGACCTTTCCGGGTCTTGCATTGTGCACATATAGAACAGGTGTTGACGTATGTCTCCACATCTCGTCGCATCGATGGCCACCAACACCAGCGTTTCCACAAGTCTAGAGTACGTCGCTGACCTGGATGACCATTGATTGGAGCATTATGTGATCATTCTAAGGCTTGGTTACGAGAGTCACTGGTAGGGAGAAACAATTTTCCTTGAACGAAAGGCAATCCATCCTGCATAACGGTATCCCAATCATCCAATACTTGAGGATGTTGTATAACCCATTGGCGTATGACCTTTAACATAGGAGGAGATGGAGTACAGGTACAAACAATATGGCCTTTCCCTAGCAGAGTATCAGGATATGAAGGGAGAGGTATCCCCCCAGGTGAACGGGACAAAGCATCAGCTTCACCATGAGAGAAACAAGGTGTGTGTTTGACGATGAAATCGTATGCAGAAAAAAAGAGGTGCCAACGAACTTGCCTACTATTGACACATTTCAGGGATGCTAGATCTTGTAAATTTTTATGGTCTGTGTAGACGATAGTCTGATGTCTTGCTCCCAAAAGATGGTGTCTCCATACCAACAATGCGTCTCTAATGGCCAATAGTTCCTTTTCAGTGACCGTATAATGAATTTCAGTAGGTGTGAACTTCCTGGAATGATAGGCCACCGGGTGTAATGCTCCGGTAGTAGGACAAGGCTGGGATAGAAAGGCCCCTAAAGCAAAGGAAGAAGCATCTGCTTCTACTATATACGGAAGCTCTGGGTCTGGGTGCTGCAGAACTGGGGCCGTGGTGAACGAGGTTTTAAGGGAGTCAAAAGCTGTTTGATGTGCATCAGTCCAGAGAAACGGTACTGACGGACTGGTCAGTGCAGTTAATGGTGCGACCATGGAGGAAAAATTCGCAATGAATCTTCGATAAAAGTTTGCGAACCCTAGGAAAGATTGCAGTTGTTTCAGATTAACAGGTACTGGCCAATTTGTGATAGCTCGAACTTTGGATTGATTCATTGTTAATCCCCCCGGTGAAATATGAAAACCCAGAAACTCGACTTCAGCTGTATGAAACAGACATTTCTCGGGTTTAGCGTAAAGGGAATTCTTCTTAAGTCTTGTGAGTACTTCTCTAACATGAATGACATGTTCAGCTAATGTTTGAGAGAATATCAATATGTCGTCCAAATACGCTACGACATAAACATCCAGAATATCACTGAATATATCATTTACCAGTCGTTGGAAAATGGCTGGGGCATTACAAAGGCCAAAAGGCATCACCAAGTATTCATATAGTCCTTGGCGAGAACAGAATGCAGTCTTCCACTCATCTCCTGGTCGCATACGAACCAAATTATATGCTCCCCTGAGGTCCAACTTGGTATAGATGGAGGCATTGGTTAACTTGTCCAACAAGGTAGAGATGAGTGGAATAGGATAACGATTCTTAATGGTGATTGCATTCAGGCGTCTATAGTCTAAACAGGGACGGAGATCGCCTTCTTTTTTAGGAACAAAGAAAATGGGACTGGCAACGGGTGATGAGGAAGGCCTGATATGTCCTAACTGTAGTGCCTGATGTATATATTCTTTAAGGGACGTTTCTTCAGATGGTGATAATGAATATATGCGTCCCTTGGGGAGCGATGCCCCATCGATTAGTTCAATAGAACAATCATACGGTCTGTGAGGAGGCAGTATCTCCGCTGATGTTTTATCAAATACCGAATGAAAGTCATGATATTCTGGGGGTACCCCTGACAATGTGGCACCCACTGTATGAGCTGTTTCAAATGTACCGTTCTCCTCATCAGGAGCTAAATGTAGGGCCCAAGTGCTCTTGCAGGATTGTTTGCTTCACCTTCCGATAGACAAAAATGTTGGCAAATATCCGATTCAAACGAAACTTGTCCTGTACCCCAGTCTATGAGGGGATTATGTTTTTTCAACCAGGGAAGACCTAGGATTATTCCAAACTGTGGTGTGGATATCAAATCAAAAGACAATTGTTCCTTATGGTTTCCCTGAATTACTACGTCCATCTGGGCAGTTTGTTGTTTAATTGGACCAGAAGCGAGAGAGGAACCGTCCACTGTTTGAACTGGTTCGGGATGTGCCTTGGTTATTAAAGGAAGGTTCAATGTTTTGGCCAAAGGTATATCAATAAAACAACCAGTGGCCCCTGAATCAATTACTATATGTACTGTGTGTGAACACTCCCTATCAGGCTGAAGAACTGCCTGAACGACCACTGGTCTTATTGGTCCAAAAGTGGGAACTCTGGGGTTATGAATCAAGCTCGTCTTGTCCCCCATATTCAAGGACGAGCTTTCTGAAAACCCGAGGATTTGTTTTTTGGGCGTCTTGGGCATTCTTTGACAAAATGACCACTGAGTCCACAGTAGAAGCATGCATTGTCGGTTCTCCGACGCTCCCTTTCGGTCTGAGTGATGGGACTTTCTCTGGAGGTGCCAATGGAAACTGTGTAGGTAACACCACAGGAGTAGGTGGGGTAGCAGGTATAGTGGGAACTGGTGGGGGTGTTGCCAGATCCCCGAATTCAGCATCTGCCGGTAGAGGGTTGCGGGTACTTTGGATATTGTCTAAACGATGATGTATCGCGGTACTAGCAGCCGCTACTTCGGTTCTAAGGGATGCAACAGCTTGCATTAAAGCAGCCACAGGGTCCCCGGCAGTAGGTTCCATCGTCTGAACGACCAAAAAAGGGCTTCACAGTCTGTCAAGACTTGCTGGTCGTGTAGCCGATGGAACCTCTGTCCCCAAGTACCACTCGGGCAGATAGGAAAGTTACTGCACCGAGCGATCTTTGAGGCCACAGGTGGTGATCTTCGTCAGTCGCAACAAGGAATGCCTGTAGATGCCGGAAGGTGCCCCTGATGACCGCTGTAAGGAAAACACGTGATTAGGTCAAAACAAAGAACCCCAAGTTTGCAGGTGACTATAATAAATCTGGAACAAGGCTTACCCTGCGAAGTTGGTCAGGACTTAATAAAGGAAATGTGTCAGAAGCAGCCAGCAAGGATGACGGGATGGATTAAATCACCACCTGACGTGGAAGACAGGAACGTAGATCAATCAGAGTGGTCCAAGAACATAGTTCATGACAAGGGATAATCCGATAGCAATCCAGGGACAGAACAATGGTCAAATCCAGTAGAGGAAAAGTTCCAAAACAACTATACCGAGAGGGAAAAAGCCAAATCAGAGTCCAAAGTTCAATCCGAGGTCCAGTAGCACAACTAGTTCGAAATCCGTAGTACGCCCAACAGGATCAGCTGTGAAGCGTCGAAGGTAGTCAGCGCGTCCCTTTTAAACGCTGACTGGTGATCACATGACTCCGTCAACCGTCACGTGATCGAGCATGTTGAGGAGGAGCTTTTAGTTGCCGGCAACGGAGACGCTGTAGAATGCTCGTAGCACGTCTCCATGGCAACTGCCATCGATTGAATGGAAACCAGTGTTGAGATGGCAAAACTCTGCGTCGTTGACCTTGTCCCAATCCTTGCTGGCAAGTCTTCAGGGGAGAGTGTGTTTTGTGAGGTGTGTTCAAAATACATCGGGGCGTGACAGGTGCAGACCCAGGAGGGGTCCGAGGGCCGACCAACCACCAGTGAGGGACGTGGTGTGGTGGTGGGTGAGAACCCACAAGTGCTGCAGGTCGTGCTCTCAAGGGGTGTCTCTGGCTGCACCTCCCCCGAGCTGTACTCAGGTGTTGATTCGGATGATGGGACCTACGTGCCGTCGCAGGTGAGTGTTCCAGGGAGGGATTCTGTTCTGTCCCACCCACCTGCACCAGGGTCAGAACCCTCAATGGGGATGTCAGTGTTGGCAGCTACGCCTTTGGTGGTTACGGATGCAGGATCACACTCCGCGACATCTGATCCTGTTCCTGGGCCAGCAGATCAGAGGGGGAATGCAGTCCTGCAGCCTCAGGCAGTGCCGGCACAGCAAGGCGCAGTTCGCCTTGCCCCAGACAGGTGTGGTGCCCGCCGATGTGGTCGCCGTACGCCACCTGGCAATACCGCATGGGAGCAATCCATTTACGGTATGGCAACCCAACAGGCAGCATCATCCGAGATGATGGCTCAGGCCATGGATAGGGTGGCCACTTCCATTGTCCCCCCGAAAGGCTGATGGAGCCACTACAGCAGGCAACCGACTCCATCTGCCAGTCACACAGGGAGGACATGTTGGCGTCCAACAGGGACAGGCAGGCGGCACTGGCGACTCTGCAGGAGGCCATCTCCATAGAGTCCCAGAGCCACAGGGAAGCCCTGAGGCAGGAGCTCCTTCACCTCAGGACGACTCTTGTTGAGCTTGAGGCTTCAACACACCAAAGGACAGAACAGCAGCTGGAGCGTCTCACCCGTACGCTCTCTGCTGAGATGCAGGCAACGAGGGCGGAGGTCCGGGCATCCCATGAGTTGTTGCATGGGGACCTCCGCACACTCATCCTCCAGAACGAGACCTACCACACCCGCATGCTTGCAGCCATGGAGGAGCAGACTAGGGCCTTGCGTGGGCTGCCTCCCATAGTGCAACCACCTCCGGATGCAGCTGCACAGGGTGATAATAGCGACAGCAGTGATACTCCCACAATAGGGTAGCCGTGTGGGTCATGAGCCCATGGAGGTTTTTTTTTTTCCCAGGATCCACACAGGTGGGTTTTGGTGTGCACCCTGTCCTCGGACCTCCTGGGTGGCCTCCCCAACCCCCCCGGGCCCATCAATGGCCGTTTTTGATTTTTTTTTATTTTTATTTTTCCCAATTTTTTTGGGACAATTTGTTGCCTTCCGTGGTTCCTGTGGGCATACCCTGCATTGTGGCTGTGCACATGCAGGCTTGCCATGTATTTGGTTCAGATGCTTGGGTTTGAGTCACCCACACCCCTCCTGCTTCCCGTTTCTATGGGCTCGCAAAGGGTGTGCCCAAGTGACATTGAGGTACATGGTGACATTGGACTCCCACTACATGTGTGGGTAGTCTAGTCAATACTGTGTATACATTCCTAGTGCATATTGCTGTTGTGTTGTACACTGCATGTTGCATTGATGTGTAACTCATCATCTGTGTCTACCTCCCAATTTGCAGGTCCCTTCATCATGTCTACACAAGGCCCTCTAATTTGGAGATGGTGCCCATGGTGGCTGGGGGGTGTGGGTGGGTGGGAGACATGAGTGGGAGCCTGGTGGAGGGTGCCCCTGGATGCTGGGGGGTGGGGGTGCAGGGGGACATGAGTGGGGGCCTGGTGGAGGGTGCCCCTGCACTGCTGGGGGGTGGGGGTGGTGGGAGACATGAGTGGGGGCCTGGCGGAGGGTGCCCCTGCACTGCTGGGGGTGGGGTGGTGGGAGACATGAGTGGGGGCCTGGTGGAGGCTGCCCCTGCACTGCTGGGGGGTGGGGGTGGTGGGAGACATGAGTGGGGGCCTGGTGGAGGGTGCCCCTGGATGCTGGGGGGTGGGGGTGCAGGGGGACATGAGTGGGGGCCTGGTGGAGGGTGCCCCTGCACTGCTGGGGGGTGGGGGTGATAGGGGACATGAGTGGGGGCCTGGTGGAGGCTGCCCCTGGTGGCGGGGGGGAGGGGGTGGTGGGAGACATGAGTGGGGGCCTGGTGGAGGGTGCCCCTGCACTGCTGGGGGTGGTGGGAGACATGAGTGGGGGCCTGGTGGAGGCTGCCCCTGCACTGCTGGGGGGTGGGGGTGGTGGGAGACATGAGTGGGGGCCTGGTGGAGGGTGCCCCTGGATGCTGGGGGGTGGGGGTGCAGGGGGACATGAGTGGGGGCCTGGTGGAGGGTGCCCCTGCACTGCTGGGGGGTGGGGGTGATAGGGGACATGAGTGGGGGCCTGGTGGAGGCTTCCCCTGCACTGCTGGGGGGTGGGGGTGGTGGGAGACATGAGTGGGGGCCTGGTGGAGGGTGCCCCTGCACTGCTGTGGGGGGGTGGTGGGAGACATGAGTGGGGGCCTGGTGGAGGGTGCCCCTGGTGGCTGGTGGGTGGGGGTGGTGGGAGACATGAGCGGGGGCCTGGTGGAGGCTGCCCCTGGTGGCGGGGGGGTGGGGGTGATAGGGGACATGAGTGGGGGCCTGGTGGAGGCTGCCCCTGCACTGCTGGGGGGTGGGGGTGGTGGGAGACATGAGTGGGGGCCTGGTGGAGGGTGCCCCTGCACTACTGGGGGGTGGGGGTGGTGAGAGACATGAGTGGGGGCCTGGTGGAGGGTGCCCCTGCACTGCTGGGGGGGTGGGGGTGGTGGGAGACATGAGTGGGGGCCTGGTGGAGGGTGCCCCTGCACTGCTGGGGGGGGTGGTGATAGGGTACATGGGTGGGGGCCTGGTGGAGGCTGCCCCTGGTGGCGGGGGGATGGGGGTGATAGGGGACATGAGTGGGGGCCTGGTGGAGGGTGCCCCTGGATGCTGGGGGGTGGGGGTGCAGGGGGACATGAGTGGGGGCTTGGTGGAGGGTGACCCTGCACTGCTGGGGGGTGGGGGTGATAGGGGACATGAGTGGGGGCATGGTGAAGGCTGCCCCTGATGGCGGGGGGGTGGGGGTGATAGGGGACATGAGTGGGGGCCTGGTGGAGGCTGCCCCTGCACTGCTGGGGGGTGGGGGTGGTGGGAGACATGAGTGGGGGCCTGGTGGAGGGTGCCCCTGGATGCTGGGGGGTGGGGGTGCAGGGGGACATGAGTGGGGGCCTGGTGGAGGGTGCCCCTGCACTGCTGGGGGGTGGGGGTGATAGGGGACATGAGTGGGGGCCTGGTGGAGGCTGCCCCTGGTGGCGGGGGGGTGGGGGTGATAGGGGACATGAGTGGGGGCCTGGTGGAGCGTGCCCCTGGATGCTGGGGGGTGGGGGTGCAGGGGGACATGAGTGGGGGCCTGGTGGAGGCTGCCCCTGCACTGCTGGGGGGTGGGGGTGGTGGGAGACATGAGTGGGGGCCTGGTGGAGGGTGCCCCTGCACTGCTGTGGGGGGGTGGTGGGAGACATGAGTGGGGGCCTGGTGGAGGGTGCCCCTGGTGGCTTGGGGGTGTGGGTGGTGTGAGACATGAGCGGGGGCCTGGTGGATGCTGCCCCTGGTTGCGGGGGGATGGGGGTGATAGGGGACATGAGTGGGGGCCTGGTGGAGGCTGCCCCTGCACTGCTGGGGGTTGGGGGTGGTGGGAGACATGAGTGGGGGCCTGGTGGAGGGTGCCCCTGCACTGCTGGGGGGTGGGGGTGGTGGGAGACATGAGTGGGGGCCTGGTGGAGGGTGCCCCTGCACTGCTGGGGGGTAGGGGTGGTGGGAGACATGAGTGGGGGCCTGGTGGAGGGTGCCCCTGCACTGCTGGGGGGTCGGGGTGATAGGGGACATGAGTGGGGGCATGGTGAAGGCTGCCCCTGATGGCGGGGGGGTGGGGGTGATAGGGGACATGAGTGGGGGCCTGGTGGAGGCTGCCCCTGCACTGCTGGGGGGTGGGGGTGGTGGGAGACATGAGTGGGGGCCTGGTGGAGGGTGCCCCTGGATGCTGGGGGGTGGGGTTGCAGGGGGACATGAGTGGGGGCCTGGTGGAGGGTGCCCCTGCACTGCTGGGGGGTGGGGGTGATAGGGGACATGAGTGGGGGCCTGGTGGAGGCTGCCCCTGGTGGCGGGAGGGTGGGGGTGATAGGGGACATGAGTGGGGGCCTGGTGGAGGGTGCCCCTGGATGCTGGGGGGTGGGGGTGCAGGGGGACATGAGTGGGGGCCTGGTGGAGGGTGCCCCTGCACTGCTGGGGGGTGGGGGTGATAGGGGACATGAGTGGGGGCCTGGTGGAGGCTGCCCCTGGTGGCAGGGGGTGTGGGTGATAGGGGACATGAGTGGGGGCCTGGTGGAGGGTGCCCCTGCACTGCTGGGGGGTGGGGGTGGTGGGAGACATGAGTGGGGGCCTGGCGGAGGGTGCCCCTGCACTGCTGGGGGTGGGGTGGTGGGAGACATGAGTGGGGGCCTGGTGGAGGCTGCCCCTGCACTGCTGGGGGGTGGGGGTGGTGGGAGACATGAGTGGGGGCCTGGTGGAGGGTGCCCCTGGATGCTGGGGGGTGGGGGTGCAGGGGGACATGAGTGGGGGCCTGGTGGAGGGTGCCCCTGCACTGCTGGGGGGTGGGGGTGATAGGGGACATGAGTGGGGGCCTGGTGGAGGCTGCCCCTGGTGGCGGGGGGGAGGGGGTGGTGGGAGACATGAGTGGGGGCCTGGTGGAGGGTGCCCCTGCACTGCTGGGGGTGGTGGGAGACATGAGTGGGGGCCTGGTGGAGGCTGCCCCTGCACTGCTGGGGGGTGGGGGTGGTGGGAGACATGAGTGGGGGCCTGGTGGAGGGTGCCCCTGGATGCTGGGGGGTGGGGGTGCAGGGGGACATGAGTGGGGGCCTGGTGGAGGGTGCCCCTGCACTGCTGGGGGGTGGGGGTGATAGGGGACATGAGTGGGGGCCTGGTGGAGGCTTCCCCTGCACTGCTGGGGGGTGGGGGTGGTGGGAGACATGAGTGGGGGCCTGGTGGAGGGTGCCCCTGCACTGCTGTGGGGGGGTGGTGGGAGACATGAGTGGGGGCCTGGTGGAGGGTGCCCCTGGTGGCTGGTGGGTGGGGGTGGTGGGAGACATGAGCGGGGGCCTGGTGGAGGCTGCCCCTGGTGGCGGGGGGGTGGGGGTGATAGGGGACATGAGTGGGGGCCTGGTGGAGGCTGCCCCTGCACTGCTGGGGGGTGGGGGTGGTGGGAGACATGAGTGGGGGCCTGGTGGAGGGTGCCCCTGCACTACTGGGGGGTGGGGGTGGTGAGAGACATGAGTGGGGGCCTGGTGGAGGGTGCCCCTGCACTGCTGGGGGGGTGGGGGTGGTGGGAGACATGAGTGGGGGCCTGGTGGAGGGTGCCCCTGCACTGCTGGGGGGGGTGGTGATAGGGTACATGGGTGGGGGCCTGGTGGAGGCTGCCCCTGGTGGCGGGGGGATGGGGGTGATAGGGGACATGAGTGGGGGCCTGGTGGAGGGTGCCCCTGGATGCTGGGGGGTGGGGGTGCAGGGGGACATGAGTGGGGGCTTGGTGGAGGGTGCCCCTGCACTGCTGGGGGGTGGGGGTGATAGGGGACATGAGTGGGGGCATGGTGAAGGCTGCCCCTGATGGCGGGGGGGTGGGGGTGATAGGGGACATGAGTGGGGGCCTGGTGGAGGCTGCCCCTGCACTGCTGGGGGGTGGGGGTGGTGGGAGACATGAGTGGGGGCCTGGTGGAGGGTGCCCCTGGATGCTGGGGGGTGGGGGTGCAGGGGGACATGAGTGGGGGCCTGGTGGAGGGTGCCCCTGCACTGCTGGGGGGTGGGGGTGATAGGGGACATGAGTGGGGGCCTGGTGGAGGCTGCCCCTGGTGGCGGGGGGGTGGGGGTGATAGGGGACATGAGTGGGGGCCTGGTGGAGCGTGCCCCTGGATGCTGGGGGGTGGGGGTGCAGGGGGACATGAGTGGGGGCCTGGTGGAGGCTGCCCCTGCACTGCTGGGGGGTGGGGGTGGTGGGAGACATGAGTGGGGGCCTGGTGGAGGGTGCCCCTGCACTGCTGTGGGGGGGTGGTGGGAGACATGAGTGGGGGCCTGGTGGAGGGTGCCCCTGGTGGCTGGGGGGTGGGGGTGGTGGGAGACATGAGCGGGGGCCTGGTGGAGGCTGCCCCTGGTGGCGGGGGGGTGGGGGTGATAGGGGACATGAGTGGGGGCCTGGTGGAGGCTGCCCCTGCACTGCTGGGGGTTGGGGGTGGTGGGAGACATGAGTGGGGGCCTGGTGGAGGGTGCCCCTGCACTGCTGGGGGGTGGGGGTGGTGGGAGACATGAGTGGGGGCCTGGTGGAGGGTGCCCCTGCACTGCTGGGGGGTAGGGGTGGTGGGAGACATGAGTGGGGGCCTGGTGGAGGGTGCCCCTACACTGCTGGGGGGTCGGGGTGATAGGGGACATGAGTGGGGGCATGGTGAAGGCTGCCCCTGATGACGGGGGGTGGGGGTGATAGGGGACATGAGTGGGGGCCTGGTGGAGGCTGCCCCTGCACTGCTGGGGGGTGGGGTTGGTGGGAGACATGAGTGGGGGCCTGGTGGAGGGTGCCCCTGGATGCTGGGGGGTGGGGTTGCAGGGGGACATGAGTGGGGGCCTGGTGGAGGTGCCCCTGCACTGCTGGGGGGTGGGGGTGATAGGGGACATGAGTGGGGGCCTGGTGGAGGCTGCCCCTGGTGGCGGGAGGGTGGGGGTGATAGGGGACATGAGTGGGGGCCTGGTGGAGGGTGCCCCTGGATGCTGGGGGTGCAGGGGGACATGAGTGGGGGCCTGGTGGAGGGTGCCCCTGCACTGCTGGGGGGTGGGGGTGATAGGGGACATGAGTGGGGGCCTGGTGGAGGCTGCCCCTGGCGGCAGGGGGTGTGGGTGATAGGGGACATGAGTGGGGGCCTGGTGGAGGCTGCCCCTGCACTGCTGGGGGGTGGGGGTGGTGGGAGACATGAGTGGGGGCCTGGTGGAGGGTGCCCCTGGATGCTGGGGGGTGGGGGTGCAGGGGGACATGAGTGGGGGCCTGGTGGAGGGTGCCCCTGCACTGCTGGGGGGTCGGGTGATAGGGGACATGAGTGTGGGCCTGGTGGAGGCTGCCCCTGGTGGCGGGGGGGGTGGGGGTGATAGGGGACATGAGTGGGGGCCTATTGGAGGCTGCCCCTGCACTGCTGGGGGGTGGGGTGGTGGGAGACATGAGTGGGGGCCTGGTGGAGGCTGCCCCTGGATGCTGGGGGGTGGGGGTGCAGGGGGACATGAGTGGGGGCCTGGTGGAGGCTGCCCCTGGTGGCGGGGGGTGGGGGTGATAGGGGACATTAGGGGGGGCCTGGTGGAGGGTGCCCCTGGATGCTGGGGGGTGGGGGTGCAGGGGGACATGAGTGGGGGCCTGGTGGAGGGTGCCCCTGCACTGCTGGTGGGTGAGGGTGATAGGGGACATGAGTGGGGGCCTGGTGGAGGCTGCCCCTGGTGGCGGGGTGGTGGGGGTGATAGGGGACATGAGTGGGGGCCTGGTGGAGGCTACCCCTGCACTGCTGGGGGGTGGGGGTGGTGGGAGACATGAGTGGGGGCCTGGTGGAGGGTGCCCCTGGATGCTGGGGGGTGGGGGTGCAGGGGGACATGAGTGGGGGCCTGGTGGAGGGTGCCCCTGCACTGCTGGGGGGTGGGGGTGATAGGGGACATGAGTGGGGGCCTGGTGGAGGCTGCCCCTGGTGGCAGGGGGGGGTGATAGGGGACATGAGTGGGGGCCTGGTGGAGGGTGCCCCTGGATGCTTGGGGGTGGGGGTGGTGGGAGACATGAGTGGGGGCCTGGTGGAGGGTGCCCCTGCATTGCTGGGGGGTGGGGGTGGTGGGAGACATGGGTGGGGGCCTGGTGGAGGGTGCCCATGGTGGCTGGGGGGTGGGGGTGCAGGGGGACATGAGTGGGGGCCTGGTGGAGGGTGCCCCTGAACTGCTGGGGGGTGTGGGTGATAGGGGACATGGGTGGGGGCCTGGCGAAGGGTGCCCATGGTGGCTGGGGGGTGTGGGTGGATGGGAGACATGAGTGGGGGCCTGGTGGGGGATGCCCTGGGGGGGTAGGGGGTGGGGGTGCAGGGGGACATGAGTGGGGTCCTGGTGGAGGCTGCCCCTGCACTGCTGGGGGGTGGGGGTGATAGGGGACATGAGTGGGGGCCTGGTGGAGGTTGCCCCTGCACTGCTGGGGGTGGGGGTGGTGGGAGACATGAGTGGGGGCCTGGTGGAGGGTGCCCCTGGATGCTGGGGGGTGGGGGTGCAGGGGGACATGAGTGGGGGCCTGGTGGAGGGTGCCCCTGCACTGCTGGGGGGTGGGGGTGATAGGGGACATGAGTGGGGGCCTGGTGGAGGCTGCCCCTGGTGGCGGGGGGTGGGGGTGATAGGGGACATGAGTGGGGGCCTGGTGGAGCGTGCCCCTGGATGCTGGGGGGTGGGGGTGCAGGGGGACATGAGTGGGGGCCTGGTGGAGGCTGCCCCTGCACTGCTGGGGGGTGGGGGTGGTGGGAGACATGAGTGGGGGCCTGGTGGAGGGTGCCCCTGCACTGCTGTGGGGGGGGTGGTGGGAGACATGAGTGGGGGCCTGGTGGAGGGTGCCCCTGGTGGCTGGGGGGTGGGGGTGGTGGGAGACATGAGCGGGGGCCTGGTGGAGGCTGCCCCTGGTGGCGGGGGGGTGGGGGTGATAGGGGACATGAGTGGGGGCCTGGTGGAGGCTGCCCCTGCACTGCTGGGGGGTGGGGGTGGTGGGAGACATGAGTGGGGGCCTGGTGGAGGGTGCCCCTGCACTGCTGGGGGGTGGGGGTGGTGGGAGACATGAGTGGGGGCCTGGTGGAGGGTGCCCCTGCACTGCTGGGGGGGTAGGGGTGGTGGGAGACATGAGTGGGGGCCTGGTGGAGGGTGCCCCTGCACTGCTGGGGGGTCGGGGTGATAGGGGACATGAGTGTGGGCCTGGTGGAGGCTGCCCCTGGTGGCGGGGGGATGGGGGTGATAGGAGACATGAGTGGGGGCCTGGTGGAGGGTGCCCCTGGATGCAGGGGGTGGGGGTGCAGGTGGACATGAGTGGGGGCCTAGTGGAGGGTGCCCCTGCACTGCTGGGGGGTGGGGGTGATAGGGGACATGAGTGGGGGCATGGTGAAGGCTGCCCCTGATGGCGGGGGGGTGGGGGTGATAAGGGACATGAGTGGGGGCCTGGTGGAGGCTGCCCCTGCACTGCTGGGGGGTGGGGGTGGTGGGAGACATGAGTGGGGGCCTGGTGGAGGGTGCCCCTGGATGCTGGGGGGTGGGGTTGCAGGGGGACATGAGTGGGGGCCTGGTGGAGGGTGCCCCTGCACTGCTGGGGGGTGGGGGTGATAGGGGACATGAGTGGGGGCCTGGTGGAGGCTGCCCCTGGTGGCGGGGGGTGGGGGTGATAGGGGACATGAGTGGGGGCCTGGTGGAGGGTGCCCCTGGATGCTGGGGGGTGGGGGTGCAGGGGGACATGAGTGGGGGCCTGGTGGAGGGTGCCCCTGCACTGCTGGGGGGTGGGGGTGATAGGGGACATGGGTGGGGGCCTGGTGGAGGCTGCCCCTGGTGGCAGGGGGTGTGGGTGATAGGGGACATGAGTGGGGGCCTGGTGGAGGCTGCCCCTGCACTGCTGGGGGGTGGGGGTGGTGGGAGACATGAGTGGGGGCCTGGTGGAGGGTGCCCCTGGATGCTGGGGGGTGGGGGTGCAGGGGGACATGAGTGGGGGCCTGGTGGAGGGTGCCCCTGCACTGCTGAGGGGTCTGGGTGATAGGGGACATGAGTGTGGGCCTGGTGGAGGCTGCCCCTGGTGGCGGGGGGGGTGATAGGGGACATGAGTGGGGGCCTATTGGAGGCTGCCCCTGCACTGCTGGGGGGTGGGGTGGTGGGAGACATGAGTGGGGGCCTGGTGGAGGCTGCCCCTGGATGCTGGGGGGTGGGGGTGCAGGGGGACATGAGTGGGGGCCTGGTGGAGGCTGCCCCTGGTGGCGGGGGGTGGGGGTGATAGGGGACATTAGGGGGGGCCTGGTGGAGGGTGCCCCTGGATGCTGGGGGGTGGGGGTGCAGGGGGACATGAGTGGGGGCCTGGTGGAGGGTGCCCCTGCACTGCTGGTGGGTGAGGGTGATAGGGGACATGAGTGGGGGCCTGGTGGAGGCTGCCCCTGGTGGCGGGGTGGTGGGGGTGATAGGGGACATGAGTGGGGGCCTGGTGGAGGCTACCCCTGCACTGCTGGGGGGTGGGGGTGGTGGGAGACATGAGTGGGGGCCTGGTGGAGGGTGCCCCTGGATGCTGGGGGGTGGGGGTGCAGGGGGACATGAGTGGGGGCCTGGTGGAGGGTGCCCCTGCACTGCTGGGGGGTGGGGGTGATAGGGGACATGAGTGGGGGCCTGGTGGAGGCTGCCCCTGGTGGCAGGGGGGGGTGATAGGGGACATGAGTGGGGGCCTGGTGGAGGGTGCCCCTGGATGCTTGGGGGTGGGGGTGGTGGGAGACATGAGTGGGGGCCTGGTGGAGGGTGCCCCTGCATTGCTGGGGGGTGGGGGTGGTGGGAGACATGGGTGGGGGCCTGGTGGAGGGTGCCCATGGTGGCTGGGGGGTGGGGGTGCAGGGGGACATGAGTGGGGGCCTGGTGGAGGGTGCCCCTGAACTGCTGGGGGGTGTGGGTGATAGGGGACATGGGTGGGGGCCTGGCGAAGGGTGCCCATGGTGGCTGGGGGGTGTGGGTGGGTGGGAGACATGAGTGGGGGCCTGGTGGGGGATGCCCTGGGGGGGTAGGGGGTGGGGGTGCAGGGGGACATGAGTGGGGTCCTGGTGGAGGCTGCCCCTGCACTGCTGGGGGGTGGGGGTGATAGGGGACATGAGTGGGGGCCTGGTGGAGGTTGCCCCTGCACTGCTGGGGGTGGGGGTGGTGGGAGACATGAGTGGGGGCCTGGTGGAGGGTGCCCCTGGATGCTGGGGGGTGGGGGTGCAGGGGGACATGAGTGGGGGCCTGGTGGAGGGTGCCCCTGCACTGCTGGGGGGTGGGGGTGATAGGGGACATGAGTGGGGGCCTGGTGGAGGCTGCCCCTGGTGGCGGGGGGTGGGGGTGATAGGGGACATGAGTGGGGGCCTGGTGGAGCGTGCCCCTGGATGCTGGGGGGTGGGGGTGCAGGGGGACATGAGTGGGGGCCTGGTGGAGGCTGCCCCTGCACTGCTGGGGGGTGGGGGTGGTGGGAGACATGAGTGGGGGCCTGGTGGAGGGTGCCCCTGCACTGCTGTGGGGGGGGTGGTGGGAGACATGAGTGGGGGCCTGGTGGAGGGTGCCCCTGGTGGCTGGGGGGTGGGGGTGGTGGGAGACATGAGCGGGGGCCTGGTGGAGGCTGCCCCTGGTGGCGGGGGGGTGGGGGTGATAGGGGACATGAGTGGGGGCCTGGTGGAGGCTGCCCCTGCACTGCTGGGGGGTGGGGGTGGTGGGAGACATGAGTGGGGGCCTGGTGGAGGGTGCCCCTGCACTGCTGGGGGGTGGGGGTGGTGGGAGACATGAGTGGGGGCCTGGTGAAGGGTGCCCCTGCACTGCTGGGGGGGTAGGGGTGGTGGGAGACATGAGTGGGGGCCTGGTGGAGGGTGCCCCTGCACTGCTGGGGGGTCGGGGTGATAGGGGACATGAGTGTGGGCCTGGTGGAGGCTGCCCCTGGTGGCGGGGGGATGGGGGTGATAGGAGACATGAGTGGGGGCCTGGTGGAGGGTGCCCCTGGATGCAGGGGGTGGGGGTGCAGGTGGACATGAGTGGGGGCCTAGTGGAGGGTGCCCCTGCACTGCTGGGGGGTGGGGGTGATAGGGGACATGAGTGGGGGCATGGTGAAGGCTGCCCCTGATGGCGGGGGGGTGGGGGTGATAAGGGACATGAGTGGGGGCCTGGTGGAGGCTGCCCCTGCACTGCTGGGGGGTGGGGGTGGTGGGAGACATGAGTGGGGGCCTGGTGGAGGGTGCCCCTGGATGCTGGGGGGTGGGGTTGCAGGGGGACATGAGTGGGGGCCTGGTGGAGGGTGCCCCTGCACTGCTGGGGGGTGGGGGTGATAGGGGACATGAGTGGGGGCCTGGTGGAGGCTGCCCCTGGTGGCGGGGGGTGGGGGTGATAGGGGACATGAGTGGGGGCCTGGTGGAGGGTGCCCCTGCACTGCTGGGGGGTGGGGGTGATAGGGGACATGGGTGGGGGCCTGGTGGAGGCTGCCCCTGGTGGAGGGGGGGGTGATAGGGGACATGAGTGGGGGCCTATTGGAGGCTGCCCCTGCACTGCTGGGGGGTGGGGGTGGTGGGAGACATGAGTGGGGGCCTGGTGGAGGCTGCCCCTGGATGCTGGGGGGTGGGGGTGCAGGGGGACATGAGTGGGGGCCTGGTGGAGGCTGTCCCTGGTGGCGGGGGGTGGGGGTGATAGGGGACATTAGGGGGGGCCTGGTGGAGGGTGCCCCTGGATGCTGGGGGGTGGGGGTGCAGGGGGACATGAGTGGGGGCCTGGTGGAGGGTGCCCCTGCACTGCTGGTGGGTGAGGGTGATAGGGGACATGAGTGGGGGCATGGTGGAGGCTGCCCCTGGTGGCGGGGTGGTGGGGGTGATAGGGGACATGAGTGGGGGCCTGGTGGAGGCTGCCCCTGCACTGCTGGGGGGTGGGAGACATGAGTGGGGGCCTGGTGGAGGGTGCCCCTGGATGCTGGGGGGTGGGGGTGGTGGGAGACATGAGTGGGGGCCTGGTGGAGGGTGCCCCTGGATGCTGGGGGGTGGGGGTGCAGGGGGACATGAGTGGGGGCCTGGTGGAGGGTGCCCCTGCACTGCTGGGGGGTGGGGGTGATAGGGGACATGAGTGGGGGCCTGGTGGAGGCTTCCCCTGCACTGCTGGGGGGTGGGGGTGGTGGGAGACATGAGTGGGGGCCTGGTGGAGGGTGCCCCTGCACTGCTGTGGGGGGGTGGTGGGAGACATGAGTGGGGGCCTGGTGGAGGGTGCCCCTGGTGGCTGGTGGGTGGGGGTGGTGGGAGACATGAGCGGGGGCCTGGTGGAGGCTGCCCCTGGTGGCGGGGGGGTGGGGGTGATAGGGGACATGAGTGGGGGCCTGGTGGAGGCTGCCCCTGCACTGCTGGGGGGTGGGGGTGGTGGGAGACATGAGTGGGGGCCTGGTGGAGGGTGCCCCTGCACTACTGGGGGGGTGGGGGTGGTGAGAGACATGAGTGGGGGCCTGGTGGAGGGGTGCCCCTGCACTGCTGGGGGGTGGGGGTGGTGGGAGACATGAGTGGGGGCCTGGTGGAGGGTGCCCCTGCACTGCTGGGGGGGGTGGTGATAGGGTAAATGGGTGGGGGCCTGGTGGAGGCTGCCCCTGGTGGCGGGGGGATGGGGGTGATAGGGGACATGAGTGGGGGCCTGGTGGAGGGTGCCCCTGGATGCTGGGGGGTGGGGGTGCAGGGGGACATGAGTGGGGGCTTGGTGGAGGGTGACCCTGCACTGCTGGGGGGTGGGGGTGATAGGGGACATGAGTGGGGGCATGGTGAAGGCTGCCCCTGATGGCGGGGGGGTGGGGGTGATAGGGGACATGAGTGGGGGCCTGGTGGAGGCTGCCCCTGCACTGCTGGGGGGTGGGGGTGGTGGGAGACATGAGTGGGGGCCTGGTGGAGGGTGCCCCTGGATGCTGGGGGGTGGGGGTGCAGGGGGACATGAGTGGGGGCCTGGTGGAGGGTGCCCCTGCACTGCTGGGGGGTGGGGGTGATAGGGGACATGAGTGGGGGCCTGGTGGAGGCTGCCCCTGGTGGCGGGGGGGTGGGGGTGATAGGGGACATGAGTGGGGGCCTGGTGGAGCGTGCCCCTGGATGCTGGGGGGTGGGGGTGCAGGGGGACATGAGTGGGGGCCTGGTGGAGGCTGCCCCTGCACTGCTGGGGGGTGGGGGTGGTGGGAGACATGAGTGGGGGCCTGGTGGAGGGTGCCCCTGCACTGCTGTGGGGGGGTGGTGGGAGACATGAGTGGGGGCCTGGTGGAGGGTGCCCCTGGTGGCTGGGGGGTGGGGGTGGTGGGAGACATGAGCGGGGGCCTGGTGGAGGCTGCCCCTGGTGGCGGGGGGGTGGGGGTGATAGGGGACATGAGTGGGGGCCTGGTGGAGGCTGCCCCTGCACTGCTGGGGGTTGGGGGTGGTGGGAGACATGAGTGGGGGCCTGGTGGAGGGTGCCCCTGCACTGCTGGGGGGTGGGGGTGGTGGGAGACATGAGTGGGGGCCTGGTGGAGGGTGCCCCTGCACTGCTGGGGGGTAGGGGTGGTGGGAGACATGAGTGGGGGCCTGGTGGAGGGTGCCCCTGCACTGCTGGGGGGTCGGGGTGATAGGGGACATGAGTGGGGGCATGGTGAAGGCTGCCCCTGATGGCGGGGGGGTGGGGGTGATAGGGGACATGAGTGGGGGCCTGGTGGAGGCTGCCCCTGCACTGCTGGGGGGTGGGGGTGGTGGGAGACATGAGTGGGGGCCTGGTGGAGGGTGCCCCTGGATGCTGGGGGGTGGGGTTGCAGGGGGACATGAGTGGGGGCCTGGTGGAGGGTGCCCCTGCACTGCTGGGGGGTGGGGGTGATAGGGGACATGAGTGGGGGCCTGGTGGAGGCTGCCCCTGGTGGCGGGAGGGTGGGGGTGATAGGGGACATGAGTGGGGGCCTGGTGGAGGGTGCCCCTGGATGCTGGGGGGTGGGGGTGCAGGGGGACATGAGTGGGGGCCTGGTGGAGGGTGCCCCTGCACTGCTGGGGGGTGGGGGTGATAGGGGACATGAGTGGGGGCCTGGTGGAGGCTGCCCCTGGTGGCAGGGGGTGTGGGTGATAGGGGACATGAGTGGGGGCCTGGTGGAGGGTGCCCCTGCACTGCTGGGGGGTGGGGGCGGTGGGAGACATGAGTGGGGGCCTGGCGGAGGGTGCCCCTGCACTGCTGGGGGTGGGGTGGTGGGAGACATGAGTGGGGGCCTGGTGGAGGCTGCCTCTGCACTGCTGGGGGGTGGGGGTGGTGGGAGACATGAGTGGGGGCCTGGTGGAGGGTGCCCCTGGATGCTGGGGGGTGGGGGTGCAGGGGGACATGAGTGGGGGCCTGGTGGAGGGTGCCCCTGCACTGCTGGGGGGTGGGGGTGATAGGGGACATGAGTGGGGGCCTGGTGGAGGCTGCCCCTGGTGGCGGGGGGGAGGGGGTGGTGGGAGACATGAGTGGGGGCCTGGTGGAGGGTGCCCCTGCACTGCTGGGGGTGGTGGGAGACATGAGTGGGGGCCTGGTGGAGGCTGCCCCTGCACTGCTGGGGGGTGGGGGGTGGTGGGAGACATGAGTGGGGGCCTGGTGGAGGGTGCCCCTGGATGCTGGGGGGTGGGGGTGCAGGGGGACATGAGTGGGGGCCTGGTGGAGGGTGCCCCTGCACTGCTGGGGGGTGGGGGTGATAGGGGACATGAGTGGGGGCCTGGTGGAGGCTTCCCCTGCACTGCTGGGGGGTGGGGTGGTGGGAGACATGAGTGGGGGCCTGGTGGAGGGTGCCCCTGCACTGCTGTGGGGGGGTGGTGGGAGACATGAGTGGGGGCCTGGTGGAGGGTGCCCCTGGTGGCTGGTGGGTGGGGGTGGTGGGAGACATGAGCGGGGGCCTGGTGGAGGCTGCCCCTGGTGGCGGGGGGGGTGGGGGTGATAGGGGACATGAGTGGGGGCCTGGTGGAGGCTGCCCCTGCACTGCTGGGGGGTGGGGGTGGTGGGAGACATGAGTGGGGGCCTGGTGGAGGGTGCCCCTGCACTACTGGGGGGTGGGGGTGGTGAGAGACATGAGTGGGGGCCTGGTGGAGGGTGCCCCTGCACTGCTGGGGGGTGGGGGTGGTGGGAGACATGAGTGGGGGCCTGGTGGAGGGTGCCCCTGCACTGCTGGGGGGGTGGTGATAGGGTACATGGGTGGGGGCCTGGTGGAGGCTGCCCCTGGTGGCGGGGGGATGGGGGTGATAGGGGACATGAGTGGGGGCCTGGTGGAGGGTGCCCCTGGATGCTGGGGGGTGGGGGTGCAGGGGGACATGAGTGGGGGCTTGGTGGAGGGTGCCCCTGCACTGCTGGGGGGTGGGGGTGATAGGGGACATGAGTGGGGGCATGGTGAAGGCTGCCCCTGATGGCGGGGGGGTGGGGGTGATAGGGGACATGAGTGGGGGCCTGGTGGAGGCTGCCCCTGCACTGCTGGGGGGTGGGGGTGGTGGGAGACATGAGTGGGGGCCTGGTGGAGGGTGCCCCTGGATGCTGGGGGTGGGGGTGCAGGGGGACATGAGTGGGGGCCTGGTGGAGGGTGCCCCTGCACTGCTGGGGGGTGGGGGTGATAGGGGACATGAGTGGGGGCCTGGTGGAGGCTGCCCCTGGTGGCGGGGGGGTGGGGGTGATAGGGGACATGAGTGGGGGCCTGGTGGAGCGTGCCCCTGGATGCTGGGGGGTGGGGGTGCAGGGGGACATGAGTGGGGGCCTGGTGGAGGCTGCCCCTGCACTGCTGGGGGGTGGGGGTGGTGGGAGACATGAGTGGGGGCCTGGTGGAGGGTGCCCCTGCACTGCTGTGGGGGGGTGGTGGGAGACATGAGTGGGGGCCTGGTGGAGGGTGCCCCTGGTGGCTGGGGGGTGGGGGTGGTGGGAGACATGAGCGGGGGCCTGGTGGAGGCTGCCCCTGGTGGCGGGGGGGTGGGGGTGATAGGGGACATGAGTGGGGGCCTGGTGGAGGCTGCCCCTGCACTGCTGGGGGTTGGGGGTGGTGGGAGACATGAGTGGGGGCCTGGTGGAGGGTGCCCCTGCACTGCTGGGGGGTGGGGGTGGTGGGAGACATGAGTGGGGGCCTGGTGGAGGGTGCCCCTGCACTGCTGGGGGGTAGGGGTGGTGGGAGACATGAGTGGGGGCCTGGTGGAGGGTGCCCCTGCACTGCTGGGGGGTCGGGGTGATAGGGGACATGAGTGGGGGCATGGTGAAGGCTGCCCCTGATGGCGGGGGGTGGGGGTGATAGGGGACATGAGTGGGGGCCTGGTGGAGGCTGCCCCTGCACTGCTGGGGGGTGGGGGTGGTGGGAGACATGAGTGGGGGCCTGGTGGAGGGTGCCCCTGGATGCTGGGGGGTGGGGTTGCAGGGGGACATGAGTGGGGGCCTGGTGGAGGGTGCCCCTGCACTGCTGGGGGGTGGGGGTGATAGGGGACATGAGTGGGGGCCTGGTGGAGGCTGCCCCTGGTGGCGGGAGGGTGGGGGTGATAGGGGACATGAGTGGGGGCCTGGTGGAGGGTGCCCCTGGATGCTGGGGGTGCAGGGGGACATGAGTGGGGGCCTGGTGGAGGGTGCCCCTGCACTGCTGGGGGGTGGGGGTGATAGGGGACATGAGTGGGGGCCTGGTGGAGGCTGCCCCTGGTGGCAGGGGGTGTGGGTGATAGGGGACATGAGTGGGGGCCTGGTGGAGGCTGCCCCTGCACTGCTGGGGGGTGGGGGTGGTGGGAGACATGAGTGGGGGCCTGGTGGAGGGTGCCCCTGGATGCTGGGGGGTGGGGGTGCAGGGGGGACATGAGTGGGGGCCTGGTGGAGGGTGCCCCTGCACTGCTGGGGGGTCGGGTGATAGGGGACATGAGTGTGGGCCTGGTGGAGGCTGCCCCTGGTGGCGGGGGGGGGGGTGGGGGTGATAGGGGACATGAGTGGGGGCCTATTGGAGGCTGCCCCTGCACTGCTGGGGGGTGGGGTGGTGGGAGACATGAGTGGGGGCC